>NC_091832.1:87954885-89204885 GCF_037783145.1 Equus przewalskii
GACTGATCAGTTTAATTCTGGGGTTCAGTATTAAAAAAATTATTCTTCAGCCTACCCCTTAGCACTAAAAAAGTGGTATTTTAATCTGCATCTGCCTTAATCTTTGTTTTCTCCCTTTATCGAGGAACTTGATGAAGAAAAAGATGTTCTGGAGGAAAGGGTGTTTGTTTCTGGGTCTACTCAAAACCAAACCAAGAAAACCGAAACATTATTAAGGCAAACTTGTTTATTGGTAAACTTTAAATAATTTCTAAAGCAGTTAATATTTATAATATATGAGAATCTATTCCTAAAATTATCCTATTGAATTGGTATTTACAATTCTTCCAGTAAGTGAGGTATGATTATATTTTACTGGCAAAACAATTCTCCAACCAGTTGTAAAAGAGATGGATTGAACTGACCACTCAGGCAAGAGCTTTCCATGTGGTGGTCCATTCAGCAAAAATCTTTATATATTTATCCCTCTGACTACTATTGTGAGACATATGAATTGAATAAAGGTTATGTTCAGAGCATCTGGGAAATGACTAGTTCTTTTCATGCTTAGATATAGCTGTAGGTTCAAAGGGAATGGATGAGTCTAACCATTCAAAATAAGTGCATCCTTAAAATAAGTTTGTTAAATTGATATTCTCTCTCCTAATTAGTTTTCCTTTTATATCTATTTCCAAGGCTATTTTTCTGGTTGCAAAGCAGTCTTTTAAAGAAACACAGAGGTGAGAATTAAGGCAGATGAGAATAGCATTTGTATATATCTATATCTCTATATAGTATATAATATCTATAGTATTATATAATTATTTACTGTATGTTAAATATAATATATTTGCGTATATATAAAAGCAGTCTCTTACCAGGAAACTCCAATCTTTAAGGCCTCAAGTGGTTTTAACAGGAACAATGTTAACTTATTAACAGATTTGTAGTGGCATATGATGCTGGTTAAGTACTAAAGAAAGAACAATGGCATAAACCCAGTTCCTGCCTTTTAAGGAACACGTATCCTCAGGCAGGGCCAAAAACCTTTAAGGAAAAAGATCACTAGGAAACATCCCAGTAAGCAAGAAGACTGGACACAGCGTCAATTAGGAATGACTGTAGGTGCTTGGTAATTGAGATGTAAGGTAGAGGAGCCTAAAGTAGTACTGAGCTCTATTTCTCTCTCACGTGCAATCACATCCAAGGGCAGGCAGCCCAGGGACCATTTGGAGTCTCCATAATATCATCAGCATTCCCGGCTCCTTCTACTGTTTCTGTTTATCTTCCTTGGTGCCCATCTTCAAGGTCACATCATGTTTGTAAAATGGTCTCTGTAGTTCCAGCCATCACATCCACATCCTAGGCAAGAATGAGGACAGAAGAGTAGCAAAAGAGCTGCTGGAACTGTTAAAGAACTTTCTGGAAACTCTGCTCATCAGCTTCCTCTTATATGCCGTTGTCTTCCCCTATCTGTGAGGGAGGCTAAAAAATGAAATGTGTATCTGGTTACATTGCTGTAATAGAGGTAGAATGGATATTAGGTACTTAATATCCAATATAGCAGTTTCTGCCACAGGCACTTGAGATGGTTTCATCAAGTAATGATAAATGGAAAAAAAAAAGGTCATTGATAATAGGAAAGCACAAATTTCAGAATCTTAAAGTTTCTAAGCATCAAGGCAAAATAAATATCCTAAAGACCGGAAAGTTGACATAAAGTTAGGAAGCAAATGTGGTAGAATGCAAAGAGCAGAGAGGTTAAGACTTCAGTGAAACTTCCTGTCTGTTTAGTATCAAAGAGCAGGTATGGTCATAGCCAAGAACGAAGACGGAGACACTCTCATTTTGGACAAAGAAGGAAATATTCTTTCTGTTAAAACTTAAAGGGAGCTGGCCTGTGGCATGGTGGTCGGGTTCCCCACTTCAGCGGCCCAGGGTTCAGGAGTTCAGATTCTGGGCACGAATTTACACATCACTCCTCAGGCCATGCTGTGGCAGTGTCCCACATGCAGAATAGAGGAAGACTGACATAGATGTTAGCTCAGTGGCAGTCTTCCTCAAGCAAAAAGAGGAGGATTGACAACATATGTTAGCTCAGGGCTAATCTTTCTCACCAAAAACACCCACAAAAACAAAAAACATGGAAGAGATTTCCTAAATAAATATGTTAATTTTGTAGATGAAAACATTCTGGGGTTTAAAGAAATGGGCATTACCAGATTTTACACATATTTTAAAGAATTAGTCTTCTAAGGTAGATCTGTAAAACATGATAAAGTTCCTGAACCCTAAGACATATATATGTACTGAGGCATTTTGTGGTAAATGACAATAATCACAATTGTAGTAGCAAATGCTCCTATAGCATGGACTGCATGCTCAACTCTACAAGCTCACATACATTAAGTGACTTGTGGAAGATTGACTTAGATGTCTGCAGAAGATTTTCCATAATACATGAGAATGAGACAATGACGTGATTTCTGATGGCACCTTCTTGATTCCTACTGGTGGCATTCTGACCTGAAGCTTAAGGAATAACTTTTAAAATCACAAGGCAGATTTGACCTTCATGCAATATAGATGTAATCTCGGTTGACACAGAAGTGCGGAGAATGCCAGTAGTGGTTTCAATGCTCATGAAACTTTTGTTCCCATGGGCCTTGGGAACTTTTTAAAAAGCTTGGCTTCCCAACTAGTGTTCATGAAGATCTCCAAGCTACTTGATGAAGGTTTGTTCAACTGTGTCACCATTGACATCATCACAGCCAATCCATTCCTTATTACCAATGGGCTAAAACAGAGAATTGTGTAATAGGTCAGTTTTTATTAAATCCATATTCCACAGTCATATTCAAAGACTCAACAAAGGAAGTTAGACTTAGTCAGTGTAAGATTTTCATTGGTAACATGGCTAAAAATCATCACTGAATTTTCTTTCTTTGGCAGCACTGTGTCTAACAGTGTACTGATTGACCAAGATGCATAAAATTAAATCCATAAGGACAGGATATCTTTCAGGAGACTGGTGGACAGAATGAGACACCATTCTATCAGGCATCACTCTCAAAAACCAAAGCTTTTTCCCAAGCAGTATTCAGGCCAATCGTTTTTTGCTGCTCTGACTTGGACCTGCTACAGGAATTGATTCAGGCTCTTTAGTAATTCATCAGAATCAATATGCCATTAGTTAACATTAACTAGCAGGGATGAATTAACAAAAGTCTGTAATGCAGCTAATCTAACGGCGTTGAAATGGAGATTACTCCCTGGGTTTGACATATGTGGAGAAGGGATGACAGCAGAAATCACAGTGGTCATTGTCTATACAGTCAACCACACTGAAAAAGCTTAGAAGGACAAGAAACTAAAGTATTCTGTAACAATTTCAAACTGGAGCAGCAGGTAAACCAATAATAGGGAACACAATAATCAGGACAATTATTACCGCAAAACCTACGAACCCTGTAAAACTAAATGAAAGAGCCACTAGCTGTGATAGATTTTGCTGACGATGGCTAGTTTCAAGACAGTGGTCAGCCTTCAGGGAGACATCTCTTGAAGTAGCAATCTTTCAAGTCATATTCTGAGTAGACATCAATTGTTCTATGTTCAAAATAGAGAACACATAGTAAGCATGCATCCATGTATACATACATAGTTCATTCGTTTTTGTTAGTGGATAGATATGTCACTTTCAAGAGTCTGGACTCCCAATCCTGGTGTTCTAGACCTGCCATAATTTTGGATCAATCTACCTATTTAGCCTTATCTTTTATGCACTATTATTTTTTTATTTTATGCACTTAATCTTTTATGCATTATTCCTAGCAGGATTTTTTTTTTTTTTTTGAGGAAGATTAGCCGTGAGCTAACATCTGCTGCCAATCTTCCTCTTCTTTGCTGAGGAAGACTGGCCCTGAGCTAACATCTGTGCCCATCTTCCTCTGCTTTATATGTGGGACACCTGCCACAGCATGGCTTGACAAGTGGTGCATAGGTCTGCACCCAGGATCCGAACCTGTGAACCCCGGGCCGCAGAAGCGGAATGCGTGCGCTTAACCACTGCGCCACCGGGCCAGCCCCCCGAGCAGGAATTTTTGATCCAGTCAAACTAGTCTCCTCACTGTCTTCAAGAGGCCACTCTCCCCACCTCCCCAACTTACGCTCCTGGCTAGAGTGCCCTTCTTCCTTCTCTTCATTTCTTCAAGCCCCTCTCGAACCATCTTGAAGGCTAATTCTATAAATTAATGTCCCTAATCCTAATGTCTCCACGTTGATCATGTTCTGCTGTGATCTCTAAGGGAAACCTGTCATCACCATTTATTAGGCACTAAATCATGAACTATCTTGCATTTTTAATTAGCAGCAAGTATTCTTTTCCTTCTCCAAATGGATTGCAACCTTCATGTGGACAGGGGCCATGTCTTACCCTTCTTTTATAGTTTAGAAAACACCTAAGACAGAGCTATGCATGCCTAGTAAGCATCACTGTCAAAACCAAAGCTTTTTCCAAAGTGGCATTTTTGCCAATCTTTTTTGCTGCTCAACACTTGGACTTACTACGTGAGTTGATTCTGGCTCCTCATCCGTAATTGATCTAAATCACTTGTACCATTAGTTAACGAGAACTAGCAGAAGTGAGTCCTGGTGCTTTTCATGGTGTTTGTCAGAGCGCTTGACTCTATTATCACAACTTCGCTCATAGTACTCCCTGAGGATGGCAGAATGGATGTTATTATTTGTGTTTTAAATGCAAAGCATGTGATATTAAACGTCTTCTCAAAAGGTATACAACTGCGTAGTGGTGAGGCTGGGGATAGGGCCTCTATTTCCCATTCTCAACATTACTAAAGAAAATAATTTGATACAAAAAATATGGTAATCAGCAGTATCCATCTGGATTTTCTGTACTCAAATTTTGCTGTGAATTTGCAAAGGAAACATTATCAGAACTAGTATTTTACAAGAATGGCTGTGCCTCCAAAATGATCGGGCCTCCATTAGTCACCAGTTGTTTGTTCAATTTTTGGTTTCTTCCTCCAAGTTTACAAAAGAAACTCAGAGTTGGTGAGCTTTCAAAGTGAAGCTTCTTGCATAGTTTAGCTATCTGGTGGCATTGAATAGCATTAAAACTGCCCCTGATGATTTCTTTCTCTATTCATTTCCACAATACAAACACTGTTATTAAAAGTAAACTGTCAGAGATGTGCTTACAAGTTGAGTCTCTCAAATCTTGCCCCACTTCCCTTAATACATAGGCACGAGAAGTAAGTGGGCAGAGGACGGGGCAGCTGGCTGCTGACTCCTTAATGGTGCTGTGTATCACTCCCTATTACATCTGTGAAAGTCATTTCTATTTGCGCTGTCAAAGTCTCATTTTTACCTTCATTTAATTGACTAAAACAAAAGCAAAGGCCTAGCAATGAGAATTACTATACTCATCTGCCCGCTTACTTCTTCAGGATCCATCCCTTTCACCCTTTACATCACGGGCGGAGAGATCCTCTCACTGCACCCACATGGCTCACTGTCCACATCCTGGGGAGTCTCAGTGCTCCGAACTGTAACAGAAAAACTAGGATGCACTCAGGACCGTCAGACTAAATAAAGGACACCCAGTTAAATTTGAATTTCAGATTAAAAAACAAATAATTTTTTAGTGTAAGTGTGTCCTGTGCATTTGAGACATACTTATGCAAAATTATTCATTGTTTATCTGAAATTCTAATTTAGCTGGCCATCCTGTATTTTTATTTGCTAAATTTGGCCACCCTAGGTGCACCACTCGAGACCTATAATGGCAATTTTTTTCACAACGGTCCAGATCAGTGAGCCTTGTGTTCAGTGGATCCCCTTGCAATGGCATTCCCGTCTCTCCTGGATGTAGTTGCTCTGTCAAAGAAGAAACATCAGGGGCTGGCCCCGTGGCCGAGTGGTTAAGTTCGTGCGCTCCGCTGCAGGCGGCCCAGTGTTTCGTTGGTTCGAATCCTGGGCGCGGACATGGCACTGCTCATCAGACCACGCTGAGGCAGCGTCCCACATGCCACAACTAGAAGAACCCACACCTAGAAGAACCCACAACGAAGAATACACAACTATGTACCGGGGGGCGTTGGGGAGAAAAAGGAAAAAATAAAATCTTAAAAAAAAAAAAAAAAAAAAAAAAAGAAGAAACATCAGAACAGTGGGAGGAGCTTCCTTGCCTTCTGGGGGCTGCCACAACTGCCACTCAGCATTGAAAGCAGAGAAGAATGGCCCATGTTTCAAGGTAATACCACAAAAGCAGAATTTCTTATGCAATATTTTAATTGTTATTAAAAAGAAATTAGACTTTAGCGCACTGCTTGTGCCAGTAATTGGTTTTGATACGATCTTACTTAGTTCATAAATAAATGAAATTTTTTCATAAATAAAAGATATTTTAGCCAATCTCTAAGGAAAAGAAAGACTTACAGGAAAATAAGGAACTTAGTCTTTAGCAACATAACCTAAGATTTTTTTAAAAAACTGAGCTTGAATTCTAAGGAAATTACTGGAAATGCCATTGAAGAAATCAACACCTTAGAGCAGTGATTCATGAACAGTTAGCTTTCAAGTTCACATGGGCATATTAAATCTGTGTGTTGATGAGAAGGGTAGAAGCTGCTCATTATGCTTACACTTTATAACCAAGATATATTATAGAGATGCGTCTGTAGTATCACATGCAGATATTACAGGGCTTGGAACCTTATAACCACTTCTCAGAGAGATTGGTCTTATATTTTTTACTGGAAACGAAACAAAACAAATCCCAGATCTTTCACAGATACAGTACTACTTTTAAAATAGCGTTAGAGATGATTAAAAATTGAGATACATCTTATTCACCAAGTCTAGCTGAACTAGTCTGACAACTAACTAAAGAAAACAAACCCTTCGTTAAATGGAGTTCATTCATTTAAGAAATGTTCATTGAGTGTCCACCACTTATCAGGCCCTGTTTAGGTACTAAGAGCAGCGAACAAAATGGATCAAAATTTCCCTTTCTTGGAGCTTACTACTACCGGGAGACAGATGCTAATAGGTAAAATATATATTTTTATGAATAGTATTAAGTGCTAAGGGGGAAAAATACATGGCAATGCTTTGGAAATGCAGTTTTCTGTCTAATTTAATTATTTGATTAATCATTTGTTAATCAGAAAATGCCACTTAAAGATCTTGTTGTTAAAAACCTTTCTAAATTATATGCACTGTACTTTCAACAAATATTTAGAGCCATCCCAGTGATAGACACTATGCTAATTCCCCCAATCAGACTGGCCCTGCTCCAATAAGCTAGAAATCTTGGTGACAGTCACTCATCTTCCTCTTTCCTTAAATTGCAAGCTATATAGCTGTACTATCCACTTCTCCTTGGGGATGTTATCTACTGATTTTCCCACCATTCTCAATTATTAACTAAAGATTTTGGATCCTAGATCTTTATGCTGCTTTCCAACCACAGTTGCACCAGTATTTTGAGTGCTTTCAGTAGTCACTTGAACCAATGAAGCATCTAACACACTACCCTTCCAGTTCCTTCATATTCCCAACTCTGAGGGCCACCACTCACCTTGAGCAATCCTCTCCTCTGGGCACCTTGAGCAATGTTATTGGGAAAAACCTCTCCAACTCTGAAATCTCATCTCCAGCCTACTCTTCTCTGCCCATGCTCACTCTCTGACTTCCTGCCTTGTAGTCTTGTGAGCATCTTTTAGGATTATTGACTCATCTAGTCATTCTCTTGACAAAAGTTCACTGAGCATCTGCTGTGAGTAGAGCACCATAAAAGAGACAGGAGTAGTTGTAAATGAGAGAAACATGCTCAATGAACTTGCAATATGTAGGGGAAGAAAGATAGTGGGTGAGTACTTATAAACATAACGAACATTAGGGAATAGAGTAGGTGCAGGGGGAGTTTCCTATCCAGGGGGCCTAAGAATATTTCTCTGAGAAGCTTGTCTCTGAGGCAGTTTCTACATTTAAGTAGAAACCGAAGAATGAGGAGAAGCTAGCCAGGCGGAATGTGAAGAGGGTATTCCACAGGGAGATCAGCAAGTTTAAGAACTCTAAGGTGTGAGATATGTGCACTTTCAAAGTACGCAAAGGACCTGAAAATATTCCAGTGAGTCTGGGGCATAGAAGCTGTGCCAAAGATTGAAGGCTGATAGAGGTATAGCAGGGGCCAAATCATGTGGGTTATTGGGTCAGTGTCACTTCAACCCAGTAGCTATAGGTACATTTGCCCCACCGAGACCTCCTAGTCAATCATATAATTGACTCTCTTACCAGTGTCTATGACATCTTTGAACCCTAAGCCTGGATCAAATTAAAATCTGCCTCCTCTAATCCTTTTCCTGGGTAGCTCAGTGCTATTGAGAGAAATTGCACAGCCAGGATGATTGGCATCATTGCAATCTCATGCCTTCCCAACTCATTTGGAATTTTTGTGCCATTTATCTGTCTCTTCACTCCTCTTTGGTCAGCCCCCTCATTCTTCTCAATGGATAGTCCAAACCTTGTCCATCTTTTGTAATCTTCTACTCCACTCCAAAAGCAGACGTCTTTGTTTCCAATGCAAGCTGGCCCATTGAGCAGAAACGACTCCATGTCATACCCGCCCCTACCTAAACACAATCTGTAGCCTTGCTTCCACAACTACTTCCTTGGCTCCATTCATAGGTTGAGGGTCATTTTCCCTACTTAGCACCTATTTCTCTACTTTTACTTTTGATTATTTTCTCACATCTTGCTTCTTCATTTATCCTTTCACTCCTCTGAATCTTTAGGCTGCCTACCTCTGTCTATTTTGTTTCGGTATAGTGTATATAATTTCTTTGTATCCCACTTCACACTGTCATGGAATAATTTGTTTATGCATCGGTCTTGCCTAATGGACCATGTGCTCCTCATGGGTGGGGACCATGTGTCCTATCTTCTGTCCTGTCCACAGTCATCACCTCTTTCTCAGAGAAGGACTTCCCTTCCCTCCCTCCCCCCCACCCAGGCCTTTCTGATACAGAACACAAGGTGACAGTTTCTTCCTCATTCCACATATGTTTTGAGATCTTATATGTACTAATAAAAGAAGAAACAAAGGGAGAGTGAAAAGACTCCCCAGGTCCAGCAGGGAAGGTTTGTTTAGATAGTCATGATAGTCTTAGAGCACTTTTGAGAAATGCCTAAACTCAGGGGGTCCCTTGGGTTTTTGTTACAGGCTGGAGGCTGGCATGAGGAGCATCTGTGGGGAATGTGGAAATAGTGAGACAATGACAAGGCTACTGGGATGCTGCCTACAGGACTTGGCTACATGAGCACAAAGGTCCTGGCCTCAAAAACTGAATGTCCAGGGCCAAAATAGAGGCCAGGAAGAATCAGAACCTTGGTTAGAAGGTACAGGGATACTAAGAAGCAATAAATCTCTAGTGCTGAGAAGGACAGAGGAAAGGGGAAGAAAGGCACATTCGCCACTCACAGGGAAGCTGCTCAAAATTAATGGACAAACCTAAGTTGAGGATTTTCTAAGCTCAATGATCTGGTTTTAATATTGTTTATTTGCTTATGTTCTAGATCTGGAATATAGCAAAAATGCATAGTTTTACTTAAAAGGAACCATCTGGTTGGGCTAGATGCCCATTTACCATGCTGTCAGAGCACCTGCGCCCACCTCTATCTTAGACCTCTTGGGGCTGCTGCATAAGAGTGGGCCAGGTTGTGCACAGCACACAAGATCCCTGCTCTGAGAACAGGGTCATCCATTCAGAGGGTGAATCATTTGCTAAATAATTCAAAGTCACCATGTAAGCTAGCAAAAGCCCTGGTACTCACCACATCATATGTCCTCACAAGACTGTGAGGCTCACAAAGGCGGGGTCCATGTCTTACCATCTTTCTGCCTCTAATGCACAATAATAACAGCTAACACCTATTGAGGTACCATTATTACTCCCAATTTATAGATAAGAATGGAGTCACTAGAAGCTCAAGCATGCTACCCAAGGTTACATAGCTAGTGTTAAACTGAGATTCAAAGCTTTATTACTTTTTTTTTTCATACCATGTCTGCTATCTCTGATAGTACCAGGCATTTGTTGGTTCTCCGTATAAGGATAAATCATCTGTAAACCAAAAATAGTTGAATGTAGGCAATTTCATGTAGTTCAACTTCATAAGTGTTTGCTGATGGTGGTGGTGCTGGTAGTTCCAGTTGATGAAGATATTCATTAATTTTAGGCTTTAGAGTAGAGAAGAAATGTATGCTGATTTTGTAGTAAATTTGGATTTTTAATGTATTCTATAACTAGAGTTATAATAGCTGCTTTTCTCATGACATTGTTCCACAGTGCTGACGGGGGACAGGTAAACTTTGGGGAGAAGGCAAAAGAAAAATGGAAGGAGACAGACTGGGCAGAGAGTGCTGAAGATAGTAGACCCAGAGAGAGGGTAGTGGCCCCCACTTCTGTCTTGAGAAATGAGTCAGTGTTAGGGTAGAGGCGGATAACTTCTTTTTAAAATAGTATCATTTATGGAGTAAAGTAATTCACTTCCATGCCACTATCTTAATTGCCATGACTCCAAGTTCCAGCTTCTCAATTTTTTACCTCACTACCTGTAGGGATAAAAATTTCCAATCTGAGTGCATTGAAGTGGTATAGTTTATACACACAACCTTCTGTATGCACACACACAGTTTTAGCAACACAAAAGAAAATCAATTCTGGCAGAGGTTGACTAAAAGAAAGTTGCAAATTATGCAGCATAAGAGCTAATCTCCCAAAAGACTGATGATGAGTTAATAATGAAAGAAGTTAGTTTCTAAATTTAAATTTTTCTTAAATTTCATCTGTTTTCAGTAGCGTTTCTATTCCTTCGGGACTATTTTTTTGCAATTGTTTACCTTCCCCTACAATGCAGAGACCTCCACAGATGCGCACACAGGCCACTGTGTCTGCAATGTATCCACTGTGATTAGAGGGACATGGCCCTGTTGCCCAGAGGAGTTGGGTAGGTCCCAGATAAGCAGCTGGACACCTTGCAACAGTTGGCCTAATTCTTCCAAACAGTCTGACTCAGCAAGGAGGCTTCAGAGGATGTGCTTAAGAATATTTTCTTTCTCAATGACATGGAAAATACGTGCATGAAAAAAGAGAAATGAAAGTCATTCCACCAGGACGAGTGGGAGTTTGTAAGCGAAGGGTTTTGTTTACAATGCTTTTGGTTCACCACAGAAGGAGCTTTTTATTACATAGTTAAAGCTGTATGTAACATAGCAAATGAAGATTTTAATTACCAAATTTTTGATGGGCTGTAGGTTATCAATAGGTGGATTCACTTGCCTTCTTGCTGTGACATGAACTGTTGACAGTTGGAATTGCTCACTATGACCCCACGACTCACACATTAAGTCACAAATGATATAAGTGATCTTGCCCTCCTCCGGGGAGGGCATGAGTCACAAAATCGCCATGTAATGTGTCCCATTGTGGACCGACCGGCTGTCCTTTCTTGAGCAGAGAGAGGGCTACAGAAGATGAGGGCTTTGGAGAGATTTTAGGCAGAGTTTTGTGTGGATACTCATGGAGAAATTACCTGCGTTATCCTGACTTTAGGCAGAGGTTAAATATAGTCTGTTAATTTAAGAACTTCATTCTCCTAAATAACAAATGAAAACTTACAAACAAGTCTCAAGATCACAAACTGAAGTTTGTCAGACACCAGAGAGGCTGTTTCTGGAGACACAAGTGACTGACCCTCATTTAGCTTCAAACTCCTTCAGGATCCTAAATGCTACCTATCAAGAGTCTTTGGGAAATCGTTAGAATCCACCTGGAATATACTTCTCTGTTTGCCAAACTTTACTTGGGGGAGGGGTAATAGTTTTCGGGAAAAACACAGTCACAATTTCTGTTGCCTATTAGACTTGGGCAGAGCTGTTCAAAGTTCAGTGCACTTTTAAAAAACGCGGAGTCGAAACCCCCACTCCCGCCTCCTCCTCCCGGGCGAAGAGACTGCTTCACATAATGAGCTGCGGTTTGCTGATCGGATAGCAGTTGCCTGCTAATAGTTGTGTTTAAAATTCCTGTTTCTTATCTTATTTACTGATTGATGGGAACGTGACTTCGCAGACCTTCCTCCCGGACCATCCTTCTCCCCGGCGAGAGAATCATTTGACGCAGGGAACATTAGACAACACGTTTGCTTCCTTGTTAAATCCCCGTTGGCCACATCATCTAGCCGGATGCGCAGCCCCCTGGGTTGTGTCTGCATTGTGTCTTATCGGAACCACCTGAAGAGCCTGGCCACACAGGGTGGCCTTCCTTAATTTAAAATCCACAGAGAGAAAAAAAAAATTTTTTTGTCAGCAAACTCCAGCATATGACAAAAGGCATGCGTGTGGCTTTATTTTCTCGTACTTTTCTTCTTCAATCCGGCTCCCTGGTTTTAACAAAATAAATAAACAAATAAACAAGAAGGCTCTGCGTTGCTCTCAACGAGATCACATTTTTAAAAAATCAAATGATTTCCTACAGCCGGTCTGTTGTGCAGTGTTTTTTCTTGTTTTTCCTTTTCTGCTCTTTCCCCCCCCCCCCCCCCCCCCCCCGTAGATTTTGAAAAGAAATAAGCGGCTGTAGGCATCGCCTGTGGCTCTCTGGTCCTGCTCCTTGGGTGGTCTGAGCCGACTTTATGATTTATTCAGCTAATGGGAAGGGAGCATGACCCCCAGTGGCCACAGAAAGAGAGCTGCATGTGGGTTTAATGCTTTCACCACAAAAATGTCTGCTATGACTAAGCTCTGCGGCTGCAGTCACTGTCTGAATGGTGCTAAAAAGGAACTTGGGCATTAAGTGTGCACTATTTACTATAGATCGGCTCTTGGGATTAAGCCAAGGGGTTCGTGCTCGGTTTCAAAGAATAGCATGGAAGCTGCTAGGAAAATTAGAGCTGTGCAATTTATTTTTACCAGTCTCCCTGGTGAGTTCCCTGGTGAAGGATTTACCTCATATGCTTTTTTTCTCCCCTCTGTTACTAAAGAGTCATTTGAAACATGCCAGTTTGTGCATTTTATAGAGTTTTATTGTGGAGGTGTCCCTATTTTTTTGTTTATCACAGCCGTGAATCACTCTGATTGTTCTTTAATGTTAATTTGAAACTATAAAAGAATGCCCAGCGTTGAAAGAAAGAAAAAGCAAGAGAGAAAGAGAGGCTGTGGAGGAAAGTTCCTTTGCCACACACTGGCCTGCTACAGGGGCTCTTTGATCCAGAGAGGGTCCCCCTCCCTGACAGCAGCGTTACTGGTGCAAAGGAATGAACACATTTTGCTTCACGTAGATTCTTTTACCGTGAGGGAAGAGGATGGATGGAGTGGGGAGGAGGGAGACAAGGAGACCTGTTTGTAATTTTGACTAAGATGAATGATCCTTACAGTCAGTATAATACCTGCTGTTTAAGTTCCAGCACGTTTGCTTCTGGTGGACTCACAAATGTGCAAAATTGCAAAGTGAATCCCTCTGCCATCTGTGGGTCAGGCTCTTGCATCCAAAAAGCTGTGAGCCTTTTCAGAATGTGCCTCCATAGTATTTTGTATTTCAAGGTCCACACCACACCCTGGCCGGTCCAAATCACTGGCTTTCCAACATCACATGTGTGAAAGTCCCACATTCCTTAGCTGCTTGGCAATTGCAGCTTAAAGCAATTGAAAATTACTAGACTTAGCTCTGTGCCAGGTGGGGTTCATTACTATAGGACTATGGACCCCGCCTCCCCCCACTCAAATGTACTAGGGGACTCCATTTTCAGTTTCTGTTCCAAACTTTTCCTTGTAAAGGCATTTTCCTTGTATCCCTGCAAATCAATGCCATTTCATGTAATAAGGGTTAGCAACTGAGACCTCAGGACTGAGCTCGATTTCCCTGAATTAAGCCTTAGTCTTATGATATGTTCCACCGGCCTTTGAGATCCTAAACAGGTCATTCAGCCAGGCAGGTTCATTTTCCCCATCTACGAAATGGGAAGAGTAACCCAGGGCTGCATCAGACTGACTGGCTGTTGGGCCCCTAGAGATTAACAATGTTATCAGGAGAGTACTTGACCCTTCATTTTCCCAAGGCTGAGAAGACAGGCAGGGTCAGGAAAATCACTCACCTAAGTCTTTTTGCTCTCCCCGCAGGTAGATTAAGAAAAATAAGAAAATCACAGAAGCTTTTCCCATCTTTCCACTTTATCTAGTTTCCTGTCTCCTCTTCTGCATTTTACAGATCCAGAGGGAGAACTTAGGACACCTACAGAGAATAGATAAAAACCTCATTTAAAAGTAAAGAAAACCTGAATGGAAGGTGATGTCCTGGATTAGATCCTACAACAGAAAGAGGACATTAGTAGACAAACTAGTGAAATCTGAATAAAATCTGTCATATAGTTAATCGCATTGTACCAATGTTAATTTGTTAGTTTGGATAAAGGTACCAGGGTTATGTAAGATGTTCATATTAAGGGAAGCTGGGGGTAGCGTCTACAGAACCTCTCTGTATCCTTTCTGCATCTCTTCCATAAGTCTGACATCATCTCAAAAAGTATTAAAAAACACAACAAGCTGTATTATCCAAAGACTGATTTATTTTAGGCCCTGAGTGAGAACCTCCATCTCTTTCTCACACCCATCCACTCCCTACACCTTAGTCAGTTTTCTAAAGTGGTGTAGAAAGTTCATTTGCATAATACCAGAGACTAAAGTCCTGCTAACGCAGCCAGACTCTTACGTCTTGTTTTTCTCCCAGAACTGTTACTAGTTGCCTGCACCATGTTAGATACCACACTAAGCAATTTAGACACAGTCTATGTTCTCTAAGGACATTGCCTTGTATGAGAGAAAAAGAACTCAGGTTGTAGATAAAAACAACAGAATGAACGTATTAAATGTGACATTGTTTTTACAATACACAGTGTGGGTATTTTTATTGCAGTCATCAACGAGTTCCGATGAGGCCATTTTGCCAGATGTCATACTTCCAGTACTTAGTGCAATGCCAGGCATATTCATGCTCAATAAATACTTTCAGAATGAATGAAGCTCAGCACACATTTCACACGAGCAAAAGAATCACCAGTGTAATATAAAGGACAGAATTTTTATGACAGAGGTTCTGTTAGCACTGAGTATTGTATTGTTTTTCTTTCCATTTGTCCTTCCAGCCCAGATCAGGAAGGCTGGATGAGTAATGATGGAAGGGAAGATAGTACCTGAAATATAAGTGCTTTTCAGGCCTTGTAAAAGCAAAAGGTTGTTTTTGGCATGGCATGTTCATCCTTGGGTAGAGGGCTTCTGCGTGAGAGAGAAATGTGAGAAGAAGAATTGCAAGGGAATGGGGATAATGAGGACCAAAGGAATCTTTCCCTATGGTGTGGGTTTCCCACCCTAATTGGTCGCCACCCCAAACCACCGGAGTGAAGCACTCCGGGCAGATGGATCTGCAGCAGGGCTGTGCTGTCTACATCTGTGTGTTTCTGGCACACAGGTGTTTCAGCTTTATTCAGCCAGGAAGCAGCTTTTCCCCCTTCTTTTTTCAGGGGAGGGAGGTTTGGGGAGGTGGGAACACCCACGATTGTTTCTCAGGATAAGAAGGAGGCAGGGGTTGGGGGAGGGAGCACAGCCCACCCACCGCTTATAGATTCGGTCGCTTTCCTGCGGGTCAGCCTTATTCTGCAAGGTGTAAATCAGAGGGCAGATGCATGATCTGGGAAGTTTTCCAGATGCACATTTCACAAAGGCCCATGTGTTCTCATTGTGCGGAAATAACATGCCATCGGAGCAGGTCTGGGACACCAGACCTGTGTTGGGACATGTCATCCTGTCTGCACGTCTTCCACTTAACAGAGAACGATGTTGCAGACAGTGTGAGAGCTCAGAAGCCAAGGGAGTGGACAGTTAAGAAAAGCCGCCTTGTCCCCCGGTGGAGGCTGCAGACAGGCCTGATGGGCTGCTCCACGAAGCCCGGTGCCAGACGGTGCCTGCCAGATGTGCTTGGGAGGGGTGGGACCCACCAAAGTCAAGGGGAAGCAGCTCCAAACAGGCCAAGAGAGCACGGGGAGCGTCTGCAGTCCTGCTCCTCCACCATTAACTGGCAGCAGCGCCAAATCCACAGAAAATGTTCAGTTCTGCAATTGGCCCCGACTCTGCAGGGCCTAGGCGGTTAAGCTACTTGTGCATATATATATTTTTTACTCCCTCTCTCATTTTTTGAAGTGAATTTTCCGGGCAGAATCTAACTAAGAGTAAATTGTTTTCTTGAAAGTAAATCATACGCTAGGAGGTTACATTAACTTCCAGATCATTTGGGTGACATTTGGTTATTTCCTGCCCCAGTCTGGAATTAATATTGCATCCAGAAACCTCTTAAGGGAGGGCTTATTCAGAGAGAACATACATTTCCAGTTGTGTTAACTTCTCTCTTATTCAAATCCTTTCGTTTTTCTTTCAACAGAGCTCTTTTCCTCCTTTCGTTTGGAGGGACAACTGCGTGCCGTCACCGTCTCCCCTTGCCTCCATCAGACTTTCTGTGATCAACTTCATTTTCTCTCAGCAGTTGGTCCTCCAGAGTTTGTTTGAATGTTTTACTCTTACTCATCCTCACTACAAGGGGTAAACATGTTTTCAGTGATGGCTGGGAATGTGGAAGCTTACATTTCTGCTCATAATTATTCTTAGGCTTGTATCATGGTACAACTATTTTTTTCCTTTAATAACAAAGCTCTTTTCCTTTTTATTCCCCTTAAGGTAATGATTGCATTTCTCTGGCGTTTCCAGCAAACCACCTCAATTCCTTTTAGGAAGTTGTTAGCATATAAAACACAATTAATTAGTGGAACGGGGAATGGAGAGTAAAGACTAACAGGGCAGGAAATAGGCGAAGGATTCTACAGAGGATATTGCCCTCAGCCCCGAAGGCTCCAGAAATAACCAATAATAGGATTGTGAATTATGGAAATTCCATTCTCCGGAATCCATTTGAGGTCATAATTCAACTGGAAATTATCTTGGTTTTTCTGGCTTATTTTGCCGCCCTATTTGCAAAATAAATTCCAGACATATAACTCTATTAAGAAAAATAAATTTCTTATCCACCTGTTAATTGGACTCAAATGCTCGGGAGGTTGAGACCTGAATATGCTTTACCTCACCCCCTTGTCTAAGCCCAGTATTAAAGGGTAGAGGACTAATGTATTAAAATGCAACCACTTTTTTGTACCTTAAGAAATTTTAACCTAACATCTTTTAAAAATTTTTATCCTTTCTACTAAGGAAAAACATTTTTTACCAAGCAAAATGAACTGTACCAAAATTAGAAACTTGCTTTAAAGCTACAGCATTAATAATTGTACTTTTATTCTTTGACAAAGGTTAAGATAGCATGACATTTATTCAAAGCCACAAGATGAATGAAAGATATTAACAATTTAGCAGGGTATGTAGAGGCTGAAGAGGAAATAAATTTTAAGTGGGATCATCTTTCTGATACTCAAAAACTTAATTAGAAAGTATGAGGAAAATGTTAAAAGCCATTTTCAATATTTGTAACTTATAGATAAGCTCAATTATACTACAGTCTATGATTCAGCAAGGGAATAAGTAGTTTTTGCATTTACTTAATAGACACCAATATTCTTTGGCTTTATAGTGTACAGAGTACTTTTCCATGGATTATTGCTTTCAGGTCCAGCTGCCTACTTGTCATCACCTGTGACATCATTTCCTATGTGAAGAACAGTGAACTGCTCGTTCGGACTTTTGTGAATGTGGTTTTGCAATATCAACGATTTGAAAGTACTTCACATGGTTCACGACCTGCAGTAATCTCTAATTTTGCTAACGGGTGTATTTAAGAGAGGCTTTGGAGTTAGAGGTGAAGTCAAGCCTTTGCTCTGTGACAGGGAAGAGTGACCTTGAATGAGTTACCGAAGCTTTCTGAGCCTGCATCTCCTCATCTATAAACGGGGGTAATAACAGTGACCTCATAAAGTTAGTATGAGGATTGAGTTCAATGAAATGCAAGATAAACTGCTTAGCTCAGTGCTTGGTGTTTGGTGAACAAGCGAAAAAAGAAAAAGTAAAGACCTTACAATGAATGAATTGCACAATCTGTGAGGTTGTGTCAGCTGTAGGGCACTAAGTTTGTAAGGGAGCAAGTATCGTGGATCACGTCAGTATATGTAACACAAACATAGATTTAAAACTTTATTGTTCTCTACTCCACATTTAGATTAACTTGCATGAATTAACAGGAACTTATTTTCTTTATGAAAAAATGGCCCAAAGGCGAAAACCAAGAGTTTGTGCCATAGAACAATTTGAGAAAACACAGAGAAACTTAAGGAAGTGATGGTTCCCAGCCAGCAGGTGGAAGTATAAGACGAATCATAGCAGAATGTCAATTTACTTGTGAATTGGAGCCATGATACAAATACATCCACCCAATGCTCCATTTTATTTATTTATTTAGGTGAGGAAGATTGGCCCTGAGATAACATCTGTTGCCAATCTTCCTCTTTTTGCTTGAGGAAGACTGTTGCTGAGCTAACATCTGTGGCAATCTTCCTCTACTTTATATGTGAGATGCCACCACAGCATGGCTTGATGAGCAGTGTGTAGGTCCACACCCGGGATCCAAACCTGTGAACCCCAGGCCACCAAAGCAAAGTGTGCAAACTTAACCACTACACCACTGAGCCAGCCCCTGCTCCATTTTAGAATAAACAGTAATTTGTAAAATTATTTTAGTAACTGCTCCAACCAAGACAAAAGCTGTCAGGGTGAGATAAAAATTTAGTGACAGTGAAAAGGGTAATTAATTTGTGGTGTGAGGCTCCCAGTGAAAGAAGTAACTTTGAGCAAGAATACAATTTAGGAGAATGTATGAAGCCTGTACCATGTTGTAAATGTAAACATTAGGGCATCTTGACCACCTTAGTTATATCTACTGTTAAAACCATCAGATACATGATTATGCATGTGTCTGTTATAATTTTAAGCAATTGTATGGACAGCTATTTATCAACTCCTGGATATTAAAGAACTGAATATGTGAAGAAGGAGTAAGTGGAACTTCTAAGGAGGTGAACATTCAACAAACAGACTTTTACTTTGCAATACAGCCTATCACAAATCTATCCATATTCACCCTTAATCACAACTCATGTTCCTTTCCCAACCCCGTCCTTATCTCTATCCTCATGTCCACAGAGAAATGAAGATAGTGATGAAAGATGCAGCAAAAGGAGTAACACGAGCAGCAAAAGGAACAGCTGAAATCACAGAATGGTAGCCTGGAAGAAACCTGAGAAATTATGAGTCTGACCTCCTGGTTTTGCATATCAGAAAGTCCTGGCCCTGTGAGGCAGATTGACTCTTCCGAAGTCACAAAAGTTAATGTAATATCTGACATTAGAACTCATCATCATTAAGATTTTTGGCTCCATTCTTCCAACTTACCTCTTCACTTCAGCTTAGTACCCAGCTGGTCCCAGTTCTGCCTACGCTGGATCTGTCACACTTCTCTTATTCTGACCCGGTTGTATTTTTCCACTGCATGAGTAGAATGTGACGAAAAAAGACAGGTGGGAAATTCAACAATTTAGTTCATCGCATACATTTATCAAATTAGTGTATATGCAACCAACTTGCATGCTTTTTTGCCATTAGTTTGTCGAGCAAAATACTTTTGTTTTGATATGTGATTGTTCTAGACCGGGTACTTTTTATTCATATATTTGAATTCTGTACCATTTTCTATGGTTTTTAGTCATCAGAATATCAATTTAAATGTGAGCATTACTTTAGAATTTAATGACTGGTGACAGAAAATTGAGAGCAGTAAAATTAGACACATGATAGTTCTCAATTCTTGAAGAATGTATTAGCATTCTTGCATAGCTTATGCTTTGCCTCCCCTATTATGTGAAGCTCAAGTCTTTCAGCAATCCTTAGAACTAAGTTGCTAAAATAGTTTGCACACTTCTGAAATACTTTCACAAATTATTCTGGATCGTGTTGACGTGGAGTGATTTACAGCTGTGTCTTCATTTGTTGTCTCAGAAGCTTTCTGGTGTAATATCGTCATCAGTCATGGCTGGAAGGTTTATTATTTCTTTGGACTCCTCCTCTCTCCATTAGCCAAAATTTGTCACTGTTGCATGTGACGGGTCTCTCTCGGATGTGACATTCAGACTTCTGCATCTCTTCACTCCATGTCTTTTCTTGACAATCTTGTTAAGTTTTCCCAAGAGAAGTTTTCCTAGTCATGGATAAAGATTTCACTCTTCTGCTTTTTCTTTCTTTTTTCCACTATGACATCTTGTGTGGAACCACGCAAACAAGCTGCAGTTTTTATTTTAAAACCATCAATATGCTGCGGGAGTTCCTCAGAAGAGATTTTCAACCTCTTTCTATTTTTTCTTAAGAAACTTTTCCTTCTTCACTAATCTAAATCACTGTTTGGGAGATAAAGAATGGTATTATTACTAATAAAATGAGTGAGGATTTATTGAGTGCTTACTATGGGCTAGCCACTCTGTAAAGCACTCTAATCTAATTTAATCCTCACAACAACCTAAGAGATAGATGCTGTTAGCCTCTTTTATAGATGAAAAACAGCTAGACTTTAACACGTCACTTTGCCCAGCGTCCTTCAACATTAGTAAGTGGCAGGGCAGAACCTGAAGCCAAGTCTATCAGACTCCGTCATTACCGCTCTGAACCACCATCAGATACGCTTCCCGAATGGCTCTGCTTATCTCTGTTGGGGGGTTTCACACTTAAGTTATGAGGAGTGGTTTCTTGAGGGCAAGTACTGTTGATGACAGTTGCGTTCTACAGTGTCATATCTTTGAAAACTATACAAAAGGAACCTGGACTTCAAAAGTTTTAAAAAAATGCTACTTTTGAAGTTATATATGACTAATTCAATACATATTTTTGAATAAATTATATGAATGGATAAATAAATAAATTACATATATTCACAGTTCCTTGTTCTTTGATAAAATTTATGTAAACTTCCTGTGTCATATTATTTCATCTATACAAGTACATGTTGCAAGCTCAATTTTAAACAATAGGCATCCTTTAAAGCAAATAACTCAAAGCAATGAGTCCCAACATTTTCCTTACCATTTTATTACGTCTATTCTTAAGAACCCCTCATATTGAAGGTTTTTATTCTACCAAATTCTAGTAGTTAAGTGATAATGCGTTAATTTCATGTGTTTAAGGAGTTGGACAACTGTGACTCAGAATCAGTGGATCAGTGATGAAGAGCTACCATGCAGAGGTACCGGTGCTTTGTACAGCCTGGAGACATTAACTAACTCAATAATGAAACTGCACATTTTAGTTGAGTGACTGACTACAGTGTAATTCACCTTTTTCCCCTGAGTGTGCATGGAATGAAGGACTCTACTGGAGGACAAGCTCCCTCACTGCCTCAGTTTCCTGTGGTGCATCCCCAATGAAGGCTAAGACCATTTCAGGACTGGCTGTGAGTGATAAACTAAAAAGTCAAATAATTCATTCAACTGACACAAAATCAGAAAACTTAAGTTGGCCCTTTTAAGGCTATGAATTAGTTTGGCACTAACACAGTGACAGGAGCTGTGGGGCTGTGCTCCGTGTGGGTGGAAAGCCAACATTAAATTACCACCTTTGTGACTCTTTGTAACCCGGAACTCGGAGGATCTCAGACCAGAACTTTCCTTTTTTTCCTTGACGTGGTTCCTTTTATGAAAAGCATGGAGAAAGGGGCTGGGCAATGTGCCTGAATACATTATTTTACCACTACTTAGTTCCTACTTACTTCTTTCACTAGAAACAAGGACACATTTTTGGTTTTTTTAACAAGGACCACAACGCTCCTTCTCTTCCTTGTGGTGGGGCAATAAGCAGGAAAAGATGACCCTTATGAAAGCAAGCTCAAAAAGGAATAGAGGCTGGAGATGGATGTTTCTCCTAAGAGTCCGTAGAAAGCTGTTCCTTATAAATAGAGCCATTGCTGTTATGAAGTACAAAACCACATTGTTCCTTTCTTTAGTTCTGAATGGAGTTGGTTAAGCTTTCAGCGTAAGTGTGAAAAAGGCACGAGAAAGAAGAACATATCCTTGTTAAGTGACTCTAAATAAAAGAGATTGAGGAGGACAGTGGCACCAGTTAGAAAATGTTTAGAATTCATTAATGAGAGTATGTGGTTTTAGTTAATTTCTGGACTATAATCTAAAAGGAAGTTCACCACAGGAATAATATTACAACAAAGTGAATGTGCCACCTCTTAGCATCAGGAAAAATCATAGCAACATCATCACCTCCTTTCAATGCCCAGAAAAAAAAGTACTCATAGTATCAGCATTCAGCAGTCATTTCTAACAATATAATTTCTCTAGTGCCATCAGTGTCTGTCCTGAAAGATGGAAAGAGAGGGCCAGGACCCCAATTATCAAATCCTGAGCTGTTACCTCTCTCAATGATGAATTTCTTAATGATTTATACATAAAGATACTTCAGGCAAAAGCACACTTCGTGTTGGTGTTTATTCATTCACTTTTTCATCTTTACTAAGGATGCCAGATGTATTGTCTTCTAGCATGACTTTCTGGGAAAAACCGTATTTGGGGTCCTTGACCCTTTAGCATAGATTCTAAGTTAGGGAGAAGCTCAGGCGACTTGCTCGCAACTCTTTTCCATTTGGGTCTCTCCTCTGGTTCCTGTTTGGCATTCAAAAGGGCAGCTTGCATGTGGGAGTCACCTTTAGGCTCTTCCTTACTATGCTAGTTTCACATTTGGGAGAGGTAGAAAGCACAGAGAAAAAGTAGCCAAAATCAGAAAGATGAGAGTCTGTTTTCCAGTTTAATTTTAAATGTGTAATCTCTTCTCTTTTCAGTCAAAGCTTCAACCACTATTACAGTGGCCCAGTTATGAGTCCCCAAAGACACCGTGTGGGGCAACTCTATGTTGGGTGTGAGGAGAGGTGTCCACGAGTGCTTTCCAGTTCCGAGTTCCCTGTACCTGATGAGTCATTCATTGTTTTATAAGATTTATAGGTAAATGACATGCCCATAATACAATAATCTGGTTAAATAATTTCAGTAACATGGATTTAAGATGGACTTCTAATGAAATTTTAATGCTAGAAAAATGATTTTTATAATCTACTTTGCTCATTAAATTTCAAAGTTAAACATATCCTAAATATTCTTCATCATAGATATAATAGAAGTAGATTTTCTACAGTGTGAGTGAGCTTAAGTCTATTAAATTTATAGGGAGGACAATAACGAGACTTCTCAGAAAAGAAAAAGATGATATCTGTTTTTTAATGTGAAATTGTCTGTGAGGAAGAAGACTATTTGGTGGTAGTGGTGGGTGGGAAAGGATCATTTAATTTGGCATTTGGTGGTTTGAGTTGTTAGATGCTACTAGAGGGCATTTAAACAAAAACCTGACGTAATAAATAAACACCGGTACTCTATGGGCATATGTTTCCTCGTTTGCAAGATGGAGATAACAGTGATGTCTACTTCAGAAGTTGTTTGGAGGATCGAATGAAATAATATATTATAATAATAATGCGTTATCACAGTGTCTAACAGAGCAGTTGCTGAATTAGTGCTAGTCAGTGTTACAGTTACTGTTATTACTATTATTAGGGAGGAAATAGGATGACACTCTAAAGCAGAGATTAAATGCCCATTAGAATTAAGCCTTAAGGGTAAAGATTTTCTGGTAAAATTAGAGCATGAGCCAGGACAGCATCTGAATGGGGGAAATACCCCCACTAAATGTGCTGATGGAGTTTGGCAACTCAGATCAGGGAAACTGAGTAAGGTGCTAAGTATATCCATAATCAGCTGAAAAATTAGATATTTCCTGTGGGCCGGAACAGGGGCATTGGGGCTTCACATTAGCAAAGTCCCAGGGCAGCCCATTAGAAGTAAAGTAAACTGGATCCAGTGGGAATCAAACAGTTTGACTTTAAATCTTCAAGGAGCAAGGGCTCTAAAGGAGAAAGGCAGGGCTGAGTCAGGGAGTGGAAACAGTCTATTTCTACCTTGTCAGTTGCACAATTGCAAATGGTCACCATATGAACCATTGTCCAGAGAGGGAAGCAGCTCTTTCCTGGAGAAAGAGACAACAAGGGAGAGGAATCCTTACTGTTCCCAGAAAAATGCCTGGAACATAGTAGATACTCAAATAATGTTTGTTGATTGGATGACCAGCTGACTGACTGACTGACTGACTGACTGAATCACCACCTGCTCAAGAGCATGGTTTTTAGAGGTTATCTCACTCTCATTTTTGCTCCATGTGGAGACAACAAGGAGCTCCCAAGACAAATGCAACAGAGAATCCAGATGAGGGACTTCTGGGTGTATTTATGCAGGTACACTCTTAGAGGATTCCGTTTCTTGCCACAACATGAAGTGACACTGTTCAGAACATTGACTGTATGTTAATATATTTAATGATTTCAAGTACAGAGTAACTTTCCAAGGGATTATGTTGCATCACTCATTCATTGGCAGGCTTTTATTGAACATTTTGTACAGTGGCTATTGAAAGGGACACACACACAAGATGTTTCAACTTGATTATAAGCTGTGGAGGTGTGGGACAGTGCTTTATAAGATATATCCTTAGTTAAATAGCTAGCAAAGCAATACAAAATATACTTGGGATTCAGAGGAGTGGAAAATACATATGAGCCAGAATAACCAGAAATATTTGTCTTTCATTTTTTGTTTTTGTTTGGCTTTGAAGAATGGGTGAGATTTGGATAATACAGAAGAGTAGAAAAGCATTTCCATTGGGGGAGGTTATGTTTTCATACATATTCATAGGTGGGGTGTATGTATAGTTTATTTCTGAAACAGTAAGGAGATGGGAGGTGCTGAAGACTCATGTTGGTGAATAACATCAGCATTAATTGGATAAGGGGGAATATGATTAGATAATGGAGACTGTCAGTTGAAGAGATAAGACTTGCTCTTCTGGAATGAAAAAAATATTAAAGATTTTTGGAAACAGAAAATGATGTGATGATTTTCCCAATGTTTAAGTTTGATAATAGAAAGGAGAGAGGGGAAGCAAAAAATGTAGGTAAAAGACCACTGATATAGTAAGGTAGATTTAGATATCGAGGGTTTACACTGGTGCTTTGACTGAAGGGAGGCAAGGAAAGAGTCAGCTGAATGAAGAAAGCAGTCAAACATTTGAGCCACCTAAGATAGTGGGTAAGAATGACAGCATGGATGAAAATACGGTCAAACATAAGGTTTAAGACGATGTGGTAGTGAGAAAATGGTCAGATAGGTGTAATTATTTAGAATTCAAATTTACGATAGATCTTATAGAAAGAAACAGAGGTTTCTTTTATTAATTGTGTGCCAGAGGTATTAAAATGTCTGAAAACAAGACTAACGTTTGAATTGAGGGATAAATCTGACACCGTGTGTGGCATTGAGCAAGTCACTTCATTTCTTGTGACCTGGGTTTCCTGATACATCAAACGTGGGAATTGGATGAGTAACCCGTGGGTCTCCTCCAGCTCTGACATTCTATGACTCCATGAAATAGGCCTGGCACCTGTTTTCAATTTAAGCTCTAACATGAGTTTCCTTACTCTTTAAACCTGCCTTTCTAGTAGGTTGCCACACTTATTACCAGGCTTGTAGTCATTTCCTTTTATTCTAAAGAGAATATATATTCAGTTTTTCAGCTCTGGCTTTTCTGTATTATAACCTCATAGTGTTGAAACCATTTTGTGAGAACAGCTGCTAAAGTCATCTTTCCGTTTTCAACATGGTCATGGTTGTGAAGCCAACCTGGTCAGGCTATCTTTGGAACGCTAATCCTGAGACAGTGGTTTCCCTACTTTGATGAGAATTCAAAGTGGTGTTTTATCCCATTGGAAGCTGTTTTAACTTATCTGGAGCAAGAAGGAATTCATTGTGACAGCCTCTTATCCTGGACTTCATTATTTCCGCCTTGGGCTTCCTAACTCTGACTCCTACCATTCCAGTAGAGGCCTCATGGCAGGACTCAAATGATCTGTTTTTCATTACTCACTTGCTTCTTTTTCACTTCTTGTCTCCATATTCCACTACCACAGCATTCACTGTCGTCATTATCAGCTATCCAAATTAGTCCATGCTTTCAGCTAGGCAACTAAGAAAAATGAGGACAGGCTTAGAGGAAAAATAAAATTAGGCCTAAAAACATTCTGGTAGAATTTGGGTGTGTGTGTCGGGATGGGGGGTGTACCCTGATGCTCTGTTCACATGGCAAAGAGACACTTCTTGATGTGTCAGACAAAAGGATAATATGATCCCTGTGGCGCCCACAACTCTGCTGACCTATTGTATATGGAATCTGCATCATGATAGTCACTAGGGAAGTTTTCTCTTTGTAGATTCTGTATGCACTTGACTCTGTAGCAGATTGAAATGTCAAAAAGACTTCGTTATTACGCAGTCCTGTCTATAAGGTATCTTACTTACGTACATTTTCCCAGGCCCCTGAAACTACCTTATCTATTAACACATCATGCTGCAGAAAGACATGAAAGCATCCAAAGAGAACAATTCTCATTTTAGGCATTTATCCAGACCACCCACCCACTCATCCCCTCAACCCATTACTCCCTCCTCTTTGATGCCCCTTGTTGCATTCCAGATTCCCATGTCTATTCCAGGGCTTCCTCATTGCATTGGCAATCCCTTGAGATTCTAGCTCTGGCTTCATAAGTAGGCCCCTTCTAAGGGTTAATATTCAAAATATTGAACTGCACGTAAGGCAGGGGCACCAACCCATCAGATTTTGGCTGTAAACAACCAGAGCATCAACTCAGGGTGTTCCCAGTAAACATCACTCCATCTGTTCTACGGGATCCTGACTTAGGCTTCTCCTTCAGTTCCTGCAGAGAAAGGCCTTCCCTGCTTGAGCCCCACAGGACAGCTACCAAGTGTTCTTATCTCCCCTGCCAACACCCCCACCTCCACACCTCAACCAGGGATGACAGATGAGAAGGGTCCTACTGTATGAATTGAAGACAGTATTATAATAAGATCATCAAGTTGCCATATTCATAACTTGACTTATTTGACAGGTAAGGGGTTGTCTTCTTCTCACTCCTGGTGGAGAAACATAGCAGATGCTGTTGAAGCCCCATCAAGTGCCTTCAGGTATAATGGTCTTCATGCAAATGGGCTTGACTTCTGCTGCTGGCAATGATCTCTTTGACTCAGAACTTTGGAGAATGGAGTCAGCTCTGTCCTGTGCATGTGGCAGAAGGGAAGTGCTAGAGAATTGATGCCCCTCCTGGAATTTGGTGGATAAAGACCCCAGCTCCCTAGCCTCCTGGGTGGGATAACTCTGAGGTAAACATGACACCCCAGAATATGACACTTTGACATATTGATTATTTTGAGCTGAAGGCACTTGAGAAAGAGCAGATACAGAAAGGGCTCTGTGACTTCTCTTTTCTACCTAAAAGCTGGGCATAAATTTCCTGTGAGAAATAGGCCCTCCCTGTACCAGGAAGAGGAGAACATTCTTATCACCGGAGATGGGAAGTTGATGCCAAGATGAATCTGTGCAAACCAACCTACTAAAATGACCCTTATCTCCCATTAGCTTCCCCCATATATTTTCTAGCCACTTTTCCACAAGTTACCTCCCCTATGCCAAACTCCTTTTTCCTTTGTTTTGTCACATCTCCACAATTTATCCTTCTTTGTTAAAATGGTATAAAACCCTCAGGCCTATCCACTTCTTTTGGTGTTCATTTCTTCTCTGTGAAGGGCCTCATGCCATGTAAAAATATTAACCCAAATAAAATCTGTGTTCTCCTGTTAATCTGTCATTTATCAGTTTAATTCTCAGGCCCAGTCACAGAACAGAAGGGAGAGGAAAAGTCTTTCCTCCTCTACAGAGGTATATGTCTGTCACTGATTCCCAGGGTCCTCCCATGGGCTTAAGCTCCAGTTACTCTCAGTGTAACTGGAGGGTTTAAAAACATACTTTTCATTGGCTTCCTTCTCTTCTCTGTCTTATTTCCCATACCTCTAGCAGTGTTCACTGGGATCACCGTCCAAATAAAATACTTGCACCTGGGGGCCGGCCTGGTGGTGTAGTGGTTAAGTCTGCATGCTCCGCTTCAGTGGCCTGGGGTTCACCTGTTCAGATCCTGGGCATGGACCTACACACTGCTCCCTAAGCCATGCTGTGGCTGTGGAGGCACCCCACATACAAAATAGAGGAAGATTGGCACAGATGTTAGCTCAATCTTCCTCACCAAAAATAAAATAAAATAAATACTTGCACCTGGATTGTTTGTTAGCATTTGCTTCTTGGAGAGCTCAAACTGAGAAAGGACTCTTTTATCCTTTCATTCAAATATTTACTGTGCACCTACTAGACACCAGGTATTATTTGAGGATACAGGAGTGAACAAATCAGACAAAAACTCCTACCCTCTCAGAGCTTATAATAAGTACAATAACCAAGTAATTGTATATAGAATGTTAGGAGGTGATAGGTGCTATAGAGAAGAATAAACTAGGATAAAAGAGTTAAGGAGTGTAGGGATAGACACATGGGTCACAAATTTTAATGGACTAGTCAGGGTAGGTGTCAATAAGAAAGGGACATTTGACCAAATATTTGAAGAAGGTGAGACAGCCAGTCATTTGGATATTGCAGGTAACTTTTGCAGCCTAAGGGAACAGCAAGACCAAAGACCCTGAGAGGAAATTGTGTCTGGGGATTTTAAGGAACAGCAAGGCTGGTCAATGAATGAGAGAGAGAACAGTAGGAGATGAGATCTGAGAGGTAACTGGCCAGAAGACATAGAGCTCACACTCCCCTTGTAAGGACGAAGTAAAATGGAGAGACTTGTGAGGGTTTTGAGCATAACAGTGATGTGATCTGACTTACCTTTTAACAGGGTTACTCAGATTGCTGTTGGAAAGGACAGTAGGCAGGGCTGTGATGGACAGTGGCTGAGGTAGTATTCTGTATGAGGACATTCAGTCTCGACTTTGCTTGCCACGCTGTGTACCCTGGCGTGGGATTGTGCCCATCTGAAGGAAGGGCAACTTTTTCTAATTCTCACAAAGCTGCCACATGAGCTAGCAGTGTCTCATTAGGCATGCAAGGACAGGAGAATGGAGAATAGTGCATGAGAACAGTTAGTGGACTATCGAAATTGTCCAGAGCAGAGACAATGAAGGCTAGGACGAAATGGTAGCAGGGGAGGTGGTGAGAAGGGGCTCCATTCTGGAAATATTGAAGGTAAAGTCGACAAGATGTCACCTCAGATTGGAAATGAGTCTATTTGTTCTCTATTGCTGCTATAACAAAGCACCATAAACATATTGACTTCAGACAACATAAACTTATTACATTACAGTTCTGAAGGTCGGAAGTCTGAAATCAGTTTCATTGGGCTAAAGTCAAGGTGTCAGCAAGGACGATTCCATCTGGAGGCTGAGGGGAGAATTCCCCGCCTTTTTCAGCTTCTAAAAGCTGTTTATATTCCTTGGCTTGTGCCCTCTTCCTCCATCTGCAAAGTGCATCACACCAAACCCTGCTTCCATCATCACAGTGCCTTCTCCTCTGACTCTGACTCCTCCTGTGTCCCTCTTATAGGGACCGTTGTGATTACATTGGTCACCCAACTAACCCAGGATAATCTTCCCATCCCAAAATCTTTAATTTAGTCACATATGCAAAGCCCCTTTTGCTGTAAAGTTCTGGAGATCAGGGCATAGCCATAGTTGGGGTGCCAACATTTAACCTACCACATGAAGCATGAGAGGAAGAGAGCTTA
The DNA here is from genome assembly GCF_037783145.1 of Equus przewalskii. NCBI lineage: Eukaryota > Metazoa > Chordata > Mammalia > Perissodactyla > Equidae > Equus > Equus przewalskii. The sequence goes on from NC_091832.1 coordinate 87,984,762, forward strand.
ATTTCATGTTTTGAGCCTGAACAACTGAAAGGGTGGAGGTGCCATTGCAAATGAAGCCAGTTTGCAGAGTGCCGAGGGGAGAGAAGAACAGGTGTTCAGCATGGACATGTTAATTTTGAGATGCATCCATTAGATATTTGTGATGGTCTTTTGATGTATCAACTTGGCTAGGCTATAGCCCCCTGTTATCCAATCAAACATTAATCTAAGTGTTGTTGTGAAGTAATTTTATAGATGTGAGTAAATTTCATAATCGATTGACTTTAATGAGGAAAATTATCCTAAATCATTGGGGTGGGCCTGATTCAATCAGTTGAAAGGTCTTAAGAGCAGAGCGGAGGCTTCCCTGATGAAGAACTTCTTCCCTTGTCCTGCAGCTTCTGTCCGTGTAGGAGAGTTCCAGCCTGCTCTTCCTGGCAGCCTGCCCCATGGTTTTAAGACTTCTCTAGCCAGTCCCCACAATCATGTAAGCCAATTCTTTGCAATATATAATGTATATCTCCTATTGGTTCTGTTTCTCTGGTTGAACCCTGACTAATACAATGTTCAAGTGGTGATGTTGAGGAGGAAGTGGGATAGATGAGGCTGGACTTCAGAGGGAAGGTCTGAGCTGCAGGTGTACATTATTTTAGCATAATAATGCATAACACAGTTAGGCAATCAGTGGTGAGTAACATTAGCAAGGGAGGAGTATGTGTAGGAGCTTCATTCAGAAAAGGGTAAGAATTCACAGCAAAAAGTTTTGTTAGCTTTGGCCACAAGGATAAAAATGGCCATCTGACTTCTGGCTTTTTCCGGCAAAGTAAGGCATGGGATGAAGGTGGAAGGGTAGAGTGACAAGGGTGGGAAAGGGAGGAGGGAAGGAGATCATGCTGGAGGGAGAATTCTGGTTATCCATGTGAAGAAGACTTTCTATGTGCCAAAAAGAGATCCAGTGGGAAGAGTAAGGAAATGTTTTCTATTTCCTCTAAACTCAGAGTAGTGCATGATGAGCTGTAAGAAAGAGTAAATGATTTCTGGTGATCACCCAAACCTGCATGCCTTTCCATGTCATGAAGTGAAATGGTGGGTTGTACTTAGACTGCTCCTTAGGAGTGGAGTCTGGGCAAGGGAAAACGGGGGTCTGAACTATGTGGTGGTGGGAGAGAATGATTGCAATGGACTCTCTGAGATGGAAACAGCCAAGTTAGACAACTAATTGCATGCCGGTAGTGAAGAGGGAGAATCCGAGAGTCTTGTTTTTTCCAGCCCTCAGGAACCAACCAAAGGGACATGGAGCCATACGATGTTCCGGATCCAGGGATCCAGAGGATCCAAAGGGAGAGGTCCTGGATCTGGGCGACAGGAGAGTTTGTTGCTCCAGAAAGAACAGTCTTCTGATACCGGGAAGGGTTGGGCCAGGAAGGACGTTGCAAGCAGAAACTTAGAAGGGAGAAAGAAGCATATAAGGGCTGAGATTGAAGGTCAGCTGAGGGGGACATGGCACAGGTAAGGTAAAGCAGGAGGGAAACTGGATGCACGCTGGTGGCAGGTGGGAGGGTAACTCTACTGGCCGGGGCAGTAACCCATCAGCTCATGAGGCCCTTCACCATGGGCTGTGCTGTGCCCTGCACTTGGAGCTCTCTGCAGGGTAAGGGCAAACTTAGCATGCCAGGTTCATGTGGGCTGGACACAAGCATCAGGCTGCCAGGAGGGAGACAATGAGTTTAGTTTTACATACACTCAGTTTGAGGGCACCCACCTGATATCTGGCAGGGAGATGGAAATCTGGGAGATTCAAGATCAAGCTTAGGGGTCTTATCAGCATCCCAGTTTCCACAATGCAATTGGTAAACTTTTCATGATAATTTTATTTAATACATACAATTTCACAACAGCAATGATCATAATAATAATAAAACCATGTAACTAATGTTATCTAATAGAAAAAGCAGGAACTCGAGAACCAGAAAAGCTAGACCACCATACAGACTCTGTCACCAACAGGCTGTGTGGACTTGTTCCAGCCATTTATATTTGGGGCCAAAGTTTCCTCATGTACCCTCTCTTCCACAGAAGGTTGCAGTTAGGATCAAACAAAAAAATGTAAAAGTTAGAAAATGCAGTGCCAAAATAAAGGGTGATTACTGTTACTGTTTCTCTATCTAGTTTGCCCCATTATGTCAAGGAAAAAGAGAGTTTTAAAAAACAAAACAAAAAACAAGAAAAGTTATGTTGGATTGAATTTTCAAATTAGGCAACTAACTGAATAAATGTATTGAATAATTACTCTAAGACCTCACTTGGTGAGCACTGTTTAGAAAATAAAATCCCAGGTTTGACACAATGGTAACAACTACGTTCGTATTTGATCCTCTTTTTCTCATTTTCGCTTTCCTCCCAGTTGGTGGGTGGGCTAACTAAACAGAGGCCTTTTACATGGTACTTTGCTATTTTCTAAACAGAGCTGCGATGCATGCTCTCTGGTTTATATACAATGTATTGTTTTTTAAAGCAAAGCACCCTTATAAATACCATAGTTCAAAAGATGAAGCATTGCAGGAAATAATTATATAAATCATTCTACATTTGCGCTAAATTTTCTATTATTTCTCATTTGTATTTCCATATGTTTTTTAAATAACTATTCGCAGGCCCTTAAATTGTAATAATGTCCTTAACAGATTTGGTTTTTTTTCTCATCTAGACTAAAAGTTTGTGCAAATGGAAGAATATGCTTTCCATGCGTGAAATACATTTTAAGATCTTATTAAGAAAGTTTCGATTAACCCATAGAGCAGAAAAACAAAACTACTTGATTCACCTGGAATAAATAAGACAACTCTCCTATTTAGATTAAACAATAAGGATTCCTTTGCTGCCTGGGACCTGCATTTCTTAAGAAGGGAATGTTAGTACTTGTTCTTTGCCATTATGGACCACAAATAGATGAAGAAGGAGTTGATAACACTCAGAGATCAAAATCCCTGTTAAAATTCTGTATTAGGTGACTAAGCCAATTGGAACAATTTAGTGTCATGCAGAAACAAATTCATGTTTTAAAAGACCATTGAATCTTGCTCATGCACAGCTATAGCATTGGCCTTATTATAAGATGGTTTTAGAACTATTTTCCCCCCAAATTCTGGTATGGTTTGCACAGTTTTGCCAAGACGTGAAGGTGTCTCGTAGGAAAGATTAAAACACTGGGATCCTAGAGCTGGAAAGAATGCGGTTCAGAAAGCATCTGTATCTGAAAAGTTCTACTTGAAACTGAAAACCTTTGGAAAGAAACTTGGTTCAACACTGTGAGAAAAATGTTTTTAATAAGCAGTTAAGGTTTAGATTATACACTAATTGGAAAAGGTTTCATTTTTACAGTATAAATCATTTTCCCTTCCCTCAGCAATGCAAATTATTAAAGCAACTTTACTCCATGACACTCAGATGTCCTGGAGTTTGAATGCAATTTCATAAATTAAACACATGATACAGAGGAGGAGACCTGGCTTGAGGGATCGCCTGCATAAATATGTGTGCTTATGACCAGTCAACACTGAGATGAGATGCTATCAAAAGATGAAAGGAGGGAGTCTTGGTCTGCGCCTGAAGACGGGGAGTGTCCAGAAGTCAGCAGACTACCGGAATTCTACATATTCTGAACACACTTGAAGTGACATGCCTAAGTTTGGATGCCATCTGAAGTACATATAGAAGGAAACACTGGAAATCAGTGGAAAGAATTCTGTACTTGATGGAGGCAAAGTTCATTCAAGTCCTACCTCTGCTGTTCAGAACCTGTGGAATCTTAAAAGAAAATCATGTACTCTCTCTGGGTCTCACTTTACACAGAACATCCATAAAACAAAAGGGTGGATTTGATGAATAATTTATAAGGATTTTCTTCAGTCTTAAAATTCCAACATTTTTGGCAGGACATTTTGAGGTAATAACCAAAGTTTGTCCTTCCAGCATTCTTGTTGCTCTCCCCTATGGAGCCACTAACTTTGGTTATTTAGGACAAGAGCAGATGCAGTAAACAACAAAGTCTTTTAAGTTTTTATTGTTGTTTTTAAGCTCATGTTCACCAGAATAATCTTCAGACCCAAGGCATTTGATTGCAAGTGTGAAGCTATTTGATAGAGGGTCCAAAAATATGAGAGCCAAATTTTAAACTTTGTGTAAATAATATGGAATGATTTAAGAGCTAGTTCTTTAGCAAAAAGAGATAAAGTTAACTTCCTGGGAAGGATAAATAAGAGGAGATGTGACTAGTCACCTCAGATGGTGATGAATCCATGAACAGGAGAAAAGTGCCCATCTCCTCAAGCAAGTATGGGAGTGAGGAGGAACAAAACCCTCAAATTATTTTGGGAGTATCCCAGTCCACATAGAACCATTGGCTAGCTTCCTAAGGAGGTTGCAAGCCTCATAGAGAACTATGAGGCATCTGAGCAGTAGCGTAGTATTTGTGGAAGATGTTGAGGAGAAAATGCCTGAAGGCAGCCTCACAGAATCCCAAAGCCCCTAGCAAGTTGGAAAGGAAGGACTGTCCCCAAGAGGATCTCAGAAGTGGCTAAGAGAGGGCCAGAAGAGTGGAGATCTTCTAGACAGGGTGAAGGAGATAAAAACGACCTGTTCTTGGAAAAGAGTTTAAGGAAAATGTGTCCATTTTGATTTGTATGCCTTGGAGGTAGATGTTATCAACCAAAGACAAGCAAGGACTGTGCATCTGGAATCCAATGGCAGTGGACCAGATGCTTCTTATTCCATGATAATAAGATTCATAAGTACTGTGCCCAAAACCGTATTGTCAAAGTGCTATGGGCTGAATTGTGACCACCTCCCCAATTCACATGTTGAAGTTCTACCCTCCAATGTGGTAGTATTTGAGATGGGGCCTTTGGGAGGTAATTACATTTAGATGAGGTTATGCGGGTGAGGCCCTCATGAAGGAACCAGTGACCTTAAAAGAGAAGACATCAGACAGCCTGGTCTCTCTCTGTCCTTCATCATATGAGGACACAGAGAGAAGGCAGTTGTCTGTAAGCCAGGAAGAGAGCTCTCAGCAGAATCCAGAATCTGAGCATCTGGCACATGATCTTAGAATTGCAGCCTCCAGAACTGTGAGAAAATAAATGTCTGTTGTTTAAACCACCCAGTCTATATTTTGTTATAGCAGTCTGAGAAGAATAACACACCAAGCCAGTATACTTTTGAGAAAGAAAGGGAACATTAAAATTAATTAGAATTATATTTTGGAAATATTTATTCATCAAACAATCATTTGGCTATATTATTTACATTGGTTGATTGATAAAATAGTTTTTGCAAAAATTGTTTTCAAAAATAAAATTATTTCTAAAAAATAAAATACTATATGTTCTTGTAGATTAAAGTAAAATATAAAAATTATTTATATTGATTGCCTAAATATTAAAAAATAGCACAAACTACATCTCTCTCTAATACTGATTCACTAATATTTTTCTGGAGAATGTATTGCTTCAATATGGTCTTTTTGATTTTTTAAAAATTGCCTGCAATCTTCAGTTAAATTTTATATGAATGCATTTGAAATGGACACATATTTACTTTTCCCTATAGACTATATAATAGTTTAATTTAGATAATATTAAAAGGTACTGGGTTAAACAGTAAGTTCAGAGAAAATTCTACTAAGTGGAGGATAGTCTCAGTTCTAATTTTTATGAAATGGGTAAAAGAGTTGGGTCAAATGTTTTTATAGGTACTGTCTTTTTGCCTCAATTTAGAGTTCCTTTCTTCTACAAATATTTCATAAGCAAAGCTTATAAAATAAATTCTTAATTCATAATTCCTTTTAGTGTTTTGCCAAATAGATGATGCAAAATCATAGGTCTTTTCAATTTCATTCCATTCCGGTACATAATATAATCCAATTACTAAAAAAGGAATTTGATCAAAAGATTTTCTCTCCAAGTCATTTCAAAGGCTTTTACAGAATTTTTAAATTAAATCTTGTGCACTATTTGAGGTCTCATCATTTAATTTGCTCATCTCCTTGCTTTTGCAGGGATAAATTTGCCTTTGATTGCAGTTATTGCAAAACCTAAAGTTTCCTGGCTTCCAATTCATTATATATTTTGATAAAAGATTTCTACCATTTTTTTTTAAATGCAGGGTTGTTTAAGAAAATATTCAATGCCATTACAGGACTCATAGATTGATTTACAAAGTAGATCTCTTGAAGGCAGAAACTTTTCTAAAATCTGATTGAAGATGAACGGCAAGAGAGAAAGCATGTACGGCCTTGCAAAGGTATTTTGGGGGGTACTTAATATAAACTTCATCAAAAATATTTGCAGTGCGGTTCCTTTAATGTTTACAAATTTTGACATCTCCAGTTTCGATGATAGACTATTGCAGTTTGTTGGATAAAGTTATACCTTGTTTGTCTACCACAGCCAAACCCAAGAATATTTTTCTCTTATAAGTTTCTTAATTTAGTAAGACAATTATTTTATCCATGATGTGTTGTGCCCTGCCAAATTTGTATGCATATTAATACTGCAAAAACAAATAATTGTACAATGTTGAACTTTTTAACTGAACACACACTAGATTCATCTTCAACAGATTGACCTTCCAAAAGCTTTATTTTGTTATGTGAATTTGATGAAAGAAATCTAGCAGATAAAAGAAATAACTGATTTTCTACATGTAGCATGTGATTCAGCTTTTTGAAAATGCCATCTTTTAATTGTTTACAGAGGTTTTCCTTTGTCAATAAAGGCAACATATTACTGCTATCACTTCACTTTCCATGGGTGTGCAGGAAGAGTTCGGATCCCAATGCCAATGAAATCAGATTAGAAGGAAAGTTATTTGATCTCAATGAAAAGTCATGCTTCAGAGTGATACATAAACATACTTTCTGCAGCTGCACCTGTGATACATTTGGGCACAATTTTCTAAAAATAATCGATGACTTTTAAGAAGATGCTGCTATCTTCAGCATATTTGTTTCTTCCAATTTTCACCTAACTAGTGATATCTCTATAGCCTCCATGAAGTAAAAAATATTTTGTCTAATTTACATGTTTGCCATCAACTCTCTTGAGAAATGAAAATTTAGTATTCAATTATTCATTAAGCATGCATTAGTGTCTTGGTGCTGATAAGGCTTATTGCAAAAGAAAAAAATAAGCATTTACTGAATGTACCAGTTTTCATGGAATTTTATTTTCAACTTTGAACCCACCCTTTTAGACTCTGCTTTGTGAGGCTGGAGCTGAATTTTGTAAACCCAAAGTTTGACAGTCAGCTCCTAGTTAGGCTCTGATAACAGAGGAATTAAGAAGAAGGCAGCCAGGTTGGAGGACAAAGAAGGAACTTGCCCTTTTCTATTTATTTCCTGTGGGCTTCCTGTATGTTTGTTTTTTTCAGCTTTATTGAGGTATAGTTGACATATAAAATTGTAAGATAGTTCAAGAGTACATCATAGTGATTTGATATACATATACATTGTGAAAGGATTCCCCCCACATAGTTAATTAATACATCCATCACCTCACATATTTATCTTTTTTTTTGGTGAGAACATTTAAGTTCTACCCTCTTAGCAAATTTACATTATATAACACAGTGTTATTAACTATAGTCACCATGTTTTACATTAGATCCTCAGATCTTATTCATCTTATAGCTGAAAGTTTGTACCTATATGCTTTCGGTTTCTGTGTGCATCCCTCTAGCAAGGTATCCTCACCCCCTCTACAGCAGAACCTTCCCACAGCAGCAGGTGAATCTAGGTTTTCTACCATTTTCAGGACCAAATGCATCCCTTAGCCCTAAGGGTAGCAGATGCTATTTCCATGATACTTTAGTGTTCCTTTTACCTATGAAGTTACCTTAGGATTTTCTTTTTGTCTATTCAATGACCCATTTAATATCCTTCTACCTGGTTACAAACTCTTTATATTAAATTCTGTCTATTCAAATAATTGGTGTGGTTTTTGTCTCTTGACTGAACCCTGACTGGCACAATAATTACTATGAGGAGTAGATTCTGGAAGCAGACTTTAAAGATGGGATTTGGGAAATGGTTTGGCTGTGTTTCTGGACTTGAATAAAATGTTAAGCCCTTACCAATGTGAAATGGGGTGGTATTAATTCATTGCATGTAGTGGCGTCACATTAATCAAATTAATCAACCAGTGGTTAGTTGTAATAATATTCCTACTGAAGTAAGTATTTAGGGGGAAAAATAACTGCTTTTCTTGGCCATTATGGCAATAATGATGACTATAAGGTTTTTGGTTTGGGATGGGTTCTTCTGAGTGCAGAGGAACATTTATAAAAAGAAAATGACAAGCTCAGGTCTTTAAGCCGTTGCCTCAAAATTAAAAAAAAAACAACAACAGAGTTTCTCTGACAGCCCTGAAAGATCTATTTTTTATAGCAAATATCTGTTACATTTTTCTAGCAACATGGCCCATATTGCTGGAAAATGAAACCCAGAATTTAGTTGTGTGGGTTGCAGAATTACAATGTCAGTTGAATTCATAGCTTTTCCAAATATGTCATGTGAAAGTTAAGGCATTGATTGGGGAGGCGTGACACCCTGAAACTGGAAATAAGAACATCTTGTTGGACTCAAATGAAGCGGAGAATTTGACACTTCTGAGTCATGCTTAGCCTTTCTTGTCAGTGGAAATAGCTTGTCTCCCATGTCTGATAATAATATACTTTCCTGTGTTTGAAAAGCGTATAATGACTTCACCTGGGGAATTTGTCATGGGAATGTCAAGGGTCTGCTCATTCTCCCTAAGACTCATCCAAATACCCCTGTTGCCTCCATACTCATGTCTAAGGTCAGATCTTATTATGCTCTAGGAAAGAAATTACAAGTTTTGACCTAGAGGAAATAACTTACATACCAAGAGAACTGGCAGATTTATATTGACAGAAACCTGGGGAATATGTGTGGAAATAAATCCTCAAGGTCGTAGACCAAGCAGGACAGAAAATAACATTAAATTGGGCAAAATTTATTGATATGGATTTACTTACCAATGATTCCAGGTTGAATGTGTTAGCTCTTTCTGGAGGATTTATACAGTATTAACTTAGCTAAGCTGGAACTACATTTATCAGAATTCCTTTCCATGAAGAGATCTGGGTTAATGTGGGCCACATGATGTGTGTTTACAGAGATTTGTAAAGTGGGCATGAGCAGCAGCCATATACTTTTTATCCTAAGAAGCTTGGTCCCTGGATGCTATGGAAGTTCACTCACACTGTCACTGATCTGCTGGGTCACCTGGCTGGCATGGGGCAGCAACCCGGCTGCAGCTCCATTTTCTCCTTCAGCTTCTCTGAAGTCTGGGCCAAGTGCCACAACAAAGGTTGCTAGCTTTTTCTGCAGGCCACATTCACGATCAAGTTAGAAGCTTGGAAGTGATGAGAAATTGTATTACTTTTGTATTGCTGCCTTGACAAATTGCCCCAAACTTAGTGGCTTAAAACAACACAAATTTGTTATCAGTTCTGAAGGTCAAAATCTGACACAGTGCTTGCTGGACCACATTCCCTTCTGAAGGCTCTAGAAAGAATCCATTTCCTTGCTTACTCAGGTTGTTGGCACAGTTCAGTTCCTAGCTGTTGTAGTACTGTGGTCCCCATTTCTTTGCAGTTGCCAGTTGAGAGCCATTCCCAGTTTCTAAAGGCTGCCCTCAATCTTTGTCTCTTGGAACTCAACCTCCATCTTCAAAACTAAATACAGTGAGTCAAGTCTCTTTTTCACCTCATCCCTCCTGCCTTTCTCCCACTACACCTCCCTATTTTAGCTCTAACTGAGTAACAATCTTAATTTCATCTACAAAGTTAATTCTCTTTTGTTATGTACTGTAATATAGTCACAGGTTCTGGATGTTAGGATGTGGACATCTTTGGGGTGCCATTATTATGCCTGCAACAGAAACCAACATGAGTTCCAGCTCATTCTCACAGGGTCCAATTTTTTCTGTGTTGACCTTTCCTTTCCATCCAGCTGTGTGCCTTATTGACCTCAGGCCCAGAACCAGATGCCAATGCAACAGTCACATATAAACTGTCAATTAGCTCCCACAATTGCATAAGGTCAAGGTTCTACAATAAATTTCATATTCTATATTTTTACTGGTTCTGTTTCTCTTTTTTTTCTTCTTCTTCTTCTCCCCAAAGTCCCCTAATACATAGTTGTATATTCTAATTGTAGGTCCTTCTGGCTGTGCTATGTGGGATGCTGCCTCAGCATGGCCTGATGAGTGGTGCCATGTCTGCACCCAGGATCCGAACTGACGAAACCCTGGGCCACTGAAGCAGAGCACACAAACTTAACCTCTAGGCCGTGGGGCCAGCCTCTGTTTCTCTTTTTGAAGCCTGAGTGATACACTAATGCATATGGAAATGACTCTAGCCATTTATTTGGCTAGTCGACTAAACTCGAGACAACAGTGGCCTATGCCAGCACTTCCCTAGCATAACATAGACAAAGGAATTCAGAGGCTTAGGGAGATGGAAATTTTGGAGTGGATTCATTATGTGCAATCTGTACTCCCACTCCTCAATTTCATCCTATAAGGAGGCCTACAGGATGTATCCTTCACTAAGACTTTGAGAAAGAAATTAGTGAGGAGAGCATCTGTACCTTTGAAAAGGTCTCTAATGTCTGTCCTCCGTTAGCTAGATATGATGGTGGAGAATGCTACCATTGAGGTGGGTGCCCTGATTTCAATCCCAAGGTAGCAGAGGTCAAGAGCTCTTAAAAGCCAAAGACAAGGTGGATGTATTCACAATAAAGGAAGCAGGAGTGTAGTGTTATTAAACATTTTTGACCAACAAGAATCTTTGGAGGGAGCTAATTTGTCACAGTTTCTCTAGAAATCATACAGATGGGTAGCTGTCTAAAATATTTCTTCATGCATATAACAGCTAAAGAATCCAGATCTAGTTACCAAAATCTGATTTGAGTCACTGCAATGGAGAATTGTGGTCTCTCACTCAGTTTCCAGACTTAAGCCAGTTCACAGGCCTAGAGCTTTCCCTTTGATGGGAAAGCTGCTTAATCTTGAGGAAGGAAGCTACAACGTGGCCACAAATGGAAGCTAGAAATCATCCTCCAAGGAACCTGCAGCTATTTACTACAATGACCGTAAAAGAAAAAAAAGTACATATCTTGTTGGTTACTATACACCAACTCAGAAATAATCATAACTTCTTAAAACCGCAAGCTGTAGTCACAAGGTGGGTTTAGTAACAAGGGGGATTTATGGTGGTCAAGTAACTAAAGGGAGTCTTAGCTCAAGAGTGAATCTTACTGGGCTCAGTAGGTCCACAAAACAACTTTGTGGTTACTTCTCCAGTTTCTGGATTTTTAATTGATATAGATATGCTCAACAACTGTCAGAATTCCCACATTAGCTCTCTGACCCAGGAAGGGCCAAATGGAACCTTGAACTTCTCCTCCCTGCCAGGACAGTAAATCAAAAACAGTATCACATCCCTGAGGGAAATGTAAATGTTAACACTGCCATCTAAGAGTCAGAAGATGCAGTGTGGTGATCTCCATCACAACCTCCTTTACTTGCTTATCTCTTCTAGGAAGCAGGCAGATGAATCTTTGAGAATGTCTGTGGATTACTGTAAACTTAACTAGGTAATAATCTCTGTCATGATTATGCTCCAGATCTCATGTCTTTGCTGGAGCAAATCAGTATAATCTCTGGAGCTTGATATGGAGCTATTGCTTAGGAAATGCCCTTTTCTCCGTACTAGTGTACAGGAACCTCAAGAGGCACTTTATTTCTACCTGGCATGACCAATAATACACCTTCACAGTCTTGCCTCGTGGTCGTGTCAATTTTGCTGCTCTCTATTATAATGTAGTCTGCAGAGCACAGCATCCTACTGGCCCAGTACAGTGATGACATTCTTCTGATTGCATCGATGAAAAGGAAGCATAAATGGCTTTAGATGCTGTAGTACAGCATATGCAATACAGACGTTGGGAGATCAACTCTAAGAAAATTAAGCAGCTCTCAACCACGATAAAGTTTGTGGGAGTCTAGGAGTCTGAAACATGTTGAGATATCTTCTCCAAGGTAAAACACAATGTGTTGTACCTTGTCCATCTACCCCTAAATTGAGACAGTATTTGGCTAGATTTTTTAAAAATTTTGAGTCAACATATACCAAGTTGAAGTGTGCTACTTTGACTAATTTACTAAGTAATCCATGATATGGACAGTGCAGAGCAGAGACACTGCTGCTTCAAGTCCAGACTGAGTGTAAGCGGCTCTTCCTCTTGGGCCTTATATTTCAGTGCTTCAAAAATCTCATGTCTGAGGAGCGTTTCAGGCAAATAAAGACATTGGATGGAGCCTCTGGCGAGCTCTAAGAGGAGAATCACATCACAAACATTTGGGTTTGGGAGAAAATCCAGGATCTCTTCTATAGGTAACTCCTTTTGAGAAGCTGCTCCTGGTTTGCAACAAGGACCCTGTGAGCGTATACACACAATCATGGAACATCAGGTGACCCCGTGGCCTGAGCTTCTCATTAGGAACTAGGTGTTTTTCGACCAACATCGGCTGAGAACAGTCTCTTCCCCAGAGATCTGAGTTTCAGCTCTGTGGGGCTCCTCCTCTAAGGTTCTAAGTTTCAGTAATTCCAACCACTTCCTTTCGTCCCTTCAGCCTTAGGGAAGGGACCTACTTTCTGAAGTTGCTATTTCAGTGTTATCTTATAGTTTTGTTTTTTTTTTTAAATTTTCGTTCATTTGTTTTACCCTTTCCATAACCTAGTTAACAGATTATATCTAGTAGACAATTCTTTATATTAAAATACCTCTGCAGATAACTGGTGTAATACCTGTCTCTTCACTGATACGCCAAACAATACATTGAATAAATAGCTTTAGATTTACAACATGCAATAAATATCAAAACTACCACAGCAAGGGGGTCAGCCCCGTGGTGCAGCAGTTAAGTTCATGTGCTCTGCTTTGGCGGTCCGGGGCTCGCCAGTTCAGATCCCAGGCATGGACCTAGCCCTGCTTGTCAAGCCATGCTGTGGCAGGCATCCCACATATAAAATAGAGGAAGAAGGACACAGATGTTAGCTCAGGGCCAATCTTCCTCAAAAAAAAACCAAAAAACCTAACATAGCCAGAACATTCAGAGCATTGTCTCTATGTATTCTCTACCAAGAATGCTTCACCTCTACTTTCTGCACATATTTCATGATACCTAATGTATATTTCTCACAGTTTCCATTCTGCTCCCAAGGCCTTGAGTTGGGTGGCTTTGTGCATGTCATAGGCAATGGCTGTTGACCAACTGGCTGTTACACTAGGTGACCAGCAGGGGCAGGATTGTCAAACACTTTCCTCAATACTACTTTTGATGTAAATAAATTCACCTTCCCTGGTTGTTCATGACCCAATGTATTTCAGTTTATTTATAAGTGCCTCACACACCGACCTTGAGAGGAAAATGTTAGCTTCCTTTGGTCTGGGAAAGGTTAAAAAATAGAGGCAGGTTATCATGGGTCATCTTCAGCTTGACCACATGTAAAGTGAGAACTGTGGTTCACCGTGCACGTGTCTCACACGCTATTAGAGGAGTTACAGGTACAAAGGGCAGGTCTATCAAACCCATGCCAGATTATTTTAATAAAAATATTCTTAATGACACTTTATTAAAATTTAAAACTTTGGAACAATGACTAAACCAGATGGGACCCCAGGACAAAGAAATAAGATAAGACCACAGCAGGCAAGCCAGGGTGTGTAATTAATACACACACACACACACACACATTTGCTCATTCTCACCTCTATCTATTCAATGATCTAGAGCATTACCAGAGATAAGAGAATGAGAATGGTGAAGGGATAACTTTAAAGTAACTGACATTTACCCAAAGGAAACTAAGAAAAATCCAAATTGAGGTTTGGCCTGAATATCAAGATTAAATTTTCTGCCATCAGTGGAAATGAACCCTTCAAAAGGAATATAAAATCAGAAATAGAGAAAATAAGAAAGTTGCAATGTTGCACACTTATTTTGTGATTATGAAATTTATTTCTGTTATAAACTCTAGAATGATGAAGTATCTGTAAATCTTTTCTTACATAACCTTTTTTTTCTACCTATTTCTCCACCATTGTCATAAGCTTATATTTTCTAGGCTGACTGGACTTCCGATACTTCCCAGACATCAATTTTTTTTCCTTCTTCAAGGTATCTTCTCTGCTGTTCCCTCTGCCTCAAATCTCCTGGCATTTTCATGGCCTTTTCTCATTTACCAGGTGTTATCTTTAATGCAGTTTCCAAAGACAGGCCTTTCATAATCACTCTATCTAAATTAGCCCCTAGACTATGTTTCTTTATAAATAACTCTCTGTTACTTACTCTAAAGTCCATAACTTAATTTGTAACTACTTTGTTGATTGGTTCACTGCTTTATGATCTCTCTACTACTTGAGCAGAAGCTCCACTGAGGGGAGGGAGGCGACAGGATCCATGCTTTTCTCATGCACTGTTAGATCTCCAGTGCACAGTGAAGTGCCCAGCACAGAGTAGGTTCTAAACAAATAATGGTTGGTTGAAAGAAGGAAGGAATAAATGCTTATAAGAAGTCATTAAAAGAGACACTTTATCCTCTTTCTCTTTTTCAGCAAAAGCTACAAGAAAGAGTTCAGCCCAACAAAAACTGAATATTCTGAGTCTATTATAATCTGTATATCTAAGCCAGACAAATTTCCTAGGATCTCCAATTGCCCGTGTTCCATAGGTTTCTCAAAAATCAGTGTACCTAAACACACTCATTATCATGTCCCCAAACCTATTTCACTATTTCAAGTCATGGTGGACAGCACCATTGAAACAAAGACTAAGTCTGACCAATTATTGCTCATTAATGTCTGTTGTGTTTGTCTATTTCCTCTTCATTCCCATTATTTCTGGTTTATCTTGGTTTACCTGAATCTGCAATGAAATCCTAATTAGTTTTCTGCTTCCTGCTTTATTCCCTTTCTCATTATTCCCCCAAATGCTTTTTAAAACAAATCTCTCTAAAGCATAAAACTAATAAGCTTAAATCTTTACAATTGTCTACCACTTCCCACAGGAACAAAGTTGAATTGCTTAGCCTGGTATAAGGAACTGCTACAATCTGATCTTTACTTACCTCTCCGGCTTCAATTCTCAACACTTCCACCTCTCTCTAATCTCAAGCACATCTTATGCTTTTGTCTTACAGAACTACTTGCAGTTCTCTGATCTTGCTATACTCTTTTATGTTCACATCTTGACTCATTCTCTTCCCTACACCAAAAATACTTCTTTTTTGCCTAGTGAGAGCATCTGTTTGACTTTCAAGATTTGTCTCAAATAAGTCTTTACAAAGATTTTGGTCCTTTATGGAGAAACTGACTACAGATAAGACGGAATATGCTGTTTTCTGAGATATTATGTTACTGGTGTTGTTTAAGAATTAATGTTAAAAGATCAAGCCAGTTGGTAATTCAAGTACCTTCATTTTCTTAAAGTCTGTGAAATTGCGCATCAGTAAATTATTCCAGAATTACAATTAAAACAGAATGAGATAAGGTATAGATTGGCCCTGCAGAAAATCTCTTAAGTCTTCTTTAAGATATTTGACAGCATTAATATAGATGACCACTTTATTGCTCGATCACATAAAAAATAAAAGTAAAATAAACTTGAAACAAAAAAAAGAAATCCTCAGGTGCAAGAAAAAATAATAAATCCAAATGAGAGTTTCAGCCACAGATATGACACTCAGACATTGGATACTTGGGGCTTAACAACCTTAAGGGAACAGTAGATGGAGTCTTAAGCCCAAGAAAGGTAGGGAGCTGGAATTAAGCTCCCTGCACAAAACCAAAAGCTGTTCAGACAGTGAGAAAGGAAATAGAAAAGCTTTCCACTTCCCAGGAATTCAGCAATAAAGTCATTCATCTGGGACTGTGGGTAAATAAAAATGGTACCTACAAGAAACCAAAGGTCAGCACTCGGCAAAGCTTGAGGATTTGGAATAATATTACCATAATTGTATGGAGTCCCAAGACAAGAAATTAATATAAAATACACATTTAAAGAAATAATATAAAATTCAATATAAAAAAATTAATACAAAATATGGAACCACCAGGCCCCAGGTAAAAACTTAAAACCAATTTCCAGGGACATTCATACAATCCAAGATGTGAGACCTTCACAGATTTTTTTTAAAAAGAGAGAGAGAGCTTGCAGTAAAAGTGCATAATCTGCAGGATTATATTAATTACTGAGAGATAAGTTAGCTCCCAAAGACCTAGTGGTAATGGAATTATCTGAAAAAAATTATAAAATAAATATGTTTAAATGATGATCAAGATAAAAATGAAAGATAACCCATGATAAAAGAATGCGTGCATGAAAATAAACAAGCAGATTTGAAATAGAACCAAACAGACATTTAGAGATTTCTATACAAAAGTACATAGTCATTGAAATGAAAAATTTATCAGATGAATAAAGAAGTAGGTTAGACATAGCCAAAGAGAGAATTAATAAACTAAAGGATAGTGCTTAGGAAATTACACAGAATAAATAGAACAGAGAAACAAAAAGATGAAAAATTTTAAAAAGAGGCTGATAAACATGAAGAACAGAATGATAAAATCCAATATATGTTTAGGAAAAATTTCAGAAGGGCCAAGAATATAGAGAATTTGGGGAAAACAGTATTCAAAGAGATAATCGATAAGCATGATCCAGAGTCAGATAAGAAATCAGAGAGAAAAGGTGAGTCACCTGCAAAGGAAGTGTCATTTCCATTGATAGTAGGCTTTACATCAAAGAAGACTATGTAATCATATCTTCTAAATTCTGAGGGAAAGTAATTTCGGTTAGGAATTTTAGCCCAATGAAATTATCACTGAATAATGAGAGCGAAAGGAAGGCGTTTAAAAATAAGTACCAAGAATATTTATCCCTCTTAGTTTCTCACTGAAACAACAACAAACAAACACTAAGAAACATATTTCAGAACAAGAAAGACGGATCTCAGAAAGGAAGAGTAGAATGGAGATGCTATAAACTTAGTTAAGTATGCGTGCAAAACTTTGATGATAATCATTAAAAAATAGATGTCAAATGATTAATTTCTCAAATGCTTCTGTAAACATTTCTAGAGGCAGGATGGAATGTGTGAAACAGCAGAAATATATCTGGGCTGAAGTACTAGCTGTGGTGCCTTAAGTATTCAATTACTTTTTCTGCAAAATGAGGAGATTGCACTAGATTTTGAATTAGTTGTCCTAGGGCCTTGTCTAGCATGATTTTATTATCTATGATATCTGAAATTATTAAACAAGTTTTTATACTTATGAAAAAAAGAATAGTTTAGATTCATAGATACTTAGAATTATAAAGGATCTTAAAGGTTATCTAGCTCAAACTATGGTTGACATTTTAATCTTCTCATTAGAAGAAAATGCATATTAACCTTGAATAGTTTACTTGCCCTAGCCCATATTTTAATTTCATTCTTAACATACTCCTAATTGTTAGTTCTTAGAGGAGTGATGGTGGGGAGAGGAATCACCATGAGCTGTCAAGTAAAAGAAATAAATTTCCTTCTGAAAGTTAAATGAGGAAATCTTCTCCATGTGGATCAGGGTACAGCTTGGGAAAGTCACTTTAGGAGTACAGTAAATAGCTGTCGCATCTGCCGGACTTTATTGTAACCAAAATCGAATCTATTAATATTGTCAAATTTTTTCTAAGACAGATGTTTGTGTTAGAAGAGGAATGTCCACCCTCGAAAACCTAGAGAAAGAAAGTCTCAAAGGCACACACTGTCATGTAAGCTCTAGTGCCTTCTGACAAAACCTGTAGAACCTCCAAAAGGTATTATTGCTGCAGTATGAGAGGTAAAACCTTAATTCTCTAAGACCCAGAGAGAAAATGACCCGGGGCAGGTTGAGTTTTTAACAGTGACAAGGAATTTAGAAAAGATTAGACATAGCAGGTGCTATAGAAGTCGGGTGAGAGCCGTGGTAGGGAAGATGACAGCAGCATATACTTTGCACAAACACTTTGCTCAAGGATGGGCTATCTTACATATGGAAAGTAGAGATCCCAATGGCTCTAGCAAACTCTACTTATCCAAACATTTTCAAACATTCATCATACTCTGAGAGAATTGCTTTGTATCTTCATTTAACAAGTTTGGATCTTTTCTAACTCTTCTCACAAGCTAGAAGAAGCATGAATAATTTTAATAAGACTGTTGGTTTCTTCCATGATATCACATAGTCATTTGATCAGATTTTTGTTAGCACTGCCCCTAAATATGAAACCAGTTGGCTGTATTTCAGAACATAACTGGTTTTTTACCTATTTTCCTCTGACAATCAAAGTACTCTTTCTAACTCTTTAATCTATCTCCAGTTGAATTGATTCTTATTTACAGCTAAGGTTGTAAAGGAAAATTAGGGAGCTTCTAAGATCTTTGCCCAGCCAGGAGGATAGCAGCATGCACACTATAAAAGAAATTTATTTAAGGACAGATAGAGTCATTTAAGAACAAACTCGATAAGGAAATAAACTACAAACATACCCTCCAAAACCCCCAAAAAGCACTGATCTATTTTCCCAAAATTATTCTGTGAAAAGACCTACAAACTGGTTTAAATCTGGGTCTGGTTTGCCATGAGTTACAAATTTTAACTTGTTCTTGATTGAATCAAAGATCTAAAATGTCTAAGTAAAAGGCTTTTGTGTATTTTGAAAAGAAATCAACCTTGAAATTTTGTTTTGAACTTGGTAAAGCCCTGGGGGTTTGGTTGTGAGTGTTTAACTAGAGGGACCACAGGCTGCCTAAAATATGAATAGCCCATTCCTTCTAATTCAGTTTTCATACTTGAGAATACCGGTAGTTTGGAATTTCACAGTTCTTTTACCTACCCTTGTCTGCATATGAACAAGGACAAGTATCTATTTATCAGTATTTTTCCATTCTACTATTTTTCTTGTTTGCCAAAATTGTTTGCCATGTCTAGCCAATTTTCCAGAGGAAGATAACCAAACTGCACTGATATTACTGATATTACTTGCCCTCAGATGTTACCTGTCCCCTGCTTAACTTAGAACTAGAAAAGAAGGCAGATCTCAAGAAAGGCTACCTTTTAATCTCCCTCTCCCCTCCCATATTATAATAATTGGAGCTCAAATTAAGGAGAAAGAGAAGTATTACTTCTTTAGATAACATTCATTGTAACCACAAGAAATATTTAACATCAACAAAATGAGATGCAAGATTGTTGTCAATGCTGTTAAAATGATTATCAGTTTGTAGCTGACATATTAGGCAGCATATAACATAAGAAGATGTCATTCCTGGGACCGGCTCCGTGGCCGAGTGGTTAAGTTCCCATGCTCCGCTGCGGCAGCCCAGGGTTCAGATCCTGGGCGCGGACATGGCACCACTCGTCAGGCCACGTTGAGGTGGCGTCCCACATCCCACAACAAGAAGGACCTGCAACTAAGATATACAACTATTGGGGGGGGGGGAGTTCGGGGAGATAAAAGCAGAAAAAAAAAAAAAAAAAAGGATTGGCAACAGTTAGCCCACGTGCCAATCTTTAAAAAAAAAAAAAGTCATTCCTGTCCTCAGGTACTTACATAATATAGAAAATATTGGTGATATAAATATATTGGAGGTATTTAATATTTTAGGGAATTCTTTTTGGAACTTTTAAAACTGTGGTCAAGATTGAAAGGAATTTTAAATATTATTTGCAGCATTTCACATAAAAGTGTCATTGCTTTCTGGGAAAGATATATGAGAAGTGCATTTCTTTGATGTTTTCCCATCTATGTGCTTCCTCCTTAAATTTTAGTCTCTCATGGGAGAGAGAATGATAGCCCTTTAGTCATAGCATCATTTTTCAATCACTGGATAAAGTGATAGCCAGTCAAGAGTTTGGGCAGTGGATTCTTTTTCCTGAGACATGATATAAAAATGTATGAAGAATGATATTGATTTTATTTTTGCAGGTGGAGGGAGTTTTTTTCATCAGTTGAAAAGTGATGCCATGACTAATATGACATCATTTGGTCCCCACAAAGTCGGCTCTTCTACAAACTTAAGAAGAGACAGCTGTGAAAGAAGCAAGAGTCTTTCCAGCCATTAATACTAAGCATATTTTTGCTTGTGAAAAGTATCTACAATTAAGAAGGTTGAGAGAGGGTATGTAGGACTGGTAATGTCTGAGGACCTCACACCATGGTAATAGCCGAGGACTCCATAAATCATACACGAATGCAAAAGATTCGTTGATTTCCTTTTGAACATTTTCATGCACCAATGCCAACAGCTGACGGGATTCTAGAGGCATCTGCTCTACACCAGCGCCAGCAAACCCCAAAGCCAATGATACATCATAGGAGGCCATTTCCCCATGGGTCTCAACTTAGACATCATTTACTATGCTCAGCTTTCCTTCCTGACTCTTTAATTTATATAAATGAATAACATCAACACCACTTATATCCAAAGAAGGAATTTAACCAGGATTTAGGAGTAGGAACGGGTACTTTTGCCCATAAGCAAATCACCGGGCTCCCCAGGATGCATAGAGGCTAGTTAGGGCGTATACTTAAATCTTGATAAGGGGCCATACCTTTCTGGCAGGCACAGCTCCCCTTACTTTCAGTTACCACAGCCTTTTCCCTGGAAGCTGGGAATCTCTTCACTCTGAGCAATCTTTCAGTGTTTCTATTCATTAATTTATTGTGGTCCATGGACCTGAGCTGAGACCTCTGTCCCAGCTCAGTGAGCACCTCAACAGAGGCTTGGCTGGGCACTGAGACTCCAGCCTCGCCACTTAGCAGCTCTGCTAAAAGGTTTGGTGGGGAAGAAGGATGGAATTGATGACTAAAACAAGGCTTGAGAATTCACAAAGGACCTCCATTAGCCATGCTCCCCCTGCCCCAGTCACCGTGGATAAGCAAAAATTGGCTGGAGTCACACCACTTCCTGGGGTCTGAAGGAGACCAGAACGTCAGGGGTCAGAGGAGCCGTGTAAGTGCTTTCTCATGCCTATCAAGTTTCCCTAATGATCCATTTCCACCCCCTTGGTATTTCAGAACAGGAATGTCTTCTTATGCATATTTTCCAAAAAAGGTGTGAGTGCTAAAATTTCACTTTTACCTTGGTAGAAAAGTTCACCTAGTCTCAGGACAGGTCTGGTCTTGCTGTTCCTTCCTGAGCAGCAGACAGCTTGTGTTTCCCACTTAATTCAAAGTATTTTTGTCACTGGATTTTAGCCCGGGAGGAGGCTAGTTCTGACAGGGAATAAATGAGTCTGAGCTGAGAATGCCACCAAGGCAGGCTCCGTCTAGGCAGGGTCAGGATTGTGTGCTCAGAAGGACCAACAGGTGCAGACTGCAAGAAGATGGAGGAAAAGATGAGGGGTCCTGGGAGTGAGGGAGGCGGGGCAACGACTTCAGGCAGGCCTGCTCTAAAGTTGCACCATCATCTTCTCTGAATGGCTCTGGCATGGTAATTGCAAATGGCCCTTAAAAATTTCAAACTACAGCTAACTTGTCTGCACTAGTTAGGTCAAATCCAAAGTAAGCCTGTCCCAGAAAGTCTCATGTCCCAACAGATCATGTCAATTCTCTTGCCAGCAGACCACCACACCAGATGGAGTTTCCAAAGGCCACAGATAGATCTTGATGTTCAGGCGGCCCCTTGGGCTGACTGCTCTCTGGAACTTCAGGGAGCAGTGGGATGTCACCTTGTAGTCAGAGGGTTTTCCTATAAACTTGGTGCTTGAGTGTGGCATTCAAATAACAACTGTAGAGTGGGAATGTAGCAACACCTGGAACTCTCGGAGGTAGAGAGGAAGTCCCAGAGGGGTTCACAACTCGTTGAGGCCCTCATCTTCTTACTTTAAGACTTGCATATCTTCTTGAGACAGTTTCTTAAGGACCAGATGAAACTCACTATCATAGACAATCAGCTTTTATTGTAGACCTACCATGAAAGAGGCACAGTTGGTGCTCCAGATGTGACTATGTCAAAGATAGTCATGGCTCTCAATAAAGTCACAATAAAAGAGAGTAAAAGATGTAGTCATATGTAACACACATATATATGTACACAAACACACACACATATGTGTATGTATATGGCAATATATATATACACGTATATATGTTTAGGCTCCCTTTTCCCTCTGCTTCAAAGCCACAGGCCAGTGCCTTATTCTTAAATGTCAAGACACCAGCTGTGAACAGCAGAGACTCAGATCCCCTTGAGTTCAGAGGAAGGGAGGTTGGGCCCTTGCAAAAGTCACTCAGGTTCTCTGGGCCTCAGTTAATCACTTGCATTAAAGAGCAAACAGATACACTATTATCTAAGGTCCCTTCCAACTCTAAAATACTGGAATTCTATAGAAAAAAAAATGTGGTAACACTCAAATCAGTGGTAGAAATAAAAAGTACTAAAAGACATTGAGGGGGCATAAATCTCACACTGGGTCAGTTGAGGATGGGTTCCAAGGAAGATGGTGAGACTTGAGCCTGATTTTGAAGGATGACTAGACTGAAGCAATTTGGGAAGAATTAAGCGAGGGGATGCCACATGGGAGATCAGATTGTCAGCAAAAGTAGATACGAGGCAAGGTATGTAGGGGGAAATTAATAAACTCATACATAATAACTAATGTTAATAGCTAATAATAAATGAATACATCTATTTGCCTAAAACAGTGATTGATAAGAATGGAGCTGGGGGTGAGCACTGCACATTAAACAAGAGTTTTGAGATATATGCCCGCGGGGCTGGCAATGGAGAGCTGTCGGAAGGACAGCTGCGAACTGTTACGGGTACCACAGGCAAGGTGACCCCAGGATTGCATAGAGTAAAGAGTTTCCTCATTGGTAGTGCATAGTCTCTCCAGAGGACAGCATTCCTGGGAACAGTAACCAGCACTCCTCAGGGGGAATTACTCTGCCCGCGAACAGACCCAGCTGGTGGGGTTAGCATCTCAGAACAATTATATCACCTTGTAGGAAGCATGGGATTTCTTGGGGTATAATATTTGCAGTAGACAATGGATACAATATGAGCTAACTATGGCCCAACAGCTGTTGCTTATCCTCAGCAGGTCAGAAATGCAGGCAGATGTCTTGAGGGTGACCTTCTTGAATGAGTGTGTTTGGGAACTTAGGAATTCCCTTGGGGGTTAATGATATGCCATTGCTTGGCAACCACAATGAACAGTGTAGCATTACATACCGTAGGTGCAAACAAACCATAAAACTCTGACAGGATGGCTGGAGAAACTATAGCAGCCAGGTTGAGGAAGATGGTGAATAGAAATTGATTTTATGGAAAAAACAGGAGGATGGTGAGGAATAGAGAAGGACGGCAGGGAGGCTGAAATTTCTCTGAGAAGCATTATCAAACACAAAATTCTTCAGATTTTGGTAGGATGAGAAATAGGAGGAAAAAAACTGAATGCAAAACAGGAAAGCTAAACTAGACATAAAGTGAAGACTGAGCCAGAGAGGTGTGAAGATCTCAGTTGCAGCTCCAGCATTCACTTGGATGAAAGGGGACCATCTCACGAGGGAGTTGTTGGTGGCTTGTCTCTATTCTACATAAGAGGGGATGAAATTTCTTTAGTTCCAAACTCCATAGGCCGTGTTAAACAGCCCCATGCCGTATCTTGATCTTAACTTTGGCTAGAGCCCAGGAGGGCATCTATTTCTCATGTGGCAGTGTCCAAAGGCTTTAATGACCACAGACAAAAGGGATGTTGATTCTCCTAACCACTTAGAGATGCCAATGCATCTCAGAAACTGCACATTAACTTTTGTTTATACAAATATTTCTTGATTTTACTTTAAATTCTAAACACTTGTATATATATATATATAAATTAAATTAGTAAAATAATTCGCATTACAGAAACAATTTGTCACTTCACCAAAAGGATCTATTAAATTTTCAAATATCTTGCTGGTACTTAACTTTTCAGTAGCACATCTATTATGAAAATACTGTAAACAAATTTGTCCCATTTTTCTGAGTAAAAACTATTTTATAAAAACATAGTTATTTATATGCAAAAATTCCAAAAGTAGGGGTTGGCCTCGTGGTGCAGCGGTTAAAGTTAGCATGCTTCACTTTGGCAGCCAGGGGTTTGCTGGTTCGGATTCCAGGTGCAGACCTATACTGCTTATCAAGCCATGCTGTGGCAGGCATCCCACATATAAAGTAAAGGAAGATTGGCACGGATATTAGCTCAGGGCCAGTCTTCCTCAGCAAAAAAAAGAGGAGGATTGGAGGCAGATGTTAGCTCAGGGCTCATCTTCCTCAAAAAAAAATTTTTTTCGAAAGTAATTGTTTTTATTACCTCCATAATTATAGATTTACTTTTCATTTTGAAGGGTTTTTATCTACTTTTTACTCTTCTTTTCAGAAGTGCTGATTTCACTATGAATCAAGGACACCATGTAATTAGTACTTTGAATACTCTATTAAACATGAAATTAGACTTCTTACTACCTATCATCAAATAATATTGATACTACTTTATACACTAACTTTACTTCAAAAGTGGGATGAACTGATATTTTAAGCTCTAAATGACCCCCTACTCTTTTTGTTGGAATTGAAAAGAATGTATGGTAAAAGAAAATAAGAAGTACTATCATAGCAAGCACCTACATAGCACTGAATAAGTTTCAGGTGTTCATAAGTGCTTTCCAATTAGTGACGCATTTAATCTTTACTACAACTCTATGAGGTAAGTTACAATGTTCACCGCTTTTGCAGAAGAGGCTACAAAGACTGGGAGAGGTTAAATTCCTTGCCCAAGTTCACAGAGACAGCAGTAAGTAGCAAAGCTGGAAATCATATTCAAGGAGTCTTGCCCTGGCATCCACTCTCTTAACCACTCCACTCTTCAGCCTTTAGCAGTTTAGGGTTTTTAAAAAAATTTATTTTACGTAGCTAGGGGGCCAGCCCCACGGCTGAGTGGTTAAGCTCGCACACTCCACTTCGGCAGTCCACGGTTTCACCTGGTTCGGATCCTGGGCACGGACATGGGACTGCTCATCAAGCCACGCTGAGGCGTTGCCCACATAGCACGGCCAGAAGAACCTACAACTAGAATATACAACTACGTACTGGGGGGCTTTGAGGAAAAGGAGAAGAAGAAGGAGAAAAAAAGATTGACAATAGAAATTAGCTCAGGGCCAATCTTTAAAAATTAAAAATAAAGTAGCTAGGTAAAGCTTATTAAATAGTCACATGACTCTGGAGATCTCTTCTGCTCTACATGGGAGCAAGTGCCATCATCTTGTCCTTTGGAGGACAGAATGGATCGCTTATTTACTCATTGTTTTTGTTAGTGAACTATCATGTTTCTAGCTTCAACTCTGTGACATTTTCTAGTATGCTTATCCTCCGTTTGTATCACGCTATTAAACAAAATGACTACTAATTCAAGCAGGACTGGAACAAATCGAATCTAGTTCTCCATCTTTTCTAGAGTGGTTTCTCCCAACATCTCCAGTGTCAGAACAGATCTGTTTGAGAAGAGGATATGGGCAGTGCTCCTGCTGCCATCTGCCTTAGCTTGATTTTTTAAGCCTTCCACATCCCATAGGCAGAATTCCTTAAGGCTGACCGCAAGTACAGCTAAATGCCTGAGGAAGGTAGAGGAGCCTCCGCTGTCCATCAACTAAGCCAGCATATGCAAATCCTATTTTGACTGTGGAGAGTTGTCTCTCCAGTCCTTCCTGAGTACAACATGTGCACTGCATCAGGCATGGTAATGTTCCGTGAGTCCTCCTTCCCAGGACACTGGCTACCCTTGACTGCATGTAGAATCCTGTCAACAGGTCTTTCCTTTTCCCTGCTCTTTAATTTAGCCCACTGCCAAGGGAATAATAAAGATATATTTTGTGGCAGGAAAATCAATTTCAGGGAAGTATCCTGTGACACAATCGTCTATCAGTACTGGTACAACCTCTACCCCAAACCCTGCCCTTGCACCTTCTATTTTTTGCAGTGTTTCTTATCAATCTTCTTTTTTCATTTAGCAAAAATGAGAAGCTATCAGCTGGGAATTTCCATTATCTTATACTCTGTTAGTTAAAATTCAAATTCAGTTCTTATTATTTTCAGAACTCTTCTTCCAGTAGTCTATCATTTACTTGAAGCTGTGACTTACTTTACATTTTTTAGTTTATATTCTGCTTTATTTTGCTTTATTTTCTTTAGAAGAAAGAGTGACATGGAATTACCAACGTG
Source organism: Equus przewalskii (assembly GCF_037783145.1). Classification (NCBI taxonomy): domain Eukaryota; kingdom Metazoa; phylum Chordata; class Mammalia; order Perissodactyla; family Equidae; genus Equus; species Equus przewalskii. Next base: position 88,011,114 of record NC_091832.1, read on the forward strand.
AACAGAACGTGCTCCCTCACCATGTATGCCTAATAGAAAAATTAAAAAATTGCCAACTCATAAGGATAGACATATAGATCAATGGAACAGAATTGAGAGCCCAGAAATAAACCCTTATATTTTTGACGAATTGATTTTAGACAACGGCGCCAAAGCAATTTCAAGAGGGAAGAGATGGTCCTCTTTTCAACAAATGGCATCAGGACGTTTGGATGGTGACATGTAGAAAGATGAACTTAGACCCTTATCCCACACCATACACAGAAATGAACTCAAAATAGATTAGGTTTAGAAATGAACCTATACATTTATTTTATTATTAATTTTAGACAAGGCAAGAGAATTCAATGAAGAATAGTCTTTTTAACAAAAGGTGATAAGACAACTGAATATCCACATACAAAAGAATGAAGTTGGACTCCTGACTCACACAGTCTGTAAAAATTAACTCAAAATGGATCAAATACCTAAATGTAATAGTTAAAACTATAAAAGTCCTAGAAGAAAAGATATGCATAAATCTTTGTGATCTTGGATTAGGCACTGATTTCTTAGATATCACACCTAAAAAAATAGATAGATTAGACTTTTTCAAAATTAAAAATGTATGTGCTTCAAGGGACACTATTAAGATAATTAAAAGACAACTCATATCTGATAAGGATCTACTATACAGAAAATATAAAGAAGCCTTACAACTCAGTAACAAAAAGACAAATAACCCATTTTTTTTTTAATGGGCAAAGGATTTGAATAGACATTTCTCCAAAGAAGATATACAAATGGTCAATAAACACACGACAAGATGCTCAACATCATTAGTCATTAGGGAAATGCAAATCAATGCACAATGAGATACTACTTCACACTCACTAGGATGGTCATAATTTTTTTAAAAAGGACAATAACAAGTGTTGGTAAGGATGTGGAGAAATTGGAATACTTATACTCTACTGGAAGGAATGTAAAATGGTGCAACCACTTTGGAAGATAGCTTGGCATTTACTAAAATGTTAAAAGCAGAGTTACCATATGACTTAGCAATCTGCATATAGGTATATGTGCAAGAGCATTGAGACTATGTATCTACACAAAAACTTGTTCATGAATATTCACAGCTCCAAGATTCCTAATAGATGAAGAGTAAAAGCAGTCCAAATGTCCATCAACTGATGAATGATTGAGCAAAATGTGGTATATACATACAGTGAGTATTATTACACATATAGTATTATCTATTTACCACAATAATATATCTATTATTCAGCCATAAAAAGGAATGAAGTACTGATACACGCTACAACACGGATTACCTTGAAAACATTATTCAAAGTGAAAGAAGCCAGGCACAAAAAGTCCCATATTGTATGATTATATTTACATGAAAGGCTCAGAATAGGCAAATCACTTATAGAGACAAAAAGCAGTATTTTGCCTGGGGCTCGTGTGAGAACAATGATTAGGATGTCGTTAAGTTCTGTCACACACAGAATTTTGCTTGTGTTTCCAAAACGCCTCCCAAATAAGGGCTCATATTATAACTCACTCATTAAATGCTTTATGTGGATTATTTTATTTAATCTTCACAAAAAGACTATGAAAAGTAGGAATTCTTTTTATCATTCCCATTTTTTCAGAAAAGGAAACTAAAGAAAGGGAGATTGAGTAATTTACCAAAACTGACTGAATTAGCAAGTAGCATGTCTGAGATTTAAACACAAGGCAATTTGATTTCAGAATCACCCTCTAAACCTTTCTGAGATGAGATAGTTTCCTGGCTATTCAGTACATCATGCTTTGAATTTATCAGGCAAAGCGTAGTCTGTGGCTTAAACAATTCTAATATGATGGGCTCATGAAGCACTTCCTTGGGGAGATCTCATTTCAGGGGAATTGGGCAGTTCTCTAAATCACTAAAAGGTAATCATAAAAATTAGTTTGAAAAAATTAAATCTTGTGTACCACTGAACCATCCACTTAGCAGAAAGCAAGTTAGGCTGGGCAAAGCGTAGAGCTCGGATTTATGCTTTCTACTCTGACCTGCTCTCAATCTTTCTCTGTCTCACACTGTGTGCCTCAGACTGACTCCCCTGGCCTCCTAGTGTCTATACTTCTCTGGCTAGCTTCTAAGCAGCACTATTCAGTCTAAGCTCAGATTGCTTCCATGGTCCTCATTCTACTCCATGATGAACTTTGGGCCAAACAATGCGTACATTACAGGCCACGTGACAGGACTGTAGCCCATAGTGGCCTCCAAATGACTAAAGTGGGTCAAAGGCCTGGCCCTGTACCACGGAGGGTGCATGCCTCCTGTTCATATCCAAACACTCAACCGCAGGCCACTGGACTTCAAGAAGGGATCTGAGAGAATGAGGAGAGCCATGTAGACTCTTTGAACCTGTTAATTCCTTTGTAAGGTAGAGATAACACTCACCTCCAGTAAAACAGAGTTTTTTGAGTGTCAAAAAGATAACCAATATGACATCCTTTGAAAGTTATAAAGCACTGTAGCAATCAAGTCATTACTATTAATGAGTAATGTATTTATGAATCTAATTTGATTTTGCTCCAGACTTCTACTAAACATAGATTTTCCTTTTAAGCTAAGCTTAAATTCTGCCATCATCATTACTGAACATCAATTTTATAAAATCAGACCAGGCCAAAATTGTTGCAGTCATAACTGAATGACTTAAAGCGCTGGCAAAAGTAAACATTAGATCTCCACCAAAGTTTTATTATCCACCTAGCAGCATGACAGAGTTACCTACAAGTGAGTACCTCTTAACCCGGCAACCATAACTCAAATAAATTTTAAGAAATTGGTAGTCCAGTATCAAAAGGAAAACTGAATATTCCTTAAATCCTAACATCTCAGATAAGCTTTTTGTGGGTTATCTTTGTCTTTCTAGGATGTACCCCTGTTTGTAGTGGTTGTATTTTCCCAAGTTTTTATTAGTAAGACGAAGATGACTTTATTTGGCTTATTTTCTTGAAAAACGAAGAGAGAGTTCATGTGCTGGTATCTGGAGAATTTCAAACCTCATTCTTCTATTTTTTTTGTTTTTCCCAAAAGATCAGTCTATCCCCCTGCGCCTTCTTAACCCCCTTTCCGGGGAATCCGTATGTGAGTGCACAAGTGTTAGAACTTGTGTGCCTGCCTCTGCTTCCGATTATTTAGTGCATATTGCAGAACCAACGTGTGTATTTTTCTTGTCCATGGGTCATTTCATTGCCACATACCTAAACAGCTGGAAAGAACTGACACTCAGTGTTGGTAATTCACTCTATGTGATGTTTGCATTTGTGTCTTTTTAGTAATTCAAAGGCTAGTTTGGGGGTGAATGTCCATTTTATAAACTTCTCTTCAGCCAAATTTAACTTGATTTATCTGCTGCATAGTATACTTAGTTTATCTTTACTTTTCCGTAATTCATTACAAAGAAATATTCTCTTTAAAATAAATATAGATTGTTACACATTTTTTAGCTGAGAAATTCTAAGAAACTGTGGTACTGTGATAGATCAGAAGACAAAGATACGTATAAGAAAAAAAGTCAATCTCTATTAGATAAATAAAATTCTTTCTCTTCGGTACTATGTATTTTTTTATTTTTTATTTTTTTTATTGAGGTAACAGTGGTTTATAACATTATAAAAATTTCAGGTGTACATCGTTATATATTTCGATTTCTGTGTAGATTACAACATGTTCACCACCCAAAGACTAATTCCAATCCATCAATCTCTATCCACAGTTATAGGCAAAGCAGTACATCTCTTTAACAAGTTTAGCAGCAAAGAGAAACACACATTGAATTAAATCTTGAGTCAAATTTTAAGAAGAAAGTGATTTATGAAAAACAAAATAAAGCAGGAAAAATATATTTTTAAAGTTTTCCACTGAATGAGTCCTTTCTTAACATACGATCCCATCAATATTTTGTTTTTTTGCTTTAATTGATGCATCATCCTTTGGTTTCACTTCTGTCATGAATTATACCAGGCAATGTTCATAACGTTAAGCCATTGATAGAGCATCAAGAAAATTGTGTGGGGAATCGCCTCAGTTCCTCTCTGGCTCCATCTGCCCAGCCAACAATTTGACTATGTGAAAGTCAATTCAATCAAATCATTTGATTTATTTTCCACTACATTGGTGAGCTTACTTGTCTTTCTTTTCTTGAAAAATAACTACCTCATTGAACTAAATTAACCAAATGGATCACACAACCCATAGTGCAACCCACAACATTTAAATATTTTTGGAGGGAGCTGTTTGTCAGGTTTAGGTTTGAGTGAGATATTCCTTCCTCAGAGAAAAGCTCTGGGTTTCTGGCCCCCCCACCTCTGTTCTTGTTCCAGTCCCAGTTTCTGGGAGGCAGGGATTCTAGAGAACCTTATTTGGCTAATGTAACCCTATTATTAGCAGGAGCAAGCATGATTTCACTTGTACCCATATCTAGTTCTCCAACTTTACTCTCAATTAGAGTGTCTCCTGTTTAAAGTTTCAAGCCAACCTAAAAAGTCTTGCTGAATTATTTACCAACCCGACACAAATGTTCTTCAGCAAGTCGCCTTTGATTCTCTGGCTTGCAGCATTATTCTGTGCCAAATCTGAAAAGCATTCTGGAAAGTTTATTCCCAGGCCAAGCAATCAAAGCTGTGCCTTTTTAGTTTTGAGTGTTTTTTTTTTTTTTTTTGCAACTGCCGCAATTTCATCATAAAAACAATTTCAAACAGAGCTGTCTTCTGTAGTAAAATTGCCTGTTTGCCCACATACATGTACAGGTAATTACCAGGGTTAACCAGTAATGTTACTTAAGTAATTGTTTTTATATTGTATAATTATGTAATTGTGATTATATGTGGCATATTGTTATGGAGGCTTCCAAAAGCACATGGCTTTTTAGTGCAGACAGATAGATTCAAGCATGGCGAGGTAATTGGAATCATCCAAATTCATGTGAACTAGAGTCTCAGGGAAGTTTTGTTCTCTCTCTTTTTCTTTCACTTATTTTTTTAGTGTTCCTATGACCCAAATTAAAAATATCTGCAAAATGTACCCTTAACTCAAAAAGAGAAGGAAGATTCTGGATCTTTGTGTGTTTTCATTGACACAAATACGCATATTAGCAGAAACACATATGATTTCAAAAACGCTTTTAGACACTTACAATTTTGTCTTTTTATTTTCCATGCTACAAACTTATTCAAAACCCTACATGGCATCAATGAGATCCAAATAGACTAATGAAGGCGGAAATGAGAAGCAATCCTAGATGCTTGAGCCAAGAAGGTTTTCCTCTGTATTTATCCTCCACGTCTTTCCTGGAAGGTGGTTATCTCCCCCATCCTTAAAGAGCTGCTACCCTATCAATACTCTCTGCCATCATGGGTGTTTTCCTGCCGACTTTGTTTCTTCTGCTGTAAGATACAGCAAGTAAGACTCCCTCCATGTCCTTTAGGACCATAGAGAATTTTACTAAGCATGTAAGTTCCCTTGAGACATGGGTGTGAAGCATTTGGATTGATGTGAAAAATGATTGCCAAGCATTCTTTAGTCACTTTTTTCCATACAATATAAGTGTTTCATTATACGTTTTTCAGAGAACACATGGTCTTTGAAAGATCTTTAGCAATATACTTAAAACAGCACCTCGTGCCTGTGTTTTAGTTAATTTATCGATTTAGAGCACTAATTTTTAACTGAACAATAAACATTTCCAGTTTTGATGCATATTTTATAAAACACAAATTTTTAGTCATTGCAACACCTCAGATTCTCTAAATTCCTGTAGTGTGCTGTTCATAACCTTTGGGCTCTCTTCCAAATTTCTGTTCAAGCATATTTTTATTGTATAAACTTTAATGAGAAAAATTAACTCTTGCAAAACAGAAATTCCAGGATCCAAGAAGTGGATTAATCAGGCCACTTATTTCTCTTTCCATGTGAAACTGGCTTCACATCTATTTTGACTACTGAACATATTTATAGCACTCACAGTATAGCCTAGGGATTAAGGTCTGTGTTCAAATCTTACCCTTAACTCTTACCAGTCTTGGACAAAATACTTGACATCTCTTGGCTTCCATTTCTTCCCCAATATAATGGCGCATGTGTTCATTCTTACTTCGCAGATGTGCTGGGAAGAATAAATGAGTCAAAGTGTAGAAAGTACTCAGCACGGTGCCTTAAACCTAGTTAATTTTTAATTCATGTTACCCTTAAAATAAAGACATTTTAACATGGTAACATTTTTCCTAATTAATCCTTAAGCCATATTTAAAATCCTGGTCATGGATTTTATGGCAGAACACCATGCAACAAATACCTCCTTTTTTGGCTACTCTTTTCTCTCAGTCTTCCTTCTATCAAACAAAGCATCTTCCTTGTGTGCCCAGGTATGTGTTACCCCAAGTCTGGGCCCTACCTCAAGTCCCAGCCTCTGTCTTTCACCAAACCTGTTTTACTCTTTTTGCAGATACTGTTTATTTCTTAGCTGCTCCATAACCTCTTTCCAATAGGTAAGAAATTACTTCTTACCTATTTGCTGTTCTACTCATTTGGGCTGCTGCAGTTTCGTTATGCTTACATTTGTTTTATATTGTGTGTGTGTATACGCACATTTGATATGTGCTTGACAGGACTTTTTAAATTCTAGCTTCTTTTTAAATCTGGGACAGTGGTGTTTCCAGGGTGGCCCATGTGCAGAAGTGCCATTCTGGGGCTCAAGCTGGATCTGGTGTGGTCAGCCAATCGCTGGAGTAGCCCTAGACAAGGAGGGAACATCCAGAGACCCTTCTTAAACTTTAAAAGAACACATTTGCCTATGATTTCATGCTTATATATTACAGCTATAAAATAGAGACCCATACTTAAAGGAGAACATTAAATACATTTATTAGCTATGTGGTCCCATATATAGTTTTACTCTCAAGGAAATTATTTTAGGAAGTTTCTTTTCCTTGTAAGAAATACAGAGACCCATTCACAGGTATTGGGGAGAGAGTAGTCATGTGGATCCTTTTGTGTGGGAGGCAAGGAAAAGCTGAGCAGAAGGACAGAAGCTCTAGGAACTCTGAGGAGGAGGAGGGTTTTGTCCCTAGGTCACCAATCATGTGACTCAGATACCCTCCGCTCATTTGCTCCTTTCTCCTCTCGCTGCTGACTGGCTCAGAATTTGCCAAACCTCATTCATCTGCATTCCACCACCATGATTTTGGCCCTATCAGATTACCACCTGCTCTATTAGTCACCTAATATATTTCCTTAAAAAATAAACTCACTTTCTACCTTAACAAAGTGATTTGAGGTTGAAACTATATTTTTACCATAAATCAAAAAACGTAGTATATTGACCTTACCATACAGCAAAAATGAACACAAGCACAATCTCAGCCCATCTCTCACTTTCATCTTCATCCTGATGGAGGAGGGGGAACCTACAAATGTCCCTCTCTTTGTCTCATTTACCCCAGCAGCAGGTCCCAATCTTAGCTGCGTTTTGGAATCACGTCAGTGATTAAAAAAACACTTTTGCCTAGAAAGCACCTCCAGAGATTGTTTTGTGGTGAGGCTTGGGCATCAGTATTTTAAAAGCCCCCTGGTGATTCTAACATGTAGCCAAGCCTGAGAACCACTGTCCGAGAGATGTCCCCTCCCAATACCTCTACTTTGAATGAACTTCAGAGACATGAGTCTCGGCAGACCATAAATAAAAGCGAGGCAGGCTGCACGTGCCTTCCATGGAGTATTCCACCAGAGGCATTTGATTTGGCATCATATGGTGTATATACCACAGTTTTAGAAATGCTAGGAAGATTTAGTCTCTCCATATAGTTTGTTTATTGCTTTTCTTTTTTTTCATACTTCACAGCTTGTTTCCCTCTAGCTTCTGCCTCTTTTTAGCTTCAAAAACCATCATGGTTCCAATTTGTCTCATGAATTTTTCCTATGCATCTTCAATATCAGTTCCGTTGGCCCAGTGACTTCAGGGTCTCTGTATTTTCTGGTACAAAATGCTGAGAGAGAGAAATTGATCGGCCTAGCTCATCTTTGCAGAACAGTCTGCCTTGCTGTTGGTGTTACTACTGCTGGCCTGTGGGCTCAGGGCGCTTCTCTGACACACTGGGGAGAGGCCAGGGAAGTCGTCCTCTGCTATCTAACAGTGATGCCTCGGCAATGAGGCTCAGAGATTCTTTGAAAGGATGTTACCTTCACTTGGGCATTGATTGGTTTGGCCTGGACAGTGTTTTCCACACCTGGTTCACCATCAAAATTGAGAAAGCAACTTAAGAGTTTTGGTTCTACCCACTCAAATTCTAAATCACTAAGTCTGAGGGCAGGCCAGACTTTGAGAATTTGTAATTTGTAATGGCTGCCAAGGAAAACTTAATACTCACTTTGGTTTGAGAACCACCGAGTTAAGTGATCTCTGACGTTCGTTCTTTACTCTCAAAATTTATGGTTCTGTAACAACCTCTGCAATAGAGATATTAACCGCCCTTTCTGAAAGCAGTGACCATAGCTCCTATTGATTGAGATTTGCAGAAGACTATTTCCAGGAAATATTAATTGGTGCTTGGTTAACAAAGGATAACGAAGGGAAATGCTGAATACTAAATCCTCCTCTTGTATGTTGACAATGCGTTAGAAGATTAAAGACTCTGAGAAGGTCTGGTGTAAAAAGAAACCCGTTTCTTAACCATTGAACTAAGTTATTTGCAAAAGTGACAACTTTGTCTCAAGAAGCCTATTAATACTTCTTTAAGTAGTTTTCCTTTAACAGGATTTAGAGGCTTCAAGTCTGCACAATGTTCTGTATATAGTGAATTCTTAATAAATGCTACTGATTGACAAATGACCAGTAGAAGAAAGGCAAAAGGCTGAAAGTCACATTCATCAATTTTGTTAATTGCTAGCAGCCTGGGTAAAAGTTTTGATAAAGGGGTCAGAACTAATGGTTCCAATGAGGTTTTAGTATTAACTAAGGTTTCATTCATCCTGGCTGCCAGTATATTTGATTAATCTACACTAATACCTCCTCCCACCTAAATAGAATTATAATTTTACTTCTATACCATATGGCAGTGGAACGGGAACAAGATTTACAAATGTGGACTGTAAGCCATTCCTCATCCTCTTAAACCTCATTTGCATTTCAAAGTTTCAAGTACAGTAAAATTAATATCCATTAATTAAAAATACTGCCTCCCCATGCCTGTACGTAAATGGTACCCAATACATGTTCATTAAATGAATCACAGATAATTCTTGCATCTTTGCTCTCTGGGTTTTCTTTTTCAGCCACACCTAGAGCAGATACCGCCAACAAGTAGGTGAATTTGCATTATTGATACAAGGGAGAGGGAACCAGTGTTTGCCAGAAGTTGATTCTTGTCTCGGGTGGATTAATCATAGCTGAGGTCAAGATCAATAAATCTATGTTCCAGAATGTCCTGGTTACAGTTCAAGACTCAAAGAAAACAAAGGAAGTTAGAGGCTAGAAAGAGGAAGGAAGTGAAAGACTCTCCAAAAGAAAATACAGATGTTCTAAGAGTTTCATTATTGTTATAATTTGACTTTGTAAAAAGTCCAGTTGGACTTAGTCATGTTTGGTCTTCATAACATGCTCTAGTTGTATCAATTCCATCATGGGACAGGAAAAAGAAGTGTCTTGGGGCAATCTTATTAACAGTTGTATTTACATACAAAAAAGGAATATGTACTTTTAATGCTTTTTAATTAAAAGTAATATATATAATATATTATATATGCATATATATACACATACACACACAGAATCACTATAACACTTGCTCTTTCCTTCAGGAAAAAATAGTTAAATATTTTCCTTTGAAAATTTTCATGCTATTACTCTTCAAAATAAACTAGGACTGTGAACAGCTATATTTTTACAAAAGTCACTGGTTTAGGTAAAAAGAGTACAAATAGCTAGATGCCTGCAAATGCACTTATAATATGTTTATAATATAGAAGATTCATTTCCAGTGGTATTCCACTGAAGCAGTTGCTTACATTATTGGAAATTGTTGCCACTTGGTTCAGTCCATTTTCATCTCTGACTACTCAGAAGCATGTATGTGTATTAACCCTTTGAGAGCCGGCCCAGACTCATTGTCCATTGATTTCATTGAATGGAGGTGGAAAATTTGTTTGTCGTAAAGCTTCTAGTCTGGGTGTCTAGATAGCATGGTGATAAGCATCATATAAACGCAGAGAGGGATGGAATTCAAGTTACCTTTATCTGTGCCTCCTTTCAGATATAGTATGTGTCATAGACAGATACCAGTGTCTCATTATATGACCACCCACGGAACATTACCCAATGAGACATTCTTTAAGGGATATTAACCGAAATATTTTACCACATCAGTCTCTTCCAAGAACACTGATTCAATAATGGTACTTAAAAAGTGACCAGATGCCCATGGAAGCTTCTTTCTTCCACTGTTTTGGCTGGGGGGCATAATAAATACTTCAAATTCTAAAACTATTTAAAGTAGAATGATACAAAAGGAAAAACACTCACACACACAAACTCATGGATACGTGCATATTTATATATGGATATCAACTTATCATCTAGATGGTATTTCCATTTCTCCAACATTTTCTCATTATAGGCATGTAGCCATTATTTCTGTTAGTCTCTATATTTTCCTACTAATTGTTGTACCTAATCATAATAAATATAGAGAATAGTTCTCTCTCCTTTAAAAACATTTTTAAGAAGTCAAGAGGCTTATTGAATTTCAAAGAACAATGATGATTACAAATGGAATCCCAGACTAGAAATATTCAAGAATATAATTAGTAACAGAAATCTTAAAAATCTGAATTTTTAATACCTAATATTTCTCTAAGAGTCACAATATATGAAAAGTATTTTTGTGTACATTTCATAATAGCTATTTTTTAAAATAAAGAGAATGTGGCATAGATTTTGATGTGTATGTTTCTCCAGGGAAGCAGAACTGACTGGAGGGTTAACATATTAACTGCAGTGTCCACAGCAGAAGTGAAAGGCCACCATGAACCTCATTTTGTTTTTACATAGATAGTATATTGTTTTGTGATTTGAGAGGAAAGCTATATGACCAATTTTTTTTTCAATAGCATGTATAGAATTTAGTAACTAGGAGGGCTTAGATAAGGATAAAGGATAGATAACAAGGACAGTTCTGTAAAGAGAGTGGGGCCTGGTGGAAAAGAGGAATTTGGAAGAGGAAGATATGCAGAATCACCATTTATTGGACATGAATTAGGTGCAGACCATGAATAGTGTGTGTGTGTGTGTGTTGTGTTTTGTGTGTGATAGAAGATGGCAAAAATCACAGGGGTTCATGTTTTCCAGCTTCATGAGATACTAAGCTACTGCAATTGGTAAGACCTAGTAAAACAAGTAAACTATCCAGTTCCACATGGAGTTGAATTAAGCTGACTTGAACCATGAAGAAGCTTGAAAGCCCATTTGGATAAAGAATTTAAGTGCAATCTCTTCTCTAAATAAGCCTATCGTTACAGTCTCAACTTTGGGACTATTACTTGTGTGGTGACAACTAGTTTTTCACCTAAAGTGAAAGTCAAGGGCAAACAAGAACCATAAAGACAATTTTCATTTTCCTTTTGGCTTGGTGTTATCAGTTGGCCTAAAAAGAATCCCTAATCCCGTGGAATGTAGTATGTAATTATATCTAACTCCTCAAAATGGAAAATCCCTCAAGGTTTTCTGGTTTTTGGCTTTTGGGGGGTTTTTTGGGCTTAAAACTAACTTCTTTGGGGGTAGAAATATACTAGAAAGAAAGTATTTTGGCTGTTATGTCAGAGGAGTTCTCTACATGTAAGTTAAGTAATCTTCAGAAGAACAGGAGGTGCTGAGAGAATAATTGTGTTTACTCTTCCCACTTCATGATTTCTCTCTTATAAACATTGTTTTGCATTATTGGGCTCCACGTTCCTTTTTTGCATCTGATGTTTTACAAATATTTTTCTAATTGCCTGAGACAGTGTGGTCCAATAAAGTTAAATTGACTTTGGGTTGAACTTGTTTGTGTGATCTGTTGCCAGAGGTTATAGTCACCCACTTGAACTGACTTTCACTCTGTTTCTTGGTCTCTGTCTCTCTCTCCCTTTAATGTTCTTTTACACTTCTTATCCTTTTCCCCCCTCTATCCTAATGTACAACCACAGAATTAATTCTCAAGACTCCCATAAATAATTTTAAAAATAAGTTCATCTCTATCTCTACTTTATCTATCTATCTATCTATCTATCTATCATCTATCATCTATCCATCCATCCTTCCATCTTCCATTGAAATACGTTAGCCACCTAAATCAACAGAACAGAGTTTCATTCCAAGTCACTGGAGGAAGTACACTAAATGCTTAGAAAACAAGAGTGCTTGGAATAGCCCATTTGTTTGACGTCTGGAAACACTTTACAAACAACCTCCAGGAAAATAACAAAGCAAATAGTGTTGGTCTACCGCAATGGAACAGATATGGTGTGTGATCAGTTAGCTGCAACCCACAAATAAACACAGACAGGCAATCTAGCAAGCGAAAACAGAAACCACATTATTGTCCATCACAGACTGAAGAGTTTAGAATAAACTTAAAGCCTTATATGTGTGACTTTTAGACTCTGAAAAGAAGGTTAAAAACTTCAAGGACTCTTCCTGGTTTTGTATAGTAAGCTCCCGAGTTTCCCTTTAACCCCAAAGAGCAACATTTATTTTAACATCTACCCACTTTGACCAAACCCTAAGTCTTGGGAGTCCTCGTTGCTGTTGCTCTCCCTGACTGCTTAGGAGAATATTGCTGCATGGCACCGCAGGCCGTGGCCTCTTGTGGTGCAGGGACAGTTCCCTTGCCATATTTCAAGCCGTCAGACCTAGGACTGGTCCACCAAATCAGCACCTTGAGACGCGAGCCTTTTCCATGCATTCAAACCTATTTCCACATGAAGTTGAAATGAGTGTCTCTGGGCAACAGCTCTACTTTTACCAAGATTAATAAACATTTCCTGCTTGTTTGGAAATTCTAAGCAACTTTCTTTCTTTCTTTAAGGTGTCTATTGGGTCTGTTATAAGCTTCTCTCACTCAGCCTCCGAGGACAGAACACCATCTTCATCGCTGCATCATATTTGAATTAGAAGGATGAATTGCTCACTTTGATCCTTTTGCCCATGCCTAATTATAGACCCATTTTCATCTGAACCTATTTGCACAGTGGGATTCACCATAACTTAGGAACAAAGATAGCAGGGTTATTTCTGTTTGTCCTGAGTATGAGGCAAGAATAGTATGGAGGTTCTTCCAAGGTTTCATCTTCCCTCTTTAAAACGTTAGTCCCTCAGATTTCTCCTGAGCAGGCTACTTGGTTATCGTATTTTTGTTTCCTTTTCTTAGGGCCTAGGGTAAGACACATACATATATTGAGTTTATAAAGGTTAGATTAATATTATATTAGACACTAAGCAGAGATTCAAGGGAAGAGAGAAGACATTTTGTCTAATATATTGAGATGAGATGGGGCCTGTGATTAAGGGTAGGGAAGAGGATATGAAAGAACTAACTCATTTGTCCAATTGACATTAGATGCAGACATGAGGTCGGTCATTAGCTTTTACTTCTCTCACTGCTCCTTTTATGGAAAAACGCAAAATAAACATAATCTCACAGGCGAAGGGATCAATGGCCAGCAATAATCTGGAGAGGATAAACTCTAGATAATCTACCTACTGACCTCCCTTACTAGTGTCCTGATAAGACATGACAGCACCCCATTCCTCCTATCCCCACAATTTTACCATCCCCATATATTTACCAGAATATAGCCAAATAATTCAGTCAGAACCATCATCATGCCCTGGTAAACAAAGAAAGAAGACATTAAAGTCAGTGTAATTCTTGGTTGATGCCACTAGTCTCCAGAGAAATGAGGAAGAACCTGATAGTCTTCAGTCCAATTCTGAGGAATTATGAAGTCTATTGGGAAGGGCCAGAGTTCTTCAAATAAGAGGAATATTCTTTCTTCAATATGTTATTGACTAAGATGATAAGGAATGCTTATATTTAAAAGATATGGTTACTAAATAGGTCTCAGTAAGGATCCAGAATGTCCACATCTCTCACTGGTGGGAAGATTGAAGCAGAAAAGGGAATACCGTATTCATTCTTGTTCATGAACTGGAACCAATCCCTCCCCACCATTATTCTTCTCCCATACATAACTTTAAAGTGGAATATAGGTGAACATTAGCCCTAATTCAGCTAATACCTGAAATGCTACCACGTTCTAAAAGACTCTCACCAAGGAGTGAGAGAAACTTCTTGAAAGGGGAAGAGACGGAGATGATAGTAGGATTGTAAATTAAGAGACTAGAAAAAGGAAGTGCTTATAGGCTGGGGCTAAACCTGAGGGCTGGAGAGACAGACATGTCAGAAAGGGAAGTGACGTCTATTGGGGCATCCTCCCTCAGAAAATCTGCATCATAAAATGACTATTATTTTTAAATGACTATTATTTATTTATTTGTTTAGTTTAGTAATCATTCTTTCATTCTAAAAATATTTATTGAAGAGTTACTATGTGCCAGCCACCATTCTAAGGGATTCTATGAATAAGACAATATCCTTGCACTCATAGGCAAGTTTCTTTCACAATAGAGTGAAAAGTAATGGAAAATTTTATACACATACACACACATGCATGTGTGATTTGAAATTGTGATATATTTCATGAAGGAATTAATAGGGAGCATTAGGAGGTAGCAGGAGCTTGATGAGGAAAACGGTAGATATGGCAGATTGACTCACTTACTGTCTATTCCAACCTCCTCCCAGTGTGCCTTCTAGCTACAGAGACCAAAAATCAAAAATTATATTTTAGACTCCCTTGAAGTCAGAATTCTGGATGTGAAATAGTTTTCACCAATCATACATACTCATGAAAGACCTGAATTCAGACATGAGTTAAATGGGAAGCAGTGGCCATGAGATACACATTTTTCTGGTAGAGATCTATCAGGTAAAGATTGAACAGTTCTGCAGCCGGCAGTTGTGATACTGCTTCCTGATCTCTGCATTTCCATAATGTACAAAGATAACAGCTCTGTTGGTATGTGTTGTTTTTATAATCATTTGGGGGTCTAATGTAGAATCTCCTACCCTGCCTATTCCAATAATTTGGTAAGTATCTAATGGCTTTCATTTAATATAGCAGGAGCAATTTTTGATGTTTGAAATTGAACTCTGACTGTGACAAGGGACGTCCTGAACCTTGTCATCAAGAATCACCTCTCTGAGGATAATTTGAGCTGAAACTTTAAGAATTAGAAAAAACCAGTTTGAGAAAAGCCAAGGTAAAGGCATTTCAGGCAGAAGGACTAACAAGTGCAAATGTCCTATGGCTAAAAGAGCTTGCATGTTGGGGAACCAAAAGGAGAATATTAGTCCAAGATGAAATTAGAGCAATTGGTAGGGACCAACTCACGGCAAAGGATTTGGATATTAGAATATGTGTGACAGGAAGCCATCAGATGATACAAAGCAAGGAAGTGCCATGATCTTATTGATGTTTTCTATCATACTGGCTAATGTATGGAGAAGGAATTGGACAGGGAGAAACAGGGACACCCCCTAAAAGGCTATTTTGGGAATTCATGCAAGAGTTGATGATATTTAGGCTAGGATCATAGTAGCCCAAAAAATTCAGGGTTATACAAAGGATGTATTTAGGATATATTTTGGAAGAAGAGCTCATAGGAATTGCTGATGGATTATATGGGAGTTTGAAAAAAGGGAGAAAATGAGGATGACATCAAGGTTTTTAGCTTGAGTAACTGTCTAGCATTAAGAAGAAGAATACAGTATGATGATCAGATGGGGGGAAATAAAGAGTTCAATTTGGTACATGTCAAGTTTGAGGTACCTATAGACTGTATCAGTTATCTTTTATTCTATAATAAGCCACTCCAAAAAAGTACTAGCTTAAAACAACACAATTTATTAAAACAACACAATTATTGTTTCTCCTTCTGTGGGCTGGCTAGCTGGTTCTTTTGCAGGTCTCACTTGACCTCACTCACGTGGCTTCATTCAGCTAGAGGATTTTATGGTCTAGAAGATCTGAGATGAGTTCATTCACATATCTCTCAGTTGGTAGACGCTGTTGGCTAGGAAACCTCAGTTCTCCTCTTGGTCTCTCATCGTCTAGTAGGCTAGGCTGGCTTCCTTCCATGGCAATCTCTCAGGCAGTCTAAGAAAATGAAAGCAGAGGCTGCAAGTCCTCTTGAGACCAATGGCTAAGCCTTGTACTTTTACCACATTTTGTTGGTCAAAGCAAGTCAGAGACCAGCCCAGATTCAAGGGAAGGAGAGAGAGACTCCTGCTCTTCTTGAGAAAAGCACCCAGTCATAGGGCAAAGAGTCATGGGAGAAATGGTCACTGCCATCTTTGGAAGCAATCTGCCAAAGACACATCCTAATAATTAGATATGAGAATTAGATATGAGTCTGGAGCTAAAAGAAGTCTGAATTCACCAACATGACTTTGTTACTAAGTGGTTATCCAAGAACTCAGTACAAATTCAGTTACTGATCTGTTAGATTAAATACTATTTGCAGACTATTTTTTTCTCCCTGTACCACTACCGACTTTTCAACGTTGTATAGAAAAGTCAAATAATATCAGTACTATATTCATTACCTATTGCTATATAACAAATTTCCCCAAAACTTAACAGCTTAAAACGAAAAACATTTATTATCTCACAGTTGTAATGAGTCAGTCATTTGGGTGGTTCTCTCTCACAGTCCATCACGAGGCTGCAGTCAAGCTGTTTTCCAAGGCTACAGTCATCTGAAGGTTTGACTGAGCCTGGAGGATCCACTTTTAAGATGGCTTAGTCACACAGCTAGTGGTAGGAACTCTTATTTCCTCTCCATATGGACTCTCTATAGGGCTGTTTGACATGCCAGCTGGCTTGTCCAGAACAAGCGATTCAAGAGAGAGGGCAAGAAGGAGGCCACAGTGCTTTTTATGACCAAGTCCAAAGTGATACACTGTAACTTCCACAATATTATGTTTGTTAAAAGCAAGTCAAAGTCTATCCCATCCAGGGAGGAAAGAATTAAGGCTTATCTCTTAAATAGAGGAATCTCAAAGAATTTTTGGAGAAATTTTAAATCTACCAAAAGTATAGATGTCAGTTTACGGATTTTGTTGGGAGAAAGCAAAAAAGTTCCTTTCTGATTGCTAACCTGTGAGACTTCTAGTACAATGCAAGGGAAAATCCAAATTAGCTATGAATTTTGTTTCTCTTATGTTTTTATCTCCTTCTGAGAGTTCACATGGAAGACAAGCCCAGAATGTTATGATGGCAGAGGTAAAAGAAACTGAGAGGTAAGAGCAGTGGGTGATATAAAGAGTTGTCTGGAGGAGCTGTAGCCTATCTCCCTATATTACCTCTGAAAGCCTCTATAAGCCACCCCAAATAAACACACAGTGAGAATATTGTTTCTCTCTGTAATTGTCACTTAAAGAAACATTCTCTAAGTCCCCTTTCCATTCCCACTTTCCAGTCAGATTCCTACTTCTAAGCTCCATCAGAACAGATGTGTGGAGCTGCTTGTGGGTTAGGGGAAAAGAGGATGTGCTCCCTGTTCTTCCTGGTCTTCAGCAGGAAGTGGGCTTTGGGTCCTCAGGAAGACTGTGACACCAAGTCATAGATAGTATTAGCTTCATTGGAAACATCTACTTCCTTGTAAACATCCAAAATGATACAAGAGAGAGCCAATAAGATCAACCTTCTGCTTGCCCTATAAGTTATCAAGAACACACTAAATATTTAACATCTACTCTACATCCACACCCAACGTTAGGCTGGGTGCTGAAGATACAAAACTTCTACCTCAAAGAGCTTATAGCACAATATAGGGAGCCAGAATACATAAACCAGTAAGTGCATGAAATAGTATATACATTATAATAGATATTGCTACAGTGAAAAATTTTAGAAGTGAGAGGCCCAAAAAATTTCTTAGAGGAGATTATATTTGCGTTACTCTTGAACAACAAGAGACAAGGGCATTCAGGCAGAAGAAGCAGCAGGATGAAACATGAAATGAGCTGACACAACTTCAAATGGTATAGTGGGTATCAAAAACCTTAGAATCAGATGCTATTGGCTTCCAATAACTGCTACTTTCAGGATTCAGCTGAGCTGAAGGAGAAGAAGAAGGGACACTCAGTAGATGATTATCTATGAAGGAAAGTGTTAATCTCATTTATCCCAATGGTTTCTTTTGGGGCAAGTCCATTCAGATCAAAGGGGTACTCATCCAGATGGTTATCTTTGAGGTGCATATTCAGGACTTTTTTAAAGAGAAGAAAGGGAATAGCCCATTAAGTGGAACCCATTTCTTGAACCCTTAGATGCTTTTACATTTTAGGATGTATGTACCTGATTTAAGTCAACAAAATATTTTCACTGAATTTCCTCTTACTCTTGATAACCAACACTGACACTTAAGTAAAATGGATTTAGGGATAAATATACTACTTATGGTTAACTACAATAGATGTATCATGAGCCAAATCCTTAAAAACACAATGCATGAAGAAAATATGGGGGAAAGACTTTAAAGTATGTAGAGAATGTGCCAGATTGAATTTCTCTAAGATTAATTTTTCTCTAAGATTAATAATCTCTAAGATTATTTCTCTGATTATTTTTTCAAAGCCATCATCTTTCTCATCAAAAAGTTGAATGCTGTCAAAGAATTTGAACCTTTTTAAAAATTTTTCAATTTATTGAAAGAGAATTATAGCAGATTTACTGTAATATCTTCAATTTTTATCAAATTATTTTATTATTAAACTAAAATAATTTATTGAAAATGTCTTTAGGCTACAGATGAAAATTTGAAATAGGTCTCTTGTCTTTCTTGTAATCTTCCTTCTGCTTGGTGTTACATTTTATGTTTTTCTTAGATAAACAGCCATGTCCCTTAGATCAGGGGTCAGTAAACTATGGCCCATGGGCCAAATCCAATTCATTGCC
Source organism: Equus przewalskii (assembly GCF_037783145.1). Classification (NCBI taxonomy): domain Eukaryota; kingdom Metazoa; phylum Chordata; class Mammalia; order Perissodactyla; family Equidae; genus Equus; species Equus przewalskii. The sequence goes on from NC_091832.1 coordinate 88,030,210, forward strand.
TGCTTTTGTGGCCCTTGAGCTAAGAAAGATTTTTCTATTTTTAAAATGGTTGGAAAAAAATCAAAAAAAGAATAATATTTTCTAACACATGAAAATTATATGAAATTCAAATTTCAGAGTTCATAAATAAAGTTTCATTGGAGCCCAGTTGCATTCTTTCATTTACATGTCATTCATTACATGTCTCTGACTGCTTTCATGCTACAAGAGCAGAGCTGAGTATTTGCAAAAGAGTCTGTATGGTCTGCAAAGCCTAAAATATTCACTATCTGGCCCTTTGCAGGAAGTTTGCTGTCTCTCATCTGAGATAATAAGTTGAAATGCATCTCCGCAAAACTGCATTGTGTAGCCCTTCCACTTAATATTTTTAACTATTCAAGTTAAGTGTCAGAGTGTTACTCTTCTTCCTAGCTTCAGAGACGGGAGAACTGGAAATATACGAAATAAAATTTCTTGTATCTAAACTTTTAAGTCATGTTTTACTATCTGATGGAACATAGTCCACTGGAGTTGAATCAAAAAGTTTTAATATGGACCCATGGAGAGTTTTCAATGATTTTAGTATAAGTGTTGAAAGTGTGTGCCTATACAGAATGCCATGGGGCCACTCTTAAGACATTTGAATATAAATATAGAGGGTTACAGTGCTTTGCACAGTCTGAAATCCTATAGAGCAGTAGATGAGGTATAATATGAATTGTTTTGGCATCACTGGCTTCAGTGGAAGCCTCCATGCATTTACACATCTGTGTCTGCAACAAGAAGGGATAATTGTTCGGCTGCGCTATTGCTGTTTATGAATCAGAAGAACAAAAAGGCAACAGAATAAACAAAATGTCATGTTCATACAAATCTTGATTAGGGTAAAATCATCTGGCTGGCATTGCCTGTGTACAACATTGCCAACAAGGCTGCCAGCTAGTGAGGGGAGCCTCATAGCTCCCCAACTTGGGGCTTCAAAGCTTGGATCAGCTTATTTGAGGGTATACACAAAAGCTAGATCTACCCAAAACAGTCAAAATCTAGTCTCTGAGTCTTCGCCATTATAACCAACTTGTCTTAAAGAATCCCCGAAGTCCTAGGAGATTTCAGAATAACTGCAGCATCCATTATAGGGTGCTTACAAAAATATGCTTGATTAGTATGTTACAGCAGGGTTTCTCAACCTCAGCACTATTGACGTTTTGGGCCCGATAAATCTTTTTCTAAGTCCTGTACTCTGTAAGATGTTTAGCAGCATGCCTGGCCTATTCCCACTAGATGCCAGCAGCATTCTCCCAGTTAAGACCATCTAAAATGTCTCCAGACATTGCCAAAATACGCTAGGAGGCAAAATCACCCCCAGTTGAGAACCACTGTTTCAGAGGACTACGAAAATTTGCTTCATTCCACAATGTAATCAAAGGAGCTCTGAGGAACATTAGGCCCTGAGAACAGAGCTAGATGAAAAAGACTCCAAATCTGAGTTTTAGGACATAAAATAATTATCTAAAAAGTGAAAAATCTGATTATGTATTCAGATTTCCAAAATGGTCTCAGGTTTGCTAACAGTGAAGTTAAATACAGAATATTCAGTGGCTCTTTCACCTCTTCTAATGTTTCACATACTCTGGATGCAAAGGCTGATCCTCACACCCGTGCCTTTTTCTCCAGAATCCTCCATCCATTTACCCATCCAACAAATGTTAATTGAACACCTCCTGAGGACTTAGGCACCCTCTCTGCTAGACAGTGCGCCCAAAGGTCAGAGTTACCTTTTGATAACACAGCCCTCATCTCTGCTTGGAAACATTTCATGGCTCCCCTCAGCCTAGAAAATAAAGTGAAAATTAAAATTAAAATAAGACATTTATAGTGTTCTTTGTCATTTACTTCCCAATGATCCATCTACTCCAATGATCCATCTAAGTTAGTGTTTCTCAATTCTGGCTGTACATTAGAATATCTTGGGGAGACTTTTAAAAATACCAAGGCCTCAGCCAGATCAATTAATCAAATTTCTGTTGTTGGGCATCAGCGTTTTACGAAAGCTTTCTAGAGGATTCCAACAACAAACGAGATTGAGACCCAGTGATCTAAGCCATATATAGTGATCGCATTTTCTCTCGCCAGTGACTAGTTCAGGAATGGGCATATGGCAGGGGAATCCTAATGAGACATGAGAAGTCTATATATGTGGGAACATGATTCCAGGAAATTTTCCCTCACTTGAGAAAAGTAGTCTTGGGGAAAATCACCTTTTCCCCCCTGGCTACTATTAGATTTTCACATCTAAGATATACAGCATTCCAGGATCTGGTAAGTTCACCCTGTCCTAACCTCCAAACCCAGTCAACTTGTCCACACAGGCACATACTGATGCTGGAGCCGCTCCTGACTGACTGGTGCCACTCTCTGAAGATCTCTCTTTAATTTTACTAATATTTTCTTTTTTCACTTCTTATATTAGTACTTAATATAAGAATATATTAATACTTAATATAATTAAAACTTAATAGCATCTTTTTTCACTTCTAATATTGTAATATAATCTTGCCTATTAGTTAGTGCAGATTAAGCTTCTATATTAAATAGCCTTAAAGCATATAATTGCTAAAGCTCCATAGAAGTTTACTTTTTATTCACTTAATAGTCCAGAGATGTTTCTTTGATGGATTCAATCAGGAACCCAGGTTTCTTTCATCTTGAGGATCCACCATTCTTAGAACCTTGAGATTTCCACTCGCTTGCAGCCCGCAGGAAGATAAAGAGAGCTCACAGAGAGAAAATACCCACTTCAGAAAAGCCACGGCTCAGGAAAAGCATGCATCACTTCTGCGCGTATTCCATTGAGAAAAATTAGTTGTTTAGCCACACCTAACAGCAAAAAGACCTGGTAATATGGCCTTGCTACGTGCCAAGGAGAAAGGAAACAGGGTTTTTAGGAACAGCTGTAAGTCTCAGCCACAAAAACTCAGGTCAAATCTCAACTTTCCAGTCACCCAGCCTGACAGGACCTCTCTGTCTGTGGTCCTGTGCAGTCTTGGAGGTAACATTTAGCTGTGCTGGAATCATGAATGATCTTCCAACCCTGTTAGTGTTTTTCTCCAACTAGATTGTAAGTTCTTTGAGAATAGTAACTGTTTTTATGGTCTCCTTGACTGTCCACAGTGCCTAGCTTGGAGCCTTTACCAGAGTAAAGGAGTTCTCAAACTTCCAGTGCATCAGAATCACCTGGAGAGCCTGTCATTGCACAGGGTGCTAAGCCCCACCCCTAGAGTTTCTGATTCCATTGGTCTAGGCCGGCGTCTAAGAAGCTGCATTTCTAACAAGTTCCTAAGAGATGCTGGAAAACCATCAACCTAGACTATACTAATTCTTAATTGATATTTCAATTAACAAACAGTGAGGAGTGTGAAGCACATACTGCTGTGTAATAGTTACCATAATCAAGAGACATGAACCAGTCAGGGTTCTTACTGTAAAGTGCAGGTAACCTTCGTGTGACTGACCTTGATTGGGAATTTAAAAGTATTTCAAATGAAAATGTTGAGAAGATTTGGTTCTGGTTTTAGCACGCCAGAAATGCTTTTCTCAGTTTTGGAAAATCAAACAGATTAGAGAAAGGAGAGATGAATTAGTGGATGCTTTCTTTATAGATTTATTTATAAGAAGAAGAAGAGAGCCCCATAAATACTTGGCAAGAATTGCCCTGTCTGAAACTTGTGTTGTAATATGAATCATGCTTAAGAGAATTTAATAAAGAAGAAAAATTTTTTTAAAAAGTCTGAATTTTTAGTAGTGGCAGGGAGGCCCAGAAGTTAAGCTGATGCCACCTTTTTCATCCATACCAACAAGTCTCTCCCTCCTTCGTGTCCCTCTTATTTGCATTTGTTCTTGGACCATCTTAGTGAAGCAGAGATAACTGTTTGTCTTGCTTCTTTTTTTTAAAGCATAGATGGATTAAAAAAAAAAATAGGAGGAATTCTGAAATCCATTTTGAAAAGTGAGGTGACTTAGAAGAGGTTAACATAACCTTAAAAATTCTCAAATTTGTCCTGGGAAAAGAAAGAAAAAATATTAACAAATTTACGATAAGAAGAATTCTTTTGGATCATTGTTATTTGTCATGATTACTATAGAATTTCCAATTAGGAAAACAACATGTCCTTTGAAGTGACAGAAAATTTTGTTTATCTTTTAAGAATTAGTGTTTTTCAAATATAAACTCACTAAGGCTTTATTCCATACAACAATATATTCTCTTTCGAAAACTGACTGTATCGGATGCATAATTTTCTCTTTAAAATAATAAAGACATTTTTAGTCTGAGAAAACATTTCCGGAATTCTAACAAATTAGCTGCCTTACTTATATTTTCTGGAAGACACTGAGTAAAATAGTAAACTTTTGTTATTTATGTTATTTAATTAATTAATGTTGTTTAATTAATAATAAACTTATGTTATTTATGTTATGTTATGTTGTTATTTTGTTATCACAGGAACTTGTGATAGAAGCCTCTTCATTGAAGCCCTTTAAATTGAACCAAACCCTGGAAGAAAGGGGTACAATATAGTGTTGGTGGAAAAGAGGCAGAGATGAGACATGCTAATGTGACTTCTTCTAGAATTTGGATAACACTTCCCTCTAAACCAGTGGATTTCCCAACTATCAACTCAATATTTGCTTATGACATTTACAAAATTATGGTAAGCCAAAAAATGGAAGGAACTCTAAGGAAGTGACCATATTAGAGAAGAGGAAATGTCGCCTCTTTCTCTGAGAGTGAAAACTAGCTCATGAAGTTTTACTGTTAGTGCAAAAAATCCATAATTGCTGGAAATGGGAGACAAGCCAAAGCAGCTTCCATGCTAAAGTAGATTAAGGCAGTCACCATAACCTGGTGTAATTAGAAGAGCCAAACTGGATTTTAAAAATATCTGTGTGTCTAAAAAGATCCATTTAAATTATACCTGTGTCACCTGTGAGGGGTGGAACTTTAAGCCAAGCAGAGCATGGAACAGAACAGTTGGCAGTAGAGAGCAGGGCCTGAGGGCAAGGCTTTTTTGGGCAAGTAATTTTGATAAAGAGTGTAAGGTAAGACAAAGTTCCTAGCAATTGAAACATCATAGTTTGAGCCCCATGCAACTTAAACACAATGGACCGTGGGAAGGTAGAGGCCAAGAGAACCCTGAAAGGGAGCATCGTGAGCTACATCATCTAAAGTGCAACACTTTTGAGAGGAAAGGGGGGTGCTATTAACAACTTCACCAGGAAAACAGACATCAACTGGGACTGTCTCAGCAAAACTTGGGTGTATTTCTCTTACCAATAGGTGAGGGCGGATGCTGGATGCACCGTGGGAGATTACGAGAGTCTGAAGAACTAAAGCAAACTTTAGTTCACCGGGTTGCCAGAAGTCTAGTGGTCATACCTCCTGAATTATCTGGACTAGTTTTGAATCTTGATACTTTAATTTTTTTTGAGTTCTTTGTGGTAAAGAAGATTGGCCCTGAGCTAACATTTGTGTCAATCTTCCCCTATTTTGTATGTGGGACACTGCCACAGCATGGCTTGATGAGTGGTGTGTAGGTCCATGCCCAGGATCCATACTTGTGAATGCTGGGCTGCCAAAGCAGAGTGCTAGAACTTAACCACTACACCACTGGGTCGGCTCCCTGATGTTTTAACTTGCAAATCAATGTTATGATTTCTCTTATATCGTTAAAACTCTTAGACTCCTCTTGATCAAACAATGTGTGAGAGACCCTACTGCGTGGGGGTCAGCATGGTCTCAGCACTCAGGCAGACCTCAGATGGAAAAGTGGTTCTACTATTTTCTGGCTGTATGAGCTACTGCAACCCATTTACGCATCTGTAAAATAGGGACAAGAATAATAACTTTTTCAGGCTGTTGTGAGGATTGAATTAGATGGTGTATAGAAGTGCTTGGCATGGTACTTAACATGTACTCAATAACTCTTTCTAATGGCTCTTATGCTACAGATTCTTTTAAATTTAGAAAAGAAACAAATATTTTATCAATTTCTTTGTCCTAACTTATCCATTTATTCAGCAGATATTTATTAAACCTCTAATACATGCTAGGTATTCTGCTAAGCATCAACCGTAAGGAAACAAAACTACCCTCCAAAATCACAGAGATTCCAGACTAATAATAATAATGAGGAAACAGGACATCAAATAAGAAAACAATCATATGTAGTATTTCACCTGGGATTTCTGCTGTAAGAATGACTATCCTGTACCTCGAAGAGCAGAATGTGACCAATTCTTGGAGAATGAGACAGATTTCCTAGTTCCTGAGAATTTTTTTTAATTTAATTTTTATTGAGTTAATGACAGGTTACAATCTTGTGAAATTTCAGTTGTACATTATTGTTTGTCAGTCGTGTTGTAGGTGCACCCCTTCACCCTTTGTGCCCACCCCCCCCCCACACCACCTTTCCCCTGATAGCCACTAATCTGTTCTCTTTGTCTACATTTTTAAATTCCTCATATGAGTGGAGTCATACAGAGATTGTCCTTCTCTATCTGGTTTATTTCACTTAACAATTCCCTCAAGGTCCATCCATGTTGTTGCAAATGGGATGATTTTGTTCTTTTTTGCAGCTGAGTAGCATTCCATTGTATATAAATATATAACATCTTTATCCATTCATCTGTTGATGGGCACTTGGGTTGCTTCCACATCTTGGCTATTGTAAATAATGCTGCAATGAACATTGGGGTGCATGGGACTTTTGGGATTGCTGACTTCAAGCTCTTTGGATAGATACCCAGTAGTGGGATAGCTGGATCGTATGGTATTTCTATTTTTAATTTTTTGAGGAATCTCCATACTGTTTTCCATAGTGGCTGCACCAGTTTGCATTCCCACCAGCAGTGTATGAGGGTTCCTTTTTCTCCACAACCTCTCCAACATTTGTTATTATTTGTTTTAGTTATTTCTGTCATTCTAATGGGTGTATGGTGATATCTTAGTGTAGTTTTGATTTGCATTTCCCTGATGATCAGCGATGATGAACATCTTTTCATGAGCCTATTGGCCATCTGAGAAAATTTTTGAAAAGGTCACTTTGCGGTCTCAGAACACAGTGGAGGGGAGTCAGAGTGGCTCTGAGTGGTCCATTTAACAGCATATTGCATTAACCTAAGGAAGAGATGATTCCATTTTTTCTTCCAGAGAATAGGGTGATTGTACTACCAAACCTATAACTTGCTCCTGAGTTAGCAGTTAGTTTGGGGTTCATTGGACAAAAGAAGCAGATTTACGTCTTTGATACTTCTTGTTAGGCAGATGCTCAAATGGATCTCATCAAGTACATTCACTTTTAAAGTGAATTTCCTACCAGAATACCATTTTTCTATAACAATGGTATGATGTATTATTTATGATCATGTGCTATTTATTCAAAGGTGAAAATTGTACCAGCAGAGGAAAAAAATTCAGGCGTAGGAGTTTAAAAGCAGTATTTTTTTAGTCAATAAATATACTGCCCTGCTGTATTCAGAGTATGTAAATATTGCATGGGCTGGGTTCTTAGAGAAGCTTCATATCTTGGACTTGTCTTCAGAACAAGTTTTCCTGAAATCATTTCGAATGTAGATTCTCCTTAGCAACTCTCTCCAGTAAACTCTCAATGCTTTATAACTTTGACAATGGCTTAATCTAACTTCACATCCAGAAACGAGGTGCAGAGGATTATTTTCTTCAACCTCATTTACTAGTTCAAGCTCTCTTAACATTTAAACACATGAATGAAAACACATTGCAGCCAGCGTTGAGGCTGCGTGGAGTGTGGAGAACGAGATGGGCAGACCCAGCAGCGGGGGACGAGGGCAGAGCAGAGTGAGTGCACAACAATATCCAGCAGGAAAACACATGTCAGTGTGGCATCCACTTGCATGTGTCCTGCTACGCATCTATTTTATGCAATGCCCATCAGCAAATATTCAAAAAAGAAATGGACCCCAATGCAGTCAGTGTTTCGTTAAGTGCTTAAGAAAAGAAAACGCGCACGTTGGTGTCACATCTCTCTTCACATTCTGCCTGGTGTTATTCTCTGATTGTCAAGAAGAAAGTGAGATTCTGAGAGAGTTTTTCCTGCACTTCTTAGTCCTGTCCCAGTTGCAATAAGATTCTGTATATCACGTGACTTAAAAGTCTCATTTTAAAGACCTTTATAGCCTGTTGTTTATACACGTCAGAGTGAGGTGGACCTGGGTTTGAACTCTCCACTAACTGTTTGACCCTGGGCAAGATATTTAATCCTTTAACCTTCCATCTCTCATGCAGCTAAAAATGAAGAAAGACACATCTCACGGGGTTGTTGAAAGAATTAAATGAGATAAGGTAAGGAAGACTCTTAACAATAACAAGCACTATAAGTTAATAATAATAAATTGGACCCTAATAATTCAAGCTTTAGAAAACATATTTTTATCACTAAAAATTCCCGTAGTATAACTTCTATTCAAGAATATAGCCACTATGTAACTTTTCGTTCAAAGTAATAAGACTACAAGCTCCATTTCTACTTTGTTCACCATTGAATCCCCCGTAACTAATACAATGCTCAGAACATATTATATACTCAATGAATTATTGTTGAAGAATTGATGAATGAATTGCCCAAGCTGAAAGAAACCTTCTTATTTTGTAACTAGGCATCTTCAGTCCATTTAACAAACTATTGTCCAAGAAGCAGAGCACAAAAGAATTAGAAAGATATTCTAGTAGTCAGAGACTATAACATTTCCTCAAAGAAACATGTGATAGAATTTAGGTTAGTAACTACTTAGTTCAAAAATGGATAGATGGGATGATCAATAATTTATAGCTTTAACCCACTGTTCTAATGGGTATCGTTTATTTGGTAGATTAAATGTGACTAAGATTCCTCCAATTCTATTTCCAGATCAAATATTCAGTGATATTAGACTTGTAAACAAAAAATCTGCTTTCCATATTTAGATCATTGTCCTTCCCCACAGTGCCTTGTGCTTTGTTGTCTTAGTAACATAGTGTCCTTCAGCCGCACCTGCATGCAGAGCTCTCTGTGCTTAGAACGCGTCTGATCCTGCAATGGGGGTTATCACGAGTTCCCCAGTGGAAGCCAGGGCTCGCTTCCACTTTTTACCCTCATCTTGTTTCAACATGGAGGGCTGCAATTAACTTCAAAGACCATTCCATGTGTAGAAAAACTCTGATGAAGTGGAACCAAATCTCACTGTGTGTTTGAAGTTTGTAGGAATGTTAATGAGAAGAGATCATGATTATCACTATGTAAAAAAGAAAAAAGAAAAAGAAAGTTAGTGTCTCACTTTGGTCATATATATATTTTTTTTCATTATCTGTCACAGACAAATTCACGCAAGTTATGCAAGGCCAAATAAACACAACTCAGTAAGGTATCTTCTAGATTTATTTACAATGAACAACACCACATGTTTGATAACCCTTCTTTAATTAGGAGAATAGTTTGTAAATTCCCCTTTGTTTCACATTTAAAACACATTTGTTTTCCATTATGAAATAGTTTATAGAAAGCTCTGAACCAGAAACTTAACTGTAAGCAAAATGTGCTTTTACCTTAGTCCAGCACGGTTTGATAAAGTATGTTTCACAGGCAATTGTACCTATTATTTCCAGAGATTATGGAAAAGTGCCCCCTCCCCTCTAATTTCCCCTATGGAATGTCTGTTTTCTGTGGAGGAGAGTATAGAGAGTAACACAAGATCTGTGAGAGACTGTGATAAATGGAGAACATTGAGATCTCCAAACGTGTCCTTCAATTGGAAAATAATAGTGAGGAGAACATATCTATTTGGACACAATCGTTGAGCTCATATTTTGTTGCACTATTTGGAACTACTAATAACACAGAACACAGCTTGCTCATGTTTTTCAGCAAATAGAGAATGAGTAGGAACAATGACATGGGTAAAGCAATTTCATATTTCAAAATAGCTTTATATCTCTGAGTTCCAGGATGATTCATAGAAGACAAATCAATGTGCCCAAAATGAGCCTTGGGAGCAAGTCCACTGGGCACAATGACAATGGTGCCCTGGAAAGAATCTGAACTGGAATGAAAGTAGGAAGACCTGAGTTCCGCTTTTGGGTCTATCACTTACTACTCCTTGCTCCTGGATGGGTTATTTAGCTTCTCTGATTATTACACAGTCTGGTTATAAGAGAAGAGATAATACAAATGAAAGTGCATTGAACAAATATGAATATTATTTTAACCAAGAAACTTTGCCCTTTAAGAATGACCCATGAGCTTTTTCATAGATGAGTAATTTTAGTCTAGAAAGTTGTCACAGCCCTTACAGAATTCGAGAGATAATCCAGAGTATAACTTGAACTTTTGCTAGTATGATTGTTAGCAAAAATGTTTAATTTGAAGTCTTGTTGGGGCTGGCCCAGTGGCGCAGCGGTTATGTTCACACGTTCCGCTTTGGCGGCCTGGGGTTTGCCGATTCAGATCCCAGGTGCGGACGTGGCACCGCTTGGCACGCCATGCTGTGGTAGGCGTCCCATGTATAAAGTAGAGGAAGATGGGCACAGGTGTTAGCTCAGGGCCAGCCTTCCTCAGCGAAAAGAGAAGGATTGGCAGCAGTTAGCTCAGGGTTAATCTTCCTCAAAAAAAAAGAAAAAAGCAATAAAGAAATCTTGTGAGATATGTATTCTTTTTGGAATGAAATTTGTCCAAGAAGAAAACTCACAATTGAAAATTATATTAACAGATGTTTAGAACTAAAATGGAACTTAGATGATAAAGAAAAATAACGAGAAATAAAAAGAAACAAAATACTTATTAAAAATCTGCTATGTGCAAGGGTCTGGAGTCAACGAGATTCAGATTCAAATCCTTTTCTGTCATTATTGTCTCCATAACATTAGGCAAGTCATTTAAACCTTCTTAGCCTTAGTTTCCTTTTGTGTAATAGATTAAGAACCTTTGTGAGAATTCAACCAAATGTTACATGTGAAATGCTTAGTGTGGTAGTTATTACATAGTAAACATTCAGTCAATAAAGTAGCTATGATTATCATCATTATTACTGCTAGGCTATATGATTCTAAACAGTAAGTGCTCACTGAGTATTGACCAATGATGATGGATGTATATAATTTAACAGGATCTACATAAAAAGAAAGTTGAATAGAGGTACTACCAAAATGGCAAGTTGAATTATCAGAAAGGAAAAACTTATAAGTTCAGGTAATAGGGACATGTTGAATAAAAGCCATAAAAGAAAACCCTAGAAAAATTAAACTGAAGGTAGATTGGCCATCAAGAAGTTTAGACGAAGTTAGAACTTTTACAAACATCTATAGTTAAACCTTTCAAATTTCAAAACTTGAATTTTTGTCCTATTTTTCATGAAAATAGGGGCTAAAATTTCCATCATCATTAATGATAAAAATCTTTAAATTAGAATTTTTACTTTACGAAATGTTTTTATGCATATCCCTTGCAAATAAATGATTAATTTATGTTCATTAATATAATATTACATAATGTTTATATATACTTAAATAATTATATGCAATTTTTATATGCTGAACACTTATTATATCTTGATTTCCTCCAAGTTATACTATACTTCAATCAATTTACATTCACATCTTAGAAGTGCTCATGGAACAAAATTATTGTTTCCTAAAATTTTTGCCCCAAAATAATAAGATCTTAAATGTCCAATCTTTCTCTTTTTGAATGACCTCTAAATTTCTGACTAAGGTTACGATGTTTTTCCAAGTTTAGAGAGCCCAGAAGTGATCTTTTGATTTTAAGATGAAGGAAAAAACACAGTGCAGTCTCCCTCCCTATGTAAAACTCTGGAAACAATACAAATGATTTCTCAAGTGACTACCCAGTTACATTTTCTTTTTTTAAAGGCAAATAGAAACACTGAGGAAGCCATAGGCCAAGGTTCTACTACAGAATGGCACCATCAAGGGAGATTGTCTTGAATGTGGCAGAAGAAGAGAGTAGAAAGAGGTTGAGGAGCAATTAACAAGGAGTAATTAACAAACAATTAACAAGGAGTAGTTGGAGTACTGCAGGAGTTGGAGCCATTGGAGAACTGCAGGAGTATCATCAAGCCAACTTGCCCCTAAATGCACTAACACCCTTGTAGATTAGGCAGCCGCAATAGGAATATCTGTCTGATAGTAGAAGTGTGTAAGGAAAGTTACAGAGCAGTAGTCTAGTGGCTGATGATACCAGGAAGGAACAGTTGCAGGTCACTTGGGAAAAACACCTGCCAAGGCTCTTCATTAAGCAGCATATCTTTCATGAGTCCGTCTCTTGCACAAAAAAATAGCAAAAAACCAAAGTTCCAGCTGTTTCTTTTACAACTCCTCCCAGACAGTCTGGTCCAGTAGAGGGAACTGACTAGCAGGAAATTTCAGTCACAAAGTTGAGGACCTAAGAATAAACACATGCTTTTCACTCATTTTAAGGAAAAAACAATTTTTAATATAAATATAGTTTATCTTTTTTTGATCAATAGCGTAAAAATAAACAAATAGTAGAGCTTATACCTCAGTTAACAGAGCATTCAAAATTGGACTTTGAATAAATATAATTAATATTTTTTGGAGAGAAAGGAGAAGATATTACTTTTATCTAAGAAGGAAGAATCCACAGTTATAAAAATAAATATATAATTGTTAAATTTATAATTTAAAAACATCATAGACTACAAGAATGGCATCATGGATGTATCTGAATAACAAATTGACAGCTAGAATATCAAACTGAAGAAAAAAGATAAACCAAGAAGCAATGGTAATCAAATAAATTATTTAAACTTAGTGTTGTCTAAATAAGAATTGATAGTATAAAAAGGGAAAACCAATGGGGGTTGAAGAAAGAAGTATAAAATAAAAGAAAATACAAACATTCCTAGAAGGTTTAAACAGAAATTTATTGTCTCACTATTCTGGAGGCCAGAAGTCTGTAGTCAAAGTGTCTACAGAACCCTGTTTTGCCTGAAATCTGTAGGGGAGAATCTTTTCTTGTCTTTCCTAACTTTTGGTGGTTTGCCAACAATCCTTGGCATTCCTGCTTGAACTTGCAACTGCAGCACTTCAATCTCTGCCTCTGTCACCACATAGCCCTTCATGTTTCTGTCTCCTCTTCTTACAAGTGCACCAGTTATATATTGGACTAAGGGATCTCTCTATTCTAGTACAAGCTCATCTTAATTGATTACATCTGTAGTGACCTTATTTCCAAATAAGGTTATATTCTGAGGTACTGAGAGTTAGGACTCCAACATATCTTTTGGGGAGACACAATTCAATTCATGACATATACCATGTTCATGGAATGAAAGAGTCAATATTGTTAAGATGTAAATCTCCCTAAATTGATTTATAGATCTAATGCAATCTCAATCAGAATCCAAGTGGACTCTTTTTTCAGAAAGTGACAAGTTGAATCTAATATACAAATGCAAAGGAACTAGAATTTATAAAACAATATTGAAAAAGAAGAATAGAGTCAGAAGACCTATACTACAAGATTTCTAGACCTAGCATACATCTTCAATAATCAAGACAATGTGGCAATGGTAAAAGGACAAAGTCAACCAAGAAAACACAATAGAGAACAAAGAAAAGTATCCAATACATATTGGGTGAAATTTTTTTTGACAATGGTACCAAAGCAATTCTTTGGAAAAAGGCAAATTTTTCAACAAATGGTGCTGGAACAACCTGATATTTACATGGGAAAAATAATTTTATCCCTTCCTCATACCATACACAAAATTAATTCAAAATGGATCATAAACTTATATGTTAGAGCTACAATGTAAAGAAAATTATCTTCATGACCTTGGGGGTCAGTGATAATTTCTTAGAAAGGATATGGAAAACACTAAATATACAAGGCAAAACTGATAACTGGACTTCATCTAAATTTAAAACTTTTGGTTATTAAAAGAAAACACAAAAACTAGTGAGTGGAAGAAAATATTTACAACACATATCTGACAGAGGACATGTATCCAGAATATATAAAGAACTCCTAAATGCAATAAGAAAAAGACAAAAAAAATTATTTAAAAAAATGGAAAAAAATAAAGTCTATTTTAAAAAGAATAAAAAGAAAGCCACAACAAAAAAGATATGTAAATATCTAAAAAGGGTATGAAAATGGGTTCAACATTATTACTTTTCAGAGAACTATAAATTAAAATGACAAGATAGCATTACACATCAAGTAATGGCAAGTTTAAAAAGACTGAAAACACTAAATTCTAGTGAATATGCAGACCATCTGAAACTCTTATATATTGCTGTTACAGGAGTAAAATGTTAAAACTGCTTTGTAAAACTGTTTGCCAGTTTCTGTAGCAGTAAAGCATACATCTATTTTATGACCCAGCATTCTATTCCTAGTTGTTTACCAAGAAAAATGAAAACATATGTCCACAGAAAACCTAAATAAATTTTCATACCAGCTTTATTCATAACTGCCAAAAACTGTATGCCTAGGTGTCTATCAACAGAAGAATTAATAAATAAACTATGGAATTTTCATATTATGGACTATTACTTAGAAACAAAAGGAGGACTACTGAGTATTGAATGAATATTAAATCTCAAACATAGAATACTGAGTAAAAGAAGTCAGAAATAAAAAATATATATGTATTTATGATTCCATGTACATGAAGTTCTAAAACAAGTAATAGAAACAGTCAATGATGACAAAAAAAACAGAACAGTGGCTGCTTCTGCATGGGAGAATGAATAAAAGGGGCACAACAGAACTTTCTACAGTGATAGGAATGTTCTATATCTTGATAGGATGTAGGTTACCCTCGTATGTGTTTGTCAAATTTGATCTATTTACTTAAGCCTGTACACTTTATTGTAGGTAAATTATACCTTAGTTTTTTAAAAAAAGTTCTTGATAAAGAATATTAAATAATCCTGATATTACAAGATCATTAGTGACCTTAAGCAGAATAGTTTCTGGAACACTAACAAAGTGTTGTTTACTAGACTATGGCTTTAGTAAAAGCTGAGAATACAAAGAGATCTGAGATAATAGGATAAATATTGTTAAAATGCTGATGGGCAGAAGAGAAGATAAGGAGATTCTTTGACATTCAATCTTGCTAAGGTTGTCAAAAAGGAACATAGAATGGCAGTGGAAGAGGGTGAAATTCCCCCCGAATTAACTTGGCTGATGAACAATTCTGTCTTGAGAGAGAATTTATCAGCAGCAACAGCTTCATGACGGTCACCGTCACCATCATCATCAAAGCAGTCCTAGGAATCTCAGTCTCAAAAACATTGATCTTACACGTCTTGAGTCTGATCTGGTTTTTTTCAAAGCCTACCTTCTAAGAACAACAGGATTTCCCTGAACAAATGAGATCATAACTTCAACTGAAGATTTCAAGGACAACCCACCCTGACGGTAATCCCATAGTGTGGTCAGGTACTCTTGATAGACAGGTAAAGTAAGAACTTAAATACTTCAAGTCTTGGTTCATCCATTTATTCATTTGTTTATTCCACAAGCATTCATATGCAGGCACTCTGTTAGGTGTTCAGGACATAGTAATAGAGGAGTATCCAGGAACATACAATTTAGAACAAGAAGGCTAGGGTAGCTGGTTTACAAGCTGTGAGCATAGGACTGGTAATCTCGACAGGCCTAGAGAAGAGCAAAGGTAGAGTTTCAAGGGAATGAGATACAGGATACAAATTGAAAGGAATCCCAGGAGATTACGAAAGACTAGCTTTTCTTTCTCCTATTATTTTTCCTTTCTTGTCTCCATCAATTCTCATATGCTACCGCCACTCCAAGTCAACACTCCACTACTGCACAGTCCACTGACAACTAATGCTACAATGTGATAAGGGTCGGTGTTGGAGCTCTGATGAGAGCAATGGGATGAAGAGTGAGATTAGGTATTCTGTTGGGGAAAGAGGAGTGATAAGGGGCAGAATTTACAAGTTGAGAAACATGATAAGGGAAAGAAATTATGATAACAACAGGTAGTAGCTTGAGATTTCTCCTTTCCTCTCTGCTCTTTTTCTATTGTTATGTTCCATATGATTCCATTATATCCCCCACGCTTTTTGCAGTAAGGCACAGCAGGGACTGGACCAAAAGGAGCAATAGTATGAGTCTAGGCAGAAACTTTAGAGAAATTATAGTGGGGCCAACCCTGGCAATGGGCCTATTTCAGGGGCAGAGCTGGTAGCAATCAACAGGGTTGGTGGTAGGATTGACAGGCCAAGAGAAAGAGGAGGCATGAGGGGAAGAAGTAGAAGGTAGAGATGAGCTATCACAGAAGTCATCATTGGGATATCATTGGAAAAGTGAGACCTTAGCTGGGGTATGCACATGGCAATATGTGTATGTGTATGTAATGTATGTACATGGCAATGCTAACATAGTGTTCACAAGTTAGGGAATTCTTGTATAGGCAGGCAGCAACAAATGTTTTGATTATGTTCATTTTTCTCTTTTTACATACAATAGAAGAGCTCTCAGAGATTGATTGGCATTGTTTTACATAGCTTGGACATAGCTCGATCTCTTTTAAAATAAGTTTATTTCTTTTGGGTTTAAGACTAAGCTGATTTTAAAGGTTGAAGGTTTTATATTCAATAGAATTTCATCTAAAATTATTTTCAAGTAATTTTTTAATTTAATGACAATATAATTTCCAAGTCCTTTTTAAACTTAGGCAAGATTTTTCTTTCACCATCTCAATCTCTCTCTCTCTCTCTCCCCCCAGCTCTGTCTGTCTCTCATTATCAACTATCTGTAATAATAATTATATATATATATGTAACAAATAACAGGGAGAAGGATCAATATTTTTTAACTCTATAGGAAAAATCTTAGACTTATATAATCACCTTTTATTAATTTTCTTTTTAATTTACATTATGTACATATGTATGCCATCATGATCAGCATTTGTACCTACATCATAATTGTGAGTTTCCTGAGGGCAGGAACTATGCCTTATTCATCCCTGAATGCCCAGTGCCTCACTCATTCGTGAGTCATATCCCTGAAATGGACAATGTAAAATTTGCAATGGAAGATATATTCAAAAATATTATGGAAGAAAAGAACTATATCTGCAGCCACTAGGGAAACGTAAATTAAAATGATAACGAGATACCACTATCTACCTGTTAGAGTAGGTGACATCAAGACAACTGATAATACCTAGAACTGATAAGGGGAATATGGACTCTCATCCTTTGCTGGTAGGGATGTAAAATGGTACAGCCATTCCAGAAAACAATTTAGCAGTTTCTTGTAAATTTAAACAAACATGTCCCATATGACCCAGTAATCCTCCTCTCATGCGTTTACCTAAAAGAAGTGAAAATTTGTATTCAAAAAAACCCCTATAGATTAATGTTTATAGCAGATTATAGTAGATTGATCTCAAAGGCGTTATGCTGAGTGAAAGAGCCAGTCTGAAAAGAGTACTACGACATTTATACAATATTCTCAAAAAGACAGAACTATATGACAGAGAACAGATCCGTGGTGGCTAGGAGTTGGGGTTGGAGGAAGGTGTGACTACAAAAGCATAGAATGAAATAGACTTTGGTGGTGATGAAACTGCTCTGTATCCTGATTGTGCTGATGGTTACACAAATCTATATATGTATTAAACTTCACAGAACTCTACAACGAAAAAGAAGCCAATTTTACTGCATGTTAATTTAAAAATAATATTAAAACAACAAAAATTAAAAAATGAAACAAGAAAGAAATGTAAGGAGTTTGTATCTAGAACTGAAAGTGTAAATAAACACTTGCAACCAAACTTCATTCCTTGAGGGACTACTTTTTGTGGGAAGATCACACATCTTCATACTGCATCTCTTCCACTTTTGGAAAACCTAGAAATATACCTGACATGTCATTGTAAAGCTTTTGCTGGATCTGTATGTTAGTGTCTGTGAGTAGATGGCTTGGTAATGAGCACCATTTCTTATCTACGTCTAATATTGATAGGCCTCTGATAAAGCCTGATCAAAGCTTTTGAGATTAATCCAAGTTTTTACGGGTATCGGTGGTTTGCTGTTTTGGTGCTGAATAGTATTCCATTGTATGGACAAACCACTGTTTGTTTATCCATTCACCCATGAAGGACATTTTGGGTATTTCCACATTTTAGCTGTTATGGATAGAGCTGCTATAAACATTAATCTACAGGTTTTTGTTTGAATACAAATTTGACATTACCCTATCAACAATACCCCATGTTTTGTTTCATTGTGGCCAGTCATCTTGTACAGATCATATTGCTTACAGGGAGTCTTTTTCTCTCTTACTATGGATCTATAGTCTAGACTATAATGTCTCTATGAATTAATGTGCTTGTCTTTGTAAGTCATGTGTGTGCATTAGCCTGTGTGGTGTCTGTGGTGTATGCATGCTCCAAATAACTAGACAAATTCATCGCTCTTCACCCATAACTGTTTTGGGACTTTATATTTAGGATCCAAGACCTGAAGCATCAAAGCTGACACTTGACTGTCCTGCAGTAGGAAGCAGCTATGCCTCCTCACCCACACCTTCCCAACAGGGCTAAACTACTGTACTACGATTTCAGAAACTATGAATGTTGTTCTGGGGACACTGTATCTTCGGGAGTGCTAGATAAAGGGAAAAGAATGAGTCATCAGGCAAAAAATACCTCTGGGAGAGATGTGGATGTTCCTTAAAGAAGAGTCCAGGACATTTTGGGGAAGTCTGAAGAAGGGCAGGTACTAGGAACCAGTCTGTCTACAAGGTTACACTTGAGACAGGGTTAATTTTGATGCGTGTTTTTTCTCTTGGAAAAGAGTTATTGAGCATCTTATAAACCATATAGCTTTCTTTATTTGTACATCCTGTGTATAGTTTCCCTTAACAAACTCCAGCCCTTCACTGAAGTCTGAGACCCCCTCCTACAGTAGCATTGTGTGACAAGGGAATAAAGACACAAGTGTGGGCAGCTTGCGGGAATGCGTGAACAGCTCCACACTCCCCCTTGCACATAGGCCACGTAGAGAAAGAGTGCAGATGGCCAGGCTGTCCATGGTTGTGAGGTGAGCCATGGCCGTCAGCAGAGCCAGAAGCATAGACAGCTGTCAGTGGCTGTCTCCAGGGGCCGGCTTGAGACTCTACTCTTTCACTCCCTAGAGTATACAGAGGAGCGTTTCTCAAGGGACTGTCTACAGACTTGGGGACTTACATTTTAAGTGCAGATTCCTAGGCCCTACTTCAGACATGCTCAATCAGAATATCTGGGGGTGGAACCGAGAAATCTGCATTTTAAAATATAGCCCCCAGGCAGTTCTCATGCAGCATAAATTTTGAGATTCTATTCTCAAAAGGACCCTTGAAAGTGAGTGGGTAGGCTGACCTTTGGCCATCTCTTCCTCCTCCTCCTCTTCTTTCTTCTTCTTCCTCTACCTCTTCTTTTTCCTCTTTTTCTCCTTCCTTCTTTCTTCTTCTCCCCCTTCACTATCTTTACCATCACTCCCCTTGCCAAAGGAATGAGAAGGGTGGGGATTTTTCTACAACAGGTTAATTTACTTATGAGTCAAAGATTTAAAAGAATTATGAAAC
The DNA here is from genome assembly GCF_037783145.1 of Equus przewalskii. NCBI lineage: Eukaryota > Metazoa > Chordata > Mammalia > Perissodactyla > Equidae > Equus > Equus przewalskii. Next base: position 88,049,853 of record NC_091832.1, read on the forward strand.
ATAGCACTGCCTAGGACCTTCCCTCTACCCTAATTAGGGATGAAGAATTACTGTATTGCACAGCCTGGAAAGAGAATACCCTCTCCGTGAGTAGACATGCTGCCTCCAGTGAGCTGCCACTTGGACTACACAAAATCGTGAAGAAAGCTTCTCCCCACGAAGAAGATCTGCATTAATTTTATGAACCCAGTGAATATATCTCTCACCGAGACGAGCAGTAATAATTCAGTTTACAGATATTTTTATGTGCAGTCACTTTCAAAAACTGTTTCATGATCTAAGCATATTATTAAAATACCTAAATATTTCATAATCTGGAACATTTCCCAAATATTTTGGATTGGTAATACCACATTTTTTAACGTCATAAAACCCATCTTCACTCTTCTCCTCTGAGTGACTCAGCTTATAAACTTTAACAATATTCAGGGTAGTTTTACTGCATTTTTTTATTTGATGTTTTATACTTTTTAATGGCTAAAATTTACCCTTGGTCCTGACAGGAAAAAAGTAATGAAAATGTAAAACAGTTGAACTCTGTCCAGGAGTAACTGTGCATCTCTTCTAAATGTGCAGGAGTTTCTTAAGTTAGGGTCAAAATGCCTCATTATCATACTACATTTATAAGAATATTGTTCATCTATTGTGTTCAGTTCTCTTAGAAATCTAGTGTATTAAAGAAAGCTTGCTGAAATCACTTTGGGAGGAATTCTTTTTACTTTAAAATAATATCTTCATATGTTTAAAAGCTATTGGGTTAAAAAACATTAGGTTAAAGGTATTTATTCTAGTTTAAAATTACACCATTGCATCTTATAACTTTGACATATTGTTGCCCACCTCTTACGTACTCCATGAAAAATATTCAATGAGTGGATGATATTTTTAGACAATTTGAAACAAAACCGCACATATATTGAATGTCAGGCACTTTACATAAATTAACTCTTTATCACAACACCCTAACACTCTTTTTATTCCCATTTTACAGATAGAAATACTGAAATTCAAAGAAGTTAAACAATTTACCCAGGCTCCCATAACCAGTGAGTGGCGCAGCTGGATCTCAAGCTCAGATCTGCAGGACCACAAAGCCTCCATTCTTCCCAGTGTGCCAGTGACTTCTCAAGTGCAGTGACAATAAGGCTGAAGTAGGCCTGTTTCACCACAAATTTGCTTAAATGCATCAGTTTGAAACAAATTTTAAAAGTTTTAAGATAGTTTAAAAACACTGATAAATATTACTATAATTGGATTAATGATGATACCATGTAATGTATTTTATCGATACCACTCCTAAGAAAAAGTAAAGAATAAAAAAGCATGAGACGCCATCCCAATCAGAATCCCAATGACATTCTTTACAGAATTAGAACAAAGAATCCTAAAATTAATATGGGGCAACAAAAGACCCCGAATTTCTAAAGCAATCCTGAGAAAAAAGAACAAAACGGGAGGCATCACAATCCCTGACTTCAAAACATACTACAAAGCTACAGTAATCAAAACAGCATGGTACTAGTACAAAAACAGGTGCACAGATCAATGGAACAGAATTGAAAGCCCAGAAATAAAACCACACATCTATGGAGAGCATATCTTCAACAAAGGAGCTGAGGGCATACAATGGAGAAAAGAAAGTCTTTTCAACAAATGGTGCTGGGAAAACTAGAAAGCCACATGCAAAAGAATGAAAATTGACCATTCTTTTTCACCATTCACCAAAATAAACTCAAAATAGATCAAAGACCTAAAGGTGAAACCTGAAACCATAAGGCTTCTAGAAGAAAACGTAGGCAGTACACTCTTCGACATCAGTATTAAAAGGATCTTTTCGGACACCCTGCCTTCTCAGAGAATGGAAACAATAGAAAGAATAAACAAATGGGACTTCATCAGACTAAAGAGCTTCTTCAAGGCAAATGAAAACAGGATTGAAACAAAAAAACAACCCCCTAACTGGGAAAAAATATTTGCAAGTCATATATCTGACAAAGGCTTAATATCCATAATATATAAAGAACTCTCACAAGTCAACAACAAAAAAATCAAACAACCCAGTCAAAAAATGGGCTGGAGACATGAACAGACATTTCTCCAAAGAAGATATACGGATGGCCAATAACCACATGAAAAGATGCTCATCATCGCTGACCATCAGGGAAATGCAAATCAAAACTACACTAAGACATCACCTTACACCCATTAGAATGACAAAAATATCTAAAACTAATAGTAACAAATGTTGGAGAGGTTGTGGAGAAAAAGGAACCCTCATACACTGCTGGTGGGAATGCAAACTGGTGCAGCCACTATGGAAAACAGTATGGAGATTCCTCAAAAAATTAAAAATAGAAATACCATACGATCCAGCCATCCCACTACTGGGTATTTATCCAAAGAGCTTGAAGTCAGTGATCCCAAAAGTCCTATGCACCCCAATGTTCATTGCAGCACTGTTTACAATAGCCAAGACGTGGAAGCAACCTAAGTGCCCATCAACAGACGAATGGATAAAGAAGATGTGGTACTTATATACAATGGAATACTACTCAGCTGCAAAACAGAACAAAATCATTCCATTTGCAATAACATGGATGGACCTTGAGGGAATTATGTTAAGTGAAATAAGCCAGTTAGAGAAGGATAATCTTTGTATGACTCCACTCATATGAGGAATTTAACAATGTGGACCAAGAACAGTTTAGTGGATACCAGGGGAAAGGTGGGGTGGGGGTGGGCACAAAAGGTGAAGTGGTGCACCTACAACACGAATGACAAACATTAATGTACAACTGAAGTTTCACGAGATTGCAACCTATCATTAACTCAATAAAAACAATTTTTAACAATTAAAAATAAATAAATAAATAAAATTAAAATTAAAGCATGAGTAGTCTCTTCCTTAGGCTTCCTTAATTTCCCTTTTAAAATTGTGCTCCAATTTCTATATTATTTTGTATTCTTTTAAATATAAGACTATAATTTTAATAAACATTTTTATAAATTTAAGAATTTCACCATTAAAATTATAACTTCCAGCAGAAGAACTAATTTGTAAGAGTCTGACCTGACTGAACATTGGCAATTACCCCCACTCTGCATTTTTGACCTTTTGAAATGGTTTTATTCATAATTCTTATAGTGTTACTTCTAGTAACAAAAGTGAAATATCCAGGGACAGTTTTATTTTAACTTTTTCTTTTTTTGGTGAGGAAGTTTGGCCCTGAGCTAACATCTATTGCCAATCTTCCTCTTTTTGCTTGAGAAAGTCTGTCACTGAACTAACGTGTGCCAATCTTCCTCCATTTTGTATATGGGACATCACCACAGCATGGCTTGATGAGCGGTGTGTAGGTCCGTGCCCAGGATCCAAACCTGGGAACCCCAGGCCACAAAAGTGGAGTGTGCAAATTTGACCACTATGCTACTGGGCTGGCCCCTTAACATGTTTTTATCATATGTTTTTAAGTTATAAGATTAATTGCAGAAGGTAAAGCATACACAATGTGGCTTTCACAGTGTATCCCTTACTTTGTAAGGGACCCTAGAAAGGAGGGACCCATCTGCCTATGACTCCTGTTGGAGGCTGTGGAGATCTTATCCCTACATAAGTCCTCTCCTCCTCAGATCCCTGCTGTGTGAGGACCCAGGCAACACAGAGATGAATATATAACTTGAGACAAGAGTACATATTCACTGCTCGAAGTCCTTTCTATTCCTAAAACATCTTTATTTTTTTTTTACAAATTTCTAGCCCTGTTTATATTTGTTTCTCACTACAAAGTAGTGAGGTTGAATAACTAAATCCTGGCCACATCGAAAGTGAGTGGTGGAGTTGATTTTAACCCGAGTTTGTCTAACTGCAAAACCTGTGCATTTCAGGTGCTTCTCTGCTTTTGTGATTTCTTCCAGCCCTCGTGTTCTGTAATTTACTAAGCCCAGATCACATTTTGAATTTGTCCTTTTTGTCTAATAAATTCCTGACATCAGCTTACTGTCTTAGATTTGCCTCTTTCTCTGAAATACTAAGTGATGGAAAATAATCAGCTAATTAAAGGTTCCAGGCTCATTAATCAACTTTTTAATATATTAAGTAATAAAATAATCCACATGGGTTGAGGATAGGGAGTGGGAAAGGGGATAAATATTATAAAATTTGTTTATAGCATCATTTGTTTTCATCACAACCAAGCAATGTTGGATTTTAAACCATGGTATAGCTCTTCTGTCCGTTTAGGCTTTTTAAAAACTTTTTTATTTTATTGTTTTTTACGAAAAGTAGAATTAATTGGTTCTGCCTAAAGGTAGGCTTTTGTCATAAGACCATGTGAAAAGAATTGCCTTATTTTTTTCTACTGGTTTTGTGTCTGCTCAGTTCTTTAGATTCTAAAATTTAGGGAATCTAAAAGAATTATTATTTCCACATGGAAGATGAATTCTTGAAATACAAAAAAGTAATGTATCCCATGGAGATATGTAATATAAGAAAAAAGAGAGATGATGGGGAAAGTTCAGACCGAGTTGGCACGCTGCTGGCAAGATGGTCAACAACTTCAAAATGGCATCAGGAAACTAAGTTGGTCCTGGCTGAGGCGGTTTAACATTTGTTTTAAACTAGAAAAGTTCAGTCATCCCAAAGAGTATGTCTCAATGGACCTATGAATATCACCAGTTTCATATTTTAAAAAAAACAATGTGTTCTGGTATTCATTTCTCTTTTACTATCTGTGTTTATGTCTCATTAGGCCATCCAGGAAATCCGCTACTTGTTTATACTGCTGTGCCTTGGGAAAAGACAGAGACATTTTTTCCTAAAAGAATTTCACATTTTTAAGTGTCTTGTTATAACTTCCAAAAAATAATCTTTGCAAAGATTTTTAAAGGTCTGTCACTTCAAAAAAGTAGTCGTTTACCCAATGTGAATCCCTTTTTAAAAATCTAATTGAAGAAACTGTAAGATAATAGAAGAATATATATTGATCTCTGCCCCTGGTTCCTGACAGGGGCTCATGAAACCCTTGTAATTTCCTCAGTGATAAGAGCACTCGGAGCATCTTTTGTTCTAACATTTGGTCTTTGACCTTGGCTCCCGCCAGGGCTCCCGAAACCCTTGTAATTTCCTGGTTGATAGAAGTGTCTTTTCTTCTAATGAGGCAACTCTGGGTGGCCTCCTGGATGGCTCCTGGGTGAGGGCTGGTCATCAGAAAGACCAAGCCATGATTAGAAGTTTGGAATTTTCAGCCCCACCCCACATTCTCTTGAGAACAGAAAGGGCTGAAAATGAGTTAATGACTGATCACGATTATGTGATGGGGCCTCCATAAAAGCCCAATAGGATGGGGTTCAGAGAGCTTTCAGGTTGGAGAACACATCCACACCGGGAGGCTGATGCACTCCAACTCCTTGGAGACAGAGGCTTCTGTGCTCAGGACACACCCAGACCCCGCCCCACGTATCTCTTCATTTGGGTGTTCATCCATACCCTTTATTATATCTTTTAATAAACTGGTAAATGTAAGTGTTTCCTTGAGTTCTATGAGCTGCTCTAGTAAACTAATTAAATTCGTGGAGGGGGTCATGGAAAGCTCCAATTTGTAGCCAAATTAGACAGAAGTTGTGGGTAACCTAGGGACCCACCACTTGAGATTGGCATCTGAAGTGAGATGAGGAACATTCTTGTGGGACCGACCTGTATCCTCTCCAGGTAGATACTGTCAGCATTGAGTTAAATCCTAAGACCCTCAGCTCATGTAATGGAGAATTGCTCGGTGTGGGGAAAAACCGCCACACACCTGGTGATCGGAAGCGTCAGCAGTGAAGTGTTCTCTGTGAAGGTAAAGGAGACACACAGGATACAGGAGGACACAGTAGGGAAAAACTGGGGTTTTCCCTACGTAGGGAAGAAAAACTGCATTTTTCCTTTACAGGAATCAAAGCCATATAGGAGGGGTTCATTGAATTTTGTAATAATTTTGGAAGATATTTTCATTTTACACTTTTTTCAGGAGAAAACTAAAGCAGAATTCCAGCAGAAATAAAGTAAAACCAAGAACAAATAACTTTTCTGATTAATTAGATACTTATTAAAGCATCTTTCATCTAAGACACTGTCCTTCTCTTTCTGTACTACAGACTTCTTTTCTAACACTCAAAAGAATACCACTTCCTCTTGCTCCCTAGTTCACTTCTACCTGGTTCCAGTCATTTTAGCCCATCACCAAACCTAATAAACAGCCACATTTGGCATATGTTCACATGTTTTTGTGTGTTTATTCATTTACATCTTTTTTTTTACTTTTTCTTTGTTTACTTTTGCATTTGTCCCCTTTTAATGTATTTTATACTCTATGAAGAGAGGAACTTTGTCTTTTCTTGACCTTAAAAATTGAGCTTAAAAACTTGTCTATATATGTTATTCCCTTTGCCCACTACAGATTGATTAAAAAAAATAAAAAGGTGGGGCGGAAATGCTCCATATTCCTCAACTAGCAAAAGTCAAGCAAGGAAAAGGACACTCACCTTATCACAAGAGACTTTGTTATCACCTTTAATCACTTGATCACACCCTTATTTTTATCTTATTAGGTAAATGTTAGGGTAGTATTCTAAGGAAGACATTGTAGTAAGTATTACAGGCACAAGTCATTTGAAGCAAGTATAAAATTAAAAGACAGAATTACATTAGAAATCCGTAAGAATTCTAATTTCACACACACACACACACACACACACATACAATGTATAATCAGTCATGGGAGCTTGTTTAACATAAATTCTACTAAAACTTAGCTAGTATGTTCTCTTCAAGATGGATAATGTGTTAGCAATATAATAGAGGGATTTTGTGCCACGTAAACCAAGAATTCAGAATGCAAACCATTGGACCCACAGAATAGGTTTGTTTTATCTGAACTTGGAAGTAAAGGACCTATGAAAACAAACCAATTTGCTTCCAATCCAAATTATCAACTAGAGAGATTCTTCAACAGAATACCAGAAACAGATGTGAATGCCTTTTCTCCATGACTGCAAGCCAGTGAACGATTTCTTGCCATTTTATCCCTTTATGATAAAACCTCAAGTTCCCATCCACACCACAAGAGAGGAAAACCCCAGAAGAAATATGATACCATTTGGCTCATTTTTTTTTTTCGTCTTCCCTGTAGACACTGGATGTGTTACCAGGTCTCTCAACTATGGATTTCACACTGACAGTATTTTTAGGATATTGCTTTGTTAGGACATATTTTCTTCAGTGTGCAAAAAGTTTACTTTCTGAGTTTTGAAGAGTTGACACACGAAGTATCTTTTCTGCTTTTAAAAGGGAAGGGGCTCATGCAGTAATGATTTTATGTACAAAAATGACTGAATTTCCATTTGAGAATGATTTATTGTTCTGGAGTCCGTATTTTCCACAGGAAGCTAATGTGCTAGCTTTGAACCTTTGAAAGAATGAGTTCAAATTTGGCCCATAGTAAGCAACAAGTAACAATGTTTGGCCTAGTCTCAAAATATTCTCTGGGTTTCTACATCATTATACCCCACGCACAACTCAACACTGTTAACACAACTGGAAACATCTGCTGGACAAAGATCCCAGATTTGAGAAGAGAGGATAGCCAAATGCTCTCAATACCTCACTATTAGAAAACTAAAACTTACCGCTGATGTTCAAAAGAAAGTTGGGAAACTGTTTGAGATTCACATAGTTTATGCGAAAATGGTCAAAGGGTTCTAGAATTCTTTACAAAAATCTAGATTTCCTTTTTTTTGCTTTTTTTAACGTACTCTTCACTTACAACTATTTGCCCACTTGGATGGGCCCCTCTCTGAAACTAGATTTGTGGAGTCATATCTCTGAGAAGCATATAGGTTGTAGGTTTCAAATTGGTGCAAAATGTCCCCAGGTCATTATGAACTTAAAAGCGCCCACAGATGTTCTGGAATGTGGAACAGAGTTGTGTTTAAAAACACCAGAGGCTGGAATGGTCACTGTTTAAAACTGTATGGAATCATTTTCAGCAACTTTCTTGTCTTGTTTTTAGCAACCCATTTCCCATTCCATTCCCCATCCTTGAAAAAAAATAAGATCTTTGAGTCACAGGTAGAGGACATTTAAATTAAATATTAAACTTAAAGTCATTTTCTGAGAGTAATCTTTTAAGTCTGGTGTTTGCCTTAGGTATGAAGTTCATCATCTTGCAGCCCCCTATGAAGCACCTTAACTCTCAGGTAAGCTGCTCACAATTATATCCATGTAACAGACTGATATTTTCATTTTATACTGTTTTAAAACCCTACAACAGATATATATTCTAGTTTATGTGATCAAGAACAATTAAAGGAAAAATTAGTCATCTTTCTTAAGAAATTGTTCTTAAGAGACAAAAAGTTATATATGAATGCATAAGAACAAGTGTGCGTGGATGTGTGTTTAGGACCAAAGATGAAGTAGAAAAGAGGAGAGTTATTGCCCGAGAGTTTCACCCAAAGGAACATAGAAAAATCTATCTTTAATAAGACATAAAAGTGATGGGCTCTTGTTTTTGAGGGAGAAATTATGAGCAGAGGAGCAGAGAGATCATCAGGGAAAAAGATGGAAAGATGACCCCGTACAATACTCGCACGTCAAGTTCCTCCTTATTAGGTTGGCTGTAGAGTCCAACAGCCACACTTTCTTTTCCATAGGCATAGTTCAGTTGGGAATCTGGCAGCACAGAGCAATGTCATGCTGTATCAACACCTGCCCCCTGATTTGGACAAAGTATGGGGAAACCGAGACACAGAATAACTGCAGAAATTTAGTCCATCAAAGGAGCTCACACCAAATTCCCACCACTCCACAGCAAGCCCTTAGATGAGACTGAGACGGGCCCAAAATTGACTGATGCCGAGGCCTGAGATGCAAAAAGAAGGGGCAAAGACGGTTGGTGATTCCAGACTAAAACTGAATAGTGGACACATGGCTCCTGGAGTCTTGGCAAACTCTCATACTAAAATTCAAGGAATTTTAGAGCTAAGGGAATGGAAATTACCTAGTCTTATCTTCAGACTTTTTACTCAAGGGTACAAACTGGAGAAGGCTAGAGCCAGCTCGAGAAGCTGGTCCCCACCTCCCAGTCTAGTTCTTCCGCCTGCCCTCCCCTCACCCCCGTCACGCTTGTGTGAGTTAGTGGACACTGAATGGGTCCAGCCAGTGGCAGTCCTGGCAAAGCCTCTGGCAGGTCCAGTGCAAGATTGTCCCTCCATGGCTCTGTGCCTTCAAGTTTCAAGTTAATGGAGCAGCCACAACCCTAAATGTCTTATCTGCTTATTTCAGTTTCTTTTGTGTGGTACTAGAAAGTACTTGTTTTCCATAGCTTTACAAAGCTGACAAAAACTATAGTTTAAGAAAGAAAAATGTATAGTGAATGCTAAGTAAAGGAAAAGCCATTTCATAAAAAAGTTTTCTCAAAAATTAATTTTCCGATTACGAGTTTGCTAAATAATCTTTAAATACTGGGCCTGAGTCAGCTTCAGTAGTTTTCAGCTCCTTGTAAAGTAATGACCACATGTAACATTATTTCCCTGAATATTCTATGAAAGTTCCTATCTATTCCACCTGGATGATCAGGTATACCAAAAAAGTGCAAGGAAAGTTTAAAAAGATTATCTTTCTCCTTAATTAGGTAAGTCATAGAAAGATAAGTGTAGAAGAGCCCCAAAACTCATCCCTAACCTGTAATCAAGTTTTCACTGGAATGAGGCAAAGTAAGGAAATGCAATGAATTTTTGCAAAAAGCTAAATTTTCAAACATCTTATTCCCAGGCAGATAATGTCATTTCATTTAGGAAATGTGGAAGGTAGTAGATAGTAGGCTTGTTTAACGTTATACTTGGCAAAATAAAATATTAACATTTCCATTTAACAGTAATTTAACTTCTCTGACTCTCAATTTCCTTATTCATAAGTGCAACATAATAATAATTTTGCTCTCAACCTCCTAGAGGTGTTGTGAGGATCAATTAAAACAATTAATATGAGTAAAGTAAAAAATTTAAGTATTTAAGGTATAGTTATCAACTACTATTGTGGCAACCAATTGACTGTGTACCGTAAGCAAGGGGAAACAATGGAAACATTCTAGTTGAGAAGATGAACAGAAATTTATTTTACAGAGTAGAATAGATTTAACTTCATTGGTGGGATCAATGCTGTCGGAGTTTTTAATGCAGGGGGCATCTTTTAGTTAAAGTTCATCTGGCAAAGCTTCTTGGAATCTATGTGATCTGGGAACACTTTGGATTTGTCTCTAGGGATGGGGGTAGGGGGTGTTTCCACTGAGCAGAAACCCAAGTGTAAAGACAGAGAGATAACTAAGCAAACTTACAGGGAAGGATGGTGAATGACTGGCCTAGCTGAAGGGGGCAGTTCAATATTGGGAAAAGTGGGAGATAAATTTTGGTTCATTGGGTGAAGCCAATTGATGATAGACAATGGAAACCAAAGTTGGATATTGTACTTGCCCCCCCAAAATAGGGAGTCATTGACAATTCTTATGTTGGAGGGGAAAGGAGCAGCATGTGGAAAATAATGCTTGTGCACGTAATTATCATATAAGACATGGGATCTCCTAAAACATGAGTATAAACGAAGAACCTGTGGAGATCTCATGGGGTCTTACCTTTAGGAGATGGTCTGAGAAATGTACACAGCAAAAGTGTAAGAGGGCAGATCTAAGAATTAACTGACCCAAGAATACAAATGGACAAGAGAATTTCAAAAAGAGTTTAGACTATAGTTTAAACTGTATGAGAACTTTTTCTTTCTTTGGTGAGGAAGATTCGCCCTGAGCTAACATCTGTTGCCAATCTTCCTCTTTTTGTTTGAGAAAGACTGTTGCTGATCTAACCTCTGTGGCAATCTTCCTCTGTATTATATGTGGGATGCTGCCACAGCATGGCTTGATGAGTGGTGTGTGGGTCGTGTCCGCAATCCAAACCCACAAACCCGACGCCACCAAAGCAGAGCATGTGAACTTAACCACTACACCACCAGGCTGGCGGCAAATTGTATAAGAATTTTTTAAAAGACCTCTAGAACTTCCACAGCTTTTTCGAGATACTAATTCCATGCCCAGTCCTCATACACAAGCCAAACTAACAAACTCTTGATATTCAACTTCTTTGGTGTATTTTGCAATAAATATATTCTCCAAAATACCATTTATTTATTCAAATGAACGAATATACAAGTATTGCCAATATCTTTCTTACTAGAAGAGTATTTGGAAAAGATACATAAATGAAAGACTAAATTATAATTGTCCTGAGTCTTTTCATCTCATTTACTCTTTCTTTTTTTCAAGTACTGAGAAATAGCAAGTAGACCAGCAAAAGCACTATGTTGGGAGGCAGAATACCTGAGTTCCTGTCTTAGTTCTGTCAGTAATTAGCTGAGAGGGAAAATCATTTAATCTTTTCCTGTTGGTTTCCTCCTTTTTAAAATTAAGAAGTTAAGCAAGTTAATCTCTAAGACTTTCTTTTAAAATTATGGGGTCAAACAAGTTAACTTCTAAGATTTTTTCCAGCTTTAATATTCCCTGATTGTAATTTCTCAGTCCTGTGACGTTACAGTGAGTTTTTGACTACATGGTCTAGGCAATCACTAACAAAAGGACTGTTACTTTGGGGAAAAAAAATGAAGCTGTCTAAAAAATTTGGGTAACACGGCCTGTTTTATCACTTTTGTTTAAAGTTTTTACAGATTGGTTTCAACATCATTCAGGAGACGAAACCCATGAAATTGACTATTCTAAATAAAATAACATACTAAATCTCATTTGAATCTATGGAGAAAAATACTAAAGAAAAAAATAATATTTAAAATAAAATAAAGTATAACTTGTAAATCCTAATCTCTGTGAAACCTGTTGAGTCTATGTTGCCACAAATTCTGTTTAGAGAATATTTTTCCATTAAGGATATATACATAAAAGCATGTGTGTGTACACATATCCATACACACAGATGTGCAGAAACTGAACACATACCCAATATGTGAGTATTTGTGTATGTGAGAGAGAGAAAGTGTGGTATGCACGTATTACAGGAAAGAAAGTCGAATAGAGTACCCTTCATCCTTGGAGATGTGAAACCTACCAAATTACTGACTAAAGAGAGAATTAATCACTAATACGTTTCATTCTACTCAGTAAAATAAAGTCAGTTGTTTGCATATTGAGGGTATTATAGTTTTGGGGTCAAATATCTAATTGATGATTTGTCTTATATTTAAAGAGAACTTCATATATTTCCCAAATTTAGACTCTTAAGAATATGTCTAATGTTTATTGGCCCTTGGGAAATTGTTCTAGGGGTACGATCTAATCAAAGACTCAAAGATTATAGGTGATAACAAACTGAATTAAAAGGTGTTCTTCTGTTGTTCTTTGGTTAGTAGTTGTAGTTGTTATTCACAGAAAGAAAGATGACACTAAAATGTTTAACCTAGAGCCATAGTTTGTAGAAATTAAAAGGTAAATATCTACACAAATTTATCACATTACTTTCATGACATGGGATGCAGTTCGGGCTGTGCAATTAAATTGATGTGGATGATTTGCATTGGATTCCTAGGAAATAGCTGCATGCATCTGTGCAAAAGATAGAGAAAGAGATTTGTTAGCCAGAGCTTCCCACCCTTCCTATGGCACACTTGGGTAGCCCAGGTTAGAGGCATTCTGGGATATCCATCGCCTCAGTCGTCCTTGCAGCAAGTTGGGTCTGAAGCATTCAGTTGGTCACCTCCAGCCTCAAACAATTCCATCCACCTACCCCAATGTGTTGTGTTATCATTTATCATGTTCTATGTGTTCCATCTGCAGAGAGTTGGGAAGTACTGGTTTACTCTATACTTGAGAAATACAAAGGATGATCTAGAAGCCCACATGCAGAAGATAAGCAAAAAATACCATTCAAATAAACATTTGTTCTATCTCCTTCCTAACACCTGAATGTTCTGAATATGCACTGACATCACGTAAATGTGCATTTGGTTTAGTTCCTAGGTATCCACATAGTAAACAGTGGGACCAGCTGCTTTCATCACTCCCCAGTACGGAAACAGTAAACCCATCTCCCAAATGCTTTTTGCAAATCCTCACAAAGACATCAAGTTAAGCAAGGTCTTACAGAATCCACCATAAAGTATCTTGTGAGATAGAAATTACTGAGGAGATGCATGCTGAAATCCCGCGCTTGTGTGCACGCTTGCTCCAGGAAGGCTATGATCCAGAATCCATCTATGCTCACTTGTTGTGAAGACTGCGTGCCTCAGCAGCTAATAATTGGAACTTTGATAGGGACTTGGAGGAGGAGTTACGAGGCAGAAGCTCTGCGTTGTTTTCTAGTTACAAACTAGCATCCTGAGAATGTAGAATACTTGTTAATAATGATTATATTACAAGAGCACATTTTCCATTTCTAAATCAGAAAGATTTATGAAGCTGTGTGGTCATGCCTTGTAGCTGATGTTTCCAATGAAGAATAATCTAATTTCCCAGTGCAAATCACACTGATGTGACCTAGAGACATTTCTGCTTTGTCACAACAGCATTTAATTGGAACTGAAATTAGCCAGAATTACACCATGTTCCTGGCTGACAGTATGATCCAAAAATGTCACCATAGCAACATGTGTATTCTATCAACAAGTCCCCTTTTATATTTTTTAAGGTCTCATTCTATCAATAATTTTGAAATGCATAAAAAAATTGTTTTGGAACACCAACCCATTACTATAAGGTATTTGTAACTCAATTTAAATGGCATATAGGGTTTAAAAAAAAATATTTCCCTTTACTTAAGGAAACATTTACTTGCTCATTAAGCCAGATCAACTTTGCAGATGTAGTGAGAGCTTCCAGGGATGTTTTATATGACCAAGTGCTGAAATTCATTTTCTTTTTACTGTTTCTTTCATCACCTTCTAAGAAATTATATGTTCATTCCAAGGAGTTAGGTCTCAACTGACCCTGGAAAGGTAATTTTTAAGTTTGCTTCTTTAAGCTAAGAGAAATCATAGAGGAAACACTGCAAGTTCATATTCTCAAAGAGGCTTTAGTTCTCACTTCAGCTATTGAAAGAGAAATCTCTTTTGATTATATATAAATGAAACGGTTCTAATTGGCCCTTCATAGGTTTAAAGCAGTTCATTTCCTCCCTTCATCAGCTAGGTTTGTTCAATGTTTCTAGAAGTAACAATTTGTACAAGGACCAATTTGAAAAATGATAATTAAATTTATTACAATGCTCCAGGTTGATGTGTGGGTGGTTAAAAGAGAAAGAAGGGAAGAAGAAAGCAGACAGAAGATCGAGGGAGGAGAGAAGAGATAATATTTCAATGCCATTGACTTGTGCACAATGAACATTGTATAAATAACAATTGACTTTTAAAGGAAAAAAACTCTCTAAGTGATTTTCCTGAAAAAAGAGTAAGAGCTATATAATGCTAAACACCAGTGTTTGTGGGTGAAAGACAAATAATGATGATAGAGGATGGGTAATAATTTCAAAAAGCTGTAACTTGGTAAATGTTTGAAATGCTTTCATCTGAAGTACTGGCCTATCGTGTGAAGATCATGTGTGAACACTTCAGTTTTTCTGTGTATAATAAGTTTCAGCTTGATACTGTTAAGAATGAAAAAAGTATTGTTTTGTATAAAAAGACTGCCTTTGATTAATCATGCTCAGGGTACAGCATACGAACAACGAACTTTCCAAAGATGTTAATTTCATCTTTATGTTTTGTCACTGTCAGTAGATTAATGATGTAGAAAGCAAAGCATTACAAATAAAGTCATTTGTTTTTCAGTTTGACTTGAACTCCTTAACTACATTGCAACTCCGTGTTGGCATTTTCACTTATAACAACATACTTCGTGAGCTCTATGGCCTCGTTTGAAATAACTTTTTGTTTGTTTCTCTCTGTTTGTGTTTGTTATCTTTCTGGTTGCCTGTATCTCTTTCCATTAAGTTTATAGCTGTGAGGACAGTGACCCATATTTTATTTCCTTTAGTAAAATTCTTCTTTATTCTTTGATAAACAGTCATTCATAACTTGTGGGAAATTTTGACAGAGAGAGACAAGATCATTTTTTGTTTAAACTGTGACAACAGAAAGACTGTAGTGTTACATCCATTTACTCAACAACTGTTTGATTAACAGCTATGCTGTGCTAGGTATTGTGCACGGCAATGGATAGACACGTGTGAGCAAAATAGACTCGGTTCCTGCCCACTGAGACAGATATCAGACATACATAGCAACCTTTATAATGATAAATACCAGTAAGTGTCATAAACAGGCATGATGCTAGAGAATAAGAGGATGAGACATAATTGGGGAGCTAGAAAAGGTCTCCCTAAAAGTTAATCTGATAGTTGAAGATTAGTCACAAAAAGAGAGCGGGTGTGATGGCGGCTGGCGCAGAGTAGCAGGGAGGGGGAGCTGCGGCCGTGCATCATAGAGAATCAGGGGAGAGCAGTGAGAGATGGAGTCGAAGAGACAGGCAAGGGGCAGAACTAAAATGGCCCTGTAGACTTTATTAAGAGGTTTGAATTTTATTCTAAGAGTGATGTGGCATGATTGGAGAATCGCGAGGGTGACATCGTGTGATATATTTTTAAAAATTCACTCTGGCTACTCTGAAGAATAGATTAGAAGGGAACATGAGTAGAGATAAGAAAACCTAATTAGAAGACTGTAGTCTGAGTGAGACATTATGGCGACCTTGATTGGAGACATGACAGTGAAGATAGAAGTAAACAGTTTCGAGATTTACTTTGGAGGTAAATCAACAGGACTTGATGAGATAATAAAACCTCGGAAGAAGAAAGATCAAAGATTGATCTCATTTCCTGTGGGGGTTGGGAGCCTGCATTATGCCCATTATGGCCCCCAATTTTCCTACCTCCTGAAAGTCACACCTTTGTAATTCCCTTCCACTTCGTAATAGGATTGGTCTGTGCGGTCAACAGAAAGCAGCAGAAGTGACGGCATGTGACTTCCGAAGCAAGATCATAAAAGACATTGTAGCTTCTGCCTTGCTCCCTCCCTCTTGGATCACTTGCTCTGGGCTAAGCAACTCTATAAAGAAGTCCATGTGGCAGGAAACTGAGGCTGCCTGCGAAGAGACATCAAGGAACCAAGGCTTCTTGCTAAAACGCTTGTGAGGCGGACAGCTTGGAAGTGAATCTTCCAGGCCTAGTTGAGCCTCCAAACGATTGTAGCCCCAGCTAACATCTCGACTGTAGCTTCTTGAGACGCCCCAAGCCAGAACTGCCCAGCTAAACTGCTTCTGAACTCCTCACCCACAGAAACTGTGAGATAACAAATTGTTCTTTTAAACAACTAAGCTTTGTGGTAATTCGTTACACAGCAATAGATAAGGAATGCATTTGTTTAAGCAATTGGAGGTAATATTTACTAAGCTGCTAAAGACCAGGGAAGGAATAGATTTGTAGAGAAAGATCAAGAGTCAGTTTTACACATCTAGAGTTGTGTATTTCTGGAAATATTCTAGAGTTGGTGCCATGTAAAGAACAGAATAAGTGAATATGGAATTCAGAAATGTGATCTGAGCTAATGATATAAGTTTGGTGATAATAAGCTAGAAGATGATAATTTCAACCATAAGAATAGGCGTGATCACCTAGGAAGAGTATGACATGTTAAGAGAGGAGAAGATCTAGGAACCCCAATATCTAGATGTCTGTATATTTGTACCTCTTTTGTACCACTTCAGTCGTTTGACTTCCCTCTTATTCCAGCCACTGTCATGGTAAATAGTTCCATTCACTCTTCTACAGTCTTTGAACAGGTGCAAACTGACAAGGCCTCTTACCAGCCCACCCTGGAGCTTCTCTGATGTGCTGCCTGCGGCACTCACAGGAACCACTCAGTACTTACGCAAGTGTAACCTGGAAGTTAAGAAAAGTTGCCGCCCGTAGGATCACCAATAGGAGATGAAGAGATGATGGGTAAATGTTTCTCCTTTTCAGCCCCAGCCAGATAGCTCTGAGATGTACTTTATAAAGTTTCTCAAAAGCTCCTGCAGGATCTAGGACTAATTTCCCAAAGTGATGGCAACCACAATGTCTTTTTTGCCTTGATTTTCCCTGTTTTCTATCGTACTCTCTTAGCTCACAACCTTGCTTCCTGGGATCACTGCCCAAAGAAATCATCCACCTGCAAGCTTTTACCTCCTTTCTGAGAAACCCGGGCCAGGATAGTTTGGTAGAAAAGGATCCACTGAGCCAACTTAGTAGATGTCAAAGAAGAAGCCAAATTGGTAGAGGAAAACCAGAAAATTAGTGTCACAAATGCCAAGAGAAAATGAGGGGTCAAAAGTGTTGAACGG
Organism: Equus przewalskii; assembly: GCF_037783145.1. Lineage (NCBI taxonomy): Eukaryota > Metazoa > Chordata > Mammalia > Perissodactyla > Equidae > Equus > Equus przewalskii. The sequence goes on from NC_091832.1 coordinate 88,067,258, forward strand.
TATTTAGAGGACTAGTTAAACAAAGGAAGTTGCACCACACTTTGCTTTTCATCAAATTTTCACATCATCTCACCTTCACAGCAGTCTCACGAGGTAGGCCAGACAGATGATATTCTTCTCAAGGTCCAGGTAAGATTAACGCATCCAGAAAAGTTGCATGATGTGTCCAAGCTCTTGTGTTAAGGGGCCACATGTTCTGACTCTAGTTCATTTACTTCACAAACCATTGCTTACGTTATGGTTGTTGGAAATCAACTTCAGTGAGTATGAGTAACCTCCATCATTTATAAGAATTTAATTGCAGACACATGTTGGCAATATATAAATAGTTTAAATTCTAGAAGTTCTCTGATAAGTTTCACATCATAGAAAATTGGACATTTTTTAAAAGGACTTAATTCTGATGAAATAATCATAAGATGTTATAAACTGCAACTATTTTACAGCTACTACAAAGTCACCTAATAAAAACTGGAGGAAAGCAAAGGAAATACTTCCACATTCTTACTAGACTGAGGCCGTGTCCACCTGAGATTTATTTCAACACTCCACTATTTGAGAAAATCACTAGTAAATCAGCGGGATAACTTGAAAATTTAGATTATAATTGTTCACATAATTGTTGGGATTTGAGGGGGCCCAGTAAATGACACCACTTTCCCTGCCTGAGTTCTGAACATTTGCCTGAATTCTGAATATTTGAAAGAGGAAGCAGTCAGCTGGAGATGAAAATGCCAACTTTATGCAATAGCTAGATTAGAGTACAAGGCTTCCAATGCAGCCAATGGGTTTTTTACCATTCAAAGCCCCCATCACCCTGAATCCAGGCCTTGCGAAACTAGAGATCTACAATACCTAGTCTTGCTGTACTGGACTGTTTAGCTAGAGAAGAAAAGTAAGGAAATCCCCAGTATACACAGGCTTTTTATTGCACTTGCCTTCTGATTAGGAAATGTTGACTAATAGATGTCACACACCAATTAGAGGGAAGAATGGACAAGGAAGAGAAGTAGGTAAGGGGTAGGGCAAGGAGCCAGGTGTGCTACTCTACTGAATGGCATTTCTCTCCAGACTAACCTAATGACAAAAATCCTAGGCTGGTCTTCTCACCTAGGGCTTATTCTGCAATGAGAGGGTTGAGTTAGAAGGAAACACGTGGCGGCATACAGTTAAGGCGGCGTGAAGAATATTACGTAGCCTAAAAAGGAAGTATAGTTTGGTGGCACACAATTGCGCACACGGAAACACACACACGGTCTGGGAAACTCCCGGGGTATACATATTTCATCTCCTACCAGGTGGCTAACCAGCAAGCTGAGTGTCCTGGGCTTTGCCTCCGTCACGTCAATGAACGTTGCCCCAACATGATATTAATACTTTTCAATACCACAAAGCACACCAGCTTAAAAGAAGCATGTTTGTAAAACTCTTCTTTCAGGTAACCTGTTCTGATATTCTGAAACAGACACTGATTTAATCCCTGCTAAACCTTTGTTTATCAGAACGAGAACTTCTTTTTAAACAAAACTTTTTTAAAAAGATTTTTAAAAGAAGTTAAGTCTTTTACCTGATTCTAGAAAATGCATAGTGTTCCTTGCAACAAATGCAATATAAAATTACCATAAAAGGGGGCTGGGGCAGATGTGAATACCTGGGACATATCAGAACAAAGAATTGTAATAAATAAAATCATGGGAAAAAAATCCACGCTTCCCTCTTCATAATCAGCAGTAAAACCTGCGATGATTGAAGACAGTGTTGCTTTACCTGTGCAATGAAACACAAACCAAGCAAAATATTTCTTCCTCTAGAATTTATAGTGTTGTCACTTCAATTTCATGAGCAAAATTTCTACTCCAAAGAATACATTCTAGTGATTATCATTTTTGAGGTTGACAACATATTCAAGCTCCCAAAAGTACTAATAACAAAATTTAGAATAGACTTGATAGTTTTATCTTTCCTTTCCCTGTCTACATTCCAAAGCAACCTATGTCAACTGGCTAGATGATTTCAGCGAAAGGACTAGAAGAAAACACACATTTGGATGCCTAAATACAACTGAGGAGAAATGTCAGGGTAAATCTCCAAACCAGGAAAAATTGTGATTATTGTTGAGAATCTGTTCCTGGAACTTTTTCCTGCCTTTTGAATTTCAGCGCTCAGAAATATAAGCCATGGATCTCAAGTCTGCTACAGCGAAAGAAAGAGTGTCACCAGTCTGTGTCTATTAACCACATTGTGTTTAAACAAAAAACTTGCCATACTTGTAAACCCGCAAAGAGTTGCTTTTTGCTGATGGGGTTGAAGCGCTGTGCTCCCACTGCCCCTTTGGGTTCCTCTGATAGCTCTTCCCTAGTGCTTCCCTGAGAGAGAAAAGCCATGCCCATTGAAGTTTTCCAATTGCTAGCTAGTTCAATTAATAATGAGGGGTCAAAGGTGACGAGAGAGAATGTTTTACTTAAACCATAATGAAGGATATTTCGTGTATAAACTGGGCAATTCTTTCTGAGCACTTGATTTGACACTCGTGCGCACTCATTTCGGTGCAGGTCCTGCATAGAGCGTTTAGTTACTGAGGGCCGACTGGAGAGCTAGCTTTGCTCTTTCTGGTTGGCATGCCCTGGGATTATGACATGAGGCAGGTACCGGTGCTCTGCATTGAGTGGGCTCACAATTCCTGCCTTCCAAAGACTGACTTATTCTGCATTTTCTCAGCATGCATGTACAGAATTTCAATCTGAGCTCTAGTAATAGGATATTATTTTATACCTTGCTTTGGTTTCAAATCAGTCGAAAACTCTATTCATTTCCACCAGGTACCCTCCATTGGGCTCAGTTCTGAAGAAGATCTGAAAGCCCTTTCAAACATAGACCCTGACTTTAAACAATCTACAATCCAGTTTGGGAGAAAAGACATACATAAACAAAGCAGAGAACTACAGAATCGTATAGTTCTGCATATATTTTATTGATATGGATATGGTTTGCTTAAACATATTGAGCAGCTTTTATGGACCCTGTGCTAAGTGCTTTACATACTGTATCTTATGTAACCTACATACCAACCCTCTGAGATAGCTTTTATTATTATCTCCATTTTAATAGGTGAGCAACTAAGACTTGTAGGAACAATGCTGCCTGAAGTCACTCCACTAATAAACACAAAGTGAAGACCAGAACTGAAACTTCTGTAACTCTTCTGCCCATAGGCTCAGCTTTTGGGAGACGGCGACCAGGAGCAAGGCGGAAGGTACTGGGGTCCTAGGTAAGTAAAATCTACAGAGATGTCATGTCTAAGACTCAAGATCAAAACCCATTGTTCAGCTGGGAGAGGGAAGGCCAGGGCCAGGCCAATGTGAATTGAGGCACAGTTCTAAAACATTTTGGTTAAAAGGACTTAACCCCTGAGGAATCAATACTGAGCGTGTCAGTAGGCCCTCGAATGCATGGAGAGGAGGGAGAGAGAGACCAAGAGCAGGCAGGGTCTGACACACTCAGCCTACCTTCTCAGGATCCCCAGGTTGTAGAAGCAACAGGCCAATGCTGTCCTGATATTATCTCCACAAGAACCTAATAGGCTGAGTGTTGACTCAGTGAATGAAATAAACGGTTGTCATAATTGTAGACGACGGCCATTTGAGGTCATGACTATATCTCTCTCAACTTTATGGCAGGTATAAAATGTACTCTACATGAAAAGAATGAAAGGAAGGCTTTTTGTATACGGTGTGAGCCCCTTCTTATATGGGAAGATTTTCAGGACGAGAGAGAGGTTTTTCAAGGCCCCAGTAAAGCAGACCATCTTCATAAACTGCTCTGGAGGATGTTGCACTGGAACACCATAGGTGTTTAAGTTGGTTTCCTCTTTATCTTTACTGACCTGAGTACATCAAAAACTTGCCTTGCTATCTCTAATACTGCATTAGAGGCATTCCAGTAGCCAAAGGATTAAATGCCTTTTATGTCACAATCTCTTCTCTTATCTCTAAACTTTTCTTTAGAAAGCTATAGTTGGCTTTGCGCAGTAACAATCCCATCAGGCTGAAGTTTTCACTCATTACATAATGTGAAATTACTAAGATCATTTAGACTAATGCATTTAATCCACTAATCCAAGTGATACTCCTCTGAGCATGTTCAGGGTTTGAGAAGATATTTGTTCATCGCAAGGGATTACTCCTTATGTCCTGTGCTTGCTTGCAGACTGTGCTTCAGAGATGCCGCGGCAGGTGGGGTTTGTGGCGTAAGCCTACCTGAATGCTAGGAATACCTGATGGGAGCTCCAGAGTCAAAAGTGCTTATCTGTGGGTGGCGCTGACACCAGCCAGCTTTACCACTAAATCCTGGAAAGCACTAGAGGAGAAAGAAAGAGTCCCAGCCTGAGTCAAGGGGCACACGTGCCATTCCTAGCCTACTGACTCAGTATTTGACTGGGGACAAGTGGCTGAACTGTACTCAGATTCCTCAATGCCAAAGTAGGATGAAAATCGCAATTAAAATATTTTAGTGCCTTAGGCATCCCATCTAATAAGTTAGTCTCTTTCCAACCTAGAGAAGTGAAGTGACTTGTCCAACGTCAAAAGTTCCTTATCTCCTAGGCAGGGAGGGGTTCTCAGGATTCCTGTCTTGTAGCTCGGTGCTGTTTACTGTATTGTCACCTTGCACTGCTGCCAGCCCCGGTGAGAGGAAAAGTTTTGAAACAGTTTAATTTCGCTTTTGCTGAGTATTCAACTCAGCATTTTATGAAGTTATAGACCAATGTTTCTTTTTAAAGCAAATGTTAAAAATATATAAATAAGTTGCTCAGGCTTGCAAGTAAGCTTTGTAAACTTGAATTTTATCCTTGTTTAGAAGCTGACTCAGGCTGGATTTTATTCAAACTCCTGTTCTAGCTCAAAAGAAAAATGGCTCCCAAGTGTTTGCCTCTCAACATTTGTGCTTCACACAGGCCATAGAGTCCAATGATTTCAAAGATCCCTTCAGCTCTGAAGCAGAGAACAGCGCCCCAAATATACAAATGCTCACATTAAGTTCTCAAAGGCCATTAGTCCACTTGTTTGTGAATCTCTTTGTAAGCTCAAGTTGTCTAAGATAGGTGGAAGCACGTAGCCATCAATGTATTTCCACCAAATAGGAGTCTGAATCCATCTTTAATATCTTCAAAACCAAATACACTTTTCTCTACTTTGCTGATGTAGGATCTAGCAGGCACCATTTTCCAAGAGTCTAGTGTTGCCTGCACTCACAATCTGTTGGGGAAGTTTACTGCTGCTCTTGTAATCTCCACAAACTGGCAGGCAACTCCTTGGCCACTTTGGTGTCTACACTGGCTGCCTTGACAGTTGCCTTGATGTTGTGTAGAATCCAATTGGCAGCACTCTCAACAAGCTTAGTCTTTTAGTCCTTGAACCAATGCCCAGCCATCTCCTGAATCACGATTAGGCTCATAGGCATTTACCATTGATACAGGTGCTTTGACCACATGCTTCAAGTTCTCCATTTTTCCTCTCTGGTGAATATGACTGGTTGCATCTACTTTCCACTTCTTTCTCCATAACAGAATCCTAAATGTCCCCAGGTATTCACCCCTATGCCATTCAGCCAAGTGTCTTCCAGGAAGCTAACACCTTTTGTCACCCCTGCCAGCCAGTTTCAAGAATGGGACTGATTAATATATTCAAACTCTCCAATTGCTGTGACAGATTCAGAAATAGAAGTGTGCATAAATCATAAAAGAGATATGAACAAGCAAAGCAACTACATTTTGGGCCAAAGGGTTGCTCAAAAATCAAGAATTATACACCTGCATAACTCCAAACAGCATCCAGGTTGATCAGTATTAATATCATATTTCTCTGGGGAGGTTTTTGTTTCTGACTTGAAAGGTCCTAAAGAGAGGCCTCCAGATATTATTCTTAGCTTGTCAGTGAGCTTTTACAAGGAATTCAAAGGATTTGTACCGTTTGATAATTCACTTTGCTTAAGTGGGTTTATATCTCTTATCTGCGTAGTGAAGAGGATGAAAAGCTGAACTATTTCATCATATATACTGTAGATGAGCAGGAAGGATGGCACCATAGAGTCTGATATACCTCAAAGAGTAAGGATTCCTATACCTTAAAATTGCTGGAATATTCCCAGGATACTGGGCCCATCAGATTGCAACTATGTAAAAATAAATTTTTCATCATTGAAAATTTTAAAAAAATAAAGAGAGAGACAGGACTATCCCCATAGAAAGAGGCCATTCCAAGCAGGAATGGTGATATGGTTTAGCAAAATTATCAGATAAGAGCAATGATATTTTTGTTATTTGTTTTATTTTGTTGCATGTTGGGTGAAATGACATTTAAAAGTTAAACATATAAAATAAAATGTCATTTAATAGTATTAACTCATTCACCCCCCCCCCCCCCCCCCCCCCCGCCCAGTATTCCCCTTTTCCCTTTGGTCCTCCACCCCTTCAGGTAGTTGGGTTTATCTGTAGAACTTTTTACCTCAGGGAAGGAATGTGACAACAAAAGGCAGAGTGTTATTTCTGCTTCTTTCTGGCCTGAGTTTAAAACCCTTAGGCTCTCAGTGGATGGAAAGGACTCATGGTGTGGATAAAATATTTTGAAGTAGACATGATGAGTCAGAGCAAATATTCCTCATCTCTTACTTTTCACCCCACCCTGGGCCTCAGACTAAGAACAAACAAAATCCTCAGGTTGAAACAGGAAATGAACATCAGAGATAACCAATGAGAGAAAGTTGGGTGGTTTTAAAACGTGGTTCCAAAATCCCTTTGAGAGGTAGGGGCTGTGTCTCCTTGCCTTGAATCTGTATGGGCTTTTGATTTCTTCAACCAACAGAGGATAGCAGAGGTGACTTGTGTGTCTTCCTAAGGCTGGACTGTAAAAGGTAATGCAGCTTCCATCTTATTTTCTATAACACTGGCTCTTGGTGCCAGGAACTGCCATGTAAGAATTCTGACTACCTTGAGGTCGCCATGCTCTGAGGAAGCCAAGCCACACAGAGAAGTCATAGGAGGAGCTCTAGTCAGCAGTCCTAGTCTTCAAGCCATCCCTATCCAGGCCCAGACATGTGAGTGAACAAGTCTTCAGATGATTTCAGCCCACAGCCTTTGAGTCTCCCCTGCTGAGGACCAGACATCATGGAGCAAAGCCAGCATACCTGCTGTGCCCTGTCTAAATTCTTAACCCACCAAATTCTGTGAGATAATAAAAGGTCGTTTAAGCTGTTAAATTTTAAGCTACTTTATTATGAAGCAGTAGTAATTGGAACAGAGCACTTCTGGAATTGTCTGTGAGAAATTCCTCATAGAGGATAAATGTCTCAGATTTGTCTGTAGAGTCTGGGAGCGAAGGAGATGTGTGTCCATCTCGAGGACAGAGGCTCAGGAAGATAAAAGTCCCAGTGAAGAAACACTGCAGTGTGTCCAGGCACAAAGGGCCAGAGACAGGCTCACAGACTTGCCCTGTTCTCTGTGGCACAGGTTCCCTACAGTGACCCCTATGTATCCCCAAATAGCATGGGGGTGAGAGAGAACTGCTAGACCTTTCAGGGCCTGTGGGTTTGTCCAACCAAGAGGGTACATTTGGGTACTTTTGGACTAGGTCAGCCCTACAAAGCCTGTACACAACTCTGAAGTAAAGAGGTCACCCTAAAATTGCTGATCAACCTTTTGTCACTCCTGTAGAATAGGGGTGCAAGACAAAAATTATGTTGAATTATAGTAAAATTAAGAAAATAACCTTTCTTGCACACTCAAGGGTGTACACTGGGATTTATTCTCACTCTTTGTACCAGCAGGTATCAACTTATTGTTCCACCAAAAGTCTAATTCGAGTTAATCTTTCAGTGTCACCAATTGTTTGATCACCAATATTATGAGCTCCCTGATAAAGTATAGTCAATGATCCAACACTGTCAGCTTAAATTCCTAACTCCTTGGTATAAACTTTTATCGATCGCCACCTGGCTCTCCTCACGTGTGCAGCCCATCTCATAACACACTCTACTAAAAACCCAAGGACCGTTAAACTCTTTGCCACTCCCACATAGGCCATACTCTTTCTGACTTCCATGCTTCTTCCTGTGCTATGTCCCCTTTCTAGAATGTCCTTCCTCCTTTTCCACAACTGTATCATTTTCTCCTTCTGCTCCTAACAAAATCCTACTCGTCTATCAAGACCCAGCACCAAAATTCCCTTATTTGTGAAAGTTTTGCCATCATGCCCAGGCCAGGCAGAGTTAGCTATTCCTTTTTTCAGTGCCCCTACTGCACTGTTTTCATGCTTCAGTTCTAAGACTTCTCATACAGTGTTGTAACTATTTATATGCCTCTCTTAGAATTCTGAGCCCCTTGAGAGCAAAGTATTCATTAGGTGTGGTATGGTGATCATTAAGATACTAGCTCCCAGTGACTCAAGCCTCTCCACATCCGTGATCTAGTGTAGTGTTGCCGCATTGACTCCAAACTTGGCTGTATAATTTATTTGGGGCAATAGAACACTGGTAGATGTGATGCGTACAAAGGCTTTAAAAATGCTTATGAAGTAGAACTGCCTTTCCTCTTGAAGAAGTCCAGGCTACCATACTGAAAACAAGATGGCAAACAGCCAGCACCAACTGCGAGACTTGTGAGAGAGGCCATTTGATACTGGCCAGCTTCCATCTGACTTGCCAACTGACTGTGAACCCATGAGTGAGCCTAGCCAGTGCCTTAAGGAGAAGAGATGAGCCATACCAGCTGAGCCCTGTCCAAATTGCCAACACACTGGATGGTTTTTCTCCTAGGCCATCACGTTTAGGGATTGTTTGTTATACAGCAAAACTGATACAGTTTGCTTACTGCTCTAACAAGCAGTTAGAGTATCTTAGCGGCTTAACACAATCAAATATACCTCTTGTCTAAGTCACAGTCCACTGTAGGTTGATGGTGATGGGAAGAAGCTTGTTCTACACAGCCATTCAGGAGCCCAGGCTTCTCTCTTCTTGTGATTCCTCTCTCTTTTCTAGGTCCTTTGAGTCCTCTTCATTTATGTGGCAGATGGGAAAGAGAGAATGAGATATTTTTAAGGGGCAAGTCTGAAAGAGGCACATAACACTTCCGTGGTAAAGAAAACTAGAAAATGCAGTCTAGCCATGTGCCCTGAAGAAAGAGGAGAACACAAATATTGGTAAGAATTAATGATCACTGCCACAGGCAAAAATGTTTTATTCCACTTTGCGTGTCCCCCAGTGCCTAGCACAATACCTGGCTTATAACAAATACTTCATAAATACTTGTGGAATGAATGAATGAAATATTCAGTAATGCTGTGGTGCCTCATTTAAGATAAGATCTGAGAATTATGCATAAAGGAACATTTATCTCATCCAGGCTCATCTTCTCCTAAATCTTCAAAGCGCTCATTTTATGATGGAGCACTCGCCAATTTAAAAACCAAGGCAAGAAATGGATGTTGATGTTTTACTGGGGCTGGTTTTCTAACACGGAGGTGATGACATAGTAGCTTTTTCTCATCCTGAAATTTGTAAGAATATCAAATTTAAAAAAACAAATTGAAAGTATATTTAAAATTAAGTCTCTGATTCCCCAAGTCTTTACGTGTATGTGCGTGTGTGTGAGTATAACACATTAGTATGCCATTCAACCAAGTTACCAGTAACTTAAGCACTTTTACATGAAATATGTTATAAGTAATATAGTTAGAAAATTTATACAACATAATTTTCACTCAGTGTATGATCCTATATAAGCACCCTGAATTGAAAAGCCAAAAAGACTTGGGTTCTAGTTTTCCCTGTGTTATTGCTCATTTACACTTCTCTGGCTTTAGTTCCTTTAGTTTCCTACCAGCTATAAAATTCTAGAATTCTTTAATTCTCGATCATAACATATATGTTAGAGTCATCCTTCATTTTTCTCTATCTGTTAAATCAAATTAAAATAGATCAAGCTTCTTTAATCAAATTGCAAAGAATAGTCCTTTTTTTTTTTTTAAGATTGGCACCTGAGCTAACAACTGCTGCTAATCTTGTTTTTTTTTTCCCTTCTCCTTCTTCTCCCCACAGCCCCCCAGTACATAGTTGCATATTCTAGTTGTGGGTCCCTCTGGTTGTGCTATGTGGGACGCCGCCTCAGCATGGCCTGATGAGTGGTGCCACGTCCACACCCAGGATCCCAACCAGTGAAACCCTGGGCCACTGAAGTGGAGCTTGTGAACTTAACCACTCAGCCATGCCGGCCCCAGAACAGTCCTTTTTTTTCACCTGAGAAATGGGAATGTGAGTAAACAGACTGTAAGGTGTAATCTCTGAACACCAAGCATTCAGGTGCAGAAGATGAAATGGGATCCAGGCAGCATTTAACAGATCAGTAGGGCAGTGACTCAGCCATGGGGTAGGACATGAGGCGACAACTGGTAGCCTTCTTTTGCTCCCTAATATCATCTTCAATGTTTGGCAATTATGATTCATTACTGTGTTTTAAAGTGTGATCTTTCCAATCATTCTATTTTGAAAGACACACAAAAAGGTTTGAGTTAATCAATCATTACCCCCTTGGCCTGACAGAATATTTTTAGCTTCTCAAGTCCTCTAGAAGAAGCTTTAGAGAAAGGAATAACAAGCAGCAAGGTTTTCGTGAGACAGAGTGGTGGGAGTCTGCCTTGCAAGTCAAGACCCTGAAGGGCCACCAGAGAGCAGGAGGAAGGTCCTGAGCACCAAAATGGTGGTGCCAGGACCCCGTGCTCCTGGCTATGCTATCCTCCAGAGAAAATTAAACAGTAAAGACCACTGCAGCAAGTTGAAAGACCACACAGATCACAGGCAAGCTAACTGGGCAAGTGGAAGGCAGAATATAAAGACAACGCTTTTGGTTGGGAATAAGGCATTGTGGAATAGAGACCAGAAAAGAAACAAAGAGTGATACAAAGTATGAGTGGGAGGAGTTACACTTATTCACTGACACACTCGTCCGTTAGTGTGCACCTTAGACTTCTATCTTTAACATTTCCCATAAACTGTTTTAGGGGTATACTTTCTCAGTTTAATTTTAGACCGTACCTGTCACATTAACTTGTTTCTTCGGTGGAGGGAAAGTAACTCAGTTAATTCAGGAAGAGAATAATTTACAGCATGGATATGTGGTTTGTATAAAGTTTTTACCTTGGATGGGCTACTCTGATGTGGTTAGAGACAGTCATAATCCACTCCTAGAAACATTTGATGTTAGGAACTGTTTTGATGATATTCGTATCACTCCGAAATTAGAGTCCATCCCTCATTTCCTCACTACTCAATTCCTTTTCAAAAGAACCCTACAGAACAGATTAACAGTACATTGTTCTTCCATAATTCTCTGGTTACTCCAACAGAGTCAGGGTAAATTTGAAGAGAAGAAATGCAAACCAGCTTGAGGCAGCACTGCCCAATTTGATCAAAACGAAATGCAACCATCGTCGGTTCGAGTTTGGTGGTCCAAAACACTGGAATGTTTCAAAGACATCTAAAATGCCATGCCAGTGTTGTTTTATTTGGTTTGGGGTTTGCTATCCCTTTATGTTAAACAGGAGTTTGGAAACATTGCACAAAAGACTCACTGTCTGTTTCCGAGGATGCCTACATACTAAGTAGCCAGTGTTGCTGATAAAGGAAGACATCAAACGTGCGTGAACAAACTCTCCACTCACCTACCTCATGAACTTAGAGGAAGGTGAGGATGAATCACATATGATCTTTATTTAGCTTCCTACCTCACAGCAGCAATTCTCTCTGAGGAACTAGATTCTGAGCCTTAGAACTGCACATAAAACAGAGGTACACCTGGATCCTCCTGCAGGGACCATGTAACACCTTGTTGAATCCTTTGTACATCAAGATACCTCTCTTTGAAGCTAGACCAAGGGTTGAATTTAACACCATCCAGATCTTCTTAAGGAGGACACAGGGACTATACACTGTCTTTGAACCCTGGAGAAACATTATACTATAATCCAGGTTTGGAGGAGGCAAGTTAAGTTCAGAATCCAGAGCGGCAAATTATACCTTTGTAATTCGCCGAAACATATTCTTCTAATATACTATTTTAAAATGTTTTATTTTGTTTGTTTAGCCCAGATAGCAAAATACAGTCTTGTCAGTCAAGACAGACTTCAAACTGCCTGCGCCCGTTAGAAACGTTTCATTAATAACATGTGTTTACCATTGAGAGAAGTAGACTTCGTGTGCTAAGATTTTGTTTGTCAGTCATTCATTGGAACCCCACTGTTAATAGCATACAATGGTTTGTGGTTATGCCACAATTTAACCCAGGTTTAAAAATACAAACTAGAGCCCTGGTGGTCTAGAAGGAACAGGGAGCGAGTGAAGATATTGGCTCAACCTGCTTTGTGGGCTGGTGGCTTGGAATGCTTTACAAACTAATCAAATTTATTGACTATGATCCCGAGGAAAAAAAATATCACATGCTGGGGTGTGCATTCTGGTTTGACTGCAGTTTGGTGAGGTTCTGAATGTCTGAAGGGGGAAACAAGGCAACTATTTGGCATTCCTTTCCCCAAAGACAAATTAGAAACAGATATCACAGAATATGAGATTTTTTTTCTCCAACAGTCTAATAAGAAAAAGAGATTTTCCTCTATAGTTTTAATTCTACTGTATATTGAGGATAAGTAACCAGAATTCTTATTGCACTAGGCAGAATAGGCAGCAAAAATTCTATTAATTCAGTAGTTTGAGCAGTGAGTGTTTTTTTAATGCACCCCAGGAAAAGAATCGATTTCGCATGTAGTATCAGTTCATCTTGGTAGGGCTGGCTGAAGGGTGATTGGGATTAAACGCTGCTAGCTCTAGAGGCACTACTGTAGATATACAATCCAAGGGAAAAATTTACATTTTGTACAGATCTATGTGTAAAATATTCACTTAAAATACAACAAAACGTAGCTTTCTACAGTAATCGGTAGAAAATGCCTCTGTGTTTAATAAGCCACCTCAGTTATGCAGAAGTGTTCTGAACCACAATAAATAGTTGCTATATGATGTGTTTATGAAATCTCATAGTCATGGAAATAACACCATGATCCTAAACATTTGTGAAATCTTATATCACATGTACTTAAAACCAATTTTCCAGTTGCTTACAACGTATGCTTTTAAAAGTATTTGTGTTTCAAAATAAAACAAGATCACATTTAGAGAAAATTTAACCCATAAAAAAATTCTGTTAGCCTGTCCTTAAGCTATTTCTTTACACATTCCTGGAGGAGATATTTGGTACTTTAAATCTTTTTAATGGTTTGAGTTTGTTTTCCTTTCTTTTTATGACTTTTTTTTTTTTAAGGAAAAGAACATATCTAGAGAGAGAAGCTTACTACTAAAAGATTCATCTTCCTAGTTTTGAGTACTCAGAAAATGAAGAATCACAGACAATATCTGTTAAATCACACTTCACGTTTTTCAAAAGTTAAAGCTGACACTCTGTCTACAAGGATAAATTGTGCATGTGCGACAATATGCTAGAACAGTGAAGGATATAAAGGTGAGTAAAACTGAATCTACCTCTGAGGAGCTGATGATTTAGCAAAGTATACAAGCACCTGGGGCTGGCCCAGTGGTGTAGGGGTTAAGTTTCCACGTTCCTCTTCGGTGGCCCGGGGTTTGCAGGTTCGGATCCTGGGTGCAGACCTATGCACCGCTTATCAAGTCACGCTGTGGCAGCTGTCCCACATATAAAGTAGAGGAAGATGTGCACGGATGGTAGCTCAGGACCAATCTTCTTCAGCAAAAAAGAGGAAGTTTGGTGGTGGATGTTGGCTCAGAGCTAATCTCCCCCCACCCCACCCCAAGAAAAGTACACAGACACCTAATGGTTCTTACACAAATTCTTCAATGTCTGAAAGAGTAGCATTTTTACTCATATATGATTCTTAGAGGTATTTCCTACAATGCTTTTGTTTGTTTATTTGTTTTTACTAGGACTTTGTGTATAACAAAGTTTTTCTGTAATTAACTATGGTGGAAACACAAAAAGGAAATAAATAGTATTTAGGGTAAATGGCCCTTTCTCCAGACAATAGGGAGGCAGCACTGGCAGATGAGAAACCAGAGACTTGCTGAAGGTGAAAAATAGCTGAACCATCCTTGACATCCAGACTGAAGGAATAATTTCTGGAAACTGTGTCCTCTGCTTAAACTCTGACCGGATCATAATACAGTCAGCTTTAATCCTAACTTCTAGCTGGTCCACTATAAAACAGCATTTTGAGGTTGTAAAATATTTAATAATATGACAAGAATTTCTTTTGTCTTATGTGGAAAGTAATCATTTCACCAAAATCATTTAAGAGCCAAGATTTTTTTTTTCAAATATGCTCATTTATAGAATTTCACATAGTAAATTCCATTTTCCAGAGACTATGTCCATTTATTCACATTATTGCATAGAGAGCTGTAATCTGCTTTGTTTGTTTGTTTTCTCCAACATGAATCTTACATTGGCTATAAACCAATTCTAGACATTAAAATAATACTATAATATTATCTCACGTCCTAATTTTCTTTAACTAAAAATATCACTGATTATAGAATCTTACAACTCAGGTCCTGAGAAGACTCTAATAGGTAAATTTTGGACTTAAAATAATACCTTTAACCGCTATCCTCACTATGCTGTCAAAAACTGAAATTGATTTTCTGATTTATTATTTTCAGAAGACTGACAGTTTCCTGAAGAACTTGACAGTGAAAACTCTACAGTGTCCTTACTTTTTTACTCATCTTTGCTGAGATTTCCACATTGTTTAAATCTTCAGATGGGAATCCTTTGATGGTGGTATGATTCCAAAAATCTCCCCATTGTTCCCATGACCCCTGGGGCAACTATTGCTTTTCCAACATTATGACTGGAAAGAGCAAGTTGCAAAAAGATGTTAAGTGACTTCTGGGAGTCTGATGCACAGCCCAATAATGCTGTGACCTCTACCCCCTCTCCTATTCATGGAATCACATTGCTTCTTTTTAAAGCTTAGTATAGTATTGTTCTTGCTTTATAGTTTTGTCTAATTAAAATTAAGAACTTCTGTTCATCAGAAGACAACATTAAGAGAGTAGAAGGCCAGCTCACAGAGTTGGAAAAGATAGTTAGAATATGTGTATCACTAAGAGCTGTTATCTAGAGCATATAAAGAACTCCTACAAATCAATGGGAAAAATGCAGACAACTCAATAGAGAAATGGGTTAAAAGACTTCAAAAGGTACTTCATAAAAGAGGATATCCAAATGGCCAATAAACATGTGGAAATATATCAAGTTCACTAGTCACCAAGAAAACGCTAATTAAACCACAATGTAATGCCAATAAACACCCACCAGACTGGCTAAAATGATAAACAAACAAAAATAAAAACTTGGAAAAATTTTCAAGTATTGGCAAAGATATAAAGCAACTCAAATCTTTACACATTGCTGGTGGTAGTGTGAATTGGTATAACCACTTAGTAAAACTGTATCACTAATTCTTCTCTATGAATATATATATATACGGATTCAACAAAAATACATACTTGAATTTTCCAAAAGACTTAACTGGAATGTTCACGGCAGCACTACTTGTAATAGCCTCAAACCAAACTGGATACTATCCAGATGTCTATCAGTGGTAGAGTGTATAAATAAATCGTGGCATATTTACTCAATGGAATTTTATACAGCAGTGAGAATGAATGGTCTACAATATATGCAACAATAAGGTAAATCTTGCAAAAAATACTCAGCAAAAGGAGTCAGACACAAAAGAGTACCTACTGTATGAATCCATTTGTATAAATTACAAAAAGAGGCAAAATGAAGCTGTGCTGTTGGAACTCAGGAAAGCGGTTAATCTTATGACTAGAAAGGATCATGGGAAGGTTTCCAGGGTGTGGGTTATGTTTGCTTGTTTTTGATCTGGGTGCTAGTTTCTCAGGTCTGTTCAGTTTGAGAAAAACTCATCAAGGTGTATAGTTGAGATAAATACACATTTTTGTGTATTTGATAGATACACAATACACATAAGATGACTACACATTAATACACATAAGTATTTTATATCTATAAGAAGTTTTGAAAATAGCTTGTTCCATTCAGTTCATATTGTTTAAGAAAACAGTTGGGATGTAGCTTCTGTATTATCAGAATAATAACTATGAAAGATGAGTTGATAGCTGACAAAATCACACATATGGACTTCCAGTTCATTGGTTCTTTAACCAGCTTCTTTCCTTCCTTCCTTCCTTATTCTTTTACTTAGTGAAAGACCAATACTAAACAAATTTTGTCTAATTCTGGGAAACAACATTGTACCAACTCTCCCACCTAGATTAGTGTAATTAGTTAGTCATTCATATACTAGCTGCTGTTTCAAGCCAGGGAGGAAGTGGAGGTTAATCCTGTGATGAGGGAGATGACAAGAAGAAGCAGAGCCCGCCTGTCTCTACAGCTTGATAAGGAGACAAGGAGAATACCCTTGTCCCATACAAAGCCTTTAACATCTTAACAAAGGGACTCTTACCAAATTAATGGTTTTTCTCTCAATGGACCTACTTAATCTTCACAAAGACGAGTAATAATTCCTTTCACTGAAAAGCAAGGCATGAGTATCAGAAAGTTAATATACTTCTTTTCAAGGTTTATAAGAGAAGTAGCAGCTAAACGAATTGTGCAGAGCATCTCCTACACTATCATTATAACCCGGCAACCGGGTTCTGGGGGGTATCCATCCCAAACAGCTGAGTCCAGCGATCTCAATCACACTTCAGGGAAAGACATTCACATGTCCTTAATCCCCGGAAGCATGAGATATAATATCATGGAGACGAGAGTCGGTTTGGCCTGATTAGAGATTTCCTACTACCTGTAAAAGTCTTTATCCACAAATCCCTCTTGCTTGGTTCTTTCAAGCAGATAAGTAGGGACCTGTTTCTACATCAAAAAGGCAAAAGAACGGTATTGATTTCTTTAAAGAGATGACTCTTTTAAGAGCGCTATAAACCTGGAAATAGAACGTTGGAAAAATGAAAAGTGTCTTTGATATTTCTTCTAGTCCAAAAGGACTGCAAAACTATTTCAAGATTTCCACTAAATCTTCATCTCCTAAAATTTTACTTAGCTATTTATAAATATTGGTAACACACGTATTAAAGCAAACCCTACCTTTGCAGTGGCTTAAACTAATAGAAGTTTATTTTTCACTCATTTGAAATGTCAGTGTTCCACCTAAGGGTGGCCGGTGATTTTCCTCCACTTGGTGACTCAGACACCCAGATTCCCTCTATCTTTTGGATCCACCACCCCTAGGATCTCATCACCATTAGCTGCGTTCAGCTGGAGGAAAGGGAAAAAGTGTAGAAGGCGTATCTACTACTTAAAAAACCAGCTCTGAAACAGCTTCTCTTCATATTTCATCATTAAAAGCTAATTGGACCACACTTTGAGAATTACTGGTCTACGCACTTAAAAATCAATATGTCATTAGCAAATAAACAAAATTGTACTTGAACAGAATTCAACTTTCAGCTGCCACAATGAGAAAAGGTGAAATTCCATAAATATTTCAGTTTATTTGTACTCTACCTGAGAGCTATCCAAATTGGTGTTAAGATGAAAATACTCCAGAGAAAGATATGTTAATAGCTGTGCTAAGAAAATAGGTTTGTTGGTTTAACCAAGAACAGAGTAAAGCAGATTACCTTGAGTTCATCTTTAATATACCAATGTGAGATGTAAATTTCTCAGAGATGTCGCATTTCCCAAACTTTTGACCACAGAAATCTTTGTTCTCCAGTATCTGGAAACTATTGCTCAATTTACAATAGAATAATAAATTGTTCTATCAGTTTTAAAACAACACTTAAGCCCTAATTTCTTACTTCCTAATTGGCTAAACAGTTGCTAAATCAAATTATATAATATTGAAAATAGTGAAAACATTGTTCCTACAGATTTCCACAGATCTCTGTATGTGTCAAATTTAACTTGAGTTATTCATACATATTTTTTTCATTACCAGTGGAGGCCTCCAGGGCAATCTTTCCTCTTCCTGTGGACTTCTTGGGATGACTCATACGAATCCCTTCTTTTAGAGTGGCACCCAATGGCCCTGGCTTTGCCACCAGACCGTCTCAGCAGCCGTAGTCCAGGGTGGTCTCCTGACCCAAGCTGGCTGATCTGTCCCAGGAATTTGGAATTGTGAGCTAAAAGAGACAAGAAAGCCTTCGGAGCTTCTTCATATCAATGGCATAGCTCTAGTGAAAAAGTCTTTGTGCCTCCGTTTCCCCATGTGTAAAATGGGCAGATAATAGTACCTACCACACACAGCTGATGTGAGGATTGAATGAGTTAATACATGCAGAGTTCTTAGGGCAGTGCCTAACGCATAGTAAGAGCTTCATAAGTGTGATTATTTGTTAACATTATTATTAATTCCTGGCTCAAGTCTCTAAAGATGATGAGACTCCTGACCTCCCTAAGCCTTGGACGTTCAAAGTCTCTTTGGCTTTCATGAGATAACGCAGTGTCCTTCCAAAATATTCCTCTATGTCATGTGCTAGGCAGAACAATGGCCTCCCAATTATATCCATGTTCTAATCCCCATAACCTATGAATCTGTTACCTGACATAGTAAAAGAGACTTTGCACATGGGAATAAATTAAGGATTTTAACATCGGGAGATAGTTCTGGATTCTCTGGGTGGGCCCAATGAAATCACAAAGGTGTCTATAGGGGAAAGAGGGACACGGGAGGGTCAGAAAAGAAATGCAATGATGGGAGTAGAGTCAGAGACAGATTTGAAGATGCTCCACTGCTGGCTTTGAAGATGGAGGAAGGGGCCACAAGCAAAGGAATGCAGGCACCTTTAGAATCTGGAAAAGATAAGGGAATGGAAAAAAAAAACCCAAACATCTAATTGTATGGCTGCCCTGAGATGCGAGGAGAGAGCTTTGGAACCTGTAGTTCTTGACAGAGCTGTCACCTCTGACCAAAAACGCCTCTTTGTGAAAGGGAAAATGTGGGGTTTTGGTGGTGGACATATGCTCATCTGTGCCACAAAGGTCTTCACCTACACCAGTAATGAATTTTACCATGAGACAAGGTGATGAGTAACCTAAGATTGATAATTCAGTTAAATATGGAAGGGAAAGTGAATTAGGGAAAAATAAAAGTTGGAATCAGAGATTTGAGGCTGACCATGATTTTTCTCCTCTGCTTAGGAAATATTCGCAGCAATACATTTATTCATTCATTAACCAAACAAGCATGTGTAGAACATCTCTTAAATGCCAGACACTGATCAGGGCTCTATGGATGCAGCAGTGAACAAAACAGACAAAGTTCCTGCCTCCGTGAAATGTACATTCTAACGTAAGAGCCAAAAAATAAGCACATACATCGATAAAAGTGCAGCACGTAGGGATAAGTGCTGCAAAGGAAATGAGGAAGGCTTAGGTGATTGCAAATGACAGAAGTCATATTTTCAACGGTGAAGTCAGGGAAGATCTGCCTGGAGAAGTGATAACTGAGCAGAAACCAGACTGAAGTGAAGGAGTGGCACACTAGGACACCTGGGAGACAAACAAGGCCCTCGGGGAGAGCAAGCTTGACCTTTCCAAGAACAGCCGAGTAGCGATGCCGTGTTAGCAGGGCTGCATGGGCCCGTTTATGCAATTCATGTACGGTTGCCTGGGAAAGAAGTATTGGGCAGCGGAAGGAGAACGGATTTTGGAGTAAAAAAGACATAGTTCAAAAATGGAGTCTGGCACTTATAGATGGTATTATTTTGGGCAAATCATTAATATATTTGTCCTCTGATTTTTTCACTTGCAAAATGAGGATACTTATCTTACTGAATTGTTATGAGGTTTATATGAGATAATGCACATAAGTTACTACTACTACATGGTATATTGCAAACATTCATTTAATATTAATTACTCTTCCTTTACACGTGGTCCTGGGGGTGGTGAGTGGGTGATACTTTCTCTTCCTTCTTTCCATTCTTCCTCAAGCTGGGCAACTTTCACGACTTCCCATCAGGAACTCATGAAGCCCCTTCCTCATCTCAGAGAACTGATCTTACTTCACAATAAATGAAGAAGGGGAGGAGAGAATGATAAGTTCTTCTAAAAGGCGAAGGACATGGATATAGTTATCCACCCATCTGTGGACCCTTCCCTTATGAATCATGGCATGTTTGTACATTTAAGGATTTGGTTGGGAGAAACCAGAAGTTCACGGCTATGAACCACAGTTTGAAGGTCAAATTTGTAAGTAGGCTCCCTCCCCATCTTATTGTACTATGCTCCTTATTCATTTATTTCAGCTAAGCTCTGGGGGATGCTGTTATCCTTTGGAGAAGTGTTAGAGAAAGATGAGATCAGTGGTTTTTTTTCTTCTCAGACTTACCTTAATGGATTCTCCACCTGCCTTGTGACTTGACTATGGCCAAGAAGTTTCTGCATTCGTTGACACATTGATTTAATTTGGTTTAGTACAAATACATATCTGAAAGCCATACTGTGCTTGCATTGGAACAGATCTGTATTAGCCCACAAACTAGAGTCAGAATTACTTTGTGTGCATTGTTATACATGCCATTTTGAGAATATAGTCCCTCCTTTTTTAGAATGTATCTATCCTCACAGTATATACATGTACTCCTAAATTTGTGTCTTTGATTTCGTCATTTGACTGTAACATCCTCAAGGCATTTCTCTCTCTCTGGTAAGTCCTGAGCTCCCTGCGGCAGAACTCAGTGCTTTCTATCTTCAAGGAAGCCCCTAGCCACTCTCAAGAGTACAATACAGCACAGGTTATTGAACATTTATCTATATACTTGCACATGTAGTCACCTACACACTAGGGGCCTGGTTGTAAATCACCTTTTCACAGTGGCAGTAACTTTATCATATGAGTAGCACTTTGAGGTATATATATGGAGTTCTTTCGACTAGATTGTATCATCACTCATTCATTTTACCTGCTTGGAGCCAAATCAGGTCTTCCTTTTTCCTTGGACATACCTTTCCTATCTTCAGGTCTCCCGTATCTCAGACACTGAGAAAAGTTTTAATAATTTCATTTTTTAAGACATCATCATCAGTTGAAACACACTGAATTGCAATCTCAGGTCCTCAGTGAGATAAATAGAACATCCAAAAGTGTCATCATCATGGGGGTATTTGGATATGGAAAATTGGGAAGAGTACTAGAACATCTCTAGCCTCTGTAACAGCAAGAGCCCATTTTCATAAAAAAGAAATGAAGCTGTTTCCTAAAGAAAAGCTTATGTTCCCGTAGCCTGGAAATCTGTGCCCAGCTCCTTCCTGTCTCTAGCCCTGACAGCTCCCTTTGGGCTTTGCCCTTTCTCTCAGCATCTTGCTTCAAGTAAATCCATGCAAAGATACTTTCAGGGACATCTGCACTCTCTCATGCGGGAAGACAAGCAGAGCGGATATCCTGCAGAAGGAAATGCCAGTAAACCTTAAAACACCAGGAAAGACCTTTGTCGGGGTATCTGCAGACAATTGTCGGGACTAAATAAGCCCACAGATAGGCCCCTCTCCATGTGGCAAGCTATTGAAACTCTGTAAAGGCTGCAGAAAACTTCCATATTGCCTTTTACATCTCCAAATGCCAACCTCTGGTGTGTTGGGGCAGGACCTAGATTTTATGGTGCAAGTGAAAAATAAACGTTTGGATCAACTCTTCTTTCCAAAAACACCTTCAGATTCCTCATGAACCTTGGACAACAGTACAGTTGACTAAGAAAGTACAGTGCCTTGAGCTTATTAAGTATGTAATAAATATCTGCTAAAAATCAAAGGACTTTAGAATTGGAAGTTTCTTTAAAGATTGTCTAGCTTGGGCATACAGTACCTTTGATAGAGTGGGGAAACTAAAAAACAAGAATGTGTTAATGGTCGTCAACCTAGGAACCTAGTTATTACATTTGAATTTGCACAAAATAATCTAGGAAATATGTGGAGCTGTTGAAAAAGAAATCAAAGTATAATCTTTTGATCCTGAATTGAACTAATTGTACTAAATTAGTAGGATACTTCAGTATATTTCTAGTAAATGACTTGAGTTTTACTGGAAAATCTTCCAGTCAATGTAAAAATAATTAATATTAAAAGCTCAATGTATTTTCTGAGTTTCTTAACAGTTATGAAGAATATAATGAACAAAATGCATGCTAATTATAAAAATTTTGTGAAATATCAAAGACTATAAAGAGGAAAATAAAAACTATAGTCCTGCCACAGAGATACACATAGTCAGTATTCTAATATCTTCACATTGTCTTCTTTCTCTTCACTTTTTCAATAATTAAGGTCTCTTTATATTCTTTATTTTGCTCAGTTAATATTTACCATCAGCATTGTCCGACTGTGGTAGCCAGTCTCCAAGATGTCCCTCAATGATTCCTACCCCCAGTATGCACACCATTATGAAGTCCCCTCTCCCATGGTACCAGGACTGGTCTGTATGATCAATAGCATATGACAGAAGTGATGGAATGTCATGTCTGAGATGAGGTTATATGTGACTTTGGCTCTCTCCTCGAGCTGGCTGTTTCTTCTGCGCTCTCTTTCTCTAAGGGAAGCAAGCTGCCATGTTGTGAACAGCCTTATGACAGGGCCCACATGGTGAGACACTGAAGCCTCCAACCAGTAGCCAGAAAGCCCACCAATACTCACATGTGAGCCTGGAAATGGCTTTTTCAGCACCAGTCAAGCCTTAAGAAGACTATAGACCTGGCCAACAGCCTGACTAAAGTCTTGTGAGGCACCCTGAGCCATAACCACCAGATGAGCCATTCCCAGTTTCCCAATTCAGAGAAATTAGGTGGTTTGGTGTGTTTTTTAAGCTATTATGTTTTGGTGTGACTTGTTGTGTAGCAAGAGAAACTAATGCATCTGCATTTTTACAGGTTCTTCAAGAAAACTATTTTTTATATCTTTTTTTTTTAAGGAAGATTAGCCCAAAGCTAGCATCTGCTGCCAATGCTCCTCCTTTTTGCTGAGGAAGACTGGCCCTGAGCTAACATCGTGCCCATCTTCTTCTACTTTATATGTAGGATGCCTGCCACAGCATGGCCTAACAAGCAGTGCATAGGTCCACACCTGGGATCCAAACCGGTGAACCCTGGGCTACGAAAGTGGAACATGTGAACTTAACCACTGCACCACCAGGCCAGCCCCTAAGAAAACTATTTTTAATGGTCGCCTAATATTCTGTCCTGTAGACGTATCATGATTTGTTTTAATACCTTATTATTGGATTTTCAGGTTGATTTCAATTTTTTGTTCCCTTAATTATTGCAGTATACATCTTTCGTATACTGTCTATATTTGTGATTAGAGTGTTAGAAAGCACTCTTAGAAGAAAAATAATTAAATAAAAATATTAATATTGTCAAGGCTTTCGATATTTACTATTTTCCAAATTTGTTGTATTAATAAGTTCCTGTTAATTTAAATTTTGTTGATTCACAAACGTCAGATCTATGACATTAATGAATTGTATCTGTTTACAGCGCTAAATGTTTTTCGTGTATAAGGCTCTATATTTGCATTTTATTTAAAATGCTATTCTAGAAAATAATTAGATCTTAATATTCATTTGCTTATTGGTCGTATCTGATGATTCAACCATCCGACACAAACACGGTATCTTAACCACCATGCTTGTTCTCTTTCTGTTTTTTATCATCTCAGGGAATAGTTCCACCACCCACGCAGCCTACCAATCCAGAAACCGGCGAGTCTTCTTAGAATACTCTCTCTATCTCACCCCTCACATACACTCTGCTCCTTATCTTTACACCTCCCTGTCCTTTCCGGCCCCACTTCTACTGCTTTAGTGCAAAGCTTGTTCAGCTCTCTCCCAGACTGCCCTCCCTGTTTTTATTTTCAATTTTCTCTTTTCCATGGCTCTATTTTGCCATAATGGATTTGTTATTCTTGCAAGAACTATTGATAATTTAATTTTATTCAGCTATAATCACATACTATTATCTTGTACTTTTATGACTGCCCTGTAATGCTAATATTTAGTGTACAAAAGACTATAACTATTTTCATGAAAAGAAGAGAACACCTGGACAAATTATGCCTGTGACTGTGGCAAGGCATGGCCTTCAATAACCATGTCAATGGACCATTTAAGAGAATTTTGGAATTGGAGATGCAAGTCTCAGCAGGGACAAAACAAAAACCTGCCCTGAGGGAGCATCATTCCTTCTTCTACCTCTCCCAGAATATTCATTCTGTTTAGGATCTTGTTTTGCCTTTCCTTAGGAGCGCCCTCCACCCCCCACTCCAGGGAGATTTCACTATAGATTTGGCACAGGCCCTAAGACTGAAGGCAAATTCAAGCAGCACAAGAGTAAAGCGTAGACAATGAGGAAAAGTAGCATCTTGAAGATAATGCATCAATTTTCCCGTGTCTTTCAACAGTTGCCTACATTGCAGCATTTTAGCACTCAGAGGAAGAAAGATAGTAGTTGTTCCAAATAATAAAGTTAATTCTTTGTTAATTGTTAGGAAACTGTTCTTGGGGAAAAAATGGATGCTTTCTTAAATTTAGTTTTGGATTATCTTATAGAATTCCCACATCAATTCTGGGTCATCTCTTTTGTTGGCTAAAGTTACCAAAAAGAACTAAATGCAGATCAAATATAAGTTTGAACGTATTTTTTAGATATTTATTGGAATATAGCATTTTAATGTACCTCCTCTAGCTGATGAGTGTTTGATAAAATAATATATATTTTAAAATGATGCCTTCTCTAGATCTAAAAACAAACAGCATGTTTTAAGTTTTATGGGCACAAAGAAATTTCCACGGTTTAAGAGATGCATCTTCTAGGTTGAGGCTATTTCTACTTAGTCTAATGTGACTATTATTTGAAGAGACATTCAAAGAATATATTAGAATAAGATTCCCGTTTTGTTTGGTTCCTGTTATCTAAGCAGTCATTTTTCACTCTCAGTTAAAATTAGCACAGAACATTCTTCAGGACAGCCCCTACATTCCTAACATATTTCCACAAAGGGCCCTTGGTTGGAGGCCCCTATTCTCATAATAGTATTTTTGTGAGTATTTTGTTAATAATATTATTCATAGGGGCTGGCCCCGTGGCCGAGTGGTTAAGTTCGTGCGCTCCGCTGCAGGCGGCCCAGTGTTTCGTTGGTTCGAATCCTGGGCGCGGACATGACACTGCTCGTCAGACCACGCTGAGGCAGCGTCCCACATGCCACAACTAGAAGAACCCACAACGAAGAATACACAACTATGTACCGGGGGGCTTTGGGGAGAAAAAGGAAAAAATAAAATCTTTAAAAAAAAAAAAATAATAATATTATTCATAGTCGTGGTTAATTATTCATTTGGTGCATTGCTTAAATCTTTGCATACATTTTCTCATTTAATTCTCATACCAGTGCTGCAATAGATTTATTATCATCTCCACTTTCTAGATGAAGAAACTGAAGCTTGTAGTTTGAACAAGTTGACCAAAGTCACAAAGTAAGGGGCAGTAACAGGCTGGCTTACCTCCAAAGCAAGTTCCCTCAATCTTGATGCTATTTCTTCTCTTGTGGCTCATTGCCTAGTAATTCCATATCAGATTGACTTTTGACCTTGATTCTTCTAAGATGTCTTCTAAGACTTTGAACAAGTCACTGTACATTAGGAACCTGATTTATGAAGAAACATCCCCACAGAGTCTTAACTTGGATTTAACGAATTCCAATTGCTTCCTGCTCACAGGGGAGGCCTGTATATATTCTGTGCTCTAGTAACTTATACACTCAGTTTCTATTTTTAGTGCCCCCTTGGGGTACACAATAGTATTTCTCCAGGGGCACGAAATTCTCAGGGTCTAACCCTCAAGTGGCATCAGCTTTTACCAGGGTGGACTTATGACTGACAAATAGAAATGGCAAGCAATAGGATATATTGGAGTATATGAGGAAGCCATTTGGTGTAAACCTAATTTGACCTGACTTTGTTTTTCCAAAAGGGGCTGACGTGGCCCTTGAGCATGCGTTGTATGTCTGCCTTAAGCATTTGTTATGTCCCGAAGACAAGAACAAAGGCCTCAAGATAAAGGTGCAACTTCCCCCCACATTGGCATTTCCTTAAAAATAAGCATCTTTCCCTAGGCTAGGAACTGATTGCTGGGCTCACCTGTGACCACCCAGCTCAAGACAACAGACCTGCCACCCTGCTGTGTCCACCGAGACAGCAGCCCTACTACCTGCTGTGTCCCTCAATCGCTGTGCTGACAGTGCAGTCTCCTGAGTATTATAAAAGGGACATTTCAATCATATGTGAAACATCCTCTTTGAGGGTATATAACCACTCTGTACACCCCACTTCTTTGGTGCCCTTCCTTCCTTTGGGAAGCAAGGCCCAGGACCATTTTGGCTCAAAATAAACTCACCCAAATTTTCATTTATAGATTGGTTATGGATTATTTTTATTGACATGACTTAGTCTGCGTGATTTAAACTTTTCCTACACACACGTGGGAACTTCAGGAATAGCTTCCTACTCCTCAAAAGTGTATCTTCAACCCAAAACAATCAGCCTTTTCCAGACTTATGTAGTGATATTTGTCTAACTGCAGGCGTCAAATAAACGTGTCTTTCAAATAAACTGCATTTTAAACTGGTTTTCCATTCCTTTAAGTAATTAGGATCACAGCCCATTTTCAATCATCCACATAATAGAGGGTTTGGCTGCCCTTGTTTTCCTTCTTTCCTTTTTTTCTCTTGCCCTCCTCATCTCCACTCTGTATATTTTCTTACCTACCTTTGGACCATTTTGGTGTTCAGAAAAAAGATGGTAGTTATTCCATATAATAAAGTTATTTCTTGGTAATTATCATATAATTTTTCTTGGGAGGAAATGGATACTCTCTTAAATTTGGCTTTAGATTATCTGGTAGAGTTCCCATGTCAGTTCGAGGCTATCTATTTTGTGGCCTGAAGTTCCCAAAAAGAACTAAGTATATATCAAATACAGGTTAAAAATAACATTAATAATGACTTACATTTGGTTAGCACTTTGCTGTTTACAATACACTTTTGCAAATATTAAGTCATTTAATCCTACAACAATTTTCTGTGGAAGCAAACTAACTTGCCTTAGACATTTGCCGTGAGCTAGACATTATGTTCATGCTTTACACTGAGACTCTCCCTTCGTTGTCATAACAGTCCTTCAAGGCATATACCACCTCGACTTTACAGGTGATGAAATTAACTTTCAAAGAGGTTAAATATTTTGTCTAGTATCACACAGTTTTAGGATTCTGAGAGTTTTGAGATCCAAAATCCAGTGCCTGACCCTGTGCTGCTTCTGCCATCCCAGCCTGCTATGGTGGTTCTCAGTGCCATCCCACAGAACACGGTCAAAGCTGTGGGAGCCTTAGCATCGACCATAGATATCATTCTATGGTAAGAATTTTCATCTAGGAGAATATGTAGACAGGCTTAGACATTTTCATCCACATCACCATTATATCTCTAAATTCTCTTCTTTAAAATTTCTTCCCTAACTTCTCAATTTTAGACAAGTAAATAAATTCTTTTCTGGCTTTCCTCCAAATGTCCATGGGAAGGGAAAGAACTGGTACAGGAATGAGACCTCTTGTCTCCAGATATGCCAAGGCCTTTTATTCCACTCCAAAATGTTTCTCCAGCCCATGGGTAACACAACTGTACCAAGTTCTTATGTGCATCACTGTTCAGATTACATGTCCAATAATTCATTGGATTTGTAGTTTGACAGGATCAGATTTACCCAAAGGAGAATTTCACCCTTCTAGATGACCTGAAAGGTAACTCACACGTTTTCCTACTTTCTGGAATAGGACAGAAATAGTAATATGAGCTGCCCCCAGGACATTCTGGTAATGCCCTGGTATAACACAAATTTGCTGTTTCCTTTAACAGAAGGCAGTTCCACTTCACAGATTTAGGCAAAGGAGGATGACTAGGTAAGTGAGGCATGACAGAAGAGGTAAATGGATATTAGGTGGACTTAATTTTAAAATCTTTCAAAAAAAATTTTCTCTTGATACTCTCCATGACAAATTTTATAAATAACATATAACTGATTTTATTTTTGTGTCAAAGGATAACACACACATGCACACACACATATGCGTATATATGTGTGCGGTTGTGTACAAGTACTTCATTATTAAATGAAATTGCCTTTATGATAATAAGAAAAACAGTCCCATAAATCTGAAGCATAATGAGTGAAATAAAATTAATGAGTTTTTGAGCTATGCTTCTGAGTCACTTTATAAGTACAAATGCAAACCTGAGTTTCTAGTAGATTTTGGAATACATAGTCTGTGAATTTCATAAAAGAATCAGCTTTTAGATATAAGATCTCCAATATTAGAATTCCTATATTAATATTCCCTTTAAGTTAACAGCTATTCCATAGTGATAGTTTTTAGGACATCATTAACAACAATCTGTAGTTCTGCATTTAACTAAACTTTTCACACGAATCATACAACAGGTTCCTAACAACATGTTTTTAAATGTGTCTCCTAAGATACAGTGGAAAATGCGACTTTTATTTACAACTTCATAAATAACTCAATGATGTGAAGTGTTGTAAGTACAGCAATGTGCTACTTTAAACAAAGTAGTGAAAATATATAACTGACTGCGTCTAGTTGTTTTCACTTCTTTTAAGCTTTAGATTTCCTTTGCCCGTCCGTCTGATTTAACTTAAAAAAAAAAAAAACTTATGGAAAATGGGAACCTTGGATACTTCAAAGTTAACCAAGATCAAAGTCAAATAAAGTCCGCTGAATAAGGAACAAGCCTGAATGCAAAATGAGTCACGTTGATATTGGCTTGAAGTCTCTTAGTTTATGGCTTGTGCCAGAACCTTGACCTTGGGTCTGTCAGGTATCGACGCACTGGGAGTTCTTAGGGAAAAGAATGATTTCTTTAGCTTCTCTGGGAGAGGGATTCAACACAGATTCATCTACATGACCAGGTAAGTAATTTATCTATCGGTGACTGAAACAGTGAAAATGTGAGAGTCTTCTCACCTATTGCATCTTTGTCCACTGTATTTAACTCCTGACAAGTAGACACCTTCCACATGCTGCATCTTGTTGAGTTACAGAAACTTCATCTTGGAACAGGAATTACACCTCCCTGAAATGTGAGCACGCCAACAACGTTGAAATTAGTTATACTTTCTTTAGCTGCTTGATGAACCTTTTGGAGAAAGACAGTTTCTTTGGATGTTTGCAGGATTCCAGTCTAGTTTTTGACTCTTCCCTGCCTCTCCATAATTTTAGGGTCTGGGGATTTGGGCTTATGTTGAATTCAAAAAATGCAGAATCATTAACACGCGAAAAGGTAGTGTGGTCTGTTATTCAAAAGATGCAATGGGTGTTCTTGAATGTTCTGCTTCATTGAAGCCCTCATATACCACACATGTTACCAGTAAAGGCACAACGTTTTTTCCTTGAAATGGTCCATGCTGTTTCGTTTGAAACGGTGTGTGCTGCTGCTGGGTGTTCTGTGGTTCTGTCTCAACAACATCGCTCAGAACTCACATTCAGCAGGTATCAGCCAATAGGCCCTTTGGTATCAGAGGAGGAAATAAATCACATTCTCCAGAAACACCCATCTGTTTTGAATAGTCCCATAGATAGATGGTTGTCTGTTTCAGAGAATATTTAATGTTAGAAAAAAACTAGTCCAAACAGTTTACTCTCCTTAAGACTAAGCAGCAAGAGGTCTTCCAGTAAATGCTTCAAAAGTGCCTAACAGGAGATGCCAGAAACATCCCTCTGTGACTCAAAATAAAAATGGAAAGAAAAAAAATTACTAATAATCTTTATGACTTTGGTGACCTCTAGTGATCAAAACAGAGAACAAACTTTCCAGGTATTTTTTTCCTTCTGGAAGAAGGATCTTCCAAAGTCATCAGAAATCATATATTTGTTTTCTAATGTTTCTACTCCTTCTTTAAATAAAATAACTGAAACTGATTTTTCTTATTAGTAAACAGCAATGTATTCTCGTGGTAGAATATTTGATAAGCAAAAGGAGGAAAAACCTCATTATTTGAGAGCATTTTCTTTTCAGTCTTGTTTCTATGTATTTATATCCAGGTTCCCAGCAACACACAAAAGTAGATAATTCTCCACAAAAGAATCTTATGGGACTTTTATTTTGCAACTTGTATCTTTTTTTTACAATATATTAAACTATTAGTATACAATTTTGCAACTTATATATTTTTAGCAGTGAATATCTTTCCATGTCATGAAATGTCCTTCTATCACATTATTTTTACTGGTCACTTAGCATTTCATCATAATTTTTTTAAACATTTCTCTATTACTGGCAAGTTAGGTTGTTTAAAATTTTTTTTTATTCTTGGAGCTAATTCTTTGAACTCTTCCAGCGTTATAGCGTTAAGATAAAGTCTTAGAAATAAAACTTCTGTTTCAAAAAATGTGCAAAACAGAATCATTTTCAACACATAGTATCAAATTGCCAGATAATTCTAAGAAAGAAATGGCCACCTAGATACGATTATAGTGTCATCCAAAGGGAGGACATGGTAAGCTGGACTCTGCGGCAGTCTACGGGCAGAGCTTCCACCCGAGCTTTCCTTGAAGGGCCTGTGGCTGAAGAGAAAACCAAGAATAACCAAAATGCTATACGTGAGCCACATCTTGTCCATTGTTGCAAGGTTGTACCCCTTGAAAAAGAGGACTATGTAGAGTGTTATCAGGTTCCAAGGAAGTTTGTTTTGTAAACACGTATAGACATATGGTTCCCACATCAGCAAAAACATCTAATCTTGCATAAGGTATCCATTCACTATCAGCTGAAGGTTCTATGTGGAAAGCATCTGCTGAAGACTTAATTTTTTTTTAATGGTTTTTGCCTTCACAGGGTAAACACTCAGTTCTCCTTTTCTTCTCTTTATAAGATAAATAATGTCCAGGTAACGTTTTCCTTGTAGGGTAAGCAGGAGAAAGAGAACTTCTGGACATCTGTTTTCACAATGATCAAAGTAAGGGTGGCACATTCTGAAATACGTTCTAAATGTGGAAATTAAATTTCCTGGCTATCCTGCTTTCTGAGTTTATATTGTCAAAGAGATGTCATCTATTCAGCAACCGCTCTGCACACACACCCCTCTCCCAGGAGGATGCATTAGAATACCATGGGATTCTGTCTTTTTTACACAACATACTCATATACACTTTGTATCTTAATACCAATTACAGAAAGTAAAAATCAATCAAGTCTTCTGGGTTGATTAAAACTGAGGATGGATGGAAGGGATGGGTGGCATGAGTTAAAAAGATTGAGACATTGCCTCAGAGCAATGTCTACGTACCAGGTCTTTGCAGCAGGAGCATCATTTGGTGAAATTAAAGGATGTCTTACAAGGTCTAGTCAACTTGCCCTTGCTCTCAAGTCACACTCTCAAGGCACTGCTGGCCTCCTAATGGCTACAAATAGCCACTCTCTGGCTTTTTCCCAGGATTAAATAACAGCAGCAGGAGCACGACCTGCACAGGGAGCAGGGCTTCCCAGTGTCAACCCACAAAAAAGGAAACCAGTTTAAGAGGCGAAGCATTTATCAGGGCTCAAAGAATTCCAATTGGACAGCACAGAATCAGGTGGAAACCCAAATAATGTCCCCCTGTGGAGTAAAAGTCAGGGGCTTTTAAGGGCAAAGAAGGGAGGTTGTATTACAAAGAATTTTAATTGGAGTTGGAGGCAGAAGCTAGCCTTGGCTAAACATTGATTGACTGTTGATTCTGTCTTCAGAAAGCTCACAATGGTCAGTCTTTGTGAGAAGGATGTCTGCTCTCCTACTGACTTCTCAAACAATTGCTTGAGAATCATTGGCGTTTTGGCCCAGTCCAAAGGTTTCGCCCAATCCAACGTTCAAGACAGCAAGCAGTTTTTCTGGAAAGGCAGCACCGACTCCATTTAAAATGGCTCCACTAAAGCCAATTTTGATACCAGGCTGGCTCCTTAGCCTTCTCTTTGTGTGAAGATAGAGATGCCACAAAGATACCGATGCTTCGATTAGAAGATCCAGGCTGAATCTGTGCATCCTGGTCCCCAGGTGTGGCATCACCTCAGGTTCTGAATTTCGGGCTACTTCTCTGATTATGAGTGCCTTCTCCTGTATCAGTGACAGTTATATGATTGCAAGCAAAATAAATAAATGCTGGCTAATGGGAGCCAAAAACTAAAAATGAAAAAATAAATAAATAGGAGTAGCTCAAGGGATCCAAGGAAAAGGTACTAAAGAAGTAGTCTTTCCTGGACCTGGTTAGGAAGAAGCAGCTCAAACCACATTCTGCGTTTGCGTCCCTCTACCCAAAATACCACGTAGGATACACATAGGTACCTCCCCAACCCTGCACACCCAAGGCAAAGACTCCATACAGAGCTAAAGTAATTTTTCTTTACTAAACGGTACATGTTATCAAAGTGAGACATTTATTTTGTATTTTAAAGTCCTCCCCAGGTAAGTCAATTATGTGTCTCATTGACAGTCTTATATCTTTTTAAGGAATAACTTTTAGGTTATTTCTAGGTTCTAACTTTTTAATAGCAGTGGCATTTTGCAGTATCATTATAATCTATAAAATTTAAACAGATAAATCCCTAAATCGTTATTGAAGCTATTGAAGTATTACATTACTGAAAACTTGTTTTCTTTCTTATGGCATAGTTTTTCTCTTATATTCTTTTAAACTATATCTAGCATCAGTCACAATTTTCATATTGAAGGCTGTGCATTAGAAACATTACCACGTGACTCATTTATTAAATCATGTCAGCTAGTAGCATGTGACGCTACTAATATAGAAATTAACCAAGCATTTGAAAATGTCCTCATCCATCATTGCTTATTCTGCGAACTTTTGCCCTATGAAGATAGACATCAAAATTTTCCAGTAGTCTCTTCTCTTTCCTCCTACATCTAGTATCTGTAGAATGCCCAAATGAAAAGGATGCGGGCCTTCTGTACTGTCACATTCTATGAGGGAAAAAAACAACCCTGGCAATTTGGCTGAAGCACGTAAACGAGAAACAGATTTGTGCAATATGAGTTTGCCCCAAGCCACAGAAGGCTAGCACCATCCTTTGGCATCTTTTTAAGGCTAAAGAGTAACTGAATCCCTTCGACGCTAGACAGATAGTAAAAGAAAAAAAAACCCAGCAGGGTTTGTCTCAAAGCGACAGTGCAGGCTCACATCTCACTTATGGGAGTGTCGTGGCAGGACTGAGGAGCACATTTGACTTGTGCTAAACATCTCCACATGATTAGCCATGCACAAAAGAGCCCTCGAGTCATTTGAAGCCAAATGATCTGCAATGGCTTTAGAGCGGGCAGTCACCACGGTCTTCACTCCTGCCATGGAGACTTGTAAAGCCGCCTGTCTTGGTCCCTGGCCAGTTCAGCTCAGCCTCAGCCTCTGCTTCATTCTGTTAACGATTCTCTAATTAGACACATCAAGGCTGTCCTAATTAAGACTTTTTTGGTTACAAGTATCCTAAACCCACTTCCAAATAGCTTCATAGAACGAGAGAATTTATTGGAAGGACACTGGGCTACCTCACAGACTCCAGGCGTCAGAAAGGGTGGGAACCCTGGTAGTTCATTGGAGCCCTCGAAATTTGTGTTGATATTCACTTGAGAGCGTCATCATTAATAGACCTTTACTTCTAA
This sequence comes from Equus przewalskii, assembly GCF_037783145.1. NCBI lineage: Eukaryota > Metazoa > Chordata > Mammalia > Perissodactyla > Equidae > Equus > Equus przewalskii. The sequence continues at coordinate 88,101,085 of NC_091832.1, forward strand.
CTCTCAGTCTTCTGTTTTTCTCAAGAAAATATTCTCCAGAGGAGAATCAGATGGAGATACAACCTTGATACAACCCTGATACAACTTGTATCAGGTGTCCATTTATGAGCTGATTAGCCATGGTCAAAATTGATTCTCACATGATAGGCTTACTGTGGGCCCACCTCCAAAGGGGAGGAAAGTACTCCAAAGAAAGGGGTGAATTCTGCACAAAAGATATCTTTTATAAGGGCCCAGCTGGGTGCTAAGGGAACCTGGTCATTTCAACAACAGATGCTGACTCAGTTAGATAACCACAGTGATATTAAAAAAAAAAAGGTCTTGTTATCCATGCAAGACAAATCTGAATGAATCTTGCAGACTTTATGTTAGGGGGGGAAAAGCCAGACGCAAAAGAGTTCGTAATGTGTCATTCAATTTATATGAACTTCCAGAACAGACACAACTAAACCAATGTTGTTAGGAGTCAGAGTATCAGTTACTTCCACAGAGATAGCTATTGACTAGGAAGGAGCAAGGGAGAAATTACTGGGAGTGTTGAAAATGTTCTATATCTTGATGGTTACACATACACACATGTGTATGTATGTATGTACAATTTTTGTATGTTCCATCTCGATAAAAAAGAAATATAAGAAATTACTATATATCTGTTCTTTATCTTTTGCAGATCTACTTCTCTCAGTATTTCTTCTTGTAGAGATCCAGGGCCAAATCCACGTTTACAAAGGTAAAGGGCAGAGTGCATTGACATCCTACATACTGAAGCACAAACGTGCACATTTGTGTGTATGTCCTTAGAATTTCAAACAGTTTTGCAAACTACTACAATGCTGTCTCTCAATTCCAGACCATTGGTCCTGCTGTTTTCTCTGCCTGAAATGTGCTTTCCTCTCCCTTGACTGGGCTCCAGTTCTCGTTGCTTGCTTGGAAAGCCTTTCCAGAACCCTATGTTTGACTTAGGAGCTTTCTTATGTGCTTCTATAGTGCCCTTTGCTCACAAATATATATCCTTGAACACTTCATAATGCAATTACCTTCTTACTCATGTTTCCTCCGGGTAGGCTGTACATTCCTGAAGGGAACTTGAGTTACTGAAGATTGTATGTCTGACACTTGGCCCAGTGCCTGGCAGGTGCTCACGAATCATTTGTTCAATGGTTAAATGAATGAAGAAAAAACTGAACCTATTAATTCTTAGTGGAAAAATCCCACACGATACCTGACTGCAGTAGGACAACACAATAGAATTAGAGGCAACCTGGAGCAGTTGTTCACTGCCTGTTCACCATGCAATCATGAGAGTTTCTGACTTCCTGGACATTATTGAACATACCTGTAACACACAGCACATCTCATAATTGTATAGAAAGGAAATGGGGACCTGGGTTAAATCTCAGCTCTAAAAGACCTTAAAAAGGCCTCTAACGATCTAAATTGGATTTGCAAACCCAAATGCACAAAAGAGTTAGACAGAGAGGATCAATGAATGTGGTGGATTGTATTATTGTTCTCATTTATTCACTGCCCTTCCTGCAAGTGTTTTACATATCCTAACAATTGCCATATGACTTGGGGAAACTTCCCTTTGGAGGAAGTAAACTTCCTTGCCTCTTTGATGTCAGCTTTGCCTGTGATTTGCTTTGGCCTATAGAATGTGAGCAAAAATGACATAAACTATATCCAAGCAGAAGTATTAAAAGCTATTGCCCCCTTTGGCCATTTTTCTTTTCCCTCTGCAACAAAAACAGCGTATTCCAAATGGGGGCTGCTCCTTCAGTCTGGATCCTGGAGCCGGGAGCCAACAGAGAGAAATGTCATGTGAGCAGGAAATGAACCAAGGCTGCTGTAAGATACTGAGGTTTGGAGGTTTTATCAGTGTGTAATGTAGTCTAAGCTGACTTGACTAACTTAAGAAAGCCCACCTCTCCCAAGGGGCAGCCAATCCTCAGCTCCAGCGGATTGTCACCATTTGGGAATGCAAGCTCACTCTTGACAGATCTTCCTGCTGTTTAACAGGGGCCAGATTTTTAACTGAATTCCATCCTGATTTTTAATTAAAATATACTTCCAGATCTCGTCAAGATGGTGGCGTAGGCCGACTCTGAATTCACCTCCTCCCACAAACACAACCAGATTACAACCATTCTTGGAAAAATTATTCTGGAAAAATAGCGTGAAAACTGGATAAAAAGAACTCCCACAACAAGGGACAGTCCTGATTGAGGCGGAGCTTCACATCTGGCCAGGAGGGAGCCACCCTAGGGTATGCAGCCCTCCCTGGAGAAGTGAGCACCTTAACAGGGGGCACATTACTGCTATAAGCATCCTGAGACTCAGCACAGCTGAGACAAGGGTCCTACTATCTGGCTTCGCTGGCTATTAACTGCAACTGGGGACTAAACCCAGAAAAGCTATCAGAGGAAAGTCAAAAAAACTTGACTCTTAAAGGGCCCACACAAAAATTCACACATCTCAAAGAGCAACCTAAAATCACCAAAAAGACAGCTGCACAGTCCTTTGGTGAAAAGAGATTCACCTGGTAGACTCTGGGTGCATCTCAGTGAGAGGTGCGACATCTCCAGAGACTGAAACTTTGGTGGTGGCTATTGCTGTGACCTAGTGCAGGCATGCTGACACAGATGCTGGCAGACATCATTGAAGTTCTTCCCCTGGTCTGATAGCCCAGGGGTCTGCTACACCCACTAGAGCACAGATTTAATCCAGTTCAGCCAGGGCGGGAAGCCCACCCTAGAGACCAGCCCCACCCAACAGCAAGCTGTCAAGTTACTTGTCAGCCTGCATAGCTCCATAGACTGAGTACCTTGAACCTCTACAGGCAGGCGAGTGTGCCCACCTTCATGGGGCAGGGATTGTGTGAGGACCAGATGAACTGTGGGGGGTGTTGGTGGAGAGGTGGGGGCCTCAGCAGTGGGGCAACTGGGTATGCTCCAGGGGATCGGGAAGTATGCATGGACCAGAACTGTGTTGACGGTCTGTGTGGGCCTGTGGGGGCTGGGGCTTATCAGCAGCAGAATACCTGTGCTTCAAAATCAGCCACAAAGAGGATTGACTCCACCTTCCAAAGCCTGAAACAATTGGGTGTTCCCATGCCTAGGGCCAGCCACCCCTCAGCTGCACTCCTAAGAGAACTGACAATAGCCTTGCAGGCCTGAGGCCTACAGCAACTGTAAGCCCCTGAGCATAGCAACCAGCTACACTGGGTACCTACTCAATTAACAGGAAAACTGCAACAGGATTGTGCTGTTAAACCTCGCAGTGAACAGTGGTGGGGCTCCCTAAGCCCAATTTACTAACAGCTGGCCGGGGAGGGAAAGACTAGACTCCCTGGGCACCTGCAGTAAGAGCAACCCTGCCACAGCAGAAGGACACAAGTAGCCCAAACAGGGGTCACTCCTGCATTATTTGGACTGGTGACGAGAGGGAAGCACACTGCTGAGCCTCAAAAGGCATCTCTTACATAAGGCCACTTCTCCAAGCTCAGGAGACATATCTAACTTACCTAATACATAGATATAAGCACAGAGAAAGAGGCACAATGAGGAGGCAAAGGAATACATTCCAAGCAAGGGAACAGGACAAAAGCCCAGAAAAAGAACTAAATAAAACAGAAATAAGCAATTTACCTGACAAAGAGTTCAAACAGAAACTCATAAGGATGCTCACTGATATTGGGAGAAGACTGGATGAACACAGTAAGAATGTCAACAAAAAAATTGGAAAATATAAAAAAGAACCAATCAGAAACGAAGAATACAATACTGGAAATGAAAAGCTCAGTAGATGGACTCAATAGCAGAGTAGACGATACAGAAGAATGGATCAGCGAGCTGGAAGAAAGACTAGAGGAAATCACCCAAGCTGAACAGATAAAAGAAAAAAGAATTAGACAGAATGAGAACAGTCTAAGGAAACTTTGGGGCAATTTCAAGCACACTAATATTCGTATTGTAGATGTCCCAGAAGGAGAAGAGAAAGACTAAGGGGCAGAGAATCTATTTGAAGAAATAATAGCTGAAAACTTTCCTAACCTAAGGAAGGAAACAGACATCGAAGTACAGGAAGCACAGAGAGCACCAAACAAGATGAACGCCCAGAGGCCCACACCAAGACACATTATAATTAAAATGTCCAAAATTAAAGATAAAAAGAGAATCCTAAAAGCAGTAGGAGAAAGGCAACAAGTGACATGCAAAGGAAAGCCCATAAGGCTATTGGTGGACTTCTCAGCCAAAACCCTACAGGCTAGAAGAGAGTCACATGACATATTTAAAGTGCTGAAAGGAAAATCCCACAGCCAAGAATACTCTACCCAGCAAGGTTATCATGTCGAATGGGAGCAGAGATAAAGACAAGCAAAAATTAAAGGAGTTTATCACCAAGAAATCAGTTCTACAAGAAATGCTGAAGGGACTTATTTAAGTGGAAAAGAGAAGACCATAAATAGGGATAAGAAAATTATAAAAAACAAAGAAAACCAGGAAATAAAATCAGTGGTAAAGGCAAAAATACATTAAAGGTAGCACATCAACTACCTGTGAAGATGATATATAGGTTAAAAGACAAAAGTACTAAAATTACTCATTACAATGATAAGAGAGTAATGGATAGACACACACAAAACAAGAGATTAGATATGATTTCAAAAGCATAAAATGTGGGAGGAGGGGAGTAAAAGAGTAGAGCTTTTAGAAAGAGGTCAAGCTAAAGAGAGCAATTCAATATAGATCACTATATACATAGAGTATTATACGGAAACCTCAGGGTAATCACAAACCAGAAACCCATAATAAGTAAACAAATAAGTGAGAGGAAAGAAATCAAGCATATTACTAAAGAAAGCCATCAAACCACACGGGAAGAGAGCAAGAGAAGAAGAAAGGAACAGAGAAGAACTACTACAACACCTAGAAAACAAAGGAACAAAACGGCAATAAATACATTTTTATCAATAGCTACTTTAAATGTCAATGGACTAAATGCTCCAATCAAAAGACATAGGGTGGCCAACTGGATAAAAAAACAAGACCCATGTATATGCTACACACAAGAGACACACTTCAGAACTAAAGACACTCACAAACTGAAAGTGAAAGGATGGAAAAAGATACTCCATGCAAATGGCAAAGAAAAGAAAGTGAGGGTAGCAATACTTATATCAGACAAAACAGACTTTAAAACAAAAACTATAATAAGAGACAAAGAAGGGCACTACATAATGATAAAGGGAACAATCCAACAAGAGGATGTAACACTTGTAAATATCTATGCACCCAACATAGGAGCACCTAAATATATAAAGCAATTATGAACAGACGTAAAAGGAGAAATAAGCAGTAACACAATAACAGTAGGGGACTTTAACACTCCACTCACATCAATGGCTAGATCATCCAAACAGAAGATCAATGAGGAAACATTGGCCTGAAAGGACACATTAGATCAGATGGACTTAGTAGATATGTATAGAATATTACATCCAAAAACTGCAGAATACACATTCTTTTCAAATGCACATGGAACATTCTCCAGGATTAATCATATATTAGGCCACAAAACAAGTCTCAATAATTTAAGAAGATTGAAATAATACCAAGCATCTTTTCTGACTGCAAAGGTATGAAACTAGAAATCAACTACAGGAAGAAAATCAGAAAAGCCAGAAAATTGTGGTGAATAAACAAAATGCTACTGAACAATGATTGGGTCAATGGAGAAATAAAAAAATACTTAGAGACAAATGAAAATGAAAATACGACATGCCAAAGAGTATGGGATACAGCAAAAGCAGTTCTAAGAGGAAAGTTTATAGCAATTCAAGCCTATCTTAACAAAGAAGAAAAATCCCAAATAGACAATCTAACAGAGCACCTAAAGGGACTGGAAAAAGAAGAACAAACAAAGCCCAAAATCAGCAGAAGGAAGCAAATAATAAAAATCAGAGCAGAAATAACTGAAACAGAAACTAAAAAAGCAATAGAAAAAATTAATGAAATCAAGAGCTGGTTCTTTGAAAAGATAAACAAAATTGGAAAACCTTTAGCTAGACTCACCAAGAAAAAAAGACAGAAGGCTCAAATAAATAAAATCAGAAATTAAAGAGGAGAAACTACAACAGACACCTCAGAAATACAAAAGATGATAAGAGAATACCATGAAAAGCTATACACCAACAAATTGGATAATCTAGAAGAAATGGATAAATTCTTAGACTCACACAACCTTCCAAAACGAGATCAAGAAGAAGCAGAGAATTTGAATAGATCAATAACCAGTAAGGAGATGAAAACAGTAATCAAAAATATCCCCAAAAATAAAAGTCCAGGACCAGATGGCTTCCCTGGTGAATTCTACCAAACATTCAAAGAAGACTTAATATCTATCCTTCTGAAACTGTTCCAAGAAATTGAAGAGGAAGGGAGACATCCTAACTCATTCTATGAAGCCAACATTATCCTGATACCAAAACCAGACAAGGACAACACAAAAAAGAAAATTACAGGCCAATATCACTGATGAACATCAGTGCAAAAATCCTCAACAAAATACTATCAAATCAAATACAACAATACATTAAAAAAATCATACATCATGATCAAGTAGGTTTTATTCAGGGATGGAGAGATGGCTCAACATCTGCAAATCTATCAACATGATACACCACGTTAACAAAATGAAGAATAAAAATCACATGATCATTTCAACAGATGCAGAGAAAGCATTTGACAAGATACAGCATCATTTGTGATAAAAACTCTAAATAAAATGGGTATAGAAGGAAAATATCTCAACATAGTAAAGGCCATATATGACAAACCCACAGCTAATATCATTCTCAGTGGAGAAAAACTGAAAGCTATCCCCCTAAGAACAGGACGCAGACAAGGATGCCCACTTTCACCACTCTTATTTAACATAGTATTGGAAGTCCTAGCCAGAGCAATCAGGCAAGAAAAAGAAATAAAAGGGATCCAAATTGGAAAAGAAGTGAAACTGCCACTATTTGCAGATGACATGATTTTATATATAGAAAACCCTAAAGAATCCACCAAAAAGCTTTTAGAAATAATAAATGAATACAGTTAAGACATGGGATACAAAATCAACATACAAAATCAGTTGCATTTCTATACACTAACAATGAAGTAGCAGAAAGAGAAATTAAGAATACAATCCCATTTACAATTGCAACAAAGAGAATAAAATACCCAGGAATAAACTTAACCAAAGAGGTGAAAGACCTGTACACTGAAATCATTGTTGAAAGAAATAGAAGAAGACACAAAGAAATGGACAGCTATTCCATGCTCTTGGACTGGAAGAATTAACACAGTTAAAACGTCCATACTTCCTAAAGCAATCTATAGATTCAACGCAATCCCTATCAAAGTTCCAACAACATTTTTCACAGAAATAGAACAAAGAATCCTGAAATTTATTTGGAACAACATAAGACCCCAAACAGCCAAAAAAAAAAAAAAAAAAAGAAAAGAAACAAAAGAACAAAGCTGGAGATACCACACTCCCTGATTTCAAAATATCCTACAAAGCTATCGTAACCAAAACAGCATGGTACTGGCACAAAAACAGACACACAGATCAATGGAACAGAATTGAGAGCCCAAAAATAAACCCACACACATATGGACAGCCAATTTTTGACAAGGGAGCCAAGAGCATACAATGGAGAAAGGAAAGTCTCTTCAATAAACGGGGTTAGGAAAACTGGACAGCCACATGCAAAAGAATGAAAGTAGACCATTACCTTACGCCATGCACAAAAATCAACTCAAAATGGATTAAAGACTTGAATGTAAGATCTGAAACCATGAAACTTCTAGAAGAAAACATAGGTAGCATGCTCTTTGACATCAGTCTTAACAGAATATTTTCAAGTACCATGTCTGACCCGGCAAGGGAAACAAAAGAAAAAACAAACAAATGGGACTACATCAAACTAAAAAGCTTCTGCACAGCAAAGGAAACCATCAACAAAATGAAAAGACAACCTAACAATTGGGAGAAGATATTTGCAAACCATATATTGGATAAGGGGTTAACATCCAAAATATACAAAGAACTCATACATCTCAACAACAAAAAACCCAACAACCCAATTAAAAAGTGGGCAAAAGATCTGAACAGAAATTTCTCTAAAGAAGATACACAGATGGCCAACATGTACAAAAAAACATGTTCAACATCATTAACTATCAGGCAAATGCAAATCAAAACTACAATGAGATATCACCTCACTCCCATCAGAATGGCTATAATTAACAAAACAGGAAACGTGTTGGAGAGGATGTGGGGAGAAAGGAACACTTGTACACTGCTGGTGGGAGTGCAAACTGGTGCAGCCACTATGGAAAACAGTATGGAGTTTCCTCAGAAAATTTAGAATAGATCTGCCATATGATCCAGCTATCCCACTGCTGGGTATTTATCCAAAGAACTTGAAGACATAATGCATAAAGACACATGCACCCCTATGTTCATTGCAGCCTTATTCACAATAGCCAAGACTTGGAAGCAACGTAGGTGCCCATCAAGGGACGAATGGATAAAGAAGATGTGATATATATACATAATGGAATACTACTCAGCCATAAGAAATGATGAAATATGGACATTTGTGACAACATGGATGGACTTTGAAGGGATTATGCTAAGGGAGATAAGTCACAGGGAGAAAGTCAAATACCATATGATCTCACTCATAAGTAGAAGATAAAAAGAACAACAAACAAACACACAGCACAAGAGACTGGATTGGTGGTTACCAGAGGGGAAGAGGGGAGGGAGGAGGGCAGAAGGGGAGATTAGGCACATGTGTGTGGTGATGGAATATAATTAGTCTTCAGGTTGTCAACACGATGTAATCTACACAGAATTGGAAATATATTTTGATGTACATCTGAAAGTTATATAATGTTATAATCCAATGTTACTGCTATAAAAACAAAAATTCAAAAAAAAGAAGAAAAAAAGAAAACTTCTCTCCAATGAAATAAAACATAAGAAAGATTAACAAATAAATAAACAAAACAATGAGACGGCTACAACCTATTAGAATGGTTAAAATCCAAAACACTGGATTTATTGAGATTTATTTTATAGCCCAGAAAATGGTCTGTCTCAGTAAATGCTCCAAGAACACTTGTGAAGAATGATACCCTACTGCTGCAATGGATATATAAACATCAGCTGGGTCAAAGTGGCTAGGAACACTTAGCAGAAATCTGCTCTTCTTATTTTTGTTCTTCTGTGTCTTTTTCACTGACTGCTTTTAAGCTTTTCTGTTAATCATTGATTTTGAGCAATTATGATGTGTCTTGTAGTTTTCTTCATGATTTCCGGGCTTGGGGCTATTGATCTGTGTGTTAACAGTGCTCAATAAATCTGGAAGTTTTTCAGGCAAATAAATAAATAAAATAAATCAATAACAAAATATACTTCCTTTTAAATATTGGCAACTAACTCGATATGTTTAACGAACACTTAGGGCCAAATCAAATCAAGTAACACATTTGCAATCTCTTATCCACCCCTTAGTTTCCTCACATATAAGTAAGAATACTATCTGTTCTGCCTCTCTAACAGGGTTATTCTGAGTGTCAGATTTGTCTAAACTGGTGTTTATTTTATTTTAATTTTGAAATGATAAGAAAACAAAAAAAAATCAGGGAAAGAAGTTCAACCACTCTGACAAAGCAGGCTGGAGAGTCCTAAGGTGACAAGACACCAAGGAGGCCAGTAGTGCAAGGCACTGTCTCAGATTTCCTGTCCCTTCCCTGTTCTTCAGTCCTCCACACAAATCGTAAAAGGAAGACTTCTCCACAGGCAGATCAGACCAGCGTGCAACCATCTCCAGGAATAATCTGATCCTGAAATAACCAGGGCATAAGTAATTGGCAAAAAGGGCTAGTTCCCTATCATGAAACACGCTCAAGCTAGGTTGATAGATCCCAGCTGACTTTCCCAGTTTGTAACATCGTACTTCATCCTTCTCCTTGACCAGTGACAATACCAAAAAAATAGCCTAAGGACATATAATACTGAGAAATTGAGATAAGCTTTCTATGTTTGATTAAATGTCTCAAAAGCATTTGTTTTACTTTAGGCATAGATTCAAAATTCTCAAAAAAATATGTAGATTTGTCTGAGACACTTGCATGATATATATCACAGGTAGGATTTTATGATAATCCTGACATGTGTTTCAGTAAGAATATAAAGAAGATTGAGGAAACGCCGAAAAGGAAAAGAGTAGTCTGACGTATATTTTTTTCTGTTGCATTTTCCGGTTTCACGTTATTCATTGCAGTATGCAGATACGCCACTAGAGGTCACCATACAGTTCTGCTTCCACATCTGGTGTGTAATACTGGGTGGGCCTCCAATTTCCGCACTGAGAACCCTACCAGGTTTTGGCTGTCTTACTCAGGCCAGGTAGTGTCAACATGTCCACCTGAAGGACGCTACAAATCCACACTTGACCCGAGGTCAGTGCCCACTCCCCACATTATTAAGACCTGAGAAGTCCTTCCAGGTGACAAGAGCAAAGCACCCATTCCTCCCCTGTGGCCTCATGGTCATGTAGGTGGCTCCTTATGTCGTCTGGTCACTGGCACTGATGACAAGCTGCCGCCTGCACCTCAGCCTCTGTAGGGTTTTCTGCCAGAGGCTGGAAATAGAACAAGGAAGACAAGACTTACAAATACAAGGAAAATGATGGTGCAGGACAACAAATGAACTAGTGTATGTAAGTGCCACAGGAGTTCCAAGCGTGGCTAATGAAGTGATTCTCTAGGAAAGCAGGAGGTCACATGCAGAAAAGTGTTCTCAGAGGCCAATCAATCCAGGCTGAAGAAGGTATGAAAGCTGGATTTTAGGCTGATTTTCCTTTACTCCTTTCTGCCTTTGCAAGGGACCTTCATAGTGGGGATAATCTGAAACTAAGATATGACATAGGAGACATACAAATATATATCTATATATGTATATAAAGATCAGCCTTCACTCCCCCAGACTCCCTGAGAGAAATTGCTTTCCTCTGCACTGCACTATTCATTTGTCGTTTATTGATTTGACAAATGTTTATTATCAACTGTGCCCCAAGCACTCAGTGGTGAATAAGATAGCCACAGGCGGGACACACCCACGTGGAATTTGTAGTCCAGTGGGGAGACAAAGATGATGGCAGTGCAATATGGTAAGTCCTAGGATAAGGGAAGAGCAGAGCACGACATGAGTAAGGAGCAGGGGCCCTGACACAGACTTAGGAAGTCAGGGAAGGCTTCCTGGGTGAAGTGCTGTTCAATTGAGATCCTAAGCAGAACGGAGGTGAGCCATGCAAGAAGAGAGTAAGCATGTTCTAGGCAGAGGGAACAGCACAGAGGAAAAAGAATCAAACAGGATCTTATTTTTGTATACACAGTTTTGGATCTTGCCGTTTTTCACTTACCTATTTTATCCTGAGTCTCCATATCAACTATTTTTGAAAATATAGTTTTAATAGCTGCCTAACAGTCCACTGTGAGGACAGTGACTAATTTATTTACCCACTATCAAAGGGAAATAGCATTTTTAAGGCTCATGCGAATTGCTCTCCCCTTTACAAAATCATGTGAAATAATTCTTTATGGCTCATATTAATACCCCAAAAATCTCCTTTATTGGCTATCCGTTGAGAACAATTTCTACAAACCAGTCCAGTCACAGCAAATACCGAATTTAAGCAAGCTATTTGTTACTAACTGTTAGTTATATTTAACTGTTTGTAAATTTTGCTGCAGTCATTTTACATGAATTGGCAGGGCATTCAGCGGGACTCCAGGATTCTGGGGCTTTGAGATTCTGGCACTGGCCCTCAGAGTCCCCACTGTGTCCCTCAGTCTGAGCGTCCCCCAAGCCTGCAGCTCAGGCCCCATCCATCCCTCAGCCTCAGGCTCCCCCCTCCCTGGGTATTAGCTGTTACTTATCTCCATCTTTTCCCCAGTAAATGATTTTTTTTCTCTGTGGCTCCATTTCCTGAACCTGCAAACAGTTTCATAAATAGTTTTTATGTTAACCACATTTTGGGTAAAAATATAAATGTATTTGACAAATTGTTGACTTAGCAAATTAATTTTCTGGGTCCAGCAGGAAAAACTTTCACAAACAACTCTCCTGGGAAGTAGGCCTATTTCGGTGGAGCGTCCAATCACCTTTTGAGCTGTTTAAGATCTAATTCACATCGTTTTGTTCTGTCTCCCTTTAAAATTGATCTTTCTCAGGTTGCCACGCCCCTCACTTTAACCTGCTTTACAACAAACTTTGTGGTTTGTCTGTTGTTGAGTGTTTGCGTTTATTGTCTTGGCGTTAACTTGCGCTTACCCAGCGAGGCACGTTTCCGAGAGAAATGGTGCACTGGTGCTGCAGCTGTGTGGGCACTCACTGTTCCGTTCAGACTATTTTGAATCAAAGATTTCTTGTGTCTCGTGTATTCTTATGTTGCTGTATGACTTGTCGTGAGTTTGAGAATCTTTTCAAACCTCAGAGCACTCAAATAGTAACTAAATTTCTCAAATACATTTATTTCACGTGTAAGACGTCTCTTTCATCCTGGCGCCTGAGAATCTCCACGTGAAAAATGAGACGGTTCCTAACTCCATTACAGCCCCCACGGCCTGGCTCCTGCCCTGGCCTCAGCCCTTCACGGTCTCGTTCTCGTTTGTCCAATTGGGCGGCTCCTGACTGTTACTACCTTATGATGCCCATTTAATTTATGCAAAGTAAGTTTAACATGTAGCATCCAGTTCCTTGAAGGGAAGATTTTACTTAATACTTTCATGATCTCAGTTAAGCAGACATTCATGTATCTTTATTGACAGGCGTTTAACAACTTTGCATAATTTAAAATGTCACCCGGGCCTATCAACTGATGAGGCCTCAGGAAGGTGGGTCTGAAAGATAACAGCGTGCACACTGGAGCTATAGACGGCCACTTTCACTCCTCCTGAGGGCTTTTCCTGTACTGACTTTTGCTCGCCAGCTCATGATCTCAGGATGTACGAAAAAATAATCATTGTATTACTACTGTCAGGTAAGTGGATTTTTTTTTTCAGCATGATGCTGTTATATTGGATATAAGATTATAGATTAAAACATAAACTACCCCTCTTTAGCACTATCGTATTTAACTGAATAAATAAATGAGTAGAATCTCCGATCCCAGTCTACTGGATGGATTTTATCGGGACTCAGCTGGCAAGGTGGAGGAAAGGGTATAAGGGAACCCAGTAGTTGTGGCTGGATCACCGTTTTCCAGGATGAGAAGTATGCTTCAATTCTAGCTCTAGCTAGACTCAACAGAATTTTATCAAATATTAGAGAAATATCTCTATGTGAATAAATTTGTGGCTTTGTGTTTTAATGAATTTAACTTCTAAATTAAAGAGTCATTAATGAAGGTGATGGTGGATATAGAGTCTTCAGTTTTCAAATAGTTTTCCAAAAAATTATAATTTCCTTCTTCTCTGGCCAGAAAGGTACAAGCCACAAGCACAAACTCTGAAACCATGGGGGAGTGGTTTTCCTCTCCATGGCTCCATTGTTTAGGTGTGATACACGAAAAAGCAAAAACAGCTCTTATTGGCTTCGGTGTTATGTGGTTTGGGGAGAAGTCTAAATAAATCTATTAAAATAAAGAAATAAGGTAGGGGTATTATTAAGTTGTATTAAATTAGCATTATTTCTAGCCTCTTCCTGAGAATATTATGGTTAATGTCTTCTCAAATGCAGTGTTTACATGTTAGAAATACTAGTGCCCAGCACATAAATAAGGAACAGGCATTTCCTTGGAATATATTTAATCCATCAGGCATGCTCTAATTCAAGTTAGAGCAAGTATCAAGGATCTCCTGGACACTCGGCAGGAGACAGGGAAGAGACCCAGCATTTGCTAAGACAGGTTAGGGGATAAAATAGAGTAATGGTTAAAGCACAGGCATGAGAGACAGACAGAACTGAGTTCAGATCTGTTCCCGCATCTGAAAGACTGGGGAACAACTAAGGCAAATTATTTACCTCGCTTTGCCCCAACATTCCCATCTGTAAAATGCAGACATTGTTGGTACCTGCCTTGTGGTAATCACATAAGGACTAAAAGTAATTAATGTCATGTGTGTTACCTCAGTGCCTAGCATATAGTAAAGCACCAAATAAATATTTAGCTATGATAGTTATTACAGACTAGGGAACAAACCTGGGTATGTGATGGCGATTTCTGAGAAGTCATGGAGAAGAGGAAAATTAGGGGAAAACAGAAGCCTAACAAAGCTGCTTGAATTTTTTTTAAGTAGCGAAGTATGAAAACATTCAGCTTGAAGAAAAGAAATGAATGGAGGGTACATGGTGTCATGTTTAAATATATTCAAATATTTGTAGAGCTATGACACAGAAGAAAGAAAAGGTATTCTTTGTGTTGTTCCAGAGGGCAAAGTGGGGCTACTCAATCACTTGAGACATATTACCCATGTTCGGAGGGAGGGGACAAAATATTTGGAAGAATTTTATGTGACTGTGAGCCGCCCAAAATTTGGAAAGGATTCCTAGAAAAGAAATAAATTCTTCATGTCTACAACTTTTCAAGCAGATAGTGGATTAAGGCCTTAAATGACACTTCATAAGGAGGCCGTTGAGCCTGATGACTCTGAAGGCTCCTTTGGCCTTCAGTGCCAATGCTATTGTCATCTTCACATCGTCTGAAGCCTTCCAGAAAAACTCCCTTGATGTGACTACTTTACAAACTAATAGAAAGACGCGGGAACAAGCCTTTCCCCCTCCACTCATTAGTTGAAGAGAAGAACCTGCAAAGTGTGAGGCAGGTTAAACATCTTTAGCTACAGAAAAATATACGATTGTTTTGCTTTCTCCAGTCGTCTTAGGGACAAAGCCAAGATTTCTAATTCTAAAATATATCAGATGTCATCTGCCAAAAGGAGAGTTAGTTTTCTGAAAATAATTTGATTCCCAGTCCCTGAATTCATTCACTCATTTGTTCATTCAGTAAAGTACGCGTCAGTGCTGATCCCTGAGGTCACAGCTGTGAGACAAATGAGCTCCCTCCCTCTGGGGATGCATTCAGGGGGTGTGGGGGTGGGCAGTGGGAGGGAACACAGCCATTGAACAGAACAAGCACATTATTAACATAAGGGCAAACAGTGAGAAATTAAACAAAGAAAATTAAGCCAGGGAAGGTGATAAACACAATGCAGAAAGCTGCTTTAGAAAAGAGTAGCAGGAAATTTTTCTCTAGTGAGAGTGGAGCAAGAAGCCAACCTTGCAAAGTCTGAGGGAAGGGTGCTGAAGGTGGGGGAAGAGCAAGGGCAAACGTCCGGAGACAGGAGGAAACTCAGTGTGTTCAAGGAAGCCAAAGATTTATTTGGGAACCAGATTCTAATGCTAAGACGAAGAAACAGTTTGAGAAAACAGTGTTATATCACTTCAACAAGGAAATCATGTCATAAACCAGGACCCTCTAAAAGTTTTCTGATTTCACTTAAAAATGTATGCAAAATTTGCATTCTAGGTCATAGTATACTGATTTAATTGGAAAATCCAAGGGACAGGTTTCATGATGGCTGTTTTATTCCTCAGTATATCCCCGGAATCTAGCGCAGCTCTTGATATCCATTAGGATATTGGTTGAATCAGCAAGGAAGGAAGTAAAGGAAGGGAGGGAGGGCAGAGTGGGAGGAGAAAATATTTGTTTTTGTTTGGTTAAGCAAAATGAGAGCTCTGAGTAAATAGACCATGATTACCCCATGCATCTTACTACCTACGTCTGCAGGTCCACCAGTTTGAAAAGCACATGATTAGAGTGACTAAGTAAAGAAACAAGGCACCTCTTTTTTCTTCAGTGATCCAAGAAGAGAGGCTTTCTGTCCATTTAATTGTTCCAGGGAAGAGTTCTGAACTGGGTTTCAGGGACCACAAGACTATGGATTTCTTCAAAATAAAGCCTGTGTCTTCATTTATGCATCCCAAACATTGCTAGGCACATGGTAGGCACTCAATAAATAATAGTTGCAGAAATGATAAATGACCAGAATTTGACTGCAGACTAGTTTAGCTATGGAAAATCAGTTAACCCCCACGGGCCTTGGTGTCCCCATGCCTGCTGAGTAAAGCAGAGCCTAGCTGGCATGTAAAGTCCCCTCCATCTCTAAATTTCAATGAATCGTCAGAGGTCAGCCTCGGGTGAGCTGTAGGCTAGTTCCCAAACCTGTAAATCTCCTTAGCTTGGTATGAAACTGGGTTTTTAGGAAGAAATGGACAGTCCACTATGAATGCCTGGAGAAGAATTCCTAAGACGGGGAAAAAGGGACAGTATCTCAAAATTGACTTACACTGACTTAAATTGGGAAATTGAATTTAATATTCTTGTGATGAATTTCTTTTTACTATGTTTCTATGTTTCTATGTTTACTATGTTTTCTGGAGAGTTATTGAAAATATCTATGAACCTATTTGGGAAACGCATTTTAAGTAATTTCCGCAACTTGTCTTTATAGGTTTTATTTCTGCACAGACTATTGCAACTGGGTCACCACCAATAGCAGGTGGGTAATAGATTTCCAGCCGTTAATATCATATCTATGTATTTAATAAGTGCCTATCTGTGTGGTTTTCTGTGATAACGAACTAAATTAAAACTAAAGCAAAAATATTGAAGAGAAACATCCCAGGGTTATCTCTAGCTGTTGGGATTGTGGGTATCTTTTTTTCTGTTTTTTAAGATTTTCTAAGTTTTCTGCAAAGAGAATCATAAAATGTAATTAGAAAAAGTTTAAAAAATTTTAAAAAGTAAACAAAACACAATGTCTTCTTTCTCAGAGATCTCTAACATTAAGCAATGCTGACAAACATTAAGAGAGGAAAACCAAGACACCAGCTTATTCATTTTATTGTGGGTAGTACTACTCAAATAAACTTGGTTATCATGTATCCTGAAACTGATTTCAGGGATCTGGTAGAGAAAAGACCAAGAATTGACAGTGAATGTATGAGATAACTCATCATTAATAATTTTCCCGTTTTCTGTTTTTTATAGCTCTTGTTTCTGTTATAGTACAGTAACACCTTCCCAAGCCCCCAGCTGCCACGCTGCAATAGCTAAGAGTGTCAGAGACGTAGTAGCATACGTAGGATACATGATCCACTGAGAGGCTCTGTCACATCATGGGGGTCAGACAGTGTCCTGACTCTTCCCTGTCTCGGAAAAGTAAATGGCTTCAAAAAGACTGGAAGCCCCAAATCATAAAACATTGTACATTCTTCTCTCTGTCCTTAAGCACCACACCAACTCCCAACGCAAAGGTGCAGGAGGAACGTCTGACCTCATCCAGAGCCTCGTCTCCCTTGATATTTTAGATCAGACTCAACTTCAGCAATTTGCTTTGAAGGTCCAGAGCAAAAGAGCTGGTTTCCCGCCGAGGTGTGCATCACCTACAGAGGTGTTAAATTTAAGCAATTAACTAGGTAGAACAAGAAAAAGAAACTCACTGGACTCAGGGCAGAGAAGTTGAGATCCCTGGCAGTAAATGGGGAAAGAATCCAGTTAAAGATATTCTGCTAAGCTATGTTTCTTCTAATCAAACTTGAAAATGAGATCTCTTTATGAGTAACATTAGGCTTTTGTAGTATTAGCCTCCTGTGACTTTTTCACTTGTTAGTGTTCCTTAACAGTTTCCCACAGGTAGCAATTATAGATCTTCCTCTTTTACCTGTGTACCACCTGTGACCTTAGGTCCTGTGAATCCAATGATGACAAAAATTTATCCAGTGGTAGAGAAAATGAGTTCTCTACTTTGCGAAAACCACGTGTAAAGAGAGGAGAAGGTTTAACTTCTGTTGTTTTTGCTTTAATAGGGTCATGGCAGATATTTAAGTTTTTACATATTCATTAAAGTAAAAGGAGCATTGTAAGATATTAATAGGGCTAAGCAAACACTTTCTATGTAGCAGGTACCATGTTAAGCCATTTACATGGATTATTTCATCTTATCCTTATAACAACTCTGTGGAGTAGGTATTATCCCCATTACACAGATGAAAAAACAGAGGTTCAAAAAGTTTTAGAATCTTGCCAAAGGTCATATAGTCAGTGAACAGTGAAGCTGGATGCAAGTCCAGGAGGTTAGACTTGAAGAGCCCTCATCCTTAATCGACATGTTCTGCTTCTTTCCTCCAGAGAGGATAACAGTCCCTTCTTAATCTGCTATCTAGTAATAAGTTGGCATTGTGGTGCAAATCTTTCAGATACTTTTTTCTAGGTATCTTTATAAATATATACTTTCAAAATTACTCTATGCAGTGTTCTGAAGTTGCCTTTTCTTCACTTAAAAGGCATTTTTTCAATATTAGCAAATACACTTGTAAAACATTTTAATGGCTTGACAATATTACGTCTGATGCATAAACGTGGTTTACTTAACCTGTGTCAGCTTTTGAATATTTAGATTGTTTCTACTTGACAGTCTTTTAAACCATGCTGTGATGGACATCCTTGTAGATTCATCTTTCCGTGCCAGAGTGTGCACATAGCAAAGATTTTGATGGATATTGCCAAATTTGTTTTCCCAAAAGCTATACCAATATATATGCTCATCAGTAAATTTTGAGAGTATCTGCCTCAGTAACCTCTTACCAAACTGTGTGCCAGACGTCTTTTTATCTTTGCCAATAGGATAAGTGAATGATATGGTGTATTTATGCTTTGAGTTTTATTTCCTTGATTACTGATAAAAGTAAAACCATTTCACTACGTTATTTTTTAACAACTTTACTAAGATGTAATTTGCATGCAATGGAATTTACTCATTGTCGGTGAAGGATTCGAGGCTGGGATTAGGATGAGGAGAGTGAGGACCTCACCCCGGGCCCAAAATTTAAGGGTGCCCCAAAACCTTAGCCATGGAGATAAATATTTTAATGCAATATTTTAAAAACTCAAAATTAATTCAAAAGATTGACTGTGATTAAAATATTAAAATTTTAAATACAGTCGGGATCCCTCAGAGTCAGGATTAGGGTGAGATGAGTGCGGTAAGGCAAGCCAGTGCTGAGTCAGATCCTGGCTTCTGTCAACAGTCACGGGAAAGGAAACTCATCAGAATCCACTCAGCAACTGAGCTGAGGTGCAACTAGGGTTGTCTTTTTTTTTTTTTTATTAAGATTATGATAGATTACAACCTTGTGAGATTTCAGTTGTACATTGTTGTTAGTAATGTTGTGGGTACACCACTTCAGCCTTTGTGCCCTCCCCCCACCCCCTCTTTTCCCTGGTAACCACCGATCGGTTCTCCATGTCTATATGTTAACTTCCACCTATAAGTGGGGTCATATAGAGTTCATCTTTCTCTGTCTGGCTTATTTCGCTTAACATAATATGGGGTTGTCTTTTTAAAGGCTTGTCCTTGTTTCTGTTCACCTCTACTCCTAGGTACTAGTAGCCTTTTGGAGGATGGCTCCTCCTCCTCGGTGGACCCAGAACCCCATTTGTCATTCCTCTAGTTCTGTGAGACTGTCAAAATCTCTGACAAGCTTTGCAGGCTCTCAGGCCCCACTTGCAAAAGACAAATGTCTCCAGAGGAAAGCTGGTGGCTAATGTCAAGCTCACCTCTCTGCACTTCTCCTCCCCACCTCGGGCACCTGCTGTCCTGGTAGCCTCTGACACCCTCCCTAGATGCTTTAAATTTGCTCAGCATTTCTACTTGTTATGAACAGGAGGCTGGATCTGCAACAAGCCAATCTGCCCTGACTTGAAGCCAGAAATCTTTATTTCTCCAAATGAGTTTCCGAATCATTTGGGAAAGTAATCCCTTACGCAACATCAAACTATTCCCACTGTTATTTGGTTAGAATAGAATTAAAGGAATAGATGAGCTCATAGAAAATAAAACATTATATAATAGTAATCTTTGAATAGATCATGTTTTCCCATTGTCGTATCATTTTTTATGTGCTCTGAAGAGTTTGAGAAAAATCCTGAAAAAAGTTTCTGAAGTAAACTTCAGATAAATTTTATATATTTTTCTTTTTTAAGAAGTATTTTACATATTTTGTCATTGTTTCAATTAAAACATGTTTCATTATATTTTCAAACTGTTTATTGATGGCCTAAGATGAATCTATTGCTTTGTGTATATTCATTTTGTAAGTGACATCATTAGCCTTTATTTGTTATAATAGATGATCCTTTTTGGTTTCAAAATTAGGCAATCATATTCCCTATAAAAATGATAATTTTGTTTCTTACTTGAAATAAATATTTATAGCCACTTCTTTTCTTCTCATGTTGCATATGTTAGAACTTCTAAAACAATGTTATATAATGGTCTTGATAGTAGTCATCCTGGTCTCGAGTCTGTCTATAATATGAATGTCACATCATTAGTTATGATGTCTGTTGCTTTCAGTAAATAATTCTCATCACGTTGAGAAATTTCTCTCTAGCTAAGCTAAGAAATTTAATCAAGAAAAGATGTTGAATTCTATAAAATACCTTTTCTGCACCATAGTTGAAACGTTGAATGCTGACTTTTATAGCTTAATGTATAATAATAAATTTCCTGACAATTATCATGAGAGAGAAAATATCTGTTATACCAACTATAACAGAAATATTTTTTAAACTTTTGTTTTCTTTTCTTTAGAAATGGCTGTTAATCTTATTAGTTTCTGTTGATTTCTCTGTATTTTTATTCTTTAATGTTGAAGTGATGATTGTATCAATGGATATCATAATATTGCACTGCTTCCCATCCTAGTACAAATTACTCAGCTATTGTAGCATATTCTTTTAATATTGTTCTGCATTTAATATTTGTTTTAGGATCTTTTTATCTATATTTTTGTATATAAAATATTTCTGCATTTATTTATGCACACAACTGTGCGTTTGCTATCAAAAAGCTAAATGAATTTTTGCCCATTTTATTCAAAAATAATTTATTAATCACTACTATGGGCCAGTTTTCAGCATGGGAGATATTTAGAAGAAATAGCCATCTCTTCCAACTATAGTAGAAGGGTTTTCTGTTTTACAAAAATAGGTAAAAAATATCTTTTCTTCATATATACATGAACATGATAAATTATATTATCTTATTTCTTTTCTCCAAATTTTCATTTCAAACACGTGGAAAATAATCAAAGAAGACTAAAATTAGTATTCATATATTATCTTCCATGATTCAATAATTGTGGATAATTGGCCACATTTGCTCTATCTTTCTATAAGTGCATAAATATATATATCCTTTTGTTGTATTTGAAAGTAAGTTATAAACATCGTAACACTTTACCCCTAAACATTTTAACATACATCTCCTAAGTAAAAAGACATTCTCCTAAATAGCCACAATTATTTTAACATCTAATAATATTACTAATAATCTCATAATCTTACTTTGGTTCATGTTCACATTTCTCCAATTGGTTCATAAATGTCCTTTATAGCTGCTTTTGTTTTAAAATCAAAATTTAATCTACATTCGTGCAGTGAATTCGTTGTTACATGTATTTTAGTCAAGAACAATTATCCAACTTTTTTTTAATGACATTGGGTTTTTGAAGTTTCCAAAAGAGTTGTCTAATACAACGCCCCACGTTTTGATTTGCCTGATTATTTCCTCATTGTGTTTATTTCTTAAAGGAAATTTTTGGCAATGTTCTTTTTTTAATGACTATTGCTCAGGCTTTAAACCTCTTCAGTAGATGTTTAATCATATACGTTTTTCAAAGACCCTTTTAATTTTAATTAAAACTCTCCAATTTAAAATATTATCTGTGAATTTTATATATGTTTTCTCATTCTTAATAATTTCGTATTTGTGTTTTATCTCCTCTCCTTGTCTTGATCAAAATTTGCGATGGTTTGTTTATTTTATTGATTCTTCAAAAACTCTTTTGACATATTTAGCAATTTCAGTATTTTACATTTAGTCATTTTGGTTCTTATCTTTACTGACTTCATCCTTAATTTCTATAAGGTTTATTTTGCTATTTCTTCGCTCATTTCATTTATTATCATTTTTTGTTTAGTAATAAATCAATTGAGGCTGAGAGTTTTGTAGGTTTACTTTTGGCCATCATTACCAAAGTTTAATAAGAAGCTTTCTTGTTGTTAATTTCAAAATAGTCAATAATAACTACATTAATATCCTATTTAATTTAGGAATTATTTTAGAAGTATTTGTGTATACGTATGTGTGTTTTAACTCCCAAGTTATTGCAATTGGATTCTTTCTTAAATTTCACTTTTTCTTCACTTTTTTCCCACATAAATTTCTCTTTTTATTGTATTGTGGTCAGATATTATGTATATAATTTCTACTTTGGGACTTTTATTACGAATTTCTTTGTAACCCAAATTACTATAAGTAAGCACTAGAAAAGAAGATGCCATCTTTGTTTGTAGTGTGTCAAGTTTTATAGATAGCTATTTAATCATCTTTGGTACATCCATCTCTAGATTTACGTAGTGTTGGTTAGGTTCTATATAGAGTTAGGTTCTGAAGAATACTAGCCAGCACTGATAGAGCACTAACTTTGTGCCAAGCACTGCTCTAAGTGATGTACATATGTTTAACTGTTTTTTTATTCTGGTGAAATACATGTAACAAAATTCACCATTTTATTAGGTGTGCAACTCGGTGGCATTTAGTACATTCACACTGTTGTACACCCATAGCCACTATCTAGTTCCAGAATATTTTCATAAATCTAAGAGGAAATCCCAGATGCATTAAGCAGTCACTTCTATTCTCCCTTCCCACCAGCCCTTGGCAACCACTAATTTGCTTTCAGTCCCTATCAATTTATCTATTCTGAATATTTCGTATAAATGTAATCATACAATATGTGGCCTTTTGTGTAGAATGATGTTTTCAAGGCTCATCCACGTTGTAGCATGTATCAGTACTTCACTGCTTTTTATGGATGAATAATATCCCATGGCACGGATATATCACATTTTATTTACCCATTCATCAGTTGATGGACACTTGGGTCATTCCACATTTTGGCTTTTGTAAATAGTGGTGTTAGATTCTTGTGCAAGATTTTTTGAACACCTATTTTCAGTTCTCTTTGGGGTATATCTAAGAGTAGAAATCCTGACATACGGTATTTTATGCTTAACTTATTGAGGAGCTGCCAAGCTGTTTTCAACAGGCACTGCACCATTTTACATTCCCTCCAGAAGCGTATAAGTATTCAATTTCTCACATCTCTACCAACACTTCTTATTTTCCATTATTACTATTATTATTATTATTATAACTGTCATTCTAGTGGGTGTGAAGTGGTATTTCATTATGGTTTTAATTTGCATTTCCCTAGTGACTAATGATGTTGAACACCTTTTCATGTGGTTGTTAGCCATTTGCATTATCTAGAGAAAAGTCTACTAAAATCCTTTGTCCATTTTTAAATTGTGTTTTTTGTCTTTTTGTTACAATGTTAAAGTTCTTTATATATTCTGGATACTAGACTCCTATCAAAGATATTATTTGCAAATATTTTCTCCCATTCTTTTTATTCTCTTGGTAGTGTCCTTTGATGCACAAAGTTTTTAATTTTGATGAAGTCCAATTTATTTTTTTTTGTTGCATGTGCCTTTGGTGTCATATTTTAAAAAAGAAAACCACTGCAAATCCAAAGTCATGAAAATTTACCCCCACGTTTTCCTCTAAGAGTTTTATAGTTTTATCTGTTATATTTAGGTCTTTGATCCATTTTCTGAGTTAACTTTTTTTAGATGGTGTGAGATAAGGGTCAAACTTCATCCTTTGCATTGGGGTACTAGTTATCCCAGCACAATTTGTTGAAGGGACTATTTTTTCGCCCTGTAATGCTCTTGACACCCTTGGTGATAATCAATTGCACATAAATACATGAGTTTATTTTTAGACTCTCAATTCTATTCCATGGATCCTTAGAGCAGCGCCACGCTGATTACTCTTGCTTTGTAGTAAGTTTGAAATTGTGAAGTAGAAGTCCTCTTTGTTCTTTTTCAAGAATATTTTGGCTATTTGGGGTCCCTAGCAATTCCATATGAATTTTAAGATCAATTTTTCTATTTTTATTTTATTATTTGTGCAAAATTTTACATATATTTTAATTCATTGAACCTAGTCAATGATTCTATAAGGTAGAAACAATTATTATCTCTATTTTACAAATGATGAAACAAAAGTACAGAGAGATTAAGTAAGCTGCCCAAGTTCTCAGCTAGTACTTAGTGAAATTAGTTTGAACCCAGGCAGTCTGGGTCTAGAATGCGTACTTAATCATTACGTTATTTTGCCTTGTTTGTCATACACAGTGATGTTCCAGGCTTGACTCCTCCTTACTCTTGCAACACTGTCACTCAGCGTTCTGCTTGTGCTTTCACTAGAATGAAGCCTGTACTGAGGCTGGTGGTCTGTCTGCTCCTTCTGGTGTGCTAATGAACCCTAATCGTGTGACTATGAGGTTAGCCTTTTGTTCCTTTTATGTGGACTAGAAAAGCTTTTAATCTAGGCGTCTCCCTTTAACATTGCCACTTATTTCTCAGTCATGATTATATTTAAAAATCAAAATGAAAGAAAATAAACCCAAAGGACAAAACGAGAATGTAGTACATCTTTTGGAGCAGGTAGGAAGATGGATCATGGCAGTGAAATTGCATCTTGCTAGGAGAAACATCACAAAAGTTTGTCTCTTGGTAACCTCCTTAAACTATTCTGTCAGGTACAGATCTCAAAAACATCTTGTCAGGCATTTCAGCAATGTCACCTCAGAATGTGGATGGGAATGTGGGAACACATGACAAAGTTGATCCATATTGATTTATTACCCAAAAGAATCCCTCACTGTGATTGCAAGACAAGATATTTTTCAGATCCTCTCAGTGTTTATGTTTTGCTTTCTTGATCTACCACAGTTGGAGAAAACTGTTAAATTTCTCACTGTTGTTGTAATTCTGCCAATTTCTTCTTCTTCTCTTTTTTTTTGGTGAGAAAGATTGGCCCTGAGCTAACATCTGTGCCAATCTCCCTCTATTTTGTATATAGGATGCTGCCACAGCATGGCTTGATGAGCAGTGTGTAGGTCTGTGCCCAGGATCTGAACCTGCAAACCCTGGAGCACCAAACCAGAGTGCACAAACTTAACCACTATGCCACCAGGCCAGCCCCAGCCAATTTCTTCTTTTGCTTTATATTTCTTGATGGTATGTTATTCGGATATAATGGTCCGTATTTACTTAAGAATCATTGTCTAACATATCCTTTAACAGTATAAATTAATCCTCTATGTCCTTTTGAATGTCTTTGGCTTTAATTCTACTTTGTCTAATATTAAAATTGTGATTCCTGTTTTTATTTATCTTTATTTGCCTAATATACCTCTGCACTTTTTTTGCACATTTTGTCTTCTTTTGTTTTACTTGAGTTTCTTATAATCTAGTATATTGTTGGAGGTGTTTTTTTTTTCCTATTTTACTCAATTTAAAGTTCTTTGTCTTTTAATACAAAAATGTAATCCATATGCATTTATGGATTCACAACTGACATTTAGTATCTTTTTTGTTTTCTTTATCCCATACTCTCTTTTTAAATGATTTCTTATTTCTAATCTTTTTATATATATGCTATGCTTTATTTGCCCCTATCCTCTTATGCGGTTTGAAGGTATATAGCCGACTTGTAGTTATCCCATCAGCTAACTATGTTTTAAAAGCATTTTCTCTCAGAAATCCCAACTCATTTTAATGGCTCAGCACACGTAGAAACTTTAACTGTCGTTATGGATCCTGTACGACCTGGATAAGGTTGTTCTAGGCTGAAGCCAACTCACCAATAGCTCGTGGGGCCTTGAATGGATTTTAGTTGTGCCATGGGCAAGAGTCCCTCTGCCCCTCTCAGATAGGCCATAGCCAGGTGTACCAACCTCGTGACATATTCAGGTATGATTCAGATATAGTGAATGTACCCTGCAACTCATTGCACACAGAGATGTACACATAAACACACACACATGAAACAAAATTCCACCAAATAATAACTGTCCTTACTATGTGGGGTGCACTCTGATGTACTTTCTTCTATTTCATACAATTTAATTTTTTAATGTCAGTGGCAACCCACTGAACTGATTTCATGGCCCATTAGTGCAGAAATTCACTATCTTGACCACATGTTGGAATCATCTGAGGGACTCTAAAAACTACTGGTGATCCAGTTCCACATCCAGGGATTCTAATTACTCCTGCAGAGGCCAGCAAACTGTAACCTGCAGGCCCGATCCAGGCCACTACCTGGTTTTGCACAGTTTGCAAGTTAAAGATGGTTTTCACAGTTTTAAGTGCTTAAAAAAAATCAAAAGAAGAATAATATTTTGTGGCATGTGAATATTAGATGAAATTAAAACTTTAGTGTCCATAAATAATTATTGGAACACAGCCGCACTCATTCACTTATGCTTTGGTTTAGATATTGTCTGTGGCTGCTTTTACACTGTAAAGGCAGAGTTAAAGAGTTGTAGCAGAGACCGACCGTCGTCCACAAAGCCTAAGATATTTATTCTTTATCCTTTTACAGAAAAAGTTTACCAACCCTTGCACTAAGGGATCCCAACCTGCAATTTGAAAACTCAGTTTTAGACTGAGGATTTCTAAGCTAAGTTCCCGTGGAGCTCCTTGAAGCTGCTCCAGGAGGCTGTGGACACAGGGTGTGAGGCCCCAGGCTGTACCCCAGTTTCCACCAGAGCCATCCACTCTGTCCATTAAGCTTACCTTTGGAAAGTGCAAAGAGTAAAACCAAATGCTGCGGAGAGGAGATTTTCTAGGACAAAACCACAAGAAATGTCACACTTAATATGGCAACTTGTGAATGTTATTATTTCTCAAGCAAATCAGAGTAATATCAAATCGTTGTCTGAAGCTGTTAAAGTTTTACATAATAGTGATGTGAGAACCTTAGAAAATGTAAGGATAGACCTCAAAAACCATGAAAACAAAGTTTCCATATGTTAACTAGTATGGAGTAGTGGTTCCTAATGCTGGCAACACGTTAGAATCCAGTGCCTGGGGACCACAGATCATTCCAACATGCAGTCAAGAGTGACAACTACTGATCCAGTTTCCTCTGTTGCTATTCGTCACTGTTCAACCAGTCACAGGAAGAATCAGTGGTATGAGAACTTTGGGATAAAGTTTTCATTTTAAATGAGAATTTTTCTCATCCAGCCTGATTTCCTTAAGCCCAAACCTAAGATGTGTAGAGAGTTCAGCTACAGAAATGTCAATACCTTAAAATAAAGCTGGCACACCCAAAGTATGTAAAATCCTCTTTCATTCTGAGGATTTTTGGTAGGCAGGGGCAACTGGACTGGAAGATGCTTGGCTGGAAAAAGTAAGATTTCAGTTAACAAAGTGATACTAACCGGAAACATCTGTCCTTCCATGGTGTGGATATAACAGCACAGGTCACCCCACAACTCTGTGTTAGAGGTACAGCCCTTCACCTCGGGTTAGGCACAAGGTAAATTATTATTTTTGTATCTTTTCAATCAGTCCTCATTTGCTGTAAGTGAAGGCTTGCTTGAAAGTTAGTTGTACTATAATTTGGTGAGAATTCAATCTTCTATTAATGAAATTTATTTGCTCTTCATTCATTTTATTCTGTATATATCATGATAGAACTTGGCAGATAGTTCTGCAGTGAAATAGATTTGAATTCAAAATCCAGATCTG
Organism: Equus przewalskii; assembly: GCF_037783145.1. Taxonomy (NCBI): domain Eukaryota; kingdom Metazoa; phylum Chordata; class Mammalia; order Perissodactyla; family Equidae; genus Equus; species Equus przewalskii. The sequence continues at coordinate 88,128,893 of NC_091832.1, forward strand.
CCACTTAACAGCTGCATGATCTTATGCAAATTAGGCAATGTTTCCGACCTTTGTTTTCCTCCTGTAAATAATAATTAATATATAATAATATGCTCTCAGAGAATTGTTTTGAAGATGGTAAGAGAGGATGCCTGGAATGTGGTAAATACACAATAAGTGTTAAATATGTATATTATTATCTCAGACATATAAATTTCCATGATTTTGAAAGGTGAAGTACCTTAGAAGACGTCTTTTCTGTTAATCTCATTTTAGAGGCGAGAAACTGAGGCCCAGTGACTTATTCACTTCTGCAACCAGATAGTAGCAAAGCCAGGACTAGAACGCTGACCTCCTTTCTCACTGGGACAGTGGACAGAAATATCCCTTGCTTTCCATCTGTCTTAGCTGAAGGGTGTACAATGGCTGGAATTATGGACTGAGTCTTCTCTCTACCCCTGCTGTCTCAGTAATGGTTTGGGACAGTGAGGATGACCAGAAGCTGGGCGGTACAGAGCCAGGCTATGAAGTTCAGAGTTCCCTGAGGGGAGCTGCTCTCCTCTTAGGCCATGGCAGCTTCAAGGTAGACTCGATGAAGAGCTATTCTCTGCCAAGTTAAGGAAGGCAGAAGTGTGACCAACTGGCTGCTTGGGAACTCCCAAAACATGCCACTCTGAAGGGAAGCAGAAACTGGGTCATTTCACTTGAGACCCGGCCCACTAATCAGACCAGTTACCAGGCTATGTCCTTCTTTAAGAAGTACTGACCCACAAGTTCAAACAAAATATTAAGGGCTATTCAAGACACTAGGATCAAATGCTATCACACCAACAACTTTATCCTTTAGGAAGTTCCATTTTTCTAAATTGTAATTGCCTATTTTGGCTTACTAAAACCCTTCCCCAAAAAACAAACGTGAACAACAACAGACAAGATGGACACCTAACTATATTATTACAACTTGACTCAGACTGAATTTCTCAGTCCTCTAATTCAAGAGCAAGACTGAATATTTCTCTTAAAATATTGCTTCATGGCACTAGCCTTCTCTCAACATCTTTTGGAACAGGCAAGATCCCCATTTACACATTCACTCTGTATAAAATAACAAGGTCTGGCTGAAAAGGCATAGAGTTGGAAATCAGAGGATGTGAGTTTTTGTCCCAGTTTTACAAAAAATTAGCTGTGCAGAACTTCCAAAAATAAATTTATCGATCAGTTTTCCTGGTCATCACAATACCAAAAACTGACAGCACTTAGAAAATTTAATTTTTGACTTGAAAACTTTTGAAGGCATTTCATAGGCAGGGTGTATCCTTGTAAGAGTTTGCTTTTGCAAGATAAGACTTCTATCAGCTGTGAGGCAGGAGGGCTTCAAAAGCAAAACCAGCAGCTGCATGAGCTGACCTTATCACGTCATGACAGAAGCTCAGCTACTGGAAGTGTTGGCATAAAGCAAAACTGCAGGGTATTTGTCCAATGTTGCATTTTACTATTATTCTTTCTAATAACAGTTGATGTTAGAAATGTCAACAGTTTGGGAAAGCCATGTGGTTTAGTGCATAGAGCATAGAGCAGATGCTAGGCTCTATTCCCAATTGTTGCCTAAGGAGTTCTGGGCACAGAAGTCACCCCATGTCCTTGGTACAATGGAAACAGTGGCAGGAGCCCTCTCATGCTTCCTCCCCCGACACAGAGGCATCTCAGGCTGGGAGAGTTTTCACAAGCAACTGTGAGGTCAGAGTAGTGATGAGACAAAGTGATAAGAGACAAGAAGATAAGAGAAAAAAGAGGTGAATGTTTGGAACAATTCAAATGTTATGCAAATGTAAGCTGTGAGATGATATGATCATGCAAACTTGGAATATTTAATATTCTGGGTGGCATATTAATTAATTCATTGTACCCTTCCTAAACCTAAAATAATACGTTTTGGTTCAGGTCACAAATATGTACTTTGTACAAGTATTATAGCAAATGCCATTTCAGTGTTTGGGGATTGAAAAAGAAACTAAACTCGGAGTTAGAGGCCTTGCTGTACCTACCCTTCTGTTTTATTTTGCACTAATTTGCCTCTTGGACATTAAACTTTTGTCAGTCTGAGAGCTTTGCCAACCTTTGCCTGCTGGCTGCCCCCTAGCCTCCACGTGAATGCACACTGTACTCTTCTTTCTCTATATTTCAGCCCATGCCGTTTCGGTTTCCCTTCTCCACATCTTCACCTAAAACCCTACTCGTGCTTCGAGGTTCAGCCAGTGAGACATTGCAAGTAGGCGTGGGGTAGAGACTTCAGAGTAAGTTTTTCAGAGCCTAGTGCAGCTAAGGAAATGTGCAGTGTTGGCCCAAGACCCATCCATTCCTGGGTAGCCAGGTGCTGGACCCATCTTCCATAGTACCTCAAGGTAAATATGCATCACTTGGAAAGAGAGGTGGAATTTCAGGTATAGTCTGGATGTGTTCCTGCCAGAAGTGAAAGGATTAAGAAAATGACCCTCATGTCAATATTGCTAGAGCAGAAAACAGTTTCTTTTAGTGGCTATAGCAAGAGGACACTGAGGGTAAAGAGATAGAATGTAAGCAGTACAATGAATTGGTGTGAAAAAGTCATCAAAATGAAGACTACATAATTATTATTAAAATTCTAGCCCTTAGGATGCCTGGGAATCCCAAGGAATTTAGTTGTCTTTTTTTGTTTACAACACACCTCAGTGTTCAACAGCTAATATGCTAAAATATCAAACAAATCTTTTTATTTTTCTCAGGTTTCTAGAATTTATTCATTTTATAACTGAGAGTTTGTACCCTTTGACCAACGTCTCCCCTTTTCCCCGCCCCCTCAGCCTCTGGTAACCGCCATTCTATTCTCTGCTACTATGAATTAGACAAACGAAATCTTGCTGACAAGATCTCAACCAGGCGGTGAGATCTGGGAGGTGGGAATAATATTGGAAGTCAGTGGAATAGGTCTCAGTTCTGTTCCTTACCAGCTCCGTTAATTCTGAGCCAATTATTTAATTTTTATATCAAGTTTCTTATCTGTAAAGTAGGAAAGTTGGATTAGATGTTCCGAGTGACCTTGTAATGTAAAATGTAAAAGTAATTCTTAATTAAACAGGACAGTATTTAAGTTGATCTTTAATATGTGAGCAACGCAAACAGACGTGGAAAGCTAGCCCTACCCATCGTGCGCGCACGCGCACACATACAGACACAAAGCAGGAGAGAGACCCTTCTTATAATCCAGTCTCCAGGAGATTTAGACAAACCGTGTCTGTTGTTTAATGGCTACAGATTTGCTTGGATGTTATCTATCTAGTTGACTCAACTGAAGATTCTATTGTAAAAAGCTCTGTTTAAAATTCACTTACTCACAGAAATTTTGCAACTCAGCATTTCTGAATATGTCCACAGATGTCTATTAGCTGATTAGGGCGTGAGGAACCTGGGAGAGCCTGATAAACATGAGGGCTGTTGCTGTCAAATGTAGGATTAGAACATTCTTGGTGGTTGTTGCAAGTACGTATTGTGGCATTTGTTTTCCTTACCTTGAATTTTGAAAGTAGCTTAAGCATCTGAGGATGTATGAAAAGATAGTTTTTTTTTTGTTTGCTTCTCCTAAATGACATTTTTCAACCAGGACCTAGTTTATTTAATTTGACGCAATTGATAAAATTCTTTGAATTATTCCATGTGAATCTATCTTGGAATAACCAACAAGTTCTTTAAAATTTAATTAAATATTAGAAGATACAAAAATATATCTGTGTGATAAAAGCTGTTGTTCTTTCAAGCTGGTACTGTGAACTATGGATCAATAACAAGTCTTCAAGCGCTCCTCATACCACTAAGCAAGCATGAGGATTAATTCCTATTGAAATACTTATAAGGTTGTCTGGGTTTTTTTCGGAAAATGGAAGAAAAGCTATGACAAAGGTCATTTTATAGATCAGCTACAGATATTAGGTTGTTAAAGAAATATTTAAAAATATATTTTATCAAGTTGTTCTTGGGGCATTTATGTATTCAGTTACTTACCGTGTTGATGGTTTTAGGTGACTGCAACAGAAAATTGTATCAAAGCAACAAATCTGGAGAATTAAAGCAGGTATTTCTAAGAACATAAGTGGCAAGTTTCAGACTCAAGTCAATTTGGCCACCAATCTGTTTTTGTAAGGGCATAAATGGGACATGACATTCACATTCACAGACGGGACTTGGATAAAGAGTATGCAATTTTTGGAAATTATCTCAAAGACTTTGTTCCTCTAAACAATGTGTTGCCTTCAATGTTAGATATTCCTGAATTTTAACTATAGTTTAGAGCCTTGCTTAGAAGCAAGGATGGAAGACGTGTAGCTCTGAGCTGGAAAGAGGCACTACAACCAACTTCAGACAAGTGTTAAGGCCAATGTCAGCATGTGACCTGCTCTGTAAACTTGGGTAGTTTTTATCTCCTGGGTCTTCACCCTCTCCTTTCAGAATAAATTTCCACTAAATGCTCCTTTTCTTTGAGGAGTAGCTGTTGGAAAAGAAAGAAGTCTACTTATTTGCTAGAGAGTTAAAATTGTCTTGATAAAGTTCAAAACTTTTTAATGAGTGTTCTCTCCCTAAACGTTTTCTCATTTTAATACAAAAAAAAGGTACTTTGCTTATACATTTAAAACACTTTTTTCTCCTTCTTTGACTTTGTTTAAAATTAAAAGATTAAAGTGCCAGTTTGAAGAGATGTTAGATCCTACTGTAGGGTCTTTGCCATATTCTCTTTACAACTTGCTATAATTTTTTGCCCCTTTAAGCTCTTAGATTACAGACCTCCTCCATGAAACGCAATGCCGAAAAGTGATAAGAACCCTCTGCAAGGAGGAGTGGCTTGTTTGTAAAGGGACTGCTTATCTTGGCCACTCATGATCACAAGGTGGAATCCTCCTATGAAGGGTTCTGGGCATGCTGCATGCTCTTTTCCCACACCATCCTCCATGCTATTGACAGTGATCTTTCCAAAATGAGAATCTGGTTCCAATCCTTTGTCTTTCTGCTGCCTTCAAGATAACGTGAAAATTCCATACTATGGCACATAACACATGGGGCTTCACTACCTCTTCTGCCTTTTTCCTTGTCCACCATTTCTCTATTCCTCTGCTTCTCACGTCTTACCCTGCAGCCACATAGACACCCTGCTGTTCTCCCAACTTCTCCCAATTTGATGTCTCAAATTCCAGGACGTTGCTGACTCTGTTCTTAACTGTCCACACAGTCTCCCCAGTAAAATCCTAAACTTCTTTCAAGATGAGTTCAAAGAACACTTCCGCGAGATCTTTCTACATCCTACTCCTTCAAGTAGAAGTGACCACTTATCTCCTTTGTGCCCCGACTTCCACCATCACCCTAAAAAAACTGTATTATACTTAGCTTAAATTTCTATCTCTCTCTGCTAAGCTGGAATTTCCATGAATGGAAAGACAATGAATTATTTATTAATTCATTGTATTCCTAGTACATAGCATAAAGTAGGCTTGCTAAAACTCTTTTGTAAATGAATGAACAAATGGACAAATATACCCAAGGTTCCCAGTGACCATCAAGGCCCATGGACACATGTCTTAATTCCAAATAGTCAATCATAAAATTCCATTGAGACTTTACCATACCACGCCAAGTGCTGTGGACTTCATGGAGTTTTTAGTCTAAGTCTAAATAGAGGAGGTCAGAGAAGACCTTCCAAAGGAAATGGCATTGAACTCTAAGACCTGGAAAGAAGCTCGTTAGGTGAGATGGGTGTTGGGGGTATATTTCAGGCAAGAGGAAGAGCAGGAACAAAGGCCTTGGCATGGAGAAGAGTGTGGTGCCTTTGAGGAACCAAGAAATGTCCAGCATGGTAGAGTGGCAAGCAACGAGGAGGGGAAGCTGGGGGGGGCTGGGTCATGCAGGATCTTGCAGTGTTCACAAGGAGGAGTAGGCACCATCCTACAGATTCAACACACTTCCCCAACTGACCCCTACAAATCCTGCTCAGGCAGTCCCTGATGTCCTGCTGAACACTTCGGAAACCTGGAGGAGGGGTATATTTGTCTTCACAGTCAAAACTACTAGATGTCCTCAGGTGCAGTTTTAACATTTGAACTCATTTAACTCTTGAAAACTTCAAGTTTGGTGCGGTTTTGTTTTGTTTTTCACTTTTAGATTTTTTTCTTCAGGTTGTAAAAGTGTGTGCTTCTTACTGAAATGTTGAAAATATTTTGTTGCTCTTCTATCAACACACGTTTTCAATATGCTTGCACTCATGCTGTGCATGCCTCTTTGCTGTATGGCTTGTTTTATTCATTGTTATGTTCATTTTAGATGCAATCCGGAAACTCACTTAGTTGTTTCTCCATAAGAAATTGGCCAAACATTTATAACTGTTAGCATTTTACTGAATACCTATCATGTACGAAGCACTATTCTAGTGCTGAGGAGATTCAAAGTGAGCTAACTCTGGGACCTTGGAGCCCTGAAAACAAGTTTTATGTTTCAGAAGATCCCATTTCATATTCATGAGGGATTACAAATGTGTGCCCTAAGTGTGAAAGAATTACGCTGAATCGAAAGGTGTAAAGGAGATGTAACGTTAACTAAGAGACAGAAATCATTTTGTTCATTAGTTACCCTTTTTTGTAATTTTTACATACTTTAATTGATTCTTCATGAAAATATTTCTTTCCATAATTTTAATATTAATACTTGCTGAATCTCAAAATCCCAATCATCAGGTAATTATTTAAAACATTTGTTCTACAAACATGACTCTTTATATGCTTTTCCAGTGTCAGAGAATTTGTTGGGGGTCCAAGCAGGTATATGAACCAAAATATTCCTCTAGTGCATTTCTAAGAGAAAAGTGAACTGATTTGTAGGGGCCAACTCATTTTGATATAAAACTTTTAAAATCACAAAAAAAAATAAATAAAAACATTTGTTCTTATGTTATCTTTAAACCGTGACACCTGAATGTTGAAGAATAACTTAGAAATATTAGTTATTTGTCATGCTATTTGCTTAATTTGTGTCACAATTGTTTACATGCATGTGATGAATTGGGTTGTAGGACAAGTCAAGGAACAAGGTGAAAGCAGGATTTATGAGAAAGCAGGAAACATTGTAGACAGTTTGGGGACAATGATTCTTACCTGTGCAATTTGGGGGAAAATTGATTAGCTGACAGCTGGTAGAAATAGGCAGATTTTGTACTCTGTCCTTGAGTAGACTGAGCAAAAATGTGAAAGACATTTGCAGTTCTTTGTGGATTCTCCAGAAAACCTTGAGCATTTAGCTTAGGAGCCAAAGTGACACTGTCTCTGGGGAATGTCTGCAGGTGCCCTTCAAACCTCGACTCCGTCGTTCTTGGGCACCATTTCCTTCACTAGAATGCCTCAAAGGAATGGGTGGAGCTACATCCATGGAGTTTAGTGCACTGCTGTTTATCCCAGAATGATGTATAACTCTCTTAAGAGTAAAAATAATAGGAATGCTTCAAGTTGGAGACTGATAAATAAACTACAGTACATTCATACATGGAATACTATGTAACCATTAAAAATCTTGTCATAGAAGAGCATATGAAACATAGGGTATATGTCCATATATAGTTTAAACACTATGTACATTTTTATGCATATTTAAAAACAATGATTCCATATTTAGAAGCAATAGCTAAAAGTTCAGATGACACCAAAATGTTTAAAGTGTCTATCTCTGGGTAATTTGATGATAAATAATTTTTGTATTGTTCTTTGTGCTTTCTTATGTTTCCAAAATGTAACTCATTGAATCTAGATTACTTTTGTAATTAAAAATCTTATTTAATTTATAAAACTTTATAAAATAATTTATAAATTTTTAATTTATAAAACTTATTTTAAAATAAAAATATAATTGCTTAATTATAAAAATTAGTTTATAGAGGCTGGCCCCATGGCCTGGTAGTTAAGTTCAGTGCACTCTGCTTTGATGGCTTGGGTTCCGTTCCCAGCTGCAGACCTACACCATTTGTCAGCAGTCATGTTGTGGCAGAGACCCACATAGTAAATAGAGGAATATTGGCAACAGAATTAACTCAGGGCTAATCTTCCTCAGGCAAAACGAGGAAGATTGGTGACAGATATTAGCTCAGTGCGAATCTTCCTCAGAAAAAATAATGATAGTAATAATAACAATAATTTATAAGTATTTAATGAGATTTTTAAAAGATGTGTGAGAATACAAGTCCTATATTCATATTTGTGTGCATATATATTTGTGTTAAAGAATAACCATGACCCAGAATTCATTATATTACTTGGGTATCTGGACCCTCAGCCAGGAATCATAGACTGGAGCCAGCATTTCCTACAATTCTATTACAACTCTGAAATTCTACTTTTGATAGAGAGAAAAGAAGTATGGATGGGAACCTTAGAACTGACTCACCCCCTATCAAGCTAGAAGAAAACTGAATTTAATAGCGTCTTTGTTTGTTTTAATTTTTACCTGGGAAGTAGGATTGTAACTAGGGGATGGAGGCAGGGAGGCACAGTCAGAACTTTAGTCTTTGTATAATCACCACGAGTGTCCACCTTTCTTTAACATGGACAGTCTTCCAAAATTAGGTAAAAATGCTATGCAAATGAAGCTTCAATCTCCCCCTTTAAAAGAATGATAACAACAATAGCCAAGCATATGTACTGCTCATTATGTGCCAAGTACTACACTAACTGAAACACACATATATATGTATTAAACTAATTTAGTCCTCACATTTTGAGGCAGGTATTATCATTTTACAAATGAGGAAATCAAGGCACACTTTTTCATCTGTAATGCCCCGCCATGCAGAAATTCTGGAGCTGCCACTGGGAGGGACGAGGGATCAATTTGTCTTTTGTGATGTGCTCTATGGTCCACTTGGTCACCTCATTCTTGATCTCTTTCTCAACTTCTCTTTTGTACAGGTACAAGCGACTTATCAACTATCACTTCTGCTGCTACACCGACATTTACTAGAGAACAGGATGGAGGTTTGTTCATATTTTAAAATAGTTGCTCTGGTGTCATTGTTATGGTGCACCTCTATATAATGGCATCCGTCACTGTGGGGAAACTGTGACAAAGACTGAGAAATGGAAGCTAAGTAGACACATGTCCTACTCCAGAGGAATCCTCACTTCTGGAATATCTCACAGAAGTAATGCTGTGGGTTAAAGAAATCAAAACAATCTCGCAAGGCACATAAACGATCAGTGTGACCATGAAATGGTGGGCCAGATAAAAGGGATCCAATAGTCCAGTGGTGAGGAGGGCTTGTGGTCAAACCACGCTGGACTCAGTCCTGGGCTTGGTTTTGTCCCAGCTGCTGACCTTGAGAGAACTGAACTCTGAGTGCCCGAAAGGGCCTCTGTTCCCTTAATTTTAAAATGGGGCCTCTAATACTGATCTCACAGTGTTTCTTTAAAGATTAAATAAGATATATGTAAAATTGCTTAGCTCAGAGCCTGGCACTTCATGAGAGCCTAATAAACTATAAGCCAAGCTGGGCGCTGAGATAAGGGAGGTCAGGGAGCATTCATTATCTCTCTGGTTATTTTTCTGGGAAGAAGATGACTTTACAAGAGTTCATTGAAAGTAGAAAGGGAGAGAGTCTTTCGTAGGTGGGGTTTAGGCAGGATACTCAGGATTTAAAATAAAGCCTCAAAGAAGACTTAGAGTGGCTACAGGATCTTTAGCTAATAGAAACATTGAGAAAATGTACTGAGATGAAGGAAAACAATGGATTTTAAGAACAGAAACTAAGGGAGGAAAATTAGACTGAGTGCTTGGAACTAATTATTAGGCTTCCGGGTCCAATTAAACAATCTATTTTCAAGGTGATTTTAATGTGCAGCCAACATGATGATGCCACTCCAGAAAGCATTTAAGGGTCAACTACAGACACACACACTGCTACCTCCTGTGAATCCTATAAATAATGGCTAGCATGGTGGAGCATGGTACTAAGCATTTTCACGCATTATCTGATTTTATCCTCACAGAAGCCCAAAGAGACAGGTATTATAATCTTCATTCACCTGAGGGAATGCGAAAGCCCAAAGCAATTACGTAACTTACCCAAGGCCACACAGCTACTAAGAGGTGTACTCATGATGCTGCATCTGTTTTATTCCAGAGCTCATACACCAACCACAGCTATTAACTGACACAGAAAAAGAGCAGACAAGCCCTAACTAACCTTTATACATAACTGTAAAGAATGACCAAATATAACCAAGCCCTTGACTATGTGATACAATGTAGTGTAATATGTTATTTGTAATAATTAAATTCAAGAGAATAGTGTGGCTATAGTAGTAAGAGGGCTTCATGACATAAAATGGCATTTGAAAACATCAGAAAATAAAATTTAAGATGTGGACTGATAAGGGAGAAGCTGACTCTGGGGAGGCGTTAAGGCAGCCATACTAGAAACTTCTGCAGACAGGGAATCTAGTGGTACTGTTGACAAAAGCTCAGACTAGACACAATAACGATTTGGATTCAGATGGTGGCTGTGGCATAAATCTGGAAAATTGATAGCAACATGACCTCTTTTTTGGGTTGGACTGAAGTCCACGTGGGATGATGATTGAATATGTTTGTTTTCTGCTCACCATTTTTACATTCTTTTAAAAAATGCACTACTTCTTGTGGAAGTCAATAGGTGGTTCTTCCAGTACTTTCTCATACCCTACCTTTTAGATTTGCTAATTTCTGACCCATGGAAACTTATTGAGCAGTTGACAGTAGATATTGGAATACCTAATGTGAAGACTGGCACATTACCTCCTAAGTTTTACTAGCTAACTGTTGAAAGTTGAACAAGAACTCTCCACACTTAGTTAAGAAAAAGTAATCCACTAACCAATCTAATTCCAGAATGATATTATTTAGACCCATGCTATGTGCTATGTATTCTGACTTTATTTTGAAATTTTGTCTCTTTAACAATAGGACTACAACTTGCTCATGATTTCTCACAACCAGGTATGTTATTATTTGACATGGAATGACAATAATTCCATTTTAAATTATGTATTGCTAGTTTCAAATGCCTAAGAAAATAAGAAGTCAATTTTAAAAACAAAAAAGTAAATGTAATCAACATTAGTCACACAAAATGGTAAAGGCAAACAAAATTTGCTCTCTTTAAAATTAAAATAGACATTTCTTATTTTCGTAAACATTTTGGAAATAGCAATGCATTGCTTAATAATTTTTCCTATTAAGTTTTTTAGCTTTCTAACCAACCATGAGTACTTGAGAAAACTCTCTTAAAAGCTTATGAAACAATTGAACTTCTCTCTTCCCTACTGTAAAGAAAGCAAGGAGCTTAAAATCATGTAATTAACTAGCACCATCTCAAGAATTAATATAGACCATTCATGTCTCAATCCTGATTCACTTTTGGCCCAACGCCACCACTTTGGGGCTATCCTCCAAACCCTCTCTAACTGTCGCTTCCCTGTTTAGATGCTGCTATAGCTCTGGCTTTAGTTAGTTTATGTGCTCGTTTACTCTTCTGTATTTCTAAGCCTCCTGTCACACTTGGCCTGTGTCCATACTTCACACAAGAAAAGTGAATCCTAGAACTGAATCAATATAAATTAAATCTTATAAATTAAAGCTAAGTGGACAGGAAGGCTGGGCAATACCAGTGGGAGGAAAAGCTACTTTTACTTTTTTATCAGTAATAAGACTTTTAAATATAAATTAGCCAAATGAATGTGCCCTTTTCCCCATAGGTCTTGCCTTCAGTTCTATTTACTTCATTTGGAAGCACTACAAATATCCTATGAACATAGGAGAATACCTCTAACTTAAAAATTTGTTTCATTCTCAACATGGAAAAGATTTGAAAAATATTTTTAGTGATTATGTTATAGATTATGTGTAAGGATATTCTGGAAGGAACAGAAGCTTAGAATATAGGTGACATGGATTATAGTTACGATTCTGCTTCTAACTAGTTGTTATCTTATCACATAGGATAAGGATAAGTTGTAACTTATCACATAGGATAAGGAACTTAAACTCATTAGATTTCTTTTCCCCATTTGTAAATTGCTTATACATACCAGTTTCCTTCCAGACTTCTGATTCTATGATCTGTCCAATACCTTTTTATACTTCGAGACATTATTTTCTCTCATGTCTTTGAAACTATGAGTTTGTGGGTTTTGTCATATCGGGGTAGAATGTCCACCTAGCTCTCATCCATAGGTCACCTATGAGGCCCTGTAAAGAACACTGGACTTGAGTTGGAACCTTTGGGTCTTGGTTCTGTCACTAGTTGTGTGACCTTGGACAAAAAACTTTACCACTCAAATTTCCAGTTTCCCACATGGTTATTGTGAAAAACTTAATTTTTCAAAAGATAAAATATGTATAAAAGCATATTAACGTGCTTTCTACAAAAAGGCAAATTGGTATTATGCTGACTTTACCTTTTATTTTTCAAATGCTATGTGGTAGTTTATTTCACACTTTTGTAATTTTCTGCTCTCTTTTTCTCCCATAGTGATAACAGTCATTATTTTGGGGGTGATGGCTGGTATCATTGGAATTATCCTCCTTCTTGCTTATGTTTGTCGCAGGCTGAGAAAGGTGAGGATTCAGTTTTTGAATTTTGCTGTAAGTACTGGTGTGAACAGCTCGAGGAGGGTTTATCCCTCTACGTTCAATTAAACTTAAAGAGAAACAAAACTGCCTAAAACTCCATCTTTTCAACTGGACACATAGAAGTCACTGAGTTACTCTGGTAGAAATTGTTTTTGCATTTGTCCTATAAAGCAACCCCAAATATAAATCTATCCCCGTTTTCCAGTCAAAGACCTTCCAAAGTTTTTTCTTGTTTGTTTGTTTAAAGGTATGCTTCTTGATTTTTTGTGAGGAAGACTGGCCCTGAGCTAACATTTGTTGCCAATCTTCCTCCTTCCCCCCCCACTCAAAGCCCCATACCTAGGTGTATATCCTAGTTGTAAGTCATTCTATTTCTGCTATGTGGGATGCTGCCACAGCATGGCTTGATGAGCTGTGCTTAGGTCTGTGCCCAGGATCCGAACTGGCGAACCCCAGGCCACCAAAGCAGAGCACATGAACTTAACCATTTGGCCATGGGGCCAGCCCCCATCCAAAGTTTTTGTCTAACTTGATTTAATATATTTTGATGGATTTAGATGAAATAGTCAAATTTCTAATCATAGTATTTAGTTTATTTAATTTGTATATGAAAATATTTAAAATAACATGATATATTTACATATGTTTAAAACATTTGTTTTTTTCCATTCTCCTATTTCCTGAAATAAATTTTTCAAACTCCACCCATGAATTTTCCAGCAGGAGTGATTTTTTTCCTTCACTAAAGCTAATTTTAGGTTCATATGCCACAGCATTCCAAATCACATAACCTTTACTATAACCTTCTGTTTAAGACCTTTAAGACACAACATTTATGTGTGTATTTCTAATGCTGTAATTGGAACTGTAATCCTAGGTCGTTAAGTACCTAGTCACAGAAGATGGTACAGGTGAGTTGTCAGTCATCTTCTATCCTTGATCTCTCTTTGTGATCTCCATACCATAACCACTATACATATTCCTTTAAAAAGGCTTGTTTAGAGGGTAACAACACTGCAGTCACGGGCTGTAACATGATTGATAATAAATCTACATGAAGTTCCTTTGCCCTTTTCTTTTTTAACTACTTCTATTAGGTGACTTCTATAATCATCCAAACCAATGATTGATCATCATTACTCTATGTAAATGTATCTTCTCAAAATAATACTTTCTTAATAAAAGTAAAGTAATTGAGAGTGTCTGCTCTAATATGAGAGATTTTGTAAGGACGTGAACATCCGATGACTCCTCTTATCTGCACTATAAACATTGGGGAAAAATCATCTTCTTGTGTTTGGGCATATATGGCAAACTGAGTTGTTTTCTCTCCTGGTTGATGATCTAAAATCTGAAAAAGTCAATGAAATACTTAGCTGGCAAAATTCAGAGAAAATCTATATGAAATAGAAGAATTGGGTCATAGTCAACATGACTAAGACATCATACCTCTTTCATAAAAATTTCCATTTTAGCTTTTCATTACAGCAGAGAAATATGGCAGAGCCAATGTTTGTGGTAATAATTCATCTATGGAAATAACAAATACTATTTAGAAATACAAGTTTAAATCGAAGTTTGCAAATACCTATGAAATAGTGACTTTTCTCTAAAAAGAACTCTACAAAGTGAATTTTAACCAAAAGCAAACAAACTTTAGCTCAAAAAATATATTTTTAATATGAGACATTTTTCCTTATAATGTCTTAGGTTTAGAAAGTTGTGGCATTAATATTTTTCTGTTTTTATTCGTAGAGACCTCCAGCTGATGTACCACCTCCAGCATCACAAGTACCTTCGGCTGATGCACCACCTCCAGTGTCAGAAGACACAAGCACTAATTTAACTTCTGTAGAAACAGACTATCCAGGTTGGTGCTAATATTCTTATTGCCTTTTGCCTTTTTGGAAGGGAAATCAATTATTGAGTTATTTCTTCCTGAGTTGGGAGAGGGGCACCCAATTGGGGCCCAATTATTTATATTCTATTTCATCAGTGCTGCCTCTATAAGATTTTTTATATGAACATTTGTCTGCAGCATAATGAAATGCTCCTTTAGGCGTAAAGTATCTTAAAAAAAAAAAAAACAAAGAAAAGTGAAACAAATACTATAAGTAAAAGTGAAAAACAAGCTCTTTCGTGCACTTCTTATTTTCCAAACTGCAAAATGGATATAGTTTAACACCCCCAGATCTGAATCCAGACCTGGATTTGAATCCGTAATCCAACTCTTGCAACTTTGAGCCACTCATATGGAGATAACGATAGTTAATGTGGAGATAATTTAATATGGGCATAATGATAGTGTCAACCTCATAGAGTTCCCTGGAGATTAAATGAGCTACAAGTAAAGTGTCTAGAACAACTCTTGGCCATAGTAAGTGCTCATGTCTGTTAGCTATTATCTATATTGTAGGTTCCATTCCCAAATGACCTCCTCTGCACAATGCGGCCAGTCAATTGGTCCCTGTTTTCATTTCCCCTCCCAGGTGCTAAGTAAATACACAACCTGTGGAAGACTGCCGGTGTATTTTGTTCTCACAGAACAGTATTGACCTAGGCCGTGTTTTTTAAAAAGAGTGTTTATTGCCAACCTTAAAAAGTGGGAGATTTCTACATTAAAAAATATCCAAATATCAGTACTCCCTTACAGAAAAAATTGGAAACCCTAACAATGCTGGAGCCTCCTTAACAATATGAGAACAATTCATCAAAGCTGAATGGTGGTCCCTGCCTCTACTATCTGTTTAAAGACCTAGCCAGTTTCATTTATTTTGTTCATGTGGCCTCTTCTGTAACCTCACTAATTGAGCATATAGTTTCTATTAAACTTTGCCTGAAGCATAAACCCAAGTAAAATCTATCTTGGCAGATGTGCCCCAAGAACCAGTCTCTGTGGATGCTTTAGTGTTCAGGCTTTAAGGGACCTGACTTTGCCTGCTACAAACTGACTGAAGCTTTTCCCATGATTATCCAAAATCAAAACAGAACTGAGGTTCTGTAAATTTCCTGATTCAGTTTTTAACCCTGGACCGATCACCCATCTTCAAAGGCCCTCCCTGCTAGGTTTTCTAGACTTTGAGATCATAGAAAATAGAGAGTTTTAAAGATCCACCCCAGCTACATAACCTTTTGCTGGATTTGCCTCATCATGGTATCTCGTGGGTTCTTAAAGCTTAATGATGATTGTTACGTAATTACTTAGTTCTACGAAGTTCGTGCTCTGTAGAGTGAATGGCGTTATTCATAATTCTCAGCTAAAAGGATTAATCAAACCCAATCTGCAGATACTTAAAACAACAAAAGTTGTGAGTCGTGTACCAGATTTACTTCATTTACTAAGGGTACCTTGTTGTAGGACTTGGAGCTGGAACAAATATTGTAAAGTATTTTTTAATCAATATTCTGAATTGTTTCAAAAACGTTGCTTTGAGGAGTTGTTAAAATGGAGCTATTACCACTCAAAGTCTAATTTTTTGTTACCTAAATTTCTCTATGCTTTTAACTACCAATTTTTTCTGGTGACAAATTTAGTGTGTAGCATTTCCTCTGCCATTTTTTTTTCATACCATCTTGAGCCTCTCTGTAGAGTAGCTCACAAAAGTTTAGGACAATTTAATCCACCAAAATGTGTTAAAATATCCTTGTAAGTTTAAGTGCAACAAACATTTATTAAATGCCTACTGTGAGCTGGGCACCACAATCACATTAGATATACCAATGTAGGTCTCTGCCCTTTAGATACTGAGAGTCTAGTGGGGGAAACAGATAGAATGTGGTCATTGCAATGAACAAGTTTTAGGGTAGCAGAGGCAATAGTATCTAAAAGAGACTAGGGCAGGTAGCAAAGGCTTCTGGAGACAGAACCAGAGGTCAGTCTTAAAGAATATCGATGTTACCCAGAGCAAATCAGTTCCAGGCAGAAGGGCATCATGAGCACAGGCATGGAAGAAGATGGAATATGGTGTACCCAAGGAATCATGTGCATTTCCACATTAGCAAGATTAAGACTTCAGTTCTCTGTTCACATCTCAAGTATACGTAAAGGCAGTGGAAAGTCAGATGAACCAAATTTTAGGTTTATTTCATTTCCCCATATTTATGCAAATAAAGTTATTAAAATGAGTCTCATTAAGCTAGTAAAATGGGTTACAAAATCTGACCTCATCTCACAGGGAATTTTGGGAAACACATAAGGTTACCAAAAAGTGTTTTAATCCTATCTTTATAGAATACTGCTCTAAAGTAATTTACAAGTCAAAGGCATAATAAGAGATTAGAGTGATCGCGGCATCTCAGCAAGAAGTAGAAATGTTAAAGTATATAGTATGAATTGTTTTAACCTCCTTCAACTTGCACATGGTTAATGCTTGGTAGAAAATGAAAATAAGTGAGTCTTAGCTGCCCATGCTATCAGTCACATATGACCCCTGCCTGCCCATTTCTCACGGGAGAATGTCTGGGATGCACAGTTCCTGTGATTTCCAAATAGAAGAAAACTGTGGAAAGTTCTCTGCTTCCGTAAGAGCAAAGGATCTCCCCATCCTTTTCACACACTCTCTGAGAGTAACATAAATCCAACCTTCCAACCAAGAATGGTGGGGTGTTGCATTGGTGGGGGAGACCAGTCCAGCGCCCTTGTACATGCTAGAATCAGAGAGGACTTTAGCAGTGAGTTTCTGTACAGACTTCCCCTTGCTTACGTCCAAGAAAAAAAGTTATCCCTAAAAGAAATTACAATCTAGGGAGCTTGACTTAAATTCAAGTACACATATGTAATTCAACTCATTTCTCACTATAATCTGCACCTACGTAAGTTCTCTGTTAGTTTCTCATCTCTGTAGAAACTAAGAGCAGAGCAATCATGTTTGTTCCTTATCTAAGGCTTTTGGAATAGATTTCTAAGAAATTCTGTATCTTTCTTATCACATAACTCTCAGAGCTAATGTAAAAGGAAATTCCTTTAATTTCTTAACAATTATATTCAAGGACAACTCTGTTAGAATGTAGAATCTTGAAATTTAGTTTATGCATTAATTTCCTGTTGTATTTAAATATAATTGTCTCATACTAATGTTTTGTATTTTTTTCTCTATAATCCTTTTACAGGAAATAGTCAATGAGAATCTGCTCACCAAGCCAGTTTTTGGAAGAACATAAAGACACAAGACTTCAGTCAAGTGAAAAATAAACATGTAAATTAGACACTCCAATAATTGTATACCTTCACAAGTTATACAATTTCAGGATGAAAATTTCATCATGAGTCCAATGACTCAATGATGAAATACGTCTCTATTCAGTAATATTTCAAAATGAAGACCAAATATTTCCTTTCATTCTTGCTTTTGTGTGTTAGCATAATTTTTTTTTCCTTTTTTTTTTTTTGTTTTGAGGAAGATCAGCCCTGAGCTAACATCTGCTGCCAATCCTCCTCTTTTTTGCTGAGGAAGACTGGCCCTGAGCTAAGATCCATGCCCATCTCCCTCTACTTTATATGTGGGACACCTGCCACAGCATGGCTTGCCAAGCAGTGCCATGTCCGCACCCAGGATCCGAACCAGCGAACCCTGGGCCACCAAAGTGGAACGTGTGCACTTAACTACTGAGCCACCAGGCCAGCCCCAGCATAATTTTTTATAATTAATTGATTTGCAGTTCTGGTCCAAAACTTCAGTGGGCTTCATCTGCAGTTCTTTAAGACTGACTTATTCTATTCTATTGTGTTTTAAAGATTGTGTTGTCAAATGAAAGGCTTGTAATATCTAGAGGAAATCTAAGTTCTCTTCTCTTCTCATTCTAAACTTCTAAGTCTATTTTTATTGTATTGAGTAAATTAGGGGAACACTAAAATCTTATCATTTCCCCCATTGCTGAAGAGGCAAGATATGGTATTACACTAATGATGATGGTATTTTAGTCACATTGATAAAGCTTGCTCTTGGAAATGCCTTTCATACATACATATATGTATATACTTAGATAAAGATGTAGACATGGATATATAAAATGACACCCACATTCATCCTTTAATGCATAAATCAATACAAAAATTTTTCCTATTTAAAAAAAATGAAACATTACATATGGATAAATGGCCCATTTAAAATAGTTGGTCTGACAGGACCCTTCACAGCACTCACTGATGCATTCACCGTGTTCCACTAGAGACTTATTTATGGAAGTGGTTAGAGTATCCTGAGAAAGAAAACTATTGATGACTTTTCCTTGCAAAAGAAACTTAACTCCATAAATACAAGAAGATGTGCAAACTTGACATACAGGTGAATATTTTAATAGGTCACTCTGTATTCTCAATTAAATTCTTTAATCCATCCAGTCCTAGTTTCTCTTATTAATAAAGCTTTGGAAATTGGTTTAAATAATCTAAAAGAAACTTCTAGATATAAGAGACTAAGGCTTTATTACTATACAGATGTCAGTCATTTATAGTGAAACTTAAAAAGCAAGGTAAAAACAAAGTGCCTTCTTGTGATATTCTACTGCCAAATTAACAAAAGCCCATCTGGCTTTCCCTTTTTGTAAGAAAGTTAAGTAAATAATATTATGTACATATTTGGGCTTGACAACTTAAGTTTATTTTTTAATAAATTAAAAAATCTAAATCTTAACCTACGTGTATGTTCAGAGTGTTCTTCTACTAAATTGACTATTTAAAATAAGGAATAAGAACAGAACATTTCTATTGCTATATATTTTTTAAAAGTAATTTTAACAGTGTCAATGGGTTAATTTAATCAAATGAATGACCCAAGCACCAAGGCAACTTTAAATGTACTTTTTTCAATGAAAATAAAACGTTGAACCAAGAGAGAGCATGAGACCAACCTTGTCTCTAAAGTAATTTACAAGTCAAAGACAATAAGAGGTTAGAATGACTGTGTCATCTCCACCAGAGCTAGAAAATTCAGAGAATAGTTAAAGCATGAATTGCTTTAACTTCCTTGAACTTTTCTAGTCAATTTCTCATTACTTCTCTCTATGGACTTTTCACATTTAAATTTAATGTTTTTAGGAAGAAATTGACCTTAACTCTCTTCTTATTTCTGTAATTAAATCAGCATAAAATTATGGCAAAAAATGTTACAAAGAATCCAACATAACCCCATGAATGTTTCATGCTGAATTTCTTAAAATTTGGGACTGAAGTGGGAGGTGGAAATGATTAGAAAATTTATTCTTCAGGCCTAGGTGTTTGCTGGTATAGATAGGAGTAAAGGATCTAAACTAGGGAGAAAGTGAGTGGAGAAAGATGAGCGACTTTATGAAGGGCGAATTTGGGGAGCCAAGGAATGGCATGGTGAAAGGGATATTTTGGTAATATTAATATATAGTAATCAAGTAAGAACCTTTCAGTTTCTTCTAAGCATTTGTCTTATCAAATGTAGCAAATTTCTCACAAAGAAACTCCGAAGAGCCAAATATCACCCAAGCAAAAACGAACACAAATTTCTACACAATATGATGCACAGGCCTGTTATTGTGTTAACCCAGTTCTAATATGCTTATGCCTCCAACTCTGTTTAGCTAGAATATATGCACTAGCAACTGATAAACCAATTGCAGCCTCTAAATTTAAACATGTCCTCTGAACTCTCACAGCGCTTGTACAGATTTTGTAGCATCTACTATGATCTGAATTCCATCCCTTCTTAACTGTAATTCGGTGAAAGCAGGGACTTTAATTCATTTTTGTAACTCCTGTGAGGCTTCACAAAACTTGCTTCTTATTTCGTGAAGATTTTCTTAATATTTAAAATGGCATTAAATGTAGTAATAGCATAAAGGTTTAGTCCGGTATGGTCTGGAAAGATAATTAATTTTGTAGCTGGAGTCTGAACCCTTGCTATTTATTCATGTAACTTTGGTTTCCTTATCTGTAATGTGAGGATAAGAATAACTGCCTTGCATAAACGTTTTGAGATTTATGTGAAATGAGGTACTTAGGGTGCCCATCACCAAGGAAGTGTTCGATAAATGGCAGCTCTCCTTAAAGTCACCTCTGACAAATTCTTCCTTACTTGCTACCAGCAAGGCAGCATAGAGTTCAAGAGCCAATCCACTTTAAATGTCCTGTGGAAACATTTAGCCTTTAAAAAATGTTCCTAGGTTTCTTTTGGCCATCTCATTTTTGTCATGCGAAATAGAAGAGCCAGTATTCCTTCGTCACTGGAATATTAAAATATAATGATAATATAATGATATAATAATATTACAATGTCATGATATGCTTTTTCACTGAGTAGATGTACAAAAAGAAATCAGTTGCCTTTTAACCTTTCACTTCTCATCAGTAGTTTTAAAATGTTACTTGAGATAAAATTGAAAAAGTAGGGTTGTTTTGAAGACAATAGGGTTAAAAAAATTTGATCTCAATGACAAAAGGAACTAATCTACTGATTTTCATCATTTGTTTATATACCCAACCAAACGACTCACTGTGGGCACCTGTAATTTGAAAAAAAAGCCCCACCCTCTAATAATTCTGACTTACCCTCTTTCCCCTCTTAGAGGATTAGTTGGAAAGCAGGTGGAGATTCAGAATGTTATAAAATTCTTGCCATTTGTAGGTAACAGCTAATAATAGAACCAACATACAAATTAAGTATTGTGTAACTCTTAAGTGCCAGCTACGATGTATGCAATTTACCTGAAAAAAATTTCCTCAAAGTAAAAAGTCATTATTTTTTGGATATTAGACACGTTTAACCAAAGTAGCATAGCATCACTTTTCAGAATCTCTGATTCTGTTGACTTTTAGACCCAGAAAGTTTTGACAATTCTATGACACATTCTCTTCGAAAAGATTCTTCTCTAACACCAGGCACTTTCTGAATTCATAAACCTTCCTAAACTGTCTATTCTCTTCAGTGACCTGGTTGTGATTATAATAATTGACTTGTTTCATTTTGTTGCCTGCATAAATGTGGGCATTGGCATTGTGTGCCTTAGATTTTAAGGTCTTAGCAGAAACAAGGTTAGAAATGTTTTCTTTTTTATTACCACAGCACCATAGTACTACTATGCATTCAATAAATATTTTACCATTTAAATTTGTTTTAAACACAAACATTTGGATAGTGATATGTTAACACAACATTTATTAAGCATTTACCATGTGTCAGACATTGTTTCAAATGCTTTAAATGCTTTGTGTGGGGTTGGGGGAGAAGTTGACCACCCCCTCCTGATTCCAGATGGGAGAGGGAGTACAGCATCAAATTAAAATCAGAATGGAAATTTTGATGATTGCATTGGTAGATATTTTAATTACTAACAGGAGAACCATTTGTATTACCTAATAGTGACCAGAATAGTGATGAGGTCTACCCAGGTTTTGACAGGGGAACAACAGGAGAAATACTTCCACAGAGTACATTTGAAAGGACATAGGAGACCTAACCAAAGTTATTTTTAATTGTATCTTATGAGTCTTGTTCCCTCAATATAACCATTATATTGATAGAAAATAGATAAGGCATAACAAAAAAATAATACTTGTACATTGTTAGTAACTGTAAATTTCCTTGAAAACAGTAGAGCAATGTATCCCCAAATTCACAGATTTGCCCATACATTTTGGCTCAGTATTTCCATTTTGAAGAATGCGCTCCAGTAAAAAAATAAAAGAGCAATTTGTAATTTTTTTAGAATTTATTTCATATATTCATAGCAACAGCTAATAGCAAAAAGAAAATAGCCCAAACGTTGAACAACTCAGTAATGTTCATGTGTCAGTAGTAATTTACTTGTTAGTGTATTAACAAAATAGACTATTACATAGCCATGAAAAATTACAAGTATATGGACTTTGCTTACACATGTAAATGTGTGTATAAGTTACTTTTAAGTAAGAAAGTAGAAAATGGTATATGTTTACCCTGAACTAAAAAAAAGTACAGGTGCATAAATTAACAAGTTCAGAAAAAAATGTGCAGTAATATTCAATAGTTTCTTCTTGTGGTTCTTTAAGAAGAAGCGCCACTAATTTAAAATGAAGTGCTTTCCAACATTGCTGGTTCCTGTCGAATATTTCTAAGCTAGAGCTCTATTTCAAAACTGAAGGCCAGAGACATCTTGGTATTGCACCATTGTCCATATCTCATGAAACACGTCTTTTGGGTGTGCTCAAAAAGTGCTGTGACTCTGCAAAAATAGGCCTTGAAAGCTGAAGGATAACAGCTTCAAAGACGGGACAAAACAGAAATATGTGTTTCCTAATTCACCAATAAAATAACTTAGTCTGTACACCTTAGAAGGAATGTGATCCTATTTTTTTGATGTGCTGTAGTCTTAAAAACTACTTTTTTCATATTAAGATATAGATCAGTTTGGTGTAATGTTAGGAGCAGGTGTGTATATGATCTTTCATCAGCTCAACAAATTTTAATCATCCAAATCCTAGTTTGAAAGAGCCAGGTTACTTCTCCCTCTTATTACCCGAGGAAGCATTAGCAGAATGTCGTCCCAGCAACAGAAAGCAGAAAAGTGTGCATCTGTTTCCCCTCAAACTAAGTCTGCTCCAGGATAGACTTTATTTCCGGATGTCTAATGGCCACCTCACACAGCAGTGACCATGGTTCCCACAGGGGTTATAAAGAAAACCCAAAAGGACAGCAAATGAAGCCTTCATCTCACTGGGACCATTTGAGCAAAAGGTGTAGGAGTTTATGTTGCCCATTTCCCCTGACAAATAATAGCTC
The DNA here is from genome assembly GCF_037783145.1 of Equus przewalskii. Taxonomy (NCBI): domain Eukaryota; kingdom Metazoa; phylum Chordata; class Mammalia; order Perissodactyla; family Equidae; genus Equus; species Equus przewalskii. Next base: position 88,152,262 of record NC_091832.1, read on the forward strand.
TTGTGTTCTCTTTTAAAGCTAAACATAAACCTTGAAGAAATGATAATCATGTAATAATTATTTTTTTAAAAAAACCTTTGATAAATTGTTTTGATCTACTCAACTCGAGGTTTTGACAAAACTGCCAATATATGGGAGCTCAGGGTTCCCAGATTTCTTCCCAAATTCCTGTTTAATACAGCTGTACAGTATGACCTCTAGTATCATGTGATCTGTTTCCTCTTGTCTTACTTCCAGGGTACTATGATTCTCAAGGGCAATGACAGAGCATCCACACATCCTAGCTCCTTCACCGAGCCCAGAATAGAGTCCACCAAAATGGTACATTGTTGTATAGATGACTAGTAACTCTTCTTGAAATGAAAACCAGGACACACTAAGAGTTCATGTATTTTTTTCCCTATATTCAGTTGGTAGAGAAATGAAAATAATACTATTTCCTGTTAGTTTGAAAAAGTTTCTTAAAGCAAAGTAAACAGTGTTGATTTTTGAATTTATAAAAATGTCTTTGCCCACAATTCCTCTACCATGATTGGAAAACAGACTTGAATCCTAACTCTTTCGTCTGGTTTCTTACCACTTGGGTAGTCCTCTTCTTGTGAGTAGATGCTTCTCTTTATCCTCAAGCCCTGATGTGATCATGATTCTTAAGCCACGTAGCCTATTTGCTGCCACACATTTGAGTCTGAGTATTGTCACTGCTACATTATCCCATCCATGTGATTGTATATGGTATAAATTATGGAAGTTTAAGATACAAAGTATAATGATGCTAACACATGAGAAGCTTATTTCTTGCTTAGGCAATGTTACAGAAATATCCCAGGTCAATGGAGAACAGAGATTATCCTTCACATATTTATTTGTAGATCTAAACCAATGGCACCTCTGCCGTCTTCAACACATGGTTTCCAAAGTTGCCCTGGACATCATTGTTCTAACCAACTAGAAGAGGGAAATAGTAAGGAGCACAAATGGGAGGTTTAGTCAGGAAGAACTAAAAGAGAGGAGGGGGCATAGCTCCACTCACATTCTATTAACTAGTGCTCATTCACACGGCCACAATTAACTGCAAGAGAGAGTGGGAAAAGTCAAGCCCTGCATCCAGGAATAAGGGTCAAATGGATTTTAGTGGACAGCTGACCGTCTCCGCCACAGTTCATGCGTCTGGCCACAGATACTCACGTACACCCTTATTCCCACATATAGGTCGCACTCTCCTCTTGTCTACTCTGTTATTCCATATGGCTCAAAGCCCAGGACCTTTTGATGATGTACAAGTTTCTGATCGGGTTGAAATGTAGTTCCTTATGGTCAGACAATCGATAAACTAAGAGACAAGTTATCTATCCCTTGCCATACCACATTCACAAGGGTGGAGCTGGGCTAGGATATTGGCAATAAAAATTGCCATTCAAAAAAGAGATGAATGTGAAACACGCCTGAGTGATTGGTCCATAAGAATGAGAGAATCTGATGGGCAAGCACCGTGAAGACTCCTGCTCAGGATGTAGAAGTGTCCATTGTTCCCTACTGCGCTTGGCTTTGCACTTTGAAAGCTTCTTCCTTGGTCATTAAATTCTGTGGCCACATTTGAAGTGAGCATTGAGCAATGTGCCCTCCTTGAGAGCTATACAGGTTTTGTGGCACATTTTCTAATGGTGCTAGGGTTGTTTTACAGAGGAAATAGGCAAAGACTTTTTGAGCCAGGTTCATAGTTACTTTGGCAACACAAATCCCTTAGAAACTTAAGTGACTCCTGGTCAATTTGCTTTCAGTCAGCTCCATTTGCCTGTAACTACACCCAAAGTTATTTCTGAGACACAGCTCTAAATCTCTTTATTTCTTTGTCTACTTGCATTCATCTTTGCCTCTAACTTAATGACACTTCCTTTGAGGCATCTCAAATAATGAGCTAAGATGAAAAGCATGATTCTTGATGTAATCTTAGCTAGAGGGCTGAGTTCTTTTGGTTGATGAGAAGCATTGATATATCTTTTTCCTCTAAGCCTTATTTAGCCTTATCTCCTATTGTTTTAGGTCTAAAAGCATTTGGTTTCTCCAACACTCTGAGATCCTCAATTTCTTTTGAAAATCAGCAAATCCTTTCCTGAGCTCATTTTTTTCTCATAATATTGTTAAAAGCAGTAACAACAAATGTTAGAACTTAGGCTCTTTTAAACCACTCTCCCAAACTACAGGTGCAGAAGGCATGTAGTACTCCTTCCAAATTATTCTAGACGACATTCACCAAATAACTCACTTCAGCATAGCATGAATAGTCCACTACTTTCTAGTAAGTGATGTCTAATTGTTTATCTCCTGATACCCAGACAGTAACCCAATGCCATGTATTTCAGGGTTTGGCTATGGTAACATCTTTATTTCTGTATTAAATAGGCTAAATGCCGTAATAAATACACCCAAAATGTAAGGGTTCAGCACAATTAAAGTTAGTAATTTTGCTCATGTAACTATCCAGTGTGAACCCGGGAGAGGAGAAAAGACTTCTGCTCCATACAGTCATTCAGAAATCTAGGCTCATAGTGCCTCTTCGTCTACAAAGTCATCTTCCCAACCGCCTAGTGGCAGGGAAACAGAATGGAGAGATGCTCACACGAAGTTTTCTGGGCCAGACTGGCAAGTGGTACAAGTGGTAGCCTTCACTCACCTACCATTGGCCAGACTTAGTGGCATAACCACATCTAAATGCCAAGGAGGCTAAGACTTGTTGTTTTAACCACTATCTCCAGTAATACATTAAATAGTGGCAATGATCATTGGCATTCTTTATGTCCCTTATCTTAAAGGAAATGTATGTGAACTAAAGTTTCTCCATTAAGAACAATGTTTTCTGTAAATTTTTAGTCTATAACCATTATTATTTAAGAAAGCACTTTCCTAGTTGCAAGGGGATACTATTTTCATCATAAGTAGTTATTGAACCCTATAAAGTGCTTTTTATTCCTGCAGCTATTGAGAATTTGTAAATTTAAATCCTCCTTTTCCTTATTATTATTATTTCAACACAACTGTACCAGATTTCAAAGCCAAAGTTTTTTCTACTACAGAAGGATCTGCTGACTATTCATAAGAAGCTTCTGTGCAACATGGAAATAAAAACATAAATAGGAATTATGATAATAAAAGAGAAAACATGATGCACACCACCGGGTAGTACCACAAGTGTTCCGGGAATTGAGATGAGGAAGAGAGGTCATGCTCAGGTGGGTTTCAAGAAAGACTCAAAGGGTTAGAAACGAGAGGTAGATGCCCAGAGTCGGGAAACATGAGGCACACCTAAGAAACATAAGTTAAAACATGTGGAGCTCAAAAGTAAGAGTCAAGGTTAGGAAGGCAATCTGGGGACAGGTCACAGGTATGACTTGATGCACTTAATGCAAATCACACTTTCCAGGTCTAGAACAAAAGTAGTCTTTTAGTCCAACATGGCACAATGGACATTAAGTTTATATTTTCTCCATCTAATAATATTAAAGGATAAAAAACAAAATTAAAAGAACAGATGAAAGAATAACAACAACAGATGAATATTTCAATAAAGATCTGGAAAACTGAAAGCAAATGAAAGAGTATTGACTGATGCAGTAGAAAAGAGGAGGAAACATGATTTGTGCAATAGGATATCCCCCCTAAAATGGAACGAGCTATCTGAAGAACACCAAGACTGCCTGTGTGAACTTCAGTTTCCAAGTCATGGGAGGAACAGCGGGGAGAGGTTGGAACCAAGACTTGTTGCAGAAAAGCATAGTGGTTAAAAACACAGATCTTATGGCTAGGGCACATGGGTTTGAATCCAAATTCTGCCACTTACTAATTGTGAGTCCTTGGACATGTTCTTTAACTTCTCTGTGACTCAGTTGATCTTATTTGCAAAAACAGGATGATAATAATATTAGTAACTTCTCAGAGGGCTATAATGAGGATTGAGTGAGTTAATACATATGAAACATTTAGAAGGATGCCTGGGCAATGTTAGCCATCAATTGATGTTGGCTGTCATGATTTTTACTATAATCTCATGAAAAAACATTTGATTTTTTAAAATTTTCATGTATTACCTTGATGATTTGTTATTTTCAATCTATTTTTTAAATTCAAAACCCATTGCCGTAGGATAGGTGAGAAAGGATGAGGGTCTGAACAAATCCAAGAGCAGAGAACATGCAGGAGGGGAATGAAGACTTCAGCCTGGACTCTCACTGGGTGGCTCTCTAGACGCAAATGAAATAACATGTGAGAGGATGGGAAAGGAATGTTACAGAAAAATTAAGATTCAGTCAAGTACCCCCGGTGCCTGGCTGCTGAAACTGCATTGTGATTGAAAACAAGCAAAAGGCCAAGTTTATTACACTGTGAGATCCTTGAGGGCAGGGACTGTTCTATTTAAATCTTTGTCTCCAAGGCAGAGTTCTTGATAGGCTTCCATTGGCATCGATTGACCTCAATTATAATCTACCTGCCTGGAGTTGAGAGTCTTCCCTCAAGAGTAAAGAGAATGACAAGCACAGGGGTAAGACCGAACAGAGAAGAGCCTGACTTCCAAATGAACTCTGTTAGGAACCTGTCACCCCAAAGACAGGGTGGGTCCTGCTGAGGATGCTGGGTCAAAAATCTCCAAGGAACTGTTGAGGCCCACATGTCCATGAAGGAAAGTTAAAATCAAAGGAATTAGTGTCATGATGTGTAGTACTTGCTGTCCTTTTACACACACACACACACACACACACTATGGCTGCCCTACCCAGGGGGTGGGGCTGAGGGATGTCTGTGGTTCCTTGTCTCCTGTCCTAAAAGACAGGGTATGCCAGGGCCCTGGCCATACACCACAGGCCTTTCCTTGATAAACAGTGAGAAGACTGTCACAAATCTGTGTTGTTCAGGATCAGCATTTGAATAAATGCATACCATGACCTCCCAAAGTGCCTGTTTTGAATGCGTAAATTTTAGGGTATTTCAGAATCCTCAAGAGATGGCTTAACAGTCACATTATGCTGAAATCTGTTAGGTTTAACGACAAGGAATGGCGTTTCTTACGTATTTAAAAGATTGCTGTTGGGTCCTACAGTGAGAAGTCACTGTGGGGGCACGTGTGTTTAGGTGATGCTATTATAGCTCATTTTAGCTTTTTTCTTTTCACACTTTTCTGGCTTCCAAATCTTCTATAACAAACCTGTATTACATTTTTAAAGAGAAAAGCACAAGAAAAGTCATTAGCTTGTTCAAAGTTAAAGAAAAAATCATGACAAGACAGTTGCTAATGCATGTTTCCCTAACGGATACACTGCATTAGTCTACATGGGGCTTTACTGATAATTGATAAAAACCGCCATCCAAATCTATGAGTTCTTTGACTCTGTTGCATGAACATGTTCCAGCAACTGTTTAATTGTGGTTTACAGAGAACTGTGGCTGTCAGTTCAACTTAGAGACAAGAATTTCAGTCCTGCAGTGGATATCCAAAAAGTTCTTCAGTACAGATGGGTTTAGGAATAGAACTTGAGATGATGAACATGTGTTGAGTGGTTCCCATTTTTTTGAGCTTGGCCTTGAACTTATCTGCCCCTTAGATTTCATGCTCAGGTCAATCATTTCACAATGAAGAATACACAATTTCTCAAACTTCCTCCTTTCCAAGTTTTATGACTAGAGTTCAACCTGAGTTCACATTATCAGTCGATGAACAGCCCTCAGCGGAGCTTATTAACTAGGATTGTTGTCTCAGTTTGGGTCTCTTCCAAATGGTTTGGCCAAATGCTATCAGTGCATCATATATTAGGAGAATACGTTTTTTCAGCCTCTACTGAAGTGACTCATAGAATGTCCTTGACCCTTCTCGTGTCTCATCTCTCTTGAGGGTGGTGTTATTTGTAATAAGATGTGCTCTGAGGAAAGCTAATAAAGTAATTTTTAGACCGTTTTCAACTAAAGGTGAATAATTATTTCAAATATTGCCAACTATGTGAAAATTATTTCCATTCTCAGCTGAAAGATATTACCTTAAACTGGAAAGCAATCAGTTTAATGTAAGTCTTACTTAACCTAAACCAATTAAATTCTTTCTAGGTCTACTAAAGCAGAGAAGTGCTGAATATTTTAACTTCCTCAGAGCAAAGTACCCCCATCCCTAATTTTGAAATCAAGAAAAGAGGGAACTGAAAAGTAACCAACATCATTTATCCCTACTGAAAAGAATAGGTGAGATTGTCTGTAACAGCCCCACGTCTTGGTCCCCTGCCTCTGCTCATATTTTCTACATTCCCTCCATCACAAAGCAATCAGAGGAATGTTTCTAAACCATAAATTAGGTCATGTGCTTCCCCTACTGGAAACCTCCAATGGGCTTCCCTTTGCACCAGAGTAAAATCCCCGCTCCTTAGCATGCTCTTTAAGGATCTGACTTGTTGCATGCCTGACCTTATCTCCCCTCCCCCACCTTCTCCAACTCTCTCCTTGTTCACTAGGCCCCAGCCAGACCTTTTTCTTTTTTTTCTTTTTGAGGAAGATTAGCCCTGAGCTAACATCTGCTGCCAATCCTCCTCTTTTTGCTGAGGAAGACTGGCCCTGAGCTAACATTTGTGCCCATCTTCCTCTACTTTATATGTGGGATGCCTGCCACAGCATGGCATGGTGTGCCAAGCGGTGCCATGTCCCTACCGGGAATCCGAACTGGGGAACCCCAAGCTGCCGAAGTGGAACGTGTGCACTTAACCACTGCACCACCAGGCCAGCCCCTAGACCTTTTTCTTGAAACTTCAAAGAAAGTTTGCTCCTTTCTCAGGACTTTGTTCTAATTTTTTCTCCTTTTTACCTCATAGCTTTGCTTGGCAGCCTCCTTGATATCATATCTATCTCACACCTTCAAAGAAGACTTCTGGTGATTTTATTTTTTGCCTTCTTTGTCTACTACCATACACCAAAGGTGGGAATGGTGAGTGGAAGACAGAAAAACTCAAAGTTGTGTTGAATGAAATAGATCTCCCCTGCCCGAGGTAAAGCAGCTTCCTCTCTCCTTCCTCCATTAAATGCTATCTCATTTCTTTCCTTTCTTTTCATCACAGCACTCAGTTTCTACGACTATCCTCTTTATCTGTATAACTGGCTATTGATAAGTCTCAATTCAGTGGGGTAAAAAACATTCAATCTTTCATTCACTTATGCTATATGGAACCTACCTTTCCTATTCCTTATAGACATCCTGGAGAGATAATAGATTTTCCAGTCTCTTTTGTTATTAATATTATTCTAATTGCAAAATGCTAATATCATTTCTCATTCAAAGCTCTAGGCTATCCTCTTCCTTCTAGGCTCCAGCTTCTCATGGGTTGGAAGAAGGGAACAAAAAGCAGGGAAAGGACATCTTTTTACTGAACTATTTGTTGTGGTGGTCCTCTGCTAAATGGGTGTAGCTGCTGACCTGGTTTATACAGACTGCCCACTGATGGACTCTGGGAGTCAGAGTCCAATGCTGGATCTCTCAAAGTCACAGAAGGAATCTCAAAGGACTTTGCCATAACATGGGGATTCACACCAGCTCTGCCTCTTCCATTTGTGATAAACTGCCATCACCAAATTCTTATCCAGAGGGTCTTACTGTTGGTGTCTCCTGGCTTAGGGGGCAGGCCCCTTGTGTGAGATACCAGCAAGATAATTCTTCAGCCACCTCCCACTTGATCCTTTGGGTATTCTGGCATCCCTACACACCAAATGGATGGAGTGCAGCTGCTCCACCACTTCCCTTTTTCTGAGCATTGCTGTCCAGCCCAATTTTCTTCCCCCGACTCATGTAGGAGTAGGGCATATCGGCAAAATGCTGCCCAATAGCTGTTCAATAGTAAACAAAATTTCAGTCTCTCACTTTCTTGCAGGCATCTCCAATCTTTATAAGCTTTTCTTTCAGAACTTCCCTTTCCCTTTTCCTATTTAGACTCTAGGAATAGAGGGTACCCTTCTTCCCTCCTTTATACATTCTCTACCAGGTCACTGACAAGGAACCCTTGGTGAATCTCTTCTCTCCACATTCCTTATCTTGTATGGCCTGGGCCAGTAGGAGGTCTTGGTCTGCAAAGTCTAAGAGAGCCCTGTGAGGAACTCAGGCCCCAGCAGTGAGCAATAATTCAGTGGTTCTCTTTAGAATGAAGTAGTACTCAGTCTTTCTTGTTTTCTCTTGTGGATCCTAGTGGCCAATTATGAGAGAATAGGAATAGTCTCACAGTGTCCTGTAACATTGATTCACATGTTTATTTTGTGCCACCTACGTCCTCACAGACAGCAAGACGTAAGTTTCTTGAAGGCAATGACTATGGGGCCCTCTATGTGCCTAGAATAGTGCATAGAAGAGAGATATCACTCAAAAAATATTTGTGGAATGATTGATACACTGACTGGAAAGTTTCAAACATTTTCTTAGGACATATAAAATTTGCCAGAGCAATTAGCAGATCATATCTTATAAAAATATTTAGCACATTCAATGTTGTGTTTTAAAACACCTAACTTGTTCAAAACTTGTTCTACTTTCTGTCCAACAAACTTCTATTCAACTTTTTATGCACATGCATTTCAAAATTGTATTATTTTCAAAATGTACTAAAATGCAAATTAAAACAATAGGAAACTGCTTGATTATCTATGAAACTTACAAAGTGTTATTTTTTAATATAAACCCAGTCTGCTGAGGCTATCATTGCTTGTTATGATAATGCAATTTGGAGCAATCTTTCAGAAAGAAATTGAGACAAATCTTGCAGCACCTCCAAAATGCCCATTCATTTTTCCCTCTATAAACTCTAATAAGCAATAAATCTGTAGAGGACAGGTATGTGTGGTTATACGCTGATTGCTTCTTTCTATCTCACATCCTAACACACACCCATATGAACATTTTTATATAAGATGGATACATTTCCTCTATTATTTATACTAGCAACTGTAAGACAACTGTAGACAAGCTGGAAATTAAGTTACAGGTGAAAAAACAATGAAAACATTTGGATAGGCCAAATAGAAGGGAAGGGAAATAAATGATCACTGAAAATATAAAGAAAAATGACTAAGAATAAAATGACATTGAAAGACAATTTCTGAAGAGATGAGAGCAAGACCTCAGCTTGTGCCTGTGTCACCCTTCCTTATGAACACTGGTTAAAGTAAAGTACGGGAGATGGAGTTTTATGGCAGAGAGATGTGACTCCATGGTGTACATATTGGCCCCAGGCAAGAAAACATTATCCCAACAGATCCATCCTCTGCGGATACTCTGAAATGCTTTAGTGATTTAATCTACCACCTTCAGGGGTGAAAAAAAGGGCAGTAAGTGTGTTTATATATCAAGTACTTGGTACAGCTTGCTAGAGGTAGCTAACGTTCTTTAAGAAGGATCTATTTGCAATTTAAGTGCAAGGAGAGGAACGGCAGTTATTATACTATTTTTGTTGTCTGTGGTAAATACTAAGGAAAGTGCCATGAACCTGTTAGAAGCCAAAACAATTGCATAAAAGGTAAAAAGCACAGCCCATTTTTGCACCTCTTATTTATTTTCAACGAAATAGTGGCTCCCAATCCCAAACTCACTATTAACATCTCCTACCTAATAAAAAAAAGATAAAATAATAAATCATTTGGAAAAGCCAAACAATAACAGAGTAATAAAAAACAGATGAATAGGCGCCGGCCTCATGGCTGAGTGGTTAAGTTCGCACGCTCAGCTTCGGTGGCCCAGGGTTCGGATCCTGGGAGCAGACATGGCACTGCTCACCAGGCCATGTTGAGGCGGCGTCCCACATGCCACAACTAGAAGGACCACAACTAAAATATACAACCATACACTGGGGGGATTTGGGGAGAAAAAGCAGGAAAAAAAAAGATTGGCAACAGCTGTTAGCTCGGGTGCCAATCTTTAAAACAAACAAACAAAAAAACAGATGAATAAAAATAATAACTGTAAAATGTTCTTTAAAAACAAGCTGAATATGTCTAGAAGATGGTAGTTAAAGAAAACATCCACAAATTCCATCTATTTGAAACGTGCTTAAATGAGCCAAAAGAATGAAGGAAAGTATAAAATAAAAGTTAATCTCTGGGGCCGGCCTGGTGGCACAGCAGTTAAGTTCGCACGTTCCGCTTCAGCGGCCCGGGGTTCACCAGTTCGGATCCCGGGTGACGACATGGCACCGCTTGGCAAGCTATGCTGTGGCAGGCATCCCACATGCAAAGTAGAGGAAGATGGGCACGGATGTTAGCTCAGGGCCAGTCTTCCTCAGTGAAAAAAAAAGAGGAGGACTGGCAGCTGATGTTAGCTCGGGGCTGGTCTTCCTCAAAAAAAAAAAGTTAATCTCATCTGAAATTAGGAAATAACCCCAACCTCATACTAGAAACTCTGTAGAATATCTGCTTAGGACCAAGTAGAAAGAGGACCTTGGAGCTTCCATAACATTCCTCCATAGGGCACAGAGCAGGGCTGCAAGAAGTAGAGGACATTGGAAGAGCCATACTATTATTTTTCATCTACTTGGCTGATTTTGAAAGGGGAATGACCCTCTAAAGAAAGCTGGGAAGCCACTGGAGAATGTAGAAGAGAACCTGAAAAACTGCAGGACAAGGCCTGGTTCTTTGAAAGGAGGCTACCATGTCATAACAGACCACATCTCCCCCAGATAAACCTATAAGTTTAATGCAAATAAAATGCCAATTAAATATTTTGGAAAGTGAAGCACAATAAGTGTTAACATTTACTGAAAACTTACTGGATGCCAGGCACTATTCTATGCATTTTACCAAAACAGTTTAGTTAATCCTCACGATAACCCTGTCAGGTACATTAATCCCCATCTTGCAGATAGAGAAACAGAGGCACAGAGAGGCTAAGGAGTTTTCCAAGAGTGTCAGTATGTGGCAGAGTCAGAGTTCAAGCCCAGATAGTCTGACCCTACAACCTGCATGAATGGCCACTGTGCTCTACTGTCTCTCTGACAAAATTATTATAAAGTTTAGTAAAACAATGGTGCTCAAACAGGCCAATTTTCCCCCTTGAAGACATTTGGCTGTGTTGGGAGACAACTCTTTGTTGTTACCTGGTGGGGGTGGTGCTACTGGCCTCTAGTAGGTAGAAGTCAGGGGTGCTGCTAAACATCTACAATGCACAGAACGGACTCCCCAACAAAGAATTATCCAGCCCAAAATGTCAATAGAACTGAGAGTGAGAAACCCTAGTCTAGAAGAATAGATGTGTGCTAATAGCCAGGAAAATCCTGAAAATGAAGAATAATGAGTAGGAACTTCTTCAGCCAGATAGTATAACATAATATAAAACTATGTTAATTAAAACACACGGTATAGATAAAGAAATAGATATTCAGATAAATGGAATGTAACAGAGAATGTAACTCACATATAGACCCAAACATATATAATAATTTAGTGCATAAGAAAAATGGCTTTTCAAATTAATAAAAAAGATTGTTTCTTGTATTTAGAAAACCTGTTGATCCTCAGGAACAAACAATGGATCTCCATTAGTTATTCTTTACAACATAATAAATTTAACATGATTAAGGTTAAGATGTAAAAATAAAACTGGAGAAGTACTAAAAGAAAATACGAACTGAGTCTTTCAGTATGAGAAATTAAAGACACCCTTCTACAGACACAGAAATTCTCAATAAATAGAACAACCCTACTTTTATTGGGGGGAGCCTGGGGATGGAGGATGTTCTTGATATCAAGTGACTTGGATTTTAATGTATCTTTATATAAATAAATAAACATTTGTGTAATATAAGTATATATTTACCGTAATTTTAGTAAAAGACACATACTGTTTAAAAAGAAACCTTTCAAATTTAAGGACACAGAGAAGTTGAAATTAAAGTAAGACAAAAGATGCACACAGAAAATACCAATGGAAAACATACTGGTGACTTTCTGGGATGCTGGAAATGTTCTCTCTCTTGACCTGGGTGGTGGGTACATGGCTGTGTACATAAGAAAAATTTCATCAAGCTCATCCCTTAAGATTAGTGCCCTCCTTGCTCTTTACTATATGAGTGTTACACTCAATAAAAAGGTAAAGAAGCTGCAAAAAATATAGAGAGCTGGAACAGTTGTATTAATATCAGACAAATAGCCTTTTACATAAAACATTTTCAGAGATAACGAGGACCACCAAATGCTGATAAAATAAATAATTCTCTAGGAAGTCATAACAATTCAGAACTTGGAAGAATTTCATAAGTAGCTTATAAAACTATGAAGCCACAAATAGAGAAAACTTTAAAACATTCAATTCTTCATTTAGAAAGAGTAAAAGTTAAGTAAATATGAACTCAAGAAGTTAGGAAAAGAACAAGAGAATAACCAAAAGAAAGTAGACAGAAGGAAAGTAGAAGGATGTAAAAGAAAATAATAAAGAATGGAAGTCAATAAAATGGAAGGTGGAGTGAATAGCTGGGATCACACAGCTGGAAGGAAGATGGAGAAACAGGGGAAATTGAAACAACTAAGCAAACAAACAAACAAACAAACAAAATATATGACACAACTTTCAGACACTCGATATCAGGTGGCGCAGGTCAGTGATGCCTGAGAGAAGGGAAACAAAGGAGGTGAACTCCATTGCCCAGCTTACAGGCTGAGGAATGTCCAGGCCCCACTGCAGCATCTCCCAAGATGAGGAGACAGAGCTGAGCCCAGGGAAAGCTGAGGCAGCTGGAGTCTAGAAGGCAGAGGATCCCAGAGGAAAAACCCCCACACAGAGAGCTCTAGAAACGTGCAGAGGTTCCTCTGAAGTCTTCAGCCCAGGGCTGACTTCCACATGCATAGGAGGACACCATCCACATGTGTCGAAACTTTTCTAGTGTCATAATGACCAATGTAAAAGGCTTGATCCAATTCTGGGTCTTAATTTTCTCATTTAGAATATAAAGTCAGGGAGGCTGGGGGGTCGGAGGCTGCAGACTTATCCAAAAGTCAGTTTGTCATTTAGCACCAAAATGCTCTCACCTTGTGTAAGCTGTTTCTTTAAATGGATCCCTTTTTGGCCTTTTTGAGGGCAAATGCATGAATATGTTTTGATCCTAACTTGGGTGATAGAAAAGGGAACCCAGCCTCTCCCGAGATGCCTTTCATTGTAGAGCTGCAGCTCTTCCACCTTCTGTGGGTAATTCTGGATGCCATCAAACACTTCCAGTCATGAGAGAAAGGTGAGCCCCGGCAGAGCACCAGCAAAGCTTTGCTCCTCCTGGAATCAAAAGTATTTAAAGTCAAGAAGAGAAAGTATAAAGCAAAGAGCATAGTCATGTAGATACCATTTTCAGCAATTTAATAACTTTTCTTCCACCCTGTTTTTCACTCAGTACAATAAGCCCTGAGGTCGCAATGCAGACTTTCTTCTAAGTCACGTTTTTCAGAAATGTAAGAAAATGCAGGGAAAGGAGAGAAATTTTAGATGATAAGATATCAATTCATTTTGTCTTTGATTTTGTCACCATCACTGGTGACAAATGTGAAAATCTCAAGTATACATGAGAGTATGGATGAACAACAATGCAGAGTTTTATTTCATTTTCCTCCCTCTGATTTCCAACCTGTTCTAGAAGCAACTCTATGAAAGAAAAAGAAAAGTTGCACATGTTGATACAGTATTTTTATAGATTAAAATCAGAAAAATTGCTGTGAATATGGAGAACAAACAAAATTTCAGAGGGATCTCTTAAGAAAGCTGACTTTTTAAGTGCACAATTAGATTTCATATTTTAAATATCACGCCTGAATCAAGGGGTGGAAATGGAAATAGGGAAGCCAGTGGAATTTCCATTTCCCTGCTCATGCTGACGTATCTGAGTGTTCTTGGAGCGATGTTACAAAAAAGAATGGAATTGCATTTAAAGAATATGTAGAATTAAGTCTGCTTTAGAGGCAGATTTTTTTTTATTGAGATTCATAATAGTTTACATCATTGTGAAATTTCAGTTGTGCATTATTTCTTGTCTGTCACCACACAAGTGCTCCCCTTCACCCCTTGTGCCCACCGCTCACCCCCCTTATCCCAGTAACCACTGAACTGTTTTCTTTGTGCTTGTGTTTGTTTATATTCCACCTATGAGTGAAATCATATGGTGTTTGTCTTTCTCAGTCTGGTTTATTTCGCTTAGCGTAATACCCTCCAGGTCCATCCATGTTTTTGTAAATGGGATGATTTCGTCTTTTTGTATGGCTAAGTAGTATTCCATTGTATATCTATACCACATCTTCTTTATCCAATCATTGGTCAATGGGCACTTGGATTGTTTCCATGTCTTGGCTATTGTAAATAGTGCTGCAATGAACATAAGGATACAGATTTTTAAGGGAACAGTTCTGATATCTCCACAGCATGAATGGACCAGGAGAGAAGGAAGGAGATGGATTGTGGGAACTGAAGTGGTTCCTTAGCTCAGGATCTGTGATGATGGAGGAAGGAGTTGTTCTCTCCAAGGTGTGAAGAGTCAGCTCTTTGGGAGATTTCCCTGTTGTCATCTCTCAAGCTTGTAGCCACTCTGATCAGAGATTCTGCTCACTCCCTGAGGTAGGTTTTGCCTGAATCCCTTTTATGCTCGGAGCCCATCTTTAGCAATGACAATATTTCCCACAATGGATTTGCCATAGAAATATGTGTTTTCTGCATAGGAGGCTGATTTTTGTAGGCCCTTGTGGATTTAACCCATCTTACAACTTAAAAGGTCGCTGAACAAAATGTGGCTTTCCTTTGCAGAGTCACTGATCTCAACTGTTTGACCCACTTGGTTCTAAACACACTGCCATTCTGCCCCAACTCACAGAAAGCTCCATTTTGACTTGGCGTCACTTATCCACGCTTCCCCATCTATTCATACATTAGTTTCATCATTGTTTGGTTTAGTGATTTTTCTTTCCTCTTTCCTCCCATGTGCTTAACCACGCCAGACCACTCTTTACGCCGTATTTTAATAGAATACCTTAGTGGTCAGTCTCCCCAACGCAATAGCTTTGAGATCAGGGAGTGAGTCACTTTTTCACTATTGTACACATAGTGCCTCACATAATAACAGGCATTTATAAATACTCACTGTGTGATTGAATGAATAAATGAATTAACTGATTAATACTCTATGAAAGACTTTACATCAGTTTCTTGCAATTACATGATGAAAAATGGTATTATTGTTGTAATTGGTATTATTACTACTAACCATGCTAAATGTGAATAGAAATGTAACAGATGAGCATAGAATTACATTGAGAAAAATCTAAAAATTAAGGTCAAAATTTTCTTCCCCAGAAATACTCTTCCCTCCAATGTCTACTTGGTTTCTCTTTGTGTCCTTCAAATGTACTCTCAAAAAAGTTTTGAGGGAAGCTTCCCTGACCACCCTCTAAAATAAGCAATCCTTTTCCTCCCCCACAACACGTACACACTGTAATGAATACAGGGCTACTAACTGACAGCTCATGCTATCAGCCCTCTCTGGAATTGACCTGGGCAAAAGAAAGTCATCTCGACAAGGTCACACTTGCTTCCCAGAGGACAGCTTACATCTACGTTCTGGTCATTGCAGGAGTATAAAGACCTGGGCCCCTTTCCCTAACTCAATACAACTCTGAAGGCCCATCTCAGCTTCCTAGCTCCCCATGGGGTCTGCAGAGTCCTAGCTGTGTCTGACTGAAAGAAGTACCCTATTTCTCCCTCTACCCAATCCTGCTTCCTTCCCTCTCTGACAAGTATTGGTGCTAAGAGCACTTTCAGTAAACTCCCTGCACGTGAATCTCCATCTCAGGCTCTGCTTCCTGGACACCTGACCTGCAGCTCTCCTCCCTTCTTCTGCTTGATTTTTCTGCATAGCACATCTTACACTTATTGCTCAAATATATTCATTACTGACCCATTATATATTCACTCTACATTGTATTATTGGACATTCCCCCCCCCCCCCATTAAGTTGTAAGCTCCATTTGGGGCAGGAACTTTGTTTAGTTTGCTGATGTAGCCACAGGACTTGGAACACCCTAAGAACTAAATAGATTTTTATGATAAATATTGAATAAATGAGAGCAGGAACTTGCAAAACTACATCCTGTTTTGACTGCTATTGCTCAAAAGTCTTCCTAAACTCCAGATTTTACTGTCTGCCAGAAATTCAAAGTAGCTCTACTGGTATATATTAATTACGATCACAGCAGAAATTAATATGCAAAGGCTGTGCCCTAGCATAATTAGGACTACAGCATCAAGAGTTAACATTTTCAGGGGGACAATTTCTGCTATATTTCTATAATTTGTATAACTTTGATTATAAGAGTTGTCTTTAGAATAATGATAGTCAGCATTTGCATAGAGCGCTACAGGTCACAAAACATTGCACGTATTATTTCATTTGGTTTGAAGCTGACAGAAACCATGTAGAATTGTTATCTTAGTTTTACTAATGAGGAGACTAAATCTCTGAGAGCTTAAATGACTTTTTCAGTGACAGCTGGTACCTGAGTTAAACCCAGGTCTGCTGAACCCAAATCCACTGCTTATTCTCTCAGGATACCAACCCAATAATTCTCTGGAGCATGACTCTACAAAACTCATGTTATACTGTAACATCTGTCAGAATAGCAAAATATGGGCTCCTCAGTCATCCACCTAGAAGACATCCTATATATACAGCTTATTTAAATTTATTCCAAATAGTATGGTTACTTAGCATTTGTGGAAATTCTGAGGGTTTTGTTTGTTTCGTGTTTTATATCTGCAGTTGTGAATTAATACCATAGATCTTCTGGACAAAGGCCATATCCTAGCCATTACTTCTTATATCTCTAAACATTCATTTACAATTCTTTGCCTTTCTATGAAAGAAGATACATACTTCACCCATCTACAGAATGAATTTGCTTTTGATTGTTAGTGACTTTTATGCTCTTTTACATAAATGTAGAAATATAAAAATTTCATATAAGCAAAAACAAAGAAAATTACATATTGCATCTACACAAAGAGATCATATTATCACATTAATATTTTTGTGTTTTTCCTTCCAATACTATATATATGAAATACATATTATTTTATAAATTTATTTTTCTGAATTATTTTTTATTCTGATGATACAGAAATGTTGTCTTGTCATTTTAACATTTAGAAATCAATCAAGAATTTAAAAATACCTTAAATTTGTAGATAAATTCTTACCAATAATAATATACATGATTAATGTGATTGTCCACAGCACGTAGGTAAATAATAATCTGAAACATACACATTAAAACTAAAAAGAAAACATCTATGTAGAAAATCCAAAACAGTTAACCAAAACACTCCTGGAACTAACAAGCAATTATAACAAGGCTGCAGGATAAAAGTTTAATATATAAAAGTCAATTGCTTTCCAGCAATGCACAAGCAGAACTTGAAATTTAAAACACAATACCATTTACATTAGCACCTAAGAAAATTAAATACTTACGTGTAAATCTAACGAAATATGTACAAGACCTATATGAGGAAAACTACAAAACTATGAAGAATGAAATAAAATAACTAAATAAATGGTGAGATGTTCCACATTTGTGGATAGGAAGACTCAATATTGTCAAAATGTCAGTTCTTTCCTACTTGTTCTTTTTTTGTTTGTTTGTTTGTGTGCGTGTGTGTGTTTTGAGGAAGATTAGCCCTGAGCTAACATCCACCGCCAATCCTCCTCTTTATGCTGAGGAAGATTGGCCCTGGGCTAACATCCGTGCCCAGCTTCTCCTGCTTTATATGTGGGATGCCTGCCACAGTATGGTCTGATCAGCAGCGCATAGGTCCTCTCCTGGAATCCAAATCGGTGAACCCCAGACTGCCGAAGCAGAGCGCATGAACTTAACCACTGCATTGCTGGGCCAGCCCCCTGACTTGTTCTTTAGAATCAATGCAGTCCCAACAAAAATCCTGGCAAGTTATATTGTGGCTATTGACAAACTGATTCTAAACTTTACGTGGAGAGGCAAAAGATCCAGAATAGCCAACACAATGTTTGAAGGAGAAGAACAAACTGGAGGGCTGACAATACCCAATGTTAAGGTTTACTATAAAGCCACAGTAGCCAAAATAACACAGTGCTGGTGAAAGAACAGACACATAGATCTATTCAGAAATACCCAGAAATAGACCCACATAAATATATTCAACTGATCTCTGACAAAAGAGCAAAGGCAATACAATGGAGCAAAGATCATCTTTTCAACAAATGATGCTCAAACAACTAGACATATACATGAAGAAAAATGAATCTAGACACAGATCTTACACCTTAACAAAGTGCACTATAGACCTAAATGTAAAATGCAAAACTATAAAACTCCTAGAAGATAACGTCTGGGAGAAAACCTAGATGACCTTGGGGATAGCTATGACTTTTTAGATACAACACCAGAGGCAAGATTCATGAAAGAAATAATTGATAAGCTGGACTTCATTAAAATTTAAAACTTTTGTGAAAGACAATGTCAGGAGAATGAGAAGACAAGGCATGGACTGCAAGAAAATATTTGCAAAAGACACATCTGGTAAAGGACTGTTACACAAAATATACAAAGAACTCTTAAAACTCAACAATAAGAAAACAAACACCCTGACCAAGAAATGGGCCAAAGATCTTAACAGAAACCCCACCAAAGGAAACATACAGATGGCAAATAAGCGTATGTAAAGATGCTCCATATGATATTTCATCAGGGAAATGCAAATTAAAACAGTAATGAGATACCACTACACACCTATTAGAGTGGCTAAAATCCAGAATACTTACAACATCAAATGCTGGAGAGGACGTGGAGCAATGGGAACTCTCATTCATTGCTGGTGGGAATGCAAAATGGCACAGCCACTTTGAAGGACAGTAAAGCTAAACACACTCTTACCACACAATCCAGCAGACAATCACGCTCCTTGGTATTTACCCAAAGGAGCTGAAAACTTTTGTCCACACAAAAACCTGCACACGTATGTTTATAGCAACTTTACCTGTAATTGCCAAAACTTGGAAACAGCCAAGACATCCTTCAGTAAGTGAATGGATAAACTGTGATACATCACACAATGGAATATTATTCAGCACTAAAAAGAAATGAGCAATCAAGCCATGAAAAGACATGGAGGAAACTTAAATGCATATTATTAAGTAAAAGAAGCTAATTTGAAAAGGCTACATACTGTATGCTTCCACCTATATGATATTCTGAAAAAAGCAAAATACAGAGGCAGTAAAAAGATCAGTGGTTGTCAGGGGCTGGGAAGGGGGAGGGACGAATAGATAAAGCACAGGATTTTTAGGGCAATGAAAATACTCTGTATGATACTGTAATGATAGATACATGTCATTATGCACTTGTCCAAACCCATTCAATGTACAACATCAAGAGTGAACTCTAACGTAAATGCAGGACTTTCGGTGATTATGATGTGTGAATGTAGGTTCATCAATTATAACAAAGGTACCAGTGTGTTAAGGTGATGTTGATAAAGACAAGGCTATGCATGTGTTGGGGCAGGGGAAATCTCTGTACTTTCCTTGTAATTTTGCTGTGAATCTCAAAGAGCTCTAAAAAATTGTCTTTCAAAATAAACAAACAAACACATAAATAAGGAAAATGTGTTTTTACTTTTCTTACACACCTGATTTCTGTTTACCAGTATACCAGCTGAGCTTACAAGAGAACATCCAAGCATGTGTACCTTGTGATGGCCTGTCTTAGTCTTCTCATCCTGCCATAATGAAATATCACAGACTGCATGGCTTAAACAACAAAAATTTATTTTATCACACTTTTAGAGGCTGGGAAGTCCAAGATCAAGGTCCAACAGTGTTCGTCTTCTGGCGAGAGCTCACTTCCTTCCTTGCATATGGCTGCCTTCTCGCTGTGTCCTCATATGATGGAGAGACAAAGAAAGTTCTTTGGTATCTCTTGCAATAAGGACATTAGTCCTATTGGATGAGGGTCCCATCCTTATAACTTCATTTAACTTTAATTCCTCTGCAAAGGCTCTCTCCAAATATAGTCACATTGGAGTTCAGGACTTCAACATATGAATTTGGGAGGAACACAAACATTCAGTCCATAAAGTGCCCAAACTTGAAAAGAAGAATGGATCTAAATAATATGTTCTCAAGGAAGGATCTTGGGGGCACCTGAACATGCAGCATTGAGTACCCCAAATCCGTTCTAAACAAGGCATGCCTTTAACTAGATAGCAGCTAAGGTGTGACACAAGTCCACACATCATAGTAAACTTAGCTGATGTTAGTAAGTCATTTTATCTCATAAGACTCAATTTTCCTATCTGAAAAATAGGAATAATATTTACTTCAAGGACTAGAGTGAGGATTAAACCAAATTTTGAATATTACTGCCAACTATAGAGCTTACACATACACTCGATAAATGTTAGTAGAAATGAAGGAATGACAAACTGTTTCAGATCACCTCAAAGAATATCCAGTTGCTTCTAGATTAGCTAAGGTCCTTTGAGGTATGCTCCCAGGGTTCTAACCTAGCACCAAAGAAAGCTCTGGATGTACTCCGTAAGCCATGAACATACTGAGCACCTGCTTACTCTATGTCAGGCTCTGTGCTAGGTACAGGTATAGGTTTTCTATAGCATTTTAGCCTAGGTAATGTACATTCTTAGGAAGAAATCGTCAGATTGAAAGTGTTTAATTATAGCTAAAACATAATTAGACAAACTCATTAGAGGGCACTGTCTACTGGTAACAGTTTGTCTTTTAAGCCTTGGAGCTGCAAGTCACGTGTTCTAAGAAGTGAATCCCTCTCTTTCATGGTTATTATCCCAACAACATTGACCACACCTCCTCAGTACATCTCACACTCAGCACATCTCAGTACTAGGGCTCACTGGCTTTCAGAGTCCTCTGGCTGGTTCTTCACACCCAAGGAAGAAGAGCTATGGTAATTGCGATGAGACTTGAAATACCGCTTTGTCACGCCAACAGCAACGTCACAGAAAATAGTGGCTTTCCATGGAGCACCTCCCCAGGAAACAGACCCTGAGATAGGTTCATCAGTTACGTTATCTCATTTAAGTCTCACAGCTGCATGAAGTTAGTATATTCATTATTCCCATTTTACCAATGAAAAAAAAATGTGTGGCTCCAAAAGTGGTCTGACCAAATAAAAATATAAGGGGCTGGGGGCCAGCCTAGTGGCATAGTGGTTAAGTTTGTGCTCTCTGCTTTGGTGGCCTGGGGTTCATGGGTTCGGAACCTACACATTGCTCATCAAGCCATGGCATGGTGGCATCCCATATACAAAATAGAGGAAGATTGACACAGATGTTAGCTCAGCAATAGTCTTCCTCAAGCAAAAAGAGGAAGATTGGCAACAGGTGTTAGGTCAGGGCGAATCTTCCTCACCAAAAAGATTAGGTATGTGTGTGTGTGTGTATATATATATATATATATATATATATATATATGGCTGAGTAAAATTTCAACCCCAATCTGTCTAACTCCAAAGTCAACGCATGAATCTACCAAAGGCTGGTCTATTACGGGCAACCTAAAATCAAGAAAGACTGGCAATTTAGAATTCTGAATAAATGGCAACTATATGTTCTTTCATCTACTTTCAGTAAAGACTTGGAACTGGAATATAGCATAGTACTAAAACTTCGTATCAGACTTCTAACAGGAATGACATAAAACAATGATTATAGGCCAAGTGTGAAAGAAAATGAGAATAATTGACTTTTCAGAGCTACTTATTTTCACCTAGAGACGGAACTGATATTACACATTTATTTATACTGGGTAAGGAATCATAGCCAGCTCTGGTGATCTAGCAGTTAAGATTTGGTGCTCCCACCACCACACCTGGCTTCATTTCTGGTCAGGGAACCACACCACCCATTTGTGGATTGTCACACTATGGCAGCTGTGTATTGCTGTGATGCTGAAAAACTACCTGTGAGGTGGAAATCGTAACTCTCCTGTGGACTCTTTCCTCCTGACTGGTGAGCATTTTTGCGTGTTTCAAAGATATCAAAGTAATTTCTACAGGGCTTCGCTTGTACCTGTGACTTTTGCTATACCCTTAGTGCTGCTGAAAGGATGTATGATGATAAAGCTCATCTCCTCTGGTGTGGTCTGGGTCAAACTTGAATCTTGAGCTTGAAAAGAAGGCAGAATTTGCTGCATGGGGAAGCTAGCCCATGTGTTTCTCTAAGGCATGTAAAAGTTTTAGAGGTGAGAAATAATTGATTAAGAGAAATGGGTAAAGGAAAAATACTTTTTTGTTGTTGTTAATGTGTAAATGTCTAAAAATAAATCCTATCCTGAAATATTAGTGATACAGGTAAATTAATGTAGTACTAGTAGCAAGATCATCCACTCTGATATGGAACCTATTTATCCCTCATTCTTTTCCATAAAGCTTTCCCAAGGTGGTAGAACATGAAGAACATTGTTTGGAAAAACAGATAAGATAACTTCGTAAGTGGTTTCCAAATATTTCTCTGCCACTAGAATTTAAAATGGATCTGCTTACCTACCCGGGGCTCAGCCACATTCATGGATGACACCCTTTCCCCTTCTGGTGATTCTCACAAATTACTACAGGCTTTTTTACTCAAGAAGTCATAAGGCATCTGCCTGAAGGAAATATATTCAGCTATGTCAAAGGCACACCTTCCAGGAAAATGACCTTAAAGATGGAAATTTTTGAAGATAAAAATTTATTGAATTTTTTTTCTGGGTTTCTATCTTATGTTCTTCAGGTCCATTTTAATATCCTTTACATCTTAGGTTGATGGGTACATTAAACCAGTAGGTTTATTCACATATTTAAAGAAAATGTATATTCTAAAAGAAACAAAGCAAAGCAAGGATATAAGAATAAACAGGACAGGGTAAATTTTTTGCATAGGTACAGCTGTCATCTACAGGAGTAGATGTAGCAAACCCATGTCCTGCTTCCAACTGTGTCTGATGGCCATCTTACACTTAGTGTAACTCAATGAGGCAAGAGCCATCATTGACACAAGTGTGTTCCAGGACATATTGCCAATGCCGACTGGAAAAAAGGATCTGGATTTAGCTCTCAGCATTGTTACAGACTTGACTCACTCTACCTACCACTTTCCACCTATTTTATTAAAATTTCAGTGTGTGAACAACTAAATCCTGGCTAAGATCAATGTTTATGCACTCGTCTTCAACATACCCAGTTCCCAATTTAATCCCAAGATCTGATTGGATTGCATGCTATAACCTAATTGTTTAAGACTTCCAGTGTCTTAAACTTTCTTTAATTAGACATTCAAATCTTAAGGAGATGCAAAGATAATTACTTTTAAAATCTTTATAACTCTCCTCACACCCATGTGTAAATAGATGCTTTGTTATCAAGAAATGGCTAAATAAATACCCTGTAGCTGTCAACTTATCTTCTGAACAGAGGAAGCAGAGCACCTGAGTGCTTAGTTTGAGTGACAATCTGTCTAATTTATTTCTGCTGAGTGAATTTATTCATTTGCCAGGAATAATAGTAACAGAAAAATAAAAAGTCCATGCAAGTGCCAAGTAATTAAGCATGGTAATAGAATTCCGTCAGGCTGCTGTGTGGGGTCTAGCACACAGGTTTAGCACACAAGGATAGGAAATTGATTTCTACCCTCTTGATGATCATGTATTTACTTTATATGTCTTCTACTACCAATTCAAAGCACTGTGATCTTTTTTACTGTTTTTTCCTAAGATTAAGCCAGCCAGAGGGCAGATACTCTTACTTTTATGTGTGTAGTCTGTCAATATTCAAAATTTTTTTTTGTCCTCCAGAGATACATAGATAATATAAAATGCTACAGTTTCCTACCTTGTAGAATTAACTTAAATATTTGATTGATAAGGACTCAAATGGAAAATCAGACTCCAAAGACCTATTATCTATTAATATTCTAAACAGAAATTGTGAAGTATGTTGTGATGGGGATAAAAAAATAGAAGAATAAGGGCTCAGTTTATAAAAGAATAGTGATTGACTACACTCTGTTTTTATGTCCTTCATATCCTTTAGGACTTTTAGTACTTTTGTGGGTGGGAACACGGAAATAGAAATGAGTTCTTTAAAGAAAGCAGCTCTACAGAGCACACATCCTTTAAAAAGGCAATAATATCTTGGCGTCCAAGTGGCCCCAATTGAAAATAATAATTACTCACACTTTTTATTCTAATGGGTCTCCTACTCTCTCATCCTCCCACCTACCCCCATCTCATAAAAGGATAGCTCATCAAGAGGTATTGTGTATAATGGGATACTTTTTTCTTTTAATTTTACTTTGTCTTCTAAATAAAAGGTGTAAAAATTTATGCAGAATTGTATGTGAGAACAAAATATGGAGTTTGCACAATTCAAGTATTAGAAGCTTCAGGATATGATTTTTCTAATTTTGACATTCAGGAATGTAGCAACGAAACTTTGCTTATAAAAATAGATAAGCAAGTTCCAACAGATCATAGATCAGATAAGTGATAAAAAAATATTAGACGATTACTATGTCTATGGCTATGTCCCCATCCTAGAAATATAAAACAAGGGTTTAGTCCCTCTCAAAGTGATGAAACTAAACTGCAGAAATCCATCTTCTCCTTTCTTACCCTTTTATTGTTCACAGAAAAAAATGCCCTCATCTGCAAGAAATTTCTATGCCAGGGTCCGAAACTTACAAGCCCTGATATTTTCCCATTTAGACATGTCACTTTGTCAGGCACTCAATGTATTTCATTGCTTGCTTCACTTAGAAAGCAGTTTTCTACAGAGAGCAATAAAAGTGTATTTTCCAACTAAACCAGGGATCACCTCAAGTTGTTGTTAACAGACTACAGCAAGAATGAGAAAAACATATTCCTCTATTTTACTATCATGATGTTGAAAAATGTTATTTTTAAAGCAAGCAACTAATTGGAAAAGTTAGTGATATCCTAGAAAAAGAGTGAAATAAAGGCGATAGAAATTGAATATGCCAAGTTGAGGTTAAGGAAAGTGGGTTGTATTATCCTAAATGGGACAAAGCTAAAGTAAATTGTAAATTAGTCCAGTTAACCCTACGCTCTAGGTAAGAAATTCTGTAAAGATGAAACTGAAAATATCTTTCTCAAAATCCATTCACCTCATCATAAAATTGCTCAGTTTTTGTAGTAAATCCAAAGAATTGTCCTAACAGTAAAAATGCAAAGAAAGCTGAGAATCTTGACAAAAAAATCACAAAAGAAGAAATACAACTGGGCACTAAACACACGGAAAAAATGTTCAACTTCTTTTTGCCTCCAAACTTTCTTGAGGGGCATACAGCAATGTATCTCAAGTCTCACTTGACCAGTCATTCCAGTGTTGAAATTTAAGAATGTGCCCTGAAATTTTGCTAGAAGTAGAGTCTACCCAATTGTCTGAAAAATAAACAAACAAACAAATAGGAACTTATTAAGTTCTGGAACATCTATAAAATGAAATACTCTGCAACAATTAAAAACTATCTCAGAGAAGTATATTTATTGCAAAAGAAAGACATTCAAGATTAAAGTAGAAAATGTGACACAGTTGTTTCATGTGGTCATTTTGGGTATGACCATTTTGATTTGGGGGGCATTTCATGGCCCAAAACAAATTTATGTTCATTTCATCTTTGTAAAAAAAATCAGAGTCACAAACGCAAGAGAAACTTCACCTCCTCCCTAGCACTCCCCATCTTGAGTCTCTGGAGTAGGGGAGGTGTGGGCGGAGGTAAGTCTGGGAGCTAGAGTAATGGAGTCTGCCAAAATGAAGATTAAATAACAAAGTACATGAGATTTTTAAATGCCCATAGCATCAAAATAGATGTGTGTGTAAAATAGATAACATTTTGCATCTATTTGACTTAATTTGCAAAACTTACATTGTTTGAAAATATCAAGTGTTGGTGAGATTGTGGGGAATTAAAGACCCTCAAGGACTACAAATGGATGATGAAAGTATAAGTTAGGAAAATCACTTAGGTAGTATTTAGTAAAGTTGAAAATATTCTATCTTATGAACCAACAATTTAAGTTTTAGGTGTCTATGCTTTTAAAAAGCCCCAAAACACTCACATAGGTATCTATGCTTTTTGAAAAAGAATCCCAAACACTCAGGGTTTTTTATACAAAAAACTTCATTTAGGGGCCGGCCCAATGGTGCAGCGGTTCAGTTCACACGTTCCGCTTTGGCGGCCCGGAGTTCACTGGTTTGGATCCCAGGTGCGGACATGGCACCACGTGGCAAGCCATGGTGTGGTAGACGTGCCACATATAAAGTAGAGAAAGATGGGCATGGATGTTAGCTCAGGGCCAGCCTTCCTCAGCAAAAAGAGGAGGATTGGCAGCAATTAGCTCAGGGCTAATCTTCCTCAAAAAACAAAACAAAACAAAAAAACACTTCATTTCAACTTTTTGTTTTGTAATTTCAATACTTGGAAATGTCCAACAATAGGGGAATGGATAAATATAACGTAGCACATTTTTATAATAGAATCCTATGTGCAATTAAGAGAAATAAAGTAGATTTATTCATATAGACGTATGACGTGTAAAATGTGTCACTGAGTGGACAATACCAACAATAAAAAGATACATACATATAAAATATTGCAATAAAATAAGAAATACCAAGGACTACAGCAAAATTGATAGCCGCTATTATCAGCCTTTCAGTGGGGGTCTCTTGTAGATATCTTCCTAAAGTTACAAGTAACCACTGCAGCACTGTGCGTATAGTACCTGGACACCAAATATATTTTCAGGACTGCTCTACTTTACGTAAGACAAGAACATTTTACTTTTTAAATTGACAGGAGAGAGCACGAACTCCCGTCTTCTTGGCAATCTCAATGCCTCTGCTTCTGAGCAGATGCCATCTAGTCTGAAGAGTACCATCTGCTTTCGTCTTCCTCTTCTTGTCCCCCACCTCTACCTTTCCCAGCTGCTTCATCTTTCCATACTGTCCCTCAAATACCCAATTTCAGGTGAATGAGGGAAGGCAGAATTATGTAAGAGAGTTGGTGACAAGAAAGCAATTCTTTTTCTGACCCCCATAATACAATATATAATACTACATATAATATAAATAGTATTGAATTAGGAAAAACCACCCAGTTTTTCCCTCCTATGTCTTTCTTTCCTATGTGTCTCCTTTACTCTCACACTACTAGCACACTCACAATACTTCAGACATGAAGCGTGTGGAAGTTTTTCCCCACACCAAGCAATTCCTTGTGACACCAGCTGGGTGTCCTGCAAATTAACTCACTTCTAACACTATCCATCTGGATATAGTGTCAGATCCCACGGGTGAAGGGTTCAGTCCCACAACACTGCTCCCCATCACACTTTAGATGCCAATCACAAGTAGTGGGTCCCCAGGTTACCCACAACTTCTGTCTGATTTAGCTAAAAATCAGAGGTTCCCATGACCCCCTCTTTGGGTTCAATTAATTTGCTAGAGCAGCTCACAGAACTCAGGGAAACACTTACTTACATTTACCAGTTTATTAAAGGGTATGATAAAGGATACGGATGAATGTCCAAATGAAGAGATACGTACTGCGAGGTCTGGGAGGGTCCCAAGCTCAGGAGTTCCTGTCTCCATGGGGTTGGGGTGTGTCACCCTCCTGATGTGGATGTGTTTGCCAAACTGGAAGCTCTCTGAAGCCCCTGTTATTAGGATTTTTATGGAGGCTTCATCACGTAGGCATGATCCATCATTAGCTCCATTTTCACTCCTTCTTCCTTCTCAAAAGAAAGGAGGGTGGGTCTGCAATTTCCAAGCTTCTAATTATGGCTTTGGTCTTTCTGGTGACCAGTCTTCATCAGGAGTCATGCAGCAGCCCACCCAGAGACCTCACTAGAACAAAAGACTCTCCTATCACCTAGGAAATTACAAGGGTTTCTGGAGCCCTGTGTCAGGAACTGGGGTCAAAGACCACATGTTAGAACAAAAGATGCTCATAGTGCTCTTATCACCCAAGGAATTATGAGGGTTTTAAGAGCTCTGTGCCAGGAACCAAGAACAGTTTCTATTTTTTACTGACTAACAACTATATATACATTTTCTATTATCTCACAACTATAAACAACAGTTTCACAAAGCAACAGAACATTACACCACAGAATTTTACAAAGCAAGGCCTTTCTCTATGTTCAAAACTACCTAGAGTAACACTTCCCGTTTTATAGGAGCTTCCCCCTTTGAAGCCAGAGTCCTCTCCCCATTTCTACCATCTCCTCCTCCAAGAATTCAAGAAGATATCTGAGATACTAGACAGATTTCAGTCGTCTTAAGTTCCAGAAAGTCTAGTACAAATCTAACATTGGTTTCCTCTTCCTAGAGAACAGCTATATTTCTAGAATTTGTTTTTTTGTTTTTGTTTAGAATAACATTGATTTATCAGATTAATTGATTTATCAGATTTATTGTTTGCTTTTTTCTCAGGAGGGAAGAAAGAGCCATGATCACATTTCTTACCTAAGTACTAATTTAAGTTGAAATGAATAATCAATACACCAAAGATTTCTTTGCTGGGATAAGGGTAGAGAGGTTATGCAGAAATTGGAGGATGTATAATCACATTTTGACACAAACTTATGAATCCAGAATCAATACACTTAATTAGAGCCAGACCATTAGTTTCATTTGGAAGCTTAGGCTTAACTACATGACTTGGATGAAATTCAACATTATATTCTGGCTCTGAAGCCACATAGTATAAACAATGGTTTTACTAAAGCAACAGAGTATCAAACCATATAATTTTACAAAGCAAGGCCTTTCTGTGTCCAAAAGTCTTTGCATTACTCTCAACATTTCCTACATTCCCACAGAGAAAATAAAATCAGAAATGGCATAAAACTATTCAGCATTACTTGAAATTGAGCCTCATTTGGTTAGCACTTGAAAATTGAGTGTGGCTATTGGGGAAGATGAGTTCCACTGATGCTGGTGTTTTTGTTATGTGGACCAAGTGATGAGCTTTGCCTAGTGGCCCAATACATCGTTCTTTATCAATGTACTTAATCTATCCATGTTTTTTCCTCTAGCCAAAACTTCGTATATATAACTCCTGTTTCCTCAACTGACTGTGGGGCTGACTCATATCATCAATTTAGCAGGCAACTGGCCCTTATCTCCTTCCCTGAGGTCCCTCTCTGCTTCTCTCAATGAGAGTTGAAACAACCTGCATTTCCTGGGAACTAGAAGATAAGAGAGTATCAGAATTACTTCTCTAGCAAACAATGTTTGCCCATCTAGAGTGACATTTCCCAATTTATAGGACCCACCCCTCTGAACCAGAATCCTCTCTCATTTCCACCTCTCTCCCCCTCATAATTCCAGAGGGTATTTGAGATGTTGGACTGTGAATATGACCTACAGTGAGCAGTCATGTTGACATCAGAGCTCTGGCTTAGCCAATCATCCAAGATTGCTCTGTTTAGTATTCTTTTAGAATAGTTCTGACAGGATTAAATATATTTTGTAAGGTGTTAAAGAAAATATGATGCTATTTTGGGAATGTCACCTGTTCGTAACTTGATCACTGTCTATAATTTCATCACTGATTATAATTAACTATGATTACTAGGATAGGAAAGCTGGATGATGTATGGGAAAAACATTGGATTAGGAAATTTGGGTTCTTGCTCTGTGATACAAATTATCTGCTAGGTCTCCTTAGTTAATTATCTTAACCTGTCTGTACCTTGCTACCCTCATTGGTTAATGGTTAGTGAGACACCTATCCCACCTACTGCATACAGTTCTTATGAGGATTAAATGAGATAAGCGATTCCAAAGTGACGTGAAAACTATAAAGCACTGTGCAAATTTAACAAAACAGTTTTAACAATCTCAGAGACATAACCTATCATAAGTTTACTTATTTCTAAAATAGAATTTGAATTTGATTATGTTAAAATTTTCTCTTTCATCTTTACCCTTTATGTTGGGCATCTTTTATTCCCTGTCTTACGATCTCTAGGCCTATCCCTCTTCTCTAGCAATTGCTGTGCTAACCAGTTGCAAACAGGTGTAGTCTGACAATCCCTTGCCTCATCTCGACCCCATTTCTCTTGCTTTCTTCCCCAGTGCTTCTGTACTCCTCATTGTAGGATGACTGTAGGAACACGCTCAGCCATTCTGGCCTATGTGAAGGTGTGAGAACTGAATCCCCTTTGGGTCAACTCTTGACCCATTAGGGCAAGAACCAGTGGATAAATTTCCCCCTCCTGCATGCTGTGGGCAGGCAGTTCTGAGGGGCATTTTGCATGGTTTCTCAGAGGGACCCCAGTGGAACTGAACACCAGTTGCCCACACCAGTACCCCAGTTTAGTAACATACCCTTGAATTTCCCTTCCCTCTCTCCCTAGTTAACTCTTCGCAGTGTCCTCTCTCCAGTCTCCTAGGATTACCCCCTGCAGGGAAGGAAGACATTTCCTCTACCCTCTCTGGGTTCTTCTGGCCAGTGAATGAATGAAATTCACATGAGACAGAATAACAGGAGAAAATTAAACACAGCTTTATAACATGTATACATGGGAGAGGCTCAGGCAAGCTGAGCAACTCACCAAAATGTCTGAAACCACCACCTTAAATATCATCTTCAGCTAAAGGCAAAGGAGGATGTTGGGGGGCGGAGTTGATCATGAAAGATTACCACACAAGTATAGTAAACAAGATGTAGATTTAAGTCCTTGCCTTTGGCATTGATAAGAGTTTCTAGAGATAAGGTCATTCCCCCCTTCTTCCTGGTACAGAGAGGGAGACACCTTTACAGATGGAGATTTCCTTTACAATGTAAATGTCTCTCCACAAAGGGTAAGTAAATTCCACTTTTCAGAGTTGCTTTCCTGTCTGCAGTTTACTAAAAGTAACCAGCCCCAAATAATCCTCATGCCAAAGAGACATATTCTGGGGTGGCCAATTCCAGTCCCCCACACCCCTAAATAATCTACCTGTACCCAAATACCTGTTCAGTGCTCTAAATTTAGGAGCTAGGGGAGTATTCAAGCTAAAACATTCTAATTACATTTCTCATCTCCGCTAATAAAATAAGAACACATTGAGGTCAAAAATTATATTTTCTTTATCTTTATAACTCTGACAATTATTGTAATACTTAGAACATAGCAAATATTCAATAAATATTTCTTTCAATAGCAAATAAATTATCAGTTGAATGAATATGTTCAATTTTAAATTGGAAATCAGGGATTTCCACTTTTACCTGTGATGAATTTACATGTCACAGACCATTCCTCATGCCAAGAACATGAGAAAAGCCAACTAAAATTTAAGAAGAAAGGAAAAATTGTTTGAAGGCATTGGAGAGCTTCTGAAGCAGCCAGAACTTGAGGTATCAAGATCCCTGTGATAAGGGAAATGCAGAAATGTGATAGCAATTCTGAATGCCACTTACTCCATAGGGCATTTGACAATTTTAAATGTCAGCTGAGAGGTTAAGACTCCTTAGTAACTATAAAAAGTAGATAATTTAAACTAGGTTAGATAATCTAATCTCACAAGGCTGGGTAAACAAAAATTAGTGTTTGGTGATGCCGAGGCAGCCAGGATTTGAGAGTTTAAGCCTGGAGGCAAAAGAGATGCAAAAAAGTAAACAGATACTCACCTGGTTTCCCCCTCAAGGCATTTTCTGAATTAAGCTCTTTAGGCCAAGATGGTAAGAAGACCAGCACAAAGCCTTTGAAAGTCAAAGCAGATTTTTAAACATCTTTTAGTGTTGAGAAGATGAATTTGGAGGCCATGACCCTCCAAGGGAGAGGCGCTCTAGTGAACAATTTGTGCTCTCATTCAAAACCTTTGGGATGGTATACCACTCAAGAAGGAGCTTAAATCTTAGGAAGACTGAAATCCAGCTTTTGGTCATCTCAGCGATTATGGTGATCCATCTCCATTAGAGCCACCAAGCAGAGGGTAAACTCTCTCCGAAAAGAGAGAACACAATCCAGATCATCTCCAATTCTTCATATGCCATGTCTGATAGTCAACAAAAATCTACAAAGTATACAAAACAAAACAACAACATATAAGACCAAGAGAGAAAGTAGACGATAGGAAAAAACTCAGAGATGACCCAGATGATGGAATCAGCAGTCACAGACTTAATTTAACTATGCTTAATATGTTTAAGAAAATAGAGGGAAAGGTGGGAAATTTCACCAAAGAACTGGAATCTTTTAATAAGAGTCATAGAGAAATTCTAGAACTGAAAAATACAGTAACAGAAATTAAGAAATCAATATATGGATTTGACAACAGACTGCATATTGCAGGATAAAGGATTCATGAAGTATAAAAGTGAAAATTTAGACAGATGTAGGAGGTATTTTGTTACTGTAATTAACTGTAAATTTTATTTTATATTACAATCAGTAATGTTCTTTATTGGTGGGAGAAAGGAAAAGTCCAAATGAGTTTTACTCAAATGAAAAAATGAGACAAAGAAAAAAAGACAGTCAGTGGGGAAGAAATAGTCCTCTGAGCAGGAACCATTTAAATCCGTTCATATTAGCAATGAGAAGTTCACTATATGACTGTGCTTTCTTTTTCAGAAGATTTATTTTTTTGTACGATGGTTTCTTCCTCAAACTGGAAAACCAAAGTAAAATTGAAACTTAGATCATAATAAAGCTAATAATTAGGTTATGATAATTATAAAGCTTATGGTAATTAAAAGACTCTTACTAATTGAGATAAGGAGGATGAGCACCATAAAGATCTTATAGTTAAAACCGCTGAAAGTTATTGATTTTGGTGCATAGTGTAAATATACAAAGTAAACCAAAGGGAGTAATCGTTTTACTAAAGATTGGAAAGAAAATAAGAGTTAAATCATATAGTGTATTAATTTAGGTTCCCACTGATGTGGGATCGGTGAGCCGAGGAGTCGAAAGAAAGATTTCTTAGACTCTCAAGATCTGGCAGTAGTGCTCTTTTATTTAGAAAATAGTGTGGAATAGCATGGGGACAGGACCCATGGGCAGTCAGAGCTTCTGCTGCCGCCGCTTCTGCTGCCCCCGCTGGCATGGGGACAGAGCCCATGGGCAGGCAGAGCTGCTGCTGCTGCCCCCGCTGGCATGGGGACAGGACCCATGGGCAGGCAGAGCTGGTGCGTGGGGACAGGACCCACGGGCAGTCAGAGCTCCTGCTGCTGCCCTGAGTTGAGGGTTAGGGCTAATTTTATAAGGCATAGGTATATGATTCATCTCTTTACAAGACAAAGGAAAGAACATGAAAAAAAGTTAAAATGGTATCAGTGCGGGTGGGGTCTGGTCATTGGGTGATCCCATGACTTTTAGACAAGAATCAAATCGGATTAAGTAAAGGTTAGAAAGGTTAGACACCACCACCCTAAACCAGTTACATGAGATTGCCAGACAGCAACCAACTTAAGTTCTTGCCTCTGGCATTGACCAAGAGCCTCTAGAGATAAGACCATCCCCCCCTCTTCCTGGCACAGAGAGGGAGGCATCTTCACAGATAGAGGTTTCCCTTAGAAATGTAAATGTTTCCCAACAAAGGGGCAAACAAAGTCCACTCCTTGGAGCCTGAATCTCATCTGTAGTTTTAAAACTAACCAGCCTAAAAATCCTCATCATAAGCCATTTTAAAATTAAGCAGCCTAAAAATCCTCATCACCCACCAGATCCTAAGACAGGATTTCAAGAATAAGCAATTTATTTCTAGGAAAACAAGCAGTAAGGGAGGACATCACTGAAACTGCGGAAGGATAAAAGATATACTATCAAGTCAGCTACCACTGTGAGTCCTTAACATCTTAGAGCTCTAAATTACATCAAATATACGCCTACCAGTTATCCCACTAAAGCAGTGAGGGAGCTGGGGTGTTCGTATACTGACTCCTAGCACTCATTGCTTGAGGGTTGCTCATGAGGGCAAAGGGTTAATTCCCCAGAACTTCTTGCCTGGAATTTGCATGTGCAGACAGTGTGCTCCTTAGGAGAAAGCCCTCAGCAAAAATATGAACATGCTGCCAGTTGGAAGTCACTAAAACTCACTAGACAGACTGCAGTGGCAAGGCTCAAGGAATAAGCGTGGTGCACTGTCAGCATCTGCTCCAGACAGGGATTGAACACTGGTGAGATAATGTGGTAGGTTGACTGCACTAATGGCCCAAGCCTTCACCTCTTCCTGGATCTATGCCTTTTGCTATGTGACTTTGCAGTTCCTCTCATAAAGAGGAGTCCACTCCCCTGCTCCTGATTCCGAGTTTGGCCTTATCACCTGCTTTGGCCAATGGGATGACAGCAGACGCATGTAGACTTGAGCAAAGCACTTTTGCACTTCCACTATTTCTCTTGCTCCTCTGCCTTTGCCATGAGAACTACCTGAGCTAGCCGACTGAAGGATAAGACAAGGTAAAGCAGAGCCAGGTCATCCCAATCATCCCAGATGAGGTCATACTAGATCAGTTGACTTGCCACCAAACTCTAAGCATGTAAGACCAGACAAACTAAATAGCCGGCCCACAGATTCATGCATTAAATAAATTCTTATTGTTTTAAGCAACTGAGTTTTGTGGTTGTTTGTTTGCACCATTATTACAGCAACAGATAATTAGTACCTAGAAAGAGTGTACTGCCATAGCATAAACCAAACATGGAGAACTGATTTTGGACAAGGTGGCAGATAGAGGCTGGAAAAATGGCAAGGAACTATTCGAAGAGACTGGGGAGATGGCAAGGAAATTGCTAGAACAGACTGGGAAAATGGCACCCATGTTATATAGTCACGAAACATTTGGTAGAACTGTCATGTGAAGTAACCTGAAGATATAAAATGTACCTCATAAATTTTTGAACTTGACTTCCAAGAAAAATGTTGAAAATATCAGCTGACTCTTATTAGTTGCACATAAGGTACTGCAAGAAAGCGACAAATTTAGAAGAGAACACACACACAATTTACAAGAGAATTTTGTGGAAATACTGAGAGGCCAGAACTTGCTAAGATGGAAACCAAAAACCAGAAAAAGATTCTCAATTGAGACTTGGCCTCAAAGTAAAGATAAAATCAAGGGTGTGGCCATAACATTTTTTTCTTAACACCTTTTAAAGAATTAAGCCAGTGCCCGGTAGAAGTTCTGAGCTTGACAAAAGAACTTTTAAGAAAATTTAGGATGCTGTGCCTCAATAGCCCAATGTGTGCAAAAGCATCAATGGTTAAGAAAGGCGTGACTGCAGCCTGACTATGGGAGACCACCACCCACGAATCAACATTGTGCTCACACTTTCTCTCTCTCTCCCCCTCTCTCTCTCTCTTTCTCTCTCTCCCTCTGTCTATACCTCTAAGTTTTCCTCTCTCTAGGGTTTGTAAATATCCCCAAGTCGTGGCTAGAGTCAGACCCAGGTAGGAATCCGGAGTTTCATATCTTCTATAACACTTGGAGCCAAACCAAGGATCACCCTGGTCATATGGTTAGTTGGAGGCTTCATTTCTGGTTCTTTATGTCCTTTCAAATTAATATAAATCAACCTCTAGCAGTTAACAAACCAACAATGGCAAGGGCCAGCTGCCCAGGAAATACAATCTAAGAAAGGAGATTGAAATAGTCAAGATATTCCAAATTCAGCGGTGGGAGTCATTGAAAGAAAACCCAGGAACAATGCGCTTTTCAGAAATGCATCTTGAGAGACTGAAGGGTGGAGTCTGAAAAGTTTGATTTGTTCGTCACTGCTGACTTGAGACGTTATCCCCATGCATGTAAACAGCTTCGAGCCTTGCTGTTGGCCCTCCATAACTTACTCTTTTTTAATAATCAAATATATTATTTCTCAAGAGAAATCCCTGGTTTACAATTAGTGGCAATACGACAGGTCAGAAAGACAAGCTGCTTTCCTCAACTCGACTTGAAAATCTCCTTTTTGATCTCTATAGCCAGAAGCAACAGAGTCAATAAATTTCAAACGCTACAGCTCCAGAGATG
The DNA here is from genome assembly GCF_037783145.1 of Equus przewalskii. Lineage (NCBI taxonomy): Eukaryota > Metazoa > Chordata > Mammalia > Perissodactyla > Equidae > Equus > Equus przewalskii. Next base: position 88,188,311 of record NC_091832.1, read on the forward strand.
CTAGTTTTTCTCTTTCTTATTTGGAAAAGCAAGTATGAGATAAAAATAAGTATAAAACTCATGCCATGGAAATAGTTATATTTCTGGTCAAGAATATTTTTTAAAAACTTAATAACGATAATAATAATTAATAATAAAAACCAAACATCATATTGGCTGGCAAAAGAGACCAGGCCAGTGTCTTCTGACTCCCAATCCAGTGCTCCTTCTATTTCTGTCTCATTTGACTGGATGTTTTAGATGCTAGAAAGACATTTCTATCCTAAATAATTTCAAAGTAATTTTCTTCGATATTGAGATCCTTTAAATTATTATTTAAAATAAAAACATTTTGGAAAAAAAGGTATGTTACAAACAGTATGTAATATAGTCTCATATTTGGAATAAATTTTTTTTTAAAGTCTAATATAGTTGACAGTTGACCCAATTACATTCCTATTAAGTTAAAGGCATTTCACCAATTAATTGGCTGAAAACAAAATTAAATCTAAACAGAAGGAAAGCCAATATTTCATGCTTATCTTTGAAGAATACAGATGAAGAGAAATAATTGCTTTTTCAACAAATGTTTTAAATCAAACCATGTCCAGCTGGTAATTTAAAGGGGCTACTGAGTAGGAATTACCAAATAATATTATGAAATTGAATGCGCGGGATGATGGCCTGACAAATTATTATTTAAGTTAGTAAAACCTTTATTTCTAAAGCAGCTCTACAAGGAACTGAGAAGTCCTAGAATGCTTGCAATGAAAAGGTTTTGAAAGGACTTTCAATGTTCAGGCAAAACCATCTTTAAACGTAACTAGTGGTAAGTGGCAGGGTTGATATTCAAAACATTTAACCACTTTGACCACACAGTACCGATCAATCAGAATGAGTTCTGGCTGACGTAATGTAAGAGCGCAGGCCAGCTAAATATCAGCCCTGGTTTTAGGTAAAACTAGTAAAATGAGTTAAGCAATAAGGAGCCACATCCTATCTTTTTTCCTCTAAACCCTTAATATAAATGCTTGAAAAGTTACAGGTGCACACTCTTTAACTGGTCATATTGAGAGATGTTCTAATATTGATGCTGGAAACCAGTGGGGCATTTTTGGTCTGAAGGCAAGCTTTGCTTGGCCTGCTCAGCATTTCTTTAATGTGAATTAATGGACAATATTTTGTAATAAGTAGACCTCACATAAAATGTTTTGGCTTCTCTTGAAATATCAAAGATCTATGAATAACGACCTCACAACCCCTCATGACAGCAATTAGCAGCTGTTCCCTTCCGAATGGGCTTGCTGCCCATGGGACACGCAGCTGCAGCCAGACTGTTTGACACCTTTAAGTAAGCTGCTTCATGCCTATAGACATGTGAGTTTGGAACCCGCGTAGAATTCAATTAGGAAAAAAAGCAGAGAACAGCCTCAAGCTTCCTATGAATTTAAGTCACCTACTTAGCTCCTCCACCCCGTGTGTCCTTCCACAAACCAATCAAACTGTCAGCATGAGTAGGAGCAGCCTCAAAGGTGAATAAGTGACTTGAAAAGGAATATAACAGCATGAATTGTCTACAAAAAAGCAGGGTAGAGAATATTTTATGATTTTACAGAAACAATAGTGTTTCCTGTGTCATTTTCCTACAATTTGTCACAATGCCCCTTTACAAGGAGTTATTATTCCAAACAGAGTGCCCCTAAATTGCAGTAGAAATTGGATTTCAGATGAACAATTTCATGTCTCCTAAAATTTCAAAAGACAGTTCAGGCTTGTTTTATTTTGCTAGTAAAGTCCTTAGTTTAGCTAAGTGTAAGAGACACAAGCCAATTAGTGTGCTTTGAATCTTTTTGTGACTCAGAAACACACATTTGTAAGATCCTTGTACTATAATCCTACCTATTTTGCTAGACAATGAGCGCATAAAACACTTCCAACTCCAAGTGCTTAATAACAGTTGATTAATATTGATCAAAGAATGTACAAAAGAGAGATGCACAGTCCAGTCGATATTTAGTCATGTCAAATAAGACTCATTTCCTTTTCCAGTATGATCTCTAGGTTGGTAGATTATGAGAATGTGGCTATATAGTGTTATCTATAAATAATAGGTCTTTATATAAGCTTTTCCATTGTATTCTTGCAGAGTGATTGAGGAATATGGACCAAATTAAATCAGTTAGAAGGATTTTATTGTTTCCTTAAAAGTGGCTCTTTCTCCAGCATTTTCTTGGTTTGTGGCACCATAATTCACCACTAGATATCCAAGACAGAAATTTTGGCATCATCTCGATTCTTTTTTCTCCTCCTTCACCCACATTTGATACTCTACCATGTCTAAAATCCAGTCTATTTTCCTCATCCTCATTACTGCTTCTCTGAAGCAAATCTTCCTACTACAACAGCTTTCTAACCTTGCCCTGCAATCTGTTCCCTTTAAATCCATCCCCAGAAGGTCACCAAATTGATTATTTAAAATAAAAATCACTCCACAGCACTACTCTACATAAAACCCATCGATGATTCCCCATTCAAAGTCCTCACTGATCTTAGGTTGCAAACTAGAAAGAAACCAGAATCACCAAGAACCACATAACCTTTTCACATGAATCTGGAGATGTTTTGTGTGGAAGTGAAAAGCTCTGGGTATATAGAGCGATCTGGAAGTAATTGTAGGATTGTAGTTAGATTTTTTTTCTGCAAAGGTCCAAGAATGGAACAAGGATTCACATATATTAGAGAATCAAATTTTGATTACTACAAGGGACAACTTTTAATTCTCAGAATTAAAGAAGATTATGCCAAGAAAGTGATGAATTTCCCATCACTGAAACTGTTCAAACATAGACTGGACAATTTATTTTCCAGATCAGAGTATTATAAAAACTGTTCAAGTCTCTAATACTTTAATTACGTGAATTTTGTGAATTCAAAGATACTCAATACCACTAACCTTTCTATTATAAGATTTAATGAATCAAAATATTGACAACCACTGGCTTTTTTTATAATAACACAGTTTCTCTCTCATTCCTTTTGGCTAACCATACCCACCTCCCAATTACCCATCTCATCAGTTTTAACAGTCTTAACTAGAGTAAGTAAAACCTCCTTGGTTTAGGAAAACTCAATAATATTCACAACTACTACCCACCAATTCCTCACGAGAATCAGTGGGTAAATGCTATCACCCAGGAAATACCAGTCACAAAGCATTTGCCACTCCAAGTCCTACAGAGATACCCTTGCACATTAACTAGGTAATAACATTTTTTAAGAGATTCTGACTTTAAGTTCAGGTCTAAAGTTCCTGGTAAAATTAAGAATTCCTATGAAGATTCTTTTTTTTTTTTTTTTTTTGAGGAAGATCAGCCCTGAGCTAACTACTGCCAATCTTCCTCTTTTTTTGCTGAGGAAGACTGGCCCTGAGCTAACATCCATGCCCATCTTCCTCTATTTTATACGTGGGAGGCCTACCACAGCATGGCTTTTGCCAAGCAGTGCCATGTCCGCACCCGGGATTGCAACCGGTGAACCCCAGGCCGCCAAGAAGCGGAACGTGTGCCCTTAACCGCTGCACCACAGAGTCGGCCCCCCATGAAGATCCTTACCTCTACCATCCAGACTTTATGAGACCCAGATCCAGGAGAGGTGGGAAAAAGCCATGCAGGAGAAAAAGAGACCAATCCTAAAAGAATAATGCAAAGTAGCTTATGTGGTATTATTTTCGTTACTCTGGGTGATCAGTTTTGTTATTTTTTATGGTATGAAACAAGTTCCAGGATAGAACTCTCTTCCAGGAAAAAATTAGTTCATAAGTTGCCCATATGCCTCATTTCAAGGAAAATTGGGAAAGGCTAAATAAATACAACATAACTATGGCAAGAACCATGGATTCATATCATTTTTCTGCTGCTATTCAAGCCTCTTCCTCTTGCCAAATTCAGAGGAACTGACTGTATATAAAGATTTAGCAAACTTCAACATTCTGGCCACGGCATGGAAAAGATGTAACCAAGCGCCATCTTGAAATTCATAACTATGGAACTGGGAGTCAGGATCCTCCCTTGATGATCCTCCAAGCATCTAAAAGAAGCAGGCATGGGTCAAGTTGAGGTTTCTGAAGCTCAGGGGGAAGGTTACAATATAGCAACCAGCCTACAAGCCAAAGATAAATGGCTCTCATGCTCTCTCTGGTATACATGCTATATATAGCATGCCAGCTCCTGTTCTGAGGCGGCAACCCTATCAGAGGACAATCCAGAAGTGGAAATGCAGGAGGATAGACAGATCTGGGGAGCATACAGGGTAAGAGACATGGTAATAGTAATTCAGATTCTTGCATAGCTTACCCTTCACTGGCCAACATGCCACATGTCCTAAGTGGGAGAATCTGTGCCAGTTCTCAGTCTGGACTTTGGCAGGGCAGGGGTGGAGGGAGGAGGTTTAATGAGCTTTCTGGAGCCTTCACTGTAGATATTCAGATAGAGGGAAGTCTCTTCTCACTACACCTAATCATAAAATATCAATAAATTACCTCAATGTCTTTTCCAAAATACCCAATGATGTACAGAGTCTAATGGAATGTTAAAACTGGTAAAATTGGTTTAAAATTATTTAAAATCATGAAATCAGAAAGGAAAGTTCACTAACGGTCACATCGCATAAAGAAATATAGTCATTAATCCATTCTCCACTCTCAGTTCTGTTAATCAGCTTTCCTAGAATCTTTGGTGCATAATAACTCTCATTTGTACCCCTTCTGGAAATGGCTAAGTATGTTTTGAAATTGTATGGCTCATTTCATTGTCATTCTAACAGCAGTTACAATATATTGTGGTTAACACAGCACAATGTTCACTGAACTCTGCAACAATTTTGCCAGCCAGTTATAAGTGGATTAGCCTGGTAGGCGCCCTGGGAATATACTGTCCCTAAGTAATCTTCCCTGGCCACACACACGACAGAACTCTCCTTCTCAAAGTGGAGGGTAAATTTGAGCACCTCTCTCAGGGCCTCTGGAAGAAGTTGCACATGGTAATCTGAAAAAATATCTTTTGATTGTATCACTTGTTTCTCAATACTGATGACTTGAAGGAGTTCAAAAACATCAGTCTCCAAGCCGTATTTTTCCCCCTTGGTAGATTATATCTAACGCTCTGCAGGGCTTTCTTCTGGATACTGAATCATTTTAAATAACTATTCTCCTGCAGCTCAAAGCTTGTTGCTGCTGTGCTTTTATGCCATCTATTTTTCCATTGCAAATGGGCTCGTGATTATTTAAAATCAGTTTAAATTATAATATGTTTTGAGTAGGGTTTATACGTACACAGGATTAGAAGAATTTCACTTCTGTCCTGTTCCTCTTGACCACATTATTCATCCTAAATAGATACAGGAGGAGGAAGAGCAGGAAAGTACAAGGAGAACGCAGTTCTGTTGAGCCAAACCATCCACCAGTAAAGAGCACTTGGTTCTGATTCTCCACTAGGATAAGCTGCTCTCACTTTCTGCCTATGACTCTGTTCCGTAGTTTCTGTCCTCTCTAGGAAAAGTAACACACAAAAGAAATTCCACCCAGTCTAGCATCCTTTCAATATCCGTAAGCTGGAGTTCTGTGCTCAAGGCAGCACTAAAGGTTTTCTTTTAGAAACTGATCTCAGAGGACAGGGACTGCATGTGTTTCATTTGTCACCGTCTCCCAGTTCTTGCTTCATTGTATACAGAAATGTTTCCAAAACTGAAATTTCCATTTCACACCTTTTGTTACTTTAATTCTCTGCTCTTTTTGCTTCTGCTCCCAGTGGGAACCCAGTATCCAAAAAATAAAAATTAAATGAAATAAAATTTTTTTAAAAAATTAAAAGTCATAAAAGAAAAAAGAAAAGAAAGAATTAACAACTAATGTCAAGCAAGATTTCTTAAGCACTTCTATGTGCCAGGAATTCTTAAAAAAGATGTATATATTTAAATGCCTGCCTCACTAAAAAGAAGTCACAGGAGTAACAAAGCCGAGAATTTGGCCAGTGAGTGAAATGGTGAGCAGCAGTTGGCTATTCTGATCCCATCCATTGAAATTCTGAAGAACTACACTGTCTTTTGTCATCGTCGTGGCATATATCTGTCCTGGACAGTTGGCCACAGCTCCAGAAAGCTGGCCAAAACATTTTAAATTCTGAGAACTTGACAGAGATAATGTTTTTGAGATTCAACCTATGTTTCTTTTTCTCCCTTCAATTCAAGGTTGGAAATAACCTAAGAGGGGAAAATGAAAAAAAGAAGCAGAACTTATTCTAAGTTTCTTGGGCTTTTGGATTCCAAACATACCAGTTCCAGAGAAGGAAGACTACAAAGTGTCAAAAAATATTTTTAAGAAGCAAGAGGGAGAGAGCCAGAAGTCCCACCAGGAAGGTTTGCCAGGGCAGGAAGTGAGAGGGTGGAGGGCCTCTGCTGCCTTCTGTGCTGTGCAGACAAGGAGGGGACAAGATCACAGAGGAGAAATGGCTCTGCGTGCTCCTTGGAAACTGAGACCACGGTGTGGGCGTACTAAAGAGCCACCAGGCCTGAAGGGCTACGCTGATAGACTGGGTGTCTTATTGCTCACCTGTGTTGGCAAGTGCCTCAATGACCAGATGCCATGCCCTGAATTCTTAGCTCTGGGTAAATTTTTACAACTATGCCACAAATTCCAGGGAGATAGGAGAACGCTTGAAAAGACTAAAGGTAATGTTTCCTGCCTTTCTGAAGATACAGAGGCCCAAAATAAGACTTAAGATGATGAATTATGGAAAATTAAAGAGCTACTTCCTTCCACTCGAGGTTACCCCCACCCAGTGTAGACGGAGATACATGTGCTGTAGTCAGCACATGTCTATGTAAGTTTGCACCAAAGTTCCTGAAGTTTTCAGGAACCCCTTTGCTCCCCATGAGCAATTCCATCCCAGCAGCTAATGTGTCTCCCAACCTCAGCAAGGAACGGAGGCAATTCTACACTTCTCAGCCATTCATCATTAGGCTCCTATTCCATCTGGGATTTGCCAACACTTCACCTGTTTTAATGAGAACTTTTGGACACTAATCCCTGTCTCAGCTGTGGGGTCTTGATTGTTCCTTAGGATGTGGTTCCTACAAACGCACAGCAAGCGTCCTTACCTTATCCTCTACTGTATACCCTTCACACACTGACATGCTTCACAAATCACAGTCAGAACCCCCTCCGCAACCTTGCATTGCTGAGAAAAATGTCTTCTGCAGCAGCATCTTTTTATAGACATTTTTGTGCAGTAATCAGAGATTAAATCCTGTGTGTGACTCAGTCACCTGAGTGATTGACTACTGCACAAAGAAAATTCATCTCAGTCTGTTTCTATTGTGTGGGAGCAACGCTGAGTCGATACCTATTGTGTAGTTTCACTGCTGTGGATTCGATCAATGTCTCCGTTTTCTCCCCTCCCTCTCACAATGGGACATGATGTTTCATTTTATCAATTACCAAGCAAATGCTCATGACAAGGAATTTTATTCTGAACCACAGCTGACAATCCTTTTTCTTTTTTTCCCCACTTGGAGATTCAGAGCAGGTACGGATCATTGTCTCTTGCCTGAGCTGTTGCCTTTTTGATGGCGACAGCACAGTGGAAAATCATCTACTTGCCTGGCATATAGATGGCCTCCATGTGGCCAAAAAACAAGATGAGAAGGTGTAGATGCCATAGAAATAAAGGGTGGAATGATAAGGAAAAGCTGTAGAAACAAAGGGAAGAGAATCAGAAGGCAAAGAAGAAAGAGACAGACACATAAGGAGAGAAACACCCAGGAAAAGATCCAGAGGGAATTAAAGATCCCCACATACAGAGAAATATTCAGAAAGAGAGAAATCCAAAAGGAAGAAATGGAGGGATGAAAATAAATGAGAAGCAGAGGAGAGAAGGGGGCTAGTGAGCTCAGAATTGCTTTAGTTTGTTTATGGGCTTCAGAGGAAATTATCATCTATTATTTTTGCCCTTTGAAATTCTTCTCTGATTATTAATCATTATTTACAATTTTTGTTTTTGTGAAATCTTAAGCGGGTTCACACTGAAGGAGTAACAGCTTCCTGCTGATGGAGAGAGGGACAAAAATAATTCTTTACTGAGTGTCAGAAGTGGCCAAAGCAATATTATGTCAAAGACCAGATATTGTAGCTGAAAATTGCATCTGGTAGCCAAATAGTTCCTCACCCTCTGTGTTAATCTTTTGAGCAAGTTCAACTCAAAGACTGAATTATGCTACCTCGAGGGGTGTTAAAAAGATTAATAACCTTAATATCTGTAAAGTTCTTTGAAGATTAAAAAGTACAAGTACGAAGTTTTTAAAAGCCGGTATTTAATTTGTGTAACTAAAATATATTGCAATGTTTCATTTAGACAAGTCTTTGAGAAAGAAAGCAACATGCTCGAATTACATTGATTTATGTCCCTGTGCTGCTCCTGATTGGGAAAGTGATTTGTTATATGACCTTGGAAAGAGACAAGATGCCAGAAAGGGGATGGTGAGGAGAGAGAGCAAAGGAAGGAAAGCGATATAGTTTGAAATCACAGCTGTGACAGGAGCACAGACGGGGACTATCAGCCTGCGAAACAGATGGGGTTTGCCTTTGTGAACACCTTCACCTCTTCTTAAGGCAACCCGGAAGTGAAGATATCACACCCTCGCTTACCCCATCTCCTGGCACCATTTTCTGCGCTCCAGACCCTGGATCAACTATCTGGAAGTGCTCCAGCTCCTGTGTCTCAGATTCAAAAATCCTACTTTCTTAACAACACCTTCTGGCATTCCCCTTCTCTCATCCCCTTCCTGCCACCATATTTGTTCTTCCACCATGGAGATATTTGATTTTCCACTATCAGCCCATCCTCGTTTCTACTCCTTCCCTCCTGCCTGGCTAGTCAGTAGCTTCAACCACACCATCGGCTCCCTCACTCTCTCCTCTCTCTGTCCCATCCAGTCAATCCAGTCCTGGATGAATACAATCAGTCACTCTTAGTTTGTGCCACAAGACACTCAAATTTGCGTCTACCAATTAAATCAAATAAGATAAAATAAGATAGGATAAGATAAGATAAAACAAAATGACGTAATGTGAAATAGCTCCATTTTTACTGACCTCAGCTACAAAATGATGGCTTCAATTGGCCTCTTGGTCTAATAGGACTCACAACTCTCTCCATTGGGCTGATATTTGTATCTTTTGGTGTAGCAGTTCCAACCCTCTGCCCCTCTCAAATTCTCTTCTCCATCCCACTTTTAATTTCCCACCAATGATCTTGTCTCACACTTCACACAGAAGAAAGAGATGGTCAAAACAGACCTTCTCCAACTTCTCTTTCTTTCTCCTCTAGATTTGACAAATACAGACTCATTACCATTTCTCTTAAGGACAAAGTGGCTCCCCCACTTCCTAGAGTATAAACGTGATTTAATCACATGTTCACACTTCTGACTTCTTCACTGTACTATGAGCTCTTCTCTTCCTGGGTGGCATTGACTCTTCTGTTTCTTGGGGAAAAAATGGCATAGGAACATTACTGAATAAATTACATTATCAAGAAGGGAAAACACATCAAGAAGTTTTTTTATATGAGACCTGCTAAACTAAAATAATAATAGCTGGCATTAGTTGAGCAGTCACTATGTTCCAGTTAGTCCAGTAAATGCTTTACATTCATTATCTCATTTGATACTACCCCCCCCACACACACACATAGCTCTTTCAGGAAAATTCTATTAATACTATTATTTAAAGATTATTTAGTGATGAACAACCACAACTCCTGGGGGAAAGTGCTACAAAGTGCTGATGTCAGGTCAATAACATTGGCATTATATCCAAAATATACATAATCATTATTCATATTTTCATTCAATCATTGGCTAAATTTCAAGACCTGAAAGCAAAGTTTAGCACATTTAAAATGTCCAATTTCATTGTTTTTAAGACACTGAATATACTAATTCTGTTATTGTCTGTTCAGATCTACATGAGACAGAAGAATTGTGAAAATAGTTAGAGACTTAAAGTAGTTTTCTGGAAGCTACCTTATAAGTCCTGGGAGCTTGTACTAGAGAAGCTTCCTGCCTTTCTGGCTACTGTGGGGCAGGGCCTTCATCTTCATGGTGTCCTTTGGATGCCTAATGTGCAAGCCTAAATGTTATCTGAAAAATCTCTTTCCTATCTACACAAAAGCAATCAATTTTGTTATAGAATGAGGAGTTGGGAGGATTTCTGTGGTTCTTCCATTCTAATAAGACTGAAAATTATAAAAATAACCACTTTATTTTTGGGTGTTGTTATGGATTGAATTGTGTCTCCCAAAATTGATATGTTGAAGTCCTAACCCCCAGGATCTTAGAATGTGACCTTACTTGGAAATAGGGTCATTGCAGTTGTAATTAGTTAAAATGAAGTCATACTGGAGTAGGGTAGGCCCCTAATCCGACATGACTGGTGTCTTTATAAGATTTGGACACAGACACACACACGCAGGAAGAACGCCATGTGAAAATGAAAGTAGAGGTTAAGGTGACGCAGCAGACGCCAAAGAACATCAAAGATTGCCGACAAACCACTAGAAACCAGGAGAGAGGCGTGGAACAGATTCTCCCTCATATGCCTCAGTGTAAGGAACCTCGATCTCAGACTTCTAGCCTCCAGAACTATGAGACAGTAAATTTCTGCTGTTTAAGCCACTTAGTCTGTGGTACTTTGTTACAGCAGCTCTAGCAAACTAATACAGCTGTGAGGGGGCAAAGATCTCTGTTGACGCAAAGGGCCTAGAAATCCAGGGGTAAAAGTTTCTAAAGAATGAAGTATAGAAAGCTGTCACAAAAGCATTTTTTCCTATATTTTCTATTCTTATATTTTCCTTTTCTATTCTTTTCTATTTCTATTCCTATATTTCCTTTCCTTATATTTTCTATTCTTCTTTCATCTGTTTTTCCAGCATACTTAATTTATAGCCTCTTTCAGATTACTCTGTCTGCAATTCCTAGTGTGCTTTTTTTCAGAGGAAATGTTTGCGGACTTGCTGATTCTTCCTCATGGTGCTTTTCTCTCTGTCTGGTTTACAGTGTTTCATCATGAGTTCATTTTCAGTGGGTTTATGTTGTTCTTCGGGGATCCAGTTTGTCCTGAGATGTGGACGTTTTCCTAAGAAGGTCTCTCCTGGAACCCAGCCTGACTTTGAGCTCCTTCTTTGTTTATGACATCCAAGGACTTCTCTTCCTTTTGGTCAAGCTTGTCCATGGTCATTTTTGGTGGTGGTGTTTGTTATTTTATCTAGCATTTTTAAATGTTTTCAGCAGTTGTGGGACCATTTCGTGTCCCCTCATTCAGCCCATTGCTCAGAGTTTCAATTTTATAGACTCTCAACAACATTTCTATGTGACGAGGAAGAAGAGAAGGATTGCTCATCCGCCATTTTATATCTCAGACGTTTCTCTCTCCTTCTCTCGCCTACCAAAACTAAAGTGATAGAAGCTCATTGGCTTTTCTCCTGGACCAAGACTTTTGTATCTTACAATACAAAGAAAACTTAGAAAATTATTCGCGAGTTCCTCAAAGTGATTCTGGAAAAAATCATGCCTCTAGAAGCTTGCTAAAATGTAAACTTTGCCAAACCAATAAAGAGGACGATAGGAGAGCCAGATGCTTTGAAACACTTGTCACACAATTCCAATTCAAAACTCCCAAGATGGAGGGAAATTATAACTGTCCCACAATTGTCCTACCAAGTGCCAGAGATGCTATAAGTATTACCTCAATCTGATCCTCACAAAGTGCCTTTAGATGTTTATCTCCACTTGATGTCTGAGGAATGCAAGCCTCAGAGAGTTAATCAAGGCGCCTGAGCTGCTCATCAGAGCACCTGGATGCATGTGCTGCTCCTGCCCTTTCCTGGCTCATGGCAGATTTCCTTGCCACTCTACCATGCTATTTTTTATTAAACAAATATTTTAGCCTTTCAGCTGTAAATACATAAGCACGATTGGAGGCTTTAATCTATCTACTTCTCATGGAAATGCTTCATTTTTTGGTCTCAGAAACCATTTTAGGTAAGAGGATTTAATCTAGTTTTATCATAAAAGAAAACCAATGTGTTCCCATTCTGTCACCACCAAGTTAAGTCAAGCATCATAAAACATTCTAATTTCATGTAATTTGCGCGGATTTTAGCCATGACAAAATGTTAACCTTTATCCTGAGTGAGTACATTGACTTCTTTGAAGGTAAAGCACAACTAGTAATAGCCGTGTATCTTAACACAGGTCCTACAGATTTAGGGGCAACAGATGCACTCATAACATGCTATTGTAATGAGTTTAATAGGGATCTGGTTAAGAAGATTAGGGATTACTGTTCTGACAATGGCTTATGTTACAGGAACCCCAGTCCGAAATTGGACGATGATATCTGCTAGTGACACAGGGCTGTGTTCACTGTTGGCCTTCAAGATTATCTTTAGTCACATAGAGCGAACTCGAGAGACAGTCAGCTGTTTGAAACAAGAAAATTTACATAAGCCAATTTGTATAAGGACTTTGCTTTTGGATAAAAGAAGAAGATGAAGGTTTTAAAACAGGACCTAAAGAGCAAAAAGAGAAAATAGAGAGGAGATGCTGTTGGGTCTGTATGGAAGGACTATATGAGAGTCAGGATATATGCCTTTTGTTAGATTCCTAAGGAATAAAGCGCAAATTGCACGAGGGAGGGTGAAACAAGTATGTCATGCATCTTGAGGGCTGATGGCTGTGCGAACATTACATAATAATGCCCATAGCTTTGACATGGTTTTTCTAACGTAAGCACAGGAAGCAGTGGCAGTAATGAGGCATCGTGAAGTTTCAAAGACAGAGCGTCAACAAAGGGCAGAAGCAAAGACAGGGCAAACAACCTATGGTGACTGTGGCTGGCAGACCAGTTTGTGCTGGTCTAGCCACCACAGCTAGCTCTAGGTGACACCGTCCCCTCCTTCCAACTGAAGCCTTGTTTTCAGAAAAGAATAGGTGCCTTTAATTTCCTTTAAAATAAACCCTTTCCCAGGAGAGTTCTCAATCTTTTGTGAAGACAGTCGGCCACCTGCTCCAGATATGCCTGCATCCTGAGCTGAGCACAGTTCAGCCCAAGCTGAGACCACACCTTTTACATTCAACCAATACTTCCCTATAATTACTGTTCCACATTTTTCTCGACTCTTTTTGTTGCAAAGTTTATACTCAAGTACTCCCAGGAATGAGGACCTGTTCTGGGTCCTGGTAAGGGTTGGTGGCTCCAGCCATCTGCATTTATGACCCAGCAGGAAGTGAGAAAAAGCACAGAATTCCTGTGTCTTACTTTTCACAGAGAAGAAAGATTGTTCTGAGCTTGCTAAGGTCTCCCTCGACTATTTCCACCCTGTTACCACCCCAGACATTCCTCCTCCTCCCCTGCATTAACCATTTCCAGAAAAACTTTTCCCTAAATCTCCCAGTCAATCACTGTACAGCCACAGCTCCCCAACCTCAACCTTATACCTAAAGACTGACAGTATAAGAACCTGCACGGCCTGCGTTAGCTCTGCCTGCTTCTCCCGGGCAAGGTGTCTAGGAAAGTCTGAAGAACCATTCAGTTAATTCCAACCTCTCCCCAGTTCCCACTTACTGAACTATTCTGCGGGTAACAAGAAAAGCAGAGGAGCCTGGGCTCAATGCCATGTGTCCCTTATCTAAGATGTAGAGAGATAAGATGTGCACAAAGAGGTGAGTTCTCTTGAGGCTCTCACCACCGTGCAGCCCACATCACCTCCTTCCTCTCTCATTGCTCACCTAGATAGCCCTTCCTGTGGCTGCAGGTTTAACATGAGGTATGGGCAGTGCAGCCCGTCCGTTAGTGATTTTGTATTAAACCTCTGAAAGCAGCCTTTCTGAGAACGGAAAGTTGAATTTCTTTTTTGTTTGCTTTGTTACCAATGAGTATTTGATGTAAGATTAAAGTTGCTGAAAAGCTAAAAGGACTTAGTCAACGCTGTCAAGAAAATACCAAGGAGATTATTTTTTTCTTGATGGGTGACTTTTACCCAGTGAAGAATGTAGTCTGTGAGATTGTCTTGGGAATATGTGTCATCAGTAGCTGGAACCAGACCACATTTCAACAACCTAGTGAAAGAAATGAAAACTGCTTCCTATTGCTACAGGTAGTCTTCACTTGTTAGTTTTGAAAGTAAGAGATTATAAAAGAAACCCACAAAAAGCCTCATGGCATCAAACCAAACATGCATGACTCATTTTGTACTGTTAAAGGTAATTTTGCTTAATACACTGGGGTTGGAGTAAATCATTTTTTCTTTTAGTCTTCAGATTGAATATTATTGTATAGAAATGGGGCAGAACCACTATCCCTGATGGTTCACAAAATGGTTATTGTGATTTCTGAAAAGCTGTACCTGCTAAAATTTCTCAGATAACACAAAACCAGACTTTTTAACTTAGGGTTAAAGGATGGATTCTGATAAGAACCAGGGATCTTTATGTTTCCTAACATTTAAACATCCTCTTTTATCCATCATGGAAATAGACTAAGGATCCTTGAGTCTGTCCTGTACGTAAACATCTCAACATAGATTACATGGAAGTACATTTCAGTTATATACAATTTCACAAAGCAAATAATAAAATGTGAAATACGTAAAAAATTCTTACTTCAAATATAAAATGTTTTCAGCATACCACTCAACACATAATAGAGATTGACAAGGTTCTTTCTTTCCTTCATTTCTGTTTTTCTTCCTGAGATGTTTCTGGTTCTAGGAAAAAATAAGGAGACACCATTTTCAACCTGAAGAGTTAAATAAGAAATTCAACAAAGCAGGATTGGCAATGACCTGCACTTTTCCATACCTGGAATAGCTTCGTGCAGAGCAATCCTCTCATGGAAAACAATTATAGAACTGGATAATCCATTAGAAATATCTGTTTGAAGGCATCAGAGAGCTAATAGGGTGGCAGGACCAAGGGACTAAGATACTGGAAACAAGGAGCATGCAGAGAGATGAACCAACATTTAGCGCCACCTTTCCTTGAGCTGTTTATCAACCACTAAACAACAACATAAAGATGACGAAACTGAGCAAATATTCTAGGAGTGCTATGGGACTGAGGGATAAAATTAGAGTCAGGCCCAACAAGAAGCAGACAAAATCACCCAGGATGTCAGTTGGAATCCCGAATGGGTTTCATCTTAGGAGTAAGAGCAAAGTAGGAACAAAATGACTCTAATGAAGATTCAAGCTACTGAATCTCAGTCCAAGCTAATGAATCCAATCAACTCAATCCCAGATTGGGTTACATCATCTGCCCCAACCCTTTCAACTGGAAGAAAAATAAATCCTCTGAAAGAAACACCATCTAGAGCCTAAAAGTACCTCTAAAATTTTTCACAAACAATATCCTGAATTCAGTAAAAGATGATCAGGCATACCAAAAAGCCAAAATCAAACAAAAGAAGCATAATGTACAGGAGGTCTAGATCTTGAAAGAATCAGGCATGAACTTTTTAATGACTGTGACTAATATGTTCAAGAAATTTGCGATAGTAAGAATAATTTCAAGAGAACTGAAAATTTAGAAAAGAATCGAATGGAAATTTTAGAACTGAAAATTCTGTAATAACTGTAACTAAGGCATCAATAGATGATATTAACAACAGAAGAGAAGATGAGATGATAAATCAGAAAAAAAATTCTTGAATGAGGTATAGGAAGAAAAAAAGATTAAAAATCACAGAAAACAGCATAAGGCATGTGTGGGATATTGTGAAAAGGTCTAAAGTACGTGTAACTGGAGTCCCAGAAGGAGAGGTAATAAGTGGAGCAGATGCGGTATTTGAAGAAATAACCGATGAAAATTTTCCAAAGGCACCAAGTCACAGATTCACAAGGCACTACAGTGCCCATCCAGAATAACATCAAAGAAAACCGCACCTGGACACATGAAAGAAAATATGCTAAAAAAGACAAAGAGAAAATCTTAAAACAGACACTTGCGGGAAAATACTACTTTTAAAGGAAAAATAATCAGATTGACAGTTGACTTCACGATGGAAATATTATAAGCAAGATGACAACAAGTGACATTCTCAAACTGCTAAAAGGAAATAACTGGAAGCTGATAATTCTGTATCTGACAAAAATATTCTCCAAAATGAAAGTTAAATAAAAACATTTCACATAAGCAAAAACTAAAAGAATATGTTACCAGCAGGTCTGCGCCAAAAGAAATGCTAAAGATGTGCTTTGAGGGAAAATAGTAACCTTAATGTATCTATACAAGAGAACAGAAGTCTGGAAATGATTTAAGTACCCACCTAAAGACAGTAGAATAACAATAGTAAATTAAACCCTAACAAATTAGAAAGAAAGAATAACAAGGTGCAAAGAGAAATGAGCTGGAAAAAATATGCAACGAAAATCAATAAAACCCAAAGTTCTTCCTTGAAAAGACAATAAAATGTGTAACCCTTGGGGCTGGCCCCATGTCCGAGTGGTTAAGTTCGTGTGCTCCGCTGCAGGCGGCCCAGTGTTTCGTCAGTTTGAATCCTGGGCGCGAACATGGCACTGCTCATCAAACCACTCTGAGGCAGCGTCCCACATGCCACAACTAGAAGGACAATGAAGAATATACAACTATGTACTGGGGGGCCTTGGGGAGAAAAAGGAAAAAAAAATAAAATCTTTAAAAAAAAAAAATGTATAACCCTTGGCAAAACTAATTTAAAAAAATAGGAAATTTACAAATTACCTATATAAAGAATAGAAAGGTACATCATCATAAATCTGACATGTATTTAAAAAGTAAAGTTTGTGAACAACTTTATGCCAATAACTTTGAAAATTTAGATGAAATGGGCTAATTCCTAGGAAAATACATCTCATCAAAACGACACAACCAAAAACTTGACAATTAGAATAATCCTATGCTATTAATGATTTTGAATCTGTAATTAAAAGCCACAAAGAGAACTCCAGACGCATATGTTCACCAGTGAATTTTTATAAACATTTAAGAAAGAAATAACACAAACTTACATGGTCTATTCCAAAGAATAGAAGGAGGAATAATGTCTAACTCATTTTATGAATCCATGACCCTCTGTTGAGTACATTCATGAAAAAGGAAACTTGTAACTCAAATATTCTAAACAAGTGTTAGCAACCTAATCTGGGGATATATAAAAAGAATAATCTGTCACAGTCAAGTAGGATTTATTCTAGGAATAAAATTTCAAATTTCAACCAATATAATTCATTAAATTAAAAAAGTAAAGGAGAAAATATCTTATCATTATCTCAAAAGATACAGAAAAATGTTTTTAAAAAATTCAACATCCATTTTTGGTAAAAACTACTAACTGGTCATAGAAAGGAATTTCATTAATATGGTAAAGATATTTACAAAAACCTATAAAAACCATCATATTTAATGGTGAAATATTGAAAACTTTCTCCCTGACATTGGAAAAGAGATCGATGCCCCTTATCAACACTTTTATTTAGCATTAACAGGAAGTAGATCCTAGCAAGCATAATAAGGAAAGAAAAATAAAATATATAAGGATTAGAAAGGAAAACAGTCATCATTCATAGATTGTACTATTAAAAATGCAAATAAATCTGTAGGCAATGTATTGGAATGAATAAGTGAATTTAGAAAAGTCACAGAGTTTAAGGTCGATAAGTAAAAATCTAGTGGGTGTCTATATGCCAACAATAAACAATTAAAAATTATATTTTTAAATTACACCATTTACATTTGCATCAAAAGGACCAAATACTTAAAAATAAATTAAAATACACATGCAAACCTCTACACAGAAAACTATGAAACATTATTTAGAGAAATCTTAAAGGACCTAAACAAATGGGAGCATTCAATATCATAAGGTTATCTATGATCCTCCAATTATTCCATAAAATCCATGCAATCCAATTATAATCCAAAGCAGGATTTTTCATAGAAATTAACAAGATGATTATAAAATTTAAGTGAAAATGCAAATAGCCAAAACAACCTAAACAATATTGAAGAAGAAAAAGAAAGTTAGAGCACCTATATTACCAGATATTAGTACATGTCATAAAGATATAGCAATTCAGACAGTGTGGAACTAGAGTAAAGATGGACAAGTAGACCAAAGTATCGGGAAAGAATTCAGAAACAGACGCATACATACACAGACTCTTGATTTATGACAATGGTGCTACTGTAAGCAATGGAAAAATAATGGTCTTTTTAAAGAAATTATGCTGTCAATTAAATATCCATAGTGAAAAATATTATCCATAATGCTTCCCTCACACCATACTCTACTCCAGTTGAAGAGGAAAAAGAGTTTCTAGAAAATAATATTGGAAAATATTGTCATGACTTTCAGGCAGGCAAGATTTTCTTAAGAAAGACACAAAAAGCACTAGCCTTAAAGAAAAAACTGAAAAACTAGACTGCATTAAAATTAGGAACCTCTGTTTATCAGAAGACATCATTAAAAAAGTGAAAGGCAAGTCACAGAGTGGGACAAAATACTTGCAATAAATATAACTGACAAAGAACTCATACTGAAAATATGCAAGGACTTATAAAAATCCATTTTTTTGAAAAAAGACAGAAAACCTGATTTTACGATGGGAAAATTTAACTTTGATAATTATCAGGGAGATACAAATTAAAACCACAGTAAGATACCCCTGCATACCCAACAGAACAGCTAAAATAGGAATAGACTGTTATACCAATTATTGTAAAAGATGTGGAGCAAGTGGAATTCTCATTCGCTGCTATGGGAATGGAAACTGGTACAATCACTTCAGAAAACTGTTTGCCAGTGTCTATGAAACTGTGCATATGCATACCTTACCACCCAGCAATTCCATTTCTAGAAACACTTAACAAAAGTGTGTACAAATGTTAACCGAAAGACATTTGCAAGAGTTCTTACAACAGTATTTTCTTAATAGCTCCAAATTGGAGACGATCCAATTATCTATCAATAGTAGAATACATAAATTGTGTTGTAATTATTCAATGAAATACTACATGGCAATGAAAATGAATGAGTTACTGTTCCACACAATATGGACGAATCACTCAATAATATTGAGTGAAAGAAGCCAGACACAAAAGAATATGTACTGTAAGATTCTATTTAAAGAATGTACAAACAGAGTCAAAACTACTCTATAAAGATAACCTCAAGAGAGGGGTTTCTTTGGGTGGAGGAAGGAGCAGTACCTGGCAGGAGGCACGAGGAGGTTCCTGGGGAGCTGTGAATGTTTGTTTCTGTCCTGAGCGGTAGTTACGTAGGTGTGTTCATTTTGTGCTAATGCAACAATTTGTACCCTTAGGCACAGAAGTTTTGCACTTTTCTGCACGTATGTTATACTGCAATAAAAAATGCTAGTAAAAAAGAAGAAATGACTTGCGCAGAAGGAATAAAGTCTTTAAAAAATCAGGTGACTAAGCTGTACTCGACACTTTATCCACTTTTTGAGAGTTTCCTAACGTGAACCGGAAATGTTGGATTGACTGAGTTGTGGTTTTATAGTTCACTACGGCATGGTTTCATTGCTTCTTTGCTCTCCCCAGGAAAATAGGACTGCGGAATTACAGTAGAAGAAGAGGGACACATCAGCCAACAAATTGTTCTAGTATTTTTTTGTGCAGTGAGGGCACGATTTGACTCACGCATATTCCCTGTTGTTTTTTCATTCTGCGTGGGTGGAATTTGTCAAGAAATGCCTTCTCGTGTTCTCTGGTGCTGACAAGAAGATGCTGCCATTGCAATGATAGTTGTTAATGGTAATTACACTCTGTTAAAGGAATGTGCTACAGAAATATATAGACTTTTGAAAAGACAAATACCCAGAAAGTGAGATTTTTTAAAAAAAAGTTAGAAAGACACTGTGGATAAACTTGCTGAATGTTTAAGAATATTTTTTAAGTTGGAGTGGAGAAACTGAGTAAGTTTTAAATTATTTCCTAGAACAAACATGGCTGAATTCTTTGTGGAACAATATCCCACAAAAACAATCATGTCTTCTCAGTTTTATTCTAGACCTACTTTGGCTCTGAATTTATTTTTAAGGTAGACAGTTTATAATGTTTATTTTTCTATTATTTGTTTAGCAATTGCAAAATCAAGCACAATAAAAACAACTAAAGGCATAGTAAATATATTTCCGTCCTGTCTATAAATGAAATCTATTAGTTTTCTGCTTCACTAGGGGTTTCTTGGCATATTTTTTAAACACAACCTCAGTCACAGGAGTCCCATGGAGCCAAAATACATGATGATGTATGGCCTTTTCAGTTGGTTTGTTGAACGTGATTACCAAGCCAATTTTCAGAATTTTTTGTCAACACAAGTCAATTCTATGTTAGAAAAATATGATGAATTCAACTCCTTCCACTGTTATAACGGAGGAAAGTTGAGAGAGCATAAACATGGTCTTCTCAGTGACACAAATAGAAGAAAACCCTCTTTGACCTCTTCCTTGAGTCTCCCCTCAAAATAGCCTTTAATTTTGCACAAAGCTTCAAGAATCACTACTCTAAGGACTGTAATCCCTGCAGGGTCTGGGGGAGAAAGAAAGGGGTCATTGTCTCTTTATAAGAAATTCAGAAAAGCTGCACTAGTAAAGATGGTGGAATTTTCACTGTGGGCCCCACTCATCGCTTTACTCTTTGAAGGCTGTGTGTCTGAATTTGCTCTTGAACCTAAGCTTGCTCTGTCACTGCACCTGGGCTAAAGGCAGGGGTCTTCCCCAATTATTTCAAATTTTCTGTGTATTTTGTCTATTGAAGTTCATGATAACATCCTGGTAATAAAGAACTTATTACTAGTATACTTACACATGAAACCCAGCTCATGTGGCCTTGCAAGAACTGCTTAACCTCCCTAGGCTTCAGTTTTCTTCTCTACAGAATGGGGATAATATTAAATATTTCACAGAGCTTGAGAATTAAAGGAAATAATGCCTGAAAAGCACTGAACATAAAGTATACAAGATATTCAATTTGTATATTAGCTCTTATTACAATTAATGAGGCTCAGATTGGGACGGATTTTTTTTCTGTCATGCGGGCAATGCTCACACTGTTTACATTTTAAGGCCAGAAAGAAATTGGCAATTACACCTATTTATCTCCAATAGTTCATTAAAATAAACGTTCAAAGAATTGAAAACTACTTCCCCCAGAGACCGCAGTTCTCATGCTATAGAATTTATTTTCATTGACTCCTTAGCACCTTGACAATTAGTATGTCCTTTGTCACATTACCATTTTGTTTATAATACTCTAGAGGTTCTTCACACAAAATACTGAATTTCCAAAGCTTCAGGAGAACAGTGTTGAAATGATCAGAGTGATTATGAAAAAAGGGTTACAGGGTCACTAATAGAAGTTCAAGATAAGTAACTAGAATTTTTCTTTCTTTTTTCTCCTAACCTGGATTTCAAACTTCTAGACATTCTCTTAAAATTGCCATTCTGTTAATGAAGTGAACTTTCAGATAATCAAAGAGTTTACCTCATTCTATTAAAAATAAATACATTTTAATTAAAATGGCAATTAAACTATTTTGCTCTTAGAATAATGTACATATTAATTGACTAGTATTATATTCAATCTTTTGCCATTATTCATGCTACAAAATGTTCTTTAACTCAACACGCACAATAATTACAACACTTCACAATAATTATCCAATGTTATTAGGGAATAAATTATCTGAACTTGTGCATTTAGAGCAGCCTTATCAATAGTCAAGGCATGCAAGAGTTGACTCAGCTTAGCTTCAACAATGAGCCAACTGACTGTGATGCTTCTAAAAAGAGATTCCAAACAAGAGAGTTCATTTCACTCTTCACCCCAATGTCACTTGATGGCCTAATTAAAAAAGTAACTCACCACTGAATCCTATCGTTTCTTCAGGCCCTCTAATTAACCTCATTCCCCCATTCAACCCCACTGCCTTTGGTTTTCTTTATATAATTTCTCCATCATCTACTTTCCTAATCCCTCTCTCATTTTGTCATCTGCTACCAACTCTCCATGGTAAGACCCTCATTTACCTTGCATTCAAAACCTCTTCAAAAAATCCAAAGAACTAGTATTCCTTGCCTCATCCTTAGAGTTTCATGTAGATTACTAGACAACAGAACTGAGAGGCTGGAGTATTCATAAGCTGGGTTGTTCTCATGGAGTGACAAACACATGTGATATATGATGATAAGGGCCCTTCTATTTTACAGAACGTTTTCAGAAAAGACCTTACAGCAATACCAATACCAAATTGCTGCTTTGAATTTGATGGTTGAAATAAAAGTATCTAGTTCCCTTGTTCCAGTACTGTCTTGACCGTTGATTAATTCATTTTCTGATCTTTAGTTGCCTTGTCTTTAAAATAAGGAAACTAGACTATGTAGTCTCTTTCGGCTTTAAAATACTATGTCCGAAGGGTAGAATTTATGAATTAGCTATAAATCAAAATGATTTAATGTTTTAAATCTTATTCAAACCCTGTTAAATTTCTAGGAGGCTTTATCCTTTTATTAATCCCTTCTCTGCCAATATCAATTATGAAAAAGTCATGCCTACACTGAATGTATAATGTCATTATGCCTTTGTAGAAATATATTTCTCCTCCACAAATCAGCACACAGTACCCAGTCTGAATGCTTGGTTCTCAGAGCACACACTGTAGTCATTTCATAATCTTTTAAAACAACTGGGCTCTAACACAGTAAAACAACTATTCCGAAGTTAATCTAAAATCTTAAATCAAGACAGCTCATTTCCTTTGTAAATAAGTCTATTTGTTATGGAATTGGTAATCAGTTAAAGCAGGAAAGCACAAAGATTGATTTAGCTGTGTCCAGACCAGCAGTTTGCTAACTGTGGTCAGTGATCAACCAGCCAATATTTCTAAATGTTCTTCAAGCAATAGGTGTACAAGCACCTGCCAGCAGGCAAAACTGGAGTTAAATTTTATTTCCTGTCAAAGATGTAAGACCAAAAGCCTCACAATAAGATCTAACTTATAGTCTGCCATCAGTAATACTGGAAAATCATATTTGACATTCATATGAACTAAAATCCTTGGTTGGGTAAGAAGATAATTAGCATACGGAGAGGTAAATGTGCATAAAAATGATACTTATTTTTTGTTTGAAGTGGTGAGATCTTATGATTCTTGGGTAAGATTAAGAATTTCTATTTGCATCTCTAACTGTGAGTCTATTTCCTAGACTGTCTTAACTTTAACACCATCTCCTACTCTAAGGAAACAGATTTATAGTGAGAAAACACAATTGTTTGATTTATATAGAGCTGATCCTGAATCACTTTAGAGAAACCTCGAAACTTCTTTAACTCACTCTCTCGAGATATTAAGCGATTTGATAGGACGAGAAAACCCTATGAGAACTGAAAGTATGTGACAGAGCAACCAATATAATTATTTAAAGAATGAGCTTTATTTTTTGGTATTTTTTCCTTAAATCTGACATTATTGCTTAAATAAAGAAGTCTTCAGATGTAAGCAAAATCTTGTAAGAATTAAAATATTATAAATAAAGAGGAAAATAGATAAATTTTGCTGCTTCAAAAATTTTTCTTTTAAATTGCTATTTTAATTTTCTTTGAGTGACCCTCTAGAATCCTCAGATTAATATCAGATACATTCAATGCTTGATAGAGTATAATGTATTTGACAGTTTATTCTGAGGAAGTGAAAGTCTTAATCTTTCAGTTTTTTTATCCATTTAAATGGCCTGAAATGTTTTTTTTTATAGTAAAACATTGATTAAAAGTAATCAAAGCATAAAGATTCAATTCCATCCATTCAATTCCATTCATATCAAAAGTCACAGCTTGTCTCATTTGTAAAATTATGTCAGATACTCAGCAAGATCTATTTGGCCTGCATTACATGTACCATCTTGAGCACACTGTAAGAATGTGTTCATTAACTTGCTCTTTCAAGTATTTAATTCTCTGGGCTGAGAAGGATCATACATCATGTCCTCCAAGGACACGGGAAGAAAAGAAATGTGCCAATAAATAAATAAACGATAGCAAGACCTCAGATGCACTCAAAAGTTAATACAAGCAAAGCTTTCCAAACAGGTAGAGGATTGCCAGAGATGGTAGTCCTCCATAGCAAATGGACAATTGTCCCTACTGGCCAAAATATCATACTACATAATTGGACCATTGGGAATCCTCACTCATGTTGCTCTTTGAATCAGAGATGCCAGGTTCTCCTGAGAAATCATTCCCCTGGCCTCACAGCACAAGAGTAGCCCAGACCACTTCATGTAGGGAGTCTGGCATTAAGAGAAGTTGAGGAATTAAAGACCCTATGAAAATTGTCATAAAAAGTCTTGTTTTGAGAGCCAAATATGCTATGTTATTAAAAACTATATTGTTAAAATCCTCTAAGAGGAATTAATACCTAAAATTATTCTCCTGGACCACTGCACAAAGACACCTGAGTGAAGGGGTATGTGGGTACTGCGTCCACCCCCATGTTCTACTTGCTAAGACATGAGCCATGAGGCCCAGTCTACCCAAAGAGGTCACCTTTTTCTAACTTGCACGAAGAACAAAATGAGCTAGCTGGATCTTGTTTATGGTAAACTAAGCAAGCAATCTCACAAGGCTAACAGATTCCATGAACTAAAATGCTAATCCAAAATGGAAAACAACATATGCTTTAACTCCTTTAAAGACAGAGAGAGTCCAGGGACAAGGTTACTTTGTGGCTCCAACACAAAGACCAGAAAAGGAATAAGATAACTGTGCTGACAATGGAGTTCATGAATATGCCATGGGACTATGTTGAGCTTCTGTCACGGTGTTGGGCTTCCTTTTCCCAGTGAATGAGAAGTCACAACTTGAATAATCAAACAATAGCTAGAACACACCTTTATTTCCAAGACATTATAAACTTATTTTAATGTATCAAACCAATGAAAAGCTAATAAATGTTAAAATATATAGAAATATTTGTTATTTTCTGGGTTTTTTTCTTTAAAAGTAGCCATCCTAATCTGTGTGAGGTGATAACTCTTTGTGGTCTTGATTTGCATTTCCCTAATGATTAGTGATGCTGAACACCTTTTCATTTGTTTGTTGGCCATTTGTATATCATCTTTGGAGAAATGTCTATTCAAGACCTTTGCCCATTTTTTTAATCAGGTTATTTATTTTTTTGTTGTTGAGTTGTATGAATTCTTTATAAATTCTGGATATTAAATCATATCAGATATACGATTTGAAACTATTTTCTCCCATTCTGTAGGTTGCCTTCTTGCTCTGTTTACTGTGTTTTCTGATGCTCAGAAGTTTTTAAATTTGATGTAGTCCCATTTACCTATTCTTGTTTTGTTTTCTGTGCTTTTGGTGTCATATCCAAGAAATCATTGTCGAATACAATATCTAAAGAAACTTTTCTGTTGTTTTCTTCTAAGAGTTTTATAGTTTTAGGCCTTACATTTAGGTACTTAATCCATTTTGAGGCATATGGTGTCAGGTAACAGTCCAGTTTCATTCTTTCGCATGTATACAGCAAGTGTTGGCAAGGATGTGAAGAAATTGGAACCCCGCGCACTGCTGGTGGGAATGTAAATTGGTGCAGCCACTATGGAAAACAGTATGGAGGTTCCTCAAAAAATAAAAAACAGAATTATCATATGATCCAGAATTCCACTTCTAGGCTTATATCCAAAAGAATTGAAAGCAGGGTCTCAGAGAGATATTTGTACCTCCACGTTCACAACAGCATTATTCACAATAGCTAAGAAGTAGAAGCAACGCAAATGTCCATCGACGTATAAACAGATAAATAAAATATGCTGTATACTTACAATGGGTTATATTCAGCCTTAAAAAAGAAAGGAAATCCTAACATATGCTACATTATGGATAAGTCTTGAGGAAATTATACTGAGTGAAATAAGTCAGTTACAAAAAGACAAATACTGTATGATCCCACTTATATGAGGTATCTAAAGGAGTCAAATTCATAGAGATAGAAAGTAAAGTGGTGGCTGTCAGAGGCTGCAGTGGGGAGGGGTAAATGGGGACTTTTTGTTTAACGGGTATAGAGTTTTAGTTTTTGACGAAAATAAAGATGAAAAAGTTCCGGAGATCTGCTGCACAGCATTGTGAATAAACCGAACACCACTGGACGGTGCACTGAAAAAGGGTTAAGGTGGCAAATTTCACATTATGTGTTTTTCACTACAATTAAAATTATATATGTTTATAAACACAATTGTATATCATAGCTGCTCAAAGTTACTTTTAAAAGATCAAAACAATACTTATTACCATAATGCCTCAATGTGCGATTTTTGAAGTGGTAGGGTAAAATGTAGAAGATACAGTAAGGAATCAATAGAAAATTCTATCATTTTACAAGATCCAGGAACTCAAGTTTTCCTTGAATTTCCTTACATTGTTTATTTCAGATTCTATGCTGCTATATATTAAATTCAGATTCTGTGCTACTATATATTTAAATATTAAAATAGTACATATATTAAAATACACTACTACTAACAAAGTAGTAGTATGATGGTAATGATGCATGACAATTTTTTGGGTAGCTTTTGAGAAGATCTTATTTTTCCCCAGAGCATATTAAACATTCAATAATTATTGGATTTCTTTGTAAAAGAATAAAACAAAATCATACTAGCTCCTAGGAATGGTCAGTTTAATTTTCCTGGTTCAAAATCATGAACACTGACTTCAGATAACCTGGGTTAGAATCTCCTCTCCACCATTTCCAGCATTAAGATTTTAAGTATACTAATTTTGCTTAGTTTCATTTTCATTATCTGTAAATAGGGATAGTTTTCTTAGTATTAAAGTAAGTAAAATAACGCATGTGACGATCTTAGCAGAGTAATTTGGACTGTATTAAGAAAAAAGAGTAATCTGGGAAACAGAAAATTACTGGCTGGAACTGATAGCTTTCAGATGCACACTTGCATGAATGACAGGTGACAAGTGTCCACAAGTGCAGCAACACGATGCTGATTAGAAATTCAACCGTAATCCACCGTTGCAGGGTTACTTTCAACTGTGTCTTAAAACATGGTGGCATCTTCAACAGGGAGACCCCCAAAAGGAAATTTGATAAAGGACTCTCAAAACCAAGATAATATTAACGTGGACATGTGAGATTCTAAAGTCTAAATGAGATGCTGACTTCTGATCTGGTCAATTTTGTCACATAGATGAGCAGGCAGCAGGACGCAACACCATCCTGTTGATGTGGTTTGAGAATATTGGGTGCACAATGTGTTTTGATATAAAAGGATGCCAAATACTAAATGATAATAGTGACCTTAAATGTCTTTTGGAGTCTCGATGTCCAGTTTTACATGCCCTTCAAATCGGGATAGGGAGAGTTGTATTTCTGTAGGGTTTTATTTCTCCAATGGGAAAAAGGTATGAAAACTGGGTTACTTCGTGGTGTGAAACTCATAGCAGGTGACTGCAGATGGCAATAGTCAATTAAGTGCTTAAACTAGTTTTCTACTCTCTATTAAAGTGCCAGTGAATGAGGTTATTGGTGGGAAGAACAAAGTTTGCTGTTGTATGTCACAGGAATTTTTTTTAAATGTGTTGTCTATTCCCAGCAGGATAGTAATAAAACACTGTAGTTCTTTGGCTTTGCTCTAATGAGGATCATATCCAAGGATTGTAAAAAATTATGTGCCTCGGATTTTCGGCATTCCTTCAGTCCGTATTAATTATTTTACCATGATTGGGAGGTCAGATATAAAATAGACACGATTTTGAGGCTTTGCATAGTTTGTTTTTCTGGTGAAAGTGCTTGATTTTATTTCTACAGCATAGAGATTTAACTACTCTATGACATCAATCATTTGATCTTCCCCTATCATTGTAGTTAATTGTTTTTAAAGTCGTGAGCTAGTCCACAAACTTTTCAAAGTGATGAATGCAAGGTTCTAGTCCTTCGGGTTGTTTTGAAATTTTAGGTCTTTCTACACTGTCAGTTAAAAGCCATGGTTTGAATTAAAAAGCAGATGACTAGGCAAAGCTTATTTTTTTCTACTTTGCTCGTTCAATGCATCAATATGGGCAAAATGCACCTCCATTCATCCTCTCCCTTAAGGATGTCTATGTCCTGATCCCCAGGATCTGTGAATATGTTATGTGACATGACAAAGGTGAAATAAGGTTGCAGATGGAATTAAGGTTGCTAATAAACTGACTCTGAGATAGGGAGATTATCCTGGATTATGTGGGTGGTCCCAAAATAATCACAAAGCTCCTTAAGAGTGGAAGAGGGAGCCAGAGGAGAGAGAACTCGTGAGATGGAAGCATGAAATGGACTTGGCCTGACATCGCTGGCTGTGAAGATGGGGGAAGGGGCCACAAGCCAAGTAACGTGTGTAGCCTCTAGAAGCTGGAAAAGGCAAAGTAACTAATCTGTCCTAGAGCCTCTAAAAGGAACCCAGCCCTGCCAACACCTTGATTTAGCCCAGTGAGATCCATTTTGGACTTCTAGCCTCCATAAAAGTAAGATAGTAAGTTCTGGCTGTTTTAAAGCACTGTTTGTGGTAATTTGGTACAGCAATGACAGAAAACTAATACAGTCAACAAATATTTAGTGAGCATCTACTTTGAATCCAAGGAGATGGGATCCCTGGGAATCTCAGCAAAAACTACGGGAGCAGAGTGGAATTGTAGCTGCCAAAGGGGGTCTCCTGCTCACCACAAGACAAGCCAACAGTGAGGAGGCAAGGTGGGAGGAGAGAAAGGGTCTTTTTATTACAGCTTGCCAGAAAGGGGGAAGATGCTGGACTTGTGTCCTAAAGAGCCATCTTAAAACTACAAAATTTTGAAGCCATTTTATAGGACAAATGGGCTGAAAGAAGTGGGGGGTCTCGGGATGCTGACCATCTGGAGTTGCAGTCCTTGAAACTACAGAGTATCTCTTTCTCTCTTCACCGGCGACAGATCCCAGCAGAGGTTTTTCCCAAAAGTCGTTACATCCCTAGAAAAGCAGAAAGAACAAAGTTATTGCCTTATTGAAATAGGGAGGTCTATGTACTAGCCAAGGCTACAAAAATAGCAGAGCAAGCAGATGTGTACTTCTCCAAGCTATGTACACATCAGAGCATTGCTGATAAGGAAAATGGGGTGTCTTGTTGCAGCCCCACATAGTTCCCTCTATAAGATGGCTTCCGTTATCTAACCTATGTTAACCACTTGCTGTGTTTATCTTAGCTATTTTGGTGGTGCTAACAGAATCTCTAAGAAAGGGCCAAGGAGCTGGAGAGGAAATCTGAGGCTTGTCTAGGAGATACAGTTTAGGTCTGGGACCTAGCATCTTTAAAGTTCTTTTTATCTCTTTTTGTCCTCCCTGTGCTTTCAGAGTCACTTTCCTCTTTCAGGAAACTGGCATTTTCTGGGGAGAAATTTGTTCCATGGAAATATTTATCTTTACAAAATAAATTAAGTCAAAATTTTGGGATTTTAGGTATCCAAGTAATTAGACTTGGTCTTTTGTTGTTTCGCATCTTTTAAACGGATAGAAAATTGATTTCGTGCCATTCAATAGCATTTTATTTTTACTCTAAAGGATCAGATAAAGTCTGTTCTCCAGACTTTACTCATGCTGCTTTCTCTTGACTTTGCTCCCTGGGAATATGAGCTGTGCCTCTCTGACTGCTCATGGGTGTTCCAGCAAGTAAGGAACGCTCTGCCCCTTAGCCAAGGAAAATATTTGTGGAAACTGCAGGAAAGACTAAAGACTCACAGGAAGCTCATTGAACCAGGATCTTATGAGACATAAAAGACAGCACATGAGCAAGGCAAAAACCACCTTCTACTCATCATGCAACACACTCGTATTCTTCCATAAGCTTTATTCTTATGTCCTACTATAAACCTGGCTTAAAATACCTTTATTTATGATTTTTTGTCTGAAACTTCAAGTTTTTTATTGGTTGGTTTGTTTTTCTTTCCCTGTTCTTTTTGGGCTTGTTTTTAAAGGACAGAAATCTTTTAAGAAATGTGCTCAGGCAGCATGCTGTAGTAGAAAGAGTGGCTGCTTTGGCATCAGAAATCCTCAGAGACAATATAGCATGGCTACTGACTAGCTGAGAAACCTATGACAAGTTCCTCAAATGGCTTCCATCTCAGTTTCTTCTGTAAAGTGGGGATGGTGATAAAAACACACACCTTGCAGAATTGTTGTAATAATTATATGACATGCAATATATAAAAACCCGCGACATGGAGGAAGTACTGAATGAATGGTAGGTGGATGAGTAAATGGCAGCTTATGGAGCAGTAAGAGGTCATGGCATTCAGGTGCCCCGGTCCTACCCTCCTGGTTGTGTCACCCTCAGCCTCTCATAAACTCAGCTCCTTCATCTCCAAAAGGGAAATAATAATACCCATCTCACAGGCTTATCGTGAGGCTTCATTAGGCCATGAATGTGAAAGTATGATGCGTAATTTTAATTGAATAAGAATTGCATCTTAGTTGAATAAGAATCTAACTATGTAGTAAATGATTATAATTATTTGGCTGGTTCACACACATATGCACACAGGTGCACACACACACACACACATACAGATACAATAGACCCAAGGTTAAATTTTTCCATAAGTATCACATCTACTATCAATATCACTTCTCTGATTAGGGCCCAGAGTTCTAAATCATAACCTGATAATGCCTTATAAACAGACAAGTGTCTTAACATGCTCCGTAGTTTTTAATCTTTCACAAATGTTTATGAAACAATCTTATGCACAATGTTAAAAGACATAAATCTCTCCCTCCACTGTAGGACACTAGTTTTTGTGTGTTTTTTTCCCATTGTCTTCCTTTATCTTCTGTTGAATTCTGAAATAAATGTCTTTCAATAGAACATAAACCCAGATTTGACTGCCAGTGGCTACGAGAAAGAATTAGGTTTTGCTTTTTTGCTTAATGCAAAGTGAAGCTCATGTATCGAGAAGTAATTCTACTTTGTTTTTCTCATCTTTCTTCTGGTGAAAATAGGAAATTAAGTGTATCCCAGTCGAGCAACTTGGTATTGATGGAGTAGCACTTGGTCTCGTTAAGAAGAGGTAGTTGGAGCTCACTTAATTTAATTCAATGACCACAACTGTGAAAAGACAGTAAATGCTGGCTCTTCCGCAGGCTGCTGTTCTGTTGATGTGACCTGGACACCCCACTGCTTCTTGGAGGCCTAACAGGAGGTGAACCCCAGGACCTGCAATGCATGTCATCATTTACATTGGGAATGTGTCAAGTCGTGTCTGCAGCTGCCAGCTTGTTTTGTGAAGAGATACTCTTGGTTGAGAGACAGCAAGGACAGTAGGAGATGCTCTTCTAAGTCAGTGCAATAGATGCCCCACAGCTCAAGAAAGAAACTCCAAACAGAAGTATATTGTCCTTCTATGAACAGATACAACCACCCAACTTCAGAATGGGTGCCTGAGTGTACAATATTGTAAGCAAGAAATATGAGTCTCAAGAGAAGAAAATTCTCACTTTGAGCACCTGGTTGCCAGGATGCTGACCTATCTTGGAAGCACTTCACTGTGTAAAAGCCCAGATGTCTTCTCTGTTGCTAGATCCCATGCACTACACCTAATGTTTCTTACTTGGTTGATCTGCAGGATTTGAGACTGTTAGCCTCCCTATTTTTGAACTTCTCCTTCTCTGTCCTTCGTTTTTAGGGACACCACAATTCTCTAGTTCTCCTCCAACTTCTAGCCCCATTTCTACTCTCTCTCCTTCATGGCCTGTCTTTTTCCTACACTTTGTTCAGCTTCCCAGGGTGAACCTCAGCCCTATTTCCCTCTCACTCTGGATGAACTCATTCTTTCCCTTGGCTTCAACTATATTGGTATTTGAATGTTCACTCCACTTGAACATCCCACAGTCCCTCAAACCCAGCATCCTCAAAACTTAATCATCATATATATTATATCCTTCATTCTCTTCTCCTTATACTTGTTAACTCTTACACATCCTTCAAAACTCATATTACATCATCTGGAAAGCCTTCCCTGGACACCTATATCCAGCTTGCCTATGTCCAGTAGCAAGGAGAGAGATGGCCAGGAGAGGGTTCCCTGTGGTGAGGATGACCTAGAGATTTTAGGTATGACATTGTTTTTTAGTCTGTGATGTAATTGCTCTCTAGGATCCCCAAAACTTTAGTAAAAATATTTCATATGCAAAGACCTTTTGTTAGTGGTCCTTGGGGAGGAATGAGAAGAGGTTCTGCCCATGAACTCCACGTAGGAAAAGTGGGTGGGCACTGGACAGCAGCTGGCAGGGCTCTAATATAAGAGATGATTGAGGAGAGACCCTCAATAACTTTGGAAGAAGGCCATGTAGTACTCCCAGCAATCCTCTGAAATATTAAGGAATGTATTGGTTTACGTATAATAACATAAAGTGAAGCACACATCATTCACTTTGAACATTAAAGGAAATGATGATTCCAAAAGGATGGAACATTTGTGGAGCAACCTCCAGCTCACTGTCTCTCCATTAGGCTGTGGGCTTCTTGGGCAGGAATTATATCCCTATCTCTACATTTCCAGCCCCTGAGTAGCACTTACCACAGAATAAATAATTAATAAATGTTGATTTTTTTGAATAAACGCTGGATTCCTTCATTCCATTTCGCCTCTGAGACCAGATCAGAAAGGAAATTAAGGTGGCCATTGTCTACTGATTGATTGCCAGGGAGATTGCCTAAGAACTGACACTAGCTGGAATGGTGTTTTTCAAACCTTAATGGATGTGTATGAATCGTGCAGGCATCCTTCCAAAATGAAGATTCTGATTTAGTTGGGCTAGGGTGAGGCCTGAGATTTTGCATTTTTTACATAATCTCAGATGATGCTCATTTTGCTAGTCCACAGAATACTCTTTGCATACAAGGGATCAGAAAACACTGGGTCACACAAGAATAGCATAATGGTTTACCACCCCAAGTGACACTAAGCAGAAAGGGATATGGGGGGGATGGAGAGTGAAATTATAGAAAACTCATAGAGAACTGGTGAGTCACAGTACAGAAAGCTCTGATCTTTGTGACTATAATAAGATATTAGGTTACTATGCTTCCACTGTTACAGAATATATAACATTCGTTGATTTCTCTGTTCTTTTAAATGAGGTGTTCATTTGAAATACAGCCAACTGTTGGCAGCCTTGCAAGTTTGGTAGCTGATGCCAACTTCCTGACCGCTCCATCCAGAAGAGACAAGTCCCCAAATTCTATACAAAGCTTAGATTCTGGGACACAGCATTCAATACAAACACATCAGAGGAATCACTTTATTAAATTTATTTCTAGACTGCAAATAGATAACCTCTTAACCTGTCAGTAATATAGAAACGAATAAGGAGGTAAGGAAAATAATATCAGCTATTTATAGTTAAAAATTAATTAAATGTAAATAAACTTATATAACTTTCTCGGTTTTACCCAATAATCTCTTAAAGATATAAAAAGCTGAATCCTGGGGCTGGCCTGGTAGTGCAGCAGTCAAGTTCCCGTGCTCCACTTTGGTGGCCCAGGGTTAGCCAATTTGGATCTCAGGCACAGACCTATGCACCACTTATCAAGCCATGCTGTGGCAGGAGTCCCACCTATGAAATGGAGGAAGATGGGCACGGATGTTACCTCAGGGCCAATCTTCCTCAGCAAAAAGAGGAGGATTAGCGGCAGATGTTAGCTCAGGGCAAATCTCCCTCAAAAAAAAAAAAGCTGAATCCTGAGCTCAGAATTTCTACCAGCCATTCTGTATTCCACCTTATCATACTTCACCTATAACTCACACACAGTTCGTCTTTTCTCCTTCTCACTATCATGAAAATAGATTCCTTCTAAACTTTCTGGAAATCCAGGCAAAATAAATTACTCATTTATCCACAGTGCAAAAGAACATGTCAAATTCCAGAGACTATCCTGGAAGATGTTAAATAATGATAAATCCTTCTTTCTTAAGTCCAATTATCTTTTTGATTCTATGATAACCAAAATTTCAATCCTTCAGATCACATTTCCGTTGTTATTCATTTTTACCCCCAAAGCAACTGCTGCTTCTCAAAATCTCTCCATTTAACTCCTATGAATTCTAAAATAGAATTCTTCCATTTTATATATTATTTTTTCTTTTCTTGGTTGTCACTATAGCATAAACATCAAACAATCTTCACCTGGCCTGGGTGTTAGTATTTTCAGATTCACTGAATTATATGTCTCATCAAACTCCAGGATTCTGGTTTCCAGCCTTCGCTCTAAAGGGCATTATATTTCAATGTGAGAAGTGACATAGACATATGAATAGCAAAACACGGTGTATGATAAATCATTTTATTGCAGCTTCTCTGAGCCTACTTTCTGTAAAGATGTCAATAAATAAAAACAAGATGACTCCACCAAGCTTACTCATTATTTAATGAATTA
Organism: Equus przewalskii; assembly: GCF_037783145.1. Classification (NCBI taxonomy): domain Eukaryota; kingdom Metazoa; phylum Chordata; class Mammalia; order Perissodactyla; family Equidae; genus Equus; species Equus przewalskii. The sequence goes on from NC_091832.1 coordinate 88,222,861, forward strand.
TTGTGGGGCTTCAGCTTAAATGCCAAGTGTGAAAGGACTGAAAATTGTCACTTTCAAGCCAGATTCTGTGATTGTAAGACAAGCAGATGATACTAGGAAGTTTGTTAACAAAGTACCCAGGCATCACTATGAATAGCTGATCATTGAAACTGCGGGAGGGACCCAGCTTGTTCTTCCGTACTGATTCCTCTGCTCCAGATTAAGCATCCTACCTTCCAGAATAAGCTTTCTTCCTCATTCATTGTATGCCTTGGTTCCCAGATCCTTCATCTTTGAGTAGTTGCTAATCTGCAAATGTCCAGCTCAAATGTGGCGTCAAAATTGTACTAAGCCCTGTTTCTATGATTTTGTCTAAGGTAATATTTGTATTCTAGCAGCAACCATGTCATACTGTTGGCTCATATTGATATATTTTAAGGATTTATGTATTTCTTGTGAAGCAGCTCATCAGTCCATACTCAGTATAGTTAGTTCTCTGGTTTCCTCTGATTGTCACATATTTAAACTTAAATATCATTCTTTACGTATTTTATGCACCAGTATTTCCCCAGTTATAATGTAAATATCTTGAGGACAATGAATGTCATATAAACTCATATAACTTTTTCTATGTTAGATAAATGGTGGTTTGGCCGTAGGAAGTTCTCCAAAACAAACAAAAATAAAATTATTTTACTGAATTTAATTTATTTTGCAAATAAATATCTATTATATACATTTGTATGTAAATACTTGAGACATAAAGACTTAAATACATGAAACTAAAGTATTATGATTAAAATAAACTAAATTTTCCTCAATAAGAAAATGGTCAAATAAATTGTGGCATACCCATATGATGGAGTATTATTCCTTCCATAAAACTATGCTGTTGAAGAGTGTTCTAAGACTTAAAATGTTTAGGATATAATGCTAGGTTTTAAAAGGCAAGGTAAAAATATATCTTTCCACCAAGCATTAATAATGGTTTCTAGAAGTAGTGAATATATTTGTCAGAGCTCTTAGACGATTAAGCAAAAAGAGGAATTTTTTAATAATACTAGGCTATCTCATGTGACTTCTTAAAAACGGGGGTGCACTGGGCCCCAGAAAAAACTGAATTAGAAATTGAGATGCTCCCGGGACTTACTCTCTGCTCCGTTCTCCTCTCTGCTTGTCCCTCATTATCAATGTTTTTTCTTTTTATTGAGACAACATTGGTTTATAACACTGTGTAAATTTCAGGTGTGCATCATTATGTTTCTTCTGTATAGCCTACATTGTGTTCACCACCAAAAGTCTAGTTGCCATTCATCACGTTGAAATGTGCCCGTTTACCACTTTTGCCCTCCTCCTACCCTCTTCCACTGTGGTAACTGCCAATCTATTCTCTGTATCCATGTGTTTGATTGTTGTTCTTGTTTTATCTTCCAGATGTGAATGAAATCATACAGTACTTGGCTTTCCCCATCTGATTTATTTCACTTAGCATGTTACCCTCAAGGTCCATCCATGTTGTCACAATTGGTACAACTTTGTCTTTTTCATGGTTGAGTAGTGTTCCATTGTGTATATATACCACATCTTCCTTACCCACTCATCCATCAGAGGGCACTTAGGTTGTTTCCAAGCAACTCACTTCCTGCAGACTGGCTTTCTCCACATGTGGGAAAGTGTGAGTTCCTGAGCCTCGCATTGCTCAGCAACTAATGGAAGAGAAGTGTTGGTTATAACCATAGAATGTAAAATTAAAACAAAACCAAAAAAAGATACACAGGCACCTGGGAACACCCTCATTAATGCTCCAAAGGGGCTTGTGGGGAATCAGAACCCAGGAGTAAGAACACCTTTGTGTACACATTTAGAATTTAAATTTTTCATGTTTTACTCAAGTTCTAAGAATCAAAATGTTAAGAGTTAAAGAAGTATTCATTAGAAGTATATGTTTGATGGGTATTCTGGGACAGAACAACTGTTAGTACATAAATATTGAATTCCACCGATAGGTTGAAAATTAAGAGTAATTTTTTTTTTAGAAAATCTCCCCCATGATTGGAAAACACCAAAATGTAAATTCTTCATGGAAAAAATGAACTCACCATCCTATATTTTGAAGGATACAATCAGTTTAAAAGGATTACAGGGGCAAAATGCACCAAATATATCCTAAGTTCAATAAAATTTTCCCCTTCAACTCAATGTATGTTATTCTACATTCCTTTAGAATTCATCTTCATTTAGATATCTGAATTAGTGTGAGTAAAAGAGACGTTTGTTATTCCAACTCCTCCAATTTCCCTTTCAGATCAAGAAAATAATATAATCATCTTTCATTCCCTTCAGACAGAGCAGTTTAACAAAGTAATGACGTGTCCTTAGTGACACCAAACTTAATGCAGTTGGTAGTACTTAAGGATGCAACTTTGACCCGCTGTGGCAAAGCTAATGAGTGATGCCTTGCTGGTGTTCAATGACGTCTTTTATCCACGATGCTTAGTCTGCCAGGGCATACCATGACCTATATAATTCTGCCCTTTGAAAGTAATCAGCCTATGATTCAATTTAGAAAAATCTGTGAGAAGCTCCATAAAAGTATATCTTGCCATTGTAATAGTGATCAATTGTATTTTAAAAACAATATTCAAGAAACAAATGAAAGGAACCAACTATGAGATATTTCTCTAAAAACTTGAGATCAAATTTCAAGGCATGGGTGTGTGTTTCTCTAGATTAATTTTTGTAAGTATCTTTAAAAATATGCCATGAGAAAGGCTTTAGTGGATTTTTTTTGGTCTATTAGCTCATTTCAAATCTTTTCCATATTTCAAATGATTATCATTTAGATATTGAGCTATACGGTAACTTCTCATATAGAGCTATCTTCTTACTCTTTGTAATGCATCTTTCTGAAACAAGGATAGATTTACATGAGCGTTGAATAGATTTTTTATTAAAGTCCTTGTCTCCATATATTTATTATCCATTTTTAATTTTTAAAAATCCTCCTTATAGTAAGCAAGGCTATCCATTAGAAAAACTCTTCAATACACACATTCTATAGCATTTCTCTTCAAATCCTGTCTCTCCAGGCTGTAGATCTGTGATCTTTTAGTATGGTTTCATGGATAGACCTCAGAGGGTTCATGAACACTGAAAATTTGAAGCAATAAGCATATGTTTCAACAAAAAAGTCCCTAATTTTCATCAGATTATAAAAATATTAGTGACCCCCAAACGTGGAGATAACTTTTTCACCAAAGAAGTGGGCTTTATTTTGATTTGTTCTATAGTAACATTTTTCAGACTCCCCAGAATTGTAATGTGGACCATTTCTAGAATTTTGCTAAATTCTTTTATTCTTAATACAAGGGCAAATTGATTGTGTACTCAGTAGTATCTTATAATCTATGATAGTCTTTTGGATAAAATGGCAGTGCTTTTATGACTCTTTCTTTACAACTATAGCTGTTTACATATATTTATCTGTATTTACATAAGACTTTCTAATTAATTGAAACTTTTGGTTATTACCATGTACAATACATATGTATTAAAATCATAGCAGTTTACAATGTTAAGGAGTCTTAGTAGACATTGGTTTCTACCATCCATCCAAAGCATGAATCATCTTCACATCATCCTTGAGAGATGAGCAATTTTCAACCTCCATCTGGATGTTTCCAGTGACAAGGAACTCTCCACATTTTAAGTTGATTCAATACATTGTTGATAGTTCCTATTATTAGGAGGTTATTTCCTTTATAGAATCCGTGTTAAGAAATTTGAATTTTATCCTAAGAATGAAAGGAAACCATTAAAAGGTTTTAATCAGGAAAATAACATAGCCAGATTTATATTTTGAAATATGTACTCTGAAGTGTAGAGAATGAAATAGAGCTTTAAAAAAATCAGTTAAGAGGCTGTTACAGATACTTAGGGGGAAAAAATGATGGTAGTCTGAAGAAGATTGGCATGGAAATAGAAATTTTAGTTTTTCGGGAGGTAGAAAAAACAGTATTTAGTGCTTGGTTGGGTTTAGAGGGAAAGAGAGGTAAAAACAACACTCGAGTTTCAGAGTGGATAGTGGGACCTTTCAATGAGATAAGAACTTGGAAAGATAAGCAGATTTGCAGGATTATGCTGAATTTCTGGTGGCTTTGGAGCATCCAAGGAACTCAGACAAGAAATTCGGACTCAAGATGTGTATTTTCAGAATCACAAGAATAAAAATGTAATTAAAGTCATAAAAGTGGATGAGATTACAACTTACTAGTAAAAAGACAAATAACCCAATTTAAAAATGGCCAAAGGATGTGAATAAACATATCTTCAAAGATAAAATGCAACTGACCAATAGGAACATGAAAAGTCGGTCAACATCATTAACCATCAGGGAAATGCAAATCAAAACAACAACAAGATACCACTTCACACTCATTAGCATGGTTATAACCAAAAAGAATGGCTAATAACAAGTGTTGGTAAGAATGTGGAGAAATTGGAGCCCTCAAACACTGCGGGGAAAATCGTGTAGCCTCTTTAAGTTTGGCGGTTCCTCAAAAAGTTAAACACAGATTTGCCATATGGCCTAGCAATTCCACTCTGGATATACATTGAAGAGAAATACAAAAATATGTCCACATGAAAACTTGTACACAAATGTTCCTAGCAGCATTATTCATAATAGACAAAAAGTGGAAACAGCTTAATGTCCATCAACTGATGAATGGATAAATAAAATGTGGTACATCATTGCAATGGAATATTATTCAGCAATAAAAAGGGATGAAGTACTGATACATACTACAACATAGACGAACCTTGAAAACATTATGCTAAGTGAAAAGAGACAGTCACAAAGGACCACATATTACATGATTCCATTTATATGAAATGTCCAGAATAGGCAAATTTATAGGAACAGAAAGTAGGTTGATAGCTGGTTATAGAGATGAGGAGAGAGGAAATGAAGAGCGGCTGCTAATGGGTACAGAGTTTCTTTTGGAAGTGATGAAAATGTTTTGAAATGGATTATGGTGATGGTTGTACCATGCTGTGAATATACTGAAAACTACTGGACTAGACACTTTAAGTGGATGAATTGTACAATCTGTGAATTATATATCAATTTTTTAAAAAGTGCATGAAATTGCTCATAGACAGTGTACAAAGTGGAAACAATGGGAAAGCTTAGGACAGACCACTGAAGAGCAATGATGTTTAAGAAATGGAAAGAAGAGGAGCCCACGATGGAGACTAAGCAGAGTAGGTTAAAGTGCCAAAGGGAAAAGTAGCTGTCAGTGGTGTGCTGAAGCCAGTTCCTGGGAAGGCCAATTGTTAAATACTCAAGAACAGTGTGAGTATTTAAGGCCATGGTGAAAATATTTACACCAAAAAAATTGGCAAAGCTACAAATCAGGTCTTTATTTTTCAGAAAGCCAGTTTACAGGCAAATCACTGGCTATTACTTAGGTGGTGCTGAAGTGCCAAACGTTGTTTAAATCATTCTATATACATTCACTCATTGAATCCTCACACCCACCTTAAGAGACTGGTACCATCGTTATTCCCATTTTAACTACAAGGAAACTGAATCCCAAAGATATTGAGTGGCTTGCCCAAGGTCATGCAGCTGATTAGTGTCAGAGCCAAGAGTTGAGTCCAGACAGTCTGGCTCCAGAGACCTGAGAAACAGGGAGAGGGCAGTGTCTTGGATGCCAAGGGATGACAGTGCTTCCAGAAAAGAGTAGTCGTCACTAGTGCCAAATGCTGCTTAAAGGTCAAATAATTAAATAAAAGTCATAAGTGTTCACCGGATTTAGCAAAAATTGAGTCATTGGTGACCCTGGCATTTTCAGTGGAATGAAAAGGTATACATGTCAGTTAAAAGAGAAAAGATGAAGGATTAGAAAATTGTGTTGCCTCTTCAATGACTTCTTTCAGCAATCTTGGGAATTCTCAGCATTCCCTGAATGCACAGTCAAGAAAGCCCACAGTAACACTAGGAAGTCACTATTATTGGAAAAAAACTAAAATGAGTGGAGAGAAAAACAGTTTACAAACTTCTAATTTTCATGAGCAATGCACTTACAATGAGGAAGCAGCAAGTATTATAGACACAGGTAAACAATTTGAATACACATTTGAAATCATGACTATCATGTCTTTAAAATGAGATTTACCGAATGTCTCTAAGAACAGATTTTATCCACTATCTTTGAAAAAAATCTGGTTATATCAATATATAGGTAGATTGAGATGTTTAATTTACTCATTTTTTGAAAGGAAAAGTATGTTAATACTTGTTTCTAATGTGTACCTGACCCCTTGCATTATATAAAGTCTTGTTCCAAAATTAAATAGAAATTTCCATGTGCCAACAATAGCAACCACAAATGAAAGAAAAACTTAATACCTACAGAAACGTATAAAATTAATTATGTCATATATTTACTTTTATATATATCAACAATGATGCTAAAACAAAGAAATCATAAGATCCTAGAACCCTGATAGGCAAAATTCTAGATATTATTTATGTGGCATGTACAAGCCCTTCAGCAGCCTTCAAATTTTTCACTTTGGTTTAGTAATACCACTATTGGAAATATACCCAAGAGAAAATAATCTGAAATGCCAAAAGTAAATTTTTGCCAAAAAAAATAGTAAAAATTTGCAGAAACACAAATATCCTGGATTTTTTCATTTGATCCACAAGATAATTCCTGCTTTTCTCCAGCCTGCTTCATGCAATGAGAGGCTAACCTGTTTAGACTGCATCAATGGACCCCTTCTACTCGGGTTTCCAGTTGTGTCCAGCCCATGGGACTCACAGGCAGGGGAAGAGTCAGGAAGTGGGACAAGAGTAAAGCTGAGTATTTACTGTCATGAATCTCTGCTTTTCAGATCTCCAAGGATTGACTGGTTTTCTGTGCCCCTCTACCCAAGGCCTTAACTCCAGATAGGCAACTCACTCATGCAGCTGCTCTCCCCAGTGTTCTTTCCCTCCACATGCGTTATTGCGAGCTCCAGAGTATTACACCATCTCTTTCTCGTTTCCCTAAATGCTGTCCATATCATTGCAAATTATGCCTTTATAAAAACCTTCTGGTGAGGATACAGAGCAACAGGAGCTCCCCTTCATTGCTGGTGGGATGCAAAATGGTATAGCCACTTTAGAAGACAGTGTGGGAGTTGCATACAAAAGTAAATATAATCTTACCATACTTTCTAGCAATCACACTCCTAGGTATTTACTCAACTGATTTTATGTCTAGAGAAAAACCTGCACATGACTGTTATAGCAGCTCTATTTATATTCACCAAAATCTGGAAGCAGTCCAGATGTCTTTTGATAGAGAGATAAACACACTATGGTACTTTCTTACAACGGAATGTTATTCATCAATAAAAAGAAATGAACTATCAAGCCTCAAAAAACCTGGAGGAACTTTAAGTGCATACTGCCTAAGTGAGAGAAGCCAATCTGCAGAGGATACATACTGTATGATTTCAATTATATGACTATTTAATATTCTGGAAAGGACAAAACTATATAGAGAGAAACATGACAAGTGGTTGCCAGGGTTTTGATGTGTAAGAGGGTTGCATAGCTGAATCACAGAAGGTTTTAGGACAGTGGAACTATTCTCTATGGTACTGTAATGGTGGGGACGTTATACTATGCATTTGTCAAGACATATAGAACTTTACAGCACAAAGAGCAAACCTTAATGCATGCACATTTTAAACATTAGTTCAGATGTCAGGGGATCCCAGGATGGAATGCAGACTGTGACAAGAGAATCTAACTACATTACACATGAATGAAACAACCTCTTTGAAAAAGGTAGGGGAGAAAGATGCCCACCTAAGTAACTTTGGAAATGAGTATAATCTGTAAGACTAAAGGCAAAAAGGATTTCACGTAAGCACTGTAATCTATTTGATAAAGTTGTTTCCTACAGGAAGAAAGGTTAGCAATTCTGATACTACTCTTTATACATCCTGGAATTTAACAATTAAATAAACGGTTAGTGGATGGCAGGAGCCAGGTTTCTCACCGTTGGAGTGAAAATTTACAGATAGGTGAGGGGAGTAGTCTAGAATAATCCATGTGGTAATGGATGTCTTAGGATCAATAAAGAAACAACCTGAACAATGGATAACAAAGAAGATAACCTATTATCAATGAAACCGGGGAAAAGCCATAAATCCAAAGCCCAGAATTTGAGGACAAGAAAATCCTGACTGATCCTATAGAGAGGAAAGAAGGAGAAAACTAATCAGCTTTGGACTAGTGGTTTGGAGTCAACTAAAGTGAAGTAATAAACTATAGGGAACTAAAGAGAAGACATCACATGTATGAGCTTCTCAAGAAACCACGGGACAGAAGGATCCACCAGCTGGTCAGTGCCTATTGTGGCTGACATCATCTTTATAGTACTCTCTGCTGTCAACTGGGCCATGGCCAACTTCATCAATCGGTCCCCCAGATGTGCCCAAGTTAAACATCATGGTTCAGGATCAGGAACCATGTTTGTTATTAAATGATAAGTTTTATTGCTAATTTTTGAAACAAATGTAGCAACTCTTCAAAGATGAAATACAAACTTACTGGCTGCTATGTGGATAATTTAATGGAAGATGTAGTCCTGGTAAAAATTGATGGCAATAAAACTGAGTTGTTAGTCGATGAGATGAAGAAGTGAAGAGTTTTTGAGTGTTGCAAGTTCATGACTGTGCACCACAGCTCTATTGTACCTTCTGTAATGGACTATGTTATAAATTTATACAGGAAAAAGCATTGGTTCAAAAATGTGTCTACAACTCAGCCATTTTCAGGCTAATTGCTCCTCAGTTTGTTAAAATCCATTCCATCCATGCATACAATGGGTTCCCAAATCTAATTCCCACAGAATTTACAGATAAAGACATTAACAAAATGTTCCTGGGGCCGACCCCGTGGCTGAGTGGTTAAGTTCTCATGCTCCACTTCGGTGGCCCAGGGTTTCGCCGGTTCAGATCCTGGGCACGGATGTGGCACTGCTCATCAAGCCATGCTGAGGCAGGGTCCCACATGCTGCAACTAGAAGGACCCACAACTAAAAGAAAAATATACAGCTATGGGGAGAAAAAGGAAAAATAAAATCTCTAAAATAAAGTTATTAAGTAATATACCAAACCTTCAGGTTCTTCAGGAGGAGATGACTTGTTTCAAGGAGATTCTTTCCAACCTGAGAGCAACAGTTGTGCTTTGCCATAATGACCTACTGGGTGAGAATAGAATCTTCAATGAGAAACAGAGTGGCATACAGGTCATTGATTGTAATATTCTGAATGCAACTACCTGCTATGTGATATTAGAAACCATTTCAATGAATTTGTAGATGTGAATGATGTAGGCTGTAGTCTCTATCCAGATAGAGAAGTCTCAGGCCAGTGGCTGCATTCTTACCTTCAAGACTGCAAAGAACATAAGGGCTTTGAGACAGAAGGTACTGAAAAGGAGGTAGACATATACTCTTCATCCAAGTCAGTCAGTTTGCATTGGCTTCCCATCTCTTTGGGGATTGTGGGCTCTAAATCAAGCCAAATACTCCACTACTCCACTAGTGAGTTTGATTTCCTTGGATATGAAACTGTTCATTTTAACTAGTACTTCAAAATGAAGCCTGCTGTTACTGCATTAAAAGTGCTGAAGTAAGGAGGAGATTTAATTATTCTCAGGTAGGTGAGCATTCCTAGTATATCTTTTCTTAAGAAATTCTAAAAAGCCAGTATCAGTTGGTATTCTACTATTTAGTTTGGTTACCTTACTTTACCAATTATGCCTCTAAACAATCAATCTATTTCTTTCAAGTATGTTGAATGACGTCAAGGAATACACATGCTACTATTAGTACAGGAAGGAATAGAAATTTATTAAATCTACAAAAAGTTATAAAGATGTCAGTTTAATCCTTTCTTTGATATCTTTGAATTTAATCTGTTTTGTGTGAATTATTATAAATTCAATGTGATTCTATGACTGCTTTCATCTGTTTTATCTGTTTGTTGAGTGTAAACAATGAGAATGTTCCAAAGCAATTTTTTAAGCTTTAATAGATTAATTTTAGTAAACGTTCTAGGTGTTCAGTGTAAATATTTTAATCTAAATGCTCTGTAAGAAAAATGAATCATTTGCTCTTGAACTGTCAGTCTCTTACACAGATAACATAGTATGTTCGAATAAAAATATCTGTTTGGGAGGGTGAAATACATTTACATTCTATGTTGGTGGTACATCTTTTTGAACTGAATATTGGACAGGATTTATTTTAAGGGAATATATCTTAGAATTAAATTCCCCTTTCCCTGCAGAGTCTAGCAGTGGAAATATCAATATTTACTACATAATCCTAGAATAGATATGGTTATTTACTGCTTTCAAAATCTGTATTAACGTCTTTGTGTACTAAATATGGTCATTTAAGTTACAAATTTCAGTTTTTAAAATTTTACTATGTCAAACTCTTTCTATTCAAAAATCTTTTTGCACATTGATCTACTCTAGATCTTGTTTGTTATTAAATGATAAGTTTTATTGCTAAGTTTTGAAACAAATGTAGCAAGTTTATCATGCCTGGGCACAAATAAATATCATTTAGATTAATTCTTTTTCACTTCTCCGATTTCATTCCTTACATTTTGGTTTCATGCTTTAGTTTGATTCCATATCTTTAGAGTGATAGTCAGTGATTACTTGATACATGTAAGGTCAGAGAAACATATTGAGGTGGTTAAAAGAATTAAATGAGGAACATTTAGTACATTGATCTTGTATACTTAAAATCTAATATAACAAAATGTGAATTAAACAGAAATACTCATGATAGAAGAGCTTCTGTTTTGTTTGTTCTTAAGAGTATTTTTTATTTTGTTTGGGATGAGAAGGGAGCAATTATTATACCGAAGGAAGTCAGACCTTTGGGGTAGAAAAATAGACATCAAGTTTCTAAAATTGCTCCCTAAAGTTTAGTAGTCATAGTTAATGTTAGTTTGAAAATTAGTCTGACTAGCTTTGCACTTTGGTTATGTAAGTGCTATGCACAAAGCTGGCTTAATGGATCTGCATATTCAGAATATGCAGCCACAAATTTATTCCCTGAGAAATCTTCTGGGGAGTTTGATGTATTATTCCAAATGACTTATATTCTCAGAGAAGTGCTTTAAAATACTTGTATTATTTCAAGATGTTTAAAGCTAATAATTTAAGTAGAAACAATTAAAGTCCGCTTTAAATGGTAAATTCTAGCTAGGTAAATAGAATCTTAAAATCTGTTTGTATCTATAACAGTGTTAGACCGAGATTTGTTTTCTACTTCCTCGGTGTTATGAATGTTCGCTTTTGTTTCCTTAAACTGTATTAGTACAGCATCAATAGAATTTCACCTAGTTGATTAAGCGAATGAAATCAAACAATTAATTTTTATAGTGTTAAGGTGAACTTGGAAAAGTGTTTTTGGTGGAATTTTCATCTATGATTGGAACGTTTTTATAGAATGTGAAGAATATGTAATATTCTTGATTTTTTTGCTTAACAACCTCTTAAAGTACAACAGTATATATCTTGGAAAACTGTGGGAGGAGAGAAGATCATTTCTCTACTTTATTCCATATTCTTACTTCAAATCATTTTGAACAGAGATTCACTGGGCCATTGCTGGTGGACTGTGCACAGGCGCCAGCTGTGATGCTACTGTAGGCTTTTTCAGAGAGATTTGTGTAGAAGTGAATAACAGGGAAAAAGGGCTCTCACTCTAGCACTGGGAGTATGCAGTGGATACTAGGAACAAGTGCGATGTTTAAGATACTGCCTCACTCTTTGGTGAGATTCTGGGTGTTTCCTACGCTGAGATGCTCTTACTTCCTGACAGGTTTGGGATCATGGGACAGGTTAGTAATAGGGTTCAGAATTGTTTCTCTTTATATTTACCCTTTAAGAGATTCTAAAAGAAGGTAAATCTCAAGAGTGTCTTAAAAATATCCCTCTAATTTGTCTTGTGGCTTGCTGAGATGTCTGTTGCCTTTTTATGTTAAGCTAAGGAACTTGAATACTTTACCTAAGCCCAATTTGTAAATATGAAAATGGTTGTTAGACGTAGTTTTCTTGTATAATCAATGTTAGTCAATAGACCATAGTGGCCTGGATGCTTTTATAAGCAAAATTCAACAATTTTTTTTCTCTTTTTAACTTACATACTTGTATGATACTTGATTTTTTCCCCCTTCTAATCCCATACTTCCACCATTTTCTAGAAATCAAAGAGATGTGGAACATGATCATCTGAGATCATTATGAGCACAAAACTAATCAGCTAGATCTGCCTTGAAAGTATGTAAAACAGTGTAAATAAAAATTTGTAAATTAGTGTGAATTTTATCTTGCATGCGAGAGTGTGTGCTGTATCATATTCTCTTTCCGTTTGTAGAAATTCTTCTGTCAGGAAATGATCCAGCTCTTTAGATTTAGAATGAAAATAGCCAACAGTTCTGACTGCATGGTGGAACTACACAGAGGAACTAGACATACAGGTTAACATTTTTTAAGTTAATGTCGGTGCTTATTTATATAGGCTTTCAGTGCCTAAAATGACTTTGCCTCTTCAGTTGGCCATTCGTTTTTGTGAGGTTAGAGTCCTGGAAGCAGTCGATTAATACGCTCTTATGTTAATAGAGCTCCATTCTTTTATTGTTGTTTGTTTTTTGAGGAAGATTGTCGCTGAGCTAACATCTGTGCCAATCTTCTTCTATTTTATGTGGGATGCCTCCACAGCATGGCTAGACAAGCAGTGCTAGGTCTGTGCCTGGGATCCAAACCCGTGAACTCAGGCCACCAAAGGGGAACTGGAACTTAACTACTACGCCACCAGGCTGGCCCCAAGAGTTCCATTCTTTGAGTCATGATTCTAAGCTAAAACAATTTAAAAATATAACAATGATTACAAACTGAACTATTACTCTTGCCTACTTTCAGAGTTATTAACCTTTTTCTATCCAAAAAAAAAAGCCTTGAAGTTATACATATCTCACTGTGAATCTAAAGCCCATGTATACAACAGATATGATAAATAGTAGCTCTTAGTTCAGCTTAAGCATATCTCAGTTGGCTTCTCTAAATAAAGATCATTATGAGATTGTATGAGACAGAGAAGACATAAGTAATCTTTTAACTACAGCTATTTCCATTTTTGTTGAATTAAAATATTTATATTAACTTCATAAATACATGTTAATAAATCTTCCAGATTTAAAGAAAAGAAAGTTTCCCCAAACACTCTCAATTTAAAGTTAGAAACCTCTACTTTAAAAGAGGTTTTATTCTTACAGACTTTTTTCTTAAATTACATGCAAGGCTTCAGTACCATTTTATGAATTCCTTACTTTGTAATATAAATAAGAATACTATCTAATAGTTTGATTTTCTGCTTTAAATTACTTTTAATAAGCATTATATACTGCATTCCAAAGTCATATAGACTTAAGCTTTTAATATTAGTCAGTCATAGAGAAAGTCAACAAAGTTTTATGCTGGGAGGAGAATTTTGTTATTGGCAGTGACTTGCACTACTTTACAGCAAAGAAGGCAAGTGCTGGTAATTATTATGCAGAGAGGAAAAAAGAATTGCAAATATGTGGTAAAGCAGCTTTACCTCTGTATCCAAATGGATTTGCTCTAATTTTTCTTCTTTAGTCCTCTGGAATTTAGAATGTTCTCACTGGGGACATATTAAGGTAATATATTTTATTTGTTTGTTTTGTTTTTATTTCTTTTTTTTAAAGTCAGTTATGTTGAACCACTTTTTTCATTTTCTGTTTCATACTACTTCTGTGATTATAGTGTTATGTCTTGTGTTTGATATCTTTGGACAGAAAAGTGTATCCATTATTTTAAATTAATTTTGCTGTGTCTTTGAAGTTCAGTCTATAAATGTGTTACTAAAAAAGAAACTACTTGGGTATGCATTACTTGAAAACTGAAACTAATAACATACATTATAAGATGACGTAGATTTTTATGAACAGATTTTTTTACACTAAAAATTTTTGTTTCTGGTTCATAATTTGAAAAGGATGAAAGATTTGTACTATTTGGATGTAAAAAATGAGAGTGGATGTAGAAAATAACCTTTTATGTTAGAGACATTCAGAATTCAAATTGTTAGCAGGTTTCTGTCCTGAAATCTGCTTTCTTTTCTTTCCTATTCTCAATGGCCTTATTATACCATTGATATTATGAAACAGCAGGGTTAAAATATCACTATACTTCTGTTCGTTATGAATCCGATAGCTTTTCTAGTTACAAAAAAATTGCTCGCTAAAATATTCTTCTAATCTCTATTAGATGTGGACATCTTTTTGTTTACATCTTACCCATTAACGGTGTTATGAATACCATTAACCACTTTGATAAAACACTGATGAGATGTTTTAAAAATTAATAACTAACATAAACTATGTTCTATGGGTGGTTGTGATGTGTCAAAATTATTATCTTCGCCACAGATAAAGCAGTACTAAAAAAGAAAAATCCATAACCTTAAATACTTACCTTAATAAGCAACAAAGAATAGAAAATAAACAAATTACACTCAAAAGGTTAGGGGGCTGAAGCCTTGGCCCAGTGATTAAGTTCACGTGCTCTGCTTTGGCAGCCCGGGGTTTAGCTCATTCGGATCCTGGGCACTGACATGGCACCCCTCATCAGGCCATGCTGAGGTGGCGTCCCACATACCACAGCTAGAAGGACACACAGCTAGAATATACAACTATGTACTGGGGGAATTTGGGGAGAAAAAAGCAGAAAAAAATAATGAGATTGGCAACAGTTGTTAGCTCAGGTGCCAATCTTAAAAAATAAAAAACTCAAAAGGTTAGAAAAAGAATAAAATAAACAAGAAAAGGACAGGAATTAGAAAACCAAATCTAGAAAAAGAGCTAATACATATTTCTAAGAACTGATTTCTTAGGGGAGAAAAGTTAATAAAATAAACTATTAGATAATCTAATCAAGAAAAGAGGGCACATAAGGCACAAAATTAAAAAGACAAAGATATCAAAAACCACAGATATAAACAAAATTACAAAATCATTGAAAAATTATTTTCTCAATTCTAAGAAAATAAATTTGAAAACCTGCCTGCAAGATTAATTTTCTGGGAAAATGTAAATTACCAAGATTAATTCCAGAAAGATAAAAAATCTAAACAGATGAGTTACCATTAAAAATAGAGAAAACTGGGCCAGCCTGGTGGTGCAGCAGTTAAGTTTGCATATTCTGCTTCAGTGGCTCAGGGTTTGCTGGTTTGGATCCTGGGTGCGGACATGGCACCACTTGTCAAGCCATGCTGAGGCAGGCTTCCCAGAGATAAAGTAGAGGGAGATGAGCACAGATGTTAGCTCAGGGCCAATCTTCCTCAGCAAAAAGAGGAGGATTGGCAGCAGATGTTAGCTCAGGGCTAATCTTCCTCAAAAAAAAAAAAAAAAAAAAAACTAGAGAAAACTGTTAAACAGCAAACATTCTTCCAAAAAGAGCAATATAATTACATAATTTCACAGTGGAATTTTACCAAATATTTAAAAAATTAAAATCCTGATGTTCTTGCAGTATTCCAGAGCATAGAAGAAGGATATTTTTTAGATTAATCTTATAATCTGATGTGATTCTAAACATCATCATGGGAGCCAGCCCAGTGGGGTAGTGGTTAACTTTGTGCAGTCACACTTCAGCAGCTCACTGGTTCACTGGTTTGGATTGCTGGCATGGACCTACACATTGCTCATTAAGCCATGCTGTGGTGGCATCCCACATACAAAATAGAGGAAGACTGACACAGATGTTAGCTCAGTGACAATCTTCCTCAAGCAAAAAGAGGAAGATTGGCAACAGATGTTAGCTCAGGGCCAATCTTCCTCACCAAAAAAATAAATAAATGAATAGCCATCATGATCACATAAGAAAATTCTTAATGACACTCACTTATAACTATTGAAGGAAAATTCTAAATAAAATATTAGCAAATATATCCCATCAGGAATTCAAGAATGATTCACTATAAAAAAATCTTATAGCTCATCACAGTAGTTGATTAAAAGAGAAAATCATATTATCAGCTCCACAGATGCTGAAAAAGGGTTTGATAAATTCAATACCCATTCTTGTTTAAAAAAAAAAAAAATACACAGGTTTTAATAGGAACAAATGGATACTTTCCTAAATATGATAATGTTGGCCAGTATCTTGCTCAATAGAAAAACTATCCAATTAAAGTTAGGAACAAGACAAAGATCTCCACTATCACTATAGTACACGACAAGGCAAGAAACAAGGAAAGATATAATCAGCATAAATATTTGGGGGGAAACTGATAAAATTATCATTTCTGTAGATAATACAATTACACACCTAGAAAATTACAAAGATTCTCCTAAGAAAACTTTTCCAGATGAAGAGAAAATTTGGTACAGTGGTGGAGGGAAAACTGCCTGTACGTACATAAACAACCTCCAATTGAAAGATATAAAGTAGATTAAAATACCCCATATTAAATAACAGCACAAAAAAATACCTAGGAAAATAATTAGCAAGAAAAACAGAAAATCTATATGAAGAAAACTTCATAATATAAAGGACAAAAGAAAGTGAAAATGAGAACTCATGGAAAGTCAAATCACATTCTTGACTCAGAAGGCCAAATATCATGTAATAATATGAAGGCTTCTAGCTTAATAACTTAACAGGCTCTCAATAAGAAATGCCAACATTATTCTTATGGAAAGTGTGCAAGGTGATTATGATGCTCATATAAAAACAAACAAGCAAAAATAGCCAAATATTGAACTACATTATGACCCTAACAGATATTAAAATACACTGTAAGGTGCTATAATTAAAATGGAGCAGTGATGTTAGCTGGTGATGCAGGCATAGACGGAACAATGGAGGAGAACTAACAGTCCAGATACAGATCCAAATGTATAGAGAAGTTTAGCAAATGCTAAACTGGCCTCCTAAATCAGTGAGCTATTCAGCAAATGGTGTTTGGACAATTGAGTGTCCATCTAAAATAAAATATTAACTTGGATTGCAATTTCACATGCATCACCAAAATAATTACCAGGCTGATGAAAGATTTAAATGAATGAAATATAAAACCATAAAAACAGAAGAAACAAATGGGAGAATCTTTTTAGCCTCAGAGTGGGGAAGGCTTTTCTAGATATACCACAAAGCCCCAGAAGCCATAAAAAAAAAATCACTCATTTCAAGGACGTGAAAACCAGTGATTTCTGCATAGGGGAAAAAAGACAAAACAGCAAAAAGATAAACAACAAACGGGAAGGACAAGCTTAGAAAACAAATTTATAGATGGTCATTCTAAGAGCTCGAAAAATCGAAGAAAAAAAGCCAACATCCGATAGAGAAAATGGTCAAAATATATTGGAAAATAGTTTACAGAAAGAGAATTACAAGGACCATTAAATATGTAAAAAGATGTTTAATTTCACTTATAATAAGAAAAAATAAAATTTAAACTACATTGAAATACATATAGAGCATATTTCTGGAATGTACACAAGAAATGTGGTTGCCTCTGGGAAAGGGCATTTATAAATTCAGTGCTGACATTTTAAAAATACGCAGTTTTCATAGAATATCCTATTGTGTTTCTTGTACTTTGTACCATACATATATAGCAAGTATTCAAACAATAAGCGAAATTAATTTTTAAAAGATAAGAAAAAATGCTTAATGAAAAGAAACCAAATTTTGAAATGATATGTACAGAGTTATGTTGAGGACACAAAATGATGCTATTGTTCATGAACACATGCATATGTGGTGAATATTTCAAATATGGGTGCAGAAAGGACCCAAACGATCTCCAGAACAGAGTTGCCTCCATACAGAGAAAGCAGGAAAGGAGCTGAGCACAAAACTAAAGAGGTCTTCCAATTCATCTATAATTTTTTTAATCTAAAGCAAATGTTAATATTCTTAATTCTGAGTGGTAGGTACATGAGGACATGCTAATTTCTCTACGTTTTTTTTATATTTGAGATAGTTCATAATTTAAAAAGAAAAAGAAAGGCTGCAGACCCTAATCAGAAAATCAGTGTTACGGAAGTCTGTCAAAGCACACTGAGAGAAAATGATATTTATTGAACATCATTTAAAGACAATAGAATCCATCCACTCCCATATGTACTTTAAATTCAATCTTTAGATCAAATTGTATCAGCAGATGTCTTGTTACATACTTGGAGCCAGTTGCTTAGTCCCTTGCAGAGTCTATATTAATGCTGATATTGTTGCTGTAAAATATTGTGATGAAGACTGTCTGCTACATCCTCACTGTATCCCCACATGAGAAATTTCCTTCTAGATTTTTCCTTCCAGGAAAAGCTCTGCTTCCCCTGAGGAACTTGTGCATAATTCTTTCCACATAAGAAACATCAATTATGTGTCACTTTTTCTTTTGGTTACTTTGAAGCTCCTGGTTAGATCTGAAGCCCAACTCAACAATACTGTCTTTTATTATTAAGATTCATACTATTTTTTGTCTGTCCCAATTTTCTATTTGTATTTCACTATCATCTATCCTTGAGTCATTACTATGAGCCACCTCCTATGTACTATTAATATTCCAAAAGGCAAGATATTCATAGATGCAGGTAACACACCAAATGATCTCATCTGATCCTCAGAAATGCCCTTGTTGGGTAGATGGGATCACCATTATGGCCTCATTTTATGGAAGAAAACATTCTAGATAAGCTCAGAGAAAGTACATTTTCTCCTGTGATTTCAGCCACAGGCCCTTGTCAGAGTCCAGTTTTTATTGATTGAGCATTATATATAGGTAGATTCTCCAGTTAGAAAGCAAGGGAAAAAAATACCATAACACACACACACATATATTCCTTTACGCAATTATATGCATAATATGCTTTTTTGGCATTATTTCTGGGATAAAAAATTTTTAATTTAATATTTAGGCATTAAATATGTTTACATTGAATTGACTAATTTATGAAATTTGTATGTGCCTTTACACAAACTGTTCTTTTTCTTGAAGTGTGCTTCCTCTCCTCTCCAGGCAAATGTCTACAGGTGCTTTGTAACTTTTCCTCTTGGTCCCAGGCAACCCCTCTTATAGGCTCCCACATTACCGTGGTCACCCCTCAGTCACAGCACTAGGTTATATTTGTTCCTTTTATGGAGATGCATTAATGACAAATGGATAAAGTTAAGCATTCCCAATTATTATTTTTATATAATATATTTATTCCTTGTCCATAATGTTTTTCCTTCTAATAGAGAGCTAGACTCGATTATTAAGCGTTCTCAAAGTTTCTGTTGAACTCTGCAGTCCAGGATGTTGAGAGGATCTCTTTTCTCACTGATCTATCTCAAACACATAGAACCACAGAGTAAGCACTCAATAAATATTTGTTAAGTTAACAAATGTTGATGTGGAAGTGGGTTAATACTTCTTGATTCATCTTGAACAAACACCGTTTCCCAAACATTTGAAATACTTTCCTATTGAGTGGAACCCCTTTGCTCATGAAAAATTTTAAAGCTTACTGCTCTTTATACATAAAATGAATAATTGGATTTATGTCTGATGTTGAGTAATGTAATTGTGATTTACATACTTGAGTGTTCACAAGTTAAATTCTTGGTATAAATAACTTGATAAAACACTGCTTGATTACTTTCATATGTGTTTGCAGTACTATTTCTTTCAACCAACAAATATTTATTGAGCCTGATCTGAGTCAGGTACTGTTCTAGGAGTTGTATAATTAGTAGTCGGCAGAAGGGTTAAGGGCACAGACTCTGGGAAAGTAATGTCTGATTCTAACCTTGGCTCTGTCATTAACTAGCTGTGTATCCTGGGACAAGTTAATTAAGTTCTCTATACCTCAGTTTGCTCATCTGAAAAATGGGAATAAAAATAGAATTGACCTCTTAGAATTGTAATGAAGTTTAAGTGAGCTCATCTCTACAGAGTCCTTGGAAGAGTACCTGGCAAATAGTATGTACTATATACAAGCTTATTAAATAGAATGTTAAAAATCAAATCTCTGCTATCATGTAGCTTACATCATAGTGGGGATGAGACGGCAGAGAAAGACAATAAATGATTAAGCGAAGAAATATACAATTTGTCAGATGATGATAAATATAATAAAGTGGGGAGAAGGAGAGTGATAGAGTGGGCCTAGGATTGCTTTTTTTGGTGGAGTGGACAGAAGAGGCCTCTCTGACAAGATAAGGGATGAATAAAGCGAAAGAGTGAGCCATGTGGAGGTTAAGAACAATGACCCTTAAACATTTATAATATCCATTCTTTGAATGTCATTATTAGTCGTGCTCTCAGTCTTATTTTTATGTGGTAGAATATATCATTATAGGAGAAATATTCATTATGATGCTTTGCCCAAGATCTAAATATAGACATTAATTTGAAAACTCTAGAAACAATCACTCCAACATCTGTTCTCAGATTTGTATTGTCTTAAAGGTCAGGTATAAATGCAGCCATATACTTCTGTTCCATAAATGCCAGAGATGTTACATTACCATAATTACATACTGGCTGTCAGGGAACCAAACCCATGGCTTCATTTTTGAGGTGTTATGTTCTTTAGAGCTCTTGAAAAAAATACATATTTTTTCCTATCATTCTAGACTCCTTTTGTTTCTGAATAAATACTAGAAATAGACTTCTTTCCTACACAGTAACACCCACCAGTAGTCTCAAGTTCAACAAATGCTGACAGATCGAGTATCTCCAGCTCCTGGAAGTAAGTAGGTGCTGTTGCCATCACGCTGACCCAGTCAGGATCCAGGGCTCCCTACTGGCTGAAAGAGCCATTTGGGAAAGAAGTGATTTAGCCTCAAGGAGATTAAAACTCACCTTCTCTCCCGTTTTATTTTTCTATTTTGCAAATTAATACTTAAGAATTTTAATAGAGAGATTGTGGAGTGTGGCAGAATTAAAAGGAAAAAGGGGAAAATTGAGAAAAGTAAATAGAAAATTTCTTTTTATATCAGCTAAATATTTATCCTCTGAACCAGGGTTTCTCATCCTCAGCACTGTTGACATTTTGAGCTCTGTAATCCTTTGTTGTAGGGAGCCGTCCTCTGCATTGTAGGATGTTTAGCAGCATCTTGGGCCTTTACACTAGATGCCAGCATCCCTCCCTCCTCCGCTCCTCCCCATCCACGTGACAACCAAAAATGTCTCCAGACATTGCCAGATGTCCCATTGGAGGAAAATTGTCCCCACTTTCGAACCACTGCTTTAAACTTACCATTATAGCACTTTTAAATAAATTATAAATAATTTAAACATAATCAAATGTATGTATTAGAATTATCTCAAAGAATATTAGGCCAGTAGATCTTAATTAATGAAACAGTAGATCTCAAACTTTTTCCTCAAATTTTAATTTCCATCTTTCCCTTCCACAGTTAGATCCCCAAATCCCTGTGTCCCAAGATAAATAACAAAAAGAAAGTCCATTACAAGCAATAAACAGCTGGACTCTCACCATGACTCTTGTTTTGATCAATTCTAATATGAAAGTAAAAGAAATTATGCATAAAGTAAGCATACAAAATATTTTAACTGATTTTAGTCAATGACATCAACTTCTACCAGCACCTTAATAAAAGCGTTTTTAAAATTACTAAGTTGGGGGCTGGCCCGATGGCGCAGCGGTTAAGTACGCATGTTCCACTTCGGCGCCCCAGGGTTCGCCAGTTCGGATCCCGGGTGCGGACAGGGCATTGCTTGGCAAGCCATGCTGTGGTAGACCTCCCACTATAAAGTAGAGGAAAATGGGCATGGATGTTAGCTCAGGGCCAGTCTTCCTCAAAAAAATTAAAATAAAATAAATAAAATAAAATTGCTAAGTTAAAAGATTTTCGTATCATGTACTATGAAACCTTGATAGTGATTTGTTTGAAGTGGTGGTGAACCGAAAGCTAGACTACATGTGAGCTGGGGAGTGGGGAGCCAAGGGCATGAATAGTTAGCCACTGACTCATACATACAAACTTCTCTTTCCAAGAAAAGGTAATAAATAAAAGTTAGGGAAACATAACAATACATCCATAAATATTGTGCATGTTCTCTGTGTTCTGTTCTCTTTCCTGTGGATCATAAAATTTGTTTGGAGGAACACGGACTGTGTCAACATAATCACACTCCTTAGACTAAGAGAAGTGTGAGGACACGGAAAAGCATTTCAGTAGCTCTGGGGAAAAAGTCCAAAAATTTAAGCCTCTGTCCTTTGCCCATGAGGCTGTCAAACCTCATGCAAAAGAGAGGCAGCAAAATGGAACTCTGTTTTCATAAAATTTGTTCTTGAGTTGACCTGACTCCATACCTCCCACACATCTCTTTTCACTCTCTGTCTAACCCCAGCTTGTGATTAGATCTTGCTGTTTATTTTAGCTTGAATCTTTCCAGCATCGATTTCCGGTTTGACCTACTTCTCCAATCTTCAGCCCACAACTTTGCCTCTTGCTCACCGTCATTCTTTCAACAAGTTCTGTATTATCTCAAATGATGATCCAATGAAAGAGGGAAGAATGGTCTGTCCGGGAAGGTGAACATCAAATAATTACAATACAGGGTGATGAGTATTGTGAAAAGGAAATCATGGGTGTGCTCTTTGTTGGACTGTTCTGTCCAAAAAGATACATTATATATAGTGTATATATATACAGTTTACATGAGATATGATGGTGGCCCAAACTAGCGTGGTAGCTATAGGGTTAGAAATAAATAGACAAGTTTAAAGAATTAAGAGATATTTAGAGGATTGAGTCAATAGGAGTTTATGATTGACTGGATATGAGAATGAAGAAAAGCGGGGAGGACTTACTGATGAGTCCAAATTTTCTGCTTGGTTAAGACAGTGGATGGATGGTGGTGCCATTTACTGAGAGAGAAAGGACATGAAAGGAGAAGCACAATGCCCTTATTGAATTTGTTGTGCTTATGGAACTTCTAAGAGGAGATGTCCACAAGGCAGTTAGATGAATTGGGCTCAGGATAGGGGTTAGGATAGAAATATAGATTTGGGAATCATTAGCATATAGCTGAGAACTGAATCCACAGAATAGAATGAAGTAGACTAGAGAGAAGATATAAAATGAGAAGAAAAGAAAACTAAGAATAGATATAGAAGACACCAACTTTTAATGATATGCAAATAAAGACAAAACTGTGGAAATAGCTAATAGTGGGTAGTCAACAGGGTAAGAAGAGGGGAGGTTAAAAAGTGATGTCCTTAAGGCTATAGGAGCAAAGCTTCTCCAGAATGATTCACGGTGTCAAATAAGTAAGATAAAAATTTTTATAGTCACTAAAATTGTCAATGTGGAGCTAGAGAGCTTTCAGAGGCAAAGTGGAAACTAGGATTTCAGTGGATTGAGGAAAGAATCAAAGAGGAGAAGTGAGATGTACTAGTTGGTGCAAGAATCTTCTATAGGAAAAGAAGGCTAAAGATACAACTTAGCTCAAGAGAGATGCAGAATTGAGATAAGTTTTAATATAAAAGAGACTGGAAAATCTTTGCTGGTAGGATGGGGGGAACAGTGCTGAGGGAGCATTAAACATTACAGCTACCTAAACCCCCAAACCTGCACCAGAAGGAAACAGGCTGCAAAGCTAGGCAGCCCTTTTTCAGGCACATTCTCCAGCACCTTCATCAGATATGTGCAGAGAGGGCAATAGGAAAGGAAGAAACACACAGAGCAGAAAGCTGGGGTATGGAGGCAATAGATACTGGAGTCTACCCAAAGAGAAGAACCAATCTAACCAGGAAACTTACTCCTCAACCAGGTCAGGCAATCTTCATAATGATTCTATCACTGCTGTGGATCATTAACCGCCGTGGGTTTTCTCTTCTTGCTTTTCCTAAATGGGTAGTTTCTACTATAGCTTTGCTCTATATTGGGGAAGAGGGATGTTGAAAATGATAATCCAAAGCATCCTTGCATGTTCTGGCCAGATATGCCAGGAATGCAAAGTCCTGACTGTTACTCCCAGGCCATTTCCTGGGGTTGTATTTTCAGCAAGCAACCTGAAGGGATGAAGTAATTTCTCCCTCTGGGACAAAGAGCTGGCTTGCTACAAAAGAGGTGGATTCCCCAAGCCCAGCATTCTTCAACTATGACAGAAGTCCACTGCATTCACCTTCCGACACCCTAGGGGCCCACCTGGACCCCTCTGTCACCTCTATGGGATTTAGAGAGCAAGGGAACCAGTGCAGACAGGATGCTCCTGCTGCTTGCTATGCTGTGAGTAATAGAACACTTTATTTTCCACCCAGCATCAATAAAACAGCAATAGGCTAACTTACAGGCTTTTAAGAAGAGTAAAATCAAATCCCAGAGCTGACAGATATATGGTGAGACTTCTATGGGGACTTGGGAGGAGGTGAATGTATTTTGAATGTGGGAGGAATGTAAAAAATATATGGCCACACAAAAATGTGAATGTACTAACGTCACTCATTGTACACTCAAAAATGGTTAAAATGGTAAATTTTATGCTATATATTTTTTACTGCAATAGAGAAATATTAAAAACACATATACACGCACACATATGGCCAGAGAGCAGACTGGTCATTTTAAAATATGATCATAGGTTTGTTGACAATCTCCTCTTCAAAACGTGGAGCTCAATTTCCCTCGCCTTCAGTGTGGGCTGGACTAGTAGCTTGCTTCTAAAGAATATAATATGATGGATGTGAAAGTGTGCAACATAGAAGTTTAGGTCATAAACAGGGTTTGGCTTCCTCCTTGCTTTCTCTTGGATCCCTCATTATGGGGGAAAACAGCTGCCATGTTATGAAGATGTTCAAGCAGCCTTGTGGAGATGCCCCTGTGGCAAATGACTCGGGCCTCCTGCCAAGAGCCAAATGAGTGTGGCATCTTGGAAGTGGATCGCTCAGCCTTATGTATACTCATTAGAGCACAAAGAACCATATTTGAAACTGATGGAAAAGAGTGTGTGTACCACTTAGAGTTCTGGATTCTGAGCTGGATGTGAAAACTTGATGGGACTCTGGATTGTCTCCCTTGAGGAGAGGACAAAGGTGTTCTAGGAGTGAAAATAAGTGTGCATTTAGATACTTAATCAGAAGAACTACATATCCTCCAGTACCCATTTTCTGCCTCTTCCTTTTAGTAATAGAAGCTGGTAACAGGCCTACCATCTAGAGACATTTCTGGCTTCTCTCTCCATATAATCAGGTTCCAATCAATGAGATATGAGACAGAGTGCTGTGTGTAACTTCTGAGGCATCGCATTAACTAAAAAGCTGCCTGCCCTAGACTGTCTCTTTTCCCCTCCAAAGGTCAGGAGAATGTAGAGGGAGGTGGACCAGCCTAAACCAGCCAGACAAGGACAAATTATAGTGGGTGACAAAGCAAGAAGGTAAAATATTGTATTCACAGAGCTTGACAGTGGATGAAACTCTTTTTTTGTTTGTTTTACTTACTAAGATGGATGTAGACAGAAGATGTGATCCAATCCTACTTGGACATTTTAAATAACTCAAAGGAACAGAACTCATGAACAAATAGCTAAAAAAGGAAATATTTTTCTGTATAGGTTAGGGTTCTACCTACTGCTATAACAAACAGACTCCAACACTCAACACTTCACACAATCAAAGTTTATTTCTTGTTCACATAACAGCCTGATCTCTGGTGTTCCTGGTCAGGTAGCTTTTCTCCACACTGTCAGGGACACGGAGTCTTTTCCATCTTGCGTTCTCTTCTTCAACACCTAGTTTTCAAAGTTACTATGGGGATCATTTCCGTTCCTGCCACCTGGAAGTGCAAAAAAAGCATGGAAGATTGTGTTTGAGAGGTTCCCGTGATTCAGCCAGGCCACAGAGCATAACATTTCCATTCACATTCCATTGGCAGAGCTGAGTCATATGGCCATAGATAACTGCAAGGGAAGCTGGAAAATGGTCATTCGAAGTGCCCAGGGGAAAGAGGACAAGCTTGGCAACCAGCTAGCAATCTCTTCAACAAATTGAGCATAAAATAAAGGAAGCTGATTGAAACCCTGTAGGTTTGTACCTATCTCTTGAATCTAGACCTTTCATTCACTGTTGCAGCATGAATGTTCTGTATCCTCCAACCCCTTTAATGACAGGCATTAAAAAAGCAGATGAGAAGACTTGTTTTTATTTTACCAAGCTTTAAAAATTCTTATAACATCTTTATAAAAATGTTGTGATCATTTTGCTATGTATTCCCCCCAACCCAAGTCCTTTTCTATCCCACATCACCAGTCAGCCCAAACCAGGTTTCACAGCCCTCAAAATTTAAACATATAGCACTATCCATGAAGCCATTGTATTAAGGTTACCAGATTTCATGATAATTCCAGGAAGTTTAAAACACCTAGTTCCTGTGCAGGGCATGAGGTAGGCATGTAAACAGCCTGTGTGATGTGATCAATGCCACAGTGGAATCATGTGCAAGGTGAAACAATAAGGTGGAAGAAGGAACTTCTAAATCAGACACAGAGAGACGAGAAGAATTCACAGATGAGGAAAGCACTTTAGCTAAGTTTCAAAGGATGAATCTAGCTCACTAGGAAAGAGAGAAAGAATGTATGAAGGCATGGAAGCACAATCAGATCATAGCAGGAAGGGCAGTTTGGCTGGACCAAAGGGTAAATGAAGAAGAGAGAGTCAGGAGGCTATGTTCAGATTATGAAAACTGTATACATAGGCTACAGAGTTGTTTTTTGCCCTGTACTTAAGGGTGCTCTTAAAGGATATTAAGCTGCATAATTGCCTAAGCAGTTGGCATGCAGTGGCTGGGCTGGACAGTCTGAGACTGAAGACAGGAGGACTATACAGACAGTTCTTCAACTGTCTAATTGAGAGATCATGGTGAATTGCATTAAGGCAGTGGCAGAGAGGCTAAAGAGGAGGAAGAAACATGAGATATACTGAGTATGGAGAGTATGAGACATGGTAAAGAACTGGTGATAAGTATTAAGAAAGAGAACTTCTATGCTGAGTCCTGGGGGTCTGGCTTAGATTCCTAGGTACTGAGGGAATATAATAGAGGGAGCAGATATTCCTTTTTCAGAGGAGAGGAGGGGATATGATGACTTCCACATGTCTAGGTTGAGTGTGAGGTGTCTATATTGAGTGGGAGGTGTCTCTAGGATTTTCAGGTGGAACTGTCCAGTGGGACATTTACAAAAAGGGTATGAAACTCAGTGAAACCATGATAAGGAACCCTGGGTAAGTGATAAAGTTACAGAACAGTCACTTGAGAGAATGGAATAAAAAGCAAAGTGGGACCATAAAAAGGATTTACAAGCAGATTAACAGCCTAACTAAGACTAAATAACATAAATGAGTCATTATAAATCTGTTCAATATTTGATTACCCCTGCATCGCCTCAGAGTCCAGGGCCTATGAGAAGACAGATGATTGAATAATCCATTGTTGGCAGTTCCCGAGCAAATGCAGAAGGCGGCAAGGAACCAAAGGCGCTAAAAGTGCCACGTAACATGGATGAATGTGATATACCAGGGGGTCTCCATGGAGAAGGAACCAGTCAGGACGGGGTTGATGGCTTTGAAAAAAACAAAGGAATCAAAGGACTGAGGTAACATTGAAATCAGACACTGGGGAAGGGGATGAAAAAGTTGAACGTGTAGAAGATTATGGTTGCTATGGTCTGAATGTTTGTGTCTCCTGAAATTCATGTTGTAATGCTAACTCCCAAGCTGATGGTATTAGAGGTGGGGCCTTTGGCGGGTGAATGAAATTCATCCCTTATGAAAGAGATCCCAGAGAGCTAGCTTGCCTCTTCTGCCGTGTGAGGACACAGGGAGAGGGCACCACCTATGAACCAGGAAGCAGATCTTCAGCCTTGATTTTGGATTTCCCAACTTCCAGAACTTGGACAGATAAATGTCTGTTGCTTATAAACCATTTATAAGCCCACGGTAGTTTGTTAGAGCAGCCTGAATAGACTAAGACAGTGATCAAAGAAAAGAATCTTAGATTTCCTCTAAATGCTTTTATTGTGAGAGACATGTACGTAAGGATTAAGAGTTATAAAATAACTTTTTTTGCCTGCACTGGGATACTTATTCAAATATGTGCATAGTAGTATTCTAATAACACCCCAAATGGAATGAGCCAATGTCCATCAACAGTAAAATGGATAAATTCAATGTGGTGTATTCATATAACAAAATACTATAAGGAATTGAAAATGACAGAACTATAGCTACATGCAAAAATATGACTGTATGTTGGAAACATGAGGAAAGAAAAGAACATCAGTTACAAAGGAATGTATTCAAAATGACTCCATTTATCTATAGTTTAAAAACAGGCTGGTAAAAGGGTACAAACTTTCAGTTACAAGATGAAAAAGGTCTGAGGATCTAACGCTTAACAAGGTGACTAGAGTTGATAACACTGGACTGTATAATTGAAATTTGCTACGAAAGTAGAATTAAATGTTCTCACCAAAAAAAAAGGTGATGTGAGGTGACGGATGTGTTAATTAACTATCTAGTTAATTAACTCGATAGTGGGAATCTTTTTACAATGTATACATATATCAAATCATCACATTGTGCACTTTAAATGTCTTATGATTTTGTCATTTCTATCTCAATAAAGCTGAAGAAAAAAAAGGAATATGGTTTTTTGGCCAGATTGAATCAATCAGATAAGTTATCTTTCTTTCCACAAATTACCTCTTTCTACAAATTTTGAGACTTTTGAGGCACAGATTCTACTTATTACTGCACTTTAATTACCTTAAGTAAATTTCCAGGGGCTTAGAACATGAAGTCACAGAATTCCCAAAATATTGAGCGGTGATCTTTCTGATTTGCTGCACGCTTAACATCTTCATCTTGTAACAATTTAAGCATCAATATGAACATTCTATAATCTAAATCATTTCTCCTCTCAGGCTGAAGAAGCCCATTTAAGCAGACTTGCCAGCACCTTAGAAAGTGGGATTTATTCATTAGTTATCTCAGTGAAGTGTTAAAGCCAGAGTTTTATACACCATTTCAGTCAGTGAATAAAATTCTGTTGTGCACTCACCGTGTGCAGCGTCTAGACAGACACTGTACTAGACACCAGAAGCCCTGTGCACACAAAGCACAAAGCACAGCAGGTCCCAGCCCTTTTTGAGCTTACAGTTCCTCAGAAAGGCTAAAGGTTAAACCGGACCTGCAACTAATTAAACTATTACTGGTGTTGCAAAGTGCTGCAAATTCTCCTCTTTAAAAGAGAAGAATAAGAAACAAGGGACCTCTTGGAATTGTAAAATACAGAGATGATCACTTCTTTGTGGTATTTTCAAGGCAAATAACAACAGGAAATCAAACATGGTTGGCAAGAAATGGAAAGTTGCACGTTTTTTGCAAAGTGTATTAAACGCAAGGGGAAATGCTTTAAAAGATAAAGAAACCATAGACCCTTTTCCACCAGTAGACAAATGGAAGTTTAACTAATATGTAAGCCAAAAGGCAGTGAAAGGTAGCTATTTTCTCCAGCACATTTTGTTTGAGATGTTTGCCAAATTAACTGGTATAATCCGAGTGAAACTATTCCATCCTTATCAGTAAACCTACATCATGCTACATAGCGCTTCACAAATCCACTGGAGATAACATTACTCCCAAACTGTAACACAAATAATCAAATACCACATAAAGGGTCTACTCTCCACTACAAATATCTTAATTGTATTTCATAGTCTCATGTCCTCTTGAAAAAAGATCAAACATCTTTCTGTCTGTTCCCAAAGATGTAGGTTATTTTGCAATAACAACTGGAGAGATAATAAGGATGCAGTTTCTCCTGAGCAGACATTCAATATTATATAATCACTTCTACTTGCTTTACATTCTGGAAAACTTAATTTTTGTTCTGTTTAAGCAATAAGTACAAGTCTTTCAACATACAGTGAACATTTTAACTCATTTCTACTTTTTCAAACATAGAAATTGAGGCAAAGACCACATTCCTTCCTAATTATTATCAGTGTCATTACCTTTGGATGAACTGAAATCTTCCAGCTCCACTGAAGACCCTGAAGTTTTGAACTGCTTAAAATCAAGTGTTTCTGAATTTAAAAATCAGAAAGGATGGACAGCTGCCAGCAGACTTCGTGGAGCTGGGTAAAATTTTAGTCCCAGACGTCAGTGACCCAGAGACAAATAAATTCTCCTTGCATTCAGTGTTCCAATGCTAATGTTTTAACTGGATCTTTTGTTATCTGTGAAAGGATAAAGAAGGCACATGTGAGGGCAGCATCTAATTTCATAGCCCTTTACCAAATGTCTCTTACAGGAATGTAACACATCTTATGCTAAAAATCCACAGTTCAACATTAAAAACCCACCACAGATATTAACTGTTGGGGAAAGGATTGGGGATCGGGGGAAGGCTGTAAGGAGAAGTTAGTTTGTTGAGAGAAACCAAGTGCACCAAGAGTAACAGAAATTCCAGCTCGAGACAGAGGACGGAGGACAGTCCCAGGGGATAGAGGTCAGTGTGAAATATGGAATACAGGGAAGGGCGTGGAACGATACCTCTGGGAAGGGAGGCAAAAAACAGGGCTCCAGATCTGGTTGTTATTTACATTATAGAGGATTTCATGTACTGCAAAGAGCTTTCACATACATTACACTGTTCAGACCTCATTGTGCGGAGGCAGGTATTATTAAATACATATTGAGACAGGAGAGCAGAGACTCAGAAGGAGACCGTGAGCTGTGGCACTTGCCTAAGGCAGCATAACTAATAAGCAGAGTCCAGATCTTCCTACCACAAGCCCAGCGTTCTTCCCAGTACCTCACATCTGGACTCCACTGTCATAACCTGAGGCACCAGCTTTACTGTCGGCAACTACAACAACTTCTCTTACTTACCACATCAATTTCAGCATGTTTCATCAGTGTAGGATCCAATGTGTTTCTTTATTCTGCTTTGATTGCAGTATGTAGGAAATGTGACTCAAACTGATACACAGTTGTAAATGATAACAGTTTTTTATTAGCTCCCCTTGCAATTTCAGGAAACTTCAATTAAACAAAAATAGTAGGAAAAGCATTTTTCCAATAACTGCACAAAAATGAGTTAAGCTGGCAGCACAAATTATAGCGTTGATTGTCTCCAATATGAAGTTACTGAATTCAATTCAACGTACTTGTTTTTGTAATACAGCTTAAATAGTGTCTCTTTGTGTACACACATATGTATGTACATACATATATAGAGATACATATATAAATAGAGACATATATAGATACATATGCGTATATAATGAATTGAGGTTAGAATCAAATATTTGGAAAAAAGGTATTACTTTTTACATATACCACCAAAGTTTGCTCTCAGTCTTTGAGGATACAATAGGGGGAATAACTAAATGACTTTATCAATAAGAATTAATTGGATGTACAAGAAGGCTATGACAGAAGCTTACAATGCTGTAGAATTGGTCTTCGATAATTATATTTCTGTGTCTTTGCTTATAGAAGTGAATGAATAAACAAGTGAGTTAATTCATCTTTATTTGAAACTATCAATCCATAACTGTTTACTGAGTGACTTCTGCTTGCAAAAAGCACTTGTTATCAACTCTAGGTGATATAAAGACAGTCTAAATAGAAGTCAACAATGGAGTACGAACAGGAAGAGATAACCAGCTGTACAGGGAAGTGAACAATCAGTACCATGACAGTAGTCTCAACAATAAGTAGTCAAGGGGTTCGGAAGGAGAAATCGCTCCCATCCTGAGCTCAGGAAAAGCTCTGTTGTAGTGGAGTTCAGTTGGTCCTCAACAGACAGTTGAAACTGGATTCACAGAAAAATGGAAGAAGGGCACTTCAGGCAAAGGAGATATCACAATCACTTCAGAGTAAATAAAGGCAGGCTGGAGCCTTCTGTGGGAGGCCTTACCTGACAGACTACAGAGTGTGAACTTGATCTGAGAGGTAAGAGGGAGCCACAGGAAGCTCTGAGGGGAGGGAGAAGCAGGATCAAAGTGGCAGTGTAGAAGATGATTAGAGACTTGAAGAGTAATGTAATAGTCCAGTATAAAGTGACGAAAGTCTGAAAGAAAATAGTCACAACAGAAAAGGACAGGGAAGTGAAGATATGAGAAAAATTCAGTACTAACTAGCCACGGGCTCTAAACTGACTCCACACCTTTTAGAGGATGGAGATCATGCTGTATTCATCACTGTGCCTGACACTTAGCAAGCTCTTGATAGTTGCAGAGAGAATAAATACAGAAGGCAATGGAGGGGAAGGATTTTAATGATTATGCTTTTGAACTTGGGCAACTAGAAGAAAGACAATACTGTTCATTAAAATGGGAAAATCAGGGGCCAGTCCAGTGGTGCATCGGTTTAGCTCACATGTTCCGCTTCGGAGGCCGGGGGTTCACCAGTTTGGATCCCAGGTGGGGACCAATGCACTGCTTGTCAAGCCATGCTGTGGCAGGCGTCCCACATATAAAGTAGAAGAAGATGGGCACTGATGTTAGCTCAGGGCCAGTCTTCCTCAGCAAAAAGAGGCAGATTGGCAGCAGATGTTCGCTCAGGGCTGATCTTCCTCAAAAAAAGGAAAAAAAGGGAAAATCAGTGGTGAGAAAATTCTGATTTTAAAAATAACTATAATGAAATCTGGTGACGAAATTGAATTGGAATATTTCTATTACCCTACTCCTCTTTAGCACACATAATCTGTAACTGACCTACAAAATTATTTTTAGCTCTTCTGGCATATCTACAACAATATGAGTCATTCCTTTCCTCGGGATGACTGTCTTCTTTCCTGAGTTCCTAGCACCTGCCAAAAACTTCGGTGACTCTATGAAGTAATTAAGAGAGCAAAGAAAAAACAGTACAGATGGTGCTTTGCCTGAGTCTGCAGCACCAAAGAGGCCCAATAGAAGGGAGTGCCAGGTGGTCATGCTGAACATCCACGGGGATGAAGGAAAACCCTGGCAATGGGTCTACAGACCTCAGATTTCAAGGACCTGCAATTATGCCAAACATGAAATATAGCTGGCCTGCCTCGGACTCTATCACAGGTACAGAAAAGTGGTTAAACTGTTACCCAATGATTAATACTCATGGATTTAGCTATTTTAAGATCAGAAAAAAAAATATTTTTATTCCAAAAGCAGATTATTTAGTTGGAATTATTCTCTCAATTGTTCATCATTTTTTATTAGTGCTTTAGTGGACCTTTTTGTATAAAAGGGCATTCTTTATTTCTGCCAAGTCTGGAAATGTTATCCAATTCTTTCTCATAAACATCATAGTTTGCAAACTTAGCTTGCAAATTCAAATAACTGAATAATTACCAAGCACATCTTTAATTTAGAGCATCTGACATTACAAAGCACACAAGAAAAAGTAATAGTGTTGAACACCATAAATGTCTTGATAACAAATAAGCCAGTAAAAATATCACTCAAGATAATGTGTGCAATAAGAAAACTCATAGAGAATTTATATGTATGCTTAAAGCATCTATTCAAAATTTGCTTTTACAATCACTTTAAGTGAATAATAAACATGCTACATTACTAAAAACAAACTCATTCAAGAATGGTAACAAAAGAAAAGAAAGCAGCTGGTATGGTGCATTCCTCTCCCACTGCAGCTGTTTTGTATTATTAAAATTCTACACTTTGCAAGTGACACAAAAGAAACCTAGACTTTTTAAAATGCTATATTGATTTGGACTGCCTTAAAATTTCTCTCATAACTCAAAACTATAACTTTTTAAACTTAAAAACATAAATTTTAATCTTTATATTGCAATGTTCATATTGCAATGTCTACATGTTCAAATATATGAAATGAACGTGATCAAAAGCTTAATAAACTTCATCTACTACATATTTTCATCAATTTACAAGACTTTTGTTTCAAGAAGTCCTGAAGAGGAAAATAGACATAATCTTCAAAACACAAACTGTATTTATTCCTCTGTATATTATATAGAGAAGAAGGCTAAGCTTAGAAAGCTCTATAGACAAAATACCATATAATTATGTGAAATAAACAGCTGAACATAAACTTTGCAATGATTAAATATAAAAAGTCTTATTGGACACCCACTTTGTGTTGGGTCCTAGGGAACACCCATAAATGGAAAGCCAGTTCTTAACCCCAAATGGAAGGAATGAGCAAGGGACCCACAGACGTTGGGAGACCCGGAGGCCTAGATGCCAGGCACTTTCCATATGTCATTTCACTTAATCTCACCCTGGGTGGTTTGTCCAAGTGCCTTCATCATCTTTCTCCCTGGGAGTCTTTACCCTTCTGTTGTATCTTCCCCTACAATTCTCCATCTCTGTTTCCCTTTCCTCTCTCCTTTCCCTCCCCTAAAACATCCTGATTTTTTTCCTTATATATCCTCTGGAATAGAATGAGGCACTGAGTGGATATTGATCCAAGAAGGTGACATGCATACAAAATTTAAGATCAATCCACAGTGTACCACCACTGCAGAGCCCACTCTTAGCTCTAACATCCCTGCTGCATCACAGCCCACCAAGGTCAATAAGTGGGTGCCTGGGTAGCTTCCTTGCCATCCCTGCTGTGGGGTCAACAGACACACATCTATGCCAATGGTCATTTCTTGTGATGCTTAATTAAAATAAAACTGGACTTATATGAAGGTCCTTTCTTCCTAGCTCATGCTACACTGTACACCTTGGTGTGCAAAATATTCCCACACTGCCTAAAAGGCAGACATCTTCCAAAAATCTTACATCCTAGAGGGCAAAAGATACGTTGTGAAACAGCATTGCGTCCTTTGTAGATGAAAACCATGCTTGAGCAGAAAGCACACACTTTATGTGTTCCCAGCAGAGACTGAAATCTAGTCTTTCTCCTTTATTTTCTTATATCCTATGGCTTAATTAATTCATGTCATCTGTCTAACCCTTTAAGTATTTGAATTTAGAGTTCCCTCACATTCTCCAAACATAGCCTGATCAATCTGTTAACCTTGTCAACCCTCCAAAATAATAACATTTGGCTTTAATGATTCAAAATTTCAAAAATGTTAATGATTCAAAAATGCTTAGGAGTTTTTCTTCTAAGCAAAATTTTTGAAGTGACTCCAAAGTGTCCACACCTATCCTTAGTGGGGAGGGGAAGAATGCAAAGTTGTGCCACCTTCTGTGACTTCGGGAAGCCCTGTCTATGGGTCTAAGGAAGGCTGCCTTCAGCAAGTCAAGGTGCTTCTCCTTCGTTGAAAAGGAGAGCATGCACACACATCCACACATACAAACTTAATCTCATTTCATCATCCGGCTACTCTTAGCATCTTCTTCTAAAAATAGTTTTGATATGCCAATTATAAATTAGTCTTTAACAAATGATTAAGTCAATTTCCTTTGGGATCGCTAATGGAAACTGTGTAATAAACCTCATTCAAGTTTACCTATGTATTGCAAATGCCCTTGAAAGTCAAAATTAAGTAAATAAGTTACTGCCTTAAAAATATTCTAAACGTCATAATTAAAAGTTCTTTACAGTTATTCTGAATGATATTTCGAAACCAACAGGTCAAGTAGTGAAGCAACATTTATATGACACCCTCTCCATCTTCAACCCTGGATCAGTGTAAATGGGAAAGTTGCGCTCATTTTTAGCCTAATCTGAGGAAAATATGTACGACTACAACCTGAGGATTTTCCATATGCCAGTTAGGTGTTACTTAACAATTTGGCTCTGCAGAAAAAAAATCTTGAGAATGTGTGGCTACATGTTATATAATTGATAATTTTTATTATCATTATTTCTGGAAAGAATCTAATAATAAGGTGATGATTTTCTCTCATATAAAAGGGCTTCCAGAGTTGATTTCCCACCTAACCACTCACATGTGAATTTACATTGAGCATTGCCTTAACTCTAAAGATGAGTAAATCAGCCCCTTATTAATCAGGTAAAATTCAAATTAGATTTTAGATTTTTTTTTCCTCCTTCAACTTGCCTGGGGAAATTTTTCCTCCCATGTTAGCATTTTTTATAGGTCACAACTAGTCCAGAATATTGTTACATACCCACCCTAAACTGAGGGGGTGGGGCTGATACTCAGCTGGGTCCAAAGGACAGAGCAGACAGAGCAACCAGCCCAAGAGGATTATTCTCAGGCCTTAAAATCTGATGGAATTTGTCCTGCCAAGTGTCAGACTTGCTTGGGATCCATAATTCTTTCCCTTTCTGATTTTCCCCTTTTGGAATGGAAACGTCTGCCCCATGCCTTTCCCACCACTGTACTTTGGAAGCAGATAGAAAGGAATTTTGCCCCAGGATGAACCATACCCCAAATCTCACTCATAATTGATTTAAATGAGTTTGGGTATTTTGGACTTAGAGTTGATGCTGGAATGGTTTAAAACTTTTGCAGATGTTGGAATGGGGTGAATGTATTTTGCATGTGAAAAGGATACGAATTTGGGGAGGCCAAAGCAAGAGTGCTATGGGTTAAATTGTGTCTCCCCAAAGTACATATGTTGAAGTCCTGATGCCCATAACCTCAGAATATGACCTTATTTGGAGACAGGATCTTCACAGAGGTAATCAAGTTAAAATGAGGTTATTAGAACGGGCCCTAACCCAATACGACTGTGTCCTTAGAAAAAAGGAAAATTTGGGTGCAGAGATCCAGATAGAGGGAGGATAATAGGAAGAGACACAGGGAGGAGACAAGCCAAGGAGAGAGGCCTGGAACAGATCCCTCCCACACAGCCCTGGAACTGAGCCTGCTGACACCTTGATTTTGGACTTGCAGCCTCCAGAACTGTGAGACAATAAATTTGTGTTGTTTAAACCAACCAGTTTGTGGTACTTTGCTGTAGCAGTCCTAGCAAACTCATACAACACCACTAATACTAACAATTTAACATAGAAACATATTAATATTTAAATAAAAATGTTTACATGATATTTCAACTATTCTATTCAACAGCTTTTGATCATATTTTGCAGTAAGATATTTCTAAAGCTTTAACTTCTTTATAAAACATATTTAATAAAGTTACAATCATATCTTAATAGTCCTGTATTTCTTACACACATTCTGCACTTGCACTATTGATTAAAGGAAAAAGTCAAAAGAAAATGCTCTGAAAGCATATGCAAAAGAAAAAATAACTGAGAAGTAATGGTAATTATAGTTAATTGATAAACATACTAACAAATCATTTTCTGAATTTGGCTGAGCTTTAAATTTCAGAGCTGAAACCCTGACTGTGATATGCAAGAGATCAATTCTTAAGAGAGAAAAAAGCTGATTTATTAAAAATACATAATTCCCCATCAGGTAAAACTTGTAGACAAATAAATAGGACTATGCCTAAAAGCCAGACTTCCTATTAACTCATTCAAATTGGATTAATGGAAAACCCAAATAATGGGCAAAATAGTGTCATCTTTAAGTTATTCTGAGGTCACATTGCACTAAGATTTCTCCAAAGAACACTGCCAATTAAATAATATCACTATTCTTCATCATGAGAGCTTTTGCTTCTAGAATTTGAAACTACTTAAAAGGAAATCTCTGCTTAAATAGACGTTATACTTACATATTCTATAAATGAACAAAGAATACCACGTAGATTAGAAAAACATTCAATCTTTTAGCTTTGATTCTTTTTTTTTTTTTTTTTTGCACATGTTGCCAATGCCTTCCTTTGAAGTAAAAAATAGTTACTTCTTTTATATGTTGTATGGTTTAAAGTAAGATAATCAATTATCATCTCACAAATTAGCGCTGAATAATCCCTTTTGTTCTCCCAGGGTATTATGTTCAACCAGGAATGAGGGAGCTTGAATCTGCGCTTTGTACTGGCACAGAGCGGAAGAGAGCCTTCTTCCCCTACCTCTCACTTGCTCCCTGCTCCTGACTCCCTGCAACCCATCATTTTCCCTGAGCAGCAACAGCCTGCACAGGAGCCCTGGGAGTCAGGGATCATGCACCCAACAGCCTGAAGGATGGCTCTCTCAGGCATGAGAGAGCCAGAGCCACCTGCTCGGATGCCACTGGCTCTGATGCCAGTTGAAATCTCAGAAAAGCAGGCAAAATATTCTGATTCCCTTCCGCCCTCTCCTTCCCAACACCACCCAGTTCCCAAATGCACTGACAGTCACAGTGTCCTTGACGTTAATAGGATGACTAGAAGGATTTGTTGGGAAAGTTTTAGAAGTCAATGAATGCAGCATCATATCTTTGATGCAAGCTATGTGGTTACTCCCATTGGGCATAATGATCTTCTCCTTGCCCTGGTGGGTGGAGCCTGCCTTTGACAACATTCTGTAGTGTGTGCAGGCACAGAGAGCAATGGTGCTCATCCTGCAGAGCATGGAGATCCCTGTCCAGATCTACACAAAGGCAGACATGGCCCTGGGATACAGTCAGTGAGATGGAGCCGCAGCCACCACATTCTTCAGGCTACGAGGGGCTGATAAGAAACATAGATGCCTCACTGACTCCTTGTGTAATGGGGGCAAAGCCAGCTTGGCCACTGAAAGGCCGTATGCTTAACTTAGTTAATATCTCTTGAAGCTGCAGTCCTGACAGATGACAAATGACTTACACAGCCAATGAGTGCTATTTTAAGGCTTTTTAGGAGAGGCAGTTTGTTTGTTTGTTTTAACCTGTAGCGTCCCAGGAGCATGTTCTTCAACGTCTAAGAGTCCACTGCTGGCCCAAGGTTAATTACAGTAAGGCCTCCAGGTAGGATTTACTGGAGTATATTAATGTTAAGCATTTGCAAGCAACCTCATTCAAGGCATTCACCTTGTGATATTTAGGGTTTAGGACCTTTTATTTCTCCAGCTGGTAGAGAGAAAAATAGCTTCAGCAAAGATCAGGTTGACTAGCTACCTGGTCTTGGCTCCATGAGCCTTGACAAGGAGCAGACATACTGTGATAGAACTTCCTAGTTCGTGAGGCAGGACCTTTCCCTACCTGTTCTCCATCACTCTTCTCAAGACTGGATGCGACTTTTCTGAAAAGGGACTGTCTCTCTGCCAAGGTACAAGCAGGATATTTGGACACATAGTCTCCTAGTTCTATGAACTATTAAATACAATTATGTACTTCTGGGCAGAGCCAATTATTTATGGAGTGGGACATGACGGAAAGTCCCCTGGAGTGACAAGGGCATGTGAGAGTCGTTCCCTGTAGGACACAATTTTAGTGATAGTTGAATTAATTTACAGGGCAAAATTTTTCTACTTAACTTCCATAAATCTCAATTTCTCATCTATAATTATAACTTACATTTATTGAATGCTTACTGTGTGCCAGACACTGTTCAAAGCCTCTTTATGTGTAGTAATCCATTTAATTCTTGTACTAGCTATATGAGGCAGGATCTATTATTACATACAAATTAGAAACAAGACACATAACCACCTTGCAGGGTTTTGCAAGGATCAAATGACACGGGGCATATTAAAACCTTGAACATAGCACACAGTTTGTAGTTCTTTTCTTTGCCACTTAATGACAGACTTAAAATGCCACTCAGCTTTAAAGGATAAATTTGGGATGACCAGAGATAAAAGAAATACGACATGAATGAGTGAAATTGCCCTGCGGAAGGAAAACTCTGATAAAATAAATGTTTGACTAGAAATCAAATTTGCATTCTGTAAACAGAGCTGTCACCAGCTCTAATGAATTGGCATAGTCTGAGGAAGGAAGAAAGAAAATCTCCTGCATTTTCACTGGTTTCTTCCACCTGGCACCTAGACTTCATAGTATGTCAATGATTACTTCTCATACTCCTTCGTTCCTTTACCCATTCAATCAACAAATAGTTATTACGTACCTGCTATGCGTCAATCCTTGACATAAGCAGTCAGTATCAGGGGTGCACAACCCATACTCCCTGCTTTTGTGGAGCTTAAAGTCTAGCGGAGGAGACAGACGTTAATCAAGTTGTCCATGAATGTATAATCGCAAACAGAGATGTCATATGGCTTGGGCAACATAGGAAAAAGGCTTCCTGAGGTAGGGAAAGGTACTTTGGGGTAGAAAAAGGTAGGACTTGAACTGAGAGGAACGAGGAAAACTGGAGGGTGTGGCAAATGGACAATATGAGAAACAATCATGGGATTTTGCCACATGGAGGTTACTGATGACCTTAGCAAGAGTTTTGTGGATGTGTCTAAAAGCCAGAAGGAAGCCAGACAGGACTGTCCTAAGAGAGAGTGAGTGGGCGGTTAAGAAATGCAGGTAGTAAAGTAAAAGATTTTTTAAAAACCACTTTCAAGAAGTTTGGTAGTGACAAAGAGGAGAGAGAATGTTAGCTGGAAGCAGAGGGCCACAGGACAAAAATATAAACATAGCAGTTTCTCCGCTGCCCACCCCCATCTCCGCCAATAGTGAACTAGCACATGGAGAGGCTAGTTGCCCAGGGCGACCCGGGCTTGGACAGGAAGCAAAATTGCACTCATACAAGAATATGCACTTGGTAAAATGTAATATATACAGACCAATAAAAGTTCTACTATAAAAAACCATCCTTTGGACAAGGCAGTAGCCTTCTGCAACATAATGCCGCTTTCCTTGGTAATGGAATTTTACCTGTGTTTCAATTAAAAATATTCTTTAAATAATATTTTCCAGACACACTGGACTAGCATAATTAGGCTAAACATACATTGTTACAAATTTACTATGTCTTAATATTCTGTTTTATGAACAAATCTGTGTGCTAATGAGGTGTACAAGCATTCTGCTTCAGTGGATTATATAGACCCACAGCATTTCACCGACTGATTAAATAGCTAGAGAGAAAATTAACTCTTTCAGGCCACTAGCAGATTATTCCTGCTCTGGGAGTCAGTTACTGCTGCTGCTGCTGTTGCTGCTGAAGCGAATAAAACAGACGTCTGCAACCCTGTAAAAAGTCAAAAGAATAAATTGAGGATGACATTCTACAGATTTGTACTCCCCTTGAAGCCATTTTTATCAACACAATTTTGGATGTGTCTATTTTCATAGTCATCAAAAAGTCACTGTTGCATTCACATTAATTGCCTAAGAAAGCACATCAACTCCACACTGTGGCTAAATGGACACCTTTCATAATTAAAAAATGAATCTGAGACTAAGTACCTAACACTACACCCACGGAGGGCAGGCATCCTCCGGGAAAGCCATGAAGAGACTGATTCCAAGTGTTAAATAGATTAATTCACAGAAATAGATCCAAGTATCTGTGGTATTTTCTCTGCGACCGTTTCTCTTGACATCCTCCCCTCTGGCTACCATATATTTTTCTACACAGAAAGTAATTAGGAAACAGCATGTCTAATAAACTCAGAGGTGGGTCAGTGTTGATTAGATATGGAAACCACATTCTGAGAGAATGGAAGGAAGCCGACCTGCACACCTGATTGTAGTATGTGAGCCCCACTGACGAGAAATAGATTTTTTTAAGCTATTGAAGTTCACCAGCCTGGATACTAATCCTTTTCCCAAAAAACTGAGCAGAAGAAAAATGCCAAGGTTGTTTCGAAAGCACTGAATTACAAGATCCGGAATAAGCTGCTTCATCAGACAGACAGCTAGAAAATCCTATTTGCAAAATAGCTCCCACTAGCTTCTTCTACGTCCTGACTGAGACTCAATTTTGTCTAGAAAATGCGCTCCTGTCAGCGATAAGGAAGAGAAACGGTGTCTCTCCCTCCTATCAGAAACACCACCGCCTGGATGAATGGACCGCGGGAGCGCAGCGGCTCAAACGCGCAGAACTGACGCGGGGAACAGTCACTGTCGGTCTCCCAGCACTAAGGGACGATCCCTTTGAGGCGCCCGGGGAGGACAGTATCCAGACCACCTGGTCCTAGGCAGGCAGCCCGGGCTGCTCGGTGGCTGCCACTCCCTGGCCGCGAAGGTCAGGAAGGCAGCGCGGGTAAAATCGCCAAGAAGCGAAGGGAAGAACTCCTGCACTCTCGCTAGGTGTCGGGGAGCTGGGGAGTATCTGGGGGCCCCTGGCGCCAGCAGAGGAGAGACGTGGGACGGAGGCGGGGCAGAAGGGGGGCAGAGCCCCTTCCCGCCAGCTGCTTTTACCTGCTGCAGCTGAAGCTTAGCCGCTGTCTCCTGCTGCGTCCTTGCATCGGTTCCGGACTGGACAGCAGCCACCACCTCCACCGCCTGCACCTGCAGCTGAGCGGGGCCCCTCTTTGGACAGGATACCCTCCGGGCATCCCAGCTCCAAGGTCCCATGGCTGGGACATCTCGGCGTCCTGCTGCTACGCCCCGCCAGCTTGTCGCGGCGTTAGCCTACCTGCTCCTGAACTGCCCCGTGCTACGGGGACAGGTACTCTCGCCTGGGACTGAACCTCACCCGGTGCTCCACCTGCCCACCTGGGGCGCACTCGGTTGCAGCAGCCGCGACGGTCCCAGCGTCCTGATCGCCAACCCTGTGCTCCGGGTGCCCGTAGGGCGCTCGCTTTGGCTCGACCCGCTCCGGGACCTGGTGATTCGAGTGCAGCCGGGGGACCGGTGCGAGGTGACGGTGCTGGACGCCCTGCCTCTGCACCACGGCGCGCTCTCCCCGCGCCGCTTCCCCTGCGCCTTCGGGCCCCGCCAGGTCCGGTACACTCACTTCGGTTCCCGCAGCCCCGGACGCGGCCGGGTGCGGCTGCAGCTGCTCTGCGAAGCCCCGACTTACACGCTGGCGCTGCGGTTCACGGTGGCGGTAGTCGTGGTCTTCTCCCACTTGGAGCTGGTAACGCGCAACGCGCCTTTGGCGGTGGAGAAGCTGCGGGGCTGGAGCCCGGCCACCGACAGGAGAGTGCTGGACTTCGCCTCCCTGGAGTCCGGAGCCGCGAGCGCCCGCAGGTGCTGGCTCATCCCTCTT
This sequence comes from Equus przewalskii, assembly GCF_037783145.1. Taxonomy (NCBI): domain Eukaryota; kingdom Metazoa; phylum Chordata; class Mammalia; order Perissodactyla; family Equidae; genus Equus; species Equus przewalskii. Next base: position 88,265,853 of record NC_091832.1, read on the forward strand.
CCACCCGAGGGCGGCCCACTGCCCAGGTACGGGCGTTTGGTGGACGCCGTGGGGGTCCCTCTCACCAGAGGCAAGGGCATAGACTGTGAGGCTTTTGTCCTGGCCGGCGTGCGCTACCAGCACACCGCCACCACCCCCTCGCCCAACCGGGACTATGTGCCCATGGTGGTGGAGCTGCTAGGGCGAGAGGACCGAGGAGCTGGGTCAGTGGAGGTGCTGCTCCCTGAGCACTTCCAGCTCCTGGTGAGGATCCTCGAGGGAGCCGAGAACACCACGCCCAAGCCCAGTTTCGAGGCCGTGATGATGATGGAGGTCGATCAGTGTCTGCTGACGGCTCTGACGCCTGATGCACTAGCTGCGGAGGATATGGAGTCTGACCCTGATGACCTGGTCTTCAACGTTCTCAAAGCCCCCACAACTACTTCAGGGCACCAGGGCTACTTGGTCAGCACTGACGACCCCCTGGGCCTTCCAGTCTCCTTCTTCACCCAGAGGGAGCTGCGGGAACTGACAATTGCCTACCAGCCCCCTACAGAGAAATTGGATGGGGAGCACCTCTTCCAGCTGGAGCTGGAGGTGATGGACGGAGATGGCGCCACCTCAGACCCCTTTGCCTTCATGGTGCTAGTGAAGTCCATGAACATCTTGGCCCCAGTGGCTAGCTATAACCGGGGACTACTGCTTTTTGAAGGTCAGTCAAGGCCCCTATCCAGTGCCCACAACCTTCAAATCAGTGATAATTCTAACCCGGAGGAGCTGAAAGTAGCTGCAGTCAGGGGCTTGAGACATGGGCAGCTAGTGGTGCTTGGGGCACCTGCTGGGTGCAAGCATTTCCCACCAGTGGACCTGGCAGCAGGGCGAGTGGTGTACCAGCATGATGGCAGTGACACCTACAGTGACAACATCATCTTCCAGATGAAGGATTGGCACAACCACGTGGAATTCCTCTTCCCGGTCACCATTATACCTGTTGATGATGAACCACCAATGGTCAGTGCTAACACTGGGCTCTCAGTGACTGAAGGGCAGGTGGTCCAGATCTCCCCCTTTGTCCTGAGTGCTACAGATATTGACTCTGAGGACTCAACCATCTGCTTTGTGCTGGAGGACCAGCCTCTGGAAGAAAAAGAGGAAGAAAGAGGGTGGGATCTGGCTGCTGGTTCCTCCCACTCAAGTCAGCTCCTGGGGGAGATGCTGCTGCGGCAGGTTGAACCACCTCTGTCCTCCGAAGAGGAAGACTGGCATTATGTGGGAAAGGAAGGACTTTATGAGACGGTAGTGACTGAGTGGCTTCAGCGAGACATAATGGAAGGGAAAGTCTTCTACCACCATCTTGGACCCCATAGCCCTCAATCTGTTATGACCCAGCTGACTTTCCATGTGCAGGATGACCATGACCCTCCCAATCTATCCAAGCAGCACTTCTTCACCATCAAGTTTCAACCAGTGGATCTGCAGAGTCCCGAGCTTTTTCCAGGAACTACCCTTGAAATGACTGTGCAAGAATATCAACTCACTCACTTCCAGAAGAAATTCCTCCAATACATTGACCAGGACTCAGATGACCAGAACCTATGGTACACCCTATTGACACCTCCAACTGACACAGATGGCAACCACCCAGTCCAGGCTGGAGACATTGTGCTTACTGATTCACCAGACACACCCATCGTGCACTTTACCCAGGCCCAGATGAATCACCACAAAGTCGCCTACCAGCCTCCACAGAAGAAGCTGGGTATTGTACCACGGGTTGTGCAGTTCACCTACCAGGTGAAGGATGCTGCAGGCAACAGTATAACAGGCACATTCACATTATTCCTGAAGCCTGTGGACAATCAGCCTCCAGTAGTTACCAACAGAGGCTTTACTGTCTTAGAGGGAGAAAGCTTTATCCTCAGCAGTAATGAGCTGGATGTTACAGACCCTGACACAGACATTGACCAGATTGTCTTCATGTTAGTCTGGGGTCCCCAACATGGACACTTGCAGTACTTAAAAAAATGTATGGTCCTGGGGGAATCTTTTAGGCAAGCTGATATTATTAATGGGAGTGTCTCTTACCAGCACAGCAGAGACCAGAGTACCAGTGACACCTTCCATCTGGAGGTAAGTGACAGGGTACACCACGTACCCATCACTGTCAAGATTTCTGTGCATCCCACTGCAGCTGACAGAAGTCCCAGGATCTCTTTTACAGGTAGTTCATTATTAGATGTTTCCACAGATGTACTGGAAAACAGAGCCACTGAGATTACCATGGGTATCATCCATGGCAAAAGGAAGGGCACAAGAGACTTGATGCTGTCTTTCATCATGGAAAACAGTCCCCAATTGGGCACTATTCTGGTGAATGGATTACCCACAGAACAATTCACTCAAGAGGACCTCATTAGTGGGGCAGTAGTCTACGTCCACACTGGAGGTGAAGTTGGTTTCCAGAAGCAACATGATACCTTCAGCTTTGCTGTCTCCAAGGGTTCTTATCAATGGGTGGTTGGGGACAGCATAGTGGAGAGAGTGCAGGTGCAAGTGATAGTGCTGCCTGTGGACAACGTGGTCCCCAAGGTCTTGGTGAGAGAGGCATACGTTGTTTATGAAGGTGGGAAGAGCCCCTTGACCTTAGAACATCTCAATATTGAAGATGTGGACACTCCCCAAGATGAAATCCTATGCACAGTGACTGGTCAGCCAGCCTCTGGCTACCTGGAAAATATTGCACCAGCTCCTGGCTCAGAAGTGTCACAGGCTGGTAGCCCCATCAGTGCTTTCTCCATCAGAGATGTCCAGATGATGCATATCAATTACATACAAAGTATCCACAAGGGGGTAGAGCCACAAGAAGATCAATTTATCTTTTATTGCTCTGATGGCATTAACTTCTCCCCAAATATCTTCTTCCCTATAATCATCTTACCCACCAATGATGAGCAGCCTGAACTTTTTGCCCGTAAGTTTGTGGTATTAGAGGGGATGAGCCTGGTCATAGACACCCCACTGCTCAATGGGGCAGATGCTGACTTGCCACCAAATGAGCTTCACTTTCAACTCACAGCCCTCCCTCGGCATGGACGAATCATACGGCAGCTGGCCACAGGCAGCCAGCCCATCCACAGCTTCACCTTACAGGAGATCCAGGAGGCCTCCACCATTGTGTATGAGCATGATGACTCTGAGACCTCAGAGGACAGTTTTGAGGTCTGGCTGAGTGATGGCAAGCATACTACCCACAGGAAGGTACCCATTGTGGTGATCCTGGTAGATGATGAGACCCCTCGGCTCACCATCAATGGTGGGCTGGAATTAGAGACTGGACACACTGCAGTCATCACAAATCAGGTCCTCAAGGCCACAGATCTTGACTCAGATGATAAACGCCTCAGTTTTGTCCTCCGTTCTGGGCCTCAACAAGGGCTTCTACAGAGACTGAGACAACCCAAAGGGGAAGTGAGGAACAACCTCACCCTGGGAATGAACTTTACCCAGGATGAGATTGACAGAGGCCTCATCTGTTACACCCACACAGGCCAAGAAGGAATTCTTGACCTTATCAAGTTTGATGTGACTGATGGTGTTAACCATTTGATAGACCGCTACTTCTATGTCACCATTGGCAGCTTGGACAGGGTCTTCCTTAAGGTCATCAGCAAAGGGGTCACTTTGACAGAAGGTGGCAGAGTGGCCCTCACCACTGATCTACTTAGCACCAGTGACATCAACAGCTCTGATGAACAGCTTCACTTTAGCATCACACAGGCTCCTAGCCTGGGGCACTTAGAAAGTTCTGACCACCCTGGGGAACCCATTGCCTCTTTCACTCAGCTTCAGTTGGCTGGCAACAAACTATTCTATGTCCACACTTCAAATGATGAGATAAAGATGGACAGCTTTGTGTTTCAAGTGACTGATGGACACAACCCTGTGTTCCAAACCATCAGGATCTTCATCACAGATGTGGACAATAAGAAACCTATCTTGACCATCCATAAACTAATATTGCAGGAAGGGGAAAGCAAGCTGATCACTCCCTTTGAGTTGACAGTGGAAGACAAGGATACCCCAGATGATCTTCTCCTCTTTAGCATCACCCAGGTCCCCTTCCACGGCAAGATTTTGTATAATGGCAGCCATCCTGTGACCACCTTCACCAAACGGGACCTGAACGAGAACTTGATTAGCTATTGGCACAATGGCAGTGAGACGACTGAAGACAGCTTCTCCTTGACTGTGACAGATGGCACTCATGCTGATTTCTATGTCTTCCCAGACACTGCCCTGGAGACACACAAACCTCAGGTAATGAAGATCCACATATGCCCTCTAGACAACAGGCTCCCTCAGATTGCCGTTAACAGGGGAGCCCCAGCCTTGAAGCACCTTCACACTGGACACGTGGACTTCCTGATTACCAACAAGTCCCTGAAGGCAGAGCATCAGGATGGCCCCCACAGGCTCCTGAAGTATAAAGTGACCAGAGGACCAGAGCATGGCTTCATTATCAACACTGGCCTTGGAAACGAGAGCACGCGAGTGTTTACACAAGGTTAGTGTACAATGTCCCCTCTGTCCCTCTCCTTGAGTGGATCAGATCTCTCAGCTCTGTGTAAAATTGTCCTGACCTCAGCCCATTTGCAGAAAGATTCTGATTCTAGGGAAATACAATGGAATGTGAAATTATTCTTGTAATGAAAATGGCAACAAGACCTTTTTCAATTGTTTCATCAGAATCCCCATTTAAAAGGAACCCTCAGGGCCGGCCCCGTGGCGCAGCGGTTAAGTTCGCACCTTCTGCTTCTCAGCGGCCCGGGGTTCATTGGTTCGGATCCCAGGTGCAGACATGGCACCGCTTGGCACGCCATGCTGCGATAGACGTCCACATATAAAGTAGAGGAAGATGGGCACAGATGTTAGCTCAGGGCCAGTCTTCCTCAGCAAAAAGAGGAGGACTGGCAGTAGTTAGCTCAGGGCTAATCTTCCTCAAAGATAAAAAAGGAACCCTCAGACATTTAACAAGGGTGGTAGTTATGCCTTAAAACTGCAAAATGCAGGAAGACAGCTTCTGCTCCTGAAATATTGTAGGATAAGGTTGCATTAATTTTGATCATATCAGCTTAATTTTTAATTTTAAGTAAAGAATGACCTATCTAGGCATGATGTGCATAGTTTTTCAGTAAGTCTAGACTTCTAAAGATGATATTTGGTATTTACATTTTGAATATTAGTATTATGCTGCACATTATTATACTATTCAAATGTACTTTCTGCCTCTAAATAAAAAGCATAGAACTAAGTTTCCCACGTTTTAAAGACCATTTTTCTTTGATATTTGTTGTTCATACTAATGGTGAACTAGAGGCAGGTCCCTGAGCTCTCCTAGGTGATGTGACACCTGGGGTCTTTTAGCTGCTCTTTACATTGTCTTCAAACTTTTTTTATGTAGCTCTATATATGAGATGTCAAGAGATGCGGGCAATTTCCCACAAAACATACATACAAACCTAGATGCAATCTTAGAGTAAAACTTATGAAGGATATTTAAAAAATAGGTTAGCCACATTTTCAGAATTGCTTCTAAAGCAATTGAAATCGTATGTGGTTCCATAAGAATTGTTCTTACAAATAAATATCCCCAAAATGTAAATTGTCTTTAAAATACTAATAATTACCAATACAAAAACACAATTATAGACCCAATTGATAAATTCTTTAAAATCCAGGAGAATAGGCAATAGAAAAATATCATGATTTTATTCTCATTTTCTTGTGTCTTAGAATACAGTAGTTATTCTTGTTTAATTCATTTCAACAAGTAATTAATGAGTCTCCACCATTATGCCAAGCTCCATACTTGTACAGATGACCAAAAACCGGGTAGACTCAGCTCTCCATAGAGGCGAGGATGTTGTGAACCACGCATAGGTAGAATGGCCTTCTTGTTGGGCATGATCACAGAGATTGAGCACATAGGAGCACAGTAACAAAGTTTTAAACTAAAGTTCTATTTTTGCCATTGTAACTTTCAGAAAAAGTTAGATTAGTGTTCATTTAATCATTTTTGAAAATTTAGATTCGTCTTCATTTAATCATTTTAAGTTTTATTTGTTGTAGTATTTTTATGACCTATTAAAACACTGAAATTCTTAACATACTCATTTTCTACTGTGCCTTTATGACCTGTAAGATGCTCACTCTTTTATTAGCTGACATTGATGAGATGAGGATGCACTACATCTTGAACGAAGGCAGCAAGGCAACAGAAGACGTCTTCTACCTCTCTGTTGAAGACAACGGTAAGCCAATATTGAAACCTTGAAAGTGAGTCTTAGTCCATTAAAATGAATATGAAATTGAAATAAAATTAAATCGTTTATATAGTAATCACAATCAATAATGTCATAATATCAATAAATGTGTGATTTTTGTTTTGTTTCTGGCCCTATGCCAAATGATTCTTGACAATTGCTTTTTAGGAAGGGCAGACAATGAGGACGTTCAATAATTAGATATGAAGCATTTTACCTGACTTGGATTCTGTGTGACTTCCTATAGGCAAGTACATTTCTCTTCAGGGGCTTCTGAGAATCCTGCAAGTGGTTTCTATCATTCTGAAACAAACTGGAAAATCCACCTTTAGATTTCGTTAGAATTTTCAGCTCTAGAACTGAATCTTAGTGGTTCCTTGATCTCAGGTGTGTAATCTTCCTGGATGGGGTAAAAAATATATTTATTGGCATAGAGGAAAACTTGCTTTAAAAATTGCCTATTTATGCTTCATCTATGTCTGTTTAGTGTCTTCAGAGTAACATAATGGTCAGCAACTAGTTAACAGAAGGCACTTTCTTTACACAGCTAGGAATATGTGCATTATGTGGTCAAAGAAAACTCATTTTGCAGTATGACAGGATAATTGCAGAAATTATGTCCATGTGCTGCTTGCCGCTCAATAACCTCTTTTAATATAAATCATTACTCATTCCCTTTAAGCAGCATGCATTTTCTTCCTAAATCACGTGTAATCAGTCAGGACTGTATTTATTGGAAAGCAGTCCTGGCTGAAAGGCCACATGGTATACTGAGTTGGAATCCCAACTTGCCCCGTGTGACCTTGTCCTCTCTGTGGTTCATTTCCCCGTGTATAAAATGGTGGTCTTCACACCTCTTTCAAAGGGTTGCCTAGAGGATTAAGTGAGATAATATATGTAAAGCATTTGGCACAAGGTAAGTGCCATTAATAGCTGCTTTCTCTCTTCTAACTACACTGGAAACCACTGATCACTCCTGTCCATCTTCTCCCTTAAAGTTTAAGAACAGATCTTTCCTTCCTTCCCCAAATTCTCAAGAATCAAAGTTACTAAAAAGGTGAGGATGAATTTGAGCCTTCTAAACTGATTCACTCAAGTAAAGCACATGTAAGGCTCAAATAGTTCATAGCAACCATTTTCCTTTCTGTTTTTGAGAAGGACAACACCCCAAAAAGAAATACATCCGACTGGGACACTGTGCTTTCTGGGCAACATCAGAAACAAGAGTCAGTCTGTGCTGATAAGTAATGTGAGATTTACACAGCTACCTTTTGTGAGTGCTTTCTGTGGGTCAGGCAGTGTTTACATAATTTTGATCGTCACTGCAAAACAGGAGGTAAATGTTATGATGCCCATTTTAAAATGAAGACACCGAGGTTGAATGACTTGCCTGAATTCAGACAGGTGATAAACAGGTGAGCTGGAATCAAATCCAGGTCTTGCCGATTCCAAACCAGAACTCTTACCCACTAATGCTATGCTACCTCTGTTTTGGGAAGCCAAAACCATGGACGGAAGTCCGAGAACAGGGCAAAGACAGCTTCTTCCTAACCAGACAAAGAAGCGCCTAGTAATTTAAAGTGATGAGAATGATGAAACAGACTCCGAAACTTTTTTTTTTTTTGAGGAAGATTAGCCCTGAGCTAACTACTGCCAGTCTTCCTCTTTTTGCTGAGGAAGCCTGACCCTGAGCTAACATCATGCCCATCTTCCTTTACTTTATACATGGGACGCCTACCACAGCATGGCGTGCCAAGCGGTGCCATGTCTACACCAGGATCCGAAATGGCGAACCCCAGGCCACCGAGAAGCTGAAGGTGTGAACTTAACCGCTGCGCCACCGGCCAGCCCCACCCCAAAACATTTGAGGACGCATTTGATCATATGCATATCCACAAGCTAATTAAATGTTTATGCATTCACTTGTTCAGTGGATTTTTTTTATTGCCTTGTGAGTGCCGTGCACAGAGCTAAGCTTCATGTCTGCCCATGATGAGACTTCTTGGAATAGTTTACAACTGTTGATGAAAGACTCACTTTAAACATTTTGTATCTGACCTTTTCAAGTTCTATGAATCTATTTCTTTACAATAATCAACTTAATCTTTTTTTCTTTTAAAATATCCCTACTTTTAAAATACTTCCCAAATGGAATGTTCAATGAGGCTTACAATTTCCTCGTCCTCTCCAGCTTCTAGAGGCTGTCCCGTTCCTCCATCTTCAAAGCCAGAAGTGGCTGAGTCCTTCTCATGCTGCTTCACCCTGAAGCTCCCTTTCCTGCCTCCCCCTTTCACTTAAAAGAACCCTGTGATTACATTGGGCTCACCTGGGGAATCCAGGCTACTCTCTCTCATCTCAAAATCCTTAATCACATCTGCAAAGTCTGTTTTGCCAAGTAATTTAACATAGTCTCAGGTTCCGGAAATTCAGACGTGGACGTTAGCAGGCCATTAGTCTGCCTACCACAAGTGTTAAAGGAATCAACACACATAAGGCACACATAAGGTCTTATCTTCAAGTCTTTAAACCATTTTGAGTTAATTTTTGTGTTATGATGTAAGATAATGATCTACTTTCATTCTTTTGCATGTGGCTGTCCAGTTTTCTCAACACCATTTATGAAGAGACTTTCCTTTCTCCATTGTATGCTCTTGGCTCCTTTGTCAAAGATTAGCTATCCATAGATGTGTGGTTTTATTTCTGGCCTTTAGATTCTGTTCCATTGATCTGTGTGTCTGTTTTTGTGCCAGTACCATGCTGTTTTGATTACTACAGCTTTGTAGTGTATTTTGAAGTCAGGTACTGTGATGCCTCTATCTTTGTTCTTTTTTCTCAGGATTGCTTTGGCTATTCAGGGTCTTATGTTGTTCCATATAAATGTTAGGATTATTTGTTCTATTTCCATGAAGAATGTCATTGGGATTCTGATTGGGATTGCATTGAATCTGTAGATTGCTTTAGCTAATATGGACATTTTAACTACGGTTATTCTTCCAATCCATGAGCACGGAATATCTTTCCATTTCTTTATGTCTTCTTCGATTTCTTTCAATAATTTCTTATAGTTTTCAGTGTATAGGTCTTTCACTTCCTTGGTTAAATTTATTCCTAGATATTTTATTCTTTTTATTGCAGTTGTAAATGGAATTGCATTCTCGACTTCTCTTTCTGCTAGTTCATTTTTAGTGTATAGAAAGACGACTGATTTTTGTAGGTTGATTTTGTACCCTGCAACTTTGCTATAGTTGTTGATTACTGCTAATAGTTTTCTGTTGGATTCTGCAGGGTTTGCTATATATAGAATCATGTCGTCCACAAACAACAAAAGGCTTACTTCTTCCTTTCCAATTTGTATACCTTTTATTTCTTTTTCTTCCCTCATTGCTCTGACGAAAACTTCCAATACTATGTTGAATAGGAGTGGTGAGAATGGGCACCCTTGTCTTGTTGCTATTCTCAGAGGGATGGCTTTCAGTTTTTCACCATTGAGAATGATGTTGGCTGTGAGTTTGTCTATATGGCCTTTGTTATGTTGAGATACTTTCCTTCTATACCCATTTTATTGAGGGTTTTTCTCATAAATGGATGTTGGATCTTGTCAAATGCTTTCTCTGCATCTATTGAGTTGGTCAGATGATTTTCATTCTTCATTTTGTTAATATGGTGTATCACATTGATTGATTTGCTGATGTTGAACCATCCCTGCATTCCTGGTATAAATCCCACTTGGTCATGGTGTGTGATCCTTTTAATGTATTGCTATATTCAATTTGCCAATATTTTGTTGAGGATTTTTGTATCTATGTTCATCAGAGATATTGGCCTGTAATTTTCCTTCTTTGTGTTGTCCTTGCCTGGTTTTGGTATCAGTGTTATGTTGGCCTCATAGAATGAGTTAGGAAGTATTCCATCTTCTTCAATTTTTGGGAATCGTTTGAGAAGGATGGGTATTAAGTCTCCTTTGAATGTTTGGTAGAATTCTCCAGAGAAGCTATCTGGTCCTCAACTTTTGTTTTTTGGGAGGTTTTTGATTGCTGTTTCTCTCTCTTTACTTGTGATTGGTCTATTCAAATTCTCTAATTCTTCTTGATTCAATTTGGGGAGGTTGTATGAGTCTAAGAATACCCATTTCTTCTAGGTTATTCAATTGGTGAGTATACAGTTTTTCATAGTATTCTCTTATAATCCTTAGTATTTCTGTGGTATCCATTTAATTTCTCCTCTTTCATTTTTAATTTTATTTGCACCTTCTCTCTTCTTTTCTTAGTGAGTCTGGATAAGGGTTTGTTGATTTTGTTTACCTTCTCAAACAAACAACCGTTAGTTTCATTGATCCTTTCTATTGTTTTTTAAGTCTCTGTTTCGTTTATTTCTGCTCTAATTTTTATTATTTCTCTCCTTATGCTGACTTTGGGCTTTGTCTGTTCTTCTTTTTCTAGTTCTGTTAGGTGTAATTCAAGGTTACTTATTTGAGATTTTTCTTCTTTGTTGAGGTAGGCCTGTATTGCTATAAATTTTTCTCTTAGCACTGCTGTTGCTGCATCCCATAAGAATTGGTATGGTGTATTTTCATTTTCATTTGTCTCCAGGTATTTTTTTATTTCTCCTTTGATTTCTTCATTGATCCAATGGTTGTTCAGTAGCATGTTGTTTAATCTCCACATATTTGTGCCTTTCCCAGCTTTTTTCTTGTAGTTGATTTCTAGTTTCATAGCATTGTGGTCTGAAAAGATGCTTGATATTATTTGAACCTTCTTGAATTTATTGAGGCTTACCTTGTTTCCCAAGATATGGTCTATCTTTAAGAATGTTCCATGTGCACTTGAGAAGAATGTATAGTCTGCTGTTTTGGGATGGAATGTTCTTTATATATTGATTGAGTCCATCTGGTCTAGTGTTTCATTTAAGGCCACTGTTCCCTCATTGACTTTCTGTCTGGAGGGTCTATCCATTGATGTTAGTGGGGTGTTGAGGTCCCATACTATTGTTGTGTTGCTGTCAGTTTCTTCCTTTAGGTCTTTTAATAGTTGCTTTATATACTTTAGTACTCCTGTGTTAGATGCTTATATATTTATAATTGTTATGTCCTCTTGGTGGAATATCCCTTTTATAATTATATACTGCCCCTCTTTGTCTCTCATAGCGTGTTTTATCTTGAAGTCTACTTTGTCCAATTTAAGTATGGCAACACCTGCTTTCTTTTGTTTGCCATTAGCTTGGAGTACCATCTTCCATCCCTTCACTCTGAGCCTGTGTTTGTCTTTAGAGCTGAGATGTGTTTGCCAGAGGCAGCTTATTTTTAGCTCTTATTTTTTAATCCACCAAGTCCCTATGTGTCTTTTGATTGAAGAATTCAATCCATTTACATTTAGATTGGTTATTGATATATGAGAGCTTAATACTGCCATTTTATCTCTTGTTTTCCAGTTGTTTTATATTTCCATTGTTTCTCTTTCCTTGTATTTCTGACAGCCATTTCATTTTGGTGGTTTTTGTGATGATTTCCTCAGCTTTCTCTTTATTTATGATTTGTGGCTCTGCTCTGATTTTTTTTTATTGGTTACCATGAGGTTTGTATAAAAGATCTCATAAATGAGATAATCCATTTTCTTTATTTTTTTAAATTTCTTTTAAAGATTGGCACCTGAGCTAACAACCATTGCCAATCTTCTTTCTCTCTCTCTCTCTTTTTTAATTGCTTTCTCTCCCCAAATCTGCCCCTCCCCCAGTACATAGTTGTATATTTTAGTTGTAGGTCCTTGTAGTTGTGGCATGTGGGATGCCGCCTCAACATGGCCTGATGAGTGGTGCCATGTCCCCACCCAGGATCCAAACCAGCAAAACCCTGGGCAGCTGAAGCAGAGCACATGAACTTAACCACTCGGGAACTGGGCCGGCCCCAAGATAGTCCATTTTCTGATAGCCACTTATCTCCTTTAGCCTAAGCAAGTTTCATCCCTTTTCTCTTCCCCTTCTGAGTTATTGTTGTCACAAATTATTCTTTTTTGTGTTGTGAGTTTGTGACTAAATTGAAATGGTTATAGTTATTTTTTATGCTTTCCTTCCCTTTATCTCATATGTTATAATTAAGTGTTTACTAATCTATTCTGATATATAGCTGCAATTTTCTGATTCTGTCTATTTATCTTCTTGCTCAAGGTTTTGCAAAGCTTTACTTTTTTTTTTTTTTTTTTTTTTTCCTGATGGAGGATGGTTTATTGACAAAACGCCAGGTGGAAAGAAAGACAGTTTTTTCCTGGACCTGTCAGATGAAAAAAGTAATCGTAAGAAGCCAATATCTGAGATAGAGGTATTTTTGTAGTGAAATTTTAATCCCACATCATTGGAATACATTACAGTCTTCTCATTAAATATAATCTAGAGTAGATTTTGTGTTTTATAAAAGACATAGGAACTTTGAAATACATGCAGCATTTGATCACTTCCCAGTGCTGCCATCATTTCCATCCTAGTCCAAGGCTCTGCTCTTTTTGTCTTGACTGTTGAAATAACCTTCTAGCTGGAGTCTGCTTCATTCTTGTTCCCCTAGTTTATTCTTCACACAGAGATATCTTTTCCACAAGTTAAGTCAGATCATTGTCATTCTTGTATTGACAACCCTCCAATGGCTCATTCAGGCTAAAGTCAAAGATCTTGCAATTGCCAATAAAGCCCTGATGGATGTGGCTGCCTGCTGCCTCCTCAATCTCATCTGCCACTACCCTCCTCCGCCATGTCCCAGCTTGCAAAGCTTTACCTTTTAGTTTCAAATGGGAGGCCTCCTTTCAACATTTCTTATAAGGCAGCCCTAGTGGCAACGAACAACCTCAGCTTTTGTTTATGTGGGAAAGCTCTTATTTCTCTGTTGCATCTGAGGGATAGTTTTGCTGGATAGAGTATTCTTGGCTGAAAATTTTTGTCTTTCAGTATTTTGAATATATCATTCCATTCTCTCCTAGCCTGTAAGGTTTCTGCTGAGAAACCCACTGAAAGCTCATAGGGGTTCCTTTCTAGGTTATTTTCTTCTGCCTTGCTGCCCTTAATATTTTTTCTTTGTCATTGTCTTTTGACAGTTTTAATATTATATGCCTTGGAGAAGGATTTTTTGCATTGATGTAATTAGGAGTTCTATTCTTTCCCCAGGTTTGGGAAATTCTCACCTATTATTTCTGTGAACAAGCTCTCTGCTCCTTTCTCTTTCTCTTCTCCCTCTGGAATTCCTATAATCCTTATGTTGCTTTTCCTAATTGAGCCAGATATTTCTTTCTTTCTTTCTTTCTTTTTTTTTTTTTTTTTGAGGAAGACTAACCCTGAGCTAACATCTGCTGCCAATCCTCCTCTTTTTGCTGAGGAAGACTGACCCTCAGCTAACATCTGTCCCCATCTTCCTCTACTTTATATGTGGGATGCTTGCCACAGCATGGCTTGACAAGCGGTGGGTAGGTCCACACCTGGGATCCAAATCAGTGAACCCCAGGCCACTGAAGCAGAATGTACAAACTTAACCACTGCACCACTGGGTGAGATGTTTCTTGGCCCCAAGTCAGATATTTCTTGAAGAATTTCTTCATTTTCTTTAAATCTTGGTTCCCTCTTCTCCTACACCTGAAGCAAGTCTATGTTTCTATCCTCTAAATCACTAATTCAGTCCTCCTTAGTGTCAGCTCTGTTTTTTATAGTTTCTCGATTATTTTTTAACTCATTTATTATGTTCTTCATCTCCAGAATTTCTGGCTCACATTTTTTTTACTTTAGAGCTTCAATCTCTTTGGTGAAGTATTCCTTCTGCTCATTAATTTTACTCCTGAGCTCATTGAACTGTCTTTCTGAGTTTTCTTGTAACTCACTGAGTTTCTTTATGACAACTACTTTGAATTCTCTGTCTTTTAGGCTGTAAATTTCTGTGACTTCAGGATTGGTTTCTGGAAATTTGTCATTTCCCTTCTGCTCTGAAGTTTTATGTAGTTCTTCATGTTGTTTGATGAATTGATCCTTTGCTGGTGCATTTGCAGTACTATCAGGTCACAGATTCCACCTGCCACCCCTGGGTGGGGTTGGCAGGAACTGTGTTTTCTTATCCCTCACCATCTGCTGGAAGTTGTGCCAGTAGGGTTGCTCAGTGTTTACTTGGGCTGGCTGCAGCTGCCTGGCAGCTCATGCATGCGTGCACAGGTAGGGCCTCTGTGCTCCACTGATGGGTTGCTCTCATGCAAGTGGGACTGCAATATTTGGCAGGGGACCAACTGACTGCCATGCTAGGCAGGAGGTGATGGGTGCTTTATTTCATGTGCAGGCTGGCTCTGTCCTCATGGGTGCCTTGGCTGAGCCACCGTGCTTGCTGGGCAGGGCTCTGTCATGGGGGCTGAGCCACCACCACTCAGCAGGGAGCATTCCCAAAGATGGAATCACCATGGCACAGTGGGCATTCCTGCAAGCATTGGCGCACAGACCAGGCTGATCCCACCTCCTCTTACAGTTGTGCTGGCCACTGTGTGAGGACCCATGACCTGGATCACTGCCACTGGGTCCATTCACCCAGTTCCACTGCTTCCTGGGGATCCAGTCCACCCAACTTCTGATATATGGCTGCATGGATCTCTCAGGCTTCCTGTTGTGCTGTGTAGGGAATCTTTTGTTGGTTAATGAATGTCCATTCAGTTGTAACTTAAAGGGGAGAGACAAAGGGAACAACTCACTCCACTACAATGCTGATGTGACTCTCCATTATCTCAAATTTTAAAATGAGGAAATGGGCTTGTGGAATTAAATGATCCATAGAAAGGAACCATAAGAGGAACCAAGTCAATTCTTTTCAGTAAACAACACTAAATAGCTATATGGGAGTGAGACTTTTAGTTTCTGGATGTAATATGGATATTTAACTTTCTTCTTAAGACCAGAATCAGACGGTTTCATTTTCTTTTAAATTTTCGGTGTTTAATTTGATTAACACTGTGCATTTTAATGTTTGAATTTGACTTGATACTTGCCTTGTGATCCATATAGATAGCAATTTTCTCTTTTGGTGAGCTGTCTTTTTCAAGCAAGGTATGAAAATAAAGTAATAGGAGATAAAAAGGTTGCTTCCAAGACAGTGATAGAGCTAACCATAAATTCAATGAGTCTGCCTTAACATTCAGTTACAGTAATATCACACTTATTTAGAATTTTAAACTCTCTAGAATCCATCAAAGAATTCAAAAGCAAGGCAGGAATGTCTCTGAGTAGTCAAATCATCAAAATCTGTGACACAACATTTTCACACCTGCCTCAAAGAAAGCTTTACTTGGAGTCTATTTACTCTTATTTCCCAAAAAATTCTAGTTTTATTTTAAATAAAAACAATGGGAATAAGAGAGTGAGTTAAAAGCAAAGAGAATTATAGAATGCAGAAGAAATAGATAAAAATTAGCAGATAATTCAAATTCATGAGAACCAAGAGGCAATGTAGTGATGGGCCAAAATTCTTAACCGTTTTCTATATCTACTTATTATATAGCAGAATGCATAACTATAGTAAGACTATAAAACATTTTGTAGGCCTTCAGATGATGTCATAATAAATCTATATTTATAAATATGGAAAGAGGTTCACAATGTTTTGCTTGATGAAGAAAACCAAGTAGAAAACTATTTGAAGATGTAAAGGATGATTACATTTTCATATATATGTATATTTATACATGCATAGGAAAAGGTCTAAAGTATATATAGCAAGATGTTAAAAATGGTTTGTAATGGCAAGGATGGATTATGTTGTTTTTATTTCTTTTGACTTTTCTTTACATTTTCTTGTGTAAATTACAATGACCACTATTATTATCAGAAAAAAACAGTTTCTATTTAAGAAAAAAGAACACTTGACTACATCACAACCAACTTGGTTCAATAATATTGATTTAAATGACTAACTATGTTAGTCTGGCTTATAACTAATTCAAAAATGCCCCTCTAAATAAGGTAATGGATTCAAAAATCCAAAGAAAGGAGAATCAGGGCGAATTCTTCTCAGGCAGGAAGGAATCAACAATTATACTTATTGCTGACTCTTTCCCTTGTGAGTCCTTCTTGCTTGTATCTTTTATTCCTTTGTAAATGGTGACCAAAAATTAGTTGTCAGACCTTGGACAAGCTTCAAGCAAGACATACGTCTAGCTGTAATTTTGCCTTCCACTAATTTTTAAAGTCCTAGGAGTCTGGGAGATAGCAGATAAACTTAGATTTTATTTATTTATTGTCTAAGTTTTAATCTTTATGTAAGAGGAAGCCATTTAGAATTTCAGCTTGGACTGTGTATACTACATAAAAAGGAAGAGGAGATAATCTGGTTTATTAAATTGATATGGACAATCAAATGATATAATCCTGATCATAATCTGTGTTAGAATTGAAATGCCTCCCTGACAGTACCTGATATATAATACATGCCCAAACATATTGGTTGAATAAAAGGATAAACACAAATTCATGAAAAAATTGCCAAATCTCAAATTCACTTTGTGATTTGTAGAGACTGAATGTTTAGTTGTAGCTGTGATTTAAAAAATAGTATTGATCATAACTGGAGATGATTCAGAAGGAGACCTATTGAAAATAAGAAAGAAAGAAATGCATTGTAGAGTTTATGATGCACAACAAATAGCCTCAAAGCAAAATGGCTTTGGTCTCTTCATCTTTGAGCATTTGCATGAAAGCATTTTTGTTTATATTTTTCTCCCCATCAAATAAAACATGGACTTATTTTTTAACCATAATTTATTTTTTTAAACCATGCAATTCCATGTATGAAAATAGAAAGGCAGCTTGAGCATGCAACAACCTATGAAAGCTCTGGAACAAGAAAATAATCACACTTCACAAAAATGATTAATGAAGGAGAAAACAGTTTTGAAAGAAAAGAAATATTATGAATGTTGTTCTTTTAATATCCTCTACTAGCCAATCAATACCTAGTGTACTTGGGAGAATGGGATTTATAGCTCGTTATTGTGTAGCTCTTGCTTTTCATTTTCCAGTTGCTCAATGTCCTGATTACCACATACTTCAATTTAAGAAACATTTTATTGCTTGAAAAAGTCAAAGCTGTTCTTGTCTTGTTTATGTAAGCAGACTCTTAAATAATCACTTCAGGGATAAATTTAAAATAAAATGTTATGACCTCAGGATTAAGTCCCAAATTCCATGTACATACACATGTACTGAATAAATAGATAATTATAAATAAACAAATGCATATGTGTGTATACACACATATATGTGTATCTTGGTATATGAGGTATATATGTACACATACAGCTCTCTAAAAAGAGAAAAATATTTTGATTCATTTGGAATGACTAGTTAACACGTATCTATCTTCTTGATAATGAGGCAAAATATTTCCGTTTCAAATTCAAGTTCAGCATTTATTGAACATCGATCTTGTCCTAGGTGTTGTGCTAGACATTTAAATAGCTCTCCTCTCATTCAATCTCCACAGTACCATCATGAGAGAGACATTATCCCTCATTTTATAGATAAAGAAGCTAAATCTTGATGCTGTTGAGTGAAATGGTTATCACTATTAATGTTATTACCACTTGAACATTCTAGGGAGTCATGTAAAAGTCTAAAAAAAAAAATCACAAAATCCCAACTCTTCTGAAATTAGGTCAATATTAAAATTATCCTTAAATGTATTGACCTACTCTTAGTTCAAAAATTACATGTTTCTCGAGAATGCAGAAGACATTTAGTTTAAAGCAAAATTATAGGCCAACATCTGGGAGCTGATGTTTATATCCAGCATGTGCATAAAGAGAGATCCTTTAGTGAGAGGAAGGTGAGCAGCACAAACGACTGAATGATGCCACTGTCGCTTTTAGAAACCAGGGATCGCTGTTTCAACTCAAGTCAGTCGACTCATCTATAGTCTTGATTGACTGGAGTCACTAAAGACAAAATTTTAATAGAAAAATTATCTAGAGATCACATTCTGACTGAGCTTCAAATAAGTTGGGCTGCTGGGCATTTTGTTTATCATTTATCAGGACACAGACACACATCTGTTGTTTCCATGTATGATAATGATTCAAGCTTTTTAAACCTAATTTACAAAAAGTAGGAGTAAATACGCACATGTCCCTCTGCACACTTTCTCTCAGCCTAAACTTATGAGAAACTGGCAGAAAAACAACATATATGTAAGAATCATGGAATGGATATCAAACCCTGGCCCCTTTAGCAAGAGACCATATAGCAAAATATGCAAACATATCTGGTGCTTAACCTAGTCAGGTTTCCAGAAGCCTACGACCTAGAAATAGGGCAAAACTGGAAAGTCAGTAGCGATGTGATTTCAGCCCCTTGAGGAAATCTCAAGCCAATGTTAAATGTTAGGGATAACTGACTAAATGATCAAGGATCACAATGTTTTGTTAATTAGGTTTGTTATTGGAAATAGGGCAGGCCCTCCACCTGTGACTTTGTTCACACTGCTTGATCTTGCTTATGTCTTATTTTTTATTCTGCAAATTAGCTTTTAGAAAATATAACATCCACGGGGCCAGCCCAGTGGTACAGTGGCTAAGTTCTCACGTTCCGCTTCTCAGCAGCCTGGGGTTCGCCGGTTCAGATCCCAGGTGAAGACATGGCACTGCTTGGCAAAAAAAAAGAGCCATGCTGTGGTAGGCGTCCCACGTATAAAGTGGAGGAAGATGGGCATGGATGTTAGCTCAGGGCCAGTCTTCCTCAGCAAAAAGAGGAGGATTGGCAGTAGTTAGCTCAGGGCTAATATTCCTCAAAAATATATATACATATAATACATCCTTTCATGTACTTTTTAAAAAGTATTTGCATAAAGGTAACAACTCTATTACTAAAATAATCCTTACGTTTTATAATAAAGAACTTTCGTTATATCAGACTTTATTCATGTCTAATAAATGTGCTGAGGAAGGTGTGCGATTTGTTATTTTTAGAAGTAAAAATTCTCTGAAACAGTATGAGTTGTTACAATGTTTACCAAAATATGCCAAGAACATTAAAACACTCAACTAGAAAATAAAGTCCTACTAACCAGAGGGAAATTAAATTCCCTTTGAGATTGGCTGCATAAACAGTTTCACTCCCACAATGAGCTTCAAAAAGCTAGACATCCTCTGCTTAGCACTCAGGGAAGGCACTAAGCCATCCTAGGGGCAGGCATTTTGCAGAGCTGGCGCTATTACAACTGGCAGCATCTTTGCTCGGGGGAGCCAGTTGAGTTACTCAGCTGAAAAAGTTATGATAGACTGAAAACAGCCTGTGGTCTCTGCTTCCTGTGATGAAAGAAAAGTGGGATATGCACCAGTTGGCAAGGAACTGCGAGAAAGGAAAATGGGTTTCCTGAGACAATGGCTTTCTAGTCTTTTTAAGTGACTGGATATAACTGCTGAAGTTAAATGATTATTTGTGGACTGACATAACGGATTTCCCATTTCCTGTCCTTAAAAAGGTAATTTGATTCAATATGCAATGTTGAGCTAATAAATGCTGCCCAGTATTCGAGACTCAGTGGCCAAAATTACGTATGTAGATGAATTAAAGAGATTAAGGCAAAGCAATGTTTTCCTGTATGTAGTAGATTTTCAATAGAATAAATCCACAGACCTTAACCCTGAGATCTGTAGACAGCAGTCAGAGAGTCAGTGAGCTTGAATGGAGAAAAAAGATCATATCTTTACTAACCTCCACCTAAAATATAGCATTTCCCCCCAATTATAAAAGCAGGAAACAAATGACAATGCTGCTAACAGTGCTTGTGGCCTTGCAACCAGTAGAAATAACAGATATTTTAATACCAAATTACAAGCATTGTGGAGATGGCAAAATACCCTTTGCGTTCATCATTACTTTGAAATTTTGGTAGTAATTACTGTCAGAAATTTCTTTTTTAATAGCTTTATTGGGATAATTCACGTACCATAATAATTCACATTCACTCACTTAAAGCGTACAATTCAGTGGTTTGGGTATATGATATCATTAAACTTTTAAAATTGTAGAGATATATATAGCATAAAATCTGCCATTTTAGCCAGTTTTAAGTGTACAATTCAGTGGCATTACTTACATTCCCAATGTCATGCAACCATCACCACTATCTATTTTCAAAACTTTTCATCACCCCAAACGACTCTGTAAGCATTAAACAGCAAATCGCCAGTGCCTTTTCCCCCCAGCCCCTGGTCATCTCAAATCTACTTTCTGTCTCTATGACTTTGCCTTTCTATATATTTCATGTAAGTGGAATCATGCAATATGTGTCCTTTTGGGTCCAGCTTATTTCACTTAATGTCTTCAAGCTTCACCCATGCTGTAGATGTATCAGTGCTTCCTGTTTTGGCTGAATAATATTCCATTGTCTTTATATACCACATTTTGTTTATCCATTCACCTGTCGATGGGTACTTGGATTGTTTCCGCCTTTCAGCTATTGTGAACAATCCTGTAGTGAACACTGGTGTATAAGTGTCTGTTCGAGTCCCTGCTTTCAATTCGCTTGGGTGTTTACCTAAGAATGGAATTGCTGGGCCTCAAGTGCTTATTCCATTTTAGCTTTTTTAGTAACTGCCAAACTTTTTATAGCAGCTGCAGAAATTTCTTCTTTAATATTCCGATAATTGTATTACAATATAATTGTTTTTTACATAATCCTACGCATTTTCCTGTATACATTTAGGAACATTGTTCTCAGAAACTTCCCCAGACTGCCAAAGGGCTTCCACGGCACAAAAAAGGTCAGGAACCTCTGCACACTGGCTTTTGTTTTGCATAAGGCAAAATAATTTAAATCTGTAAAATTCTGGCAGGTGTTTGGTGTCTAGAACTAAAACAAGCAATCATTATAAAAATAGTGATTTTGTATTATCTTGGAAGTTTAGTGCAGATGAGCTAGACTAATGACTAAAGTTAAAAAGTGCTTTCAGAACCAAATTTTCTGGGTTGATAACATAATAAGCATCTTTACCAAAAACATATATTGAGACAACATAAAATACAATTCAATGAGTAAGTGTAAATTCAGGCCTTTAATATGCCAGAGCATAAAGGTTGGTTAGATGAGTACACTTTGAAAAGCCAGAGAGTTCCTGAAATGCAGTTGATTTACTCAATCAGTTCATTTGGAGTTTTGAAAAATATGAAATGCTTCAACAATTTGCATCTCTTGCACAGAACTGTAGTCAATTTAAAACATCATGAAACACATTCATTCACAATATCGTGCAACCATCACTGCTATCTATTTTCAAAACTTTTCGTCAACACAAACAGAAACCTTGTAACCACTAAATAGTATATTACTGTTAGCATTACTGTGTCATTTATACAAATTTTCACTTAAATTCTTTTTTTATAATGAGAAAAATACTTTAACCACTTAAATTAAATGTTCAGGATTCAGAATATGATTGTCATCAAGTATAAAAAGAAACAGCTGGATCTTGGACTCAAATTTCAGAAATGGCATACTACTTTTACTGTAGAATTATTTATTCAATTAACGATATTTATTGAGTACCTGCTATATGCCAGGCACAAGAGATATGACAAGAAAAAAGACATGGTCTCTTCTCTCAGGGAACTTACAGTCTAATAGGGGATAAATTAAAAGGCAAGGTAAATGCTATACTAAGAGTCAGCCTAGTTTGTTATGAGAACAATTGGACGAGGCATCTTATCCAGTCTTTGAGGACTCAATGAAGGCTTCCCAAGAAAGTGACATCTAAACTGAGTCCTGCATGAGTAGGAGTTAGCCAGGTGAAGGAGAAAGAAAAAGACAGCGGAGAAGCATAAGGGAAGAAAGAGCAGAGGAAATTTGGGAAACTGCTGAGTTCCCTCTGACTGCGTAGACTAGAGTGCGGAGGCTGTGGCAGGAGCTGAAGCAGTGAGCAGGATCCAGAGCTCTCAGGATGTTCTAAGTGTGTCGATGGACTCCATCCTGAGGGCAAGGAAGAAGCACTGAAGGTGTAGACAGGGTGGTGGCATGACCACCACGGGCTCTGCACACATAACTTTGTTTGCAGTGTAGAGAACAGATTGCAGGTAGAGACGAAATTAGAAAAGGAGAGATTGCAGTAAAAGAAGTGAGAAATCATGTTGTATAAACTTAAGCAGTGGCAATAAAGGTAGAGAGAAATGCATGGATTTTTTTTAGTTTGTAGGAGCTAGAATTGACAGTTCTTGAATTTGAGAGAGTAACAAGGAAAAGTCAAGTGTGACACCCACGTTTCTGGCGTGGGCACCTGGGTGACATGGTGGGAAGGAATAATCTGCTTGGAAAATGTTGAGTGTGAAGTTCTCATTCCAGATCCGGTACCTACAAGCTCTATGGCTTTGGGCAAATCCTATAAGCATTTTGAACCTCTTTCTAAAACAGAGATGCTAATTCCTGCCTGGTTCATAGGGTATGATGAGTCCCTAATAAAATTATGTATACGGAAACCCTTTGTAAACAGTTAACTACTATACAACTGAAAAGTACTGTGACTGAGATTGGTGCTTCTGCAATTGATTCAACCCTTATTCAGTATCATCACTGATATCACGAATTATCGTTCAGAGACAGGCTTAGTGGGAAAGCACAGGCCTGGGAATCAGGAGACCTGAGTGTCAGTCCAGTTCTCTATGATCTAGGGCTGGTTCTCCCTTGAAATAGGAAGAAATTGAACAGACCGTCAGCAAAGGCCCTTCCAGACCTAAAATTCTAAGAATGCTGTTGAATTCTTAGAATATTGAATTCTATTGAATATTCAGCGTGATCCCAGTAGGTCTAAGTAGATTATTCTCATGGAAAACATTTCAAGAAGAATTTTCAGTCATCATTAACCTACTTTACAGAGAAAAGAAGGTTTGTGCTTTCCCAGAAACCATTATTATACAAATAAGTACATATGTGAGTAATATGTTGCTTGATAAATGCGAATGTGTTGCAGAAACAGTGTAATTGAGTATGACTAATGAAGGGTAAAATGTGATTCATTTACTACAACGAACAGTCAAGAAAAGTATAAAATAAATCTCGCATCTCTTGTTGAATTTTATTCTGTGGATGCAAATACATAAAGCTTGGTTTCTCCCTTGTGCCTTTAGTTGCAAACAGCAGAAAGTTTGTAAAGCCCTAAACAATTCCTTTCTAAATTGTTTTATGTTCCATATTGTTGAATATAAATACTCAGCCACTCGTGGGCTTTGCTTTCCCCTTAGTTTTTGTTTTGTTGTGTTATTTACAAAATCTGTTTATTTCCATGAAAGTATCCTATAAAATTTTTTCTCTTAAAGATTGGCACCTGAGCTAACATCTGTTGCCAGTCTTCTTTTTCCTTCATCCTTTTCTCCCCCAAATCCCCCAATACTTAGTTGTATATTCTAGTTGTGGGTCCTTCTAGTTGTGGCATGTGGGACGCTGCCTCAGCATGGCTTGACGAGCAGTGCTGTGTTAGTGCCCAGGATCCGAAGTGGTGAAACCTGGGCCGCCAAAGCCAAGAGCACAAGCTTAACCACTCGGCCACTGGGCCAGCCACTATACAATATTTTTAATAGCTTTGTTGAGATATAACTCATATGCCATACAATTCACCCATTTAAAGTATACAATTCAATGGTTTTTAGTATATTCACAGTGTATGTAACCATCACCACAATCTGGTTTTAGTACAGTTTCATCTCCCCAGAAAGAAACTTGTACCTATTAGCAGTCACTCTCATTTCCACACACTCTACCTTCCATCCTAGGCACTGGCAACCACTAAGCTACTTTCTATCTCTATGGATTTGCCTGTTTTAGACCTTTCATATAAATGGAATCATGTAATATGTGGTCTTTTGTCTAGCTTCCGTTACTTAACATAATGTTTTCAAGGTTCATTCACATTGTAGCATATATCAGTACTTCATTCCTTTTATGGTCAAATAATATTCCATTGTATGGATATACCACTTTTTATTCATCTATCCGTCAGTTGATGGACATCTGGATTGTTTCTACTTTGGGGCTAATATGAATAATACTGTTAGGAATATTCAGGAACAAGTTTTTTGTAGATGCTTGTTTCCATTTCTCTCGGGTAGATACCTAAGAATAGAAACCTTGCCCTCAGTTTTGAGAGCCCAGAGCTTCTTGATATCTGCCCTCATTGATGCCTTTGGGAATCTTTTACTTCAGTAGGAAGAGTAATAATGAGTGTTAACTGATAGGAAAGCAATTGGCTTTCTTTGAAAACATGTCTAGGCCAGGGCACTTTCTAAGTATGTGCAAATGACTTGTTTCCAAGTTTACAGTTATGATGGGGTGATAAATTTGTGGTGCAATGCATTAGAGAAGTTCAGTCTCCTAAGATTGTGACCTGTTTTCTTAAGAGACTTTATAACTTCCAATGGCACTTATTGTAAGTAATACTGGTCATTAATATAGGGGTTGTGTCCATGAGCTGGGGGATGTGGGAAGTCTCAGTAAATCTGGCACAAATCTGAACAGAGTTTTGCTTTTCGATTAATACATGTTCTTATATTATGAAGCAGAATACAAAATTCACAGGAAATTTGTAAAGCTATCTCTGAGACTTTGAAGGTCATAGTCTGTAGCTGTGCCCAGGTCTTTGGTCCTTGCTCCTTCTCAGGACAGGTTCTCTCTCATATGCCTTTAGGGTTATTCTGGGGTAAGATTTGAGAAGCACTAATGGAATGAATTTATTTTTTTCATATGGTTTTGACATGACTTCAAAATATTTTAAATGGTATTTCCTGAATGGAGTCCTGTGAAACTAGTTGTTAAAAGGTGTTGCATTAAAAGAAAAAAAGAAATCCTGTGTTTAAATAAGTTTAAGAAATAATGGGTTTAACAAATTTATAGTTTCTTTAATTTAAAACTTGTCAGGTTCCAGGGAGTTCTTTTATCTCTTGCTCAAAATGAAATGTCTAGAAGCACTTGCTGCAACCTTAAACTGTGAGCTCCACTGGTGGCCTTAAGCCTGTTGAGCATTTTGACAAAGTCACACCCTTGCTTTTTATTTAAAAAGTTAAATTGACTAAAATAATTAATTAGAAATCAGCTCAAATGTTAATTTGAGAGCACCGAGAAGAGATTCATGAAAGAGTCTCTCTAGATGTAAAACACTCCAATTTTATGAACCACTGACTACGATTTTGTTTGCCTGCAAAGTTTCCCTTCTCTCACTTTGTCATGTGTGACAGTGTTGGGTTTCGTAATGCCCTTTCCTTAACCGTTTCACCTGGGCTGTTTTCTGATAAAATAGCTTCATACTGGCCAACACATTTTCTGTGATTCATTAAGCATGAAAGGGTGATATTTTTCTACATAATTTCACCTTTCATGCTTTAAATTGATGTTCCTTTGCAGCTCCAATTTTTCTCTCCTGTGAATGCATTTGTTAGGAAAAAGAGCTCTAAGTAGGAGACTGCTGGTGCACAGTATAACGGGGATATTTGGTAGGAGTCCCTGACAGTCAGATTTCCACAGAGACTGTGGGTCCTAGCCACAGTCTGACACCCCCCAGGACTCACCTGCTGGACCACCTAATGTGGAAATAGAGGGAACAGCTCCACTGTGACCATGTCCACCAGCTGTTTGTACCTCTCCATTTGTACCATTTCCTTCACTTGCAACTTTCTTTAGCTCTAACTTTTCCTTACTATGCCCAACGTACTCTCTGCCCAGTTCACTGCAAAGTAGCATGACACAAGAGAAAGAACACAGGTTTGGAAAGACTGTTTCAAGAATCATTGCATGGCAAGTTCAGGAAAGTGGAGTCTTTTCTTTGAGCAGGAATTCCAAATGCCAAGGAAAATGGGGCCACTCCAGATTAGGGGATGTCACTGCTTTGTTCACAGTTGTTTAGGAAGAAGCTGTTACACAGATCATATGGCAAAATCTATAAACCACATTTAACGGGAAGCAAGTATAGCTAGAAAATAGGAAGGAATTGGATTCACTCTAATTTATCTCTTCTTTTTATTCTTAGCGACAGACATTTTATTACTTTTTCCATTACACCCCATGTTACTAATGTTAATTTGTAGACAACAGTTTGTTGTACTAAATCTCTATTTTAACCAGTAGTCCTCCTAAAGATAATAGCTCAGCTGCTAGATATTTTTGTTTTTGCTTGTTCAAAACTTCATACTTTATGTACCTTACTACTGAAAAGAGCTTAATTTTTTAAAAAAAAATTTTTGATGTTTCAATCATTCTGGTAATCAAGAATTACTTAATAGGCACACATGATGCTTGTGACAATATTTGTGATATAATTAAATTATCTGCAAAATTTTACAGAAGCACAAATCTGTTCCCAACCCTCCAAATGCTCTAATTTAATTCATCTGGGGTAAATCCTGGATATTAGTACTTTTAGTAACTCCCTAGGCAATTCTACTGTGCGGTGAGATTGGAAACTGTGGTAGGCAAAATTCTAAAATAGCCGTCATGTACACTTTCTGTAAAACCTCTCCTCCTTGAGTGTAGGTGGGACTTGGGACTTGCTTTTAACCAATAGGTATGTCAAAAGTGATGATAGGATATCAGCCCTGTGATTAGGTTTACACATATCACATATACATGTATGCATATATTTTGCCAGCACATACTAGAGAGATTCTCTGCTGGCCTTGAGGAAGCACAGCCATGTTGTAAACTACCTGTTGGAAGATCTACCTGGCAGGGAACTTTGGGAGACCTCCAGGAGCCGATGGCAGCCTCCAGGCAATAGCCAGTAAGAAGCTGGACCTCTCAGCCATACAGTATCAAGAAAATGAATTCTACCCCTAATCTGGATGAGCTTAGAAGCAGATTCTCCCTAGCGGAGACTTTGGAGAGAATGCAGTCCAGGTAACACCTTGATTGCTGTTTTGTGAGATGCTGGGCAGGGGACCCAGGTAAGCCGTGCCTGCTCTCCTGAGCCACTGAAGATAGGAGATAATACATGTGTGTTTTATTCAGCTCCTAAATTTGTGGCAATTTTCACATGGCAGTAGAAAACTAATACAGGAACCAGTCTCTAATAATGATATCAGAGGCATTTGTGCTTCAGTTTTACTCTTTATACCATATAAGGTTAGCCCAGAATATACAAGAAGAGAGTTAAGCCCTCTGATTTGCGGGACTCTAGGTTCAACTGTATAGCTTTTTGCTCCAAGTTCTTCATGTCATGATTAAAAGAAAGCAGGCAAGCATGCACGGTCTTCACCCCAATCTGTTTGACTCACAAGACCCAAAGGGACACAATGGGCTTTATTTCTATATTCCATTTCATTCACCAGCTTCATTTTCTATTGTTTCTATTTACTGTGGTTTTCAAGACTCTCACGTGTTATTCTTTTCTTTGAAAGACAGAAAAAAAGCCAATTTGAATGAATAGCTTTGTTATTTTTAAAATTATGTCTTTAGAGCATACCAGGAAAACCAAATAAACAGGGGAAGAACCTGGCGACATTTAATATTAAGCACAAAATGGTGAGATGCCATACAGAGCTGGGGACTTTTGCGGAAATACAAAACAGAAAACATTTTTAAATGGTTAGTTCTTCAGAGACTAAAAAAAAATGTAGCTCTAAAAACTGGTCTATTGAAATGAAAATATTAATAATATTGAATTAAAGTGCACAATTCCATTCAATACTTAACTGATTCTTTTATGTGAAAGCAACCTATGCCATCTATATCTCCTCTCCCCTTTCATCTTCTAAGAGGTATAGAAATAAATACATTTGGTTTTAAGTGGCTTTTGTTATTTTCTGATGTCCTCTTTGGGTGCACATAATTCTAATTAATGTAGAAACCAGGTCTTTTTGAGGGTCCTATCAACTCATTAGTAAAAGAAAAATATTTAGAGCATTTTAGTTGACCACTTTACTATTCAGTACCCACTGAAATGAAAGCCAAGTTACCTTCTGTTAGCAAATGAATTCTAAGGCCCTCCAGGCTCCAGCATCCTGTTCTCTGCCTCTGTATTTCCCCATCAAGGTCATTGGGGTGCTTACCAGTGAAACTCTGGACCATCTTATCTGAAGTCTGAGTATTTGAGAATTAGGATGTTGGTCTTTTGTAATGTGTTTCCAACCATCCTCTGAGCTTCTGTTGAATTCATAGGAAATCAAAAGTCTCTCTCTTGCTTGATTCATATACAGTAAGCCGAATGCTTGAAGAGATATAGCAAACAATAATTAGAGAAACCATCTAATAGATGAACATTAACTATTTGCTTCAAGAGTCTGTGATGATTAGAGTAAAACTAGCAACAATTTAAAAGGGAGTAGGAGTGGGATGTGTTTTAAAAACCACTTGAGGAATCTGTTATTTCTTAAGTGATGGTTTAACACTATGGAGGTGTATTACTTGCCTGTGCTTCTGGCAAAAGCCAAATAGGATTCTCTCCTATTTAAATAGTGAGTAATATAGAAACATACATGAACATTATTACAAGAAATACTGAGACCTCTGCAGTGATCAAATAAGCGCTGAAGTTTATTGACTTGCCAGGCAAGGAAATACACAGCAGTAAAGAAATTCAGAGGGGCAGAGCAAAATGGCAGGGTGAGCTGACCCGGGATTCTCTCCCCTCCAAAATACAACAAAGGATTGGAAGAACTGAATTTCAGAGAATAAACATAATGCCAGCTCGTTAGAGACCTACAATACCAAGAAGGCGGAGATCATAACCTTGCTTACACCCTCGGAAGTGCTGGAACGGTAGGAGAGAACATCGCTCCCTCCCCTAGAGTCTGCGATGGCTGCTGCGCAGGTCAGGAAGGAGCAGGGGAGGGGCCGCGCCACCAGGTGATCAGCCAGGACTCCTGCCACTGGTTCAGTGGAAACCCGCTGATGGGGGAAAATCTTCTGTGGGTGGAGACCCCATAAACCCAGGGCCTTGGGAGACTGGAGAACAGAACTGATCTGAATCCAGATCGGGGTACGAGAATAGCAGCCCCTCCCTCCCAGCAAAGCCAGTGGGCGCAGCCATCTTGCCCCAAGGCGGAGAGCTCATAACATGCGGCTCTCGACCCCCATCTAGTGGCGACAGGCTGTAACTGCAACCAAATTCTACCACCATGTGAAAAAACCGCTCCTCTACCATCCAGCAATTTATAAAAGTCCCAGACCAGAAGGAAAACAATAAAAGCAGAGAATTAAGTCCTGAGGACTTGGAATTAGGTAAACTAAGTGATAATGAGTTCAGAGCAGCTATAATCAAAAAACTCAATGAGGTAGAGAGAAAGATAGAGAAACAAGCCGAGTTCTGGAGTTACTTCACAAAAGAGATTGAAATCATAAAGAAGACTCAAACAGAATTACTAGAGATGAAAAACACAATGGACCAGATAAAACAGAATATGGATTCCCTGAATGCCCATGTAGACACCATAGAAGAGCAAATTAACATAATTGAAGATAGACAGGCTGAATGGCTCCAGACAGAGGAAGAAAGAGAACTAAGAATTTTAAAAACTGAGGAAAATCTCTGAGAGATAGTGGATTCAAGGAGGAGTAAGAACTTAAGGATCATAGGAATTCCTGAGAACGTGGAAAAGGAAAATGGAGCAGAAAGTGTGCTTAACGAAATTATTGAAGAGAAATTCCCAAATCTAGGGATTGATGGAGAAATGTGTGTAGAGGAAGCTTTCATATCTCCTAGATTTGTCAATGTGAAAAGACCTACTGCAAGGCACATAGTAGTAAAATTGGCAAGAAGGAAAGATAAGGAAAGAATACTCAGGGAAGTAAGAAAAAAGAAGAGAATAACCTATTAAGGAGCCCCTATCAGACTGTCAGTGGATTTCTCTACAGAAACCTTACAAGCTAGGAGAGAATGGAGTGACATATTCAAAGCTTTAAAAGATTAAAATCTTCAGCCAAGAATACTCTATCCAGCAAGAATTTCCTTCAGATATGAGGGAGAAATTAAATCTTTTCCAGACAAACAAAAGTTAAGGGAATTTGTAACTAAAAGCCCTCCACTACAAGAAATCCTCAAGAAGGCTCTCATACCTGAAAAAAAAAAGGGAGAAAGGGGTCACAATCCACAGACTAGGGAGACCGATGGATAGAACCAGAACAGGATAGCAAATATTCAACTATAGCATTAGGGTAAAGGTAAGGAAACTACCAAAGCAAGGACGATCTTATCACTCTAATTACAAATTCATAACACGAGTTGGAATAAGAAATGAAAATAATTATTTAGGAGGGGAAGAGCAAAGCGTCTAAATCAGTATTGGTCAATAAGTAAGAGACCACCAGAGAATAGACTATATTATACACGAGATTCTAAATACAAACTTCAGGGTAGACACTAAAATAAAATACAGAACAGAATCACAAATCATAAATAAGGAAAAATCTAAGAAACCCAGCATAAGAAATTGTAGTATTAAATGGGTAGGCTAAAGCACACAGGAAAAGAAACACAGGAAAACAAGATAATGAGCAACAGATTGACAGCATTAAGTCCACATGCATCAATAATCACTCTCAATGTAAACGGATTGAACTCTCCAATAAAAAGACACAGAGTGGCAAATGGATTAAAGAACAAGATCCAACAATTTGTTGCCTCCAAGAAACACACTTCAGCCCCAAGGACAAACACAGGCTCAGGGTGAAGGGGTGGAGGACAATACTTCAAGCTAATAGCAAGGAAAAAAAGGCAGGTGTTGCAATCCTTATATCAGACAAAGTGGATTTCAAAATAAGACAGGTAAAGAGAGACACAGAGGGACAATATATAATGATCAAAGGGACACTTCATCAAGAAGAAATAACGCTTATAAATATCTATGCACCCAACACAGGAGCACCAAAATTCATAAAGCAACTATTAACAGACCTAAAGGAAGATGTTAAAAACAACACAGTAATAGGGGCTGGCCCCGTGGCCGAGTGGTTAAGCTCACGCGCTCCACTGCAGGCGGCCCAGTGTTTTGTTGGTTCGAATCCTGGGCGCAGACATGGTACTGCTCATCAAACCACACTGAGGCAGCGTCCCACATGCCACAAACAGAAGGACCCACAACGAAGAATATACAACTATGTACCGGGGAGCTTTGGGGAGAAAAAGGAAAAAATTTTTTTAAAAATTTAAAAAAAAACACAGTAATAGTAGGGGACCTCAACACCCCACTCACATCAATTGACAGATCATCCAGACAGAAAATCAACAAGGAAACAGTGGAGCTAAATGAAAAACTAAAACAATTGGACTTAATAGACATATATAGATCACTTCACCCTAAAAGAGCTGAATACGCATTCTTCTCAAGTGCACATGGAGCATTCTCAAGGATAGACCATATGTTGGGAAACAAGGCAAGCCTCCACAAATTTAAAAAAAATGAAATAATAACAAGCATTTTCTCCAATCATAGTGCTATAAGGCTAGAAATTAATTACAAGAAAAAAGCTGAGAAAGGCACAAAGATGTGGAGACTAAACAACACACTACTGAACAAGCAATGGATCATTGAAGAAATTAAAGAAGAAATCAAAAAATACCTGGAAACAAATGAAAATGATAGCATGCCATACCAACTCATATGGGATACAGCAAAAGCTGTATTAAGAGGAAAATTCATCACAATACAGGCACATCTTAACAAACAAGAAAAATCCCAAATAAGCAATCTTAAACTACACCTAACTGAACTAGAGAAAAAAGAACAAATAAAGCCCAAAGTCAACAGAAGGAGAGAAATAATAAAAATCAGAGCAGAAATAAATACTATTGAAACGAAAAAGGCAGTAGAAAGGATCAATGAAACAAAGAGCTGGTTTTTTGAGAAGATAAATAAAATTGACAAACCGCTAGCCAGACTTACAAAGAAAAAAAGGGAGAAAACTCAAATAAACAAAATCAGAAATGAGCGAGGAGAAATAACAGACTCTGCAGAAATACAATGGATTATAAGAGAATACTACGAAAAACTATATGCCAACAGAATGGATAACCTAGAGGAAATGGATAAATTCTTGGACTCCTACAATCTCCCAAAGCTCACTCAAGAAGAGGCAGACAATTTGAACACACCAATCACAAGGAAAGAGATTGAAACAGCAATCAAAAACATCCCAAAGAATAAAACCCCAGGACCAGATGGCTTTCCTGGGGAATTCTACCAAACTTTCAGAAAGGATTTAATACCTATCCTTTTCAAGCTATTCCAAAAAATTAGGGAAGATGGAACACTTCCTAACACATTCTATGAGGCCAACATCATGCTGATACCAAAACCTGACAAGGACACCATGAAAAAAGAGAACTACAGGCCAATATCACTGATGAACATAGATGCAAAAATTCTAAACAAAATTTTGGCAACCAGAATTCTTCAATTCATCAAAAGAATCATACATCATGATCAGGTGGGATTCATACCAGGGACACAGGGATGGTTCAACATCCGCAAATCAATCAACGTGATACACCACATCAACAAACTGAGGAATAAAAACCACATGATCATCTCAATAGATGCAGAGAAGGCATTTGACAAGATCCAACAGCCATTTATGATAAAAACTCTGAACAAAATGGGCATAGAAGGAAACTACCTCAACATAATAAAGGCCATATATGACAAACCCATAGCCAACATCATACTCAATGGGCAAAAACTGAACGCCATCCCCCTGAAAGCAGGAACGAGACAAGGATGCCCTCTATCACCACTCTTATTTAACATAGTACTGGAGGTCCTGACCAGAGCAATCAGGCAAGAGAAAGGAATAAAAGGAATCCAAATAGGGAGGGAAGAAGTGAAACTCTCGCTGTTCGCAGCCGACATGATCTTATATATAGAAAACCCCAAAGAATCCATTGGAAAACTGTTAGAAGTAATCAACAACTACAGCAAAGTTGCAGGGTACAAAATCGATCTGCATAAATCAGTAGCATTTCTATACTCCAATAACGAACTAACAGAAAAAAGAACTCAAGAACACAATACCATTAACAATCGCAACAAAAAGAATAAAATACCTTGAGATAAATTTAACTACGGAGGTGAAGGACCTATATAATGAAAATTACAAGGCCTTTCCGAGAGAATTAGATGATAACATAAGGAGATGGAAGGACATTCCATGTACATGGATTGGAAGAATAAACATAGTTAAAATGTCCATTCTACCTAAAGCAATCTACAGATTCAACGCCATCCCAATCAGAATCCCAATGACATTCTTTACAGAATTAGAACAAAGAATCCTAAAATTCATATGGGGCAACAAAAGACCCCGA
Organism: Equus przewalskii; assembly: GCF_037783145.1. Taxonomy (NCBI): domain Eukaryota; kingdom Metazoa; phylum Chordata; class Mammalia; order Perissodactyla; family Equidae; genus Equus; species Equus przewalskii. The sequence continues at coordinate 88,299,424 of NC_091832.1, forward strand.
ATTTCTAAAGCAATCCTGAGAAAGAAGAACAAAACAGGAGGCATCACAATCCCTGACTTCAAAACATACTACAAAGCTACAGTAATCAAAACAGCATGGTACTGGTACAAAAACAGGTGCACAGATCAATGGAGCAGAATTGAAAGCCCAGAAATAAAACCACACATCTATGGACAGCTTATCTTTGACAAAGGAGCTGAGGGCATACAATGGAGAAAAGAAAGTCTTTTCAACAAATGGTGCTGGGAAAACTGGAAAACCACATGTAAAAGAATGAAAATTGACCATTCCTTTTCACCATTCACCAAAATAAACTCAAAATGGATCAAAGACCTAAAGGTGAGACCTGAAACCATAAGGCTTCTGGAAGAAAACGTAGGCAGTACACTCTTTGACATCAGTATTAAAAGGATCTTTTCGGACACCATGCCTTCTCAGAGAAGGGAAACAATAGAAAGAATAAACAAATGGGACTTCATCAGACTAAAGAGCTTCTTCAAGGCAAATGAAAACAGGATTGAAACAAAAAAACAACCCACTAACTGGGAAAAAATATTTGCAAGTCATATATCTGACAAAGGCTTAATATCCATAATATATAAAGAACTCTCACAACTCAACAACAAAAAATCAAACAACCCAATCAAAAAATGGGGTGGAGACATGAACAGACATTTCTCCAAAGAAGATATACTGATGGCCAATAGGCACATGAAAAGATGCTCATCATCGCTGATCATCAGGGAAATGCAAATCAAAACTACACTAAGACATCACCTTACACCCATTAGAATGACAAAAATATCTAAAACTAATAGTAACAAATGTTGGAGAGGTTGTGGAGAAAAAGGAACCCTCATACACTGCTGGTGGGAATGCAAACTGGTGCAGCCACTATGGAAAACAGTATGGAGATTCCTCAAAAAATTAAAAATAGAGGGGCTGGCCCCGTGGCCGAGTGGTTAAGTTTGTGCGCTCCGCTGCAGGCAGCCCAGTGTTTCGTTGGTTCAAATCCTGGGGGCGGACATGGCACTGCTCATCAGACCACACTGAGGCAGCGTCCCACATGCCACAACTAGAAGAACCCACAACAAAGAATATACAACTATGTACCAGGGGGCTTTGGGGAGAAAAAGGAAATAATAAAATCTTTTAAAAAAAATTTAAAAATAGAACTACCATACGATCCAGCCATCCCACTACTGGGTGTTTATCCAAAGAGCTTGAAGTCAGTGATCCCAAAAGTCCTATGCACCCCAATGTTCATTGCAGCACTGTTTACAATAGCCAAGACGTGGAAGCAACCTAAGTGCCCATCAACTGACAAATGGATAAAGAAGATGTGGTACATATATACAATGGAATACTACTCAGCTGCAAAACAGAACAAAATCATTCCATTTGCAATAACATGGATGGACCTTGAGGGAATTATGTTAAGTGAAATAAGCCAGCTAGAGAAGGATAATCTTTGTATGACTCCACTCATATGAGGAATTTAAAAATATGGACTAAGAACAGTTTAGAGGATACCAGCAGAAAGGTGGGGTGGGGGTGGGCACAAAGGGTGAAGGGGTGTACCTACAACACGAACGACAAACATTAATGTACAACTGAAATTTCACAAGATTGTAACCTATCATTAACTCAATAAAAAATAAAAAATAAAATAAAGTAAAATAAAATAAAGAAATTCAGAGTGGTTCACTGAACAGGAGGAGTCAGGGACCTGTGTATCCCAGAAGGGGAAAGTTCATTGGGATTATGCTAATTAAGGACCAAAACCTGCACATAAGAGAGGGTGGAATGATTCCATAGCTGACATAATTGATTAAAACAAGTCTCATTGTTCATTGACCACAGAAGCCTCTTCAATTGGATCTGGTGGAAATCTAGGATATTAAGTCATTGATCTTTGGCTGGTGGGTGCTTTAACTTCATAGCACTTTATCAGCTATGGCTGCTTAGAACCAACTGTACGAGGTACAGCATTCTATTTCGATATCTCCTAGGCAAGAGCTACTGCTAGTGGAAAGTTTTTTCACAGTCCCTCCTCTTAGTTTTCATACAACCAGACAAAACAAGACAATTACAGAAGGATAGGCAAACTATCAGATTCTCAGGTTTGTACCACTGTTTTGGTGAGAGGGGCTAATTCCACACAATATCATTGTCTTTGTCAGAGTCACTTCAGACTCCATTTGTTCTAGAATCAGATTATGAACTGATGGAATGGTAACTGTGCAATATGATTTTGCTAACAATTGACATCACAACAGCCATGATGGATAGAAACAGCATAACTAATGCGTACAGAATACCCGCAACTAGCTTCCTGTTTCACCAAACCTAAGCCATAAAAGTAGATGCCATGAAAAATTGAAAGTAGTTGCACAATTTGAAGCAATTGACTTGTTCTTAAGGTTTATGTAAAGCTCCCTGAACCAGTCCTGAAACATTCATCCAGAAGCAACAGAAGGTGTTAACCAGTGTGAAAAAAGAACCTTGACTTGCCAGTAAATAATCTGGAGCAATTCTGCTATCAAGTACCATTGTAGCAAGCGTGTGGAGGCTCTTATGTTAAGCCTGCACTGCAGACATGGTTTTATTTGCAATGACAGGCAAGGTGTGAGAAGGATTTACATACAGCTTTATAATGCAAGTACTCCAAGGCAGGCAAGAAAGCTTCATGGAAAGTGATGAGTGTCTTCAACTCTTCCAGGAAGGCCTACCTGCCACATCAAAAGTCTGGTCAGTAGGTATCATGAATGCCTCAAGACAATGGAAAATTTAAATCTTGTGAAGGGTCTTATTAACATTCCCCGGTTGACATTTCTCTATCCCTGGATTAGCATTAATATATTTAATTTTCACAAAGGAAAAATAAACAAGAGTCTCTACACTCATGTATGGTGTCAGGAGGAATGCAGAGGTTTCCAGAAAGCTGAAGTGCTCATGAGAAGGTTGCCTGATGAACATGAGGAGCAGAGGAAGATGGAAGAACACAGGGTGTGGAACATGGGTGTGACGAAAGGGAAGGTAGTTACCATGGGGGGTTGAAAGTTGCCCCTGGAGCTCAGATCTGGCTGTTAACATTTTCATACTGGTGAGACAGAATCTACAACTGTGATCGAATCCATTTGGAAATTTCTTGTGAAATTTAACAAATATGGAATCTCATTCTTACAAATTTTTTTGATAAGTGACATTCTATTGTTTTAATATTCTTATTAAAATGTAAAATTGGCTCTACTTTGTAAAAATAAGATGTGTAAGCCACAGAATTTGTTAAAAAAGCTAATCCTTAGCTCCAGAAAATGCATCAGGATCTATCCTAGCACTTTAAGTGACACTTGCTAATACATCACATTTACATCTCAAGTTTTCCTCTGGAGGATTTTTGAATGGATATTAGGTATATTTTACATAAAAACACTCTTAAACCTTTGTGTTATATTTCTAATCCTTCCCAGCATTTTCAAGCAGTTCTAAATGTTCAGTGAGTTTTATAAACACAGATTTATTTTTCCTTTTCATCTGTTATGTTTTCTTTTTTGAAGGATCTGGGTTTAAAGCTTCAGGTAAGCTCTTTGGGCGAATTAGATAGCATTAAAATGGCTCATCTCTCTCACTGAGGAAGGAGCAGAATTCCCCCTACATAAAGTTCCTGTTGCAAAAGATATGTGCTAAATGCTTCTGACTGGATTAAAACAAGCAAATAAAACAGGTTTCAAACATGTAAATATGATTAAACATAACTAGGTCAGAGCTTAATGTATCAGAGAAAAAAGGAAGGAAATATTATGGTGACTATATTAGTTAGGGTTCTCCAGAGAAACAGAACAGTAGTGGGTGTGTGTGTGTGTGTGTGTGTGTGTGTGTGTGTGTGTGTGTGTGTATGAGAGAAACAAAGATTTATTGGCTCACACAATGGTGTGGGCTGGCAAATCTGAATCTGCAGGGCAGGCCAGTAGGCTGGAAATTCAGGTAAGAGATGATGCTACAGTCTTGTTTCTGAAATCTGCAGGGCAGGCCAACAGGTGGGAAATACAGGCAGGGTTTCTATGTTGCCGTCTTGAGGTGGAATTGCTTCTTCTTGGGGAAACCTCAGGCTTTGCTTCTAAGACCTTCAAACGATTGAATGATTGAACGTCCACCCATGTTATGCTTTAGTTAAAGTTGACTGATCATAAATGTCAATCACGTCTACAAAGCACCTTCACAGCAACATCTAGACTAGTGTTTGACCAAACGACTGGGCACCCTAGCCTAGCCAAGTTGACACATAATATTACTGATCACAGTGGCAGTTATGTGGAAAAGTTTTAACCATTCCTGAAGCGAGTAGAAGTACTCTCACTTGATGAAAGACAATCAGGGTCAATCAGCGTCTGTTTTTCTCAGGCTTAACTACTAGGGGGGTTTAGAAGAGCTGATCAGCAGTTTCAGAGACCACTAGTCTCTTCATTAACCCCTAGCAAAACCCCTCTGCTCTCACTGATCATCTCACCGTCCTCCCAGAGCGGTGAGCTTCTGTCCTCTTGAGGCAGACTACAGACCCACGGCCAGCCCTACTGAAGCTCATGCATACAGGCCGCATGACAAAAGCAGCCTCATAGGTCTTATGAGGTGTTTCTCCTCTTTTCCCTGGTGATATTTACTCCAAGTTTGTTGTGTCACTCATTATTAATAGGCAGAGAGAGGGCTAGAATGTGGGAAATTTTGAAAATAATAATTGTGGAAAGGGTAGTCTTGACAGAAATAGCTGTTTTAATCCTTGATTCATGACTTCTGCCTGGGCCTGCCTCAAGAAACCAAAAGGCCACCTACACTAATATAAATATGGAAACCTAATGCTGGGCAAAGGACCTTGGCTTAAGGGGCAGTCATATTTTCGTTCTATAGCTTGTACCATAAAGTTTTAGTGGGAAGGTATTCCTTTTCCTTACAAAATCCAAGAAACACTTTTTAAAAGAAATTTATGCTTTTTAGATTGAGCCTTCATCTTGCTATTTAAAAAAGAGCAAAAGTGTAGAAACTATTATCATTATTATTATACTCAGAGTCATAGACCTGAAGGCTGGAAGTGACCTCAGAGATCATGCCCATTTCTATATCTTTGTTCAATGAAAGATGTGAGAGTGAAGCGTGACCTTGAGATTTTATCACAAATTTGAGGGGAACCACTAGATTTGATTCCACCAGTAGGGTAAAGGAAAAGAACAAATTGCAAAACCTCTTTGGAGATGCTGCTTATTAAATAACCATTCTTTATGTTTTAAATTTTAAAAAGATAGTGTATACTAATACTAACTAGTCTTCTGGAAGCTGGAAAGAGCTCATGTATACACAAAGACAAAGAAGTAGAAATACAGAAAGAGAGGAAGCAATGTGGGAGAGAGACAAGATAAAAGAAACAGAGGGAAAAGAGCTCTGACAAAGGAAACACACACACACACACAGCACAAAGGGAATAAATGTGAAGGAAAGACACAGAGAGACAGAAAGCCTAGACTATTCTGTGTGTGTTTGGCCCTGGTCACATGTCCTTCCATGTTTGAATGTCCTCTGATCATTATATAATAATACCTTATGTCAAATTATGCAGCAGTATAACTCATAAAATAACAAACATAGTCCTAAGTCTTTAAAACAAATTTTGTTTTAATAAAATATGTCTTAAGTGATTTTTTAACTGAATTTCCCTAATCATTACTACAGGCAGTACCTAGGGTTTAGCCTGTCACTGACCTGTTAGCTATGACCTATTCCACCATTTTGTATTCTTGCCAATCTATAGCATCATTCAACATGATGCCTAACAGATTCACTTCCATTTTCCTTAAGGGTTTATAAGATTTATGGACTTGACGTTTGATCACTTTGGTGGAACCCACTGGGACCATTTTTTTTTTTTAAAGGGAATTATTATTATTTTTTTTAATTTTATTTTTTTCCTTTTTCTCCCCAAAGCCCCCCGGTACATAGTTGTATATTCTTCATTGTGAGTCCTTCTAGTTGTGGTATGTGGGACGCTGCCTCTGCATGGTTTGATGAGCAGTGCCATGTCCGCGCCCAGGATTCGAACCAACGAAACACTGGGCCACCTGCAGCGGAGCGCGCGAACTTAACCACTCGGCCATGGGGCCAGCCCCCTCACTGGGACCATTTTTAGCTTGTGCTGTAAAAAAAAGCATTTTTATTTCTAGAAAAGGAATTTTACCCAAGAGTTTGTAAGATGAGTAGAAGCTTTTCATTTATCTAGTGATTGTTGATTTGTGGTCTGGCAGAAAGAAATTGCTGACAAATGGAATGCTTCTCCTGGAAAGAAAAGCTCAGCTTACGTTCTTCGCCTGATAAGTGCCTGCCAAGACCTAGACTAATGACATCTACTGGCTCTCCAGCTTGACCATTTTTGTAATGCATGGACTAACAATGGAGATGATTACTACAGAGCTGGGCCGTGGTTTACTTTAACTTTCAACCTTTGCTCCCTAATTATCATTTTCTCAGCCATCAAGAAGAATTCTCAACCGGAGGTCATCCCTCATTATTTAGAGGTTTGTTGGATGGTTCCAAGGTTCGGCCAAACCCACTTACAATAGTGTGTGTCTATGCTTTGTTCTAAAATCTTGCCTGTGATCAGTAGAACTCTATTTTTATCTATTTATTGATCTCCTTTTTTTCATGTGGACCTTTTTCATGGGTTCCTCCTTTCCTAACATTTACAAATCAAATTGCTCTTGGAACCATCTTAAATCTCCTTCAAACATACCATGTACATAAGCTGGGATGGGGGTATGACAGCTATCTCTTCTCCTTAGAAGAATAAGTGATTCTGGCTTTCACATTCACTATTTCAGAGCTGCTAGTCACTGACATTAGCACGAACACACTGGGGGCTGCGTCCAGTGTTGGATGCCTAGATGGAACCGTAGGGGCTTGGTTTGCTAAGGGATCACATCTTCCTAAGGTCCGCAGTGCATTATGGCTTTTCAGGAAATATTCCTTTTCATTATACATAGAATTTTATTAAACTATCTCATTTCTAATGCCAATCAAGCAGGAATGTATAGGCCAGTGTTAGATGATCAATTTCTAGAACACGAGAAGAATGCTGGACTGTGAAAAAAAGTTAAATAATATATGCTATGGAAATGTAAAGCATTATTTTTATCATTTTTAAAAAGCTTTCTCTAGAACAAGACCCTCAGACTTAAAGATTGTTCACAGCCTGTACACAGTAGTTTGTAGAAGAAAAAACTCTAAGCTAAGAATCTAAAAGCCTGGTGTGGAGGCCCTGGCTCTGTTTCTAATGAGAATAAAACTATGATATTACCAGATTTTTTTAAGAACCATTATCTACATTCTTAGGAAGCGAAGTAATAAAAGTAATACATTTACAAACTGTTCATGGGTTATTCTATTCTTTCAATGTACATTTAGGTCAGTTTTTCTCCAGGAAGCTTTCAGTTATTCAGTGAGTATTTATCAAGCTCCTGTTAATTGCCAGGAACTGTGCTAAGAGCTGGAGACTCCATGATGAAAAGACACAAGTAATCAGCTTCAAATATAGAAAGAGAGCCAGACATGGAGATGATTAACTGCAGTTACTTGTGAGAGGCACTCCCAAGGAGGTATGTGCATGAGTGGCAGAGATAAGCCATCGCCCAGGAAGTTTGGTCAAGGAGCAGTACTCAAATTGGGCCTTGAAGGATGACTAAGAGTTTTTAGAGCTTTGAAACAGCACGGTGAGCTCGACCAACTGCACATAGTTTAGCAGAGCTAGCTCATAGACTCCAAAGGCAGCAAGAGAGGTGGGAGATGATGGAGAGGTGGAAAGGATCCAGATTGCAGAGGGCTTTGCATATTTTTTAATTTATTGACTAGCTCTGTGACCTCGAGTGAGGCACAGTTACTGAACCATGGGTACTTCATTTGCCAAGCAGGTACTTCATTTGTCTAATGTTAAGGATGCCTGCTCCCACTCTTCAAGGCTGTAGTAAAGATTGGAGTTTCACATGAGATAATGGGTATGAAAGGACTTGATTATAATACGCAGTTTATAATACAAGATCACACCTCTCGATGTGCCAGTGCACTCTGTAGCCAGATAGTTCGTGTGCCTTCCGAAGAACTCATCCTCCTCAGGCACACTTAGTTCTCCGGAGAGCTTAAAGCTCACATTTAATTTATCAAGTTACACCAACTTATGCTGAGTAGGACGTAGTAAGTTCACATGTTTTCTCTATTGCTGTGACGGTGCCACATATTAAGGGGGGCAGAAAGAATCATAGAATGTTAATGCTGAAAAGGGACTCAGAAAGGTTCTAATTCCACTCCCTCATTTGAGAGAAGAAGAAATGAGGTCCTGAGAAGTAAATTATCCATCCAGGGCCGCATCTCCAGTCAGTGGTGTCTCTAAGACTGCAGCATGGGTCTCCTCACCGTGAGTCCAGTTCTCTTCCCACTACATCCTGCTACCTCTCTATATATGGAGCTGAACTCTGCGAAACTGCTGACAGCCAACCACTTCTGACCTGAAGAAAACAACGATTTCCCATGATTCCATCTAATAGAAGGACTCCCCCAGCTGGCCAGCCTGTTAGCCAAATCCTGCTCTCCTTCCATTACCTCTCCTGGTGGAGAAGGTTCTCTTCCCATTCAGATTCTGGCAAACTTAGGTTCAGGGAAATTCCGACTTTTCCAAAACTTCCACATCCATTATCACTTTGATCCTTGAAACAATTTCAACATAGAAGGGAAGAATCTCTGAAAGAAAAAATGTACCAAAATATCACCAAATTAATATTTTGGAAGTGAGTTTAAATTGTTTCACACGGTCACTAATCGGAAGACTAAATGTGAAATAAGCGATACCAAGAGCAGATAACGCACCTGGATGTGGCACTTACCACTGGCTCTCCATCGTACCAAGTGCCACGACCCTTCTGGTGGTCTCAGCTCCCCAAGGAGTCTGGTGGGTGAAGGTGGAATATGTTGCATCTATGTCTTCTCATTAACAATAAATCGGGACTCTGTCGTGGGCAATTTATTTAAATTGCTAGAATATTTAGGACACAGAGAGCCCTGGTGTCCCTGGTCCTAGAGCTTAGTATTCAAACATAGTCTTCACTTCCAAGGTGGAGGGAAAATAAAATAGAGTGAGATAAAAATGGAGGAAAAGTTTCTCTAGTCCAGTGCATGAAATTACACAGTCACTTTCTCTGAATTCATCTAGAGTGTATCCCAAAATAAGAATGATTATTCTGATCTCCAAACAGGAAGTTGCTATATATACTCCATTACATTCTTTGAAAGGAAGAGTCTGTTTCACAGCCTCCTTGAATCCTATACACTCTTGAGAAGGAAGAAGGCACAAGGTTTTCTCCCTTCCAGTGAAGCTGTGTGGAGCCCCACCTCCCAAACAGAAATGCCCATTGCCTGTGGTCACTCCATCAGCGTATTTCTACTTTCCTACTACCTGGAGACTCCTGCTAATACAATCTCTTTATTATTATCATTCTCTAAGGTCTTGCTTTGAAAGGTCTTTGTGTAGTTTTATTTTGTGTCAAAAGCAGTATGCGGCGCCCCTACCAAGTTGTGCAGAAGAATCTAAGAAAAGCCTATGGTCCTTATTTTTTCATGCTGCTTCCACTGTACTTACAATTAAAGAACTCTATTTTAAGAAAGAGAAAAAGGGCCCAGAAAACTTGTATTGTTATACATAGCAGCAACATGTTGGGTTTTTAGTCTTCAAAATGGAGAGCCAAATATGTTATCAAGACAGTTCGGGGACATCTCCAAAAAGAATATGTCAAATACTTCTTTTTAAACCGCATTACACCCGCCATTCCCTATTGCCCCCATCCACCCACCGTGGGAGCACAGAGATCTCTCCCTTGGCTGCCTGCCCCCACATTTATCAGACTGCAGAGGTGGATTCGGAAGCATTGTCTGCGAGGTAGCACTGCTGTGGTTTAGGAGAGTACGACAGGAGAAACGACTGCAGATGTCTCATCTGTTTGCTCTTGGGGATTCCCCCCTTTTCTGAAAAACCTGATGTGTCATCACACAAAATGGCCTATTTTTCCTCAAGAAGAGAATGGTAATGAACCTGTGGTGCTGGAGACTCCAAAAGGAGCCATGTCTCCTTCCCAGCTCTGAAAGCAGGTGGCTGCACCCTGAAGCACTAAAAGGGGAGAATCAGGCAGACCCAAGGAATCGCTGACTAGAAGAGAATTATGCAAAAGAAATGGGAGTGGAATAATATCCCTGTGCAGGAAGGGGATATGGCATATTTCACCCAAGAAAGCACTTTTTCTTCTCCTGAGGAAGATTAGCCCTGAACTAACATCTGTTACCAATCTTCCTCATTTTTTTTTTTTTTTTTTTGCTTGAAGAAGCTTAGCCTTGAGCTAACATCTGTGCCAATCTCCTCCACTTTATATGTGGATTGCGACCACAGCATGGATGATGAGTGGTGTAGGTCCATGCCCAGGATCTGAACCTGCGAACCAGAGCTGCCAAAGCAGAGCATACCAAACTTAACCACTACGCCACAGGGCCACCCCCAAAAGCACATTTTTTAAATTGCCACCCATAGCTCCAGGAACATGGGAGACGGGGAGAAAATGGAGGTCTGTCTGATATGTAATTTGACCTTTTGTCTTACCTAATTTTCTAATTCTCCTATCTCAAGTTACTATCTTTTTCCTGAATTTATAACTCTGTTGAAAAAAACTGTTATATTTATAGTCTGTAGACATGCAACAGAACTATGCATGTCAAGCCACAATTCAGAAGAGCACTTTTCCTCACACTGAGGCACTGTGGAGCATTTTTCAAATGACTAATGATATTAACTGACACTGTGACAATTGTTAGTTATAACTATTATTTCCAAATGCGTGAGTAAGTGTTTATGGAATTCAAATACATTTTAAAGTTATATTTTGCTGGTAGCTGTAGAAGCTAAATGCTTAAGATAATGAAGTTATTTGAAAACGTCACAGAGTATTAGAAAACATAAGTATATATAATATTAGATTTTCATTCGGTAATTATTAAACATGTAATATTGAATATCCTATTCAATTAAATATTTTTCAAAGTTCAAGGCTATAAACCATTAACATTTGACAGTAGCTGGCTACCTTATCATTGAGTATTTGCTTTTGCCTATTTGAGAGTCAGCATTTATTAGATGTATTTTCAAAATTATCTTTAGCAATATGTGATCTCTTCTTTTTCATTTTAAATTTTATTTCATTTTAATTTTAAAATTATTACATTTACAAAATAAGATATTATATCAGAAACTAGAATTAGTAAATAAATTCCATCCAAATTAAATCTCCCTGAATACAGTATTTGGATAAAATACTTTTTCCCATTTTTTTTTAACCTAGTGGGAGATAATTATGAAAAAGTAAATGCATTATGCCCTTCAAATTCAATAAGTCAGAAATTCTGCAATTGGGTGTTTTTCTGCATCATTACTTTAATAGTTGGTTCCTAAGCCACTTCTATTCCAAAATTCACCTTTCTACTTCTCTTCCATCTCACTGTGCACTCGGATCCTTTCCTCATCCTGGCTGGTCCTGTCAGTGCCTGTTCACTGACTCCTGTTTCCTTCACCTTGTTTGCCTCCTGTTTTCTTTCTCTTTTTTGTTGGCAGATGGTGCACTGGCTAGCTCACACCTGAAACCTAACAGGCACATGGTGCGTGTTGGTCCCTCTTTACCCTCATCCCCCATTATAAACTTACGTGTTCTTTTTGGAACATTAGGACATCAATTTTATTCTACACAGTTTTATTTTAAAAAAATTCATTCTCCTGTCTCATGAAGGAAAAAGAGAAACTTTGTAATGTTTAAACTATAAAAGTGACATTTGCCCACACTTCTCTACATACAAGGCCTCTCAAATACAGTGCCTAGAGGCCAGCCCCATGGCTTAGTGGTTCAGTTTGGCCCACTCTGCTTCAGTTATCCAGGTTCACAGGTTCACATCCTGGGTGTGGACCTACGCCACTCATCAGCCATGCTATGATGGCGACCCACATATAAAGTGGAGGAAGATTGGCACACATATTAGCTCAGGGCTAGTTGTCCTCAATCAAAAAAAAGAGGAAGATTGGAAACAGATGTTAGCTCAGGACTAATCTTCCTCAGCAAAAGAAAAAATAATAATAAATACAATGCCTCATTTATATCTATCTTTACCCCCATTTTACAGATGAAGGAACAGAGACTAAGGGACTTGCCTAAGGCACAGAGATCCTGTGTGAGTGGACAAAGCCTCAGGTCTTCCTATCTAAACCTGACAACCTGATGCTTTCACTTCAAACTGCTGCCTGGAAAAAGTGTGATGGTAAATCAGACCCCACTAAATAGCTCTTTTCCCCAGCTTGTGAGCTCTGATTTTCACACACACACACACACACAAATAGTTTTAATGTACTTAATATTGTATCCTTCTGATTTCCCTCAGATTAACTTAGGCTCAGACAGCCTTCTAAATTCAATAGGGGTGTTTGATTATCAATGCCAAATTCAAATCCAAAATGTTTTGTTGGTCAGTGTCCTAAAACACAGAAGTATGAAACACATGAAGACTTTTATCAGGGACACAATAAAATCCCTTAATTTCCCCTACACCAGTGGTTCTCAATCTGAGATGATTTTTCTCCCTAGGGGACACTTGGCAATGTCTGGAGATATTTTTGATTGTCACGCTGGAAGATAGGGGTAATGGGGCACTGTTATTGGTATCTAGCAGGCGGAGGCCAAGGATGCTGCTGAACATCCTACCATGCACAGGGCAGCCCCTCGCAACAGAGAATTATCCAGCCCAAATGTCAATAGTGCTGAGGTTGAAAAATGCTGCCCTAGAGTACAACTAGATATGTAGATAGGACAGCTTGGCTTAGCAAATAACAAAGTGTCATCCTTTGATGAGAAGATTATACTTATGCTTGAAATTGTTCTTTTTTACTTCTAGATGATAGTTTTATACCACACCCCCACATTTTGATAAAACTAATTCAAATACTTCTTATTTTCCATTCCATTCTGTTACGTGTATTTCTTTCACTGGCTCCCAAATGCGAATGTTCCCAAACTTTGGTTCTTGGTCTTCTTTTTCAACAGTTACTCCCTTGTTGAAGTACGTAGCATCAGCTACGCAAAGTCCTTGATTTACCTCCTTTGTACTTTCATGCAATCCAGAATCTTCACTCTTATTCATTATGCATTAAACGGCCTCTCGTAGGTGGAATGTCATTGTTAGTGCATCAGCTGGCTGGCTGCCTGCTGCTGGGTCCAGGGCAAGAAACTATGCCTGAGTGCTCCCAACTGAAGCTTGTGGAGACACAACCTAGACCTAGGCAGCCATCTTCCTGGCTCCCACCTGGAGGGATCACAGTCACATCTCCCATCCCCCAACCCCTCGGAACTCCCTGACTTCAGAAACCAAGGAGCCTGTGACCGACCCTCACACACGGAGCCTCCATCTTATCAGGGGTTCCCACTGCCCCAGCCCACTGCCTCTCCGTTTCTAATATTGCATTCCCTTCTCTCCTCTACTCCCTCCCATTCCCCAGCCAGTCATGCTGCATAGCCAGCAGGGGAGCCTCAGTCAGAGCCATGAGGAGGCAGGTGACTCGGGGAGACCAAGAGCCTTCCTTCAACCTTGCTCCTGGCTTGGAGTTTCAGAGTCCAGGGCCTGACTGGTCTGAGAGGGTGGAAAGGCAATGCCTGAATCAGCTTCCTCAGGGCCCAATCATTGTTATTGTTAGCATCCCCATTTAATAGTTAAGGAATCTAAAATTCAAAGGGACTGGGTAGTTTCTCAAGTTCATATAGCTAATTAGTGGCAGAGCAACCATTTGACCTTATATCCAAAGTTTGTTCTATTTCTATCCCACCTATTTGCTTCCATGTATTACTATACATTTTGTTTTTGGAGTCTGTGTACAGAAAAATTATTGGAGACAAGGAGGCAATAGGGGGAGGTTGGGGGCAGGGTGAAAGGGGTAAAGGGGCACATACGTATGGTGATGGATAAAAACTAAACTATTGGAGGTGAGCACAATGCAGTCTATACAGAACCTGGTATAAAATAATGCACGCCTGAAATACCATTAGATTATTATCTAATTATTTCATTAGATTATGAAATACCGTTTAGATTATTTCTCAATCTCTGAGCCCCCATCTCTAAGAACTGCCTTCCTCCCCCACCTCACACTGCAGCCAAAGCCACAGCTAATCGCACCCCAGCTAACCAGACCCAAGCTTGGCCATTGAAATGCCGAGATGTTAATCCATCTCTACTGGTCTCTTGAACTGAAGATAATCAAACTCAGGATGGGTGGGGCCACATACATGGAGAAGCAGAGAAGGCTGTCTGGTCTTCAGAGAATATAGAATGAAGCAAAAGCCCAGAGAGAAGCCTAGGTGCTCTAGGAAGCAGAGACTCAGGGTGGCTATTAAGTCCTAAAGATTTTCAGTTCCTAGGCCCAGTTTCTTGAGAATCCAGCTGTACTCCCTGCCGTTGGGTTATGTGAACTACCCCCTCTGCCCTCCAAAAGAAACAATCCTCTATTTTTCAAACCGGTTTGGGTGCATTCCTATTAATTTACAACCTCAGCTAAGACAAAAACGAATTCATTGGTGTATCAGTCAAGTGTCTAATTGCAAACCTACCCTAGCTACTTAAGTGAAAAAAGACATTCATTATGGGATAGTAGTAAGCTCTGGTAGTATCTGTAGGAGGCCAGAGAGACAGAATGATCGTCTATGCAGCTAGAAAGGATGCCATCAGCACTCCATGGACTGCCATTACCACTAGGCGCAGACACCACAGTTGACCCTGGACACTGGACCTCTGCCACCAATACCCATGAAAGCCAGATGCCTCCGTGGCAACTCTCACCACAATATGGACTCCATACAACACCTGCACCCTCACATTGCACACTTCTGAATCAGTTTCACACTATTGGCAGAGTCTAGGTGACATGCTCATGCCCTCGCTGTAAGGGAGGCTGCAAAATGATGTTTTCTGGCTTCTTTCTAGAGGAGGTGGAACTCACCAAATGTTAAATTCTCCAAACAGAGAAAGTGAGTTCAAAGCTGCTGGATAGTCAGAAAACAAAATCATGATAACTAAATGGCCGTAGAGAATATTAATGGCCTGAAAAAGCTAGCCCACCTTCTTAAATACTGATTGACATGCAAGGAATGAAATAGCCGTCAGAAGGGACTAGAGCCCAAGTAAACAGTTGACTATGACAGAATATTTGTTACCTTTAGAATGTGTACGTAATTATTTTGTTCTTGTTCTTCCCTCTGCCTAGAATATTCTCACTCCTAATCTCTAATCAAATATCATCCCTTTAGAAAAGCTAAACTCAACCATTCTGTATAAAATAGTCCCTTCTGATTCTCCCTGTGGCTCTTTATTCACGGAGCCTGAATATTTTTCTTCGTAGCACATATCGCCACCAAGCATATTACACATTATTTATTTGCCTCCAATGGAAAGTATGCTCTGTGAGAACAGAGACTCTGTTGTTTCTCATTGCTCCATCCTCAACACTTAGAAGAGTAGCCAGCACTTAATTGATGCTCAACAAATATTTGTGGAATAATTGGATGGATGATTTAATTGATTAGTTGTAATTTTTCATCAAGCAGCCTTAAGGAGCCTAGAATATAACTTACATCTACAAGAGAATTCCAGAGTGCATTACTACATTTTTTTATTAGAATTATCAAACCTGAGAAACTGGCCACCTGGAACATTTTCAGGTTATCAAGATACTCAGTTTGTGGTAAGAGTATTTAGGTATTTTGGCAATCAGAAAAGCTTCCACTTGTAGATAGATATGATTTTTGTGCGTGATTGAAAATACAATATATGACTATGATATAAAGGGATAGGATTATATTTCATGTATTTGATCTATGAAATATACCCAATAATGTGTCTTAATTCTCCACTATTCATGAGCCATAGGTTGACATTAAGAATTTCCTTTCCTTTCCTCAAGTACATGATGATTGTACTAACTAAGTCTTTATGGTTAATGTCACAAGGAAACATTTAATATATCCCTTACTCTGGAAACCTATAGCCGATTTATGTACATAATCAGTTTCTTTGCCTAGCATGATCTTTAAGGAGTCCATAAGTGGGCTGATGGGCTTCCTTGAATCGCCTGGAATGTAAAATCCCCTGCATGTAACATTTGGTGAATATGTGCACTTTGAGGGAAGAAGTTTCCTATCGTGTGCCTAAAGAAATCTGTGACCCCAGAAAGTTTTAGATTAGCCTAGTGTATAAATGACCACATGAAACTTAGCAGAAGGTAAGGTGTTTAGAGCCAAGTTCCAGTAAGTGACAGCAAGAGGTAGGGAGAAAGGAAGCAAACAAGGGAGGCAGTGAGGAAAGGATGGAGGTGTTGAATTTGAGTTAAATTTAAAACTACTAAGCTCTGACTCTTTGGAACCTAGCGTGTAAGGCCTTGATGGCAGGGGGGGCACTGTCCCCTTCCAGCAGGGGAACAGGGCTTTAGATGGTGCTCATGACATTCTCTAGAAAAGCAAAGTGCTTTTCTTCTCTATATAAGAAAAGGAGCACTTATTTTAAAACCCTTGGCTTCAGAAGCAAAATGCAAACCCCAATCACCAGTTTTTCCCTGAAATACTCCATCTAACTTCTCCTTTGCCCCTTCCAATTGCAGGAGGAAATAAGCTAACAAATCAACCTTTTCTTCTAAACTGGGCTTGGATTTCTTTGGAGAAAGAGTACTACATTGTAGATGAAGACTCCATGTTCTTAGAAGTGACCCTCACATGCAGAGGATACCTTGGAGAAACATCCTTCATCAGTAAGTAACTTTGGATTGGTTATTGGTGAAAGGTAATGGCAATAAGAATCCAGGCTTAAAAATAATTATAAGAGAATAGATTGGAAAAGAATCAGTAACGGGTTTGGGGGAAGCTTTAAAAAAATATGTGTGGCATTGTGGCCTGGTTTTTATTCCATGTGAGTTGTGGGCTTATATATACACACCAATTTTTTATCCTTCTTCTTCTGATTTCCCCTTTCTGGAGGGTTACATTCTTTCTCTTTTTCAATCCAAAGAATTCCAGGAAAATTAAAACATTTCACAGCCATATACCACAATCCCCAGATCACTCAGTTTCTTTCAAAATTGTTTTTAAGTATACAATACATTGTATGCTTAAAAACACAAAAGCTATTTCTTTTGAAAATTTATTTATGAGTTCATGATCCATTCTTGTGTTTAGTTGTAGCTATTTTTTTATTATGTATAATTGTCATCACCCTGCTATTAGGTTATAAATTCCGCTAAGGCATGTACAGTGTCAAAATTATTCTAATTCTATAAAGACCTTTGCCTCCTTGGGGTAAACGGATATGTAATGCCTACATAATAGATCTCATTATCATCATTAATAATTAACAATAATTGTCCTAATAATGCATTACATTTTTATAACATCTTTAGCTGCCAGAACTTTCAGAGATCATTTTGTCTTTATTTTCTTAACCTGTTGAGGAGACAGATCGGGGGTGTTATCTTCATTTTACAAATAAACATTCTGAGTTTCCCAATCAGAGTCCTGTCTACATATCAAAACTGCTGAAGAGAAGCCAGGAAGGAGATGCCTGAGAACATGCAATCAAGAAAAGGCAAGCATTACCTAGTCTCCTCTCCAGACTCAAGGCTTCTGGGATAAGGCTGTTCTCCTGGGAGAAGAGGTCAGCCAAAGACCACCCTGATTTCCAGGTGACCCTCAGCCTCGGTCTACACTGCAGGCTACTTAGTCAACGCACAGTGGAACTTGCTGCTAGGAACTTTAGCAGAACTATGCCTCTTTTCTCTTTCAGGATTCTGTCTCCACAATTCTTTATCTCTGAGATTTCTCATGGGCACAAGATTTGGGTTATGTCAGGAAACATTTTCATACCCTGCCTGGCTCAGGGAAAAAACGCTTCTATCTGTTCAGAACAATTTGGATGTTTGTCAAGTAACTAAATTCCTCAGGGAGATGTCCCCTGGCCTCCCTATCTGAACCAGCACCTCCATTTGCTCTATCCCTGTGCCCCACTTTATTGTTCTTCACAGTGCTACCCATCCCTGACATGCATCATATGTCCATCTGTCCACTGCCTGTCTTTCTCAGTAGATTTCCAGCTCCATAGGGGCAGAAACTATATCCTGGGTTATGCCCAACCCCAAAATAGCATGGGGCGTATAGTAGTCATTCCATATTTGTTAAGTGAAATGCAGTCAGTTCTTCTGTTTTATAAAACACTACTTAAAACCACATCAACACCACAGAAGAGAACCTACAAAACACCATACCCAGAGCTCCAGGAAGCCCTCCTAATCTCCCCATCCCAACTCCCTGCTAGGATTAGTCAAAGGATCTAGAAGAAAACAAGTCAAAACAACTGTGGGGTTTGAATTCCTGCTCTGGTACCTACTCTTTTCTTGTGATGTTCTAATGACTTTCAATTTCCTTATCTGGAAAGAATCTATCTCAAGATTTATCTGTGGATTAAACGTGATAATGATTATAAACCAATCTGGCACAGTCCCTGGCACACATTAAATATTCAATAAATGTTAACTACCATTATTATTCCATGGCACACATGAAACAGAATGGAAATCACCTGTTTATCTCCCCCATAGACTCGTAAACCCCTCAAGGGTAGTGGTGGCTGTACCTAATTCAGCATCACATCCTCAGCACCTAGCACAGAGCCAATGCTCGCCAAAAATTAAGTGAATAGCCACATGTCCACTCCATTTATATAGCAGTGCCACCCAGCTCTATCTAAACCGTGGCTGAGGACACCTCTCTCTCCTCCTTATATTCTCCACTTCAACATGTGGCCAAAGGAGGCTCTTCCTAAATATTGGGCATTCATTCTCAGTCACCAAACTAGTACTAATGCAGGCTTTCTTCAGCAGTTTTGAAATTATTTTTCAAATTTGAAATTATATTTGAAATATTATTTATTTGAAATTATATCTTGGAAATTATTTTTACCCTTTATAGCTTTGGGTGTCTTTTACAAGATATCGGATTCTCTGAGAAGGGAGACAGAGGAAATGGCACAAGGGACTATTAGTTTCATTTTATGTGAAGCTTTTCACAACAGCTGGTGTCAGATCAGATTATTTGATTTGGCACATTCCAACAATTGCAGCGTCTAAACCTTATAATGAGACCTAGTGAGGAGGCATAGGTATTCTTGCTTCATGAGGCCTTCATTGGTTTCTTAAAATCAAAACCAAACAAAACTGGCTTGGTGCTTGAACATTTTGTGGTGAGAGGAGGATCTAGTCAGTCTTGATGGGGTAGCACCCTTCATCCTTGTAGTTCACACTGGGTATTTTTAACACTGTTTTGTTGTTCAGTTTCTTCGATGAATCACTAATTCCTATTTCTTAACAGAGCTCAAATATATCCCACCTATCCATTTCTACACAGCGTCCTAATTGTCTGGAAAATTACTAACAATTATCTCACAATCAAAAATCACCAAACACATAAGGCACTGTGCCACCATGAGTAAAGATCTGCATGAGAAAATAGCCTAGAGTTCTGCTCCCAGAGACTGCAGAAATTGAAATTATCAGGTAAAATAGTCACTCAAAAAATATTTGCTGGGGGCCAGCCCTGTGGTCTAGTGGTTAAGTTTGGCACACTCTGCTTCAGCAGCCCAGGTTCAGTTCCTGGGTGCAGACCTACACCACTTGTTGGCGGCCATGCTGTGGTGGCGACTCATATACAAAATAGAGGAAGATTGGCACAGATGTTAGCTCAGGGAGAATCTTCCTCAGCAAAAAAAAATATATATATACGTGTTGAATACCTACTCTGTGCCAGGAACTGTTGTAGTCATGAGGAGAGCATCAGTGAACAACACAGCCAAAGATCTTCACTGCCGTAGGTTTCACATTCTGGTGTCTTCTTTTTTAGATTCTGAGCTTTCTGGGGGCTGGAACAGTCTCTTACTCATCTCTGAATCCTGAGCACCCAACAGAGTTTGGCGCATCAGATCCCTCAGTAAATATTCACTAAAATAGTGTCACAACTAGAAGGACCCACAACTAAAATACACAACTATGTACTGGGGAGATTTGGGAAGAAAAAGCAGAAAGGGAAAAAAAATATTTGCCAAAATAAATAAGTTAATGACTGTCCTCTGTTCTCTTTTCTGTCACTCCTCCTTCCCTGCTTTCCTCTCACTTCTGCACATTTCTGCTTATATACACTCTCTCAGCCAATAAGTATAGTTTACAAGCATCTTGTGGGAGCATTAAAAGAAACAATTCTATGTTATCTGTTTTTCATCAACAATAGAATCCACTTTGAAAGGACAACATTCCTTCAGTCACCTGGCTGTATATTTATAGTTTCCTGATTTTTATTTAGGCATTGTAACCAAAGATGAAACTGCAAAAAAAGATAAAGATTTTAAAGGAAAGGCCCAGAAACAGATCCAATTCAATCCCGGACAGACTACAGCCACATGGAGAATGAGAATTATATCTGACAATGAATATGAGGTTTCAGAGACCTTCCAGATCATTCTGTTGGACCCTGTCATGGCTGCACTGGAGTTTCCAGAAATGGCAACTACTGAAATCATAGACCCTGGAGATGGTATGTGGTACTTATTGATATGACCTAGTAAACAGTACAGATTCCTGGGTCCATTTCAGGCATTGATATCTCCCTCAGGCTCCATAAGCCACAGGACATGTTCATACCATTTAGGATTTAAAGTTCAGTAAATCACTTTAAGGCAGTAATTTTTTCTTCGCTTTTAGGATTTTTGAAAAGGAATATAAGAGATCGAAAGACTCTTTACCAGCATTCCTTTAAATAGACACTCATTGTTAGCTTATTGCACAGTCAGTATGGCACAGCTTTGCCCCCAGATGCTTAATCCTTGGGGCTCACTTCAGGCCCACTATCTTCTCACAGTTTTGTGGGAGTTCCCCACGAGATTAGGTGGGGACTGCAGATATCCCTTGTCCTAGATTTGGCTGCTGGGAACCAGTCAATTGATTGGTTTTGGTGTGTGTTCCACAAAGTTCTGTTCTAATTGTGTATCATAGTCTTTTTTTTTTTTTTTTTTTTTTTTGAGGAAGATTAGCCCTGAGCTAACATCTGCTGCCAATCCTCTTCTTTTTGCTGAGGAAGACTGGACCTGAGCTAACACCCGTGCCCATCTTCCTCCACTTTATATGTGGGACGCCTACCACAGCATGGCCTGATGAACGGTGCCATGTCCACATCCGGGATCTGAACCGGCAAACCCTGAGCCACTGAAGCGGAATGTGCGCACTTAACCACTGTGCCACCGGGCGGCCCCCGTGTATCATAGTTTTGAATCCACAGATTCATCATTTTATTCATTTGCTTGTTCACTCATTCAGCAAATATCTCCTGGGAGAAATTAAAAAGGAAAAAAAAGAAAACTTTTTGCTTTATTTGCTGCCCCTTTTTGTGAAAGCAAAACAATATTCTCTAAAAGGCTTAATATTCATCTTTGAATTTTAATTAGACACATGGATTATTACAATAATTGAAAGAATTCAAGTATCGCCTAGACTTGAGTGACTTACCACCAGGGAATAAGTCTTAGTTAAATTCCACAGAAATCTGTGAAGAGTCCCTCTGGGTTAGCATGTCCCAAACTGCCTAACAGAGAACAGTAGTACAATAGAGTTCCCACAACAGGGTCAGAAAGCTTTCCCTGGAACACAGAAGCCTAGGAACCATTTCAAATATCTTCCCTTCTTTGAAGCATCATAATTCACATATTAAGCATATTAAGATTTCTGAGAAACTCTTATAAGGAAGCCTGTTTAACTTTGACTGGTTTTCCCAAACTAGGCTGCAGATTTTTTTTAATTTGTTGTCCCTAAGGAATATCCTTTAAAATCTCTGAGTTCTAGTTTTTCTGAAACATAATTTGAGAAATACTGTTCTATATGCTCTGCACCTTGGCAGACAAAGTAGAAAACACATCAATGAGCAAGGTATCCACTCAGTTTGGCTGGTAACGACACTTAGACACGTGGATCAATTAGGAAAGCCAAACGTGGGGATACATGGCAAAACCAGTAAGAGTCCTGAGGTAAGAGAGTAGAGAGATCAGCATAGTTGCAAGCAATGAAGACTTATGGAGGAGGCAGTGTTTGAGCTGAGTCTTGAAGTGTAAATGAGATCCGGATTCATAAATGGACAGGAGCAGGCTTTCCAGAATGGAAAAATAGAGAACGTGACTGAATAACTCAGTCCTATTCTATCAATTTTTTCACTTGACATTAATAACTTTAATTTACTTTTAGCTTTTCCCATGCTGCCAACCTTTTGAATCGAGACATGTCAAGATAATAGACCATAGGTGGATAAATTGGCAGAAAATTATCACTGGTCTTTTTCCTCTGTCACTCAGGACCAATGCTTTCCTAGAGGTCAATATCAGTGTCTGTTGAAACTAATTTAGGCAGGAAAATAAAGAAGAAAAAATTTTAATATGGTAACCAGATAATTCAACCTTGAATTCTGGGTTATCACTTAGTTCCAAAAGAAGAAAGAATGGTCTACTACAATATTTTTCCTTCTTGTTTCCATCACCAAGAGGAAGAAGCTATGTGTATATATGATATGGGGGGGAAACTGAGTCAATTAAATGTGGTTTGATCCAGGTAGTTGCTTTGGTTCTCCACTTGACTCTGCAAGCAAGAACAATGCACTTTGAAATTTTATTTTTTCTAAACAAACATATATTTTAACTATACATTCATGCTTAATGAAAAGCCTTGGAAAACACTGAAAACCCTAAGGAAAACTAGGACATACAATTCCATTAACAAGATGATCAATATTCATATTCATATTTCAATGAATATTCTGCTGATGTATATATATGTATAGTTACATATACATAAATATACGCACGTATATGTGTGCATGTGCACACACCCCAAACACAGCTCAGTAAATTTCAGTGTGACTATTATTTTAAAAATAACAGGGGCAGGACCATCAGCTGATTTTTCTCAGCGTTTTGAGAGGCCAACACTATGTCTTAAATATAGTATCTGCTCATAAATGTTGAATAAAATGTTTGTTGAATAAAGCAAGAAAAGATGTTCCTGCATTAATGAATTAGATTACTTGATTGTTAAAAAGCATTAAAAACATAAACAGTAAAAGTAAAGCAAAGGCAGAAATATGTGATCTCTGTTTAGAAGACAAAATGGAACCTCAAAAAAAAATGACAGACAATTCCTGCAAGACTTTCCTTCCCATTTTAGGGCTATACATCCTTTCTAACCTTTCAAAAGGGATCCCCTGAATCCAATTCCGCAGCCTCTCCAGCTCCACTTAATAAAATATTTCCTATTCTCACTATATTTGATACAGTCGATCGTGTTCAAAAATATGGGGGTCAAAGACTATGTACATTTCTACTCTGGTTAAAATATTACCAATATCATCAATCAAATTTCAGTCTTGCTGAAGGGCCTTCTACTGTCTTTTCTAGAATCAACAGTTCATATTCCAGAAGCAGAATACAAAATAGAAGAGGATGTTGGGGAGCTTTTGATTCCTGTAAGACGATCTGGAGATGCAAGCCAAGAACTAACAGTCGTTTGCTCTACACGTCAAGGTAGGAGGCTTTTGCGGGTACTTACACTCAGAAATAAGACTCTTAGCACAGGACTGTGAGGATGCTGGGAGTAGCTTGGTGGTGAGCCAAGTCCTTGGGGAGAACTAAGAAGCCCGGGCCTTTCATGGTCCATGTCCCACTGCTTAACTGCCTGGCAACCCTGTGCAGGTGGCCTAACTCCTGTCAGCTGGGCTCCTCAACCACGGATAAAATTTTGCTCAAAACTGGGATAAAAACATTCATTGTGATTACCTCACAAAGTTTTGTGAAGGTCCAATGAGACATTTTATGTGAAAATAGTTTCTATATGCTGGTGGAAAATATAAATAAGGCTTCTTAATTTTAACAGTCAGCATTGTGCCTAGGAATTGTAAAATTGCCTGTGTATACTACTCAGTCTCTCTTCTCTTCCCTCCTCCCTCCCCACAACTAAAAGTGCCCCCCAAGCATGGGCCCGGCTGTCCTCACACCTCAAAACAACACCTCATTCTCTCTGATCTTACCACTTCTATACAGTCAAAATTTAGCTGTCCTGTGTCCACTCCCACAAGGTCATATTTTCTAACTCATTAGAACTATGTAACAGACAAAAATAATGGAACTACTTGAAGACCACCCAAATGAGAACAAGAATAGGCTACAAAATAAACTACATTTTTCTACACTCACACCAATATTTTACTTCTGACGCTAAATATGTGCAGGTTTTTCTCACACTAAGCAATTCTCCCATTTCAGCAGACACCAACTGGATGTCCCATAATTCAGTTCAATTCTGACACTATCTACCTGGAGATAACACAGACTCTACAGGTTACAAGCTGTGTCCCACAAGGCTGCTTCCACTTCAGATGCCAATCGCAAGTCCAGGTTGTCACCTGTGCCTCTGACCCATCCAAACAGGTATAAATTGGAGGTTCCCACCTTTGGGTTTGATAGTTTTCCAGAACAGCCTACAGAACTTGGAAAAACAGTTTACTTACTAGATTACAGGTTTATTATAAAGGATACAACTCAGGAACAGCCAGATGGAAGAGATGTATAGGGTAGCTGTGTGGGAAAGGGCATGGAGCTTCCATGCCCTCTCTGGGGTGTCACCCTCCCAGCACCTAGATGTGTCCAGCAACCTGGATGCTCCCTGAACCCCTTTGGTTAGGGTTTTTATGGAGCCTTCATTACATAGGCATGAGTAATTAAATCACTGGCCACTGGGGATTAACTCAACCTCCAGCACCTCTCTCCTATGTGGAGGTCAGGGGGCTGGGGCAGAAACTTTCAATCTTCTAATCGCCTGGTTGATTCCCCTGGCAGCCAGCCCCCATGCTGAGGCTATCCAGGAGCCCCCAGCCATGCCCAGCCACTGGTTATTTCATTAGCATACAAAAAGACACATCACATCAAAGGTTCCAAGGGTTTTAGAAGCTGTGTGCCAGGAAACAGGACACAAACCAAATATGTATTTATTATTATATCACAGGCTAATTTGTTCAGAGCTCACTCTAGCAAGGGGATCAGCCACCATCCCTTACATTTGGCAGAGACTCAAAAGCAGGCAGAAGAGTGGAAAGGCCTATAGTGGAAAAAAAGGGAAGGCTCCAGGTGTACTCCGACAGGAGGTGTTGGTCTGGGGAAGCTGGAGGTGGGCTGACGGGAAGCCTATGTGATTGATTAGGGGAGCATATTTGGCTTTCTCCAATTGGTCCTAAATTGGAAGCCAGGGCAAAAATTAGAGAAACTGGCAGTTATTGATTGAGTCCTGACCATTTGGGACCGACTGTTAACAGAAGTTGTGGTTTGACTTCCTGGACTGCCGATCGTGGGTCAGAGTTCTGTTTTCATATATGGTCTGGCCACTCTCTGTTCACATATCCAGTCTGTCAAAATCTATGCTCACACTTGCTAAACATCCAACAATCCAGAGCACAGCCCCGCGTAAAGAATTATCTATCCAAAATATCAATAGTGCCAAGGTTGAGAAGAGGAATAAGAATAAATTCTCCTCTGCCCCAGAGCACAGGGGATTTGGCAGTAAGCCAATAATTTATTTTGAGATATTTAAAGCCAACTACAAGGACAAGCCTTGTAGCACATCTTCAAGATCTTGACGTTGTGTTTGTCTGTATGTCTAGAAATGGACAGTCCTATAGCCTCTTCTTTACTAAGACTCCCCTCTTGAAGGCACCAGATACTGCAGCCTCATGTAATTTCAGCAAGTCTTAAGTTCTAACCTAGTGTTGCCTCACTTGGGAAGTGAAAAGCAATGAGAAGAAACAGCAAGATGAGGCATCCTTGAGGTCTTCTTTGCCAGTTGATCCCTGGGAGAACGTGCCTAGCTTTCTCTTCCAAGTCCACACTGGGCTCCAGTTCGAGTCTTACAATGAATGAGAGCCTGGGCGTTCAGGGGAATGGCTGTAGCTGAGCAGAGCAGCTGTTGGAGGAGGTGCACTCATTCCCTGCTCTAGGTCTCCAGCTGGGCTTCTTCTGGTACCAGTGGCATATTCCCTGTCCATAAGCAGAGTGTCTGGAAGACAATGATTTTCCGGTCTCCCAGATGTGAATGGGAGAAATGAGGTGGTAATAGCCAAACCTGGAAGATTATATGCAATTGCTAAGCTGAAAGGGACCACCAAGGGTTTGCCCATCTCTCTGCTTCTGGAAAGACCTATGCTGTGGGAGGACAAGCAGAATGAACCAGGAAGCTCAGACTGTCTGGCAGTGAGCCAGCTAGGATAAGGGGATGCCTCCTCCCCAAGTGGGGGAAGCTACACCCAAATTTAGCTTCCCAGAGGATTCGCCCATGGGACCCAACTTCCCATAAAGTCTCCAGGTTCAAGAGCTGGTGTTCCCAGAAAACTCCCTGCAGACTGACACACTACTCAGACTGCTGTCATCTGACCTTTGACCCTTGATTCCCCACATAGAAGACTGTTCTCATGCTTACAGGAAAGAGAAAAGAGAGAGAGAGAGTCTAACAAGGTCAAGGTTCTTCCCTGGAGCATGAAGCGTGGTGTGCATAGTCGCACCCTGATTCTTGCACCCCTCTATGGAATTATAAAGGGGGGAGAACGTGTAAATTTTTTATGCACATTTAAGTATCATTGTGGTATTTGTCCTCACCTCCTCCCCACAGATACTTAAATATCTCAGAGGATGAAAGTTCAACTTGGTTATTTAAACCCTTCTGGAATTCTTGTTATCATAAATGTTTACCAATTGCTTATTTCCATGAATAAAGTAAACATGAGCTTATGCATAAATTAGTTGAAAGGAAAACAGACTCACGCTCTGTACATTAATAATAATTCATAGATATTAAATCTGTATTACATTTACAGGTAGGTGAAAGAGGTGACTAGTTTCATGCTGTGCTTTTCTGGGGATCTCAAGGTCCCACCATTAAAGTTTCAGTCTGCCGTGGCGTTGCCTGCCCTAAATGTCTGTCATCAGTATTCTCAGACAATGCTGTGGGGGTATTGTATTAAAAAACAAAATGAAACAAACAAGCAAACAAAATCATTGTTTGGAAGAGGAAGAAGGGGTGGAGGAATAAACTCCCTCATTGACTGAGAACTGCTGCTCTATGGTGAAATGTTTTAAGCTCAAGGATACGTTGGGAAAGGATGTGCAAATTAGACATCTCTTGGCCGTGTCTTATTCTAAAGATAGATGTCATCCATCTTTTTCTTCTCATTAGTCACTTTCTTATTAGGAAACTGCTCTTATTGAAAAAAACAGCCAATGAAGAGCAAACTACAGAACCTAAAACCTATAGAACAGAAGCAGTATTGAATTATCTTGTGGTTTTGGTCAGCCCCAAGTCAAATATGTTGAGGTTTTTTAATTATCAACTTTCTCCAGTTGAAAGGGGCTGTGTGGTAAACCACTGCCATGGGCCAGCCCCCTTTTCTGATTGGGCTGTTTCTCTGGGTCGTGTTAAGGAGGAAGTAGAAAGCAGATTATTCTGAGAGTGTTCCAAGCACATCCAGGCAAAAGGCTTTCTCCTTTCTTTCCTTTTTAAAAAAATATTCTGTGTTTATTTATTTTGGTTATAGGCATGTTTATAGGTCACAGAAGTTATATCTTGCATCTCAGAGGGGTCCTTTGGAACTTTTAGAAGTTCCCTGACTATGAGTCTGCTGAGGGTAAACTCTCTCAGTTCTTTAATATGAGAATGTGCTTTTATTTCAACTTCAGTCTTGAAATTCTGGGTTGACAGTTATTTTCTTCCAGCATTTTGAAGTTGTTGTTCCACTAACTTCCAGTTTCCATTGTTGTTGTTAGGAAGTCTGCTATTAGTCTACAAGCCGTCTTTGTCGTGGTTTATCTTTTCTATGCATTTAAGTTCTTCTCACATTTATTTGATCCAAATCTGTGAAAGATCTGGGGGCTTTACTTGAAGATGTTTTCTCCATAGAGGATTTAAATGAGATGTAATTAGACTATCTTTTTTTTGCATCAACTCTCATTGTTAGTAAAAGCTTGTTAGAGGCTGGCCCCATGGCATAGTGGTTAAGTTTGCACACTCCACTTCAGCGGCTCAGGGTTCACAGGTTCGGATCCTGGGCACAGACCTAGTACCACTCATCAAGCCATGCTGTGGTGGTGTCCCACATAAAGCATAGGAAGATTGGCACAGATGTTAGCTCAGCAACAATCTTGCTCAAACAAAAAGAGGAAGATTGGCAACAGATGTCAGCTCAGGGCCAAACTTCCTCACAAAAAAAAAAAAGAAGTTTGTAAATGTATTGTTTTGCTTTCTATTTTAGTAGAGTTCCACAGCCGAATGATTTTCAGTAAGAATTATATTTCAGCCTTTCATTTAACCCAGAAATCTGTCTACTTAAATGCATGTCTATTTCAACCTGCAGATCAGTCAGCTGAAAAAAATTAAACAGAAAAGGGGAAAATCCCAATCACTTTTGTTTCATGAACTATGAGAAATCATTATCTTACTATGCATTAGATTAAATATATTGAGAAAGAGATTTGATAAAGATAGTTACTATTTAATAAAGACAGTATTAGATACTTACTATGCAAGTCTACTGTTTATCTTCTCTTGGTATTTATCCTGAGGAGCTAAATGTGCAGTTTTTGACAAGAATCTTTTTTACACCATCTGCCATACCAACATTCTGCATGCTAGATGACCAGGGAAAATAAAAAAGTGTATTCTCCAATGTTTAATCCTTTTTAAACTGTGAGCTCTTTCAAAAAGCATTCCAACAGTTGTTCGTTATTTAATCAGATTGTTGTAAGAGCTTACGAACTTTTTTCCTTTTTGTGTGTGTATCCTGGGGCATAAAAAGTCTCCCCAACAAACAGAGTTTGTTCTGTGGGCTTTCTATATTGCTAGCCACTTACTTCCTCATTTAGTTGGGGGCTGCCTGACTCTAGCACCTGTTGCTAGCTCTTGTCTCAGACATCCTAAGAGCCAGCCTCTCTTCCTGACTCAAGTTCAGAGAGCTCTTTCATGAGTAGATTTCCCAGGACTGAATGGGGAGGGAATATCCTGAAAGAATAAGATTTCAAAGCACAGGTTGGCCTGGGAACTTGGTTAGCTTCCCTGCCAAGTGATAATCCCCCCCTTGTAGCTATCCATTTCTAGCAGTTTCTGCCTTCTGCCCTTGTAAACATGTTTTATTCTTATCAGTCTCTCCAGCTCTAACCTTTTTTTTAGGTTCCAAGAATAGCAAAACAGTCAATTTGATACTTCCTAATAATTCTAAAGTTTATTCTATTGAAAAATCATCCTGAAACATTTTGTGAGTCAGTGCTCTTCTGAGCAAAGCCTCTGAAGTCAATTTGGAAACCATTTTCACTTTTTAGCAAGCTATATGTATACAGGTAACACATACTTAAAGACATAAACTTGTATTTATGTTGATTCATACTAGCAAGAAGCTGGTGGACATTGGTGTTAGCATGCACATATGCATATACCATAGCTGTAAGCAAGAGAGACCTTGCAAGACTAGAGTACCAGTCCAGAAGCTCACTGTCATATCCCCATCGCTTCTTACTAAGGAAAAGTGTGGTAGGAAATATTATGCTTTTCAAAAATTGCTTATTTAGTATATGTATTGAGTTATTTTTTACAATCTTTGTTCTGTCTAAATTATTTAAGTTGCTGTGAATACTTTTCACTTTATTAGCTCTAAACCTGTGTGTTGCTATGTGTTTTATGCTACAAAAAGTGCTCTGAATTGCACTGTTGGTGGGATTGTAAGATGGTACAACTGCTATGGAAAACAGTATAGAGATTCCTCAAAAAATTACAAATAGAACCACCATATGGTCCAGCAATCTCACTTATGAGTATATATCCAAAAGAATGGAAAGCAAGGTCTCAAGGAGACATTGCATACCCATGTTTGTAGCAACATTATTCACAATAGCCAAGAGGTGAAGCAACACAAGTACCCATAGACGGGTGAATGGATAAACAAAATGTGGTATATACATACAGCGGAATATTATTAAGCCTTAAAAAAGAAGGAAATCATCTCACATGCTACAACATGGATGAACCTTGAGGACATTATGCCAAGTGAAATAAACCAGTAACAAAAAGACAAATACTATATGATTCCACTTACATGAGGCACCTATAGTAGACAAATTCATAGACACAGAAAGTAAAATGGTGGGTGCCAGAGACTGGAGGAAGGATGAAATGGAGAGTTGCTGTTTAATTATTGTTAACCCTTGTTTCAGTTTTGCAAGATGAAAAAGTTCTGGAGATCTGTCTCACAGTAACATGAACAGACAATACTACTGAACTATACACTTAAAAATGGTCAAGATGGTAAATGTTAGGTTTATTTTAACATGATAAAAAAAGTGCGGTAAATCCCAGAAATCCCTCCACAGCCGCATTACTCAGAATAGCTAAAAACTGGAAAAAAAAACAAATTATCGACTGGTAAGTGGAAAAACAAATTGTGGTTTACCCATACAACAGGGAACACTACTCAACAACAAAAAGGAATAAAATCCTGATACACGGAGGAATCTCAAAAGCATTGTGCGAAGTGAAAGAAACCAAACACTGAGTGCCGGATGATTTCATTTACATGAAATTCTCATGAAGGCAAATAAATCATAGTAACAGAAAATGGATTAGTGGTTTCCAGGACTGGAAGACAGGGAAGGAGATGGATTACAAAGGGTACACGTCAAGTTTTGTGGGTGGATAAGAATGTTCTATATTATGCTTATGGTAATGATTACATGACTGCATGTATTTATCAAAACTCATTAAATAGTGCATTTAAATTGGTAAATCTTAATGTATGTAAATTATTGTAATAAAATTTAAAATGCACTGCATCTAAACTGAAATCTTCCAATCAATCCTGCACTTCTTGTAAAATAACGAGTAATTTTGTGGCTATATTTTTGTGTCATGCAAAGAACTCTAGTCAGGGTGTGAAGGTCAGATTATGTAGATGCTACCTACAGCTCTGCCACTATGGGAAGGGCAGGGCAAGGAAAAATCCGTACCATCATCATGGTATGGATTCTCTGGTCCTAATTTCCCTGCACCTCAATTCTCCCATCTATAACATGAACAAATTAAGCTAAAACAGGCCTTGCATCCTATGATCCTTCGGTTTATTTAGCCTCTAATCTAAACCACACTCATTAGGTGTACACCATATTTGAAGACCGCTAACTGTGGATCATGTCAACCTACCAGGGTTTGTTCTGAAAGCCTTGTAATTACAATGTTAATATTTGTGACTATAAGAGATAAGTGTGCCTTATAACTCAGAGAGCTACTATCTAAAAACAGTTTAAAGAACCAGTGGGGAAGAAGCTTCCTGTTTGGAATTCCATTTCTTCTCCCCTTCTCTACTCCATCTCATATTCCCATAGGTTCTGCCACAGGCACCATTTCTTCCACCATGTTGTCTCTCTCTGACTATGTCTCACGTCCAAAAGACCACACCAGCACCCTTCGCTTTGACAAGGATGAGACTGAGAAGACCTGCCAGGTCCTGATCATCGATGACTCCCTTTATGAAGAAGAGGAATCCTTCAGTGTTTCGCTGAGCCTGCCCATAGGAGGGCAACTGGGAGCCAAGTTCCCCAGCACCAAGGTGATTATCCAGGCCGATCGTGATGATGGTAAGTCCATGTCCTGCCTTCAACTCTTGGTGATAGCTGCCTTCTTCTCACATTTTCTCTCAATAGTTGAAAGACAAATCTAGCTTAAATTATCTACTAAAGGTATATTTGATGTTCTTGTTTCTCCGAAGGCTGTGATCAGCTTTTCAAATATGTAGATATTACCAACACCAAGGACAAAGCAGCAATGCAGGAAGATTAAATATTTGTGTATAACTTTATCAAAAAAAAAATGCACAGCATAGGGAGTTGACCTAAAACTTAGAAGGAAGCCAAGAAGAAGACCTAAGTTAAGTATCTGAATACCCAACCAGGACCACCCCACAGAGACTTAGCAGCACAAGGGGCCCCCTCACAACATTAAGTATATGAGTCTTCAAATGGTACAATGGTACCATGGAGCTCCCATGTGTAGGCATCCAGACTTCTCTTCCTAGCCCTACCCAGCAGGGAGTTTGGCTTCAGGCTCTGGGGAGTCCAGCTGACATTCAGCCAGAGGAGGGGCCTCCTTACTCCTCAACACCAACCTCCCCCTGCCAGACATGATAAAAAATATCAAGCCCAGTATTATTTTCCTCGATCTCAATTGCCCTTTTTACAAGAGGCACTTTTAAGAGAAAATGTGATAAAGACAGCGCTGCGATCAGACTATTTTATTACTAGTCTCAGATTAGATTGACCACTTCACCTCTCAACCACACCTCCATCAGGACTTGAGTGGCTGTGAGTTGTTGTGGTCAGATCTAGGCAGGATCAGACTGGGCTGCTATTACAGACCCAAAATTAGTGTGACTGCTTTACAGATACAGCACAGCTTCCACGAAACTGAGAGCTGTGCCGAGAGATAAACACAGATGGAGTAGAGGTTGAAGAGTGTATATACTCTCTAGTTGGGTATGACATATTTTTCATGTACTATATTGTTCTGGGTGAAATGATGTCTTTAGAACAACCATAGAACAGGGAAAACTATGAGTGAGATTAAAGCTGGTTTGCTGTTTGTTTGTTTCCTCGTTGGGTCTCCTAAATGGGTTTGCTTGTTGACATTGTGCCCTGTGGACCAGATCTTGTTTTACACCATTACAAAAATGTTTTCAGGGACTAAGTTCAGTTCCAAAACATATTTTCACGAGTATCAAGGGCTAAGAATAAGTACAGACCCTGGAGTCTATGCTTTCTTCATTGCGTAGTTTTCTTTTCAAAAATTTCCCCATTAGAATTAAGACAGTGATTGTTTTTCCTAAAATAATGAGTATGAATCTTTAATATATTCC
The DNA here is from genome assembly GCF_037783145.1 of Equus przewalskii. NCBI lineage: Eukaryota > Metazoa > Chordata > Mammalia > Perissodactyla > Equidae > Equus > Equus przewalskii. Next base: position 88,332,579 of record NC_091832.1, read on the forward strand.
TTTATGGAAATTTAGAATTTGTACTGTATTCTCTGTTAAACTACAGAAATATTATGGAGTGTCTGCTAAGAATATTAATCTGTATTACCTAGTTTTATTGGAAAGAAATTTTTTGGAAAGAGAAATATTGCTCACACTGTCTTATATACAGATTGTCTGTTGTTTTCCTAACAGAGAAGAAGGAAAATCTGAGTAAATTGAATTGTTTGAGATTCTGTAAAATCTCTGCGTTGGTCAGGTCTGTCTGATAACTATGGAGAACAAATGGAGGAACAGGAACACTCTGACAGAAAAGAATGACAATATGAAGCTACGTGGTTTTTGAAGCCTAATTGAAAGATTAGCCTGTTTTTCAATATCAGCATTATAATTAGGATTATGGCTAGAACACCTATTTCTTACTGAGAGGTCAGAAAAGTTTTGGCTGAACTGAGTCCCAGATACTGAGAAGTTCTTGACCAGGCAAAGTGAGAAGAGAGAGAAACAAAGTTACAGAGGTAGGGACTTTTTTACATTATTCTACATACTGCTCTTTATGAGAGCTCTTTCTTTTTATAACCAATTCTTAGTTTTCTGTGGTAATGAGGAATTAAAATGAAAAGGTTGAAATCTGTAAACATATAACTTCAAATTCCTTTTCCCTTCACCACTATATCCTTTTCTATAGACAGAAAGAGTGATGTCAGTATAACCTCAGTTCACCTTCTCTGCTGGACCCAGATATCAGTCAAAGTATACAAGGAAAGAAAGGGAAGAGAATCAGGAAGTGGAATCATAGAGGGAGAAAAGCTGGTAGAGAAAAGCTTGGACTGGAGGCCTGGAGACTTGAATTCTGAGCCTGGGGCACCACTACCTCTCCAGTAGCCATGGGCAGGGTTGAGTTCTCCGGGGCTCAGTTTCCCAGTCTGTAAAATAAGGTCTAAATGAATTGTCTCTAGGGACACTTCCAACACTGGAATGCAATGATTCTTGAAGTCATCTTAAGAAGAAGGCTTCAGTTAACCACCACCTATGTCCAGAAAATGATGTATCCAGTAGAATATTTGAGTTTTTTCATTAAAATTATGTGATAAATTTAGGAATCTGCATCAAAATTTTACTCTGAACAAGTCAAGTGAAGAAGAGCGCTAATCACTGAACTCAAATGGTCTTGTGTTTTAGGCTATCCATTTTGTCTTCTGTTTCTTCAAGGCCACCTACTAATCAATGAATTTCTATTGTTTGACCATGCTATTCTTTTCCACTTGGGTGCTAGGAGACCCCATGAACAATATGTCTACGCACTGTATCGTCTTTCATGCTTAAACGTTTTCCAAGCATATACTGAGTTACCCTTTGATAAGGAGGTGCATTATAATGTTACCTACACACTTAGGAAGAAATTTAGCTTAAAAACATACTGAAAAATTAAAACAAAAGTTAAGAATAAAATTATCTGAGCTTCAATGATTCTCTTTTTTTCCAATGAGAAGTATGTTTCCTGCTACCTCTTTACCCAACACTGTTTAAGAATTTGTCTGCAAACTGGAGCATAGCCAAAAGCTGCAAACACCAGCGATGTCTATAAGTGATCCAACAGATATCAGAGCTAAGCAAGCAGTTCAACGGGGCTCTCACTGGACTATGACTTTGTTGGTGTGCTCAGAAGTGAGTTGACTCAGGACCACCTCACAAAAGAACATGGACAGAGCTTCTTAACCCAAATTTCAGTGTTTGTATGTACAATAAGAAATGGATGGCTGTCAAAGGGGTGGACATTCAAGTCCACTGGTCAATGTGTTAGGCTGAACAATGGCCCCCGAAGAAGTCCATGTCCTAATCCCAAGAATTCGTTATGTTACTTTACATGGAAAAAGGACCTTGCAGATGGGATTAAATTAAGGATCTTGAGGTGGAGAGATTATCCTGGATTATCCCGATTGGGCCCGATGTAATCACAAAGATCCTTATAAGAGAGAGGCAGCAGGATCAGTGAGAAAAAGAAAATGTGATGATGGAACCAGAGGATGGAGTGATGCATTTTAAAGATAGAGTAAGGGACCATGGGGCAAGGAATGCAGGCAGCCTCTAGAAGCTAGAAAAAGCAAGGAAATGCATTCTCTCCTGAAGCTTCCAGAAGGAATCTAGATCTCCCAGCACCTTGAGTTTAGACTTCTGACTTCTAGAACTGTAAGAGAACAAATTGTGTTGTTTTAAGCCACCAAATTTATGGTAATTTGTCATAGCAATAATAGAAAACGAATACAATAAGTATTGTTACCAGGTGGGGAAATCTGTATAAGAAGCCAATTTATAATTATAAGGTTGAGAGAAAAGTGTGGAATCTGAACAAAAAGATGACCTCCCAGTGTCAGAAAGCACATACAGCCTTCTCTGCTACACTCACAATCTCTACAAGAGCACTGCCTATCGGAGGCGAGGCCAAAGATGCTCAACCTAACCCTTCATCCATGGGCTCCTCTTTTCCAGCTGCATGTCCTTTTCCTAATTCTTCAATCCCAATTTTAGTAATCCTGTGAACTAATTTTAGTGCAAAGTAAAAAGTGACCACGGCAAGAGATGCCAGATGAAAGATTAAGGGAATCTAGAAGAGCAGAGACTGCTTCCAGCTAGAGGAGCTCAAAGAAGAAAGTACCATATGTGCTGTCTGGTTGGGTATGTGGAACTCGAAGATGGAGAAATGAAGGGCAACAGCATTTCAGATGGAGGGAACAACTTGGGAAAAGTTATAAATGAAGAGATGCAAAGGGCACGGATAGAAATTGTGCAGAAACGCCGTGGGTCAACTCCTTTACTCAATAAGACTGAGAACTAGCTTCATGCTTCGTGTTTATGAAGAATCACTTGTTCATTAATTTATTCATTCCAAAGTATTTACTGAGCCCCTACCACATGCCAGGAACTGTGCAAGGCAGTGGGTAGACAGCAGCGAAAAATACAGAACTATCATATTACTAAGGGGGAACCACTGTTCTGGAGTTTTCCCAGAGACTGTATAAGGATACAAGTAAATTTTCAGCAATTGCAGCTCAGGTTTAACTTTAGGAAGAACTTTTTGGTAAAATTCTAGGTATCAAAATATACTACAGAGAGAGATTATATGATTTTTTTTGAAACACTTTTAAGAAGAGAATATGCAATATAATATTACTAAAATTGTTCTCATATAAGCCTTGCCTAAGGACAGGTAATAGACAAAACTCCTTCTAGATTCACAGAAGCATGAACTCTTAGAAACAGAAGGGGACCTAGAGATCATGTGGTTCAGCCTCCTCATTGTTGAGGCCAAACACACTAAGCGGCTTTTCCAAAGTCACCCAGCCGGTTAAAGCTCAGATTCCTGCCCCTGACTCCTCGGCTCTTTGCACTCCACTATGCCACTTTGGTGGGATGGTTCTGGGATGTATTTACCAGCAAGAAATAGCCAAGCCTTCACAGAGAAATCTTCTCTTTCTTTTAAGGTCACTCTATACACTGGCATAGTGTTTTTGTTAGCAGGAAGCTACTTTCATGTTGAAAACCAGCAGGAAACCACCAGTCACCCCAGTTTGACCCCATCATTAGATAAAAGGGTTGCAGCCTTTTCAAGTGTGTGTAAAGCTGTGCTATTCCATGATGCAGTAACTCCACAGGTACCATTTGGCAAGCAAACCTTTTCAAGAACATGTTTATATATACACAGCAGCCAAAAAGGAGTCTGGAGAAGTTGCCAGACCTTTAATGGTGGCTCTCTCCACAGAGGTGAACTACAGAGTTTTGTCGTGGGCCCTGATCCCCTTTAAATTCTATAGGCTCTGTATCATTGTCTCATTTTATGTGCGTACCTGCCGACTAAGTGCACATAACTGAACAAAGAATCCAGCTACTCATCAGCGGACTTTGAAGAAAGAGATGCAAACAACTTTCTACTTTACAAGTGAACAAATATCCGAAATAAAGGGGGCTTGTGCATTTTGCCAGTCATTTCATAGACTGAACAAAATTCCATGAGGAAATGAAAACCGCCCATAATGAAAGGGAGAACCATGTGCCAATATAAGTAGCCTACCCAAGAAAACACTTTAAGAATGCTTGAATTTTCAGAAAAATTAAAATGGAATTAAATTAACAGTTGTTTTATGAAATAGTGAGTATTTATAGTATTTTTTGTTTATGAAATAGTCAGAATAGTAAATAAACATTATAAAACAGTGAAAGGAGAATTTTTTGCTTACTTATAAAGTAGCAAATTGCTTGCTTCTCAGAATTGGAGTTAAGTGGTAGGAAATTGAAATGATAGTTCATGTGGCGGCACATAAAAGACAGAAAGAGGATAAAGAATGTAAACGGCTTCCTTGGCCACCACTGCTTTCTTCATTAGTCCTGTGCGTATCCCGGTAATCCACTTTGGCTACGCATTTCTCCCTATTTGACTCTGTTGTTTATACTTCAAGTAATAAACTTACATCTGAAAATCATGGCAGTCACTGAGACAATAGAATGACTCATCAAATTCCAGTTGTGAAAGCCAGAAACACCAGAAATGAATTTTGATGGTGCCACAGCATTCTATGAACAAGCAAGTCATTATGTGAACAACAAAGGTAGGAAGATAAGATGAACTGGGCTAACCTGTCAGAGTAGCTATATGCAGGAATATACAAAAATAAATAGAAGTCCTAATACCTATTTCTTGAAGAAATCTTTTCTCCTTGAGCTCCTGCCATATGCCCACTTACTATTTACTTTAAAACCTTAGTAGTTTTAAAACTTCCCATGTTCAGAACAGAGAAATTTCAAAAATCTCCAATGCCAAAAGTTAAAAAAATTTCTTTAAAAATAGAGCAAAGGAGGGAAGAAAATTAACACAAAATTCAGTATATGATCCAGTTGTTAACTTCCAATATTGTTTGAAATGGTTTTAGTAGATTCTTAACAAGTAATTAATTCATTCAAGAAACATTCATGGTGGCCTACTGTGCACTTAGCTCAGAATCACAAAGTCAAGTAGGGTCTTTCTCCTGCCTTCTATCACATCTGACTTGATATTTTGTGTGTGTGTGTGAGGAAGATTGGCCCTGAGCTAACAACTGTTGCCAATCTTCCTTTTTTTGCTTGAGGAAGATTGTTGCTGAGCTAACATCTATGCCAATCTTCCTCTATTTTATTTGGGACGCTGCCAGAGCATGGCTTGAGAAGCCATGCTATGTCCATGCCTGGGATCTGAACCTGTGAACCCTGGGCCACTGAAGTGAAGCACGTGGACTTAACCACTATGCCACCGGGCCGGCACCTGACTTGATCTTTAATTAGATTATTCTCAAACTCATGGTGGCTTTTTAATGGTAAAAAAAAGCATGTACCGAAGTAACAGAGGAAGATTCTTAGTTTGGTGTAAAGAATCTTAATTGCTGCATAAATTTCTGAGCAAGCCACTGTTAATAATTGTGGATCCAAGGAACTTTCATTCAGATTCTATAACATTTATAGAGGATCGAGCGCTTTGCTAAGCTTAAAAATACCAGCATCCTCTGAAAGACAAACAACGTATGATTTCACTCGTATGTGGAAGATAAAGAAACCCATGGATTGGAGAACAGATTAGCGGTTATCAGAGGGGAAGGGGGGTGGGGGAGGGCAAAAGAGGTAACAGAGAACATGTATATATATGGTGACGGATAAAAACATAGACTATTGGTGGTGAGCATGATGCAATCTATACAGAAAATGATATGTAATAACGTATACTTGAAATTACACAATGTTATAAGCCAATATGACCTCAATAAAAACAATTAAATAAATAAATAAAGAATACCAGCATGTTCTGGTTAATATGTCCTCTCCTTAAAGGAGACTCTACATGGGCTGCAACTTTATCAGCAGGAAGTCGTTTGATGAGCATGGGATTCTAACAACGCCTTGAGGCCAACAGAACCACCTCTATCTCGGGCAAATAACGGCCATGGGTCCTGGATCCTCAAGGTCCATGGCCAGAATATCCTTTCTCTTAACATGGCTGAAAACGGGCAGCCCATTTTTTTTTCTTTTTGCTGCTTTATCTTTCTAGCTTCCATGCAGTGTGAACTTCAGCTAAGACAGTTGGTTGTACTAGCAGTGTGACCACACTAACCTAGCCCCACCCTCCTGAAGCTGCATGGTCACATTCCATTAAGCCCAAGTTTGACTTTCCTGAGTGATGCCCTAAAAAATCTCCATCCTTGTGGTCAGAATTAATGATATTATAGACTGGGTGTTACTTCTGGAAAATACTACAGTACCACCTCCTGCCCTTTCAAGCATCCGGCAGGGGCGCTCATTGAGCAGCTGTCCTTGAATGACTTCTTCGGGTACTACTTCTGCTTTAGTCTCTAAAGATATTCACAGATTTTGCCGTTCATGATGCTAATGGTTCCTTTAAATGGTACCATTTTATTTTGGCCTTGAGGAAACAACCATCAGGATTACCAGCGCACCTACCACATGATTATAATATTTTAAAATACTGATGTGAAACAATTATTCCCCTAATTCAGTCTTGAAGCACTAATCATCTAACAACTTCTAGTATGCAGTGTATCTTGGACAGTAGTTTAGTTGTATTTCAGTCAGGAATAAAAACACACGTCTTTCGAATTGACTATTTGAGAAAATATTGGGGAAAGTGCACACTCATTTTCCAGGGTTAGGATTTTGTGTGTGATTTGCCACAGTCTGGGCACTTGTTAAATATCAGTGATGCTTCCTTTGTTCAGAAGTGTCAAGTCCATCATCTTGTAGCTAAAGCATGTTTTCATTTAGGCCAAGGGGTGACACAATTTCCAGAAACCTAAAGATGTACCCAAGCAGCTCAAGAGAAAACTTTTCTTTTCCGGTTAGAACTGGAATGAAATGTTTTGTTCTGTTTAGCTGGACTCTGGGAAGTGTTCTGCTTCCTTACACAGAGATTGACTATGCCATTGTCAAATGAGTCACCTGCAGGAATATCTTTGGAAAGGCCACTACCATAGAGTAATGCTGAGGAAAGAAATTGTACAGGCGCAGAGGCAACCCCACAACCCAAGACCCTGGCCCCACACTGCCACAGAAACCATTATAAAAAACATCATCTCCGTGAGGGCAGAGGCACAGAATGCGGCCAATAAACGTCAGCTGGATGGACGCCTGGCAGACTTCATGTGCATTCACCGGTCTTTGGACCATAGCTTCCGCTGGCCCTGTACCGGGGCAAAATGAAGCTGAGGACACTTGTTACTTAGCAAAATGTGTCTGTTCTATGCATAAACGCTTTATAGCAGATCCCTGCTTACCTACTGAACAAATTTCTTTCGGTTTTTAGTATGTGCTCTGAAAACTCTTGAAATCTCCCACAAAAAAGAATTGATGTCCAGTCTCACAGAGGGCTGTTCGTTTTGTCCTGAGGCAATAGGATTTGCATAACATGCAGGAAATTCATCTAGAAAGATTGCCAGCTAAATTAGTATCTTTGTAATTAAATGGGCATCTGACAGAATGATGACAGATTTTAAAAACGTTGTAAAGAAAAATTGCACACGAAGTGTCATTTTGGTGGAATCAGCACATCCAGCTTTCTTAAAAACGTGGTTATACTGTGGATATGGACCAAGATAAACTTCAACATGCAAATGTTTTTAAAACTTGAAAGATGTATTGCTCTGCCATAAAATCCAGGAAAGCGTTCAGAACAAAGAGTATCACTACGCTTTGTAGGGCTAGTTGTATTATCGTACAACTGCTACAGGCTTTAAAAGTAGAAAAATTTTCATTTCAGTTCTTTTTTTAAACTTGGGTGCTAGAGTTCATTTTATGCAGCTTAAAGTTTCATAGGATGTATTTTGATTGTTTTGCCACTGATTGCCACTATTTCTCACACATATCTTTCTGGATATGCTTGCTGCATGTGACATTGTGACCACTTGTTCTTCTCAATATTCTCTACTTTCTTGATTTTTCTGGTTCCACTCGTGTCTCTCCATCATTCCTTTTGTGTGTGCATGTGTGCGTGCGTGTCTCTTTTCTGGGCTCCTTCCCCTCTGCCAGTCTCCCTAAGGTTTGACGCCCCTTGCTGCAATTCTCTTTATTCATTCAGGTTGTATGAGCGTACCATCCAAAATGGGATCAACCTCACTTGTGTGCCTAGGACGCCCAGATCTTATCTCCAGCACTGACCTGATTCTTGAACTCCAGATTCATACATTAAAGCCTTTCTAGACCTATCTACTGGGGTGTCCCACAAGCAACTCAAATTCAACATATTTATAACCAAACTCACATCTTTCCCTCTCTTACCTCCAGTCAAGACTATTTCTCCTCCTGTGCTCCTAACTGAGTTAATGACAGTGCCACTGCCACACCTGCAGGGCATCTTAGAAGCCACCTCCATCCAATCACTGGATGCTGCTCAGGATACTTGGCACATTCACCTCTTCTCCATCCCTAATACTAGTGCACAGTTCCAACCATCCTCATGTCTCACCTGGATATAACTGCAATAGCTTTCTAATTGGTAGCCCCAACTCTTCCTTAAATCTGTGGCTTAGACTGAAGTTGGACAGATGTACAGAAAACAAAAAACCAACCACCTTTCCACTGCTTAAAAATCAGTCCCCACATTCTACAGAGTCAAAAAGTATAGTCCTCTCCATTTAAAATGGATCTAAGTTTCTGCAGTATCTGGCTTCTACCTTCCTCTCTAAACTCACTCCCAACATTCTCCTACTCTCTCCTTACACATTACTAAGAAAGAAATGCTTCTATTCCTTCCCAAACACTAGGCTTTTTCATGCTTAAGTGGCTTTTTTTCATACTAGCCCATCTGCTTGGAACATTCTTCCCACCTTTCTCGTTGGTCAATTCTCATTCATTCCCTCAGATCTAGCACAGCAGTATTTCTCGCAGAACTCCTTCTGAGCCTTGAGGTTGGTTCCTTCTTTTGTCGTATCACTCAGGGTTTACTAATTGAAATTGGTGTGGCAGCCCTGTTATACCAAAACACCTCAATGACAAGAATGCACATCTCTTTACATCCCCAGTGACTAGCACAGTGCTCAGTGCACAGAGGATGCTCAGTCGATGTTTGTTTGACTGAACTAAAAAGAAACTGAATTTGACTTCAAAAACCTGATATTAAAGAACTAATATTGATTCAGGCATTCATTACCTCTTTCTTTTCTAATAATTCAGAAACTGTTAAAACAGCTGTTCTAGAGTTTTTGTAGAGATTAAGCTTACTGGTTTGTTTCTAGAACCTATTTTCTCTTTTGAGGCAACTGAAAAAACATTTTCCTATCTTCCATCTTTTGGCATCTATCCTGTTCTGGGTGGTTTCTCAAGTTTACCAAAAGTGTTTCTGTTACTTCACCTGCAAGTCCTTTTTGGATCTTGGTATGAGATGTCTTTGAATCTAGACATTGAACTCATTTTTTTTTTCGAGCAAGATTAGCCCTGAGCTAACTACTGCCAGTCCTCCTCTTTTTGCTGAGGAAGACTGGCTCAGAGCTAACATCCGTGCCAGCCTTCCTCTACTTTATATATGGGATGCCTACCACAGCATGGCATACCATGTGGTGCCATGTCCACACCCAGGATCCGAACCTGCGAACCTTGGGCTGCCAAAGCAGAACATGCGCACTTAACCGCTGTGCCACCAGGCGAGCCCCTGAACTCATTGTAAGTGATGGTCATATCTCTTGAGAGCTTCACTTCCCACCTTGTTATATTTCTTTTCCTGATTTATGCTTAAAGAACATTTTCTTTTAAAGGAGATAAAAACACATCTATGGCTGGTGGAATCCATTTAACGTAAGTATAATGTGGTCAGAACATCATACTGTCAGAATTGCCCACCCGTCAGAATCATTGCCAATATCTCCGTTTTTTAGACAGAGCTAGACTAAAGACGGCTAGGAGATACCGCTGTGCTGCACAGAGGAGCTGTTTTCTCTATTTCAACAAACCTCTTGATGCTCAATACACAGAGCATCTCAGAAGAATTTCATGATTTTTCTTCTGAGTGTCGTTGTCCTCCTCTTACATCTTATGTCTTACTGTATTCAGAGAGGCTTGATTCTTACCTTTTTTCTCTGAACAGTGGCATAACTGACCCAAATATTTTTTATCTTTATCACCTCTCTCCCTTCCCCAATACCACACAAAATAATTTCTCTGCTAAAAAATTAGATCACTTTGTCCCAACTTTAAAAAAGAACCTTTGTAATAAGTTCAAAATATATCAGAAGTGAGTTAAAACTATCCTTTCGACAAATTCTTGAGTACCGATAACACACCAGCCTCTGTGTCACTAAAGGCACAAAGACATGTGGGAATATGGTCCCTGACCATGAGAAGTTGGTAAGGCTCTGATAAAAACACAGAAGAGTGTGTTGGAATAGTAGCTTTAACATTTTAACTTTTCAAAAAGGTACTAAATCAAGCGGGGGGCTTCTAAGGAGACTGGAAAGTATAATGTGTGTCACCTATAATGTGGAAGACACAGTGAACTGACGTCTGGCTCTACCTGGAAAATCTCAATGTAGGAGACAAGCTGGTTGGCTGCTTTGATGGATGCGCAAAAGAGAGAGACTGTATTAGAGTTAGGTAGTATTTTTTTTTTTTAGTTTTACATCCATTTATGAAGGAAAATGAGTTGCTGAATACATTATAATACAATACCACCAACAACAAACAAACACATAAATACAGAGATTAGATTGGTGGTTACCAGAGGGGGCGGAGGGTGGCAGGAGGGCGAAAGGGGTAATTGGCAGTGTTCCCAGGGTTTATCAAGGCAAAGGATGCAGGAGGTTTGCTGTGGACGAGATGTGAGCCATGCGTGCAAGAGAGCCGGAATACTCTTGTCTTAGGTCTTATCCAAAAGCGCCATCTAGAGGGCTGAACAATCCTCAGCAGAAGCATTGCCAAATGCTAATGGGTTGAAGAAGGATTAAGTGACCAGCCGGAATAAAGATGCATCATCCTTATCAAAGGAACTGCAGATGAGAAATACCCAACTGTGGGAATGAGAGGTCCCCAAAGAGCACACAAAAGTGCCCCTGATAAAGAGAATCCATTTTCTTCCATCTTCCAAGACCAGAGAGTGTGATCACCATGAAACTACCCATCATGAAAGGCCTTAGCTGGGGCCTGCCCAGTGGTGTACAGGTTAAGTTGGGCGTGCTCCCCTTCGGCGCCCAGGTTCACGGTTTCGGATCCAGGACACAGACTTTCCACCACCGTGAGTGGCAGCGTCCCACATACAAAATAGAGGAAGACTGGCACAGATGTTAGCTCAGGGCCAATCTTCATCACCACAAATAATGAAAGGCCTTTCCTGCTCCTCTTGCCTCTCCTCCCTCTTTCCTGTCCCAAACTTGAAAGCATCAGAAACATCCATTAGCAACAATGGGGAGGTGGAATGGAACTTCTAGGTAAGAAGAAAAGAGGGAATGACCCCCCCACCCACCTTTCTCTGTGTGCTTGCGTCCCACCTGCAGTCCACCTGAGGTGAGCTGATAGTAGGCGTGACCCATCACTGAAGTTATAGAACTATTCAAAAAGTTAGGGAAACACAGGGTAAAAAATGACTAATTTCTTGAGGGAATTATATATGACTTCAGAAAGCAAGTAACTCTTAATCAAGGTCCTAAAGAGTGAGTAAAAGTGTGTGAAACTGGTAAGCTGGGAAGGGAATTCAGCCCAGAGAACATCACCAGCAAAGATGGAGACCCATAAACACATACTGTGTTGGGCGCACAGTCAGCTGTTTGGTGCAACTGGGACACGGGGTTGGGGATGGTACCCGATGATTCTGGAAAAAATTGACTCAAGTCGGATTATGAGAGGTCTTGTATGCCATGGTGAAACTTTTAGTAAAACTTCCCTCAAGATTAAGAGATCTACCAAAATATATCCTGAGCAAATAATACTTACTAGATTTGATTTCTACCTCCCCAATTTTTAAATTTAACTCAGATACACTTCTTACTTGCCTTATGCTTGCGAAAGCGTCATCTCTCTAACGTTGGTTTTTCTTTTATATCTCAGGGACCGTTCCTCCGTAGCAAAGCTGCTTTCCGGTGTTTACATTGTTTTGCCTCCAGATTTCACAGTCCAAACAAAAACATTCATTTCCAAACCTTTTTCATGACAGTCTATCTAGAGTAACAGTTAAGCCTGTGTGAGCTTTAAATAGCCAGCTAAGTTCGTGGACTGCTGTTGAAAACGGAGAGAACTGGATATGGATAGGTATATCTACTCGGCCAATCTTAAGTTTCTCATTGGCAAACTTTTCCTCTTTTTAGAAGATGTACACTTCTCTTCCACTCGCCCCCAAAGCCTGTTGCCCAACCTGGCTTCTCTCAGTCTTCTGTTTCTAGGAAGCTCCTTCTCTGCCTCTGAGGGTGGTGTTTCTGGCATCTCAGCTCATAGGATCCCGCCTCCCCCCAGGACTGCTGTCTATTCCTGTGGTCAGCAAATGCCGTGAGAAACAGCACAGTAGCAGTCCCCAAATTCAGAACGCTGGCTGGACTGACCCTCAACACAAAGAGCAATTTTCTCCCTGGAAAAAGCCTCCTAAATTTCCCACCACCTTTTCCCAAACAATAGCTGACTTGCCTGAGTTACAGTTAGTTGGCCAATTTTCCCCAATAAGGAAATTTCTATGTGCTACAGAAACCTCTTAAAACAAAAAAATGAATAGAATTCCAACTGATTTTATCTCCCTGCACTTCCTGGAGTCAAAGTGTGGCCTGTGACTCTTTGATGTGGTTTTTGTGTGTTTTGGTTTTTTCTCCTCCAGCCTTTGGGATCCGTCAAGTCTGACGATGGTGACAAACACCCAGGCTCACACAGGGCCCGTGGGGACAGCAGGCCTGGGAGACTGAAGCATTCTCAGTCTGTCCTTTTGTTCCTCCCTAGAGCCTGCCCTGCACTTTGGGGACGCTGAGTATCACGTGGAGGAAAGCGCTGGCTCCGTGGAGGTTTGCGTCTGGAGGACAGGCACTGACCTTTCCCAAGCATCCTCCGTCGCCGTGCGCTCCAGGAGGACAGAGACAGCGTCAGCAGAAGGTGAGAGTGCCATTTTAGACATGAATCATAACATGACGTGCATATAGGGCACGGTCTAGTCTGTCAAGTGTGGCATGCCCAGTCTTGGTTGACGTTCTCTGATTTACTTTTTCCTACCTGAGCATATCAATGACTTCTGCTGTTTACAAAATAAATAGAATATGCAAACAGCAGCCTTTATGATTCATTTATTACCCACTTGCTTGTCATGGGTCCAAATTAATTTTCCAAAGGTCAGAATATTTGTAGATACTGTAAGCTGCTCATAAACAGTATTTCAGACCAAGGTGTGCCTATAATAGCTGAGCAAATCCCAACTCTGGGAGAATCCAGACACCTATCAGGCCCTGGAAGGGTAGGAGATTTTCACTTCTGACTCTTAGGCATTTTCCTTGGCTTCAAGCAGTGTGTCCTCATGTCCCACTCACTTTGCCTTTCTTGATATGGACAACAAAGGTCTGGCTTGTGGTGGGGCCAGACAGTTCTGAATCCACTTTCTCTGGTGAACCTGTCAGATGCTTTACCAGAAAAAAAAAACAGTAGGATTCAACAGGAAAATAGAGGGACATCTCCATCTACAGTGATACACACATTTTCTCATTTACCATCTGGGATTTTCAGTCTCCTGGCATATGGATGATGAGCATAGGTCAGGATTAGCATCCTATACAGCGAAGACACACAAGAATATTTTGAGATAAAAGCAAAGTGAAAACACAAATCCTGCAAATAAAACTCAGCAATCTAAAAGCCTACACTAACTGCCAAGGCCTAAAGAGAAAATTTATCAATGAAAATGTGAACCCAGAAACAGTTAAGGAAAATAAGACAGCTGGTTAGGTTTACAGCCCAGTGCTTGCTCTTGACATATTACAACATTTCAGCGAATATATTACAGCATATTGCACTGAAACCAGTGATGATCCTTACAAGTTCTTTTGTTTTCTTTTCTTCTTTCCTTTCTTTCTTTCTTTTTCTTAATTTTCAGAGAGGGTCATTTCTCACTCTTTGTGTATTAGTGGAACAAAAAGTGAATAGACCAGTTGGCTCATTGGACTTTTTTGCTTGTGGTTGGGAACAGAAATTCAAATTCATTGAGATAAACCCCCTTGCATACACATAATGACCCTACTGCTAGCTCTGAGGTAGGATGGACTAACAGAAGTAAAGTCTATGCTTGGGTGGGCTCCATGGGCTTGAACAGGAGAAAGCTGAGCTAACAGTTTAGACTTGAGAATCTACAGAATCCAGTAAATATTTGACATCTGCTCAGGTTGGTTACTTAACAATACTAATTATGCATATATATTTATAAAATATCATTATAATTTGTTACATGAGTAATAATTAAAACTTCTATATACTAAATGACTACTGTTTGCCAGAGACTGTGCTAGCATCTTTGCTGTATTATGTCTAATCTTCACAATAACCTTGTAAAATAGCAATAATCATCCTCACTTTGCAGTTAAAGAAACTGAGACTCAAAGAGGTTAAATAGTTTGTACAAGTAAGCAACGGAATCAAGATTTGAACCAAAGTACAAAAGATCCAAAAACCTTTCTCTTACTCTCCTGCCTTGGTACTTTTCACCATAATCTTGTTTTGTTTTTTCTTAATGTAATTATTTAATGGCTTTTTAAACATTTTTTAAACAATCTCAAACTTACAGAAAAGTGACAAGTATTGTAAAACACTTTTTTCCCCTGAACCATTGAGAGTAGGTTGTCAGTAAATTAAGAAGCATCTCTCTGAAAACTTAGAATGCAGTTCCTACAAAGATATATTCCTCTATATCCACAATACAAGCACAAAATTAGGAAATTAACTGGATATGTTACTATAATCTAATCCTCAAACTTCACTCAAGTTCCACCAATTGTCCCCCAAATCATTCTTTATAGCAAAAGAATCCTGTTCAGAGTCACACGTTGTATTTAGTCATCATGTCTGTTTAGTTTCTTTCAGTCTAGAAAGTTCATTTTCTTTCTTTAACTTTCATGACCTTGATATTTTTGATCAGTTTTGGTAGCGTGTAAAATGTCTCCCAGTTTGGTATCATCTGATGTTTCCTCATCATTAGATTCAGGCTATGTATCTTCAGCAGGAATATCGCAGAGATGATACTGTGTTCTCAGTGCAGTCTATCAAATGGTATACAATTTCCGTTTATTCCATTAGTGGTAGTGTTATCTTTGATCACCTGGTTAAGGTGGTATCTGCAAGTTTCTCCACTATAAAGTTACTTGTCTTGCTTTGCAATTAATAAGTATTTTGTGGAGAGATACCTTGAGACAATGTAAATATTCTGTTCCTTGATTTATTTATATATTTATTATCACTCAGGGTTTCCTATTTTATTCCATTAGTTGTAACTTGTTGCTATCATTACATTTAATGACTTTTTAAATAAGTGGCAAACAATCTATATGATCAGGTGAGCCAGCTTGCAAAATTATCAATAACCCAGAAAATGGCAGAAAACTTGATGGCTGAGTAAAACTGAGCAGAATGTTGTAAGATAACCCAGATGTCTGACAAAGATGAATGAGTAAAACCTAATCAAAATAAAATTCCTGACAGTTATCTTAATAGTTAAAAATTAAAAAGGTAAATTCTTTCCTTACAAATTGAAGTTGCCTTCAGAGAGCCTTCAGTGGATCAGGGGGATTTTTGTGGAAGTGCTTGGAAGGTGATGTCCCTGGTCTCAACAGGGAGAGCGCTGATGAGGATGGCACTTGGTCATGGATGAGTGACTATGATGGCACTTGGTAGAATATGGAGATTTCCTCTTTCTAGGGATCGAGCCCACAAAATATGATTCTGAGAGTGCTGGGCACAAAAAAAGAATGCTACAGACTTCTCATTCTTCTCTAAAGGAAAACTCATGACAGTGACTTCTACAGTCTAACTCTTGACTTTTCCTTTCCCGCTAGCTGGAATAGATTATATTGGTGTCAGCCGAAATCTGGACTTTGCTCCAGGAGTGCGCATGCAGATATTCCAAGTGACGATCCTTGATGACCCGGAAAAGCCCATCTTGGAGGGTCCAGAGAGGTTTGAATTATTTCTCCAGATGCCTATGGGTGCAGTGCTTGGAGAACCCAATAAAACCACCATTTTCATCAATGACACCATCACTGACTGTGAGCAGAGTGCTTGGAGTTCCTTTGATTGAAAGACTTTTCAGGGGAAGGAAACAGCCAAAAGATGTCTCTGAACAACAGAATGAAACTCTGTTTCTAGACGTTAGCAACTCTGGGATGTCAATGACATTATACTGTCATTTGTGTTATATATAGTCTGGTGATATGTGCAAATATAGTTTATGTTACTGTATGGATATATATAGAGAGAGAGATACAGAGAAAAGACTGAGCCCACAAAGGATTAGACCGTGCTCTTGTTTTCCTGTTTTATTTTACTTTGTTTCTAAGGCCAGTGAAACCCATTGCCATCAATTAAATCAACAGTTACGAACAAAAGGGTTGACCTCCTTTACCAATGGATGGTGGACTTGAATCTTTTTCAACTATATATATATATATTTATGTATCATCATCCTCCTTCAGTTTTTCAGGTTACTGGGATAAGAGTGCCCTAACTGAAATTTGCAGATAAGCCTAAAGCTCCTTCTTACCAAATGCTCAATTTTCCTCCACAACAAGTCTTTATCAGAGGCACTTGGGTAGGGAAATCCTTTCATCAACTCTCCCTTCTTTTACAAACTACTTTATAAAAAAGGATAGTACAAAAGAAAGTGATAAAAAAAAAAAAATACAAGTAGCAGAAGGGGGAAGAAAGAAGAGTCGAAGAGTTGTATAATCCCCAAACTGCCCAATTAGGTCTTAACTAATTTTCATGTGACAATACAAATAACCATTAGTATGCTTCAGCTAATGCTACACAAATTGGAGTTTACAAATTGTTTTGAAAACCACATCTCTGTGCCCCATCATTATCTTTTAGATACTTCTCGTGCAACCCTTTTTTAAATTTGTGTTTCAGACATGACTTAACCTATTCTCAAGCCAACATGGCACATGATCGAAGCCATTTTAAGAAGCCTTCCTCGCAAATATTGAGGAAGGGCCAAGAAGGCTCTTGACTGCCATGTGGTCTGCCTATGTGGATAGAGATGTCCTTATCTACTACCAGCCCGGGTTTTGCTTCCTTGCTAGACAACATCAGCTTCCCCAACCGGAGAGGAGATTTTTCCAAACTACTTTGTAACTCTTGCCCTCACTCTCCCTTTGTAAAGTGAGAAGCTTGGACTCCATTTGTTAAGTCCCTTCCAGTTCTGGCTAATTGCTGTCTGAGTACATATCTACCAACAGAAAATCACACTCCCTCGTCTTGCAATTTGCCCAGCTACCAGGATCAAAAATCTTGTAAACTCAATTAATTCAACAAACATTTATTGGGCTTCTCTAACACATCAGAGAGACATGAACCCTTCATAAATGTTAAAATGAGAAAAACTACCTATTGGCCAGGATAACTCTCAGATACACCCAACAGGCCCCACAGAGGCCCTGATTCAGACCCCAAATAAAGCAAACATCTTGAACTTCCCACTGAGTACCTCTGTGCCCAGGAAAAATTCACATTGTCAGGCTTGTAGAGAGAGCCATGGAGGATTTGGTTTTGAACATGAAATTAATCCCAGTCTTTCAGTGTTTTGCAGAAAATCACTCTTTCTCTTTCTTGTTCTGTCTTTTGTTAAGAAACTACATCGAGATGAATGCAGTATTTATGCATACATCTTTTGCGGGCATGACATTGCCAACAGTGCTTTCCATGAAGTCAGTCTGTTCCATTCCTAGTTTCCTCCCAGTCAGACATGCCAGGGGAGCAAAACTACATGGTTTTAGGCTTCTAGGATAAAACCTAGTGTATTCTAGATACAACCGATAGTATATTCTATAGTTGGATAGGGAAAGAGTTCTAGTGACCTAAAAGAGTGAAAAATGCCTGATTTCCTACCAAGAATGGAATCACACTCTATGAAAAATTGGGCTCATTTTAATTTCTCACATATTCTTACCCTATGTTAACATTTTTCATGGAAAAAAGGTATATACATTTTTTTCTCATTTAATACTTTTCTTAGGGATTTGGAAAGCATAATGCAGATGTACAAGGTGCCCCAAGATGTTGCTGCTACTGTGTAAACTTTAAAGGGAAAGATGTTGTATATTTTATTCCAGTACCCAGGGCCCAATTTAAGGAGCCCACTTACAGGATGAAAGAAAAAGGTAGGCAGCTAAGTTCAGTCATTTACCAGAGTGAAGACACCAGCCGTAGGTCCTCAGTGCACTGCTATACCCACCAGGGCTCAGCCCAGGTGACGACAGACTATGAGGAGCGGCCCAACACTGATGACTCCGCAATTAATTTTCTGCCAAGTAAGCATTCTAAAAATTTTTTGACACTAGGCACCACAGAGTTGCTCCTCCTAACCTATTTATAATAATGAATAATTAAAAGCAACCTAAATGCCCAATACTGGGGAAATTGTTAATTGATTTATGGGATATCCACTTGATAAAATAATATGAATTCTAGATTACCAGTGATCGTGTTGCTATTGCAACTCTTAAAAATATGTTTAGAAAAGATAACAACTTTGTGTTAGGGTAATGAGATTATTAGTCATTTTTTCCCAAACTTATTCCACTGTTATATCGGTAAATACATGTGTTCAATAGC
Source organism: Equus przewalskii (assembly GCF_037783145.1). NCBI lineage: Eukaryota > Metazoa > Chordata > Mammalia > Perissodactyla > Equidae > Equus > Equus przewalskii. The sequence goes on from NC_091832.1 coordinate 88,351,356, forward strand.
AAGTTGTTGCTATTTATGAAATTAAGGAAATTAACCAGGTTATAATGACCTTATTCTGTTATATTATCACAACTTGTGACAGAGTTTCATGGGGTCCCTTTGGGGACATTAGCCCTGACTTTAGAAAAATGGGTCAGATACCAAGAGATATAAGCACGTCACCAAAATTAAGTGCAACAGAAGTGAAAACAAAAATAAAAGGTAAATAGAGTTCAAAAACTACATGTCACCAAGTGTGTCTCCAAATATGATAAGGTGGAAACAAGACACGGAATTTGACATGTGTAATAGGCTGAATAATGGCCCCCAAATAATTCAGATCCTAACCCCCGGAACTTGTGAGTTTAACCTTATATGGAAAAAGCATCTTTGCAGATAGGATTAAGTTGAGGATCTTGAGGGGAGAAGATCACCTCAGGTAGGCCCCAACTGTATTCACAAGTGTCCTTATAAGAAGAAGCTGATGGAGATCACACATAGAAAAGGACAAGGCGATGTGACCAGGCAAGCAGAGTTTGGAGTGACATGTTAAGAAAGGCTGGCAGCCACCAGAATCTGGCAGAGGCAAGAAGTGGATCTCCTCTAGAGCCTCTGGAGGGAGCACAGCCCTGCTGACACCTAGATTTTGTCCCAGTGATACTGGTTTCAGATTTCTGGCCCTCAGAACTGTGAAAGAGCACATTTCTGTTGTTTTAAGCCATCAGGTTTATGGTAATTTGTTATAGCAGCTACAGGAAACCAGTACCACAGGTAATTACAGATCAGCAGAGTTTGCTGATGTTGGTTGAGAAGTAAAATGAAGAAAACTAGAAAACACACTCAGAGACTCCAGACAGAGTCTGGCACTCAGTGTTCTGCTAGGAGGTAAACTTTGTACAGATTCAAGACTCTAATCTGAAGGCACAACTCAGTTTGTCTTCCAGAGGGAATCCTTGGCAAGCAGCACCAACAGATATGCCGTGTCGTGAAAGCAATGTAAATTCCAACCTGCAGCTTCAGGAAAGCTGTGTTTAGAAAGAAGCTGTATGCTGTCCAGTATCAAGAATACTAGCAATCTAAGTATTAAGAAATCTGGTGATCTCAAGACTGTAGAATAAGACTCCAAATTTGGAGCGTGACTGGAGAAAAAAATACATATATATTTCTCTCTATAGTGGATATATTACCCCCCTCTATATATCCCTCTATAAATCAAATTCATAATGATCAGATGAAGGGCAAGTAATGAGTTGATCCTCATATCCTTGAAAGAATATTTTCAGAGCAGGGGCCTTTGTGCAGCTCTATCTCCATTTTTTTTTTCTTGACTCATTCACCAATCTTACTTTTTTTTCAATTTTTCTATTGAGATATAATTGACATATAACATTATATTAGTTTCAGGTATACAACATAATGACTCAATATTTGTATGTACTGTGAAATGATCACCACAATAAGACTAGTTAACCAATCTCACTTCTTGACCTGAAGTTTATATTGTCATTTGAAAGACCAGTGCTTCAGACTCCTCCATTCTTGGTCTCGTGGCATATCTTGACAACACAATATGTCAACTGAATTCAATTGAGAGCAAACACAAATACACTGGACTTTTTGTAAAACCTTGTTCTTTGACTCTACAATGGAACATCAATAAGAAACAAAATGATAGGCAGTCAGGAATGGCCACAAGAGCTTGCCTTCCCCACCTTACTCCCATTAAATTTTATACATTTTAAAGTTTAAAATATAGTAAAACTCACCTATATATGCCCTTGGATTAACAATTCATCCATTTCAAGTATACAGGTTAGTTTTTAGTATATTCACAGAGTTGTGCAATCCTCGCCACAATCAATTTTAGAAGATTTTTATCACTCCATTCCCATTTAGCAGTTACTCCTCATTTCTTCCCAAACTCCCTCCCCCTAAGATTTAAACAACCACTAATCTACTTTGTGTCTCTATAGATTTGCATATTCTGGACATTTCTTGTAAATGGAATCATAAAATATAAGATTCTTTTGTGACTGACTTCTTTCATTTAGCATGATATTTTCAAGGCTTATCCACATGGTAGCATGTATCAGTACTTCCTTCCTTATTATGGCTAAAAAAGATTTCATTTTATGGATGTACCACATTTTACTTACCCATTCAGCAGTTGAGTGACGTTTGGGTTGCTTCTACTTTGGGGTATTATGAATAATGCTATTATGTACATTCGTGTACAAGTTTCTGTGTAGATGCATGTTTTCATTTTTCTTGGGTAGATACTTGGAAAGGAATTGGGAAACTATATGGTAACTCTATAACTATCCTTTTGAGGGACTGTCATGCATATAGCCTTTTAACTTTTATGGTTATGTTGGTAATCATATATGTTCAATAGACATTAACTTCTGAGGGCATTTCCAACTTCCAAATCCGCTATCATTAAGTGACACCTTGTACCTTGTTAATGGAAAAAACCATGGGAGTGAGCATCCCCTAGTTTTCAGAAACTGCATTTGTAACATTAAACTAGGAATTTGAATTCAAAATTATAACCAAAAGAAATGTCTAACCATAATTTTGTGCTAAGAATATCTTATTATATTTTATTTCTTTAAAAATTGGTGATTCAGGTGGTAACTCTCTACTAACCAAAAGTTTAATTAACTAGAACTACTCTTAACTCATCTTTCTAGAGATTCAGTAGTTTACTTATTGTTCTTAACTATTATACGATCTACTTGTTCTGTAAATGTTAAAATGCATGAAAAAAATATTTTATTGATGTCAACAATGAACACTGTGGATATGAGACTGCTCTGTAAGAAGATGAGGTTGGAATGTTCTACTTTATGCCTTATTCCTTTATTGTGAATATTACAAAGCACCTCCATGAATGCCTTAAGGCAGATGCTGCATTCTAAATTCCTAAAACATCTTCAGTAAGAGAAAGGATGAGTCGATGTCGTATTACTCTTCTTATCTCCGGCACCTAACACCACACATAGGAAGTGTTCCAAGATTATGAATAAATGAGCAATTAAATTGATGACTCCAAGTGTATGATTAAAGTGCTATTCTTCCTAAAGGGGTTTTTAGGGTCCCAGCAGGAAAACCATGGCACACTCAAACTGAAGTGTGTTCAATGAGGGGCATGCTGCAGAGGTGCGGGCAGGATTGAGGGAGCCCAAAGGGGTGCAGAAGCACCGAGGATCCAGCAGCAATGAGGAGCCACTACCACTGCAAGGCTTGAAGAGACAAGGACAGAGCAGTGTGACCAGAACTGGAAAGAACAAGAACTGGAGCCCCAGGGAGAGAGAAGCAGGAGCCGTAGGTGCATAACACTCCCTCAAGCATTAGTGAGATGCATCTGAAACATTTTAATGAAAACAAATAATACTATGCACTAAAACAGAAAATTTGCCTTACTAAGACAAGCCACAAACTTTAAAAACACTTTGCCATTTCTGCTTCTTGCTCACATCCCCAGGGTGACACATATTCAGTCTGTTTGCAGCCAGAGCTGCCATCAGTACAAACATTTGATCTATACAGACATAAACTAAAAGAATCCATCTTTTTCTCCATTTTTTTGCCCCATTTTAGGTCTCTAATCACAAATCTTCCATTTATGAGAAGACAGGAGTCTCTGCTCGGCTGAGAGCATTAATGACATCCTGATCCTGTGCCACTGGCTGGTCGGGGCTCCCAACAAAAGTGACCGGGTCACCAGCCCAATGTAGGAAGTGGACCTCAACACTTTCTTCACTGACATGAAAGCTATCACACTCCATCTATTTCCAAACCAGGTCAAGGCTGTAGCATGCAGATTGCACTGTTAGTGCTGGTCATCACGTGGGGCCTGAGCTTCTGAGTCCAATAGTCATTGTAAACAAAGAGGATAGTAAGCAGGGGTGGCCTGAAAGGAAATCCCTTGCCACAAGGGCTCCATAATGAAAAGAGAAAATTATGGAACTTGCTCCACGTGACATTCATTTTTCAGCACTAAAATAACACATCATCATTTATGTAAAATATTTATGTAAAACATTTAAGAGCATATTAAACCAGAGCTGGGAGTAGGGATTTTTTAACGTATATTTTGCATTTTATTATAATATTATTAATAATTAATAATATTATTTTTAAAGAGACAAATGGAAGATAGCTTTTTTTTTAACTTTCCAAGATGTTATAAGTTTTGCAAATTTGAAGTCCAGTCCCCACGTCCATGTTAGCAGGACCGTATGATATCAAGTTCTCGCGTTTATTTTGAGTTGACCATCAACCAGCAACTGTGTTAAGTGCTTTACACACATTTTTTCATTTAATTTTCACAACATTTCTATTTGGTCTTCAGGAGAATGAACTATTTTATAGGTAATGAAACTGAGGTTCCGAGAGGTTAGACAATTTGTCCAAGATCATTCAGAGTCAAGGCTGCCCCTCAGCCGGATTCTAAAGCAAGTTCACTCTGTGCCTCATATGGCATCGCTCAGTAATAAAAGCCAAATGTAATGATGACGCCCAAGTGCTGTAAGATCTGTAAGCATCCCTTAGACAGTAATTTTTAACAATTATCAATATTGCTCATACGATATAAGGATCAACATATTCCTAATGTCTATTTTAACAGATTGCATTGTATATATCATGTATAATATGTAAATATGAGGTATTTTTTTGAATTGTAAGGTATCTACAATTGAATTGAATTGTTCAACTCAAATAGATACAACGCTACAAGGAGGAGGAACCTTGAAATTCACAATTCTTGTACCCATTAAAGGGAATGTTAAATCAAAGGGATAGCCACTTCCAGGCATCAGAATGCACGCCTAGGGTCAGCGTGTGAGGTGGACAGCAACTTTATCTAAGATAAAAAAACCCCATTCATGAGATATATGTGTAAAGGGCCCAGGTCAGGGCTGGGTGGGCTGGGGCTCCCCTTGGAACTCATACCAATGCAAACCTCATGTAACAATGTTTAACCCTAATGTTTTTTCCCTGGGTCCAGATATCCTGCTCAGTTCTCCCCAGCTGGCAGGTCATCGTAAGCCCTAAGTATGCTTGAGCTTCCCCCTCTTTCTTTCTCAAGCCATTCCAAATAAATACAGATCTACTACGTGTGGGGTTTTTACATAACAATCAACAAATATGAAATAATTTCATTAAATATGTGTTTGTGAGCATATGTACATGTTTATGATTTTCTATGTCGACAGTCGTATCCTCCGAGGACTAGAAGAGACCCCAGTCACAGGGTCAGCTGAGCCGGCCACTAGGGGAAGTGCCCCACATGTTTGCCTCTTGTTGAAGTAACAGGAAATCAGGCCTCCTCTGGACAAGGAATTTTTTGAGAGAAATACATCAGATAATTATTCTTAATTTATTCTAAGCCTTTTCCCTTTATAATATAGAAGTCAATAATTTACAAAGACTCTCATGTCAATGACTCAGTTTTCTCATCTGCAAAATGAGAATATCTCCTCTGTAGGATTGTGGGGAATAAATGTGGCGATACATGTACGTTAGTACTTACTAGCATCAACAAACCGTAACTACTACTATTATTTCTTTTTCTTATTAACCCTGGACTGGACGGTCCGTACGTTTTCCTTAGCGTCTGTCTCCCCAGGTCTCTGTCAGCCTCGTCTGCTTGGCACAGTGGGGCCCGAATCTTTCTCCGCCAAGATTCAATATACGGGGACTCATGACCCTGATTACCCCAATCTGATCAAAGTAACTGATGACGCGCACACAGATGGTAGGTGTTAGCATAAAACCAAAGGCACAATCGTGCAGTCACTGGGAGGAGAGGGGAACCTCAGGGCCATGCCTCAAGCCACGGGAAGAGCTGAAGATACAGGTGGCACCCAGGTGCCCCTGTCCCCAACATCTGCCCTATGCAGGCTGCCTCTCTCTGTTCCCGGAATGCTGACCATCATCCCTACGTGGCCTCTGGACAACGTTGAGCTCACCCTCAGCCTTGATGGCACCCATGTGGGCAACCACAAGTGCTCCAGTCTCCTGGACCACAGCAAGCTCCACACCAAGCGGGCCTTCGCAGGGACCCACGCCAGGGGCCAGGAAGTTCTTGACCAGAGCGCCCCCTAGCGGTACAGCGCCTCCCTGAGATCCGCCAGCACCCTCGGCGTTACCAGAACCTCACGCTGGAGGCGCCGCTCTGGGAATTCGTCTGTTCCTCTGACGCGTCGGAACTGCTGACTCCCTAGGCGTGGCTCCCTGGGCACTGATGGCCAGGTCGCTTCTGAGGGGAGACCGCTGGGAAGGGACAGGTGGAAGGTTTGAAGCAGAGCAGCAATCCAGACTCTGTAATGAGTACAGAACAGCCCACGAAAGGCTAGGAGCAACCCTAAGTGTGGGTGATCTCTGGCTAAACTGGTTCATAGGAGAGGGGGCCCCAGAACTGTCCTTCCACATGGGACTTTAGACACCATCATCATCACTATCACTGGCTGGCTTATCTGAAGTTAACAAACTGCTTTCTTGTCATTTTTTCATTTAATCCTCCTTAGTCTCATGTGAAGTGTTTACAAACACCACCATGATAAAAATAAAAACACCCCTGAGTCACTCAGATTATAGGGGCAGAATTAAGACTTGCACTCTTATCACCTGGTTTTCAATTCTACACCTCTTCCACGTCATGCCATAAAAAGTAGAGCGTGCATTGAAGTGCCTGTGATCTGTCAGTGAACATAAACACAGAGCTGATAGGTTGGGAGCTAATACAAAGAACCATGGAAGCTGAGCAAACTGAGGGTTGGGTTTATTCAGCTGAAATATACAGACAAAAGTGCTTTAAAATGGTGAATTCATGTTCAGTTTAAGCAAATTGGTTTCCCCAGCATCACACTGGCTGCAATAGAGCCGAGACTAGGACTCTGTTCTCCAGGCTGCTAGTTCAGTGTTCACTGCTTCTAACAGAGAGGAATTTGAAAGGGTTTTTTTTGCTGAGGAGGATTACCCCTGAGCTAACATCTGTTGCCAACCTTCCCTGTTTTTTGCTTGAGGAAGATTAGCCCTGAGCTAACATCTATGCCAATCTTCCTCTATTTTATATGTGGGTCACCGCTACAGCGTGGCTGAGAGGCGGTGTAGGTCTGCACCCAGGATCTGAGCCCACAAACCCAGGCCGCCGAAGTGGAATGCACTGAACTTAACCAAAATGCCACAGGGCCAGCCCCGGAAAGATCATTCTTAGAGCCTTTCTAGACTTATCTTCTTCTTTTAGATTTAAAGCAAAGTCTCAGACTTCTTGGGTAGCTTCTTCAAAACAACTTAGTGCTGGAAGTGCAGTGTTCTGCTGGGCTCAGTGTAAGAGTCAAACAGGAAGCCTCACCGGATCCAGAATTTCCACTGCTGAGATGCACCTGTGTGCGTGACCACATGCCCAAGGCTTCCTCTGGGGCCAAGCAGAAGGAGGTCAAACGGCTGCAGGAGGGACAACAGACATACGTCCCGATATGAAGAACTTGGAAAATTGCCTTCTACTACTTATTTATAGTGTAACCAAGAATCAGATTTCTTAACACCTTTCTTTGTTGGTTTCCTGGCCTCTAAAATGTCGAGAAGATGCCTTCTGCTCCTAGAGGTTTGTCTGATAGGGAACTATGCAGGACTGAGGTGTGCAACAAGTCAGAAACCGGAGGCTACCACTCCAGAGAAAAATATGCTTGTGCGTGCTGTCAGTGGGTGCCAACCTCAACCCATGAGGTGAGACTGAAGCAATGGAAAAAGCAAGAGTTAAAAATAAAGAAAAAAGCATCAAGAGATTTGAACTGAGGAAGAGTTACAATCAAAGGGATAGTTTGTCCCCGTATTTACAAGTCTTGGTGCTAGAAAATCAAAAGTGTTCCCAACACATACTTAGGAGGGTTCTGACCTTCCTCACCTTTTCAAGTGTTACACCTGGTCCAGTCCTCCGTGACCCCGTGCATGCCGCTCTTCGTCTTCAACATCTTTCATAGCCCAGCCATGGGGGCGGCTGGCAGCATGTTGACCTGCCATGGGAGCAGCGGCTCACCCTTGTGTATGACTGCCATCCTGTGGAGAGAGGGGGTCTGCAGCCCCCCAGAGTCAGAGCTTCAAGGTGAGCCTTGGGGAGACCTCTATAGGGACCCGCAATTTCACTTAACTACTAAAACGATTCCTGCGCTTTTCAAGCACTGGGTCCCAGTCCTATCCAGGGGCAACGAGGATTCAAATGTTAATTTTTTAAAAGGTTTGTCCTGCTGTGGAGAAACTAGGGTCAGTCTACTTTTGAAGGAACTCCCTCTAACTTGTCTGATGACGATGAAGAGTGAGAAGTGCTGCAGCGTCTGCCACACTTAGAAAGAGACTGGCAGGAGCGTCCTGCAGGACGTGGGCCATTCATTTCCTCCAACTGGCTCCCAGGAAAAGAGAGGGGCAAGAAATAGGAAAAACGCAAACCAAACAAAAAACAGTACCCAGAGAAAAAGGCTTTACAACCGGAAAACATACTAAGAAAGCAAACATATTCATGGTCTAGGATTATGGGAAAAAGAGCTAAGTTACTCCTTGCAAAGCCAGATGAGCGGGTGGCCCCTAGCCACCTCCTAGAAAAGAGTCAGCAAGTCAGATAACCACCAACCTCTTTGAGAAGGAGAGCCAGGAAGAACTCTACCTCTCCACAGTAAACCCGTGTCGTCTATATTCTTCTTCCCTCTGCTGAGGCTCCCTACTCCCAACCAGCATGTGCATCAACGAGGAAGGCCAGTTGGTGGTAAGCTTCAGGAGGGCAGCTGGTAATGTCGCCCCCAGGTAAGCCTTGCTTCTGAGCAACAGCACCGCCTCATGCAAAGAAGTCACCAATCTGCATGAGATCACAGAAGCTTTGACAAAAGTTCAAACATCGGCTGCAGACACACGCCAGTGGCCTGTAGAAGTGGTGCTTATTCCTTGCTGGATTTCTCCAGGCTTTTTGAAACAAGAGAGTGTCAGATGAGTAATGCCGCCGTTCACTGTCACCGAGCTCTGGAAAGATGCTGCTGTTGTCTCTGATCACTCCTTCTCCCAAACACCCAGGTACCTCTCTGTCCTCTTGGGTGATGTCTGCAGACCATGTAAATGTCACCTTCACGCTGAGCCTCTTGAGAAGTGACCCCACCTTCCATCAGCCAGCACGGCACTAGAGTTTCATCTCAGATTTTCCAGGAAGTTTTCAGGACAGGATTTCGTTTGGGATGAAAAGGGAGATTCTGTAGTTATTGAGTATGGCATTCAAATCCTGGGTTCTTCAGTGATGGAGGAAGAGTAATAAAGAAAACTTGCTGATAGTCACGTGAATTAGACAAATTGGGAGTTCACAACAGTTTAAGGTACAGAAATAAGGGCTACTTGCTCTGAATGCTCAGAAACAATGCTCTGCCCACCACACCTTCCAGTAAACTATTCCGCTACCTTATTTTCCTATTTAGAATCACATCATTTCAGTCTTTTTTTCTCACTTTAATATTGGTTCTTGTATCACCATCTCTTCTGAAAATCACTGTCAAGTTAATGCCGCAAAAACCTTGTTTAATTATTTTAATAAAAACCTTAGCAGATCTGAGACTATTCTGGGATGTACACAGTGAAGTCAATTCCATGCATCACTGCTCCACACCTAGAATGCATTTTACCCATTATCTGTCACCCGAAGGATCCCGTCACCTTTGACCTTGACATCAGGTTCCAACAGGTGAGGATAGTTTTTGATAACAGCTGTGTATTTCAAGGTTTCTACTCAGTTAATACATGCCTTCTAGCATTCTCTTAGTTTGGATTTATCAATTCATATTGAGTTATCAATTCACTTTACTTGTATAAATCTCCCCCTTTGATCCCTATATTTTAGGAGTGTCTAGCCACACGCCTTTCTACCCGCAAACAATTGCCTTGAAATATAGCACATCATCCCAAACAGATTTTTTAGACTCAAAAGAGATAGAAAAAGAAATTAAGCTTCTTTTCACTCAGAGTTTTTCTGGAAAGCCAGAGTGGTATTTTATAAATACTTTTAAAAGTTGAGATTCAGAAATGTACCTAAGCCAAAGATAGCTTCTATCATTAAATGCAGATCAGTTCAAATGATCGGCCCATATTAAATTAATAGTCCAAGTATTCTATGCCTAGGAGCTGCTTCTCTCAACTTTATGAATGACCTAGAAATATGGTGTTGCTTTTTGGTGTGTTTTGGTTGCTTTTAAAAGTATATAATCCAGGACACATTCAGTTTGAGTATGTCAAATGGTTTCCAAAATAATATTTTATAGTTTATAACAGCTGCCAGCACTTTATTTTGTCAGATGTACAATTAAGCAACAGAAAAGGTGTGCTTAATTACCTTTGTAATATTTATGGCTTTGCAGTAATCTTAGTAATTCAAGAATGTGTAAATAATGATATATGGTTTTGAGAAAAATAGAAATAATTTATAGCTAGTTTTCTCTACTTATTTTGGAATAAGTTAGTTTTGAAGACTATCTAAAAAAAATATTTGATTTGAGCAACTACAGATATCACTCTTTTACTCAAAATCTTTCCGTTGTTTTTCATATCACTCAGAATGAAAACATGAACTCCCACCATAGCCTGCAAGACCCTCTACCACTGGGCCCTGTCTCTTTGCAGCCTCAACCCACTCTTCCCCTAGTTCATTCCTTTTTAGCCACAAAGGTCTAGCTTGCTGTTTCTGGATAATTCTAACTTCCTCTGACCTCACAGTCTTTGCACTTCCTCTTTTCTTTGCATGAAAACTTTACCCAGTTATTTGCACAAAGCTCACCCCTCACTTCAAGTCTCTGCTTAAATGGACCCTCTCAGAGAACATGCTGTCTAGATTAGCCTTCGTCTCTTCCTCAGTATTCTCCAGTCCTTTAAACCCTGCTTTGTTTTTCTTCACAGCATTTATCACTTCATGCAAGAGTGATTTATCAGCGGTTCCCAGTCAGAGGTGACTTTGCCTCCCAGGAGACGTTTAGCAATGTCTGGAGACATTTTTGGTTGTCACAATAGGAGGAGTATTACTGGCATCTGGTGGGTAGAGGCCAGAGAGGCTGCTAAACATCCTACAGAGCACAAGACAGGTCCCCGCAATAAATAATCATCTCCACGGTCCAAAATGTCAATAGAACTGAGGTTGAGAAACTCCTATATATTAATCATTTGTCTCCCCAAGATTAATATAAACTCCACAGAGGGCACTGTGTCTGTCTTGCTCACTTATTCTCAAAGCTTAGCTTTTTATGCATATATATTAAAAGGCGTTTGGATCCACACTGTTTTCCAAAATATGATACCAGACATTTGTTTAGTCTTCCTTTCTGTTCTCAATGACTAGAAAAGTACCTTTGACCTTATTAGATATTCAGCAAATCCTGGATCAGCATGGGAACGCTGGCACTCACCCTTCAGGGAAGGTCTTTTCTTCAAGAAGTTATGGTCTCCAATATATATTTATTAAAAAATAATACATATTTATTTTTTATAACTTGTACTAGGAATTCTCAGAATATTTAACATGGTGATATTAATCATGTCTTTAAACCACAATATCATTTGATCTATCACCATCATAGTGTTGCTGAGAACTTTGGATCATCTACCTTTAAGTATGAGAGTAAATGGATCATCTACCTTTAAGTATGAGAGTAAAACATCTATGTTGCTTACTAATTCATTTTAGATTTATAAGTCATAAATCTATTTTGAATTCTCTGGTTTTCCTTATATATCTGTCTCTGTTCCTCTTACATTTAGATCAGTGATCCAGTTGCAGCTGAATTCAGTCTCCATACCCAGACGTTTCTCTTCTCCATAAAGGAGCTCTGGATAGCTGATGGGTCTGTGGGCTTTGAGGAAGGAACTGATTTGGTCTTTTCTGAAGGTAAAGGCCCTTCTCTATCTAAGGAACTATTTAGTTATATTCATAGTTTGTACACATTTCAGTCCACAATCTCTAGCCTAGGGCTGGCAAATAAATGGCCCATGTAGAGTGTGACATCATTCTTTCTAAACTTAAAGACAAACATGTTAACCATGTTCTCCCTTCTGCTGAACCCTCAAAATCTCCAAGTCTGTAGTAATAAGACTTTGAAAGTCTCTCATTTTTTCAGGATAAGTAACCTATTTATTAAAAAAAAAAAAAGATCTGGAGAGAGTGATGCCATCATCTATCTCAATAATTTGTACAGTCATGCACCACATGACGTTTCAGTCTACAACAGACCACATTATACAAGAGTGGTCCCATATGATTAGTACCATATAGCCTAGGTGTGTAGTAGGTTATAACTTCTAGGTCTAAGTACACTCTATGATGTTTGCACAACAAAATGGCCTAACGATGTATGATCCGTCATTAAGTGACGCATGACTGTATAGCATTTCGCAATTAGGAAATTCTAGGAAAACCCTACATTTGGCATCTCATGTATTGGCTGCTTTTGACAAAATCTGAAAAATGTCTCCTTTAGGTCTTTATGATGTTTTCACTCTTCAGAAACATTTCAATCACTGGATTTGCATCTAAAAAAAGAAAACATAGATGCCAAACTCATGAACACACTTTAGCACACAACTCTCATCTGATCTGACTTCTTTATCATCAACATGACATCAGACATATATTTTCTTTCAGGTTCAACGATCTACGGTCATGTAATAGTGGACCCAGTTCAAAATTCAAGTGACTCTTTCATTGAGAAGGTGTTCCCATGCACAGGAGCAGACGGATATGTTCCCAAATACAGTCCAGAACATAAGGAACATGGCTGCTTGGCTGATTCACCCTCCCCACTCTACAGGTTCAAAATCCTGTAATGTGATTTTTGTTCTTGTGTTAACCATCTGCTCTATGGTCAGAAGCATACTACCATAGGGAGAAAGAAAATGACGAACAGGGAATATTATTACTACCAGTGGACAGTGTGGCTGGTCAATGAGATCTGTTGAGCCCAGTTTCATGAAAGTTATTCAATGGCAATTCTTGAAATCAAAAGTTTATACTTTAGTCAGGGAGGAACTGATGGACCATTCACTTTTTAATACTAGAGTTCAAAAGTTAATACCAAACATTTCATGTCACCTTCTAGGATTATCTTTTCTTCTCCAAGGTTTTTAACATTCTTAAAATATTTTAGTTGAAAGTAATAAAAACATTTTATTAGTTTTACCTCGCTATCTTCCCAATAGAATATAATTTTCCTAACAAAAATAACGTAGACAGCCTTACTCATTTATTAAATGAAACCTTACCATAGCAGATCACTGTAACCCCAACACCTATGTGAACACCCAGCCTCCTCTGCATTGGCTTTAGGCACCATTCTAAACTATATTCTAGTTTAAGGCTTCCTCTTCCTCAAGTGGAAATTGAGGAAATCAATTGGAAATTGAGTTCTAATTTTGAGTCTATCTTCTTCACCATCAACTTCACTTTAAAACAGTTGATCATTTTTCCTTCCTTTAATTAACAGTATAAATAAAAATCTGGCTTTACTCTAGATAAACATATGCAGTAGTGACAGCCTAATTGAACTGTGAAACACTACTGTCTCATACATTGGCCAAATTTGGTACTGCTTCTTTCACGTGTTTTTCAAGCATTTACAAAAGTTTCTCTTATATGAGTCCCCCAGCTCTCAAGGGCTGGCACTATGCTTGATTCCATTTCCATACTCTACCTCCTCCCACTCCTTCCCAGACCCCTGCCCCAGGATTAAGCTGTTTCTCTTCCTCTAAGAAATTATCACTTCTTTTGTGACCTCTGTAAAAGTGTTCTGTAGCTTTATATTTTTCCAATTATTTCTTCCAAAATGCAGTCACCACTCTTAAGAATGATAGAGTGGTTACCTTTCAGGAAGAAAAGTAACCATTCCTCAAATTTTGCATATATTAGACCCATAACTGTTATTTTAAGAATCCAAGGTTATAGAGAAGTCAACTTAGGGGAGCACAAACTAAATTCAAATTACTCTACAACGTGCTTTATATAAACACTGCGTTCTGCTCGACACTGATTGCTGCAATCCCACATTTTGGAAAAGTAAGCAGTAAGGGTTTTACAAAAGAAATCAGCATTATAAATAAAAATCTCAATTATCTGTGGGTAAACGAAAAGGACAACTGACAGATATTTTAGCGGAAGAAATCTAATTAAGACAAAAAGATAATGTCCTAAGGAAAAAAGTGAGTAAAAATCAAGTAAGAAATAAAAGAAATGGAAAGAAAAGACCACTTAAGGATTATAAAAGTTATATTTATTCACGATGCTACATTTATTGCATTCCCTTAGAAAAATGGAGAACTTTTTATGTATCCAATTTGCACATATAAAACTTTATACAAATTATGTGTAGCACATAAAGGCCTCTGGTACAGCTAAAATCCTGACACTACAATTTGGGTAATCCTGCTCAGGGTCTCCAGTTTATCAAATTTGTCCATAGAAAATAAAAACTGGAATTATAGTCAGTCTTGCTACTCACATTTAAAAATTATTTTAAAATATAATAAAATAAAACTTTCAATTACTCTGAAACTCAAAAACGGTACTCTGGAAGGGGATACATTTTGTTACCAATTTCAATTTAACAGCATGACAAACTCACACCTTATTTTGGCTGGGTCTTTTCAAAAACACAAAAAAATCACCTCAGTTGTGACATTATCTTTCTAAGTTGTAGCTGATTCAGAAGGTAATTTGTCAAAATATTTACCAAACAATTAAAAAAAATAATAATAATATTCCTTTTACAAAATGGTACACCTTAAGGAACCAAAAAATACTAAATGTCTTTGGCTATACAACTAAAAGGCCATTCTTCCAACAGAATAGGGCATATTCACCTCAGAACCAACTACGGAAACAGAAAGCACAAAGGAAATATGCATAGAATTTAATGATAATTTGTCTTGCCTTTTTTTCCCATCCTACTCATATAATAAGGAGAATGCAATTTACATAATCTTCCCAGATGAGACTCAACAGCACTACAAAGAAGATACCCAAATTTCTGCAAAAGGCAAAGTGAATTAAAACAATTACACAACTAAGTGAAAACGGAAGGGACAAATGTTATTTGCAATTTTCTTTTTTTTTTAACTTGGTTGCTTGTTTTTAAGCCTCACGAGTGTAGAAATTATAGCTGATAAACAAAAAGTCACAATCTTCACAAATGGAACTATAATAGAAAAATAAATCAAATGAAACATTTATTAATAAATGAAGCCTATTTTATTATTCAAGTGTTAATGATAAAAAAAATTTCAGCACAGCTGTCGCATTTAAAAAAGTGAAACTACATACTATGTTTCTAGCTCGGTAAACAGATGAACCTGATGTCTTTGAATGACATAACAATTGAGCATTGTACAGTACATCTTATGAAGACCCGTAAATTAAAGAACTACTGGTTTAAAGTTAGTGATTATGAAACAAATATGTATTCATAGTTTCAGCTTCTTTTTTCTTCCTCGACCGTCAGGTGCTCCATCCATTTTACGTTTCTGTGTCTACAAACAAACAGAAGGATTACTTTTCATCACAAGGATAATATTAACATTAAATATACTGGCAGAGACATGACAATACTTTACTAATAACTGCTACATAGTAATAAGTATTAGACTTTTCTTACCCAGGATAATCTTAATTCTCCAAACAATCTTATCTACTCATTTTACAAACACAATAAAAACTTTCAATGCTACTAATGACATAATGAAATCATTCACAATTAGCAGTAGTAAATCAATACACCAAACAAATGTATAACATGCCCTCTTACCAAAAGAAAGCAGTTATAAGTATATTATGAGGTTACAGAAATAACTAGATATTATCCAGAGACATTCATTTATTCATGATTTTACAAAGTAACTATTATTAAAATACAAGATGGCTTTTTTCTCTTAAAATTTTTACTTTCACATCGCTAGGATAGCACTAGGACAATATATGAAGGCTAGAAGTCAAGAGCAAAGGTTGTAAAGCCACCGCTTTCCCAGTATTTCTTTAAATATTCTAAAATTATAACTTGTATTCCCAAGGTCAAGTGTAGGCCCTCATCATTCACAAGACATACCTTCCTAGATTTTCACAAATCCCCATATTATGGACTACCATCATAACATGATCTTCCCCACACAATGCAATCAAGTTTAATTTATACTTTAAGTGACCCAAGGCTATCCTATTTACGAAAACAAAAAAACGACTAACATACAATAATAACCAAGTTATGTTCAAATTCTTAAAAAGAAAAAATTAAGTCCTCCATGAAAATATTTACATATTCGTGAATACTTACTGAAGGCTTTGGTCCTCTTTTCTTTTTCTCTGCCTTCTCCTTTTCTTCTAGTTCCATGTTTTCTCTTTCGATCAAGGTAATTAAGGTGTTACACCTCCTCTGGAGCTCCTAAGTTGTAAATATAAATTTACATGGTAAACTTGTATTTTCCATCTACAAGTGTTCATGATTACAATTTTAAAACAAAGGTTATGTTTTAATACAGTAATATAAAATCACTTACATGCTCCCAACAGATAAAATTTTAAAAAGCAAAAGGAAGTGATTTCCATATACAATCCATGCTATGAGGATAAAAAAGGTATTTGTAAATGTTTCTACTTCATTATTTAAAGCCATACTGCTGTGTATTCTTCATAAATATTTCCTTCACTTAATTAAAATAGTGAAAATGAACATCTCATAACAAAGGCAACACTGCTACTTAGTGGCTATGCCTGGGAACAATCATTTATATGCAAACTTAAAAAAAGTGTGTATATTTGTAGGTCAAAATCCCCTAGAACTAACTTTAATAAGAGATGTACACAATCCTTCCTTTAAAAGCATTATCAGTAGAATTATGGTAGTCAACGTATCACATGCCACCTTTCCCAATTTTGGAAAAATAGCCAAGGAAGTCTAGGATGAGTTCTACCTTCTCTCTCTCTAGCAATCTATGCAGCCTCCAGAAGAAATTTTCAAGTATAGTGTAGAAGTAGGAGATAACCCTGAAGAAAAAAGAAGTCCATTTGAATCACTGCTGGCTAGCAGCTCCCTTACTTACTGAGCAAAACTGTTTTATATGTTTCCTGTTCTAAGTGATACTACTAAACAATCACAACAAAATCATTTAAATTCTATTTTACAGACTATACCATACAAGGTTTAGAAATATTTGCAAGAGCATATAGAGACTGAAGGCAGCACACCACCTCCAAGTTCTGTCTTTCCCTCAACAGTTGTACTGAGGCACACACGTCAGGATGTTAGAGACGTGCTAAGCTATGAATCCTCTCGGCTCTTAGGTGAGAATTACGCCTCAATTATCATCATGGGGCCATACATATATTAACATTTTTTGTGCATGCCTTTCTATGAAACACGTTAGGAAGTAAACGCTGTTTTAGACCAAGGTGTTGTATTGGTAAACCAATGTGACACTGCATCTTGTTTCACTCAGTACAAATTCATTCTTCCTTATTAACTACATAAGTTGTTCCTACTTAGACACAAGGTAGAGTTCACAGCAATTGATTCTGTTTTCCTCTAACTACGTATTTGGAGTGCGTGTGTAGTGCAACATTTCCCAAACGAGGGTTTCAGAAAAGAGTAGCACCCCTCCTTTGATGTTTACTGAAAAAAAAATCCTTCAGTGGTCAAATATGAAGACTACACACTGTCCTGCCTCTTACAGAGTGACAATATACTGTAAATACACTGAGGGAAATCTTACAAATATAAAATGTTTAGACTTTGTTTATCCCAGTAGATCCCAGACTTAAGGACTACAGAACTTTTTTTGCATTATCACCATCCTGAAGAACACAAGATGAAGCAATTCATCAAAGCCAAACTTTTCTGAATTCTAATTTTAGGCCATTAGAAACAGAACTTCCTGATCACAAACAGCAAGATACTGGGAATAAAAACAAAACCTACCATTACAGTGGTACAAAAAGAGTGTTTCACCACATTAAGCTACTTTAAAATAACCCAGACTCAGCATTCTTATGGGCAGCTGTCTGGGTGCAGTAAGCCCTGTCTTTATAGAAATGTGCTCATTTACAAAACCAAAAGTCCGAACAGTGCAAATTTTAAATTGTAATCATCTCGTTCAGAAATTCAAACTGAGGGTGACATTTCCTCCTTGGAAAACTGATTAAAATTAGTATCAAAAACTAGTTCTATCGGGGGCTAGCCCCGTGGCCAGGTGGTTAAGTTCGCGCGCTCCACTGCAGGCAGCCCAGTGTTTTGTTGGTTCGAATCCTGGGCGCGGACATGGCACTGCTCATCAAACCACGCTGAGGCAGCATCCCGATACATGCCACAACTAGAAGGACCCACAACGAAGAATATGCAACTATGTACTGAGGGGCTTTGGGGAGCAAAAGGAAAAAAATAAAAAAATCTTTAAGGGAAAAAAAAAACAAACTAGTTCTATCATACATAGTGATGTTAAAAGACATGTAATATTTAGAGGATGGGACCAACAAACTTCCGAAGTTACCTATGATATTAGGTCTTTAACTGTGGACTTTTTTTTTACTGTTTTAACTATTTTCTTTAACTGTTTTCTAAGGAACTAATTCAACCTATGATACTAACAATATTGTAACAAAAATTAACTTCGGGGGGCCAGCCTGGTGGTTTAGTGGTTAAGTTCCTGCACTCCGCTTTGGTGGTCCAGAGTTCATGGGTTCAGATGCTGGGTGTGGACCTACACACCGCTCATCAAGCCATGCTGTGGCAGCATCCCAAATATAAAAAGCAGATGTTAGCTCAGGGCCAATCTTCTTCACCAAAACAAACAAAAAAGTTAACTTCAAAGATAGAATGAAACCACAATCTTCTCTTAATAAAATTTGAAGAGTTACCTTAGTTAAAGAATATACTTACTCTGAACTGTGTGCTACAAAAAGTCCACAAGCACTTACCATTGCAGTTCTGGACTTAAGAAACCAGTCAAATCTGAACTGAGGAGAGTTTCGAATACACTGTCGCAATTCATCATAAACATTTTCTTTGTCGAACCCAAGCTTATGAAGCATACAGATTAGAAAACGATCCTCTTCTTCAGTATAGTTTTTTCCTTTGTTAGTACCATATGATATTCTCAGCTGATGAAAAGGTGCTTTGTACCGTCCAATCTATCAAAGTCAAATTTTATATTAAACATAAGTCCTATATAATCTGTATTTCAAATTCACCTTTAGTAAAATTAGCTATAAATGTTGTATTTGAAATCAGAATTTCCTACCAAACACACCTCGATTACATTATATAATCTTTGTCCTGAAACAATTTTATACTCCTTATTATTCTAAAGAGAAATACAGAGGGGCCAGCCCAGTTGCACAGGGGGCAAGTTTGACTGTTCTGCTTCGGTGGCCTGGGGTTCACCAGTTCAGATCCAGGGTGTGGACCTGTGCACCACTTAGCAAGCCATGCTGTGACAGGCGTCTCACGTATATAAAGTAGAGGAAGATGGGCACAGACGTTAGCTCAGGGCCAGTCTTCCTCAGCAAAAAAAAGAGTGGCAGCAAATGTGAGCTCAGGGCTAATCTTCCTCAAAAAAAAAAAAAGAGAAATCTAGACTCTGCCTTTCTGATACTATATAGGAAAAGACTAATCCTAGTGCCTCTGACCCAAATATATCAACTTAAATACTAAGGTAAATTCTGTTGAGAATGCCTATAACTTTTTAATGTTTTTCTCTGAAGAAAACTTTAAGCCATCATTCTTATCCTTTTTAAAAGTTAACTCTCGGGGCCAGCCTGGTAGCACAGTGGTCAAGTGCGCACATTCCGCTTTGGCGGCCTGGAGTTCACCGGTTCGGATCCCGGATGTGGACATGGCACCACTTGGCACGCCATGCTGTGGCAGGCATCCCACATATAAAGTAGAGGAAGATGGGCACGGATGTTAACTCAGGGCCAGTCTTCCTTAGCAAAAAGGGGAGGATTGGCAGCAGACGTTAGCTCTGGGCTAATCTTCCTCAAAAAAATAAATACATAAAAAAATAAAAGTTAACTCTCATATTCACAGACAGGAGTTATTTTATTAACTACTATATTTATTAATACACAAAGTACCTTCGTGTCAAGTGCTTTTTTGATACTAATTCTTCTTTGAATTCTTGCCTCTCCCCTTTCAATCTGAGCCATTATCTTCTCTATGTCCTGGAGCTCATTGCATCTTTCCCAGAACACAGCTGTAAAAGAGTAAATGTCAGACAGATAGGATGAGTGGAGGAAAGGGGAGAAATATAAATAACATCATAAATGCTCTTATTTTATTTGCTGAGGATTAAGAAATGTTTCCATTTCTTCTACATCTAATACTACAAAGTAAGTTACTTAAAATTTCTCAATTTCCTTAACTGTAAAAAGAATGAGCTGAACTAGATGATTTAAGTATCTTCCAACTCTTCAATTTCTGCTTTCTGAAATTCTAAGCAGATCTATCACAGTACAACTACACATGTACACTTGACAATCCAATGGACTTCAGGAAATAAGCACATAGTTATTGAGAAGTTACAGAGAGAAATGAAATAAAAATGAAAGCACCATTATTCAGTGACCTATTCCTGGCAATAGGTAGTACACTAGAGTAGAAAAATTTTTTAAATACGCTATTTTAAAGAAGAGACACTAAACTCAATTTTTAAGAAACAGAACAAAACAAGGCACTAAGTTGTGGCAAAATTTAGCTTATCAAAACATAATTCAGAGTAAGAAAATACGAACTTTCCAACAGCTCTCCAAACGCTTGAGAACATTCTTATACCTGTTAAAATAATAACAAAATTACCTGAGTACTCAATGACCTCTTCTGGCGTCTTTCCTTCTACTTCTCTTGCTATGTTTTCAATATCATCACGACCCCACTTCTCATTAGCTTTGATAAACTGGTTAAAATCTCTCTTATTCCAATTGGTAAATCCCTTCAAAGCAATAGAGACAATATTTAACCACAGCACACTGAACTTGGAAAAGATGCTATTATACTTTACCAATGCTTCTAAGTATCACAGACAATAGTTTTCACTTGCTCTTGGTTTTTTTTTTTTAAGATTTTATTTTTCTTTTTTCTCCCCAAAGCACCCCCGGGACATAGTTGTATATTTTCAGTTGTGGATCCTTCTAGTTGTGGCATGTGGGATGCTGACTCAGCACGGCTTGATGAGCGATGCCATGTCGGCACCCAGGATTCGAACCGGCGAAACCCTGGGCCACCGAAGTGAAGTGCCGAATGTAACCACTTGGCCACAGGGCCGGACCCCCTGGTTTATCTTTTTTAAATTAAGTTCTTTTAAAGCAGTAACTTTTCATGTACACAGATACGGACTTTTAGCATTATATCACTCAAATACGCAAGCAATTAAATCTGAGTAGAAGAGATTAAGGAATGCTGCATGAAAAGGTGACATTTTTGCTAAGCTTTGAAGGATTAGTAGGAGTTTGCCAGGAAGAATGAACACAGGCTAAAGAGCAGAGACATAAGCAAGTGGGAAAATGGAAGGAAAATGAAGCTTATTTAAAGGTAAAGGCCAGATCCTGAAAGGCCTTTAGTGAACCCTAAAGGACGTTAAATAAAAAAGTACCAGGCAAAGGTATATAACTGAGAATTGTAACTTAGTAGCAATGTGGGAGATGGACAGGAAAATAAAGACGAGAACAATGGAAGAAAAGTAATCAAAAGGATAACCACTCTATCAAGACCAGTGCAAATCTATAATCTTCTCAACTATCTTAACAGCTAGTGACAATCAAAAGGTAGCATCTACCGATATGCCCATGCTTTACCGTCTCCAATTATTCCATTTTTGAAAGCAAGAACGTGTACTTCTTTATATACCTCAACACAACCTAACACAGTACCTTACAAAATAACTAACAGTAACTAAATTTTTGGTTGACTGAAGGCTATACCTGTGTTAGAAGCTTCTCTTTTTCCTCTAACTCTTCATCATTAAGGGGTTCAGCTTCATCAATTTTAAGCTGTTCTTCTTTTTGCGCCTGTGCTGCATTTGGTAGGTCAGGATTTCGAGGTACCTAAAACAAATATTTTTCTATGTCATCAATCACTAAATTTAGAAAGTATGTGATAGACTAAATTCCTAACCAATTAAATGACATTTCAAAAATTTTAATCCAACCATAAAAGAAAACATACCAATATCCTACATTTATTTATTAAGTTAAACAGAAACCAGATTAATTATGAACAAAGTGTTATTTCTATTACCTTGTATCCAATAGTTTTTCTGTAATATAGAATTTCTTTTTCCAATAATTCAAATAAGCGTGGAGGAAAGAACTGGAAATCCTGAACGTTGGGTTGTTTTGGAGGTCGAGGAGCCTAAACAAAAATAAAAATAGTATTGTCCATAAAGAAGCAACTGTTTTGCTTTAAATCTATCCCTAGTCTTCTTCATTCCATAAACCATGACAGCCAATTCTCCCAGCAACTGAATGCACCTTTCATAAAACTGAACATTAACCAAACTTTAAATGTACAGATTCAAATAGCTTTTTTTTTAAATAAATGCAATTTTTTTTTTTTTGCTGGGAAAGATCTGTCCTGAGCTAACATCTATGGCAAATCTTCCTCTTTTTTCCCTCTCCCCAAAACCCCAGTACATAGTTGTATATTCTGGTTGCAAGTCCTTCTACTTCTATGTGAGCCACCACCACAGCATGACTACTGACAGATGAGTGGGGTGGTTCTGCACCCAGGAATTGAACCTGGGCTGCCAAAACAGAGTACAGCAAACTTTAACCACTAGGCCACCAGGGCTGGCTCACAAAATTAATTTTTAGAAAACGTTTTTTTTTTGGTAAGAAAGACTGTCCTTGAGTTAACATCTGTGCCAATCGTCCTCTATTTTGTGGGGGACACCACCACAGCATGGTTTGACAAGTGGTGTGTAGGTCCACACCCGGGATCCAAACCCACCAACCCTGAGCCACTCAAGCATAGCATATAGACTTAGCTGCTATGCCACGGGGCCAGCCCCCTAGAAAACTTTTAATAACTAAAATCTGAAGGAGGTACACTGTTAGAAATCAGACAAAACCTAATTCTCAATCTCTTTTTATTGCAAGAAGAAGAAAAGTAATTTGCATGTCTAGTAATTTTAGAAATTTCTGTGCTCCATCAACTCACCTTGGGTGCTTTAGGTTCACTAACACGAAGAGCTTCCCTGAAATAGGCATCCACAGCATAGTTAGCTTTTCTTTCTCGTTTAGGTGGTTCAATCCACTCTGTGAATGCAATCTAGCAAATGGGAAACAATTCAAATCACCAACTTTTATTATATATAGTCACGAGTCTTACATGAATACAGTGCATACTATGTACTTTATTACAACTGTAAATGGAAAGATACTCATAAAATACTGAACTATAAGCCCCATGAGGATAGGGACTGTAATATCTTGCTCAACACTGTAACATATAGGATGGTGCCTAGTGAATAGCATAGTCATTCAGTAAGTATTTTTGACCAAATTAATAATTCTGTTAGGTGAAAAAAAAAAATACTACACAATGTATGCTATAATCCAAATCAGGAGAAAAATGTAGGTGTACAGATTTAGCCTAGAAAAAATTTGTAGGATATACATGTCTAAATGTTAACAAGAAAAAACACTAGTAGAATTATTTCTTCTTCTACACTGTAGATGTTTCCTAATTTCTCTATACAATTCCAAATATTACTTCTGAAATTAGAAATTTTCCCATTTAATTACTACTAGCCAATTCTGCTGTTTAAAAAAAAATCTAATAAGGTTGTGACAATTTTGTCAAACTTTCACTTTCAAATATTTCAAATTACTACATTCACCCCACACAATATATTTCACTATATTTCACATTATACTTAGTATACAGTAAGCTTCATCACATAAACTTTTAAAACATTTCAGAGTTTACCAACTGAAAATTTTAGCATTAAATTTAACATAAAAATGAAAATAATTTAGATGTGAATAAACAGAAATGACTGCTGTTGGAGAAAAATTTACAAGGCATTATACCTAACACTTAAAATTCCAAGTTTCAAGTAAAATAAAGCCTTCAAGTAACCAAAAACTCTTTCTAAATTACCTTTTGTTTTTCTCTATAATCTTCTCCTTCAAAGTTATAAACACTCGATTCTGTATCCATTGTAAAGTTTCTAAGTGAGCTTTCACCCATCTTGGAGAGCTTTTCATTCATCTCTGCAGTCTGGGGAACAAAAGGAACACATTTTTAGACTGAGAACCATAAAAGCATGACAAGAGTAGTCAAAATGAATTAGGCTTCACAGTACACAAAAGCATCTTTTGTAGAAATAAGGATATCTATAATTCACATATTTCCTCAGTTTTAAAATATTTTATATATTAAAAACATCATTTAATCCACATCTCACCTTCTTTGCACCTCTTTCCAAAATACCATCGATATCCTCATCAGTAATCTCACTTTCCTTTGAAGCAAAGACATGTGTTGCCCCATGTCTAATCATCTGAAGCATTTCATCTTTCCCAATTTTGTTCAGATTCTGATCCACAAGTCTTCCTGAGAAAAGATTATATTGTATAATGTTAATCAAACTTTATTTTACTGGAAACTTGGAATTTTAAATGTCAGATGTAATACCATGTCATTTTCCCTCAAAGATCAATCACCTCTGTTTATTCACATAATTTTCATTTTTACATAAAATTTAAGACCAAATTTTCAGTTGGAGGCTTTGAAATGTTTCTAAAGTTTATTACGTATTATGTAATGAAGCTTGCTGTATAGTGTCTCAATAATTCTGTTAGGTGAAATAAAATATACTCTTGTATGGGGTGAATAACAGTCATCTGGTATATGTGAAAACTGAAATTACTAGCAAGAGTTTTTTCAAGTATTAACAGATGAGAGCATTATAAACGCACAGTTTCTGATAAGCAGAAAGATGTTCATACCAATACTCCCAAAACAACTTGTTCTACTTAGAAAACTGAAGTACAAAAAACTCTTCATGTTGCCAAGTTTTATGTTAAGGACTAACATATACAACATCAATTTCTGAAAACTTTATAATCTTAAGAATTGAAACTATTGAAGGCTTATCTTGATCACAGAAAAAGTCCAACATCAGGAAACTAAGATCTTCAACTGGGAGGGATTTGGCCAACCCTATGATCTGTGTTTCCAAAAAGAGAGGTATCAAAACAAACAAAAACAAAATACCACAAAGAATTGTTTTCATCCTCAAAGGCCATTCACATATACTTATATAACGCTTCAATTTTCGTATTTCAACCAACTTGTAGTGAGTGAATAATGATTCAAGTTATTTTCTACAACTTCATTAACTATTTTATCATGGTTTTGGATCCCTAATACAACAAACAAACAGCTGTGATGTTCAAAGTCAGGCTACACCCACAGAACGTGCTTCTTTGGACTGAAAGTTCTCTCACTGTTATCAAAATGTCCCTAGGTATACAGAAACTACTTCCCTCTTGCACAAGGAGGGAGCTTTTCAGACATATAAGTGCTTCTGTGTATTCTCTTATTTTTAATTATGCCCCTTAGTCCACAAGAGAGTAACACAGAGGGATGCACATGAGGTATGCACTTGCTGTTCAACTACTGTGTCTATAAATGAGGTTAACAAAACTACCAGCACAACATTTTGCTCCAAAATTTGCCCCAGTAAATATTAAAAAAAAAAAACAAGTCAAAAGACAAATGGCTTTTCTAAGTTGATTGTAAAGGAATATTTTTTTTAATCTTTAAGAAAAAAACGTTTCAGAGATTAAAATAATTGAGAGCAAGAGCCACAAGGCAGGTGTTTTTCTAAAAGCATGGGTGAGTATGAGGGGAAAAAAACCAACCATTACATCACTCACGAGAAACTTCACTGTGTGGCAGGCCCCAGAAGTCCCAGGAAATTTCCTAATTAAACACTTCACTCTAACACTTAATAGAGTTCTTGATCCCCTGGTTGAGTCACTTCCTAGCTGCACAAACAATGGACAAACCTCTACCTCTGATGCAACCTCAAGCTGGCATGAAGACTAAAGGAGATAAGATGTAAAGTACTTAGCACATTGCTTAGCACAAAGTAAGCACTGAATGTTACGCATTAACAAAAACAACTAATAATAATAACATTTATTAACTGTCTTCGTCTATTCAGACCTATGGCTAAAACTATGGTTGCCATTATGAGATAGCAAATAAATGTAACATTCCCTTACATACATGGAAATTAAGAGACTGGTTGACAAAAACAAGACATATCATGGAATAATCAGTGAACAGTCTAATAGTATACCTCTCAACGACAGATAAAAAGTATACATTTGTGAGGCAATTTGAGAAGGAAAGAAACCAATGTGGGCTTGAGGTTACTGAGGGGTTCTCTTTCATTTTTCCATTTTACATGTCCCATCACCAACTTTATTCTGAGCTTCATGAAAACATGTCTTCCCTAAAAGCTAATCTGACATGAGAACTTAGTTTCCTTCAATGAATCCAAAATAAAATCCCACTCTCACTCTTTAGTCCTATTTACATCAACGTTTATTGTGTCTCTCTCTCACTACATTATAAACGCCTCAGAAGTAAGAAGACTTGTCAGTTTCATTCACTACTGTATTCTTAGCACTAAGAACAGTGTCTGGCCTCTGGCGGTGGCTGATCAATAACTAAGTGCACACTAGAAAAAAGAATAAAATTAGATTGGGTTCCCTTTTTATTTCTTCAGTATTCCCAGAGGAATCAATAAAATACTCAGTACATGTGAATCACACTCACCACAGCTCTGTTTAATATGTACCACACTAATACTGGATACTCTACACATTATCCCCTTTAATCCTTAGAAATCCTAAACAGCAGTTCCCTGTACCCCTATTTAACAGATGAGGAAACAGGCTTAGACAGTGTCAAAGAAATGCTAATTTACAGAGTCAGTAGTAAAACTTCAACCTTCATGAACCCAAACCCATCGTCTTAACAACAAAACTAAAGCTTACCATCTCTGGAATATAAACACTGTCGGCTGCTACCTTGATTCAATAGCTTGATTCAACAGATGCTTAACAGTGAGACTCTCCTTAAAAATCCAGGGAAAAAACATACATCAATCCAACTTGGTAATTTTTAAAGTTTTAAGACTCACCTTGTTGAATGACTATTGAATCCAATCTGAGTTTCATCTCAGCACGTTCCACTATTCTTTCTTCTACAGTGTTATCAGTTATAAAGCGGAACACTCTGACAGTCTTGGTTTGTCCAATCCTATGTGCTCGGTCCTAGGCAAAATACCATGCTATTTTGAATACAGTTAAAAAGTCACATAAATAACATCTGAATGTGTATAATGAGAAACAAAATTAAAATATTTTCAAGTATAAAATGCTTTTTAAAATACACAACAAAGCAACTATACTAAAACAGATTCACAGTACATTAATTTTTCTTAAATTCTCAAAAGTTTCTATTTCAATCAAATTAACTGGCTATCTCACAAGGGAAACTTAGGAGGTACAGAACATATCACAGTTGCTGAATCTGTGAGGAACTATCAGATTAATTTTACTAGGTTATACTGAGATAAAATACACACAATGTCTCCAGACAAGAGAAATTTGTGATTTTTAAGTTTGATGATAAAGATCTTTTTTTTTTTTTTTTTTTGAAAGATTAGCCCTGGGCTAACATCTGCTGCCAACCCTCCTCTTTTTGCTGAGGAAGACTGGCTCTGAGCTAACATCCATGCTCACCTTCCTCTACTTTATATGTGGGATGCCTGCACAGCATGGCTTGCCAAGTGGTGTCACGTCCACACCCAGGATCCGAACCAACGAACCCTGGGCCGCCGAAGTAGAACGTGCACACTTAACCGATGCAGCACCAGGCCGGTCCCGATAAAGATCTTTTTTAAATCTTTCTTTCCTAGGTTTAAGTTCAAAATGTTTTTTGCCTAAATCAAATCTAAATTTTGATTGCTATTAGGGAAACAAGCAACAAACAAACAAGCTCCACAAACAATATAAAAATCCTAGTCTTTAAATATCACTCAACTAACTACATACAAGTAGTCAAACTAATCTGAATTCTATTTTTTGTTTAACTTTGGGTAAGTTCACAAAACATATTCCTACAAAACATCCCTACTTCTAACTCATCAATTTTCCCTAGCCACCCTTACAAAAAGTACAGGATTAAACCCACCCTTACAACGACTATCAGACATCTAACAGTTGGGTTTATGGTCACCAATACCATGGGTCAAGTCATTAAAAGTATTAAACTTAAGAATTTGTACATTTTCCTATTAATCTACATACCATAAATTCCCTCAATCTAAGACTGATCTTCCTGATCTGGCCAAGGTATTCCCAACACATGGACACACATTTTAAGCATTTACTGTGGCAGGCAGGTTAGTAGCTCACCAAACCCACCTCCCTTTCAGCTTAGGATACAACTAAACTATCACTTAAAGATCACGTGCAAAATACCCTCACTGACCTATTAGGGTCAGAGAAAAATAAAATTCTACTAGGTTAAGTCACTGATATTTTGTTTATTAGCTTAGTCTAATACATCCATTAAGCACAGAATATATTTACTTGTTCTCTCTTACCATAGCCTGGAGATCTACTTGGGGATTCCAATCTGAATCATACAAAATTACTACATCAGCAGTAGCAAGATTGATGCCAAGACCACCAGCACGTGTGCTTAACATGAAAACAAACTTTGTGCTGTTTGGTTCATTGTATGCATTGATGGACTCCTAGAGACATCAAATAAAACAAATGTCAGAAACTATTTTTATCTGATGATTTTTTACCTTCCCTCCTCACATTTTACTCACCTGTCTCTCATCATGGGGTGTCTGTCCATCCAATCTGCAGTACTCATAATTTCTCCACATGCAATAATCTTCCAAAATGTCCAATACCCTTGTCATCTGACTGAAGATTAGTACTCGTGAACCTATCAGTGAATACAATAGCTCATTATCAGAAGTTTCAAAGTAAAAATAATTTACTTAAAAATTTAAGGCTAACCAAAACTAAGACTAACAAATCACCCCTTAATTATAAGTTACCTAGTTGGTTACAAGAAAAAAACTGTACATTATTTATTATCCAAGTCAGTTATTCTCCACATTTTTCCCATCATGGTACAAATAGAAAAGGGTAATATTTGTACAACAAACTAAGGTAAACAGAAAAGGGTATTTGCCTCTGGCCTGGAAGGTCTTGCCATCGCAAAGGCTGAGAAAATCATCATCTTTTTATCCCACATACATTTAAAACTAACCTTCCACCACCACCACAACTCTTCCATGTACACGGCCCTGCACATCCTCCAACACTCGCCCAATACCCTGGGTCTTATTCTGAAGACCCATTCCAGACCAAAAGACCATAAATGTGTGCCTCACATCTACACTGACTACCCTTCACTTACGACATGATTCAAATTATTCAACTGCCTTCCATTTCTTCAGCCAGCTGCACAATGGCTTCAGTAGAATGTGTGAAGACAAAGGAATCATTGTGAAAAATGATTATGAAATTATCTTGTCTTAGAAGCTGAGGCTGATAATCTGCTGTTGTCCCACCTTTCCATACCCCAAGTGCATAAGCATGTTCAATAGTCTCCATTTTCCCTGCAGAGTTTCATACAGCATTCACTAATATCTGAGTATTTCTACCAAGTTCTTGCCACTCTTCCCCACCAATTCAATTCCTTTAATTACTTAGCTTTGAAGGAAAGCATTTTAAAAAATATATTTCCACAAAAAGGTATAAAAAGGAAAAAGAAAAAATAAACCAATTCACTGACAACTCTTACAATATTTTTAATAGTCAACATCCTAGAGGAGATTCATCTACCGGTCTAACTGTCATTCTTATTAAAAAAATACAGAAAAACACAAATGGAGAAATCTGAAATCTGACTGTATACTTCATATTACAGAATGAACAACTTGTGTATAAAATCCCTTGATGTCTGGGATTTGCTTCAAAACAATCTGGGAGAAGGAAAGCAGGTATGGTGTAGGTGAAACTAAGTTTTGCCATGAGTTTGTAATTGTTGAAGCTGGCTTCATACTAAGTTCTCTACATTCACGGAATTTAAATACATCTGTATACCTACCACAGACATACTCATTTTCATATAAAGTCAGCATGTCATAAATAAAACTGCTTTGGGTACATGCCTATTATGTTTAATTAAATTAAAAAATCCACATAAATAACTGAAAAACACCACCATGAACACACCACCACCGCTATCTACAAAGGATCTGGGAACTGTGTATGGGTAGGAAGATCATTCTTGGCATTTTTATTTAAAAAACCCTGATACATATTTCTAGGGAAACATAAAATGAGAACTCTCCCCCAAAATCGAGGGAGTGTGGTTGCCCTAACTACTGATCACCTCCTAAAAGATTTAAGGTCTAAATGGGGGGTGTGATATAGAGCTCAGATAATGGATAGAAGTTGTTTTTTTGGGGTTTTTCTCCCCAAAGCCCCAGTACATAGTTGTACATCCCTGTTGTAAGTCCATCTAGTTCTTCTATGTGGGATGCCGCCACAGCATGGCTTGATGAGCAGTATGGAGGTCCACACCCAGGATCCAAACCAGCAAAACTCAGGCTGCCAAAGCAGACCACGCGAACTTTAACCACTACGCCAACAGGACATGGACAGAAGTTTTTAAATGTCCCACACTTCAACTTTAGAAAGTGCCAGAGTACTCATTTCAAAATGTAGTGCCCCCTCATTTTAACAAAGGAATTTTAAAACAGTTCCATTACTTCTCAATTGAATATCAGTAACACAAATACCTTGCTCTTTTAATTTAGGGAGCAGCTTGTCTAACACCACCATTTTGCCACTGTTGGTAACTAGATGCATATCTGTTGTATAAGGTGGACCAGGTTCAGCTCCATCAAATAGATATGGATGATTACAGCATTTCCTCAACTGCATCAGGATGTTCAACAACCTCATTTTGTCCATCTTCCCTGCAGAGTTTAGTATATCTATATCCTTCATTAATATCCGAGTATACCTATTGAGAAGAAAAATATTTTAAGAGGGCTCAAAGGTTCCCTGACCAGTCCCTGCCACTGTACATACTTAATCCCCTTCCTCATCTCAACCCAAAAATACCTGTAAAAAGCAACCCATCAACTTCTAAGATGTGGTGAGGAGTCTATCTATAACCTTCCTTTTTTCTTCTCTCTTTATTGCCTTCAGTGTTCTAATATTCACAGTTATGCTTTGGGCCTTGAGGCTCAAAACAGTACAAAATCATCTCCCTGGGATGAATTCAAACAAAGCAATATCGATACAACCATTTTTAAGTAATTAAGCAAAACTTGGAACGTAAGTTTTAAACACAATTTTAATTTACAGTCTTTTATCCAACAGAAGAGTGCCACTATCCAACAACCATTCAATGTAGCTAGTGTACCATTTGGGTAAGAACATTAAGATCCAAAAAGGGAGGAAGAATCATAAGAGGGTAAGGCATGACGATGACAATTAAGATGAATACAATGTGATTTAACTATAAGTAAAAGTACATGGGGGTAGGGGAAGATATGAGGGCAGTGAAGCTACAGCCATAGGCTAAAGCTGACCTGTGTGAAAAGCCTTGCATGTAGACTAAGAACTTAGACATTATCCTGCAGGAAAGACTAACCTGTCCAAATACCAAAGTTTTATGACCTTGAATCCTCTGAACAAAATAACTTAAATAACGTAAGGAATCTATGTTTAACAACTCCAATTATAGGGCACAAAATATTAGTCAAAGCAGACCTCTCCACCACAAGTCTGACTGATATAAAGTTCACCAATATGTGTAACTAAAAATATCTCTTCCCTTAGCAGTGACTCACATCTGAGTTCTCTATTTTAGAGCCATACAAAACAAGCCTATTAAAAGTCTTTCAAAAGTTTTAAGGACATTAGGATGACCTATCTTCTACAGTGGTCCTCTATTTCCAGATACATGCCCATTTCTTTACATTGTATTCTTTCTGTCCTTTTACCAACACCAAGCCCTTGCAAATACTTATCCATATTAAGTATGGAATCAAATATACTTGAGAAGTGGTGTAATCAGTAAGGAATAGGGTGGCTATTTATTTCCCTCCTTTGAACACTACATTTATATTAATATATGCTAAGGTAACAATCTTTTTCTGCAGCCACTTTACATTGTTGATTCATGTTGAGCTATCTACAAAAAAAAAATTTAATACTAAATCAGTAGTTTCTAGCCTTTGGATTTCATACATCCATAGAACTTAAAAAAAGAAAAATGAAAAAGATAGAAGAAACTTAAAAGTTTTTCAACTTTTCTATTTCCCTCTACATAGGTGTTTAAAAACAGCTACGATATATCATCACCATAATTTCACAAAAGGACATTTCATCCTGCCTAAAATAAAACTCAGAATGGAGTCTTTTAAATTAAATAAATGTAGCTTTATGGGGTAAAAGAAAGAACGTAAGTTTTCTACTCTCTCTATAAACAATCTCCAATTACATCAGAGACCAACACTAATCCATGATTCAGTATTTATGAAGCACCAAGTTAACCATATGTCTCGTGGCTATGCCACCACAACTTCTTTTTTAAAAACCCAAGTAGAGGGCTTTATACGTATCCCTGTTTAATTAAATGCCAAGTTTAATTTTTGGATTCATAAACCTCCTATCCTGATTCTGTCATCTAATAATTTCAAATGTTGTATCATAAATTTCATTACCAAGTCCTACGTTTTATGACCAGAAAACTCTTCAGGCTGAGTTCAACCCAGCAAACAGGAATTCCTTGAAGACACTTGAAATTAGGAAAACAAACCACAAATGAAAGGAGCGAAGAATCAACAGCGATTTCAAAAACGTCTCAGAACACTTACCATTCCCTTTGCATTTTGCTGAGACCCACATAGATTTTTACTTCCTTCTTTGGAGGCAAACTCTTTTCAACATCAGCTTTAATTCGACGAAGGAGGAATGGACGCAAAACCTTAAAAGAGCACAAAGAAATGAAGATAACCTTATTTCTAAAGTAAGTATTATTTCAGGATCTCAAAACTGTCCATTAAATACATAAGAAAGAAATTTACCTGCTTGAATACCAAGTGATTTTTAGGACTTCTCCCTTTCAAATTTATTATATTACTGAGTTTCTGAAGGATAATAATACTAGATCATTATTTATTCAATACATATAATGAGTATATACTTGCTATACTCTCGTAAAATACTACAAATATTAGTAAATTTTAAAGATGTTCTTCACATTCACTGCCTTCCAGGTTTAAAACTAGTTACATGCACGTAGATTATCTAACATTACTTAAGAAACGGCTAGGTCCACATTAACACGTTTTTAAGTTACAGTTTTTAAATTTACTATCTTTTTCTTAAGAAAATAGACCATATGTATACAAATCATGAGTATACAGTTCAATAAATTTTAATCAAGTAGCCATACTCATGTACCCATTACCTAGATAAATACAACACCCCTAGAAATCCTTCTCATAACCTTCCCAGTCACTATTCCCCTTTTCCTTCCCAAGGGTAAGCAAGAGTCTTACTTTTT
This sequence comes from Equus przewalskii, assembly GCF_037783145.1. NCBI lineage: Eukaryota > Metazoa > Chordata > Mammalia > Perissodactyla > Equidae > Equus > Equus przewalskii. Next base: position 88,385,030 of record NC_091832.1, read on the forward strand.
AAGATCATAAATTAGTTTTACCTGTTATTTTTAACTTCCTATACATAGACTCATACAGTATACGCCCATGTATCTCTAGTTTTTTATTCAACAGTATGTTTGTGAGACGTACCCATGTTATATGTAGTTCATTTTCATAAAATAAATCGTAAAATATTTATAACACTAAAGATAAGCCTTTATTTGTATCTTCCTTTGTTCTATTTATACGAGCTATAAAAATATGATCATCACAAAACAAATCAAAAGTTCCTGAGAAAAACGATGAGCAACATTTCTCTAGTATCATCATGTAAGGAAGCTAGTACAGCCCTAACTGGCAGCACCAACTGCCAGACACGTGAGTGAAGAGCTTCAGCCCCACTGGGCATCTTTCAGAACCATCCAGATAAATGCAGCTGTATGAATCCAGGTAAAACTAGCAAAGAAATCACTCAGTCGACCCATACATTCTGGAAATTATTAAAATATATACTATTAAGGTTTTTGAGCGGGGGTTGAGGGGGTGGTAGGAGGGTCGCCAACAATAGATAACTGATACATCAAGAAAGAATTCTCATTCCTAAATACACCCATGCTGATTCTGAATATCCTCTTTAATTACACAACAGGAGCTGCAGTGGGAATTTCACGACAGAGTATAGGAAGGTAGCTACCAGATCTCTTCTCCCTGATTTGATAAGTACCTTCATACTACTCTCTGAACAAAATAAACAGATGCCAAAACTGGTTGATTCTGTCATGTGAGTTGTTTTAGTTGCTTTACCTACGTGTACCTATTTATTAAAAAGAAGTCTACATATACCCTCCAAAATCATTCAAGTAAGTAAATCTAAATTGAGTGCTTATATGCTCAAATGCCACTAAATTGAAACAAAATTGTCTAGGAGATTGTTACCTTCAAAGTTTTAACAAAATTTCAGTATATAAGAATTTTAAAGTACTTTACAATATTTGAAATTTCACAAACTTATTATTTTGCCTCTGTTCAAATATCTGCTATGAGCCAAGCACTGTGCTAGAGATACAAGGACAGATATAAGACATGTCTCCTGACTTTGTGTTTACAATGCAGCAGGAAAAACACTCATAAATTAATCATTTCAATACCCTGTGCAAAGTCCTCTAGTATTAGAATGCCAGGATTATTAAAGAAGGGATACAGAGTCTTTAGGCTGGCCTCAGCCTGGACATTTAGTGGAGAAAGTAACATCACCAGTGAGTGTTGGACTAAGTATCAGAAAAGAGTACAGGACAGGGGATACTAGATGTGGCAGAAAAGCTAACCAAGAAAAAACAAATTAGAATTAGCACAGTGTTTATAGAAAATTGACAGTGGGGTCTGCAATTCTAACAAATTAGAGGTTGATATAAGAGGTAAAACAGAAGTTGGAGAATGTTAGGCTAAATTGTTGGAGAGGAGGGCAATTTGGCCTCCCAGAGGAACATCTGTAATGCTGGGAAATATTTTTGGTTGTCACCAACGGGGACATACTACTGGCCCCTAGTGGGTAGAATGTCAGGGATGCTGTTAAATAGGAAAAACACCTTCCCTGTCCTCCTCAAAAGTATCCAGATGGAAAAGTCAATAGAAGTTGAGAAACCCTGAGTTAGGTCATGAGAGGCCTTATATGCCATGTTTCTAAGGTCTGGCTTTATCCTGCTGGCCAGGGTATCTTAACCTGGCCGTCTGTTAAGAGAAATTTCTCTACCAACCAACTTTCACTTGTGAATCTTCACTGAAAGGAACAAAGCTATACATCATAGCAAAAACATATCAACTCTGCTCACAATGCACTACTAGCAGTTGCTTAGTCACTGGATTTAAGAACAGATGAACCTTTAGCCTTTCAGAACTGAATCTGCTAGATTCTTCTATGGACTATGAATGGAACTAAGCTTTGAATACTCATCTATACTAGTCCTTATGCAGCTCTTATTTCCCCTATTGTTCTTTTTTTAACTCTACGGGATAACTTTATTCCTTCATTAATTTAGGATTCCATCAGAGGTCCTAACACTAAAACCACCGTAAATCACCCCCTACCGCCATTATAAGATTACACAGTTAAGTAGCAGGATTCAAACAGATCTGATTCTAAAGCCACTATGCTTTTTTAACAGAAAAATAATCCACTAATTTAAATCTCTATCATTTTTCCCATTAGAAATGCTTTAACCCTATTCCAAACTACTTACCATATGAAGCCTCTCAACTAGCTTTTGATCCCCAAGGCAATTATTTGTATCAAACCAGGAATCAAAGTCCTAGATTAACAAATAAAAAACATATTAAAACGAGAGATAATATTAACTACAAATACCCTGTTATGCTAGATATGATAACGATTTCTAGAGTTAGTTTAATATTTGAGTTGTGAACTGCAAAACTCATTTAGTTCAGTCCCCTATTTTTCGTGTGTGTCGTTATTAACAACTAATTTTAGAACAAGCTTGAGAATCATACTACTCCCCAAACACTTTTCCCAAAAATGTCAAGGTAACAAGTTTCAGAGTGAAAAGAAAATAGTTGGAAATTGAGTTTTATAGAATTATAAAATTAATATTCTTGAAGAAATCCTTCCTCAGTTTCAAAAACGCTTAACGATTAAAATCACTTTGCAATTCGTCCTCTAGGCCACTCAGGCTACTCAAATACAAAGTTTCCAGAGCCGTGTCAATTTTAATTGGACTTAACTAAAAGTGAAATTGAGATTACCAGCATTTCATTAGTATTTAGCTAGGATGTGCATAAGGATAGTTCCCTATCCTTATCTCTTGAGCATATTTATTATATACTTGCGTTGTTAGTAAACATGATCTTAGAATTCACTGTGTTAACTAAAACAAAACTTTAATAGAGATGATTAAACAAATGAAGTGACAATGCAGTAAGAAAAAGAAATTATCTCAAAAACAAAAACATCAAAATACATAAACGCAGAACTAAAGTAGCTTTCTAAGACTGACTGAATGTCTTTCAAGAACACAAATTTCTCTTTTCTTTCAAAATGATCCTTAACACAACAAACCAAAATAAACATCTTTTTAGAACTTATCTAAATAAACATATCATGTAGAGCTCTTCAAAACCACACACACTCTACCTTACCCGGCCCCCCGGCCCCCAGCCCCCAGACATGGGAACAAAGATTCAAAAGTGAACCCTGGTCCAGCAAGAAACTAAAGTTACTAATATTCATATATTATATTCCTACGTACAATGAATAGCTCAAATAGCTAATTAGCCATTTCTAACACTGCAAATAATCTATTAAGGGTAAAGATTGGGTTCTATGTTTGTTAGACCATAAAAAAAGTGGCTAGACAGATTTCACGAAAATTGAAGGCCATCTTGGGGACTTCAAACACAGGGAATGCGAAGTACATAAATTCAGCTGGAGAATACCCTGAGCAGTACCCTAAGAACATGGGCAGTCCACCGAGAGCCACTGACACGATGTCAGGCCAACATGATTACGAAATAGGAATGTGAATCTATGACATTCCAGAGAGAAAACAATGATTTATAAAATGAGATTGAAATCAAAAGCCACAAAAGTAAACTCTCGGGATGCATAAAAAACACAGTAGGTTACACCAGGCTAACTGCCTAAAAGCATGAAAAACTAATGATTATCTCAAGCAGTACTGAAAAGTAGGCCAACTCTATTACAAAAATACACAGCATGAAACAAAAACGCTATTATTATTCCAACCAGAAAACAATAAGAAATACTTACATCAGCTGAATTAAAGACATCTGGCAACAAAAAATTAAGAAGTGACCAGAGCTCATGCAAGTTGTTTTGAAGAGGTGTTCCAGTTAACAATAGTCGATTTGTAGTCTTGAATTCCCTCACTATTTCTGATAACTGAAAGACCAAATTCATCATTAGCATATTCTGTATATTGACCAAATTCTAAAGGAAGGCACAAATGATTTTCACATCTAAATAACAAATTACCTTGGATTTTTCGTTTTTGATCCTGTGAGCTTCATCTATGACTAAGTACCTCCAATTAAATTTTTTGAAAACAGACTTCTCTTTAATAAGCATTTCATAAGATGTTACACAAACATCCCACTCTCCTGGTAACAAAACATCTCTGACAAAAGCAGCCTGTAAAAGAAAAAAAATTACCTCATGCAGAAATAAACTACATATTAAATTTACTGACGACAAGTGATCTAAAGCAGTAGTCCCCCCTTAATTGCAGGGGATACATACCAAGACTACCAATGGATGCCTGAAACCACAGATAGTACTGAATCCTATATATACTAAGTGTTTTCCTATACATAAATATCTATGACCAAGTTTATAAATTAGGCACAGTAAGATTAACAATAACTAATAATAAAATAGAACAATTACAATAATATACTGTAATAAAAGTTATGTGAACGTGATCTCTCTCAAAATATCTTATTCTAACACTCTATACACCTTTGTTGTTATGATAAAAGATGACAAAATGCCTATGTGGTGAGATGAAGTGAGGTGAATGACATAGGCATTGATTGTGATGTAGCTTTAGGCTACTATTGACCTTCTGACGATAAGTCAGAAGGAGGGTCATATGCTTTGAGACGGTGGTTGACCTCGGGTTAACTGAAACCTCTAAAAGTGAAATCAGAGATAAGGGGGACACTATGGGATGTAAAAGGGGTGGGACTATTAAAAAGGGATAGAGTTATCTACAGTATGCAAGCATCTATAAAAAGCCCAAAATAACTTCATAATCATTAAGTGTCAGAGCCATTTAGCAAAAAATAATTGACAAAATTATCAGTGCAAAATTCAACAGACTAACTCCTTAAAAGGTCTTCTTTCTTCAATTCCACTAAGTGCTAAAATTCTTAGGCAACAAGTTTAGGCAAAGGAGAGGGGGTTTCTGACATAAAGATAGAGAACTGAAGGATAGTTTGCAGTGAGCACTTTCATTCCTTTCATCTTTATAGATCTATTAAGATGTTGCTATTGTTATTCTCATTTTACAGGGTGAGGGACTAAAGCAAAAAGTGATTAAATAATTGGGTTGCAAAACATAAAAAGCAATTTGGGGACTTAAAATACCCAAAGTATCTATAAAGGGAGAAAAGAAATCTAAAATCATTACTGATAGCCAAATGAAGGGAAAGCAAAATTAAGTACACAGTCTTTCAATATAGTATGAGTGAATTTTTAAACCTGAACTTTATATTCTTAATAGTGTCATTATCTCCATTTCTTCTTCCAAAAAAGATGGGTCAATTGATCAACATATTAACTTATTTCCATAGATATCATACCAACTCACCAATTACTATAATTCACTCAGTCCATCTTCAAAAACTACTCTTTTATCACTATTACCATCAATCTAAAAATATGACTCCTCAAATTTCCAAGCACCTGTCACTCAAGACTTCTTTTAGGGGCCGGCCCAGTAGCACAGCGGTTAAATTCGCACGTTCTGCTTCTCAGCGGCCCAGGGTTCACCGGTTCGGATCCTGGGTGCGGACATGGCACCACTTGGCAAAAGCCATGCTGTGCCAGGCATCCCACGTGTAAAGTAGAGGAAGATGGGCAGGGATGTTAACTCAGGGCCAGTCTTCCTCAGCAAAAAGAGGAGGATTGGCACTAGTTAGCTCAGGGTTAATCTTCCTCAAGGGGAAAAAAGTAAAAAGACTTCTTTTAAAAACAAGAAAATGCAGGGCCAGCCCCATGGCCTACTGGTTAAATTTGGCATCCTCCAGTTTAGCAGCCCGGGTTCATGGGTGCGGACCTACACCACTCATCAGCCATGCTGTGGCAGTGACCCACATACAAAATAGAGGAACACTGGCATGGATGTTAGCTCAGGGCTAACGTTCCTCAAGCAAAAAAACAGGAGTGGTGGTGACAGATGTTAGTTCAGGGCAAATCTTCCTCAGGAAAAGAAAAGAACCAAGAAAATGCTTCTAGAATGAGAACACAGCCTTTGATTTTATACAACCACTCCCAAAAAGCAGGAGAACCAAACTATATTCTTTAGAGTTTTCCACAGCTTTCTTATAGCTTTCTACAGTCTACAACTCCTTTTCCTTAATACGATAGTTAACCACCAAGACAAAATTACATTTGTAAATTCCTAATATTTATGAAGACCAAGTTTATTGTTGGACTCCTCTTTTATCCTTCCTCCAACTGTTCCCCCTCCCTGTAACCTAAATTTAAATTCTTTTAATATCAAAAATCTAATAAAATATGAGAAACTTACTCTTTGTTCTTTATCTCCTATCAAACAAACAGATCTAAGTGTTGGTACCCATCTCTTGAATTCACTCATCCAGTTGTGTAATGTAGACTTAGGAACCAAAACCATATGGGGACCAGGAATGTTTCTATAGTGTTTCATGTACCCAAGAAGAGAAATTGTTTGAAGAGTCTTTCCCAGGCCCTGAAAGAATAATCACAAAGCAATGAAACACACACAAAAAACAGACTTCCATATTTATACTTTCTGACATACATAGGAATATCTGAAAGAAAAGCTATGTGTTTATAATAGCTATAATGGCAAGAAATTGATATGTGCCAAGTTTGAGTGTTACACTATTTAAGTCACAAGTCTATGACGGAAGTACTATTACCATCCCCATAAGGTCCAGAAGTTTAAGTGACTTTCCCAAGGTTACCCAGCAGAGCTAGAACTGAGACCCATTTCTTTTGACTCCATACTTTCTCCAAGCTAGTTAAGTGCTTAACACTATAGCTATATGGAAACTTTCTTAAACATCACTACATAATTAGTAAGTACTAAACAAGAGATAAAATGTTTCATGAGACATAACTATACAAGCTGCCACCCTGAAGAAAATACTAATAATAAATGAGACATTCAATTGATTGCTCTATGTTTTATAGAGCTGGGGGGAAATGGCCAAATCATTATATTACAAAAGTCAACCAAAAGTATGCTTCTCAAAATGTATTATTTTTAAAATTATTACACTTTCATGGATGATAATTCCTCACAATTGAAGTATAGATGCCGCTTATGCAACTAAAGCAAGCTGCTTTTACCAGTTTGATAGACGGTTAGTTTGCCAACAGTTCTAGACTGTAATCGACAAAAACTTTGTTATACTATCTTAACTTCTATAAATGTAATGGTATAAAATATTTTACATTAAAATATGGTTTTCTAAAAAACTACCAAACACATACCATTTCATCTGCAAGGATACCATTGATGCCATTCTCATACAAAGAAATAAGCCAATTTAATCCTCGGACCTGATAATCTCTCAGTTTACCCCATTTTACATCTAAAAACAAAAGAAAAAACACAATGCACATTTTAAAGACAAGAAATACAGGGAGGCAATCCCTTTCATCTGCTACTCAGAGTGAGTTTCACTTGGGCCCACATGTATTTACTCTGACTTTACTTTCTTACTAGGTTTTAAGAATGAGAATTTTGCAAGTTCTAAGTCAACAGAGATAGCTGCTGTGGTCTAGAGGGGAGAAGGAGGAAATACATACGGAAGATAATAGCCAAGGGCAGGAAACATGACTATGGGCATCAGAGTACCACCCCAGTCACTCAGTTCCTATGTTACCCATCTACTGGTCCTAGACACTCTTTAGCCTCTTTATTCCCTTTTAATGTTATCACAAGTGTTTCTAACCAAGTGTTTTCACCTTCTATCATGACCCAAACAGAGGCTCTCTGGGGATTTTGTTTTCTTCCTCACAAAGGGAAATAAAAAGATTGTATTTTCCTTTACCCATGTAAGTTACTCTTCTAATAGGTCCTATAAAGAGAGACAACATCTCTTTCAGAGGTTACTACATATTTCCCACCTGAGAATAATTACTAAGTATATGCATTACAATCACCAGATTTTTTTTTTAAATATGTACATTCTGTACCCTACCCCCTTTTCAAAAACATTGCTTTAAGATGAAAAGTTAATCAATGCTGGGAAAACTAGCTACACTATAGGAATGTGGAAAAGAGAGAACCCAAATAATTTAAATTTCCTCTTCCCTTCCTACCACACATCTGACTCTGGCCTGTAGCTTCAAGAAAAGAAATGGAAACTGGGTAGTCTGTAGCCAAAAAAAATCTGAAGGTACACACTTTAAACACACTGCTGAAATTCTAACCAGATCCTGTCTTGCCTGAAGTTCAATTTGCTAAGAGTTAAAGATTACAGATAATTAAATAACAAATCCAAATTGTACGTCCTATATTGACCTTTATAATTTTTTTTTGTTGTTCGCAACCACCATGATCACACAAACTAGTCATCAAGTGAGACAGAAAAAGGTTGGGAAAAAAATGCTAGGCTTCAGTAAAGACAAATGTGCCACCAGACAATCAAGATTATATATAAGTAAAACTTAAACCTGGTTAACCATGTTTTCTTTCAGACAACCATTAGTAATAAATATATTTCAGAAAAAAAATAAAAATAAATTAATACAAAATCAGGAGATAAGAAACAAGTCTTCATGAAGTGCCTTTTTTTTTTTACACACTAGTTTTTATAGTTGCAGTAAACAATAAGGCAAAAACCATCCCTAGTTTTACATATACATTTGGGCAACAACAAACACACTAGTAGGGCCAGCCCCTATGGCCTGGTGGTTAAGTTTGGTGCACTATGCTTTGGAAGCCTGGGTTCAGTTCCTGGGCACAGACCTACACGCTGTCTGTCAGTGGCCATGCTGTGGCAGTGGCTCACATACAAAAAAAAAAAAAAACAAAAAAAGAGGAAGACTGGCAGCAGATGTTACCTCAGGGTGAATCTTTCTGAGCACAAAATTTAAAAAATCATATTTAAAAAACCCAACAAACACACTCACATTTTAGCTCCCTTTGAAATACAACACCACTATCATACTAGTATACTATCACTTCCATCAAAAAAAATCAGAAGTATATTTCATAGCCAATAAATTTCCAAAGATTCCTGAAAATTTCCTTCATAAATTATAGCCACGACATCCAAAACACTAACCAAAGGATGTCTAGAAAAGGGATTTTTAAAAAAATCAAGTAATTAAATAAACGTAACATACATGATGGAGAGTCTTCAAATCGAGTGCAAACATTGGTTGCTTTGGAGCTTTCTGTTAATAGTTCTTCATCCTCCTCTTGTTCTGTTCTACGGTGCCGGTAGCTGTCAAGTTTAAAATAAAACCAACTGACTTGAGTTTTGGCTTTAATTTTAACTACCAGCTACTATTTCCACTTACTAGTCAACTGGCTGACCAAGACTCTACAATAGTAATTTTTTAACAAACATCTGAATTAAGATTAAAAAAGTGAACAGTAGAAATTATTACTAAATACATACCTGAAATGGGTTTTCTAAAACATACAATGATTGTTAAAATAGAGTAATACATTAGGTTAACCAGAACTTGATAAACTTAAACGAGATAATCTAACTTCAAGGAAATATACTGTCAGAAAAATCTCATAATTTGTATTTTTACATCACCCTTTCAAGTATTTTTGTTAGGAAAAAAATTAGTTTCAGAAATCACACTTTAAAAACTGCAACTTTCACCCAAAGCTGGAGAATATGTAGAACAGACTTAGGGCTTAAGCAACGGACTCTTAACCAGAGATTCATCAGTTACTCAAAGCTCTTTAAATACACATGCCCAGATTCTACATCACAAGAGTGAAATACATCCCCTTAAAAACTAATTTTCTGAAGTTAGTAATATTGCCAGATTTCTTAATCTCTAAAGGACTCAGGTGAGTAAAACTACTTACTCCCCAATTCTGGAGCTTCCAGTTTTATACCTTTATACTTTGAACCAATATTTTCATTTAAATTAGAAAACAACAGTAGATTATGACACTCGTGACCTCTAAATCTAATTTATTGCTTGATTTCTACTAAAACTACATGCTTGGTGGAAGAGGATAATCACCTTTCCCAGACAGAGCATTCCTCAGAAATTCAGGCCAAGGCAATAAATACGCAAGGATCTTCTTGTTTGTTTTATACGCTTCTAAGTAGAATGTCTTAGCGTAAGTGTTCTTATACTTTTCTGCAGTCTAACCCTATAAAACTTAGTGCAAAGATCTACCCCTAACCCCAATTTATTCGCCATAAACTAGGAGTGAACTTTGTTTTTGTTTTTTAATAAAATCTCCTTCACAATATATTATCAAGATGGTTGATTATTATGGTCATAAAACTGAAGATACAGGCTGGAATGTGCTTTACTTAAAACTGAGGCATCACTGAATATAACTGTGGCTGATAGAAGGAAAAAAAGTATGTATGTCCTCACACCCAAGGACAGTACCATCACCCTCATTACTTTGCAGAAGCTAACTTTCCACTAAGATGGTTGGAAGAGCAGAGAAGAAATCTGTTAACCAAGATTCCTTTCCCCCAATACTAATAAGATCAAGTTGAACAACAATTTATATATTTACTACAGAATATCTTTATCTTATAGGATCTCAGCGGTATTTCTTTTCATGACTTCATATTGACTACCCCATAACAATATCCATTTCCAGAGCATGAGTGATGCTATTTAAACAGCTACAAACTTTTCAAGTCTGAACAATTTAAATACACATGAAGTACAAAGTTCTCTCTTATAAAGTTTCGTAAGTATTAAAACAAAAGCACTTTGGTGACACAATGGAGAAAGAGTAAGATATACTGGATGAATAGAATACTTCAAATAAAATTAAAGTATTATATGCTCATGTTTGATGATAATCCCTTCAAGATAGAGCTCATACTTCCATGCTTCTGTAAACTGCAGTAAATTTAACATTATTGATATCAGTTTGTAATTTCCTCTTTTAGATAACTGCATATTTTAATTTCTGATCACATTTCATTTTTCACTTTGGGAATTACAGAAGGAGCTGAGATTGCCCTAAATGTATTAATTAATACTAATTAAACATCTTAATTATCCAACCAGCAAAAAAGTTTTTAAAAAGAATTTATAAATTCAACATGGAAGAGTTATGTTACATATTTTGAACAAAAACTTAAAGGTGGCATACAACTTGATACCTCAATTTAATAAAGGCAACTCCGTAATAAAAATCGTAAACAAACTGCTGTGGCATAATCACAACATTCCTCACACCAGCACAGACTTCATATAAATGCAATACCCTCAATGCATGTATGTGGTTTAGAAGACTAGAGCATACCTCAAAATCAGATCTAAATTCAAGCGTGGATTATTCTAGTTACTTCTACGTGATGTTAAATAGGTAACTTAACCTCTGCTTTTGTTTCCTCCCCAAGGAATGGGTAACATCCAAATTGCCTACACCATGTGGTTGTCACAATCCATAAATTATACAATGCTATAAAAAATAAGCCATAATGCATTATTTTTATTTACTTACACAGGCATGGCTACGTCCTGCCAAAACAACTGGGGCCAAATAAATTAACAGCACTAAAACAACTTTTTCAATGAAGTGATTTTATGCTTCTAATGAAAACTAGCAAAAACAAATATGGTTTAACTACTAAATACAAATGATTACTCACTCGCCAACTGACAGCAAGTTCTGTTTTTCATCCTTTTTTATTCGTGGGCGCCCTGGTTTCATTTTCAAAGGTGAGGTTGGAGTCTTCTGAGCAGCAGGCTGAATGAAATGTGCAAACAGCTCTGTCTGCTTTAATAAATACTCAAACCTATTTGCTCGATCAGTTTGCTGCAAAAAATTTAAGACATTTTATTAGAATATTAACACACTTTCGGAAATCAAAGTTTCAACATGCCTTCATACAATGAATTCAGCAGTAAAAACAAACTATTGATATATAAAACATGAGTTTCAGAGCATTATACTAAGTGACAGAAGCCAAACATAAAAGGCCACATACTGTATGATTCCATTTATATGAAATTTTAACTAATGACGGAAAGCAGATCTGAAGCGGTAAAGGAATGAGGGCAGGAGCAAACTTTTTGGGGATAATAGAACTGCTCTACATCATGATTGTAAGGTGGTTAAACGACTGCATTTATCTGCCAAAATCAGTGAATTACAAACTTAAAACAGTCGTGTGTCAATTTTACCTCAATATAGCTGATCAAAAAATAGCAAATAAAAAATTAAAGGACATTGTGCAATACAAGTGAATTTATTCAGTAGTGGGAAAATGCATTGGTCATTCATCAGTTAGGATGTGCCAAATTTTAAAAAGCTATCAGGCTTAAAAAAAATCTATTAAGTTTATGAACTATTCATTAACCAATGCAGTTTTTAAAGCTATTTCTTCCTTTCATATCTAACATCTGCTGCTTTGAATGTTCCCTATTATTACACCAAGAGAACGGAAGAATTTGAACAAAAAACTTAAGATCTTTGAAATCAAGTTTTTCATAAAAATAAATAAAATCTGAAGCCTTTAGGAAACACTCTTTTTACAGACACACTAACATAGTTTGGTTTAAAAAGGAGAAACAAGACAAGAACTCAATAAACAGAGAAACCAGTTACTCAACATCTTTGCCTAGAAATGTTTAAAATGCCAGCTTTAGAATGAATTACAAAAATGCATTTTACTTAGTAAAGCAAACACCAGAGGTATCCAAACATCACACTGTTGTAAAAGCTACGTGTTTTTTAAAGGAAAATATAACTCTAAAATCACACCAACATAAAAACTGAAGACCAATTTGCTCTCAGGAAGGCATGTGGTGATAGCGTTTCACTGGGTCACAAATGACACTCATCAAAGTAGCCCAATCTGTACAATTACCAACAGGCTGTCAACCTGCTCCTCCCTAGTAATGTCCTATAGATGACAAGCTTCAGTTTGGTTTTGAATATTACACAGTACTGAACTGAGATAAAAATATCTGTGTGTATTTTGCACAATCGCATTTCTTAATTCATATATAATAAAAGAAGAGCCAAGAATATGGAACTAGAAGATGTTGGGGCTGAAAAAAGACTACTCAATTATCGTTATTTTGTTTGGAATCAATATAAATAAGCTCTAGAAATAAACTCAAATATGCCAGAGCCTAGACATTTTAAGGTAAGAGCTATTCTACACTATTCAAATCACTAAGCATTCTTCACTTCTCTCAAAACATTTCAAATCAACATTATCTTCTAAAATAGCTGTTCAACTGAAGAAACACTTTTGTGTGTCTACCAGAAAACGCACTTCGGTTCTTCATGAAGTTTTCATTACAGTCCAATATTGAAAATAAACCAAATAGGTAAATTACATAAGACTGTCAGCAGGTGATAAATGCTCAGAAGTAAAATAAAGCAGGGTAAAGGGAGATGAGAAGTGGGAATGGCACTGAAATTTTAACCACTAGAATAAGGAAAATCCTAACAGAAGTGATGTTTCAGCAGAGAAGGGGGAAGCCCCCCACAATTCTTAGGTCTTATCACATTTCTCTAATGCTCAAAAACCTTTAATGGCTCTAGATATCTTAAAGTATTTTTTCAAAGTATGGTTTATGACTCTTCAGATCAAAAATATCCAAGATTCTTGTTATCTTCTACATGGTCAAGTTTGAGAACTACTGTCTTAAAGAATTAAGTATAAATTCACCAGGCTTCTACACAACAGTCAATGATTTCAAAATTCTCTCCCACTACCTATTCATTCAAGTAGTGGCAGGGTTACAAACCAGTTACAAAGAACCAAGGAGTTCAGAACAATATTTACAGAAGAAGCCTTCAGCAGAATTGTGGCAAAGATTAGGGGGGGAAACCAGCAAAGACCTTGTTGCTTGAGAGAATAAGAAGGTTAAAATTAAAATGACTTGAGATCTTAAAGAAAAGAGAGAAAAGGAGAAAAACTAACAGATCCTAAAACAGAGAAACAATAGATTAAGATCAGGAAGCTGAAAGAAATGGATCATAAAATTAAATGGAAGATTAAAATCAATAGCCTTGGATAAGCCCCTTTCTCTGAGACAGGAAAAAATGACACACAACAGTAGAGGACATACATATTTGGAAATACAGAGGAAATAAACTGAAGATAGGCCTACAATTCTTTGTGGAGGAAGACTAAAAATGAGGGTGTGACAGAAATGGAGTGGAAAGCTTAAACAGAGTGGTAAAGTTTTAGAATGGCTAAATGGGATTGTTGAGCAAAATACTGAAAGCCCAAGAGAGAAAAAACCATAAATTTATTCTGGTACCAATCAGTACTATTATTTAGTTTTCTCAAATAAAATTCAGGTCCTGGCTTCAAAAATGAAGAGCAGATTTCAAGACTTACCAGTGGTTAGGAACTAGCAGATGATAAGGGAGCTTGCTTACAAGAAAACTGTTAGTCAAGAGCATGATGTTGAAAAAGGAAATGAAACTAGGAGAATGAAAAACTTGGAAGAAATGAGAAAAGATTTACAATAAAGGCCACCATAAAGATGAAAAGCATTATAAAGATCCACTGAGGGGCCAGCCCAGTGGCACATCAGTTAAGTTCGCACGTTCTGCTTCTCAGCAGCCCGGGGTTCACCGGTTCAGATCCTAGGTGCGGACATGGCACCGCTTGGCACACCATGCTGTGGTAGGCATCCCACATATAAAGCAGAGGAAGATGGGCACGGATGTTAGCTCAGGACCAGGCTTCCTCAGCAGAAAAATAAGAGGACTGGCAGTAGTGAGCTCAGGGCTAATCTTCCTCGGGGGGGAAAAAAACAAACCACTGAAAATCTCCACGATATAATCAGATTTGTGTCATAAATATACTTTGCAAAAACATAACGAGATCTGCAAAAGGCCGGATCATAAGAAAGGAAGCAAATGAAGAAGGCAACAAAATAATCCATGCAATAGAAGAACGCTAAACTAAGTTGACAGGGAAAAGATAAGAGAACAATTTATGAGGTTGCAAGACTATTAAAATTATCAGGCATTGTTATGGACAGCTTAGGTATATATTAAGAAGAACTTTCAATCATTGAGACAACACTAAGTAGAGTGGAGTAGTGTTTTGGATATTCCCAAGTGTGAGGTACCAAAGGGACTTAAATGTCCAACAAGCAAATGAAAATACAATGGTTGGAGGCATCCGGGCTAGAGATAAATATTCGCAAGTGTTCAGTTTAAGGATGGCAGATGAAAACCAATAAGGATCAAGCTATCCAAGAAGAAATGTAATGAAAACAGATAAAGAGACAGTCAAGTAAATACGGTATCATCAAGGGAAAAAAAGTCTCTCAAGGCAAGCAAAAATTTTGAGGAGTGGTTAACAATGTCAAACACAAGTGAGTCAAGGAGAATGAAACTAAAATGAAGGCACAGACTGGCAATTAGATTCACTAGTACGGCGTTAATGACAGAATATAAACTGTGAAGGGTTAAAGGAATGAATGAGAAAAAGAGACTTGGAAAATTTACCTTTTTGTTTAAGTTTGACAGCAAAGAAAGGAGATGGGACAGATATATACACATATATAAAATTAACAGAAATCATATATAATAATATCCATTTTACATGGTCATATGAATTATGCATATTACATGTGTATACATGTATGTGTGTACATAAAATACACATCATATATTTTTAGGATTTTAAAGCTATTTAAGAGATTCAAAATATTTACTGATCTTGAAGAGAAAGTCAAAGGACAAGAAGAAAGTAAATTTCAAACAATACTTGTTAAAATCTTACTATGTGCCAGATATTGTTCTGGGTGCTAAAGACAGGAAGTTTAAGACACTGTTCCTGGGGCCGGCCCGGTGGCACAGCGGTTAAGTTCACAGGTTCTGCTTCGGCGGCCCAGGGTTCGCCAGTTCGGATCCCAGGTGTGGACATGGCACCGCTTGGCAAGCCATACTGTGGTAGGCGTCCCATATATAAAGTAGAGGAAGATGGGCATGGATGTTAGCTCAGGGCCAGTCTTCCTCAGCAAAAAGAGGATTGGCAGCAGTTAGCTCAGGGCTAATCTTCCTCAAAAAAAAAAAGACACTCTTCCTACTCTTAAGGAGCATTCTATGTGTTATGCTGTGTTGTGTAGTGGGTGTTATTATTTAATATATGCTGTTTTAACTTTTTAAGATTTCAATACAAGTAAATGAGTTCAATCCATATAAAGCACTGAGAAAAGGGCCTGGTACACAGGAAGCATTCATTGTTAGTCATTATTATTACTGAATCTGAATTTAAATTTAAAGCTCTTTGTAGGTATTGGTTAAGTCATGGTTAAAAAAAAAGTCTTCTAAGATATGAAATGTGAGCTGGGTCTTTAAGGATTCCTATATAACATCATGTTCTCTTTTGTAAAGTTCCCATCCATATTCTAACGCTGTGGGCAAGGAGTATGTATTATTCTCTTTGCAACCAGCAGAGTACATCGCTAGACAGATGCATAATAAACACATCTTAAATAACTACTTCTCTGGTCTTTAACTCACCTCACTACCAATAATAACCTTAAAATAAAAGGGGTGTTAACATAAGCCATATATTTACATAATGTTATGTGAATTCATGTAATGCTACTTCTATTTGCTTTACACAGATAGGCAAACAAGATACAAAAGTTACAGTAACCCATGTTACACATATTTCAATTGGATATCTGTGCCTCAATTATAAAAATTAAATGTAGAAGTTTGGTACATTTAATCACTCAACAAAAAGTTAGCATAGACAGTATTCATATACCTAGAACATACCATTTTTTCTTCATAAGTAGGATCTGGTTCTTGGATTTCTTTTTGCTTTCCAGGAGACGCATCATCAAAGACTTCCTGGTAAAAGGGAAAAATCACAGATTGTTCTTAAGAGAAGTCAATACACCATTATCAGACTGATTTCTGCCCAAAACACCTTCTAAGCAATACACTCCTGTCCCAAACTTCCTAGATACTTAAATGGCTGTCATCTAACCTGATAGAAAACCTTGAAGAAATTCAGTAACATGATAACAATCTATTTAACCCACATATGTAAACTCCACAGCTACTGCCAAGATTAAAACACAAGATTATTCTACATCATCCTCACTACTTTCAACAAATCTCTTTTTTTAATCAATAAAAATTATGAAACTAAATTGCATAAAATGTGAAGAAAATATGTTCCCTTTTAATCATAAAATTGCAGTGCTGGGGCCTGCCCGGTGCCACAGTTAAGTTCACACGGTCCACTTCTCGGCAGCCTGGGGTTCACCGGTTTGGATCCTGGGTGCAGACATGGCACCGCTTGGCAAAAGCCATGCTATGGTAGGCGCCCCACGTATAAAGTAGAGGAAGATGGGCATGGATGTTAGCTCAGGGCCAGTCTTCCTCAGCAAAAAGAGGAGGATTGGCAGTAGTTAGCTCACGGCTAATCTTTCTCAAAAAAAAAAAAAAAAGTTTTTTAATTGCAGTGCTTACTGTGCTATTACACAAAAGTAAACATGAAAAGCAGCATTATTATACACCCTGATTTCCATTTTCTAGAATATTACAAACAATTTATCATGTAGCCTAAACTGAATACTCTTTAACTAGTCTGATTCTGCAATTGGCAATAAATGTGCTACCCTTGTAAATTTATTCACCCTGACATTCAAAATGCCACAAATAACAAAAAAACAGCAACAACTTCTACAATGCAAAGTTCCACTCATCCATTAAAAAACAACAAAAGAACAGCTGGTAAAGTGTAATTTTCACTAATGATGTACAAATCTATGCTTGACAATATATACTTTAATAAAGCTATCTGTGATTAAAAAGTTGGGGGTGGCGGCTGGTACAATACTAGAATTAAGAGGTCAAAGAACCTAAATTCAAGTCTAACTTCATTGTTAAGAACTTTAGGCACCTGTGGAAGCTTAAATTCATCACAAATCTCTGGTCTCCACAAGTAAAAATGACAAAGCTACCTACCTAACCTATTAGAAGACCATGAAAGGTCAAATACCCTCTAAAGAAATAAAATGTGCTTTCCAGCAGTCATCATCATTCCTTCCGTAGTTGGGAAAAAGAAAGAAAGATTTGGATTCCACGACTCTTGAGGTCATATGATTACCGGCATACAGAATGCCTATCCATCAGTCTAGTCAGTAGTGAGAGATGAGGATGAACGAAGACAGGCTCCATCCACACTGCCAAAAAGATCCTAATAAAAAAAATGAGATGCTCCCCTGACGTATGAGCACCAAGCAAAAAGGAAAAATTAACTGAATACTTCTGGGAAGGTCAGCTTTGTGAAGGAAAAAATGAAGAATGCAAGATTTTAGTTATTTTCTGATTTTGGAAAAATTCACCTTAAACTCTACTTTCAAAAAGAAAAAGGCATTTTAAAATATTTTTTTCAACCATGAAGCAGTGTCAGATACATCATGTACGTATGCTCAAACCTAGTTTTTACTGTTGATTTTACTCAGTGATTTCTGAATTCAGTTAAGTAAAAAAGAAAAAAAGTAGACTTAAGTCACATTTATTTTAAAAGACCAAAAGAAAAATCACACTATAATGTGAAGAGAAACAAATCAAAACTAAAATTAGTCAGTGAAAAGAGATGGATAAAAAAATTACTGATACTCCTATTCTGAGAAGGTAAAAATAACTAAGTCATTCTTTGACAAATGACATTGTCAAATTTCTTTTATATAAGAATATGACAAGGCAAGACGTGGGAAAAGGGTCAGTTTCGGAGCCAAATCTGGGTTCTATTACAGGTTCTATTTACCAGAAGACTCAATTTCCTCATCTGGCAAATACTAAAAATACCACTGACTTCATTTGATACTTGTCATATCAATAGTCATACTTATACTTTAATTCCACTTTAACTTAAATATACCAACAGAAAGCCAAAATATTTGGTTTAGGCTTTAAATTACTCAGCTTTCCGATATTTAACATCTCCAGTGCGACACTGATTATTATTCTAAAATTGAAATGACAGATCCTTTTGAGAAGCTGATGAAAACTCTGGACATCACTTTGCAGACAATTGTGCTTTTACACACAATCGCTTTCAGTGTCACAGATTTTGAAACCCCCTTAAGCCATGGAGTAGGACCAAGTTAAAGAGCCCTGGTAATCCAAAAGAGCGATTTAGAACCTTGAGGGGAACAAACAGGCAACACTAGATAAGAGATGGAACAAACTTCAAATCACTGAAAATTACAGAATATCAGATGTCCTACTTCACTAAAACCTACCCTCACACTACAAGTTCTTTCAAAAACTAATATAATGTTACTTCAACCTAGATGAGACCTTTGGTGCCCAAGTAAAACTACTGAACCAAGTATTTCAATGGTAACCTGCGCTTCCATTTCCTTATTGCGTTAATTCTGCATTAACGGTCATTTTCAGAGCAGTATTACCTTCATTCCGTCTATCCAAGGATGGAAAAATCCCAGAAATCTTTGGGCCGCGACTATAAAATATCTCAAAACAGATCGAAGGCCAAGAATGAAATTTGGAAGGAGCAAGCAATCACTTTGTTCCCAGACATCGCAAAGCCTTGGAGCATACCCAAGAGACCCGCCTGGCAGCTCCCCAATCTTTCCACCCCCGCAGGACTGTCACCATTCCCCGGCCAACCCCAGCCAGAAGGCAGGGTCGGCAGCGAGCGGTACCAATTTTCAAAAAAAGGCCAAGGCCCAAAAAGAGGAATTGGTCTGGACTGAAAGCCAACTAACCGCCCTTGGCACACTAATTCATTCATCCATCCATCCATTCCCTCCCCCCTAAATGAACTGGGGGTCCAAGACAGCTGCTGCTGCCTTGGTCGCTTCCCTCCCTAAGGAACAGTGCCTGGGAGGGGCCTCCTCTCCCTTCACGGGAGCAGCTGCGCCCCGCTTATCCCCACTGCGCACTCGGCCATCCAGCTCTCACCATTGTTTCTGCCCAGAACAGATACCGCCCCCGCCAGGACCCGGACGAAGAAAAGGAGGCCCAAGACCTCGGATGCGCTGCTTTTAAATGCCTTCCCCACCCCGCCCGTCTCTCTCTCTCACTCCTAAGGGGCAACTCCCTCGCCCTTCCCCCAAGTTTAGTGGAAACTAAAACCTAGATTCAGAGATGAGAGAATTATGGGAGTCTAGAGAAAAAAAAACCCCGGCTAAGTCCCTCTTGGCCTCAGTAATCAAAAACATCTGTTTAATAAGACCGTTCAAGGATTTGGCAAGATTCGCTAAAGAGACAATGTAAATGGGAAGTGCAGAAATCCACTCCAGTCCGCTTGGGGAGGTTAAGCACAAGGGCGCAAGAGTGAGAGCATCACTTCGGATCCAAAAGGTCTGAGGCCGAGTTTGGGTGCAAGGGGGTTAATCACAGCTCTGCGTCCGATCACTGAAATCCAGGCGAGGGACCCAGCTCCTCCTCCCCACGGCGCCCTCTCCCCACGCCACAAGCCGCCCTCACCTCCATCTCGGAGTCCGCGGGGCCGGCGCCGGCCGCAAAGGAGGCCGCCTGGGCCGCGACGCCCTCGGGGCCGCCTTTGTTGCTGCTGTTGCTCCCGCCGCTGGCGGCCGAGGCTGCGGGCTTGGAAGGCGCGCTCTCGGGAGGCGGGGATGGTGGAGGCTCGGCCGCGGACGACATGATGTTCCCTCTGCGTCACCCGATGCTGCCAGAGGCCGGGCCCGGCAGGGATGAGGAGGAGGCCTAGGCCTGGGTGGCGACGTCGCAATGAGCGGATAGAGGACCGAGAGGACCACCCTAACGCCCCCTGCGCCGCGGCTCCGCGACGAGCCTCAGCCGAGCCCAGGAGCCTCCCCCTCACGCCGTCCTCCTCTTCCGCGGGGCTCGGGGTTCGACCGGTGCTTACCTCACGGCGGGAATCACGTCGACGAGAGTGGGCGGGGCCACCCGGGTCACTGAGGTCAGGGAAGGCGGGCTAAATTACCGGAGGGCGGAGGGTTGGGGGAACGGGAAAGGAAAGCGAAAGAGAGACCGAGGCGAGGAACTAGCTTCGCCTCCTCCGCTTCTTCCTCTGGTAGATAGCGTCTATCTCGCCAGCATCCCAGACAACTACCTACGCCACCGACTTTCAACCCTCGCGAGAATGATAGTTGGCTAATTGACTGGGTACCGAGTGCGCATGCGCGTTCTCCACTCCTCGCCCTTGACCACGCCCCCGCCGGGGTCCCCAGCGGGCTCCAAGGCGATGAATGGGCGGGGCCTCGGGGAAGAGCTCGAAGACGTCAGTCTGTGCGTCGACTCCCTGGCGTGACGCGAGCGCAGCCTTAGACTCGTTGATAACGGATCGGTGTCCTCGGCTGTGTGTTTTCTTGGTGTGGCTCGGTTGGCGGGGCCCTCTAAACGCTTTCTCACGTGTTGCAACGCCTGCTGAAACATGGAGGCTTGTGCTGGCGTTAGCGCTTCTACCGCCTGCGCTTGTAGGCGTGACGCCACAGCGCTGACATTATAGTTATTCCAAGTGACGTCTCACTTTTTTGTTGTCTAAGGGAAAGTGTCCGTTATTTTTTTTTTTTTTTGAGCCTCAAGTTAGCTATATCAATCATTTCTAAATTTCTTTTACTTCCCTTAGGCACAGGGATGATAGTTCCTCTAAATTTACGTGCTAAAAGTAAGCAAATTATGTGCACTCTACCATGTGAGAAACATGAGGTAGATAATAAATAATAGATAATAGGTAATAGATAAGGAAGACTGGCGATGAGTTGCATCTTTTCTTCAACCACCAAATATTAAGTAAAAATGTACATTTTCCTCCTTAATCACCACTAGTTATTTTGTACACTGCATTAGGCTCTCTTCAGCATAGCCCAAGGGTCTTGTGCATCCATCTACTACAGAATTTAAGCGCATTGTATCTGCCAACTTTGAAATTGCCAATTAATTTACCAGTAAAATGAGTTTATTTGGGAATAACAAAAGAATTACAATTTGGACATGCAAACTATGGTGCACCACAGGCAAGTCTGGAGAACAAAGGAAGGGAGCTTGTTTTTATACAGAAAAAGGAGTTTGGAGAGGCTGTCTCTAAACGAAAGTTCTTTGGAGGAGAGGAAGAGTGCACTGTGGCAAGGGCTCACCGTAGGCTGAGCTGCAGCCGTTTCCATTGGTGGGGCTTGTTGCTGGCCAAGAAGAAAATCTTCCTTTCTCCTGCTAGAGAAGTAAAGTAGTGGGCAACTTTCTGTTGAAGATGCAAGGTGGTCTCTTCCTGTTTGGGGTAATTAAGGATGAGTGGTAGGGCATAGGAGCTCATTCTACAGGCCTTCCTGACTCCAACTTTAGTTGAGGTTTCTTTTATTAATGTTCATGTATTCTAGTTAATAACAAATCTCCATACTACAGTAAATTATATCTGCCCTGTACAGGCTCTTATTTATCTCTGTATCCCCATGCCCACTATTCTGTTAGTATTAATTGAATAAAGAAGACATGCTTTTCGAGAGTTAAAGTTTGAGCTCACTGGTTGATTATGTTGAATTTCAGACAGAAGAGATCTCCCTTGAATATATAGCCTGCAAACTTTTAACTAATGGAATAATAATTCTTTGAGATCTGGAAAAATGTCCCCCAGCCCATTAGAAATGCTATTTCTGAGACTATAAGGAACCACCTAAGGATATATGAAAAGAAAAAAACCTACAGTAATGTTCATTATAGTCTCTGCCAGTAATTGCAAAAATCCAGCAATAGGCTAAGAGTCCAACATTGAAAAGCATGATTTTAAAACTATTGTACACCCATAAAACGAACTGTCATTAACCTTTAACAACAATTAATGTAGAAGAATCTTTATTCTGAAAAAAACTTTAACTGAATGTTAAAGTTTCAGTTAAAAGTTTAACTGAAAAAAATGTTAACAGTTCAAAAATATAGATAAAAGTTTGGAAAAATATTAATAAAAGTTTTGAAAGTGATTGTTGGTGTGTATTTCCTAATTCTTTTTTGCTTATCTGTATTTATTTTACTAAAATAAATTTATATATTATTATATTGAGAAGACATTTTTAACATTAGAAAATGTTCTTCCACCAAAAAAAATTGTGTGGAAGGATAAAAAGGTAGTATCTAGGGTGGTACCTGGCATGTAGACACTCAATAAATACTTATTGAATAAATATTTAATATTGACATGGTTAAATAGAAAGAATATAAGTCATTTGGTGTTCAGAATATTTCTTCATTCTATAGTGATAGGTAAATATCTTGGGTCCTGGTTTGGAAACCCTAAAAAGATACTTAAGTATATAAATGGAACGATCTTAATTCTGACAACTATTTAAGGAAAGCAATAAATAGCAAGAAAAGCAATAAATAAAATTGCCTCCAAAATGGTAATTGTATTTTAACATGTGCATTTATACTGTGAGTTTCTCATATAAGCATATGAAAGCTATGTAAGAATCTTGCTGGGGAAAATTATAGATGAAAGATACTAAGGAGAAAGGGGAGACAGAATGTTTGAATCCACAAATCTAACATTAGGAACAAAGAAACAGATTTTGAGCAGAGTCTAGAAGCAGAGATGGAGAGGAGAGAGAAGCTACAGAAAAGACAGAATGCCTGGAAACTGAGGTATAGGAACATTAGCTGAGTTAGTCAGGCAGATAATAGTACTTATCTGGTGGGCAAATCACAAAGACCTGTTTTCCTTAAAGACTAATAGGCTAAAACTGACAGCTAGCTCTGGAAGTGATGGCGTAATATAGGACTAGTGTAGTGGAAAGAGAGGAGGCTGGAAGTCAGTCAAGACTAGATTCCATTGCAGGTTCAACAACTTAGTAACTGTGTGAATGTAGGCAAGTTATCTAACTTCTTTGAAATCAATTTTTTCATCTTATTATTAGTATATTATCCCAAGTTTATATTTGGATAATCTTATAATGATGTCATAAGAATTAAATGAGATAGTGCATGTAG
Source organism: Equus przewalskii (assembly GCF_037783145.1). NCBI lineage: Eukaryota > Metazoa > Chordata > Mammalia > Perissodactyla > Equidae > Equus > Equus przewalskii. The sequence continues at coordinate 88,408,847 of NC_091832.1, forward strand.
GGTATTTAATACAGTGTCTGACATACAGTGAGCTCTGTGTTCAGGTGTTAGGTATTTAATCTTGAAGAATCATAAGACTAAGGGTCAGAATCTAGTTGGAGGAAGAGTAATCTAATGGCTTTTTAAAAAAGAGGAAGATAAGGGAAATAGTGTCAAGAAAACACTAGAAGAAACTACTGCTTTAACCATTTTCCCAGGAATAAAATGCTAAACTATAAAACCATGTCAGTGTTCTATCTCAAATATACAAATACGTATTGTTTACACCTCAAATTCCCTCTGTTAGATTTAGTGTGCCAGAACAGCATGTGCTGTGCTGAATAGAGTGGAACAAAGAGATATTACCAGAGGAAAAAAGATGTCAAAGAGGCAGGACTCTCTCAGCAATTGACCTTGAGTGGTAACAAAAGGAGTTAAGTTTATCAAGGACAAAGTAGGAATGCTGAGCCTCTTCATCATTTTATTTCGTGAAAGCCTAGGAAAAAGTCTGGTTACTATGTAACAACAGTAAAACAGTATTGAGTTTGTGAGTAACTAAGAATGGGAATTTCCAACACTAGATATCAATGATCACATATTGTATGTATCTTTCTCAGAATTCTCCTACATAGGTCATTTGCCATGTAAAGGATTTCACTTAAACAAAAGCAATTACTATGCTCTTAAAAAAAAGATAAGTTATGTTTAAATACATTTCCCTTATATTAGGTCACCAACTCACATCAGTAAATGACTATCTGTTGGGTGTTTATACATATATTTAAATAATCATTTAAAGTTGCCTTTTCCTTACTAGTTACAAGTTAAAAATTCAAGTTCTCTGTGCATTTCCTTCCTGCTTGTCAAAAATGTTTTCTTCTTTATTGAATTGGTTCTGGGCGGAATACTCCTGGGAACCCAAATATTATAATCCAAAGTTAAATTTTAACTACCACCACTCCTGAGATATTTTCAAAAGAATTAACTGTAGCCAAAGCTATGGTCAAGAAATTTGGGGTTCCTTTGCTCAAAAGATTGAAATTAAGAAGATGGAAAAAGATATACTTCAAATATTATTCAAAAGAAAGCAGGAGTGGTTATATCACTATCAGGTAAAGTAGACTTTAAGCAAAAAAATTACAAAGAGGGACATTATATGATGATGAAAGTGTCAATCCACCAAGAAGACATAACAATTCTAAATGTGTATGCATCAAACAACAGAGCTGCAAAATATGTGAAGCACAAACTGACAGAATTGAAATGATAACAAATCCACAATTATGGATGAAGACTACAGCCTCTTTCAATAATTGATAGAACAACTAGGCAGAAAACCAGCAAGGATATAGAAGAACTCAACAACACCATCAACTAACAGACTGTAATTGACATTTATAGAATACTCCACACAACAATAGGAGAATACACACTTTTTTCAAGAACCCACAGAAAATGTACAAAGAGAGACCATAAAACAAACCTCAACAAATTTAAAAGAATTGAAATCATACAGATTGTATTCTTCAACCACAGTGGAATCGAACTAGAAGTCAATAACCAAAAGTTGCAGGGAATATCTCCAAACTAAATAACACATTTCTAAATAATCCACAGGTCAAAGGAGACATCTCCAGAGAAAAAGTACATTGAACTGAATGAAAATACAACATATCAAAATTTGTGGAACACAGCTAAAGCGGTGCTGAAAGGGAAATTATAGCACTAAATGCTTACATTTAAAAAAAGGAATAGACTTAAATCCAAGCTTCCATCTCAGAAACCAAAAAAAGGAAGAGCAAAATAAACCCAAAGTAATCAGAAGGAAGGAAATAATTCAGGCACGAGCATAAGTCAATGAAATTAAAATCAGAAAAACTTAGAAAAAATAAAACAAAAAACTGTTTCTTTGAAAAGATAAAATTGATAAACTTTTAGGAAAACTGACAAAGAAAGAAAGAAGACACAAATGAGCGATATTAGGAATGAAACAGGACCTATCGCTACAGACCCTGGAAACATCAAAAGGACAATAAGGAAATACTACAAGCATAAATTTGACAACTTAAATGAAATAGATCACTTCCTTGAGAAATAGAAGCTAAAATAATTCAGACAATATGAAACACATAATTTGAATAGCACTATAATTATTTAGGAAATTAAAGTGATAACTTAAAAACTCCCCAAAAGAAATCTGCAGGCCCAGATGGTTTCAACGGCAAATTCTATCAAATATTTCCACACAATTCTACATGAATTCTCCATAATCTCCTCCAGAAACAGAAGAGAGTACACTTCCCAAGTTATTTATGAAGCTACTATAACCCTGATACTAAACCAAACAAAGCCAGTATAAAAAAGAAAATGGCAGACCAATATCCCTGATAAATATAGATGCAAAAATCCTTAACAAAAACATTAGCAAATGCAGTTGTGCAATATATAAAAAGAATTGCAGGGCTAGCTCAGTGGCGCAGCATGTGCACACTCTGCTTCGGCGGCCCCAGGTTCGCTGGTTTGGATCCCAGGTGCAGACATGGCACAGCTTGGCACGCCATGCTGTGGCAGGCGTCCCACATATAAAATAGAGGAAGATGGGCATGGATGTTAGCTCAGGGCCAGTCTTCCTCAGCAAAAAGAGGAGGATTGGCAGCAGATGTTAGCTCAGGGCTAATCTTCCTCAAAAAAAAAAAAAAAAGAATTGCATACCCTGACCAAAGAAGATTTACTCCAGAGAGGCAAGATTGATTCAGTATTTGAAAATCTGCAATATTCACAGGTTATAGAAGAAAACTCACATGACTATATCAATCGATGCAGAAAAAGAATATGACAAAATTCCAACACCCATTCGTGATAAAAACTCTCAGAAAAAAAAAAGAGGGAGACTCTCTACTATTGTGGATAAAGAGCAGCTACAATACCTACAGGTAATATTATGCTTAATGAGACTGAATGGTTTCCCTTTAAGATCAGAAACAGGCAAGGGTTCTGCTCATACCATTGATATTCAATACAGTGCTGGAAAGGAAAAATAAAACTGTCCCTATTTGCAGATAACATGATTATCTACACAGAAAATCCCAGGAAATCTACAAAAAAAAATCCTAAGGCCTAATAAGTGAGTTCTGCAAGGTTTTAGGATACAAGATAAACATTCAAAAATCAACTATTTCAGGGCTAGCCCCATGGCCGAGTGGTTGTGTTCATGTGCTCCCCTTCTGTGGCCCAGGGTTTCGCCGGTTCGGATCCTGGGCATGGACCTAGCACCACTTGTCAGGCCATGCTGAGGCAGCGTCCCACATAGCACAATCAGAAGGACCTACAACTAGAATATACAACTATGTGCTGGGGGCCTTTGGGGAGAAGAAGAAGAAGAAGAAAAAAAAATTGACAACAGATGTTGGCTCAGGTGACAATCTTTGAAAAAGAAACTCACCTTAAAAAGAATCAACTATTTCTATAAACTAACAATGAACACATGAATACAATGCAAATAGGCATTTTAACAAATGGTCCTGGAGAAATATCCATAGGCAAAAAAAATTGAAATTTGACCCAAGTCTCACACTTTGTACAAAATTAACTCAAAATGGATAATAGATTTAATGTAAAGCAGAACACTATAAAAAAAAATCAGAGAAAACGCTAAGGCCCTAGGGCTAGGCATAGAGTTCCTAACCTTTGACACCAATGTATGACCAATGAAAGGAAAAATTGATAAACTGAATCACAAAATTAAAAACTTTTTCTCTGTGAAAGACTGCCAAGAAGCTGAGAAGACAAGTTACAGAGTGGGAGAAAAAATTTTCAAACATATATCAGACAAAGGATGAGTATCTAGAATATATAAAGAACTCTCCAAATTCAACAGGAAGGGGCTGCCCCATGGCCAAGGGGTTAAGTTCTCACGCTCTGCTTCAGTGGCCCAGGGTTTCGCCAGTTTGGATCCTTGGTGTGGACGTGGCACCACTCACCAAGCCGTGCTGAGGTGGCATCCCACATAGCACAACCAGAAGGACCTACAATCAGAATCTACGCCCATGTGCTGGGGTTTTTGGGGAGAAGTAGAAGAAGGAGGAGGAGGAGAAGAAGGAGGAGAAGAAGGAAAAAAGAAGATTGGCAACAAACAGATGTTAGCTCAGGTGCCAATCTTTAAAAAAATAAAATTCAACAGGAAAAAAAAAGCGGTCTTTTTAGAACATGGAGAAAAGAAATGAAGAGACATTTCGTGAAAAAGATATGCAGATGAAAAATTAGAGCATGAAAAGATGATCAACATCATTAGCCATTAGAGAAATGCAAATTAAAACCACAATGAGATATCATTTCGCACCTAACAGAATAGCTAAAATAAAAAATAACACTAAATGCTGGTGAGGATACAGAGAAACAGAGTCACTCATACATTCCTGGTAGAAAGGTGGTGCAAAGGAGTTTGTAGACCAAAAAACTTGATGATGGCTGCTTTAGGGAGAAAAATACTATTTTCCCTGAAAAACAAAAGCATGTGCACAGTTGTATTTCTCTGAAACTGTTGTTCCTAAGTATAGTCTCAATCATTTGTATTAATAGCAACTTTTTTTTTTGAGGAAGATTAGCCCTGAGCTAACATCTGCTGCCAATCCTCCTCTTCTTGCTGAGGAAGACTGGCCCTGAGCTAACATCCGTGTACATCTTCCTCTACTTTATATGTGGGATGCCTACCACAGCATGGCTTGCCAAGCTGTGCCATGTCCGCACCCAGGGTCCGAACCAGCGAACCCTGGGCCACTGAAGCGGAACGTGCACACTTAACTGCTGCACCACTGGGCTGGCCCCTAAACCAAAAATTTTAAACTAATCTTGTTTGCCAAAGATTCACCTAAATTTTCTGAACTTAGCCCCTTAAAAATTACTTGTTAGTTTCGCTAGGAATACTTTTCTTTCCTTTTAGGTTCTAACACATTTAAAGTATTAGAAAATCATAATTTTCTGGGAATTTTGGGAATATTCAATCCATGTAAGTGCTTATTTACCTCTATCAGTCAATCAGATCAAGACTCTTTAAGAGTTTATAATCTAGTCAATCAATAACATCCTGCGATGGAAAAACATTACACAGTCACACAATGAGAAGTAAAGTTCTTTCTGAATTACAGACATAGGTGGAAAGCACTTACAGTTTCAAGTCTGAAATTTCAGCCGCACGTCAAGCAATAGTAAAAACACATCACAATAAGCCTCGGGTCCCGGTAGGAAAGAGTTATTTTTCCTGGTGGGCGGGAAATTCTTAATTGATTTGAGCTCAAATAGATAAATAGGCAAACAAAGAAAAGATAACAAACCCAGCAGAGAATAGGTCTCTCTAAAATACTTATTCTTTTACAGAAATCACCAAATAGTCAGACCATAAAACCAAATCACCAATCATTGCTGCCACCAGCAGAAAATAATGTATCAGATGCAAAAGAACCAGAAACAAAACATGAAATTAGTAGAGAGGAAAATTAAAACTGCGAAAATAGCCTGAGCAAATTTGCTGCTTTGGATTCACCTCTGGGAGCCAAGAAAAGACAAACGTGGGCTTAAACTACCCATGAGGTGCTCTTCTCTAGTGACAAAACTTACCTGGTCCTGTTAGGGGAATCCACTGGGCATCTTGGTGGAGGACTTCCGAAACCGTTTAAAGAAAATTTTCAAAAAAGTAAAATGACTCTCAAACATACGGGAAAAAGAATGCATGTTAAATGCATATTTTATTTTACTCATTGATGAAGAAATTAATGAAGTGTTATACTCAGTTCAAAGGAGAACTCAAAAAAAACACAAATTTCTATCGAGTAAAAGAATTGTTGAAAAGCACGCGCAAACGGAGCTAAAATTAGCTTCTTCCACAGTGGAGAAGGAAGTCAGTTTACTCTCTACTGAACAGGTCAGTGTTTGCATTGCTATAGACAAGAATTATTTTACATTTCTATCAATTATTTGTAATTTAGAACTGTAAAATAGTTCCCACAGAATCAGAAAGCCCAGACATTGTCTGCTAGACTCTAGACAGTTCATAGTTCTCACTGAAGCACATTTTTCTCTACACATCGTTGCCCTAGATTATCGTAAATAATTCTTGTTTGGACTATTAAGTAGCCTTCTGACTTGTTAATTTTTCTTTATTCTACGCTAAGTGGAAGAACTGAAATTCAATTCCAGTCCATGCTGGTAAGCACTATAGTATATGTTTTCTTGTCATTCTCCTGCATGTCCCTCTAGAATGGCTTTCTCTACTTTCTCTTGGTTTCTCTGCTCCTGATTCAGTGCATTGTGTTTGGTCTGTCCCAATTCTAATTGGCTATGCATCATAGTACCTCATAGATTGCTATCAGTATTTCAATTCTAAATTCTTCTTGTTAGGACACAGATTAGCCCAGTTTAGATCAGGGGCCCAAGCCAGATTCATTAGGTGTTAATAGGGGTAGGACCCCTGGATACAAACATAGTAACCTGGGTCTACTTCCTGAGCAGAAGCCAGGATGGGAGGCAGGTTAAAAAGAAGAGTGATGAATGCAAAGCTTTGACTGGCATCTCCAGCATATGTCTACAATCTATTTGTCACAGAAAGTAAACTATTTTTTCTAGAAAAATCTGTTAATGTTCCTGTTCAAGCACTATGATCCTTTTAACTTTCATTCATGATTTAAATTTCATCAAAGGCATCAGTTCTAAGCTCACTTGCACTTGAAATACATTCAGCTAAATTGTATCTGAAATATGTTTTTGTGAGAGCTAAAGATTAACTTCACCCATTTGAAAATTTGATTCTTATCTTTTTAGGTATGTAGTTGTTATTCTACGATAACTCATCATGAAAGAAAATATGAACTTAGTATCTTACAAATTCTGAACAATTCTTTACAGGGGCTGGCCCAGTGGTGTAGTGGTTAAGTTTGTGTGCTCCACTTTGGCGGCCTGGGGTTTGCCAGTTCAGATCCCAGGTGCAGACCTCTGCACCACTTATCAAGCCATGACATCCCACATATAAAGTAGAGGAAGATGGGTACGGATGTTAGCTCAGGGCCAATCTTCCTCAGCAAAAAAGAGGAGGAGTGGAGGTGGATGTTAGCTCAGGGCTAATCTTCCTCAAAAAATAAATAAATAAAACAGTTCTTTACAGTTTTGGACTTATCTCAAAATAGACACTCTTCACTAAGCTGAACTTAATCTTTTGTCTACAGTAAATGCCTCAGGGAAGGTAAGGGGGAAAATCCTGTGACTCTCTGTTACCAGTCAGGAGACACACTGAGTGGCATTCTTAAGAAAAGAGCACAACATTTGGTTCTGCCCCAGGAAGATGGGCACCTTCAGAGCCTAGCTGGCAGAAGGAAGTGGCGATTTTTAAGTCTCACAGTCAGACATAAAAAAGAAGGAGGGAAGTCAAAGGAGGCTTCCACTTACTATGTTGTAAGAGAATCAGAAACTGTAAAACAGGGACCTTGACAGTAAGAACTTTGTAACAATTTGTAACCTTTGAGGCTGCTCCTGCTTGCTATTTTCGTCACTCCTTCTGGTGAGCGCTTAAAATCCAAATTCTTTTACCAGGGGATTTTTCTTCTTCTACAGTTCTTTCAGTACCCTGAATTGATGAACTGTCCCTGACTAATCGCCCTGAGGAGCTCAAGGTTAGGATTGGAAGCATTTAACAGTTTTTCCAAATTTTTTCTCCTTTTGTTATGTTAAACAGATGCAATCACCAACCCGCCCTGAACCAGACCAAGCCTCACCACAGGAGCTACGCCTAGGATTTTTGCCTTTTTTTAAAAAAAAAAGATTTTATTTTTTTCCTTTTTCTCCCCAAAGCTCCCCAGTACATAGTTGTATATTCTTCGTTGTGGGTCCCTCTAGTTGTGGCCTTTGGGACGCTGCCTCAGCGTGGTTTGATGAGCAGTGCTGACCGCACCCAGGATTCGAACCAACGAAACACTGGGCCGCCTGCAGCGGAATGCTCAAACTTAACCACTTGGCCATGGGGCCAGCCCCGATTTTTGCCTTATTTTTAATCCTAAAATCTCTCCGGGAGGAGCTTAGACCTTATTATCATGACCTGCAGTGTATATGGAAGCATGTTTTCCAACTGAGCCTGCGCAAGCGAATACTCACATCTCTCTTTTGAATATTCATTCCCATCTGAAATAAAAGGTCCCTGCTTCCCTTTGTTCAGGCATGCCATGACTCTGGAAACGATTCTTCTTGGTCTCCTATTCACTGCAAATATGCTTTACTTTTTTTTCACTTCTTTTTCTCCCCAAAGCCCCCAGTACGTAGTTGTGTATTCTAGATGTCAGTGCCTCTGGTTGTGCTATGTGGCACGCTGCCTCAGCATGGTCTGATGAGCGGTGCTGTGGCCGCGCCCGGGATTCGAACCGTTGAAACCCTGGGCTGCCAAAGCGGAGGGCTCGAACTTAACCACTCAGCCACGGGGCCCGCCCCAAATATACTTTGCTTTGTGAGACAACTTAATTCTGGTGGAGAGTCTGATTTAACCAGCAAGGAGATGAGCCCACTTTGATTTCGGTAGCAAAACCATGATATTTGGAAATAGACTGAGTTTTAATTCTGGATTTAAAGTTAAACTCACAATGAAGTAGTTATTTATGATGTTGTAATTCCCTTTGCAAAACTAGTAAATCTTAAATGCTTTGATTTCTAACTGGAACCTTAAAGTGGAAATTGTGATTGTAATAGTATCTTCCAGCTGGTTTGCATTTTATTTACATAATGTGTTCACATCCTCTCAAAAACGGACACCAAGACGGGGTCAGACATGCAAGAGATCTACTGAGGGGAAATACCTGTTAAGGATAAAGGGAGGGTGCAGAAGCAGGCAGGGAGTACCTTCAGATGAAGATGCAGGCCTAACTAACACTTGTAAAGAAGAGGGGAAAGATGCAGGAGTGGGAAAGGAGACTTCCAGCTGACAGCAGAGCTCTGAGAAAGTTTGCCCAGGCTGGTGGGGAGTCCTCAAGCCTTAGTCTCCTGTTAGACGAGTCCCATGTGCATGCTAATGTTTCTGTTTTAGTACCACTGCCTGCTGGGACACCCTCGAAGAAGTGTGCCCTAAGCAGAACCCCGGGGGTGAGAGGTGGGTAATGAAGGGATGGGGGGTTGGTAAGGTGGATCCAGAGAGGCAGCAGCTGGGGCTACCACAGTTGAGCTGAACATCACAGTTTCATGGTGGTGTAGGAGACTAGAACATGCCTCTCCAAAATATGTCCCTTTGGTATGAGAATTATTTTGAGCTGGAGTCAAATGAGAATCATCAGATGCAGAAAGAAACCTTCGCAGAGCATCACCTATCCGACTAAAAGCAGAAATTTCTGAAAAATGAGGAGCGCCATAAATCCCCTCTCCCAGGGAAGTTTTATGGTGATGAAGACCAAAAGTCAACACCCAGATGGAGCTGAACAAACAAACCTTATTCCATTAGTTTCCCCTGTATGTTTACCTTCCCACAGTTCACTGCCCTTGAAAACCTAAAACCTTTTTCCTTTGTCATGTCACTTCTCTACAAATTTATTGTTCCTTTGTTAAGATGCTAATATAAGCCCAAATTCTACCCACCCCTTTGAATTACTCTTCAGTGAGGTTTCTCCTGCATGATGGGTGCTGCACATGTTAATAAACTGTTTGGTTTTTCTCTTGTTAATCTGTCTTTTGTCAGTCTATTTTTGCAGGGCCCCAGCTGGAGAACCTAGGAGAGTAGAAGGAAAAGGAATTTTTTCCTTCCCTACAGTTGCCACAAACATACATGGCATGTTTTAGAAAGAGAAAAAAATGTATTTTTAAATAAATTTGTCTTCTAAATTTAAATAACTAATTTAAAAATATTTTATACACACAGAGACATACACACACACTACACAATCCTCAAGGTAGAAAAATAAAACTTAAACTTATCATTGAACCCTTATTTTGGACTCACAAAGATCCCAGGTACTCAGAATAAGATAAAATTTAGATGAAAGAGGACTTGGACTTCGCCGATGATGATGGTGATGATATTATCATTAGATAATAACTAAACATCTATTTGTTAGTTGCACGTATTGTGCCAAGTACTGGTCCAGGTGTTTTACGTGTGTTGACTTGTTTGGCCCTCACATTAGCCTTTGTGAAGTGGATAATACTTGTCCCCATTTTGCAGAGACAGAAACAGACACAGAAGTTAGAGTAGACTGCACAGCATTGTACAGCCAATGTGTGATATGACAGATTAATTAGACCAAATTGCTTAAGAGTAAAAGATGAAACCTATAGGTCAGGGCTGGTAGCTTATTATTAGTGTGGAAATAAATGAAGACTGCCCGAATGAGAACAGAGGCTATTTATTCAGAGCTTACTACACCAAGGGAGTTAACCACCATCGCTTGCTCTTGGCAGGGTGGGAAAGTGGCACAGTCGAGGAGTGGGAAAGCTCACATTGGTACACTCTGATTCAAGATTGTCAGCATGGAAGAGCTGGAGGTGGATTAACTAACTAGAAACAGAGCATCATACATGATTGGTTTGGGGAGCATATTTGGCTTTCTCTGGTTGGTCCTGAGTTTGAGGCAAAATATAGGGAAGTTGGTAGTCACTTACGGAGTCCTGATCATTCTGGGAAAATTTCTGTAGAGTTTGTGGTTTTGCTTCTCATGCTAGTTGATACGGAGGTTGTGGGTCAGAGTTCCATTGTCATACATGACCAGTGTGTGTATTCAGTCTCTCAAGAGGAAAAAGAAATCACCCAATTTAGCTTGATTCTGCTAATAATAATTTGCTTCTATTTAATGGTAATGCTGATAAAATGCTATTTAGGTTATCTTACTATATATGCATGCAATGAAGTTCTCTATAGTAAAAAGTTAAATAAATAGTACAAGATAGACATATATATGTGTATATACACATGTATACGCAAATAAAATTGTGAAAGAAGGTTAATTCTAAAAAAACCCAAAACGTTAGTGCCTCTACTAGTTCCTATATTATTTTTACCTGAGAAAGTCTGTTTTGAAATGCGTGATGATGACAGGCTGAGACTCATTCTCTAACAGCTCTCTCATTTTAGCTGGGCATGTGGCCATGCTGAATAAAGACAGAATTTCCCATCCTCCCTTGCAGCCAGGTGTAGCCACATGACTCATCCTTCTCTTATGTAAGAGAGAAATAAACTTTATCTTGTGCAAACCACTGTTATTTTAAGCCCCTGCTACATGCTATGAAACTATGTTCAATAATACAGTGTTTAATTTTTCTTCTGCTCACAATTCTGGTCTTCAGACTGTGATAGTTTCTTTTGAAACTAATGGAGACCGAGGGGAAAAAAGTTTAGAGACAGAGACTTAAAAATGGTTTTCTACATGGAGCAGCTTCCCTTCAAAGGAGAACAAAAGGACATCGAGACACAAAATTGGTATTCTCAAGTGTCCCAGAAAATCAATTTCTTTTTAAAATTTCTGCTTTTTTGTATAAATATGTGCATGTCACGTGTCCAGATAAAAAGGTATATTTTTGGTTAAAATACATTTGTAATTAGAAGTTTCATCCATTCCCAGGCTAAGCCGTAATTCTTAAGTATACTGAAATACAATTTTAAGACATTGTATTAAAATATCAAATTATTTTCCTTTTCATATATAATTTTGTTTAAGTAAGGATTACTTTCCTAGGCTAAGATAAGTGGGAGAAACTAAGCACATGGCTGGGACCCACTAATTTTTTAAGCCTTGGAAGAGACCAAAAAAAAAAAAAAAAAAAAAGAATAACAGCTTATATTAGCTTTCAAGTTCACCTGTGGCTTGTGTGGTTTAGAGATGAGGCAAAAAAGGGGGCTGGAATTTGAGACTATCCCTAGCCACTTCTTCAGTGAAAGATGGGAGGATGTTAAATGACCAGTATTAAAGAAGAAACCTCTTTTCAGTTTGTTAACAAGGTACTAGGAGATCTGCCTCCAGGAACCTGGGAAGGAATGGTCCTCTGAAGCAAGCTTGAGCCGCCCCACTGAGAAGCAGAGCTCCAAGCAGCCTGTAGGGTCCATGGTCCCAGCTCCACACCACATAATTAGGAAGGGCTGATGAAACAGAAGCTGTGTTCCCAGCTCTTTGATGAGAGAAAAATTCAAGCACAAGAATGATGAAAGGAAAAATACAGGCTCGGAAGAGAAATTGCTCAAAACCAAGAACATCGCCAGGAGCGTTTCAACTCTGTGCCAAGGCAGATATCAAGAAAGAGACTAAATAGTCCAATCACAATAAAAACATTGTCAGACTGGATAAAATAACAAAATTAGTCTATATGCTGCTTATAAGAGTCACACCTTAAATGTAAGAGTACTCAAAGGTTGAAAATAAAGAGCTAGATAAAGATAGTTCTTGGAAATACTAAGCAAAAAACCCCAAAAAACTGGTATAGTTATAATGGCAAGAAACATTACTAGAAATAAAAAAAGGATGCTTCCTAATGACAATAAGTTCAATTTATCAGGAAAATACAAAAATTCTAAGTTCGTATGCATCTACTGACAAAGCCTCAAAATACACAGAGCAAAACTGTACAGAGTTATAAGGAGAAATAGAGACATTTACAATCAAATGGGAAATTTCTTATTACTCTCAGAAACTGATAGAACAAGCAGGGAAGAAATATCAGTATGAGTATGGAAGATTGATATGATTAACAAACTTGACCTAATTAATGTATAAAATTACACCTATCAACAGCAGTTACTCATTCTTTTCAAGAACACGTGGAACACCAAATTTGATGCTATGTTAAGTCATAAAGCAAGCACTAACAAATTTCAAATTATTAAAATCAGAGTATATTCTCTGACCATGGAGGAAAAGAGCTAGAAATCAGTAAGTAAAATATTACTATAAATACGTCATGTTTGGAAATTAATCAATTCTGAAGAAATCAAAATGGAAATTAGAAAATATTTTGAACTAAATGGTCATAAAAATATGACATTTCAAAATTGTAGAATACAGCTATAGCTAAAGTCAATAATCCGAGTATGTATTCATCCCCATAAATTATAAAAAGAGCAAAAAATTAAACCCAAATAAACCAAAAGGAAGGATATTATGAAGGTAATATTAGAAACTAATGAAAGGAAAAAGAGATATCAGCAATGCCAGAAGTTGGTTCTTTGAAAAGACTAATAAAATTGATAAATCCCTAGAAAGGCCAATCAAGAAAAGAAAAGAGAAAAAAATAAAATATCTGGAATGAAAAAAAGAAAACCACTGCAGAGCCAACAGGCATTAAAAAGAGGATAAAAGCATATTATGAATATTTTGCCAGTAAATTTGAAAATTTTGAGATGGATAAATTCCCAGAAAAATATGAAATCCTAAATTGACAAAAGGAGAAACAAAAGTAGAAATTTTGACTAGTTTTATGTCTACATGAGGTATCCCTGCTCCTATCAAAGTCTGCTTGGGCTCTGAATTCCATCTGCGGCCATTTCAAGGAGTTTACTCCTACAGTTATTTCTGCTTTTCCCTATATCATAGATATTCTTTCCTTCCCTGCTGGATCATACCTATTAGCACGTAAACATGGTCTAGTGTCTAAAACTCTAAAAACGAAAGAGACACACACATTTCTTGTATCACACGCCCCCCTCAATATTTCTGAACGTTTTCTTAGAAAAATTCCTCGAAAGGGCTGTTATACTGACGTCTCTACTCCTGCCTCCTGCACCATCTGGACCACTTTACTACTTCTGCCTCCAGCATTGTACTAAAAGTGCTCTTGTCTATCAACAATTTTCATGGGCCAAATCAAATGGCTGCTTCTATGTTCTTATCTTACTTTAACATTAGTGGGATTTCACACTTTTGACTACTCCCTTCTTCCTGAAATACTCTTTGTCCTTGAGACCACACTCTCCTGGTTTTCTTTCTACTTTACTTCCTGTTCTTTCTAGGTCTCATTTGCTAACTCCTTGCCCTGTGGTTGATTTTTACATGTTGGACTTGGTTATGCAACCAATTCTCTTTTCTATCTACACATTCTCTGGAGGAGCCCTCATCCATTGCCAGGATTTTATATACACCTATATTGTGAGGACTCCCAAATCTGTATCTTGATCCTTGCTCTCTCCCTCAAACTCTATCACATTCAACAGCTTATTATCTTTTCTATGGGAAAGTTTAGACTGTATCTCAAACTTAACCTGGCAAAACAGAACTTTGTCCCCAAACCACAAGCATATCCCACCTCGTAAATGGCCCCACAATCCATCCAGTTAGTCACACCTGACATCTAATCAGCCAGGACCTTCTGTCGAAGCTATCCTAAATATATCCTGAATCCATTCACTTCTCTCCATCTCTCCACTAGGCCAAGACAACATCATCTCTTGCCTTGATTACTGAAACTCCTAACTCGTCTTCCTACTTTTGCTCTTACTCCTTAAAATCATTCTCCATATAATATCCAGAGCAATCATTTAAAATCTAGATCATCGGGGCCAGCCCAGTGGCACAATGGTTAAGTGAGCACGTTCCGCTTTGGCGGCCCAGGGTTCACCAGTTCAGATCCTGGGTGCGGACATGGCACCACTTGGCAAGCCATGCTGTGGCAGGCATCCCACATATAAAATAGAGGAAGATGGGCATGGATATTTGCTCAGGACCAGTCTTCCTCAGCAAAAAGGGGAGGATTGGCAGCAGATGTTAGCTCAGGGCTAATCTTCCTCAAAAAAAAAAAGTAAAAACTTAGATCATGTCGTTTCCTTACTTAAACCTCTTCAATGGCTTCTTTAAATTTAGAATAAATTCCTGTACGTTCTGATTAGCCTTGCTTACCCTTTGGACATCATCTCATACCACTCGCTACCTTATTCATTCTACATCGCTACAATTCTCAAGTTGATTGTATCAGTTATCGATTTCTGCATAACAAATTACCACAAAACTAGCAGCCCTCACACATTTATTATCTCACAGGTCCCATGGGTCAGTCTTGCTCACCCATTTGCCAGGGGTGGGGATAGGTGCTAAGGTGGTAAAAGGATACAAACTTGTGGTTAGAAGATGAGTAAGTTCAGGGGATGTAATGTACAGCGTGGTGAATACACTTAACAATATAGTTGAAAGCTCTCACCTCACACACACAAATGTTAGCTGTGTGAAGTGGTGGATGTGCTAACTAACCTTAATGTGATAATCATTTCCTATACATATATAAAACCATCACACTGTACACGTTGAACTTACACAATGCTATATGTCAGTTACATCTCAATAAAGCTGGAAAAAATATTGTTTATGAGATTCCTACATCCCATTCCATGCAGCAGCAGTTCACTCACTTTTGTTTCTGTATAGTATTCCATTGAATTAATATACTGTGATTTTCTTAATCCATTCTACTGTGTATGAACATTTGGATTATTCCCAGTTTTTGGCTCTTGTGAATAATGCTGTTATAAACATTTGTCCATGTTTTTGATCCACATATGTATGCATTTCTATTATGTATATGTCTAAGGAGTAGAATTGCTGGGTTTTAAGGAATGACTGCTGAGCATTAGCAAATACTACCAAACAGCTTTCCAAAATGGTTGGACTAACTTATGAGCTCATTCATTATATGAGAATTCCAGTAATTCCACTCCTTGCCAATACTTGATATTGTCAATCTTTCTAATTTTGATTATTCTAATAGATGTGTAGTAAATCATGTGATTTTAATTTGTTTTACTTGAAAAATAGTGAAGCTGGGAACAATTTAGATATGTTGCTGTGTCTCTTAAGTGCCAATTCAAGTCTTTTGTCTATTTTTCTGAGTCATTTGCCTTTTCTTATTGATTTGTGGGACTTCGTTTTAAAGTTTGGATATGAGTCCCTATCAATTAGGTGTATTGCAAATATCTTCTCCCACTCTTGGGATGTCTTTTTGTTCTCTTAACGGTATGTTTTGATAAACAGTGTTCCTAATTTTAATGGACTACAAGTTAAGAATTTTATTTTTCAGTCTTTTATTTTCCAGTTTGCACTTTTTGAGTTCTAAGTTATAAAACCTCTCTGATCTAGTGCAAATTTAGATTAACTTTCTAAAGTTGTATGGGCAGTTAGTGGTCCACTCAACCCTTTGGACTCTAAGTGTATTGCTCTTCTCACTTTTTAAATTATTATTTCCCTCCTGGACTTGGTTAACACAGATTTTTAAATTCTAAACTTGATTGATGAATCACTGAAATCCTCCTGTAGTGTTAACAAGACGATTTGTGCTTGGTTTATGATGTTTATTATAGTCTAAGTGATGCATATTATAGTAAGCATCATGTTTGCTATGACTTTATGGGGTTTGGATTACAAAGAAAACCTTACTGGGTAACTATGGAACAATGGTGACTATAGTACTATATCACAACCAGGATATTGACATTGATACAGTCAAGATGTAGAAGTTCCCATCACCACAGGATCATCTCATGCCTTTTTATATCCACACCCACTCCTTCCCGCCCCAACCCTTCCTCATGCCCTGGCAACCGTAATCTGTTCTCCATTTCTCTAGTTTTGTTATTTTAAGAATATTACATAAATGGAATCATACAGTATGTAACATTTTGAGATTGGCTTATTTCACTCAGCATAATTCTCTGGAGATTCATCCAGGTTGTTATGTGTACCAATAATTTGTTTCTGTTTATTGCTGAGAACCTTCCTAATTATTTGTGACATTGTAGGAACAATGACATTTATCGAGTGGCGTTACACTTTAAGGAATCACACAACAGTGATTTAACGATACCACTTGTTATTTCTGCTCCACCTAACTCTGAACATCAGTGTTGAAAAGCTGTTTGGACTAAAGAGAGATCCCTTCAGTAGGGATGATGTCCAACAACAGTGGAACCCCCTTGGTGACAACTATGCTTTTCCATATACATTTGCACAGTTATAAATTTTAGAAAGTATAGCTTTACTTTGACGTAATCATCTCATATTTTTAAGGGCTGTCACATACATAATAATTACCGAACACCCAGGCTGGCCAGAAAGTCTGCTCATTCGCAGTAGCCATGGCATGAAGTGTTATACCGAAGTGGTATACTGACTGTCATGTGCTCTAGTCCCTTGGGGATTACTTCCTTGTGTTTTTTAAATGAGGATTTTATCCTGGAATGCTCTGGCTGCCTTGGAATGCATAGTTGGATGTGTCTTCTATCTTCCTCCACATCAGCTAAATCTCAACGTTTAGGCCAGAGTTTGGATGGGCACATCTTCCTAGGACAGGCACAGCCTGGAAGTTTATCCCGGGAAAGAGCTAAGAGCCCTGGAGGGGCAGAAAAGTCAGAGACTCATAGGGCTGTATTAAAGGAAGAGAAAAGGGGAAGAGCATTCAGAGACATAAAAGAGAACGAGGGCAGAGAATGAATATATTCATTTTCTATAGCTACATTAAAAAAATTACCACAGACATAGTGGCTTTAAACAACTTGCAATTATTATCTCACAATTTCCATGGGTCAAGATTCTGACCACAGCTTAACTGGATCCTCTGCTCAGTTCTTATAAGGCTGCAATCAAAACGTCAGTCAGTGCTCAGGTTCTCTTCTGGAGCTGCGGGTCCTCCTCTAGGCTCACACAGTAGAATTCACTTCTTTGCAGCTTTAGAATTCACTGCAATTTACTCCTCCTCTGAGACCAGAAGATGAGCATCTCTCTGATGCTTCACCTTCTTTTAAAGCCTCACCTGATTAGGTCAGATCCACCCAGGAAAATCTCCTTTTTGATTAACTCAAAGTCAACTGATAGTGACCTAATCACAGGCGGAAAACACATCATATTCTCAATCCTGTTCACACTGAAGAGGAGAGAATCACACAGGGTGTGTGCCTCAGGTGATGGGAACCTTGGGACCATCTCAACTTCTGCCCATATTGAAGAACATCAAGACAGGAAGATTTGAAGAGCAGGGGATCAAACTCAGTAAGCAACCTGAGTAAACAGAGCTTTTAAAACATAAGAAAGCTTTAAAGTATATATATTAAGACATTTCTTAACGAATTCAACACAAAGTTCCAATTTGCAACCTTGCACAACTTCAATAGAAAACTAAGTAAATAAATTGGATTTATAAAATTACTAATTTAAGGTCTTAACACATGACTAAAATTGAACTCAAGAATCTATTATAGACGTACCTAGAAACATAATTCATAGCCAAAAAGCAAAAAAGAGGGAGCACAAGAGTAAGAATCCTATTTTGGGATTATAATTAAAAGTATTGAAGAAGAGGACGAGAATAATGGAACTAGTACTAAAAATAGAGGAGGGGAGGGAAATAGGCAAGTACTTTGGGTCTTTGGAAATGAGCTTACAGGTAACCTGAAGCTCAGAGGTCATAACCCAAAGTTCAGAGGTCAGGGAACAGCATTTTGATGACTGTCAGCCTTTCACCAATGTTTAAAAAAAGTAGAATCTGGGGCTGGCCCAGTGGTGTAGCAGTTAAGTTCTCACATTCGGCTTGGCCAGCCCCGGAGTTCACCTGTTCAGATCCCGAGTGTGGACCTATGCACCGCTTGTCAAGCCCTGCTGTGGCAGGTGTCCCACATATAAAGTAGAGGAAGATGGGCACAGATATTAGCTCAGGGCCAATCTTCCTCAAAAAAAAAAAAAAAAAAGAAGAAGTAGAATCCAGTGGGTTATAATTAAATCACATGAAAACTAATTGTGAGAAAAAATGGCTCCAAGTAAGTTCAAATTTGAGTTAAAAATCACCTCCTAGTTCCATTAGGTTGTGGTAGGATGGCAGGTAGGCAAGATAGGAGCAGAGAAGGAAAAGAAAGAAAAGAGAGAAAAAGAGGGGGAGGGGAAAAGGGGAAGAGAGGGAAGGAAGAAGAGAGGAAAGGAAGAAGGCAATAAAGGAGGAAGAGAGGGAGAGAGAAAGGAAAGACGCAAGGAAAGAAGCACTCCACAGCTGAGTTTCATCGAGTATCTTACCACACAGCGTTCTGTAGTTTTCTTTCCATTTCCTAGGCACTCTTCCACCCAGGTCTTTTTTTCCCTTTTCTCCACTTGACAGTTTCTCAGAATTAGCACCACCAGACTCATTAAAGCCTCTCAATCTTTTATCCAAATCAAAGTTATTGGTATGATAAAACAACCACACTGATGACTAAAATCTTATTAAGTAGGTTATACATTTTAAAAAGATGTAAGTTACAGTGAGAAGAGTTAAAATTTTTCACTTGTTTTAAACCATTGTTTCTCTATCTATAAAATAAGTCTATCCCAGGGGCTGGCCCGGTGGCGCAGTGGTTAAGTTCACATGTTCTGCTTCTCGGCGGCCCTGGGTTCACCAGTTCGGATCCCGGGTGTGGACATGGCACTGCTTGGCAAACACCATGCTGTGGTAGGCATCCCATGTATAAAGTAGAGGAAGATGGGCATAGATGTTAGCTCAGGGCCAGTCTTCCTCAGCAAAAAGAGGAGGATTGGCAGCAGATGTTAGCTCAGGGCTAATCTTCCTCAAAAAAAAAAAAAAGTCTATCCCATTATTAAACATGCATTGCTTAAACAATATTTAAAGAGTACTTTTAAATGAGTTCCATAAATTCTACTTTTCCTATTTCTTAAGTTTGATCTATTACATTAAATTGAAGGTGAGGAAAAAGGCTAGCTAAGAACATGAAGGGTACCCCCTCTTTCATACTGCGTTAATAAATAGGCAACCTTGGTTTTTAACATTTCACCTGAACGCAACCACCTTCTAGGGAAGTTGTTAGTCATTTTCAATATCATAAAACCAACTGACTAGGATAGGAACAATACCTGAACTTGCGCGGCAGTTTCACTTTTGTGTTTATTAGTGCAATCATTAAAGGTCTCAAAATACATTGATAGCAGACATAAATGTAATCCTTGTCATCCAAAACCATTTGTAGAATTGAAAAATGGTTTTGTTTTGGTCACTGATTTTCACTCTTATATGATCTGTCAGATCGCCTATAACACACAGAGCTTCCCTATAATATTATTAGAGTGACCAGGTAATTTATCATCTAAATCAGGAGGCTTATGAGGAAGGGAAAGCTTTCAAAAATTATAGGTACAAGCCAGGAGGTAGAGTCATCCTATCCAGAGAAGAAGTTTGTGTAGAATCGATGGTTGTAGAACACTTATTTAAGGATAAGTTTAAAACTACTCATTTGTGTGTGTGTGCGTGTGTGTAAGGAAGATTTTCCTCTTTTTTTTTTCACCCCAAAGCCCCAGTACATAGTTGTATATCCTAGTTGTAGGTCCTTCTAGTCCTTCTATGTGGGATGCCACCTCAGCATGGCTTGACAAGTGGTGCTAGGGCCGCATCCAGAATCCAAACCAGCTAACTCCAGGCCGCCAAACTGGAGCACGCAAACTTAACCACTATACCACTGGGCCAGCCCCTGAAACTATTCATTACTAAAGAAAATTAGGAGAAAAACTGTCTGTTTGAATGAAGTAGACAGTCAAAAAGCAAAAATGAAGTAGGACTAAAAGAAAAAGAGTAAAAAAAACCCCAAGATACATTAGAACCAAGAGGAAAGAGATATTAACATTTAAAAAATTCATGTACTATATTATGAGATACAAAGACAGCAAAAGAGCACATTAAGATACAATAATACATGAAAATACACAAATTAAATGAAAAACACATTAGGAAGAAAAACTTGAAAAGTTAGAAAGAAATCTTACCTATCAAACACTGGCAGGAGCAAGGCAGCAGCAATCCTAGAGGCAGAAGCAGTGACAAGGAGGACACCAGCAACACCTCTGGGAGTGATGATGGAGGATAGAAAGTGCTGATTCTCAAATACAGACAGAGCCAGCTCAGGTAAGAGAAACCAAAAATTAGCACTACAGCGCCACCTCCTGAAAAACAAAATAAAGGCTTCCACTCTCCAAGCAATTGAAAAGTTTGAATCAAAACAAACAAAGCTATACCTCCCTAAGGAAGTTGTTTGCTATTTCAAGTGCATCGGCAGAGGAACAACTCAGCAAGCACCATGAAAAATCATGTAATACAATATCACAAGAAGATGACAGTTCTCCAGAAACCAAACTTAAAGTCACAGAAGATTGTGATCTGTTACAGAATTCAAAATAGCCGTCATGAATAAACTCTATGAGCTACAAGAAAACTTAGGCAGTTCAATGAGCTCAGTCATAAATTAATGAACAGAAAGAATACTTTACCAAAGAGACTGAATCTCTAAAAAAGAACCAAGCAGAAATTCTGGAGCTGAAGACCTTAATAAATGAGATGAAGAACGCATTAGAAAGCATTGGAAATAGAGCAAACCAGATAGAAGAGAGAATTAGTGAGCTGAAAGATAGAAATCTAGAAATGATTCAGGCAGAAGAGGAGAGAGAACTAAGATTTTTTTTAAATGAAGAAATTCTACAAGAATTATCCAACTCAATTAGAAAAGGCAACATGAGGATAATGGCTATCCCAGAAGGAGAAAAGAGTGAGAGGGTAGCAGAGAACCTGCTTAAAGAAATTATAGCTGAGAACTTCCCAAGCATGAGGAAAGAACTGGATATACAAGTCCACAAAGCAATTAGAACACCTAATTATCTCAGCATAAAAAGCCTTTCTCCAATCCAGACAGAGAAAGATGAACTCTGTATGACTCCATTCATAGGTGGTAGTTAACATATGGACAAAGAGAACTGATCGGTGGTTGCCAGGGGAAAGGGGGGTGGGGGGAGGGCACTAGAGGTGAAGCGGTGTACCTATAACATGACTAATAATGATGTACAACTGGAATTTCACAAGGATGTTAACTTTCATAACCTTAATAAAAAAAAAAAAAGCCTTTCTCCAAGACACATCATATTAAAACTGTCAAAAGTCAATGATAAAGAAAGAACTTTAAAGACAGCCAGGGGAAAAAAGACAGTAACCTACAAAGGAACTACCATTAGGGTATCAGTAGATTTCTCAGCAGAAGCTCTAGAGGCCAGGAGAGAGTGGAATGACGTATTCAAAATATTAAAAGATAAAAACTGTCAGCCCATGATACTCTATCTGGCAAAGCAATCCTTCAGATGTGAAGGAGAAATGAAGGCTTTCCCAAACGAACAAATGCTGAGGGAGCTCATTGCCACTAGGCCTGCCTTACACAACACATTGAAAGGAGCTCTTCTGCCTGAAACAAAAAGGCAAAAGTACACAAAACTTTGAGTAAGGGGATAACTAGACAAACAGAATCAGAAAAATGCAACTCTATGTCAGAATAGGTTGTTAAACCTTTAATTATAGCATAAAGATTAAAGGGGGAAAACCATTAAATGTAACTATAGTCACTTCAATTTAGTAACAAAGTCACAATACAAAAAGTGATAATTTGTGGCAACAAAAACATAAAAGGGGGAGAGGAAAAGGACAGAACCTATATAGGCAAATGAAGACAAGATGCTATCAGCAGAAAAAAGGACTATTTTATCTATGAGATGTTTTATATAAACTTCATGTAACCACAAAACAAAAAGCTAGAGCAGACACAAGAAACGTAAAAAAGAGGAAACTGAGAAAAACTTCATAGGAAACCACAAAACTAAAATGACAGACAAAAACACAAGGAAAAAGAAATAATGAAAATATAGAACAACCAAAAAACAAAGGTAAAATGACAATACTAAGACTTCATATATCAATAATCACCGTAAATGTAACTGGATTGAACTCACCAATCAAAAGACACAGAGTGGCTGGATTGATTAAAAAACAAGACCCAACTATACGCTGCATCCAGGAGACTCATCTCAGCTCTGAAGACAAACATAGGCTCAAAGTGAAGGGATGGAAGATGATACTCCAAGCAAATGGCAGCCAAAAGAAAGTGAGTGTAGCTGTGCTTATATTAGATAAAATAGACTTCAAGTCAAAAAAAGTAACAAGAGACAAAGACAGACATTATATAATAATAAAGGGGACAATCCATCAAGAAGACATAACTTTGATTAATATATGCGCACCTAACATAGCAACACCAAAATATATAAAGCAATTATTAGCAGACCTAAAGCAAGAAATTGACAGCAACACACTAATAGTAGTGGACTTTAACATCCCACTTACATCACTGGATAGATCATCCAGACAGAAGGTCAACAAGGAAACATTGGCCTTAAGTGAAACATTAGACCAGATGGACTTAACAGATATATACAGAACATTCCACCCCAAAGCAGCAGGATACACATTCTTCTCAAGTGCACATGGAACATTCTCAAGAATAGAGCTTATGTTGGGACACAAAATGAGTTTCAATAAATTTAAGAAGATTGAAATCATATCAAGCATCTTTTCCAACCACAATGGTATAAAACTAGAAATTAAATAGAAGAAAGCTAGAAAAACCACAAATATGTGGAGACTTAACAGTGTTCTACTGAATAACTATTAGGTCAATGAATAAATCAAAGGAAAAGTAAAAATACGCCTGGAGACAAATGAAAATGAAAATATGACATAACAAAATCTTTGGAATGCAGCAAAAGTGGTACTAAGACGGAATTTTATAGCACTACAGGCCTATCTCAAGAAACAAGAACAATCTCAAATAAATAATCTAATCTTACACCTAAAACAACTAGAAAAATAAGAACAAACAGCCCAAAATCAGTGGAAGAAAGGAAATAATAAAATCAGAGTGGAAATAAATGAAACAGAGACTAAAAAGACAGTAGAAAAGATCAATGAAACTAAGAACTGGTTCTTTGAAAAGATAAACAAAATTGACAAGTCCTTAGCCAGACTCACTAAAAAAAAAAAAGAGAAAAGGCTCAAATAAATAAAATCAGAAGTGAAAGAGGAGAAATCACAATGGATACCACAAAAATACAAAGGATTGTAAGAGAATACTATGAAAAGCTATATGCCAACAAATTGGATAATCTTTGACATCAGCATTAGCAACGTCTTTTGGGATATGTTTCCACAGGCAAGGGAACCAAAGTAGAAATAAACAACTGGGACTACATCAAACTGAAAACTTCTGCATAGCAATGGACACCATCAATGAAACAAAAAGACAATCTACTGAATCGGAGAATATATTTGCAAATTGTATATCTGATAAAGGGTTAATATCCAAAATACATAAAGAACTCGTACAACTAAACAACAAAAAACAAACAACCTGATTAAAAAATGGGTAGAGGATCTGAATATACATTTTTCCAAAGAAGACACACAGATGGCCAACAGATACATGGAAAGATGTTCAACATCACTAATTATTAGGGAAATGCAAATCAAAATTACAATGAGATACCACCTCATGCCTGTTAGAATGGCTATTATCGAAAAGACAGGAAATAACAAGTGTTGGAGAGGATGTGGATAAAATGGAATGTTCGCATGCTGTTGGTGGGAATCTAAACTGATGTCGCCACTATGGAAAACACTATGGAGATTTCTTAAAAAAATGAGAATAGAACTACCATATGATCCAGTGATTCCACTTCTGGGTATTTATCTGAAGAATACGAAAAGACTAATTTGAAAAGATATATGCACCCTTAAGTTCATTGCAGCATTATTTGCAATGGCCAAGATATGGAAACAACTTAAGTGCCCATCAACACATGAATGGATGAAGAAGATGTGTATATATGTTTACAGTAGAATACTACTCAGCCCCCAAAAAAAGATGAAATCTTGCCATTTGCAAAAATGTGAACAACCTCGAGGTCCATTATTGTAACATCCACTATGTAACGTGAAATAAGTCAGACAGAAAAAGACAAATACTGTGTGATTTCACTCATATGTGGAATATTAAAAACATAAATGAACAAACAAAACAAAACACATAGATACGGAGAACATATTGGTGGTTACCAGAGGGCAAGGGGGCTAAGGGAAGGGAGAAATGGGTAAAGGGAGCCAATTTTATGGTGACAGATGGAAATTAGAATTTTGTGGTAGCACACTGTAGTGTATATAGAAGTCAAATATAATGTTGTACATGTGAAGCTGATATAATGATATAAACCAATATCAGCTCAATAAAAAAATTATTATACAGATATATTACTATAAATAAATAACTCATTATAAAGATATAGATGAAAGATTGGTAAATAATTATAAAAATGTTTTTGTGAACATTTCTTCATAAAAAAATTAGTTGCTATTAAAATTTCACTGTTACATTGCTTGCATGTTATATTAAAATGCTACAAATTCTAAGTTAAAATACTAAGCTATTATGTTTCCATGATGTCAGAAAGAGAATTTAAAAATATGTGTACATGTCAGAAAAAGAAAAACATAAAGCCATTAGAGAAGACATTGAAAGAAAATTATTGCATTTCATTAATTCTAAGATACATACCAATCACATATTCATTATTAATGGGCTCAATTCCACAAGACTATCCCCCACCTCAGATGCCAGTTGTAAGTCCCAGGTTATCATTTGTACTTCTGACCAACTGGCTATAAATCTGTAAATCAGGGGGTCTCACAGCCCTCTCCTCAGGTTTGATAATTTGCTGTGATGACTCACAGAACTCAGGCAAACACTTCCATTTACTGGTTTATTACAAAGGATACAGATGAACAGCCGGATGAAGAGGTACATAGGGTGAGGTCTGGAAGGGTCCACAAGTGCAGGAGCTTCTGTCCCCATGGAGCTGGGGTGCACCACCCTCCTGGCAAGTATGTGTGTTCACAAACCTGGAAGCTCTCCAGACTCTGTAGGTTAGGGGTTTTTATGGAGGCTTCAATTATTAACTCAATCTCCAGCCCCTCTCCCCTCCTTTCAGATCCAAGCTTTTAATCATGTCTTGGTCTTTCTTGTGACCAGTTCCCATCCTGAAGGGATCCAGGAGCCCACCAAGAGTCTCCACATTAGAACAAAAGACGCTCCTATCATCCAGGAAATTCCGAGGGATTTGGGAGCTCTGTGTCAGAAACTGGGGTCAAAGACCAAATATTAGAACAAAAGATGCTCCTAGCACCCCTATCACTCTGGAAACTACAAGGGCTTTTAAAGCAGTTTTGCCAGGAGCCAGGGGCAGAGTCCAAAGATATGTCTTATAATGTCGCAGAGATCATTAAATCTTTCTAGGTGATGGTCAAGTAATTTGAAGGTTAAACAATGGTACTCTTTCATTGAAAATCATCCACATAAAGTAAGAAATTTTAACTTTTCAAGGGATAATTCAGACTGAGATTTTTCAGAAATTTCTTAGACATAAATTCTTCCTGATGGTAGTGTGGACCAAGCAGGGGGAAACTTGATCTTTCTACTTTATTTTATCTTAGAGGACTATGGATTTTGTCTGTATTGCAACCTCTTTGGGGACGGGGAAGAAAAGCAACTGAAGAATAAGAAGGCACTTAAAGATTGTTAGATTTTATATTACATTCCTGGTAAACACAAAGTGGAATAAATGTAAAGCATTCAAAATTGATAGAAAATCTAACTTCTTTGCAGCAGAACAGAGATTATACTGGTATGGTATTGTCAAGTACATAACATAGATGATGCAGTTTTTGGTAAGGCCGTGTTCGACATTCAGAGCGTCATCCAATAAACGTTGGAGTGACCAGTAATGAACCAACAGAAAAAGAACTCAAGAATACAATACCATTCACAATCGCAACAAAAAGAATAAAATACCTTGGGGTAAATTTAACTAAGGAAGTGAAGGACCTATATAATGAAAATTACAAGGCCTTTCTGAGAGAATTGGATGACGACATAAGGAGATGGAAAGACATTCCATGTACGTGGATTGGAAGAATAAACATAGTTAAAATGTCCGTTCTACCTAAAGCAATCTACAGATTCAACGCCATCCCAATCAGAATCCCAATGACATTCTTTACAGAATTAGAACAAAGAATCCTAAAATTCATATGGGGCAACAAAAGACCCCGAATTTCTAAAGCAATCCTGAGAAAGAAGAACAAAACAGGAGGCATCACAATCCCTGACTTCAAAACATACTACAAAGCTACAGTAATCAAAACAGCATGGTACTGGTACAAAAACAGGTGCACAGATCAATGCAGCAGAATTGAAAGCCCAGAAATAAAACCACACATCTATGGACAGCTTATCTTTGACAAAGGAGCTGAGGGCATACAATGGAGAAAAGAAAGTCTTTTCAACAAATGATGCTGGGAAAAATGGAAAGCCACATGTAAAAGAATGAAAATTGACCATTCTTTTTCACCATTCACCAAAATAAACTCAAAATGGATCAAAGACCTAAAGGTGAGACCCGAAACCATAAGGCTTCTGGAAGAAAATGTAGGCAGTACACTCTTTGACATCAGTATTAAAAGGATCTTTTTGGACACCATGCCTTCTCAGAGAAGGGAAACAATAGAAAGAATAAACAAATGGGACTTCATCAGACTAAAGAGCTTCTTCAAGGCAAATGAAAATAGGATTGAAACAAAAAAACAACCCACTAACTGGGAAAAAATATTTGCAAGTCATATATCTGACAAAGGCTTAATATCCATAATATATAAAGAACTCTCGCAACTCAACCACAAAACATCAAACAACCCAATCAAAAAATGGGGTGGAGACATGAACAGACATTTCTCCAAAGAAGATATACGGATGGCCAATAGGCACATGAAAAGATGCTCATCATCACTAATCATCAGGGAAATGCAAATCAAAACTACACTAAGATATCACCTTACACCCGTTAGAATGACAAAAATATCTAAAACTAATAGCAACAAATGTTGGAGAGGTTGCGGAGAAAAAGGAACCCTCATACACTGCTGGTGGGAATGCAAACTGGTGCAGCCACTGTGGAAAGCAGTATGGAGATTCCTCAAAAAACTAAAAATAGAACTACCATATGATCCAGCCATCCCACTACTGGATATTTATCCAAAGAGCTTGAAGTCAGCAATCCCAAAAGTCCTATGCACCCCAATGTTTATTGCAGCACTGTTTACAATAGCCAAGAGTTGGAAGCAACCTAAGTGTCCAGCAACAGACGAATGGATAAAGAAGATGTGGTACATATATACAATGGAATACTACTCAGCTGCAAAACAGAACAAAATCATTCCATTTGCAATAACATGGATGGACCTTGAGAGAATTATGTTAAACGAAATAAGCCAGCGAGAGAAAGATAATCTGTGTATGACTCCACTCATATGAGGAATTTAAAATTATGGACTAAGAACAGTTTAGTGGATACGAGGGGAAAGGTGGGGTGCGGGGTGGGCACAAAGGGTGAAGTGGTGCACCTACAACATGACTGACAAACATTAATGTACAATTGAAATTTCACAAGATTGTAACCTATCAATAACTCAATAAAAAATAAAATAAAATAAACGTTGGAGTGAAACAATGAGACTTTTGTTCATATCACAAAACCACAGCAAAAATTGGTAACAATAATGATATATATTTATGCAGAATCAAACACTGATATGAAATAATATAACACAATATACAGGGAGTGAAATGCAAAAACAATTTAAGTTGCAGCCACTGAGATTCACAAAATCATTTTGAATAAAGTAAGACATGCTGAACATTACCCAATTATTTTTCAAATGATGTAATAGATAGAAATCTGTGAAATAGTTAAAAATTATTGTTAGACTTGTGGATTTAAAAATGCAGATATTTCTATTTTGAACAGTTTTATGGATTTTGTCCAGTGAAAGACACAGCACTAAAGAAAGATTATGCACATTTTTAGTAGACTGCGCAAACAAATTTGAATCTCGTGGGCCAGCCAGGTGGCACAGTGGTTAAGTGCGCACATTCCGCTTCGGTGGCCCAGGTTTTGCCAGTTCGGATCCCGGGTGCGGATATGGCACCACTTGTCAAGCCATGCTGTGGCAGGCATCCCACATATAAAGTAGAGGAAGATGGGGACGGATGTTAGCTCAGGGCCAGTCTTCCTCAGCAAAAAGAGGAGGATTGGCAGCAGATGTTAGCTCAAGGCTAATCTTCCTCAAAAAAAAAAACTTTGAATCTTGTCAAAAATAAGTTGAGAGTTCAGTGATATGACAATGCCATTCATCTGTGACAAACATAACACATTGCAAAAAAGATCCTCAAAAAACATTCTAGGGCGTTATATTCCTTGTTCTATTTGTTCTTTAAACTTCATAATGAACGAAGCAGCTGAAGAATGTGTTTTGACACACTGAATTTCTTTATATCATCCAGTAATTTTACAACTGCTTTTTGGTTTCAACAACACATTGAAATGAACCAAAAACACGCTGACTAAACACAAATTTGAACCATTGTCAATACACTATGGGAAAGTCGAGATGATGCCACCAGGCCACTAAAAACTAAATTATAACTAATATGCAAGCCTTTTGTAGAAATTATTGATGATATTAATAAAGTTGTAGATTCTCGAACTCAAGCTATAGGCGTAAATAGAAAATATCCACTTTAAACGTTTTCTTAAGACAAAATTGATATAATATTTTAAGTAAAAATAATGATATAATCAAAATTACACAAGACTAAGTTCAGTGTAAATAATGCACTTGAAAGTGTGAAAGGAATTAACAAATTCTATAAGGATAAATAAAGTGATATTTACAAAAGCATATGTTATTGTGCTCACTTCGTAGCACATATACAAAAATTGGAATGATACAGATGTTGTTTAATGGATATAACGTTCCAAATTTGCAGATGAAAATGTTCTGGGGATTTGTTTCACAACAATGTGCATATACTTGATGCTACTGAACTATACACTTTAAAATTGGTTAAGGTGGTAAATTTTATGTGGTATGTCTTTTTACCACAATAAAAACCCCTATATTATTAATTCTAAATAAAGTCTCGTTATTGATGCCAGTTTTTCCAGCATAGAAAATGGAGAGTGCCACTTTGATTGCAAATTTCACAATCAAGCTCTCTTTGATCCACTGTCAAATTACACATCCATTTGCTTTCTTTCCACATACAACAATAATATCTTTAAAAGAAAGATTGGGATGGTGATTTCCTGAATTTGTACATATGTCAAAGCTCATCGGTTTATACACTTTAAATATGTACAGTTTCATTTACACCAATTATACCTCAATAAAGCTGTTTTATTTTTTTCAAAAAAAAGATTAGCCTATGCTATTGAAATATCATGGCTTTTCTAGTTCAGTGCTTCTCTAACTTTAATGTACACATGAATCGTCTAGCGGTTCATGTTAAAAAGTAGATTCGATTTCTGTAAACGTGATAGCAATGGTTCATCGATGTACAAATATCTGAAAACCTTGTTATTTTCTAAAATCTAGTATGAATCTTGTTGAATTATTACAATACATTTATGGCAATACTTTACTAAACGTATTTCCAAATACTTTTAGACCTCTCAGAGGTATTTTTCTTTCCCAGTTATCATTTGCCAGTAACACTACAGCCTCTCAAAGTTAAAAACTTTTTAAAAACCACCTAAGGCCTACAATGTCACAAGAAAGAGTGTCAAATCTAGTGACTATTTCTGGAAAAGATAAGATCCTAGAGTAAATAAGCACTGAAATAGTTATAAAGAATTTTATTTCTATGATTTTTATGAGATTATTATCATTATTTTTTAAAAAGATTGGCACCTGAGCCAACTGTTGCCAATCTTCTTCTTCTCTTTTTTTTAATTCTTCTCCCCAAAGCCCCCAGTACATAGCTGTAGACTTTAGTTGTGAGCGCCTCTGGTTGTGTTATGTGAGATGCCACCTCAGCATGGCCTGATGAGTGGTGCCATGTCTGCGCCCAGGATCTGAACAGGTGAAACCTGGGGCCGCTAAAGTGCAGCGCATGAACTTAAACATTTGGCCACAGGGCTGGCCCGAGATTATTATTTTTTAAACTGATTATTACTTCACAGTGATTTTGAATTTCTGATTCTACGTAAATTTTAAAACCTGATTACTTCATGGTGACTTTGAGTTTCCAATTATTTTGATTATAGTTTAAACTTTTAATTTCACATTTAAACTTGATACATATAATTTATTCAGAAGATTTTATATTGACTTTACATATGACTTTCTGGTAATTGTTATTATTGAGAAGTAAATAACAAATCTACATAATTTTTACTCACAGGTGCCAGTGGTGAGCAGCAGCTCTGAGTATAATGTATGAAGAAAAAAGTGGTGAGTTGGATGTAATTCTGAAGGTGGATTTAATTGCCTGAAGGACACTAGGCAAGTGAGTGATGTGATCAGATTTATGATGAAAAAAGATCCATTTAGCAGTGGTGAGGATGAATAGACGTGGCGGATCCAGAGGACACCTGAGAGGCTGGCTGGGGAACTAACTAGAGACGAGAAGAGCCAGGAGATCAGCAACAGTGACAGGAGAGAAAAGACGCAGGAGCAAACTCAGGCAGTATCAGGAAAAAAGAGGATGAATTTGAGGAAGACAGGAACATTTATGATCTGAGCAGAAAAGACTGAAGGTTATAAAAATTTATTAATAAGAATGCTTCACAATCAAAATATATCACAAAACACACATTGATAAATACAAGTGTGCCAGTAATACATTTCTTTTTCTGGGTGTATTTCCCGTCTCCACCACCTCCCTGACCATCGGGCCGACCACTCTGTATGCTGCCCAACTCCCTTTCCAACTTTTCTCCATCTTCTCTCTACTCCAGCTTCCTCCAGCTCCAATGCAAGGAGTTAGAGCGGACTTGAATGGCATGCTCTTTAAAAGCCTTTATGAAGATGAAATAAAATTATCCAACTAAAATGTCACATGAAATCATCAACAGCTGTTAAATCTAACCCATCCAATATGGGACATGGTTGTAAGCTTTATTATTAGTAACAAGAATTAAGTGAATTCTGCCAATTGTTAGTTTGGTGAACTGGCCTGATTCTGCAAGACCTAGGGTGGAAAGTCGGCGGTGGATGACTGGAGCAGGTGGAGAAAGAGGTCATTGGGGTTTAAGGAACTGAGAGAAGCTAGTGTGCTGTGTGCAAGGCTCAGGAAGAGGTTAAAGTCACCCAGAGCATTGATGGAATAGAGAAGAGGGGAGGACAGCCATGGGGGAGCGAAAGGGAGTAACCACTGAACAAGAAGAGGTGACCAGGAGTCACCAGATTATAGCAATAAGAAGCACAGCGTCTGGAAGTCCTAAACTGCTAGGGTTTGGGGAGGAGGAAGGAGAACCTGTTTGAAGCAGTGCTGGAGAGGAAAGGGCCTCACATCCTGTCCCCAGTGCCTGGGGTATGACAGGAAATAGTTCGACTTGAAAGAGTCGGGGAAGTGGTATTCTCAGGGGAGCCCACATTCCATCAGGGAAAATTGGGCAGAAAGTCGAGATGAAGTTTCTCAGAGAACCAGAGGACAGGCTTGGGAAAGGCATAGAGGTGGGAGATTGTGGCAGCTGATGGCATGATTATTTTGGGGTAAAGAATTGGAGATGATAGATGACAGGACGTCAGGTGAAAGTTGAGGTGACAGGATGTGAGGAGCCCACAGGTGTGGTGGCTGCCCCTGTGGTTGGAGTGGGGTTGGCGATGGGGAAGCTGAAGTCCTGAGGAGGACAATTTCTTCCTCCTATTGTAAGCCTTTGAGGGATCATTTCAGCTCAGGACGCTTCCCTCTTTGCAACTGCAAAAGGAAAACAGTTGGGCACGCACAGAAGCATTATCCATAATAGCCAGCGTGGAAACAATCCAAATGTCCATCAACTGACAACTGGATAATTAAAATGTGGTGCATTCCTACAATGGAATATTATTCAGCTATAAGAAGGAATGAAGTACGATGCATGCTACAACACGGATGAACCTTGTCCACGTTAATCTAAGGGAAAGAAGAAAGTCACAAAAGACCCCACTGCAGAGTGGATGATGCCATTTATATTAAATGTCTAGAAAAGGGAACTCTACAGAAACAAAAGTAGATTAGTGGTTGCCTGGGGCTGCAGGTAGGGTTGGGAAAGTGGGCATGACTGCTAATGGGTATGGAGTTTCTTTCTGAGGTGTTGAAAATGTTCTAAAATAAATTGTGATGATAGTTGCACAACCCTGAATACATGAAAAACCGTTGAGCTATATACTTTGAATGAGTGAACTGTATGGCATGTGAATTATATCTCAATAGAAAAGGAGGACAATAACTCCTGTTCTAATCAAACAAAACATGGATGTGAGAGTTCTTTGAAGATCAAAAAGTACCATAAATGTATGAGATCACTAAGGCAAGTGTGGGGACATCTTCACTGAAGACTTAGAGCAATTTTGGAGCTGGTCATAACTGAGTAGTTGAAAGTATGGTGGCAGACTGTATGGCTTCAAGGAAGTTTCATAATTCTAATTCCATGAAAGAATATTCATGTTTATTCCACTTTTTGTCAGGACTGCAGATTCAGTTTTATGCACAAGAGGGCGCTGTCCCCCAAATAACAAACGTTCATAGCTGCCGGACTCCGCAAATGTTATCTCAGGGAAAAAGGCATCGTCAAAGACAACTAAAATTTACCAGGCCCATTAATAAATATGAATTTCCTTATGAGTGCACATTATATGGAAGGACAAAAAAACACAGACATGGGGCTCTTGAGAGGGATTTTTTTGTCATATAATACTTTAGGCTTTTTATGTTTTGAACTATATGATTGTTGTTTATTCAAAATATATAGAAAAAAGATATCTTATAAGGAAAATTATTTTGTGCCCTTATATACACTAAGATATGAATTTGAGAAAAGGGATGTGAAGAATATATGCAAAATATAAAGAGGTTATTTAAAAATGTTTCTAAAAATGATTGCCAATTCATACTGTTTTTTTTTTTAAAAAACATTCTTCTAATGAGCTCAAAGATTTTCCCATGTATTACTTATGTTACCATTCTGTTTTCTCTCTATCCCTTTTTTTCTTTCTTTTCTCCTTTCCTTCCTTCTTACTTTCCTTCTTTCTTTTCCAGGTATGGAAAAGATTATTTAATTGCTCAATGATTTTTTAATTTTCTAATGTCAAACTCTTCAATAGAAAGGTTGAGAGAACGTTATAATAGGTACTCATTACCTTGACTCAACAATCATTATTTTGTTTTATTTGTTTAAATTTGTTTCTCTACGTATATGTATATTGTGAGCATTTTTTTCAGATTTTTTTTCAGATGCTGTAGCCCTAAATATTTCAGCATGTGTCTATTTGATAAAGGAGATTCAACTACTTTCCCATAATATTATTAGTGCAGCTAAGAAAATTGAGAGTAATTCTTTCATATCGTTATTATCTAGACCATTGAAAATTTCCTATTTTTGCCTAAAATGCCTTATATAGCGTTTTTGTCCCTATCAAGGTTTACACGTAGGATTGTGGTTGTTATGTCTCTTTAGTCTCTTTTGTTCTAGAGCATTCCCTCACTTTTTAAAAAATGACTTTGATTTTTTGTAGAGACTAGACAAGTTATCTTATATGGAATGTTCTAGATTTTGTCTGATTATTTCCTAGTGGCAACATTTAAATTGTTCCTCTGTCTTCTGGAAGTTAGATTTAGATGCAAATTTTTGGGCAATAGTTTATTTTTAACCTTTTTGTTGTGAAACAAAAGGATGTTATGAAACATCCAGGTCCATAAATACAACATTGCCGGCACAACAGAAACCCTTCTTGTACCCCTTCACGACTGTTGACCCCTCTGTCCCCATCCAACATGACCACTCCTCTTGATTTTAAGGAAATTGATTCTTTACTTTCTTTGTAGTTTTCTACCCAACTACGCGTTAAATGCGATGATTTCGTTTTCCCTGTCTTTGAACTTTATGAGTAAAATCATATATTAAAGCTTTCTTTTGTGTCTAGCTTCTTTTAGTTAACGTTGTATTTGTGAGATCATCTGTGTCCATGTGAATGACGGTATTTCATTCGTTTACATAGCTTAATTGTAAGATTGTAATATAATTTATGTATCTTTTCCACTGTTGATGGCATTTGGGTTATTTTGTATGTTTGGTTTTCATAAATAATGTTATCCTGAACATTCTTGTGTATGTCTCTTAGTACACATATGCATGTGTTTCAGGTGGGCCTATACTCAGGAATGTGATCATCGGGTCACAGGGTATGCATATGTACAGCTTTGGTAAGTAATAACAGTCTTTCAAAGTAGTTGTACCAGTTTGAACTCCACTAGCACTATATGAGAGTAACTGTTGCCGTACATCCTTGCCAACGTTTGGTATTGGCAGCCTTTTTAATTTTAATCATTCTGGTAGACGTGCAGTAATATGAAATTGTGGGTTTAATTTGCATTTCCCCATTTCTGGGAAGGTTGCACCATTTCATAAGTTTATTTGAGCCTTTTTATGTGTTTTTGTGAAAATTCTGTCCATTTCTCTTGTCTCTCCCTCCCCTTTTTGGAGTACTATATTTTCCTTAGTGGTCTTCAGGAGTTCTAAATATATTTAGGTTATGAGTCTTTTGTCATTATAAGAGTTGCAAACGTAACCCACAGTGTGTTTTGCTTTTGACTCTCTTAATGGCATCCATTCATGAACAGATGTTCTTTATTTTGATACAACCCAATGTATCAATCTTTTCTTTTTGGTTAATTCTTTTCTTGCCTTCTTTAAGAAATCTTCTCTTATTCCAAATATGATAAAATTATCCTATATTAACTTCATTATCGTTTTGCATTTCACAATCATGTCTATGGTTTACTAGGAATTGATATTTGTTTATGATGTGAGCTAGGGGTCAATTTTCTTCTTTTATTTATACAGATATCCAATTTGTCCACCAGTGTTTACTGAAAATAACATGATTTTTCCATTGTTCTGCAGAGCCACCTTTTCATAAGTCAAGTAAATATCCGTATATGTGTCATTCTGTTTCTGTATTCTCTCTTGAGCTCCATTGGTGTATTTTTCTTTCTTGGTGCCAATATCACACTGCGTTAATTGCTATGTCTTCATAAGAAATTGCGGATTTTGTAGAGTACATCTTACACTTTGTTTTTCCAAGAGTATTTTGCCTATTCTTGGTACTTTGCACTTCTATAAATATTTAAGAATCAGCTTCTCAGTTTCATTTAAAAAAAACTGAACTCTCCTGGGATTTTGAGAGTACACTGAATTTAAAGATTAATTTGGGGGAAAATCAACATCTTCACATGACTGAGTTACCCAATCCATCCACGTTGTATATTTTTTCCTTTATTTTGGTTTTATTTATTCTTTCTTTCTTTTTTTTTTTTTAGGTTGGCACCTGCTTGCTAATGACTGTTGCCAATCTTCTTTTTTTTTTTTTCTGCTTTTTCTCCCCAGATCCCCCCAGTGCATAGTTGTATATTTTAGTCGTGGGTCCTTCTAGTTGTGGGACACCACCTCAGCATGACCTGATGAGTGGCCATGTCCGCACCCAGGATCTGAACTGGTGAAACCCTGGGCCACTGAAGTGGAGCCTACGAACTTAACCACTTAGCCACGGGGCCGGCTCCGGTTTCATTTATTCTTAATAATGTTTTATAGTAGAGATTTTTGCACATCCTATTTTAAACATATTCCTAAGTATTTCACATTTTTTGATGTTATCATAATCTCCATCTTTAAAAAAATTCATATTCGAATTGCTTGTTCTGGGTACATAAGAATACAATTGATGTTTGTACATTGACCTGGTCTGTAGCAATCTTTTATCCAAAGATTTGTTTGGATTTTCTACTCACACAATCATATCATCTGTGAATAATAGTAGTTTTATTTATTTTGCCCACATCTTACACTTTTCATCTGGTGGGTCTTTCAGTACAATAATGAACAGAAATGGTAATAGTGGACATTTTAGTCTTGTTTTAGGTCTCAAAGAGAAAGTTGTCAATGTTTTATCATTAAGTGTAGGTTTGCTGATGGATTTTTTAACAGATATTCTTTTCATTGTAATGAATTTCCCTTTTACATCATGTTGGTAAGAGTTTTGTTTTTCAGTCATTCATAGAATTTGAAATTTTTCAACCAATTTTCTGCATCAATTGAGATGATTGTAATTTTTGCCCCTTTATTTCACTGCAGTGGTGTATGACCTTGCATTCCTGAACTTGTGTAAGACTGTCATTATTTATTTCTTAAGTGTTTGGTGGAATTCAGTGGAGATTTTATCTGAGGGTAGAGTCTTCTTCGTGAAAAGATTTTTAATTCTAAAATTCATTTTAGTTGATATCTCACTATTCAAATCTTCTTTTCTTTTTTCAGTTTTAGTGAGTTGTTTTTTCTAGCAATGTATTCATTTTATATACTTTGAAAATTTATTTGCCTAAGGTTATTCATAATATCTTTTTTATTATCATTTTAATGTCTGTAATATTTGTCGTGATATCCTGCTGCTTTAATCCTATTATTTACAAGCAAACATAGGACTATATTTAGTTAAATAGCGTTAACTTTTACACAGTAATATAACTTGAAAAAACATTTATGACATCAAATTTTCTTTTATTGCAACAGTTAGAACTTTTTCTAGTAGCGGAATCTATTTTTCAAATAAAATTTCACGCTTATTTTCCAATGTAGAAACAAAAAAAGTGAAGGTACCCTAATTAAAGCAGTTGAAGCATGAAAGTTGAAAGCATGGCCTATTGTGCCATGAGGGGCAGGAGGCTGCCACCACAGATGTTGACTCCAAGAATACACCACCTTAGCTGTGGACCAAGGATCAGGAGCCCATTGCTTCATCTAGCAAAGGCAAATGGCTAGATTTAACTATATTGATACCTGACAGAATTCTGCTTCCCTCTCCACTGAACTCAGTTTCTGAGTTTAAGTGAATATGACTAGTGGAAAGTCAATGACAGGCAGAGCCCTAGCTGCAAGGAAGCCTGGGAAATGTAGTTTTTATCCTTACAGCTTTTGAAGTACAGGATAGTATTCTAGAAAGAGGTTGGATCAGCTGTTAAGCAAACCAATCTTCCACAGACTATTTCCTTGATGGTTTGACATCGTAATAAATATGAAGATTGTGAAGGATTTTCTGTTTGCCCTGCCTGATCTGCCCTCCACCCCTCTCTGTCTTACTGTGTGCCCTTGGAGGCTGCCCTCCACGTGTTACATCTCCTGGGTTATTTCTGGCTGCTGGTAGGTTTTAGCCAATGGCAAGTGAGAGAGAGAGAACCTGACTCCCTCCCTGCTGATCTGGATTAGGTAGTAGCTGTGTCCTTCTACCTAAGACCAAAGTGCCTGCTGGTGGATAGCTCTTACTGGGTTTCAGTAACAGGGCTCACCACTTGCCCCCTTAGTTCCAGAAGTGGTAATGTCTTCTTACTGTTAAGAGTTTTTGACCATCCCTGTTGCTTCCCTTAATCCTATCCACAGACATGCAAGAGTTCCTTCATTCAACTCTCTTCAACTACTCCTTCGAGTGTGCCATTTTTTCCTGCCAGGAATGTGACTGATATAATGCTGGATAAGACATACTCTTTATTCTAAGGTGCATACAGCCAGGTAGATGAGATACAGACAGAGATATCTGTTATGGACTGAATTGTGTCACTCCTAAAATTCATGTTGAACTTCTAACCCCCAGTACCTTAGAAAGTGACTGTTTTGGCAATAGGGCCTTTAAAAAGGTAATTAAGATTAAATGAGGTCTGAAGGGCCTTACTCCAATATAACTGGCGTCCATACAAGAAGAGAGAGACATCAGGGGTTGTATGCACAGAAATTAGGCCATGTGAAGACACAGTGAGGACGCAGCCATCTACAAGCCAAGGAAAGAGGCTTCAGAGGAAATCAAACCTGTCAACATCTTGATCTTGAAGTTTCAGCCTCCAAAATTGCGAAAAATTAAATTTCTGTTATTTAAGCCATCCAGTCTGTGGTACTCTGTAATGGCAGCCCTAGAAAATGAATACATCATCACAAAAGCCAAATAGGAAAAAAAGAAGTTACCAATTTTGTGACTTTCAGAGGAAGGAGCTATGACCTCTGGGTGAGGGAGTTGAGAGAAAGCTTCGTGGAGTTGTTGAAGTTGGAACACTTGACGCTTGGAGAGTATAACACTAATTACCTGACAGTATTAATGAGGATTAGGTCAGAGTCAATATAGAAGAGTGTCTTAATAACTGTTAAATAGCTTTGTAATTTATAAGAACACACAGCTAAACTCATAGACCTACGTTTAGAACTGTATCCTGACTTCCTGTGGCCTACTCTTTCCATGCTTTGGCTTGTTGTTTTGACATTTTAAAGTCGTTAATTCTCAATGCACTTGAGTTCCACTTGGTTCTCAAGGCCTTCCATCCTTGGCTTCATCCCTAACACTCAACTCTGCCTTCGTGACGGCTAGCCTCCAAGATGCTCCCAGTGGTCCTTACTTCCTGGTACTCATGTCCTTGTAAGTCTCCTCCCACAATGAATCAGGAGCGGACTGAACGACCTGTTAGAGTAGAGCAGAGATAACACTATATGGCTTCCAAGTGTAGGTCATAAGAGGTATTGAAGCCTCTGCTTGGTCTTTGGGATACTCAAGCTGCCTGGAAGAAGCCCATGTGAAGAGGAACACAAGCCTCCTGCCAACTTGTCAGCCATACGAGTGAACTGCCTTAGAAGTAGATCCTTCAGCCCCAAGATGACTACAGTCTCAGTTGACTATCATTTCATTAGAGACACTGAACCAGAATTGCCCAGCTAAGATATGCCTATATATCCACAGAAACTGTAAGAATAGACGATACATTTTTTTTAAGCCGCTACATTTTCGGTTAGTTACATAGCATTAGATGACTAATACAATATTCATAACCTTCCACCTGATAAACAGTTCTCCATATTCTGCCCCTTTTCGTCTTTTTATACACCCCTCTTCTCACAAAACAACTAAACTAATAGCAAGCTAATAAATAAATTCTTCATGTTGTTCTCTTTTCGGATGCCCTCCTTTTTCCTTCTTGCCAATCCTCCAAATCTAGCTTAATCTCCATCTCTATGAAGCTTTTCTTGACTATGATACTTTGACAGTCTTTCTTTCGGTAGCTCATCGCTGATACCTCAGAAGTAATTATTTTCTGTCCCGTATCATTTATTATTTCACACATATGAATTTGTAAAGATAAAGAGAGTGCAGATTTCTTTGTTTCCCACAGCACCTAGCGCAACGCCACACATGTAGCAGCTACTCTAGTGAAATGATTTAATTTTTAATAGGTCATCATCGAGTAGAATCAAAATCTGAGACAACAGAACTTTCTTCTTAGTCTGAATTCCAGAATTATTCCTTTGTCTAAGGATTGGAATAAGCAACTTGCAGACTCACTGTTTTTACAAAGTTGATTTAAAAATAGTTTTAGAGGTAGATATATTTCAACTTAAACCTCAAAATCATTGCTTGGTGTATGTGTAAGAGGCACTCATATTAACGAATTGATACCTGTATCAGTCAGAGTTCTTCAGAGAATCAGACTGATAGGAATGACCCATCCATCCATCGGAAAGATTTATTTTAAGGAATTGACTCACATGATTGTGAAGGCTGAATGGTTCGAAATTTGTAGGGCACGCTGGCAGGCTGGAAATTCAGGCAGGATTTCTATTTAATGGTCTTGGCAGAATTCCTTCTGTGGAAAACCTTCAGCTTTTGCTCTTAAGGCCTTCAACTGATTGGATGAGGCCTACCCACATTATGGAGGGTGATCTGCTTTACTTAAAGTCAATTAACTATAAATGGTAATCATATCTACAAAACATCTTCTCAGCAACATCTAGACTACTGTTTGAACAAACACATGGGCACCACAGCCTAGCCAAGTTGACACATTAACCATCACAATACCATATTTGAGAAAATGGGCTTTTTAGGGGGGATTTATTTTTTTTCTTTTCTGTACCACTATACATGCCACACACCGAGTACTCCAAATGTTCTGGGCATCACACATACCACAAAATCAGAGACACGTTATGCTAAGAGTTAATCACCAAAATAACTATTAGTAATAAAAACCCTGGCTAACGAAGTATAGAGACATATCTTAGATACTTAATTTTCTATGCGTTCATTTATTTTATTAAAAAAATATTTTTTTGTAATATTAAAAACGGGAATCTAAGGGAGGAATGTTACCCATCACAACAGTTAATAAAATGCCTCCCATCACTGACTCAGCCTTTAAATATGCAGTAACACACATTCACAGAATTGCCAAGTTACTCCCCATAAAACTCTCCTAGAAAAACTGTAATTCAAAAAATGTTTCTATATCGGAGAAAGCAGCTTTTTTTTTACAGAGAAGTTATATGCAAATATCCAGAAGTTTCACCATTTACAAGGTGACAGAAAGACAGATGAGGAGAAAATGACCTCAAAGAAGATAACCTTTCCCTCCCTAAACTTCCGAAATATGATTTAATGTGAGTCAAGAGTTGTAAAACGCTGGGCTGAGTGGGCTAAAGGACTGACTGACAGTAATTCCTAAGGTTTTATGAAGTACCGGAGATGTTTGAAAACTCTCATAGAAATGAAAAAGCCCAGCCAGTTACCATTTCCCAAGTCATGCTTTATGTATAAAACATATTTTCTGATGGTAAAGGTTGCAGACAGCCCCTTATTTATTGGCCTTTTACTCAACAAAATGGTGGCAGTGCGAACTAGATGAAGGAATAACAAGGGTGTGTGCATATGGCAACAGTCTCAGAAGCTTTTCCTATTTAGTGAGAGCCTGACTATGCTATTCTAGCACGACTTAGTGAGAGCCTTGTTGCAGAAAATGAGTGATCCTATAAAAGTAGGACTGGGAAGACTGGCAGCACTGTTTATTGCAGAACTGGGTTTTTGATTTAGAGACAGACTCTGAAGAAGGGTCAGAAATATCAATACATATGTCCTTATTGGTGCACAAGCTCAGTATCCAAATCAACTACTTGAGGTCTTGAAACCAAATTGTTTGAAAAGTTTTATTTGGTAGCAGAAAATATCTACAATTGGATCTTTACAAAAGAAAATGTGCAAGAGGGGAGAAATAAATTTAGACATAAGATTTTGCTGTTGAAATTTGGGATGATCATCAACAATCAATTTAGGTTACGAGAACTCACACAAAACCTTCTCTCTTTAAGTAAAAGAAGCAGAAACTGTGGTAATGGCTTGACTAAATATTTTGTAAAATTCATAACAGACATTATACTGAACTTAAAGATAAGTCTATGGAAGAGAAGACAAACTATTTCAAGCTGTAGTAGTATACAAACATATTTTGTCAGACTAAAACCAATTACCTCCACAACCTGACAAGCGATTTCTCATCACATCAAGTCCACGATGTCTACAATGTTCATTTACACCATGGCTTTTCATCTCATAGTTGTCAGTATTTTAAATTATATACAGATTTACAAATAACATATCCAATGCTATTGACAATAATTCTTATTCTAGCATATATCTCTCTCTCTGTGCATCCACTCGATTTGGTCGTATGTACAATCCCTGTCATTGGCCTGATTGCTTACCTGACAATGGAGGACAAGACCTACCAAAATGACCCAAAGAGAGGAACAGGAAGGATGCCCACTGCATTGTTTCTAAAATTCTAAAGGCTTTGTATTCATTCAAGATACTAATACCAATATTTCAATGGGCCACATAAAGAGGCACTAAGAGTGTTTGGGACTATCCAAGAATTATGATCAATGTCTATGGTATAGTGTACAGGCATAAAGTAGCTAACATTTTAACAAAATATAAAAAATACTGTTTTCACTAAAAGGGGAAAGCAGACAATTTCCCACTAGTAGAAAAAAAAACCCAAACAA
Source organism: Equus przewalskii (assembly GCF_037783145.1). Lineage (NCBI taxonomy): Eukaryota > Metazoa > Chordata > Mammalia > Perissodactyla > Equidae > Equus > Equus przewalskii. The sequence goes on from NC_091832.1 coordinate 88,451,599, forward strand.
ACACTGGTGTTCAATTTCCAGTTTAAATGCATTTATGAATATGGAGATAGTGACGCCCATTAGTTAAATGTAAAAAGAGTCCAAAAGAAATTATGACTTATGACCTTAATGTACCAGTATAGCAGTATTTCTATATCAAATTAGTTTATGATTAAATACAATGCTATATACACACACACACTCATAGTACCTTTATGGAATTCTCTAAAATGCTCACAGTAGCTTATATATATTGACAAAAATAAAGATGAAAATGTATAAACTAGAGTTTAGATAAAAACAATCTTTTGTAGCTTACTACCTTCTGTGGGTCAAATAGCTTAAATTATTCAAGTTTGAATTTTGATTTTTGAAAGCAGAACTGTACTTTGGTATTCAAACCTTCATAAAATTTTAGTTTTTCAAAACAAGGAATAAAAGGCAGAGAACATCAAACATGTGGGAGAAAGACTTCTGATTTATAACGTAACTGTCACACGCTTAATCAGTGGTTTTCAACTGATGTCTGGCCAAAACTCAGCTTCTTGAAGGTGACTGGGGTATTAAAAGAGTTTGACTCAAATTTCATTTTTATAAGTGCATTATTTTAAATAAAACAATAAAAATGCACATTCTAATGAGTCACATACGCCTATTTTATCATACTGGAGACTAATTATGTATTAACTTCTACTACCAGGATAATTTATTTTTGTATGAACCTTAGAATACAACTTCAGTTATCTCTAATTAAAGAGCCTCCTGAGATGTGGGTTTAAAACCCTTATTATTTGCACTTACTTATGTTTGTGTGAATCACAATTTTCTTGATAGTATGCAAATAAAACAAGGTATAGAAATAAATTGGCTGCTGAGGTTTTTTGGCAACTATCTATAACCTCAATTTCACATTTGTGTTATTCAGAAATTTTATTCTTAGTAATGGATTAAGATAAGTAAACACAAATGTGAACTCAAAATACATTTATACTGATAAAATGGACTTTTCAGGCTTTATGTATTGGAGTTACACAAAATTTCATTTAAAAAAATTTTAGTGCTAAAACATGTTTAGAAAATACTGCTCTATAAGAAACTGTCTTTTAATTTGTCAATAATGTTCAATGTGATTTTGTTTTCAAGTAAACTGCCAAATACATTTCAATTCTTAAATTACTCTGCATAATGCGAAAATTTTCTATAAACTAGAGAGTTGTATGTCTTAAAAAATAACGTAAAAAATTAAGGAGAAATTACACTAAAAAATTCATAATTGCCTTAGACTCTTCTGATAGGCAGCTTTAAAGAAGATTTCTATTTTTGAATTAGTAATATATTTATTGTTGTGTTTTAAATCTCAAAATATGTGTGTCCTCCACATAACACAATTAGTATCTTCACACATCAACTGGCTTGTGCGTTTTGATAGTTTAGGCACATTTCAATGATTTCAGATTTTGTGGTTTCATTATAAAACAGCTTGCACACACCAAACTCAAACAATCTTTTTTATTTAAAAATCAACCTCAAAATTCACTTTTGGGTTTTAGTTTTTGTTTAAAAAGAAGCAAACATTTAAAAGCATCAAATGTTACGAGTCTACAATTCATCTTGTTATGAACATTTTTAGTTCGTGGAATGGGAAAATAAACCCATGACGTTGATTAGGCACAGTACTATGGCCAAGAGGCCAGAAATCAGGGCACATCTGTCGAGTCAGGCAACAGGTAGAGGTCAGAATGAGGAAGCCATGCCTCAGCTGCGGGCACTCCTATCTCTATGCCCCCTCCCAAAACTGTTAAGTCTCAAATCAACACATAAGAGATCGTATGTAGTTAACAAACAAACAAACAAACAAACTACTATACCTGCTTTCTAAATTACATTGCAAAGCCAAGACAGATCAATACAATTGTAGCCTCACTATATATAATTTGTGGTCTTGATATCCACGTCACAGGACCACGTTATACATGAGCCAGAACCATGATTCCTCTGGTGGTTTCAGAAATCTGGTTGGAAGAGGTCCATGGCTCTAAGATTTCACATTATAGCAAGGCGCCAACATTTCTTGAATTGGGGCAGTGAATATAAATCACAGTACAAAATCCTTAGTTCTTTTACTGGAAAAGCAATAGGTGCTACATATGAGAATCATTTATATAACATCTATTTTATTTAACAAAGGCAGATATAAAATATTAATTGCATAGGGATTTAAATATAAGGCCAAGAAGAATATTAAGTAAAGTTAAAAAAAAATCATAGGGCACTATGGTGTCAAAAGATTAAATTTCATTCTGAGAGTAATAAATCTGAATTGCTGTCTAATTAAAAATCACAGTATGTTGCTATAACTAACAGTGAATGTTCACTGTTTCATTAATTCCAAACTGGAAACCAATATTAGGACTAACAGGAACACAGCTAAAGCTCCATGTCTAAACCTGATCAGTGTATTAGCACATCAGTGCCTGGTACGTACCTGATTCATTATATAATCTATCTTCTGCAAGTAATGTAAAGTTTCATACATGTTAATAAGTGTGACAGCAAATATCACCCTATGCCATCAGTTTTGTAGGCTTACTTGAGAGTATAATTATTCAGTCTTTCCAAGGTGCAAGATCTCACCTGGCAGAATCCTCATTCATTGAGCCAAAAACACTGGAATTAACAAAATATGATACAGATCCACCAATGCAAACTAAATGTACATGAATCAGAGAACTAGGGCCTGACACCAGTACATACACTGCCCCCAGCCCTTTGGAAGGCAATGAATGCTGAGTCCAACTATACTCTCTAGTTGTAGGCTAATGGTTACCACCCACCTGAAGTTTCAGGTAGAAAGGTAAACTGTGAATCTACTTCTCATTTTAATGTTGTTAGACTGCAGTTTAAAGAGCAATTTCCCAATCTAAAAGTAGCTCAGTTAACTTAATAATGTTATCAGAGTAGTGTGAGGACAAACAAGAACTCCCAAAGGAATTATGTTAAGTACATTTGGGAATACCCAAACCAATGCTTTAAATGAAAAAGTGCATAAATACAGTAATACTACAAGTGTGTTAACTATAAAACAAATGTTTCTCTGGGAGCTAAACAATACTATTTTCCCACATTATTTACATGTTATGAATTGTTCAGATACCACAAAGCACCATTTACAGTCAGAGTTGCTTGATTACGTCTGGAGGGTCCTTTGACTTCAACTCTACTCGTCTGAGGATCTACCTAGAGTAGAAGTGTCAAATCATCTTCAGTCAAACAAGATTTATCTTTACAATTCAGTTCTCCTGTGTTCAGAGATGGCAGGCAATATTTTCATTTCACACTCTTGGTTGGCGTTTCCGACTCTGTGGACTGTCTGCCGTCTGTCCAGGCTTCCCGGGTGCTCTTCAGAGCCAGGGTCTTCTGTTGGTCAACCACAACATAATCCACTCTCTCATCTGCTACGCTGCTGCCTGAGCCACTGCTCTTTTGCTAAAAAGCAAAGAGAAAACCTCATAAAGTCCCACATATAAAGGAGTGCTTCTGAGTGATTCAGTCTTAAAACTGAATTTCAGTTTCATGTAGATACATATGGACTGTGAATAATTCTCAAAATTCTGCTTGGTCACACAATAAAGTAACATTACCTCAATTTAACAATATTGTTTCTCTCTTAACTATATGCTGTTTTCCCCTTAAATTTAAAATTATTATATACGAGAATTCAAACTAATGTTCCCATCACAGATGAAATTCTTATAAAATAGGGATAGCAGACACCCGGTTCATCTTAAGATGCACAACTGGCTTCTCCCTCCAGCTTTCAGCTTAAGCTTGACTTTTTCAAGTCCTGAGCATATGTATCAGTGTTTACTTTCAGAGCTAAGACATGTTTTTTGAAAAGCAGTATTTGAAGAATGGCAAACTGCATAGACTGATGGGCCCTGATAACTCCTAGAACACAACTAGATAGCAGCTAACTTAAAACAGACATCATTATTAACACACTGCTGGGCTCACTAGAAAGTGTGGGCAATACCCAAGGCATGAGGGGAACAGAGGGAGCAGAGAGCTGCTAAACGCTAAGGGCAGTATTGTCTTTAGGAAGAATGCCACTCTCAGCAATGCAATCAGAAGGCCCTGGGAGGGAGGCCATGTCGAACCTGAGACTATCCTGTTACGTTAAGGACCCCTGAAGGGAACTGAGGTGGTCCTAGGGTGGTAGCACAGCCCACTTCCTAGCAGGAGCAAATGCAAATCCTTTCTGAAGGAAATTTAGGTCTGCAGGATTCCCACAAACACGCTCAGCAAAATGAATTCACAACAAAAATGTATAAAACACACAAGGAAATGAGCCATCAAGAATGTGAGTTAGCAGAATAATAAACACAGATTCCGACCTCCAAGGACTTCAGATATTGAAATTATTGCATAAATAGTATCTTAAGAAATTATCCAAGCAAGCACAAAGAGACAAGAGGATAGAAAATATGAAAGAGTGATAAGAAGTACGGAAAACAGGCTCTGGCCCAGTGGTGTAGTGGTTCAGTGCTCTTCTTTGGTGGCCTGGGGTGTGTGGGTTTGGATCCCGGGGGCAGACCTACACACCACTCATCAAGCCATGCTGTGGTGGCATCCCAAATACGAAAAATAGACAAGATTGGCACAGATGTTAGCTCAGTGACAATCTTTCCTGAGCAAAAAGAGGAAGATTGGCAACAGATGTTAGAGCCAATCTTCCTCACCAAAAAAAGGGAGAAGAAGTAGTTCAGAAAATAGAATGAGATGTTCTAACTAATGTCTAATCAGAAACCTCAAAGAAGAGAATAAAAAGAGGAAAAGCAATATTTAGAAAGATATCCACTGAGACTTTTCTAGAATTAAAAAAAAGAATCCAGAAATAAAGACAGCACAACTTCTACCAAGCAGGATAAACAAAAAGAAATCTATGTCTAGATGTCTAGACACATTGTAGTGAACCTGCAGAACACCAAGATGCAGAAAAGCTCTTAGCACCAGCCAAACAGGAAAGACAGACTACCTGCAAAGGAACTGCAATTAGACCAACAGCATCTTTCCAACAGGAACGATGGAAGCCAATGATAGCAAACAGTTTCTTCTATGTGTTGAGAGAAGCTTACTGTCAATCAAGAATTGTGAACTCAAAAAAACTCTTTTTCAAGGATGCGGGCAAATTAAAGACATTTCAGTTCAACAAAAAGTGTAAGAATTTGCCACTAACAGACCTCCACAAAAGGATCTTCTCAAGGATGCATTTCAGGAGGAAGGAAAATGATTACAGAAGGAAGGTCTCAGAGACAAGGAATGATAACAAAAGAAGTTGGCAAACATGAAGGAAAATGTAAACAAACACTGTAGAATAAGAATACTACTAATGTTCAACTTGTGGGGTTAACAAAAGGAAAAACCTACAATTTTGGACAAAAAGAGCACATAGGTCAGAAGGGCAGTAATTTTGAGCTAACACTGGAAAGCGAGTGAAGACAATGATTAATGTTAGCGTTTGTTAAGTAAGCATTTCAATGGGAACTGTTGAAAGAATGGAAAGCGTGTAACTTCCATACTATTAGAAAGGAAAAAACTAATTTACTGGTTTCCATAACGTTGTTACTTGTGATTTACAAAACAGCATTAAGTAACAGATTTTATTAAATTTAAATGAAACACACTAATAAAATTCTCCCAAGGGAGATATGATTCTTCAGGTTTAAAATGTGAGCTAATCGTATTTACAGGATGAGGTTTCACTTACCTTACGTGGTGGCGTGGATTTCCCGGAATCTAAATCTAGGTCTAGGTATTCCACTTGCTTGTCTCCTTTGGGCTTGATCATAGGACTGCTTCCTCCATCGAGACTGTTACTGCCAAAAAGATTCTGAAAGTAGAAAACAACAAAATCAACTGTCAAGCATTCGCAAGACATACTGTTTCTCTCATTTGCTGTCTACTGGAGCCTAAATATTTATTTCAAGAGGACACAGCTTGAAGAAAAGTCTGCTTAGAAATTAAATGATCTTTTGGGATGGGGGGATATAAGTAATATTCAAAAAATTGACTGAAACAGCTTAGAGCAAGCTAAAAGCAGTTTCAAAAGTCAAACTTGGTTCGAACTAAGACTGGGACATCAAGCTACAGTTGGTTGCGATGGCTCAACTTGAATACTATTAAAATGCTCTCTCAATTACATTTGTTAACTACAGGATCCTTATATTCCTTGCTTTCAAGTTAAAGTTTTAAAGAAGTTCTATATTTTATTTAAAGGCTTTCACAATAAAATTAGTTTGGAATAAGTAGGTTGAGTAAAGGCTATGAATAATCTCTATTGGCAAAGTCTATTTTGTTTCAACGGTCTGGAGTTTTTACCACTTAATTTCCTGTCTTCTCTTAGCTTTATCCGTTCTGTCCCTAATAGAACCTGCACGATAGAAGGACTGTTGTCTAAAAAAGAGAGAAGAAAAAAGGAAGATGAAGGACAGCAATAAACAACAAGAACGAAACAGCTTGGGGCCAGAAAAAGGAAGAATAGCTTCCTCGGAACTTGAAGATCAACGCTAAATAAAAAGGAAAGGACAACAGGAACTTATGTCCCCACATACACCCTCTACCCTAATTGTGACAATCTCCTAAATGTGCTCCAACAAATGGCTTGTTTCCAGGCCTTGCTGCTTTTCACCTCATCTAGAAATGTTGCTGACTTCTCCTAGACAAGACTATATATTTATTAGGGACTTTCACCCTTGTGTCCTCTGTCATGTAGATATTAATGTTCACAGGCTATCGCAAACTTTTGAAGAAAGCCATAATCACGTAATGAACTTAATTTATACTTGTCATGATGAACAAAACAATTTGGAAACCGCATAAACTGGTTCTGTTGATTCTTTACATTGCTACGCCACTTCTTTTTACTCAGGTTTAACAGAGGAAACTGATTTCAGGAAAGGACAATTGCTAGAAAAATATTGAGTTTATTCCCTCATTTGTAAGCAGGGCTGCTGAGAGCCCGTATGAAACATTTTTGTGAATTAGAAAAAGGGGCTCCTTCCTCTGGGGCGACACAGCTCTGTGCCAGGGCCCACAGGTTTGTGAGCGGGACATGGTCTGGATTGCACAAACTCACAAATGCAGTACGTGTGTAGCCTACTGTACATACCAGATACTGTATGCAGTGTATTTATGCAGTAAACAACCTGCACAACTGAGTGTGATGGCCCTATCTATAGCAACAGATTTTTAAACCAAACTTATCAACTACTGCTAACAAAACATTAAAAAAGTATTGAAATAACATGTAGGGCATAAAAAATGTAAGCAAGTCTTGGTGCTTAACTAGTACAAATAGCCTTTCTCCTCCCCCATTTTTTTTCTAATTCATGAAGAAACTAAAATTTATTCTCTGAATGACTCCATATTTCATTCTCACAAAAAAAATCAAGCAGCAGTGTTATGTGTGTGCGTGTAAAATTTTGTATTCAAATGTGACCAACGAAAGAACCTATAGCTGGAATTTCCCTAACTGGAAATGCCTAGAATTGTTCATAGTATTGCAAGGCTATAAAAGGAATCTGTGAGTTTATACGACGTACACATTTAATCTCAAAAAGTTGCTCCTAAAGAGAATTTCTCGGAATTGCTAGTTAAACTGTTTTCTGTCTAATTATTACTAGAACTGGAACTTTTTTCATCTTTAAGTATTGTTAAAATTTGTGCCCCTACGAGGAAGTCTATTTGCTCTTGATCTAATCTCAGCTGGGAACAGACTGTCTCCGTGTTCTAGCTTTAACCCAATGTTTTCCCAAAACAGTTTAGAAAAACAGTAAGATTCCAGGAGTTATTATTTGCGTTCTGTGAATTAAAAAAAAAAAATACACTAGTGCTTTGTTCTTCTAAAATTCTTTCAAAATATGTAAAATTACTGAACATATTTTTGTTGTTACATAACATGTTATTGCTATCTAACTATATTTATGTCTTTAGTAATGATGACCTGTCACTCGAATTTCAGGGGTCACATTAAAGTTTCACTTCACGAATGTCTGACTTTGGATGTCTGTATAAATGAGCAGGGAGCATCAGCAGTTCACTGTTTCATTAGCCACCGCCTGCTCCATGGTCACCAGGATAGGAAATATATCATGCTTCAAAATTGCACTGGATAGAATTTAATCTTCAAGGTATGTATAAACCAGACTGGATCAGATCCTGTCTCAATTTCTCTAAGACTACTTTTTTACTGACTTCATCAATCCAAGCACACAATAGATCTTATGAATTTCTATGGTATTCCATTAATACACTAAGTTCCAAGAGGCGTGGGAAATATTGGTATACTTGTCACATTCTTTTGTAAGGAAGAGCTGTGTGGACTATGATGAGCTCTTGCAGCTGGTAGCATGAGGAGAGAGACATGGCAGAGTTGACTTTTCTACTGTCAACGACAGATGGATATTTTCACCTGGGACATTTTTGCTTATTTCTAACACTTAGGATCTAAGTACTTTCGAAATTCACCAGCTGGTGGTTATTTAGACACCTCTAGTGGCAGGTAAAAATACTGTTCTGGCTTAATGTTATAAAGCATGAAAGAACAATTTTATATTTTTATTTCCTTTGACTTTCTGATTGTAATCTTCTTCTTTCTAGTCTTTTCCCTTCACCTAACACTTACGACAAATCATATGTTCAAACTTTCCTATAACATGTCTTTTCCAAAGTTTTTATGGTTATTTACTATTTTCGGCAAAAGGACAGACTTTAGTATCTCAGAAAATAATTACTTTTGTAATAAAAAAAATTTATCCAACCACCTAAAGACGAAAATTGATGACAATATATACGCCGATATAGCATGAAGATTTACTCAGAATCTTACTAGAGACTATTTACTGTAACGAGGAAAAAAAATAAGTTAATAAAAATAATAAAACACGGGGTCTGGCCCCATGGCTGAGTGGATAAGTTCGCGCGCTCCGCTTCAGAGGCCCAGGGTTTCGTCAGTTTGAATCCTGGGCGCGGACGTGGCACCGCTCATCAAGCCATGCTGAGGTGGCGTCGTCCCACATGCCACAACCAGAAGGACCCACAACTAAAAAATATACAGCTATGTACTGGGGGGCTTTGAGGAGAAAAAGGAAAAATAAAAAAAATAATAAAACACCACTCATCAAGTTAAAAAATAGTGACTTCAAAACCAGAAGTCAATTAATAAAAATTGCCCTGCCATGAAAAATTAGTGAAAACATTATTGATAGAGTTTGCATTCTAAGTCAGGGTTGACATAAATATTTTAAATTATCTTATTCATTTTTGAACACTTTATAAATTTAATAATATTTTTAAGGGTAAATTAGTTTAAGCACCAAATAAAGCTTTTCAAATCTCTTAGTTTTGTTCCCTGAACTGGTTTTTGCCTAAAGTCCATCAAAGATGTCAAATGAAGTCATTGATAGAATTAGACTTTATATTTTAAACCTCTAAATAGGACTGTTTTAAGAAAAATAAAGCCACTAAAATGTTACTCGTTCTAAATGTTGACATCAGATATTTGCTTGTCCTGGCAGATTCCCCCTGGTCGTGCCCCAATATCTTCTCTCCTCCTCCCAAGTGAATGGGATTTTTAGCCAGGCCCACTGTCCCTCAGAACAAAGGCTACATTTTCCAGCCCCTTCCACGTGGCCACAGAGACTAAGTTCTGGTCAAGAGTCCGTATATGGCAGCTCTGAGAACCTTCTCTGTGTGGCAGTCAGGCTGCCCCCCTTTCTTCTTCTCCCTTTCCTCCACTCTGCAGCTTGGAATGGGAATCTGTTGGCTGGAGCATCAATTTGTTCTATGGGAACAGCACACTGGAGAGCCGGAAGGGCCGGAATCCCTGAGGGCTCTGTAGCACAGTGCTGCCACAACCACCGCGGTCTGCTTGTCTCTGGACTTTTCCATGGAAAGGGAAAGAAAGGTCTATCTTAGGTCACTGCTAATTTGTTTATTTTCTGTTACTCAGAGGCTGAATCTCATCCTAACCGATACACTTATCTACCAAAACACAAATAACAGAGCAAGCACTGAATCTGATTCAAGGAAAAGCAAAAGCAAAATATTTTAAGAAATTAAAATTGGCTTGCATTCTTAAACATCTGAAGTATTTTCTGGCAACCACCTGATTTCTGGGAAACATAACACTTGCTACTATTATAAAATTCTTGTGCCTTGTGGTAACATAGCTAGTCTGAAATAAATTAAGATTGTAACAGATCTTCTTTAATCGTTAAGCCTTATCTAAGGGTGTATTATTGAAAGACTACCAAAATATCTGTATATGATCATTTCACCATGAGAGGGCCCTGAAGTGGGCCTGGAGAACTGCATTATAAAATGCTTTCAGTATAAAAGGTTTTCTTGAGTAGTTTCAAAAATCAAGTACATCGGGGCCGGCCCAGTGGCACAGTGGTTAAGTGTGCACATTCCACTGTGGTGGCCCGGGGTTAACTGGTTCGGATCCTAGGTGCAGACATGGCACCGCTTGGCAAGCCATGCTGTGGCAGGTGTCCCACATATAAAGTAGAGGAAGATGGGCTCAGATGTTAGCTCAGGGCCAGTCTTCCTCAGCAAAAAGAGGAGGATTGGCAGCAGTTAGCTGAGGGCTAATCTTCCTCAAGAAAAAAAAAGAACCACAAAAAACAAAAATCAAGTACATCCTAAAAGAAATGTAACTGGAAAACTTTTATGATTTTTGACTAATTTATATCTACTTTATAAATATTGATATTACACTTTGACTCCTCGTTGGTCTTAGACTTTGTGAAACTATTTTTAAAAAGCATTTAAAAAAGCTGTCTTTTATCCTTTTTCGTTAAGTATATAAAGAAAGATTAAGGGTATAATGTATAGACTGGAAGAAAGGTTCTAGCATGAACGATTTAGAAAGGCTGCTCAGGAAGAGAGAAGTTAAAATGACTTCACATACCGAGTCTTCACTGGACAGGTTTGGGTTCATGGGAACATAATTCTCTTCACTGTCGTGCGAGTCACTGCTCGAAGTTGTGCTGTGCACTGAATCTGGCCGGGGGGACATGGGAAACCTAGAGGAGCTAATTACAGAAATGATCATCACAAACATAAGCCTTGACGAAAACTTCTAAAATCACTTTCAAAATAAAAATGATAGTTCACACTTTCAGAAATATTCATTTACGTTTACATTTATTATACAGATTTATTATAAAACCATTTATTGTACACATTTAAATGCACAATTAATATGCACAGCTATATTGTAAGAGTATATTTTTGGGCATCAAGTTACAAAAAAGTATTGCTAGTGATTTGAGGGATAAATAGAAAGTCACAGATATAAAAAGGAAGATTTAAGAATTACTATTAAAAAAAACCTAACTATATATATACATAAAACATGAACACATATTCAGCACAGGTTTGCGACTTTGTATATTCTTTTCATTTCTCTATATACATTTAAATAAATCTTGATTAAATAATCCCCACAAGAAACTACCATATTTTCAATATCAGTAGTTCTCAGAAATTTCTAGCCTCATGAATTCTTAACGCTCTTAAAAATTATTGAGAACCCCAAGGAACTTTATTTGTATGGGTTATATCTATTGATATTCACTATTACAAACAAAAGAACATTTTTTAAAAACACAAGAGCATACAAATACACATTCCATTAGCTGTCACAACAATATCATCAAATATTATGTAGCCTCTGGAAAACTCCAGTGTACACTCATGAGAGAGTGGAAAAAGGCAAAGGACATTTTAGTATCTTAATGAAAATAGTCTGACTTCACAGAACCCCAAAGGGGGGGGGGTCCTCAAATCATCCTTTGGGAGCCAATGTTGCAGACATTTTCCATTACGACGAACCATCAACCTACGTATTTTAAAGACTTACTCTCGAGCAAAACTCCTAGTGATGGGAGATCTAACTGGGGCTTGTAATTCTTCCCATTCTGGCAAAGGTTTTATTTCTAAAGGTGCTGGCTTGGCTGAAATAAAAGAGAGAGAAAGAGATTTCAGCATACAGAAATTTGGAAAACAAAACAAGATCCTCTCTTTATATCTCTATTTATGTGTTATTGCCAGAGTTCACCTAAGACCAGCAAATTTCACACAGGAAATGAGGTCCATGGGTGTTATGTGATTTGCCCAAGGTTACACAGCTAAATAATCAGGGGCGAAAGCTAGATCAGATGCTGTTTCATGATTGCTGACTCAAAGTCTAAAGCTCTATTACAACATGTTGCTTCTTAAATTTAAGCAAATATTTTATGAATATAAAGTAAATGAGAAAGGGTAATAGGACCCAATTCCTTTACGATTACTTGATTTACACTTTTCATTTCCTTATTTCATTTTTCTCACTAGTTTAATCCTCAAATATGGAGATTTAATCTATGTAAAGACGTTCCTACTCTTCTACATTGGAGCATGAGTTATACTACTACACGTGAAATCATGTACAGAAAGTATTAAGTGCAAAACTTCGCTGACACCAAAAACCGGAAAAAAAGAATTAACGATCAAATCTTTTAAATTAATTCATGCCAAGTCTGGAAACAAAAAAACAAAGCAATACTTATAGCTTTAGATTTAAATTCAGTTCTGAGAAAACAATTACCTCAAATTTTTAGCTTAATTTAACCAACAATATCCTTTACCAAATGAAATAAAAAGAAATAAATGCTAATATTTTATTAGTTTTATTTAATAGTGGTCTTTACTTATTTACCTCATGATTGCAGTAATTATTATGCTAGCACATAACCACAGAGCACTCAGCCCTTTTCTTAAAGTCAAGACAGACATTTTTCAGAAATTTATGAAACATGCAAAGTACTGAAACAATATTATTTGTTAATATTAACTATATTTTAGGAGACTATTTAAATACATTAGGTAAATATTTTAGTTACATTTCACCCTACCACTCTAAAAAATTTGTTTTTATTTTTCCAGGTTTCCTCCTAGTCTTTGTCCATATATGTGTAATTTTAATCAACTATGTTAAAATTACCAACAAATTGTAACATAGGTAGTCATTTTAAAGGATTATCTAGATTCACTGAGGCTTATAACTAGGCATTTTTGTCAACTCAAATACAAAAAGCTCAATGTGATCTTGTGAAGGCTAGACTGATTTAAGCTCGAGTTAAAATAATTTTGCTCATCTATACACTTAAAATGGACATATACAGAATAGTGTGCCAACTGAAAGTATTTCTTTATGTTTCACTTTTTTTGAAACCCAAAGGCTAACAGCAGTTTAGTGTCAAATTCTAAGTAATGGCATAAAATAATTAATCCATGGAAATGATCTGTATTGTCTCAGAACAGACACATACATTATACATAAATACAGGGGACAACTGGAACTCACAAGCAGCTCACAAACAAGCTTAAAGAAAACAATGTATTGATATCTAAAAGGTTAAAAGAATAATGCAAAAGGACAAGACTCAATATCACATATTATCAAATATTTAACATGCTGCTGTTAATGGCATAACAAGTACACTCGTGGATTATGGGAAGCATTCACTTTAGAAATAACGTGCTGGGAAGCTCCATTTACAACAACAGTAGTACTTAAGACTCTTCTCCTTTACTTTTTAAGAAAAAACATCATAAAATAAATAAATTCCCAACGCCCCATCCAGCATGCGATGCTAAAGTACATACCCTTTCTTCTTGTAGCAAAGTCACCTATGGTTTGTGAATCAGTTCGCTCTAAACCATGGGGTTTGGGTCTTAAAATTTTAGGACTCTGACCTAATTGGTAAAAAGAAGACTCTCTTAATATAACGTTACTTTTTAACTGGAAAAATGGATTCTGTAAAAAAGCAACAGAGCCCTGAGCAGAAATGTTACATCTCAAAAGCATAAACAAAAGTTTGTTTGTGGAGAATATTTCAATCTTGTTACATATCATTCATGCTCAGTACAAGGGAGAGGAGGAAGCTGCATGCAACACTGTAATAAGCAAAGTGTTATAAAAGATGGTAGGGCTAAAGTGGGATAACCAGCCTGGTTAGTTGTTATCTTTATTTTGGGGAAGGGAGGAAAAACACGTGCCATGTTAGCTGTTAGAATTTCTAACATGTCTTAGAAAACAACCCCTCAGTCAGATCTCACTTACATCTTTTCTTTGAAGGTTGGTGTCTCATAAGAAAGCCCCAAGGCCTACTTCCCTACAATATTACTTTCTTAATTTGATGGAGATGTTTTAAAAACCTTAATCAGACTGTTCTTTCACCTCATGACCAAAGTCCCTCTAGAGAAGCAGGAGAATGTTACAATGTTCACTAATCCAAGATCAAAAACAAGACCAACACTTGTTTCCCGTGGATACTTAGTGGCTGCCTGGTGGCATCACTTGGCAAAGATAAGATGTCTAGATTCTCGAAGTGCTGATTGTCTAGCTTCAATTTAAGTATGTGAAAGCCTTAATTCGGTGGCCATCATTTTCTTTTCATTCAATCTCTGCCACATACAAGCACTGCTCAAAGTCTATCAGAAGTACAAGGTCAACACCCAGCAGCTGGTCTCAGACACTTTCCCCATGAGAAGCCCGGATGCCAAGAGTAGCAATATCATTTGAATCAGTAATTTAAGCCACACTATTCTCAGTGTCACCAAATTTTCTTTTTTCCTGGAATTTACAAAGTTGTTGACATCTATGAGATGACAAAATCTTTGCTGATGAAATGCTGATATCTAGCATTTTACCCAAATCTACAAATTTCTTAAAATGTGATTCTCTAAGTTATAAGAAAGAAAAAGCAAAGATTCTCTAATTTTCTAAGTCAGACAGTTAATCCATTGAGTTTATTCAGAAATGAGGCAGGCCTAGCTTAAAATGTGACTGCTAAAATGTGGGGCCATGCTCCTACCCTAAGGCTGATCTATTCAGGGCCCACAACACAGGGCACTCTTCTAAAACAAAGGAGGATGTCAGCTTTTTAAACTCCTCAAAATAGTGTACTTCCTCTCAAAAAAAAGTAAGAGGCAGAGGGTAGGTTTTACTATAGAAAAATACGTTTATTTTACAGTTGAAAGGCCCTTTTAGACCAAATCCAGTTCTTAGTTTTATGGATCAGAAACTCCTAGAAACAGAAGAGGTTAAGAGACTTGCTCAGGTTACAACATTAATCAGAGGCCACAGGAAGGCTTCCTCTAGCCTCACCCTGCTGGTGTAGTGCGCTCCTGTGCCATGTAGCACACTACCTTACCTCTCTCTCTCCCTTCAGGGAAAAGAGAACCTTAGGAAATCAGTGTTCAGAGTTCACCTTTGAACTCCTCAGTTCAGTTTGAGATCTCACATCTGCCTGAATGCCACGGATGGCTGACACAGGAGTGATGTGATGTTTAACAATTGCAAACTGCTTTTAGAACTCCTTCTGGTCTGCTGGGGCTTACTCAGCATGTTCTCCTCCTCTTCTGAAAGACCCACTGTCGTTAGCTCTCAGCCGCCCCTCCTGATTTTTCAGTGTGGTTATCTACCTGTGGTCGCTCTTGGCATTTCTCAACTTTTCACCTTTGGCATCTTATCTGTGTTTGTGGTTAAATCACCAAGGTCACGTGACTGTGAAATTTACCTCGTTATGATTTTGTGCCATACTTCAATTGTCTGACAGGTCACTTCCAATTATCCTTCCGATACTTGACACCTAACTGACCATCTCTCCTCCAAACCAATGCCATCTCTCAAGTACTCTCAGGGGCACTCCCTGGCTTTCTTAATAGAAAAATATTGTATTAAGTGAGATTTTTAAACTGCTTTTGTAAAATGTACATGTATTTTCTACTCCATGCAAAGATTCAGGTTGATTTTAGGACAAAAGTTGTAAGGTGGAAATGGTGTGCTGAATTGCACTGAGTCACTCAGGCATTTTGTTACGTTTATTTCTTTATGTCCTTCCAAACTCAATTTGACACTTATGTTCCAGACAGAAATGAAAGTCATACCCAAATGACAGCTCAGTTTTACTTATGAGGAGAGAAAGGAGAAAAAGGGACTTTGGTTCTGCCTTTCCCGTTCGATCATCTCTAAACCAACGCTTCAAGAACCCCAGATTTGGAAAACTGGGCAAAGCACTCTCTGAGGAAGCTGCTGAAAAAAGTGTGATTTTTAACATTTTACATTAAAGCATCCAGGTTTTTTTTTTTTCTATCATACCCTTACATCTTAGAAAGAGCTTTCTAGAAGCCAACCTGATGATTACTGGCCTGCATAAAACTCTTAAATGGTGTCCTCAGAATAATGCCCAAACTCATTAGCATGGATTATAATGCCTTCAGGGTCAGGCCCTGCAAGGTGTTTGACGTTGTTCTCCATTCATACTCTCCTCCTGCTTTCCCTTCCTTATTCCTTCCCTCCCACTCACAACTCTGAGCCAGTCCCTTCCCTGCTCTTTTTAAAGGATCTGGGCATGCTGTTTATTCTTGACTAGAAGATCCTCTGCCATCCCCCCTCCTCTGCCATCATTAATTGCCGCTCGCCCTCTCAGACTTTCCTCAGGGGAGCTTAGCTCATAGTGCCAAGAGCTTACCTCAACCACAGCCCCTTCCACGCTAATTATGATAATGTGTTTACTTTTCTACTTTCTCCACTGGCCAGTGAGCTTCTTGAGGAAAGCCACCTTTTCTTCCTTGTTTTTGGAGACCCAAGACCTAGCAAAGGGAATATCCTATCACTGGTAGGTTGATGAACTGTAGTTCTCTTAAAGCTGGTGGTGTTTAATCTGATCAATGTCATATTTGTTTGTCCTTTAAGAGGGAACTGAATCTTGTTTCAAAAGTCATCCCATGGTCAAGACAGTCACATGAGGACATGTTTCGAATAAACAGATGCAATCCTCTGAAAAGTCCACACACTATTCAGTATTATTTTAATAGGTACTGCTTACATAAATTCAACTCAGAGTGGAAAACTTATTTTCCGTATTATTACAGGTTTAACTTAGCCTAATTTATTTACTCTTCCAAAGCTTTACAGATTTCCAGTAGGCATCTCAAAAATCAAGAAACAAAAAGAATAATTCACATTATTATCCTCTGCTAATTCTAAAATATAATAGCAAGTAGCATACTAAAAAGCTTTTACACTTGTTTTAACGTTCTCATTGTATAAAGAGGAATATAATAAGGATAGTTATATTGGAAGGTCAAGAATATTTAGTGGAAAAAAACTCACATGTAAAGGCTATGCCATCAAAATTTACTCCATACTCATTTCCTTTAAACTAATGTCAAACCAGAACTCTGACTTGAGATGCAAACTTTCAGACTTGTTTATTAAAATCCAGTTATATTTACTGGTATCATTCATTCTTCTTCCAAACATTTATTACAGTATAAAAGTACTTTTTTTTTTTTGAGGAAGATTAGCCGTGAGCTAACTTCTGCCAATCCTCCTCTTTCTGCTGAGGAAGCCTGGCGCTGAGCTAACATCCATGCCCATCTTCCTCTACTTTATACGTGGGACGCCTATCATAGCATGGCTTTTGCCAAGCCGTGCCACGTCCGCACCTGGGATCCTACCCGGTGAACCCTGGGCCGCTGAAGCAGAACGTGGGCACTTAACCACTGCGCCACCGGGCTGGCCCGACATATGGTAGATTTATGTAATGACTTACTTTAAGAGAAGCCACAATAGATATCTTACAGAAACTTCCCATATTTACAAAATTTTGTTTCCATTAAAATATAAAAGTTTCAATTAAAGCAATCAAAACATATTTTGCCCTTCATTTCCAATGACTCATCTGCTTTCCTAATATTTAATAAAATACATGCAAATTATGTTTTCCTCCTCTGGTAATATACACAAAGCTTGGTTCAAAACAAATACTATGGTGACAGAAATACTTTGGGTAAAAATATAGCTACTACAAGTCGGGTGATGGACGAGGGGTCCATGAAAATACAGTAAACACAAGTGTTTAGAACATCCGTGTATTTCTGCAGCTTCAATTACTCAGAAGTATTCAAAAAACTCATCTATACAACTAACTACAGCAGCTGACATCTATAATTAGGGGTATAAACAACACGAGAATGTTACTCATTTATTACAGCTCCTTCCAAAGAAGACAATAACAGAAACCGGTTATATTGGGTGTTGAACTGGCTACACTGGCCTTTGAAACCAATCAAGTCATATTTGATAGGATTAGAATTGCTTATTATGAGGTTTGGTTAATAAGAAATACTAGAATAATAGGTTGAGTCACGTATCTGCTGTCAGAAAATTTGAAATTAAAACCGACTCATCTGATGCTATGTACAATGAGAAGATTTTCGTGACCAAATAAGACATTTGTCCTACAGTTTACATTTTTATGGATAAACTTTGCTCCAAGTCCTGAATTTGAGTTTTAAAATGTGTTTTTCTTGAATAGCTATAAGCGAGTTGACAAAGTTTGCCCTGTAATATCAAATATTTTCTCATGCCTCCTCTCTTGTATCATATATACTCAAACAGCAGAATAGTACTGAAAAAAAAGCAAAAAGCTTTTTCTATTACTACGGTTTTAGCAACCTCTTTATTGTTTTGCTAAATCTATTTTCCTCGATTTTGCTAAAAACTATGTGGTACTTTATTCTGGGTGCTTTCTCAGTTCATTTTGTATCTAAGCAAAGATACCAAATAAATTATCTGGCCAATGAGCTCAGGACTGTCTCTCATCAGTTCTGTTAATCTTTAAAAGACTGAACACAATCTCCAGAAGTAATCAAGAACCTACTTTGTTCTCTTCCACTGTAAAGTCACTGTAGGTTGGTTTAGAGGACTAGGACAATTAATCTAGAGATTAATATATTACTATAATATATATATACATAGAATACTATATATTCTATCTACTAGAATATATAGTACTTTTACTATGTACACGGGGAGGGATAATTATACATATATGTAATATATATGATATACATATAGATGCCATAGTATTATGATATATATAAAAAATAATATATGAGGTATATGAGCTCTGTCAGACACAGATGATACTAAAAGCATATCATTATGATCTTAAAACTTTTTAACATATAAATAGGGATCTTTTCTGATTCTGCATTATGCTGACCATGTGGAATCATTAACTGTGAAATATATGGAGAATTTCCAAACTGTGTTCTGCAGAGCCCGAGGGGAGGATGGAGCAGGCAGGAGACCAGAGCAGGGAGGACTCGGCTTTGTGCCCTCACCTAAACCACGTCACCTCCACATTTATTGGGACACCTCAAGATATAAAACTGTTACGTATGGGGTTAAAAAGTAGAGGTTCACTGCTAATGTGCACTAATTACAGGAAAATAAGGAAAGAATCAGTTTAGCATTAAAATGAGTATTTCAATATTTCAAAGAGTTCACGATACATGTTATCTTAATCCTTCATCGATCTGTGGACTCAATTCTGAATCTATACATGTCCAAACATACTTTTGCATATTGCATGCAAAGAAGAAAATGACTAATAATGTCTCAATAGATGTAAAGACAAATAAGGACAAAGAGAAAAAAAAGGAAAAGTTAACAAATAAAAAAAGAGTGACGTTCACACCCTTTCTAAGATAACCATCCCTGATTACAGCCCTGCTGCCTGCGTTGTCTGGGTGGCTGTGGGTGTTACACATGACTGTCTTTGCAGCTGTCAGACCAAAGGTGGGCACTTGACCCAATGGCAGCCAATCTACGAGCTGGCCTACAATCTACCATGTGGCCTGGTGTGAAAAGACAAATGAGACCAATCAAATTCTCTCTGCACAATCTGAAGTGAGTAAGTAATGAACGAGGCGATTAGCAACAGATGTGGAGGCTACATAAGGACACATAAAAAGGAGCCACGAGGCAGAATCGAGGCCACCAAGGGGCATTGCAGGCCAAAGCTCTCAGATAGCAGAAACCACGTAAAGGAGAGGATACGCAGTTAAACAGAAGAGAAGAACGTGAGAGAGAACCAAGCAGATGCAAAGACCTCCCTTAGGACAGAAATGCAGAGAGAGCAGGACAAAGTGACACTCCCCAGCGTGCCTCAGTCCCACACAACTTTCTCGTTTCAGCACAGGGGTAGCCTTATTTACTTAAAAGCAAAACTAAACAAAACTCATTTTCTTAAGACATTCAGAATGAGTCTCAGTCTCTGTTCCTCACAGCTGGCACTCAAGTAGAATGAATAACGATCTAAGCCCAGGTTAATGAGAAATTTACACAAACATCACATGCTCTTAAAAAGCTAAATATAGCATGAGACTTTCCAAATCTGCTCAACTGCCCAGAAATGGCGCCGCTCACCACACAGCCAATATACCAACTTCTTTGGTTGTGGAGATTAAGTCACACTATCAGCATGCTGCAACACAGCTAGTTGTCTGGATTTAACCACTCAAACTTGGGTGCCCACTGCCAATTTGGCTCAAAAGGTTCTTTCACACTGAGTTCTTAACAGACCATGCTACCTTAGAATTTAACATTACTTATGAAGGCCAGTATGAAAGAATAGACTAGAAGCATCTATTTATACCCCAGCAAAGGCAGGATCACTTTTAAGAAGTTGTTATAGGAACAGAATGGAGAGATTATACAAGCAACCTCACTGTTCTTAAAGAATTATGCCCAGCGCATTAATCATCTCAGGTCAGATTTGACATTATATACTCTGGAGAAGAGGTGACAAAACAGCAGCCAAAGGCCATGTCTAGCTCACAGAAGTGTTTGGTTTGGTCTGCAATATATGTATATTTTTAATAATTAAATTGTCTGACAGAACTTAAAAATCAAAAGATAATACATATAAAATCTGAAATTTCTGGCTTCTCTTGATAGAACAGAAGATTTGCCTGTACAGGCCCATGTTATTTTCACAAGTCAACAAAGGACTGTAGCCAAGGAGCAGTTTGTTACTCCTTTGAGATGGGGCAAGGGCATTCTAGTTTCTCCTAATTCTCTCCTCTTGCCTGCCAATCCTTTTCAATATTTCGGTTTGTAACTTCTGCTCCAGAGACAGAAGACTTAAAAATCTCACCTGGGCATCAACATATAATAATTATTAATCTATGAGTAGCCATATTGCTTTACTTAAAGAAGTTGATAACTAAGGTAATATGAAATGCTCCTGAATTTCTAGTCCCAATTCTGTTTTGGATTTAAGGACACTTGAACGCAGATCTAAACTGGCAACCCCGACTCTTTTGCTATGCCAGGCTTCCCTTACCTTTCCTGTCTGGCTTGAGGTTCCTATCCACGGGGGGTGGTTCACAGTCTGCAACAGGAACTGGTCTTCTGGGAGGGGTCTTTGGGCTGGACCTGAAGCCCATGTGAGCAGGAGGGGGAACTTGCATTCCAAATGAAGAAAAATCAAACGTCCCTGGGGTCATTGGCACATAGTTTGCTTCCTGAATTGGTTCCGTAAAACTGCTGGAATGTTGTCGTGGCGGAGAGTTGGGATTCATTGGGACATAATTTTCATCCAGTTCTTCACTTGATACACTTCCCACCGTCAATACATTTTTGATTTTCTAAAACACACACACATTTCTTTTAATAAACAAAACTATTGTCAAACAGGAAAACGCAATTTTAAGTCACACCTATTCATATGGATGTGAAGGGACTTTTATTACAACATCTCATTTAGTCTCAGGGCACTAAGCACGAAGATTTTGACAATGAAATACAGTTGATGATGCCGAGGTCAATTATACTTACAAAGTGGTTATGGAAGCCTTCAAGTGAACTAGATCTGTCACTTGGAAATGTGCGTGGGATATCATAGCAGTCTTGAGAACTAGCATCTAAAATAGAGAACAAACGATCAACATTTCTTCCTAGCTTTCCCAGTTCTCTGGGTAATCAGGATTGACCTATTCTCTTTCTTCACACACAAGCACACAGGAACATGCAGACATACAGATTTTAAAAAGGATGCTCACAGAATATCTTGAATTGGCACATTAAACCACTAGAGAATGCAGACACTCACTCATATGCCAAGAGCACCAGTTAACTGATCATGACAGTGAGTGGATGTCTAAGCCTGTGATGAGATGAATTATCTAAAGATAGAGAAAAGAAATACTTCTATTTTCTCATCTTTTGCACCACCTTGGGCCTAACTTATATGTTAGTAACTTACAACCAGATTATACAGCTACTTCAAGAAGGGAGTTGGAAACTGGTATTGAATGGTTAAATAAGTATTGGTACAAGTACTATTCATGAAGTTTTAAATCTTTCTCTTCTCTAAGACAGCTGGATAACTCTACCCCAAAAGAGAGAAACATTAGCACACAGTTTTTAGAGTATGTGCATTTTAAACTTTGCCTTTCTGTTTTTAGGACTTGAAGAATCTCAAGAGTATAAAGCGGACTCGATTTTTCCCTTCTCGAGGTCTGTAACTTTTGGCAGGCTCTAGTATGAGTATATGTGAGAGGGTATAGGAATAAGTGAAATGGTTAAGGATAGAGAGAAGACTCAGACCTTTAAAAATAAATAAAACCAAGCAAACAAAACTCAGAATGGCTTGACTTGAATTGAATATCACCTGTTAGACAAAATATAAAAATTGCTTATCTAGGAAGGAAGGAAACGGAGCCCAACAGATGTGACACAGAAGCGGCCATAATGGCACACACACAGGAAAAGGTATGACTCGGAGGGGCTTTGTGGCTGGTCCATTTCCTGCTCCTCTGCCCTATCAGAGGGTCTACCTGCCCAGGATATACAGAAAGTGGGAGACATGGGTGCACGCTTCCTGAGGCAGGAAGGTATTACTAAGGCCATACTTCTCCAGGGATGAAAACGCCAACTCTTTCCTCCCTTCCAGCAGAACATGCACCCAGGCACACGTTGCACACACAAACACCCATCCAGGGATCTACTCAGACTCTGATATCTTCACTACATGAGTAAGTAACTGCGGGGCTGAAGAAAAAAAGGGACTCTCATTTCACATCATAGTGTGCTTAAAAGAACACATAGTCAGAAAAACAGACTTTCTATCATTAACCTCTAACATAGTAGAAGCCAACTAGAGCTGACCTTTTCGCAGCTTGTTCAAATCCACGGTGGAGATGGTATTGCTACGAGATGGCGGCACCCCTGCTATAGGGATACAGTGACTACTGTCAGTGTCTGAGGCCGTGCGTGGGACGCCGCACGTTTCCACAGGAGATCGGTCATGAGCCGGATGTGGTTTCGGTGGCCGAGGTGGAGGAATATCTGGAATAGTGTCTAGCTTTGACGTCTGTCCCAAGGTTCCTTCTGGAAATGTTCGTGGAATCTGGTAAGTATTACCAGGTGTTGGAGGAATGTCATAACTAATAGACACATGCCTCATCTGAGTCTCTACGCTCGATGTCCCGGATGGGGTATTAAAAACATACAGTTCTCCATCGGCTTCGGTACTCGATGGGGACACCTTTGGTAAAACATCGTGGGAATAACTCCTGGGCAGGTTATAAAGGCTCGAGTCTACAGAAACAGATGCAGCACGAGGCGGTGGAGAGTCATACATCATTTGCTGCTGAAAAAAGCCATTTACTCCATGTTTGCTCTGGGAGGAAGCAGGGTTTTTATGAGAAGGAACGTTATCATTGCAGTCTGTTTCAGAAGAGGTGGATTTGGCAGAATCAGCGTGTGTTCTAAATAAAAATTGTTAATGACAAAATAAAACATGGTAAAGACATAAGTCTACATTCTAATAAATATATTTATAGCTTAGCAATCAAAACACATGGCTTTTTTTATTATATTTTTTTGTGTGATCCATAAGATTTAAAGCATGAATCTTCCTTAGTTTCTATGATTATATACCAGACAACAAAACCGCCACCACAAAACCACCAAAAGCATTCTCCCTAATTCCTGTCTTGCACCTGCCCACACCCCCAACTCCACTTATTAAATCCACACATAAAACTGCGATCCCTGAAGCACTGGAATTAGAAGGGTACAAAACTCTGAGAAAGGTAAATGATTAAGGCATAGACACAAGGAATAGCATTTCCTCTGACGAGCATGCAAAACCCTCGTGCCAACACAGTTTGTCAAGTTGATCCATTGCTCTTAAGCCCACCTGTGGCAAATGTGTTGTTCTGTAAAACTGAAAGTGTAATGATCACCTGGTAGTGAAGAAATTCAATGTGATCTACAAGGAGGTGGCAGTTTGACAGGCTTTGTGTATCTTCCTTTCTACTAATTTCCTTTAATAAACATTTAGCCAATCCTATAGAGGATCAAAGTACAAGCCAGAGAGTTAGCCAACTCCAAACAGTATTCAACCTGGAGGAATCTCATTAGAGTCTATTTCATGCTTTGGGTACATTTTCAGTCTCTGCATTTTGTGGTATCACAAAATTTGGGTACAAGCCAAAATGACACTAACCACACTGGCATACTCGCGCTTCCTTAATGTTAAACAAGATACCGTAACGACTAAGTGTCTGGCCAAAGTCCTGTAGGAA
Source organism: Equus przewalskii (assembly GCF_037783145.1). Classification (NCBI taxonomy): domain Eukaryota; kingdom Metazoa; phylum Chordata; class Mammalia; order Perissodactyla; family Equidae; genus Equus; species Equus przewalskii. Next base: position 88,476,079 of record NC_091832.1, read on the forward strand.
CTTAATATTTAAAAAAACAACTCGTGATAGTTTTTTTTTTTTTTAAGGGCTTATCTTCTCTGCTTCCTTAGTAACATCTGGCACTGTGTATTACATTTATTCACTGAAACTTTCCCCCTCTGGTATCAGAGAACCCATATCGCCATATCGTGGTTTTCCTTCTCCCTCACTGATTATTTCCTTGTTTCATTGACTGGCTCCTTCTTCCGGTCTCTCCAACTGGGAATGGCCAACAGCATTCAGTCCTCCAATTCTTTACCGCACACACCATTAAAAAAATCCTCCTTTCTCATGACCTTACCTTCCACTGAATGCTGACAACTCCCATCTTCTCACCAAACTCTGAGTTCCACATTTTCAAAGTCTTCAGATATATTTCTACTTGGTGACCCAGTATTACCTTGCTCATGAGTATCAAACCAAACTCAACTTACTTCTCAAATCGATTGCCTTTCTGACTTGTCATTAAAAGAAATGTCTTTATGCAGATTCTCTAGGCTCAAAACCCAATCAGCTTTGATTCTCTTTGCTCTACACCATCACTCAGGCACATACAAAGGCCTTCCTCCTAACCAAGTATCTATTCCTCTGCTCTATTCCCACTGTCACTACCTCAAATTCAGGCCTGTGTCTCTGCTGAGATCTACACCACTGAACCCTCCTAAGTGGGCTCCTTTCCTCCACTTTCTCCCTTTTCCAATCCATCCATGGACCATCCTGCTATACTGCTGGAAGATCAACATTTTCAAAACACAGTTTTCATATCACTCACCTACTCAGAGAAAATCCTGTTGAGGGTCCCTACAGGCTGTGGAAACTATAAAAATCCCACAAACTACTTCACTTTGCATTGAGGCTACTAATAACCTGGCTCCACCTTATATGTCCTATGTTATGTTCTACTAGTCCCCCCATCAAACCCTCTGAGAAGGCTCTTCTCCTCTGTCTTCCTCCCACCTCTCTCATTCTCACCTCTCCTTTCCCTCAAGCCATTCTTACACAAATTACTAATGATGCCTCCTTTTCTCTCACCAACCAAGTGTCTCCTATGAAGCTTCTCACCCTCCATCTTAAAAACACTTGCACTGTCCCTTCTCCGAATTTCTAATGCACATACACAAGGTCTAAAATTTTCACTTCATGTAATTCAAACACGTGAGTTAAGACAATCTAGAGGTACCATGAGAAGTAAGTTTCCTGTCCTTGACTATCTTACAGTTTAGTGGAGAATAAATACAAATATCAAGGTATTTCCAACTGTGCGACAAAATAGAGATGTGGAGGCACAACTAGTATGCTACGAAAACCGAGATGCATTTAATCCAGGCTGGGAGTTTGGGGGAATTTTTCCAGGAGAAGCACATGTCTGAGCTGACTCTCGCAGGGTGAATGAGAGTTTGCAAGGTAATTCTCATATATATAAACACTTAGTGTTTGCAGGCTTTGACTTCTTTATAAGCTTTACTTATAAACTCTGAAGGCAACTGTATCTGAGGGGGCTGGATCTTATATAACTAGTTTTGAAGCTTCATAGCAACCAGCAAAATGTGGGCACATAGTGGGGACTTCACAAATATTTAACTGTCACTTTTGCAAAATCTAGACACAAAATATACCTGAGCGATGATTTTAAGTATAATTTCAACTACGACAGGAAAGCAGTGACATCAGTGAGATCAACGTAAAATACTATATGCAAAGAAAGGTACTGAAAACTGTCACTTAGCAGTTGGTTTTAAAAAGTTGATAGTGAAAAATAATTGTGAATTTCCATAGAATAAAATCTTAGTTAGTAGCATAGGTAACAAATTTGCAAGTGTGTAATTTTAAATACTCACACCAAACAAGCAAAATCAAGTTAGAATTTGATATTATTAACTAGTGTTGATTTATAAATTTTCTTTTTTGCTCTTACAGGTAAAATCCCATTACAACAAATATATAGAAACCCATCTTTGGAATGTTTGTGAGCTGTTTTCATTATCTCAAGGAATGGTTCACAGAAACTAATTTGTGGATCTTAATACATTCTATATAAAAATTTTTGAATAAGTGCTTTGTACAATCCTAGGCCAGTAGCAGTCACTTTCTACATGAAAAAAACCGCTTTTGTTATACAAATGTTTAGTATCTAATAACCCCGTTTAAAAAATATCTTTCAGATCTCCTATGCAATTCACCCCCACTTTCATCTGCAAATTTAGATAATAAATACACCCCAAACCACTAGTTGGCATATGGCTATTAATGGCAGAGACAGGCCTCCTAGTCATCATTTTCTGGCTCCAACTCTGTTACCTTAAGCCTTCCAACATCAAGTGACAAGAATGATCAAATTAAAATATTTTACAGCTTAGAAGAAGAGAGGGTTGTGAGAGCAGACATGGAGCCGACAGGGAAACCAAGGACTCAGGAAAGGCTTTTATGATACCTCTGGTCAAGCCTTGAAATCCGTATACTTCCTTCTACTTAAAAATTTGTGAAGCCCTGGGGCCGAGTGGTTAAGTTCATGTACTCCACTTCGGTGGCCCAGGGTTTTGCCGGTTCGGATCCTGGGCACGGCCATGGGACTGCTCATCCAGCCATGCTGAGGCGGCGTCCCACATGCCACAACTAGAAGGACCCACAACTAAAAATATGCAACTATGTACCAGGGGGCTTTGGGGAGAAAAAAGGAAAAAATAAAATCATTATAAAAAAAAAAAAAATCTGTGAAGTCAAGCCTTGGGGCAAGCTCTACTTCACTGGTAGGTATGAAGATTCCAAAGTTTCATGGTTTTTAGCAATATATTCGATTTCATCAAATTTCACTAAAACTCAATTTGTATATTCCATAGAATTTGCTATATTGGGATTCTACCTGTATGATTAATTTCTCACACAGATCCAAAGCAACCACAACACACTCACTGCAATGGACTCGTTTTGCTTTCAAAATCTTCTAGGAGTAGATATTCCTCTCCTTCTTCAGAAACAAAAGATGACCCTTGGCTGGTTTACAATCACATAAGAAATGGAGCAAGATCACCATTTATAAATCAGTGAAATCTGTTAAGCAAGTAACACTGTGAGTCTGTAACAAAGACTATACAACAGGAGACAGATTCCAAAAGAGCCTTGTAGGTTCAAGTGTTCTTTGCCAAAAATGGCAGAGAATGTGTTTCTTCAATGAAATCTCCTGAATATCAGAAATCATTAGTGGAGGAATATAAACCTGAAATATTAGCCTATAATACAAGCCTATAAAGATGGTTTCTTTTAAACCTCCAAGTTTGGGCTAAAAAAGTTTAAAGGTAAAATTCCTAAATTTACACACACACGCACACACACACACACACACGCACAGGCATATTCAATTTACCTGGTGGGTTCAGGCTTCTTGCTTTGACAGTTGATTAGCAGGAGGTAGTCTTGAGGATCCTCCTGGATGCCAAGAGTTTCCAGATGTGGTGGAAGGTTAATGAGCTGATACGGAGGAGGCAGAGCAGCCGAGGAGGAATCCACCTGGGTGGATGGTGGTGCTGTATTTATAGCCAAAGGTAAATCCACTGGTGCTTGTGAGGAGCCGCCAGATGGCTTCACAGGATCTGCAACACCAAAGTATAACCGTCATGGTCTATCCCATTTTAAGAATTTTGTTCTTAAACAAAGCTACTGGAAAGTTTGGAGATAAGTCGTTTAAACACACAATAACAGGACAAACCACGGCAAAGTCAGTTAAAACAAATACTATCTAACTGGCAACACTTATACCGGAAATAACTGGTTTTTGTCAAAAAGATCAGAAGAGTACAGTTCTTCCTTCCCGGGCTCCAAATAAGCCATGGTTAACCTTGCCTTGAACAGCCTTTAGTTCTGAGGCTCCTGCAAATGAAGATGTTCTATAACCTCGGCACAAGAGGCAGATTTTTTTCCATGACAATAAACAAGGTGCTTCCTAAACCGAGCCAGCCTTCCCAGGAGACCCATTTTACTACACGGCATCTGTAGGCCCAGGGGCTGGGAGTACCAGGGTTACTCCTCACCCCATGTTTATTCTGCTGTCCATTCTTTTCTTTCCACTTCTCGGCTGACTAGGGAGAAAGATTTCTAATTCCGGGATTCACAGTCAGGGAAAGAGCTTTTCTTTAAGGCGTCACCTCTCCCCTCAGCTCATAGCTTCATTTGCCATTTATTGGATTTCTGTACTATTTTCATCCAAAAGGGGTCAGCAAGTAAAGGAGTAATTTATTAGGCATTTAACCATGTTCTGAGAAGACATACGAAAATACTGTGTAGAATGAAGTAATTTGAAAACAAGTTGAAAACCTAGAAATAAAATCCCACTGTAATCTTTGACACAACCAAGTAAATTTTTAACGGCCCAGAAGAAAAATTCTGTTAGTTTGGTTAGGAATACAAGGCTATAAATCCAAAAAAGGGTAAATACTTGTATATGAATAAAAAAACATGTTTATTGTCTGTTTATATTAGAACAAAAATGCTGGGTTGAAACTGCAATTTTCACAACAAAATCTTACTAAAAGATGCTACAAAACGGTAAGGGAGTTAGTATATTCTACCAAATGGAATCAAATGCAGGTCATTTGGCCTGTGAATTCACCAGGGAGGAGCTACATGTCAGCTCTGACTTCTCCAGATACTACAGAGTAAGTTCACATGCTTTTGATAACGTCTTCATGTTTTCAGCTTTATGCACCACAGCAAAGTTTACGTAGCTCATTTTATAACTCTTCTTCGTAGGCACAGAAGTTCAGATCCTAACTTTAAAGCTTGAATAGTAACGCACTAACATGGCTAAATATAACAGTTTATCTTTAATTGTGGGTCCCAAAAACAAACAAAAAGGATCAGGACTCCTACACTTCACTGTGTCTTACATGCAGTAGATGCTCGAAAATGTTTCATTTATCCAGCAGAAACTCACTTAGCACTTTATGTCAGGTTGGAAGAAATTAAAGCAAGGGGCACTCCCAAATCTGCAAGACCCGTTCACCTGCATGTGCAATTTGGAATTTGCTCTTCAAGAAATTTGTGAGCCCTACTAGATGCTAATTACATTTGAAAACTTCTTTCAGTTGGAAAATTTGGCCTGAGTAAATAGAAGTTGAACTAATTTTTAACGTTTTACTTTTATTATGCTGCATGCAATGGAGAGTCTTCATACAAGCTCATCTAACAAAATCTAACACTTTATGCCAGGAATTAATTAATTAATTCTTTCTTATTTATTAAAAGTACAGAAAATAATGAGAATTAAAAAATGAACTTTTGGACGTCTATATAACACAAATCCATAATTTCAGTGGAAATTCCAACACCTCAGGTCTACTAGCTGTCGATTATAAATAGTGTATATAAGGTACCCTAGGAAATGGTTCACTGTTTTGATTCAGTTGCAAATATACAGAGATTTATTTAGGGGGATTTCAAATGCCGTAGATTAACCAGTGACTCAGAGTAAATCCTGGTGGCTTGTTAAACTTCAGAAAACTATGAAAAATATTTACCTTTTAAAGAGGAGTTTAAGAAAAATATATACAACATTGAGGAAAAAAAGCAAAGATATCAGAAAGCAATTAATGTATCCTACTGGTTGTATTCACAAGCATAGTGCATTTTGTTTTTAATTGAATAAGGAAGTTTCTTCTATGCTTTTCGGTGAGCAACACTGGCCCTCAGCTAATATCTGTTGCCAATCTTCCTCTTTTTTTTCCCCTCCCCAAAGCCCCAGTACATAGTTGTATATCCTAGTTACAAGTCATTCTAGTTCTTCTAAGTGGGATGCTGCCACAGCATGGCCTGATGAGCGGTGTGTAGGTCTGCACTCAGGATCCAAACTGGTGAACCCCAGGCCACCGAAGCGGGGCACACGAACTTAACCACTTGGCCACAGGGCCAGCCCAGCATAGTGCATATTTTATAGACTTCTTTCCTCTACCATAGAGGCACCGCAGAATTGTATCATCTACTTAAATTGTGAGTTCTGACCAAATCAAAATGAAACTAAACAGTGGATATATATCACTATGTAAATTAGTATAAATTCCAGTTTTCCACTCTAACTCCTAAAATAATTTTCCCAGGTACTTGTTTTAATAGATACTTTTCCTTAAATATTTTTTCTAAACTTGATGGCTAGAACTAAATAAACTGAGTGATCCATCTTAAGCGGGAAACAAAAATCACCCTGCCAGGCAATCACATCTGTATTAACAAAATGGGACCATCTAATTTTAACCTTCCATTTCTTCCACCTGTGAATGACGAAACCGTTTTAGCCTCTTTATAGCTGCAAGATCCTCTGAATTTTCTGAAAAGAGGCCTGGGATTCAAAGGTTTCCTTTACAAAAAAAAAAAAATCTTCTTCACAATATGGGAAGAGATACATACTTCTCAGAGGTAAGAACTAGAGAAAAATTTCTATTATGTTCACTAGCAACCTCATGAGAGAAAAGTCCTTCAAGCAGCCATGAAAAGCAAGCCCAACCATTCCAAACAACATGACATACAAAGGGCTTTAAAAGGGAAGCAGACACTGCTCTTCCACTTTGGCTCAGAGAAGGTGCTATCTTCAAAGCCATTGTCTTTGGGATTATTTGACTTATGTTAATTTGACTACATACTCAGATCTGAATATTGTAATGCAAGCATTGCTCTGGGTCTAAATATTCTCCAACATAAAATTTCTGGCCAAAAGTTAATCAGCTCGTCTGAAAAAAGAAACTTCTGTTCCACGGTATAAAGATGTGATTTGCCCCTATTCTACGCTACAGGTAGTTAAGCAGACCGTGCTGGTTGTTTTCTGCCTCACTTGGGTTTCTAACTTACTGCTCTTTCTAAGTAACGCTGGTACCAAGTTTCTGAGAACCAAGCATCAGTTTAGTGTTTGCTTATGTACGTAAAATTATTTCCTGTCTCTTAATTCAGAAGGTATGAGGAATATAATTGGCACCAATTAAAGGCCTAATAAGCTCTGGAGCAAACTCTTACTTGAATTTTACTTAGAAAGCCAATAAGTACTGCTAAGGAAAGCCTTAACGACCTTTCAGTGAAGAGACGTAGATTATTATGAGAGGAGAACCACAAGTAATAAATTGGTCCACATGATCCCTAGCTTAATGCACAGTTTTACCCCATTTAGAACCATAATGCCCTGGTGGCAGTGACCCTCACAGAAGTTGGAGTCCCCAGATGATGCCTGTAAACATTCGGAATAATTTTTTTTTTAACCAAATGGCACAAAAGCTTAAGGCCAGGGAAGCAATTCTACTCTTTCTCATTGGTAAGGTAGAATATTTCAAAGTTGAGGCACAGGTCCTCTGATTTTGTAACTACAACATACAGCATCGAGCATGTGGTAATAAACTGTGGTGTTGCTCACGTCCCTGTCAGGAGAACACATGAGATCTCCTCTCTGAGGAGGACGGGTTACATTTGCTGATAGAATATTTGTTGGTTTCTATTGCAAAAGTTTTACCTTTATGTTCACAATTAAAGGTAAATAGGTTAAGGTTACTCTGTTTCTATAGATTACTGATTTACCTAGTCTGTTATAGAATTTTTTTCTGTAAAGAGAAGCATTTCGAACTAATCTATGTTTAACTAATTTAGCAAATAAGAGTCCACAAAGAGTATGCATTATCATTAAGGCTAAAATAACCATCTTCTCACTTCTGAATACACCATTTTTTTATGGGAGAATATTTTATAAAGGTAAATCTAACAAGTAGGTACAAATAAGAAACAGCAGTGGTTGCAATGTTCAGTGAAGCGACCTGCAGTTTCTTCAAATTATTTAATCAAATATTGAAGACCTGGGGCCGGCCCCGTGGCCGAGTGGTTAAGTTCGAGTGCTCCGCTGTGGCGGCATAGGGTTTCGCTGGTTCATATCCTGGGTGCAGACATGGCACCACTCGTCAGGCCATGTTTGAGGCGGTGCCCCACATGCCACAAGCAGAAGGACCTGCAACTAAGATATACAACCATGTACTGGGGGGATTTGGGGAGATAAAGCAGAAAAGAAGGAAAAAAAAAAGAAGATTGGCAAAAAAAAAAAAAAAATTGAAGACCTTTAATCATAGACCAATCTATTTAATGTGTTTCAAGTAGAACATTTTTTATCTTTTAAATAAAAAGACTATTGTCACGACTATTTCCTTAGACTGTGAAAACATTCTTGGAGACTTAAAATAAACCTTAGGAATTGCTGACAAACGCCTTAATTCTCATCCAGAGAGGTCATGGCATCAGAATCACTTGTGGGTGTCTTAGAAATCTAGGGGCTTGGGCCCCATCTCAGGAGACGCAGTAAATCAAGATCTCAGGGGCAGTAGCTTGAAAATGTATCATCAAACAAAACAAAACAAAATAGAACAAACTCTCTGGTTGAACTGGTCCTCAGGAAAATGTAAATTCAAACCACAATGAGATACCATCCCACACTTACTAGAATGGCTAAAATTAATGACCAACAATATCAAATGTTGGTGAGAATGTAGAGTAATTGGAAGTCTCATACATTGCTAGTAGGAAAGCAACTGGTACAATAACTTTGAAAAACTAAAACTACTAAATCTACTCAAGCTATCCTATGATGTAGCCATTCCACTCATGAGTATACATCCAGAAGAACTAAGTGTTCATGTCCATCAAAAGACACATATAAGAATGTTCACAGCAGCTTTATTTGTATTAACTAGAAACTGGAAACAACCCAAAATGTCCATCAACGTTCAAACAGATCAATAATTTGTGATATAGTCACACAGTGGAAGGCTACATAGGATGAAGAACTCCCACTACATGCTCCAAGCATGAATCTCTCAGACTTAATATTGAAAAAAGACGCCAGACTCAATGGTTTTATTTCTACGAAGTTCAAGTATAGGCAAAACTAATATATGGTGATAGAAGCAAAATAACGGTTACATTTAGGCTTTTTTTCTGGGTTTTTACTGGGAAGAAGCATGAGAAAACCTTCTGGGGGACTGGAAATGTTCTGTTTCTTGATCTGAGTGGCAGTTACACAGACTTCTATTTCTACGTATAGATATAGATGAATATATAAAACTATATTGAACTGTACACTTAAGATCTGTGCCTTTCAAAATGGTAAGTTATACCTGAACTAAGAAGTAAAGAAATCTAAAAGTTCCCTAATTAAGAAGCACTTCTTTACAGGAAAGGGAGCATATGGATATTCTTACATGTTAGTTTATCTACTTTTCTAAAGGGAAGAATATCAGAGGATCACACTATTTTTTAAAAGCCACTATTATCTGGACATTTTGAGAAAAACAACCCATCTGATGGTAAGAGGCAATTTGGTAATCTTGCATCCTGAAATTAGACCAGAAGCCTCTGCGCCAAGCTGGTTAGCTGCGTACAACTCTTAGGCTGTGTTTCCTGGCACTTGTTTAGCAGATTTAACAGCTTCCACCTCGGTGTAGAAACAAAAATAAATCTGCCCATTTCGAAGAAAAAGAAAAGAAATTGGTTTCTACCCTCAAATCTCGTAAATAAAAGCATTCATAGGAACCGAACACAGTTCAATGTGCTAGAATTTAAAAACAGATCCAGCCTGCCAGCATTCTGAGTATTCAGTAATAGCAGTGGTCACCTGGGGCAGCGGAAATAACATGGTAACGATATTTTGAGAGGTTCCTGGAATCAAAACACAGGTCAGATTTTTCCCCTTTCCTTTTGTTTTCAGGAGAAAATGCGTTATTCTCATAGGGATTGGGGATAGTTATTTTCTCAGACTGTAATATACAAGCATAGTCTATTTCTTCCCACGTCTAGCCTGACACTAGTAGAGTGAAAAATCATTTTGTGTTATTAGTTTTAAGCTAAGAGTGGGGCCATATTCAGCCCTGTGAAATGGGAAGAGCACAGGGCTCAGGGGATAGATCCAGGTAAAACCAAACACCCCAATTATTTAGTGATTGGTGGTGTGATCTATTTGGAAGCAAGAGAATATAAAGCAGGTAGTAAAGTTAATGGAAGAACAAAGACATTTTGATATTTACCTTGTCATATTAAACTGTACGAATGTGATCACAAAGGATAATAACAGTTCTCTGCAGTTTAGAATTTGATGCAAATCGTTACAGGTGCGATTTTAAGAAAAGGCGTCTAGCAAAGTTAGCTACTACAAGTGAATAAGCAAATACAGTGGTTGACTTCAAAGCCTTTTGGCAGGTTTGTTACTATGCATCAAAAACCAAAATTACAGAGTAAAATAAAGTACTTTTGTGGCTCCTTGATACTACACGACGAAGGACTGCTCATCTTTTGCTGCTTTATTCCAAGAAACTCAAGTCTTCAACATAGGATAGTAAGACACCTAACTGTGGCTATGTGGGAGACGGCCAGAATGAACTCGTAAAAATCTAAATTGTAGAATTCAAAAAATAAATGCAGATAATGTACAACTGAAATTTCACAAGGTTGTAAACAATCATAATCTTAATAAAAAAATTAAAAAAATAAATGCAGTTGCATTTAGATGCAGCTCATGAACTAAATTTAGAAAGCACTGGCAAATTGAAGTCCTTAGGGGCTTGTTTTAATGAACACATAAAAACAATTTGCGATTAGCATAGCTGTTCTTAGTAGCTAACTCAGATTACATACATCAAATTTGATTAACAATATCCTTTTTTTATGGGTATTGTGAAGATAAAAAGTCCACAAATTGAGAATTTCACTCAAGGCAAATATATTTCTAAGACGTTTCAGAGGGATTTGGGAGTTTTGCCACTGAAAAGGTCACTGTAGCTTTCAAGTTTTGAAACTTCCTCCCCTCCCTATACCAGTAAGTTTATAAAGTGAAAACAGACATTGTGGCTGATTCTGACTACTAATAGCAATGAAAATGTTCCGCTAAGTACAAAAAAAAAGGTCCTCAGTACGTATCAGTTATAGTCACAGAGCCATTTAATAGGACCTACGCTTTTCCTGACCTTCTTAAGACTAAATGAGCTGCTATCCATGCTTATTTATTTTTTCTTTAGCCGAGCACTTATCAACCAGTATCATAATTCCTAGAGAATTTGCCTGTCTCTCCTGCTAGACTGACTGTAAGCTCTAAGAACTGTATTTACACACTCCCACAGTATCACAGTTTAATATATATAACCATAATAAAATATATATTTTATTATACACACACACATATATAACTTGTAATTATCAACAACTGTGATGAATTATTTTGGGTATGGAATCCTCCCCCACTAGATGCTCAGTTCCACGTCTGTAATGTTTCCCATTTATCTCCCTAACTAGTCTCCTCATACATATTGGTTGAGTGAATGCCTAAAGCCTGGTAGAGTGCTGGCAAACTCAAATTTTGGTAAATTAATAAATCGATTTTCTAAAGCAGACAAAACTTTTCTGCTTCCCAGAGCTGACTGGGTGTTCGTCAAGTTCCAGGATGATAGGAATCATTCTAAAGTGGACCAACGGACCAGACTCCACGCCTTAAAATCTGCAAAGTTAACCTGAGACCCTTCAGCATTAGAAATTATTATTTTGGGAGTTCTCAACTCTACCCACCCCTAAACGGGCTTCCAAAAATTAGAGACTCATATTCCTGGACTGAAGAATGTGCCTCCTCTCAGAGAGCACGTCATTTCCTTCGGTAAATATATTTAGAAGAATTATAAAGAAAACGAAGCGAGACAGAGGAACACCTACGACTTAGTCTTTCAGACCAGCTGAATCTCTACAAGCAACCAGGGGGGACGGAAGTCTGCCCCTATGTCCCCAAAAACAAATTCTAAATTGAAAAGGCAGCAGGCATAAGGACAACATCAACAGAAAACTTACACGACAACTTCAATTTTTTTAACTGAAAATCCATCGCATAATGAAACTAATGTGGTATCTAAATCCGATAATGATCATCACTGAGTGGTTGTTAACATAACTATTAAAAAGAGCGCTATCTGGTTTGTGACTTTAACTTTAAAATCCTCCAGTGCACTCGAATATAGATGCTATCTGCAAATAAGAAAGGAGAGGAGTTTAACTGGAGTTAGAAGTAATACCCCTATGCCCACTTAAAATGTGAACATATTTAGTAACTTCACAGAAACAACTGAAGCCTGAATTCCACACGCGAAGCAATTTCTTGAGGCTTTTAATGACCAGAGCTCTGTTGACGAGCTCTAGTTCATGAGGCGCCTCCTGTCTAAACTGGGCGCCTCCTTCCCTCTTAGGACTGGTCCCTCGGTCCGTTCTGGAGTTCCTCACCAAGGGGTTTCCCCGACCCACTTGGCCCCTCCCAGCCCTGGAAGGCTCTTTCTCCTGGGCTGCTGACTGGCCAGAGAGGAAACAGCATGCCACGTGAGCTAATCAGAGATGACTACTGTTTCACTTTAATCCAAAATTTGATGTTGATGGTTAATACAATTCCCCCCCCCCACCCCCCCCCCACCCCCCCCGTCACTGACTCTGCGGCACTCCTAAATATAGATACTTGGAAATACACACTGGTAAACATGAGTATAACCATGAAGATGATAAGGTCAAAGACTTCAGGCTGCCTTTATTTCTGATTCTTGGCTCAACAAATCTTTGCATTGGAGTCGCCTACATAGGTTCTTAGTGTTTGTCTAAAAAGGGAGAAGTAGAGAAGCAGCCAGGGAAAAGGTGGTCACGAAAGCTATAGAAAAGCATCTCAAGAGGAATTCCACTTATAAAACTCTACTGGAGACCTGTAATCACTCAGCTCTTCCCAGAACAGGCGCCCCAAATCTCAGAGCCTCTCCTCTTGCCTTTATCATTCAAGCAGAATTCTAGTCCACCTGTAGGTCCTTTCTCTCTCTCGCCCCTAAACCTGCCGGGTTCTGCATCCCTCCTTTCATTTATGCAGAAGTACTACTTCTTTCAAAAGCCCATAATTTACAATTTTTCTTCCTCCGAGAAGCTTTTCTTCACAACTTCTCATCCAAACTTTGAGCCCCCTTTTCCTCCATGCGCTTTTCAGGACTTCTGTGTTAAGTAAACTCATTTGTTTGTTACTTTTTCATCATGCTTTGTGACTGATTCTCATTTCTTTTCATGTGTATTGATAGTTGCCTTGGCTATTTCATAACTTCATAATCTAATATGGTTTTAAAATAATACCTAGAGAATTAAGTTGTCATCTGAAAATGCTATTTTTAATAGGACAAAAATAGTCAAATATCAGCAGTGTTACAAGGTTCAACTTAATATCTATATAGGAACTCAGGAAATGCTCTGAAATAAGCATATCTTCTCGTTACCTTCTTTTTCAGGACATTTATTTAGACAGTGCCCCATAATGGTTAAGTCTCTCTAAAACCTATAAAAAGTTTCTCCCCAAACTGATTAAAGCGTTTAGTACTTTTTCCAAATGTTGTTACTATTATAAAAAAAAATAAAACAAATATTATATTGTGTAATAAATAAAGAATTTTATAAGAGTTCTAAAAAAGTAGTAATAAAGGAGAATTCGGGTTGAATAACAAAATCTGGAACTTACCTTCTTCCGTAGGATTAAACCCACAGATGTCACAGATGCAACGAACCCACTTATTCATTTCCTCCTCACTGTCTGCTACCAAGTAGAAAATACGGTCAATGGTGTTGATATCGAAAATGTAGCTGTTTTCAAACTCTTTTTTGTTAAATGTCAATCCAGCATCAACTTGCTGACATAAATTTAAATCAATAATACGGATGGGCTTCTTGGCATGATCATTTTTGTAATATTCCAAGACATCTGGATCTCCGGTTAAACGGCCACTGCGTAACACAAACCATCTCCTCTTCCATGCCTGGGAACAAAACAAAAATATCCATGTAGTATTCACTGGAGAGACATTTTTCAAGAAGATGTACATTTCTCAAACCAATTTCACAAATGCACTGTCTAGAAAAAGTCACAATGTTTTCTTTGTTCCCAAAGAATAATCTACCACTCCAGCAAAGTTTACTGATGCCTCAATTAACTTAATAGTGTGTATATATACATATATTTATTATTTTCTATTAGATCTTCTAATAGAATATTAGATACTACATTGATATGGAATATCAAGTCAGCAAACCGAAGATTTAGTTGTTTTTTTTTTTAAAGAAGATGGAGAACCTGGAGCAGGTAATTATTTATTTATTTTTAAAATTTTTCTTTAAAGATTTCATTTTTGCTTTTTCTCCCAAAGCCCCCAGGTACAGAGTGGTGTGTTTTTAGTTGTGGGTCCTTCTAGCTGTGCCATATGGGATGCCGTCCCAGCATGGCTTGATGAGCCGTGCCATGTCCCTGCCCAGGATTCGAACTGGCGAAACCCTGGGCCGCCAAAGCAGAGCGCGTGAACCCAACCACTTGGCCATGGGGCTGGCCTCTGTTTATTTTTTTAAAGATTGGCACCTGAGCTGACAACTGTTGCCAATCTTCTTTTTGTTCTTCTGCTTTTTCTCCCAAAATCCCCCCAGCACATAGTTGTATATTTTAGTTGTGGGTCCTTCCAGTCGTGGCAGATTTAGTTTTTATTGAATATCAAAAAGCAGTGATTTCAACAAATGGTGCTGGGAAAACTGGATACCCACATACAAAAGAATGAAGTTGGACTCTTATATCTCACATCATATAAAAATTAACTCAAAATGGATCAAAGACCTCAATGTAAGAGCTAAGATTATAAAACTCTCAGAAGAAAACATAGGGAAAAGCTTCATGACATTAGATTTGGCAATGATTTCTTGGATTTGACACTAAGAGCACAGAAAACAAAAGAAAAAATAGGTGACCTGGACTACATCAAAATTTAAAACTTTTATACACTGAAGGACGTGATCAACAGAACGAAAAGGCAACTCACAGAATAAGAGGAAAAATACTGTAAGTCATATATCTGATAAGAGATTAATGTCCAGAATACATACCAAACACCCACAACTGATTAACGACAACAAAAATAAACAACTCAATTAAAAAAATGGGCAAAAGACTCTCCTAAGAAGTTACACAAATGGCCAACAAGCACGTGAAAAGATGCTCGACTTCACTAGCCTTAGAGAAACGCAAATCGAAATCACAATGCGATACCATTTCATACACATTAGGATGGCTATTATCAAAAAAAGCAGAAAATAACAAGTGTTGGCCAAGATGTGGAGAAATGCGAACCTCTGCGCACAGCTAGCGGGAATGTAAAATGGTGCAACTGCTGTGGAAAAACGGGATGGCAGTTCCTCAAAAAGTGCCAGTTGTGGGTATATATTCAAAAGAACTGAAAGCAAGGTCTCAAACAGGTATTTGTACACCCATGTTCATAGCAGTATTATTCACAACAGTCAAAAGGTGGAAGCGACCCAAGTGTCCACGGATGAATGAAGAGATAAACAAAATGTGGTATATACATACAATGGAATATTATTCAGTCTTAAAAGGGGAGAAAATTCTGACACATGCTATAACATGTATGAACTGTGAGACATTATGCTAAGTGAAATACGCCCATCATAAAAAGGACAAAAACCGTTTGATTCCACTAATATGAGGCACCTACAGTGATGAAATTCATCGAGACAGAAAGCAGAATGGTGGTTGCCAGGGGCTGAGGAGGGGGGAGTGGAGAGTTAGTGTTTAATGGGCAGAGTTTCAGTTCAGGAAGATGAAAAAGGTCTGGAGATGGATGGCAGGGACAGCTGCACAACAATGTGAATGTACTTAATGCCACTGAACTGTACATTTAAAAGTGGTTAAAATGGTAAAATCTTACATTATGTATATCTTACCACAATTCTTTTTTAAAAGCAATGGTTTTTCATGCCTTAATATCATGACATAAAGAATACACAGAAGGTGCTTCTTCAAAAGACTCCTTTATATTTTAAGCTGTAAGTCTCTCTCTCTCTCTTTTTTCTTTTTTTTTGCTGTGGAGGAAGGAGTAGGGAGGGGCAAAAGGGATTTAGGAACTTTCCTGGCTTCTGACCTGGAATATAAGCAAAGAAATGGACTGTGTCTTTTTCTTGGCCAGACTGTTGTTCAAAGACTGCACAGATAAGATCTGTATCCTTGAGCACGTGGTACAACTGTTTTTAAGTCTTTCTCCTTCTCTTCCCAACAAACATTTATTTGCATCTGGACCAAACTCACCAAGTCCTCTCTCTACAAGTTTTGGTAAATTCTGAGTTTCATACTATGCCTGAAGTAGCCTAAAATTCTTTTACTATTACCCTCCCTAAAATCTACACTGATCACATAATAAAAGCTGAACCAAATGACTGAACCAGTCAGCTTCGGCAGACTTTAACGCAACATCTACGCTCAGAAACAGAATCACGCCTTTCTCCTTTCTGAAGTTCTTCCTCAGCTGGCGGTAGGCTAGACGGAAAAGAGGCCAATTTTAGCAAGTCTTGGTCACCTACTAAGAGACATCTGTACTCCAGACTGAACATTCGAAAAGATCACCCAAAGAGCATGCTCCAGGAAGCAGAAAGACTGAGAAACACGACAATTGATGCACCCCAGTGGAATCAAACATTCTTAATGGCCACTGTACATTTTTGTTCAGTTGGAGACATGATGAGTACCAGTCGCACCAACTCAATCCTTTAGTTCTGGAAAGGTAAACAACCTGAAAAAGTACGTTTCTTTCAGTGACAAATTGGAGTAATGACAGCCTTATGCTTATGGCATTTTCATAAACGGTATTCATAGTAGCATATGAGTCTGGTGCTCTGCATACGGTCTAATCAGACCAAGAATGCTCGTGATGTTGGTACATGAC
This sequence comes from Equus przewalskii, assembly GCF_037783145.1. Classification (NCBI taxonomy): domain Eukaryota; kingdom Metazoa; phylum Chordata; class Mammalia; order Perissodactyla; family Equidae; genus Equus; species Equus przewalskii. Next base: position 88,492,848 of record NC_091832.1, read on the forward strand.
ATATGCCAATTTCCCCATAGCATTATTTCTATGTCTTCATGAACATACATATCAGTCTATAAAAAAAAATCTACTAAACTTATAATCACCAAAAGCAATACGAGTATGCCATGATAGGGTCTCTACATTTTTTATGTTTTACAAAATTTGGCATACGTAACACAAAAAGCATTGTAGTGTCAACTAAAAACTGCTTCATTTTATCCTATAAATACACGTGAGCAGAGAGAAAGGAGGATTAACTACAATCCACATACGCTTCTCCAACAGATGTTTAGTGTCAGCCTCCATCTTCACCAAATTTTATAATAAATTCTGACATGAATCTATTTTTGACTTGTTCACTGATGGAGGTCCTAGGAAGCTATGATAATGATCTGAGGCAGAGACAGAGAAAGTGAAAACTAAGGGGGCCTGAGTTGCCCATAAACCAGCTCATTTGGTCTTAAATAACTTGGACAACTGTACCGATAACTGAATTAGCTTGGGTGATGACTTTAGGTTTAATATTTTAAAACATTCTTTAAACTGTATCCATTCAAGAACATTTAGGTACATCAAGAAGTAAATCAATGAGTTAACCAGTGAAAAAGTTATTGATTATATTGTAAATACTGTGCTAGGTACTTGTGGGAAGAAATATAAGTAGGTAATTCATGATTTCTACCCTCAAGGAGTTTACTAATTATGAAGAAATACCATAAATGAAAATATTTGAGAATATTGCAACCCTAGCAAAATATCTGCACAACTATTGCTAAAAGGTCAGGCATCCCTTCATGGAAAAACTTACGCAATCCTTTAACAAGAAGATTCATAGGAAAATCACAAGGGCCTAAAAATATTATGTAGGTCTTTAATATTGTCAAGATTTTAAAGGAACTTCTCCATCCGACAGCAGCTCAAAGGAAAAAAGTAAACAACTGGTGTCCAGAAAGAGAAGGCAGTGTAGTGTTCTACAGATGCTTTAGATAAACTGAAAAGGCATAAAGTCATAAAGCATTAAGTTCACATGACTTTAGCACTGGTTTTTGGATTATGAAAACCTGTTCAGTTAAGATATGACATCTATTTACTTCAAAACAGATAAACATCATCTCTTAGTAAAATTATGCCTTTACAGATACCTCCCTATCAAGCAGTAAGCTTGAAAAAGTAATAGAGAAGTAAAGAGAAAAGAAAAAATACTATTATGTCATCTATCCAGGGCCATCAAGGCCTTACATCTTTTAGTAAGTGATTTCTCCAGATCATGAAGGTCTTTAAATACAGAAATGACTTTTTAAAACTTTAATGCCTTGCATGGAAATCTTTCTAAAATGCCTCTCACTACATAATTCATCAAACATAATTCATCCATTCCCCAGTGACTCACACTAAGTATTATGGGTATCAGTTTCTGGACTGCACTTCAGTGAGGCTCTGAGAGGCTGTTGGGCTGCATGGAGGGTCATTTGCCCCTATACTAAATAGTGCCATACTGCTGTGCTTATATGGTTCATCTATAATCTTCTTAATATAGCTTTCTGTCTTTTCTCTCAAGTTTCATCAATTGTCACTTCTCCCTTCTAATAATATGGTTTATAGGATGCCAAACTGTTTCCTGCCTCAGAGACTTTGCACATGCTGTTTCCTAAGTCAGGTATGTTCTTTCCCCCAGTCTTTGTCAGGCCAACTCTGACCTTCAGGCCTTCCCTTCCCTGACCACCCTCAACCAACCACCCCCGATATAAAGTAGGGCACAGTTCTATGGACCCTATTTTACCTATGTAGTGATTTTTTAATTTTGCAATTCAATTTTTCTTTGTATTTGTTTATTTAGCATCTGATTCCCTTAGCAGACTGTCAAGTCCATGAAGATAATGACCGCGTCTGCTTTATTTGCCATTACATACACAATGCATAGCACGTGCCTGGTACACAGAAATATTTGTTCAGTAAAAAAAACATAATTTCCCCAAGTTGTAAAATTTCTGAGAATATTAGATTAGACATATGGGCCACATTCAATAGAAAGGTGTGCTTTCAAAACATCTTTCACTTGAGAAAAAGAGCTCCAATAGTGAAGATATACATAATAAAGTAAACATAACTAAGGCAGCTTTACACATGCACAAAACACATAGGGAGACTGACAAAAGGGGAACAAAATGAAACCGTGTCCTTTTGCTATAGCTTAAGTGTGCTGTTTTCTGCTTAACTGCGGCTCCCCCATCCATTTCTTTGCTTCTCTGTTGAAATGATATTGTTAAAATTTAAAAGGCCCTTGGAAACTAAAATAAATAGCCAAGAAATGAACAGCAACTGATTGAGGTGCACTAGAGGGATTGGGCTAGCGATTACAGAGGCTGAGTAGACGTTATCTAAGAGATGAACCCTTACAGCAGGAAATTACAGCATTAAAACACAGAATTTAGCCAAGCAGCACCTGCCACTTATTTATTTATTTTTAACATGATCCAAATGTGAATGTTTGTCTCAGTCACAAAATGAGTCACTCTCATCGAGTCTGGCACAGCTTAGACTGGAAAACAAAAGCAATTACATAAACGACACACTTTAATAAGGCAGATACAAAGGTTCTCTGGATTATGGTACAAAGCACAATTTAGCCACAGAATAAAGCTTGATGCTCGACGAGAGAACTGACATCAGCACCCTCGCTAATCGCAGCACAAAAGCTTCTCTATGTTTTGTCAGAGCATAAAATGGGCCCAAATAAATCAGTCTTTGTTATCTGAAAATATCTGGGATTCTTAAAGTTTGTCCTATTTTTATCCTTGCTGCCTTGGTAGCCCCACAGAAAGTTGTACACTGCCTCACCAATCCTGCAGAGCGGTAAGAGATACAAAGGACAAGATCTCTAGAAACCTTCACAACTAAATACGCAAAGCGACTTTAAACAAAATTCATGTGAAAAATCATTTTAACTATTGGACTTGCATTATGAGCAGGTATCCTCGAGAAGCACTGCACAAAATTAATTTTGTTGTCATTTCTTATATGCACTCGTCACTTCTATTTTAAGTTGAATAAATGATGCAGTCCTAAGACTTCATCAGCAGGTCTGCACTTTGAGCAGCTTAAAAGCACCATACTCTGATACCAGTGTCTCATCTCAGGGTCTCAAGATTAACTTCGGCTATTACATTAACATCACAGTAGGACGGCATGTATAGTCCATGGATCCCAGTGGAAATGTAATTAGATCAGACTCCCAAACTAAATATCCATAATGCTTGGAGTATTTGCATTGCCATTTACCCATTCCCTATGTCCAGTGACTGCCTACTGCCCATAGGATAAAGCCCAAACTCTCTGGCAGGGCACATGGGCCCCTCCAAGCCCCTCCCTATCTCTCCAGCCTGGCTTCTTGCCTGTCTGCCTTCCAACCACATCCATATCAGAAATGCTCGCAGTTCCCCCAGCACTCTGTTTCTGTCCTGCCTCTGGCCCTGACACATGCTGTTTCTGGGCACATAATCCACCCCCTGGATTCAGCTCAGACCTCTTTTGGGTACCACCCCTGAGCAGGCCTTCTCCAAGCTCTCCGTTTCCACCTCGTTCCTAGTTAGATGTTTGATGTCCCTACAAGTGACTTTCTTGAGGGCTGGAGCCATGTCTGTTCACCCTTCCTCTTTCTTTTCCCATTGCCTAGCCCCAAGGAGGCATATGGTCAATGTCTGCTAAATATTGCAATCAAAGGAGGCAAGGATAGGGGCCGGCTCCGTGGCCGAGTGGTTAAGTTCGCGCACTCCACTGCGGTGGCCCAGGGTTCGGATCCTGGGCACGGACATGGCACCGCTCGTCAGGCCGTGTTGAGGCGGGGTCCCACATCCTCACAACTAGAAGGACCTGCAACTAAGATACACAACAATGTACCAGGGGGGTTTGGGGAGATAAAGCAGAAAAAAAAAAACAAAAAAGACTGGCAACAGCTGTTAGCCCAGGTGCCAATCTTTAAAAAACAAAAAACAAAAAAGGAGGCAAGGATTAAAATATGCAAGCTCTCACACTATTTATGTTCTAGGGGGATACTGACATGACTGCAGTCTGCCCAGCCTGCTGGCGATTTGGCTGGCACGAATTGTCAGGCAAGGCAGAGGTGTCTAAACAATAAACTTGCTTTAAACACTCTATAGATATGAGAGATATTTTTAAACATCCTTTCAAAAGAACTATTCTTTGAAACACTTTCTGTACTTAAGCAAATTGCATATGTTAAACTGAAGATAAACATTGCACTGAGGGAAGGTCTTAAGATAGGTTTTATCACAGCCTCAGAGTATGGGTATGTACATATTGGCAGGAAAGTATAGATGGAGTCTCATTATCTAGTGGAAGAAAAAAATTCAATCTGGATTAGCCCCAAACCGTTACCTGTAATGATATTATTGACAAATTCACAAAATATGCCTAAACGGCAAATGAGCTCAGTTTTAAAGAAAACATTGCAACTGCTGCACACTTGTTTTCTGAGTCCTCTGTGCTATAACTGACAGAGTACATTTCTGTTGTAAAGCTCGCCAAGACTCCCTAAATCCCTTCCCTGTGCCTCTACTGGAAGAACTCATTGTTGAGGAAACAGCCAACACACGGGTGGGCAAAACAGAAGAGGTAACCATGGTCCAGTGACTCTCAACCCTAACTGCACATAAGAAATATCTGGAGAAGTTTACTTCCAAAAAGACTGATGCCTGGGGCCTCACCTCAGAACAACTAAATTGTAGTCTGGGGCCTTGGCACGGGCATATGTAGTTTTAAATGCGCAACGGTTGATTCTAAGATGCCGTCAAGACTGAGAACCACCAGTCCAACCAACAGACAGAATTAAGTTACTCCTTAATAGAATTTAACAAAAGACAAACCCCGTAACAAAGGTTCTTTCAAGCTTGTGTCTAATTCCTTAGCTTCTCCTGCCTTCTGCTCTTGTCAATGCAGTATCTCCCTCCTTGTTTTTGTTCATATTTATCCTGCTGGCGAACGTTATTGTTTAAACTCCTTTCTACTGTTGGAAACCTAATCCATTCTTCAAGATTCTGTCCCAACTGTCCCCTTTTCTTGCCACACCTTCCCTCTGGACTCTCCGCAACCCATCAGTTACTGCCCTGAAATTACCAGGGGACAGTTTGGAATCATGTTATTTCACTACATACATTTCCAAATGTTCCAAATGCTTGTGAATTATTTTCCCAAATGGACATCAAGTTCCTTGAAAGCTGAGACCATTCCTTAAATTTTTTTGTATCTGTAACAGTGCTTTATACATCATGAAGCCCTCAAGCCTTGACGGGAGGCCTTTAAAGATTTCTGTTCATCAGAATGACCCCAGAGAGCCAGTGAAGACAAATGAAAAGATCTCAGAGAAAGAAAAAAGAAGTCCAAAGTTGTTATCCTTAGGGTAAGGTCCAAATCCCTTTCACAGGATGGCACGCAAAGTTCTTCACAACCACACTTACCCTCCTTGCCTCTCCAGTCTCTCACCTCCACAGACGGCCTCAGCGAGCACCCACACAGCTTGTTCACTCCCCCACGGCTGTACATTTTGTTGCTTTGTTTGAGTCAAACACACCCTATCTGTCTCACCCAATGAGCTTCTACTCATTCTTCAAGACCTAGTCAAGACCTCTTCTTGGGAGCTTTCCTCAACTTCCTTCCAATTAAGGCACCCACCCTACCCGCTCCCATTCCTCTGGGCTCTCAGCACACAGGTCCCCAGCAGCCCATTAACAAGCCCATTCCCTTACAGCACTTCAGAAAGATCTCTGATGACTGCATTTAGGTCTCTAGGTAGTTGCTGAACCCTAAAGTTTACCAGGACCCCATAAGCTGAAGAAGAACCGCAGGACTTCCTACATTCTTGAGCCAACTGCCCTTCCATCATGAAACATCACCACTGTAATTTTACTAACCCTCTATTATCCCAGAAAACTGGGGGGAAAAGTGCAGTGGAACTTTCTTATTTTGAAATCTCTTAGAAGGTCTATCACAACTGATATTTAAGGAAAAAGGATCATTACTGTGAATTCTTTGGTAGAATTAAAAACTTATGTATAATCTCAGAAATCTGTAAAATGTTAGGGTTGAAGATATGTGTATCACAAGATAAAAATGCTATTTTTAATAGGATAGGTTTTATCTAAATTTCATTGGCAGAGTCATCGTTAAATAAATTATGGGAAATCTATACAAGAATAAATCTATGTAAAGTATTTAAAAAGTGAGATAGATCTACATACATGAAAAATGTCTACAAGATAATTGTTAAGTGAAAAAAAGCAAGCTGCAGAATTGTACATAAGGTATGATTCCATTTGTCTGAAATGATTGCATGTTTGTATACATACAACACACATAAACTATGTTTAGAGAACAGGTCTCTGGTCTCTTTGGAAGTTTTAACTGTTGTAATATAGGGATGGGAGAACAGACACATTTCATATTTTTATTTTATATACTTTTGTATAGTCTGATTTTTTCAAGAAGCTTCCATTTATTATTTTTATGATTTAAAAAATATTACATATTTAAAGAGCTTATGCCTAGAAATACTCTAAAAAAGAAAGGCCATTAATTTTTTTTAAATCTAGGAATGATGTACACACACAAAAAAGTTTACGGATGTATGGAAATGCATACTCTTCTTTTTACTCTGCAATTAGTGAATGAATTCAACCTTTCTTTTAAATATAGAATTGCAGGATACATCTGGAAGGAGTCTTAGTCAGGAAATAGCTTAGACAAAGTATAACTACTTTGTTTTAAAGACTGAAATTCTAGGGTTAAAAAAAAGGAAAATTGGGAGCACTTAAGATAGAGGAACAAATTTCACCTTCTCCCCTTCCCATAAAGTCCAGTGGTTATAATATTCATACTATTTTAAATTTATTTTAAAATACATCAGTAAATGGTAATATACTAAGATATTTAAATATCTAAAATAAGCACTTTGGGAATTACTTGACCTATTAAAAATATTAAATTTCCATAATAACACCAGCAGGGTAAATAAAATATAGAAAAACAAATTAACCATGAAGCAGGGACAAAAGAAAACCATTTGCTTTAAAATACTTGAGTTGTTTTCCAGGAAGCACCATCTTTTCTCATAGAGCAAAATAAGGAAAAAACAGGCTCGGTGGAAGTTTCCACTCCACTGGCTCTATCATTATGATCATCTGTTCCAAACACACACAAGCCTAAAATTTCCTGTTTTCAAACCATTGTCACCATTTTCTAGCCTAGTGCTATCTGTGCTAACTTTAGCTTAGTAATATAAACAAAAGAATACACCAAAAATAATGCAGAACAATGCCTAGATGTAGGCTAACAACTGTTGCACAAATCTTTTAAATAGGAGTTTACATACATCGCCTGGACGAAAACAAATTAGCGGGACCTGAAACAATTTCATGATAGCAAAACTGATAAAAAAAAATCAAGTTTAACTTGGAAATACTACAGTAGCTGGGGGGAAAATTCTGGGAATTTTAAACTATTAATTAATAGTGTATAATTTACTTGTTGAAATCATTGCTAAACTGTGCCTACCTCAGAGCCCTGGCATTGATCCCACATAAAACAAACAAAAAGAGCAACAACAAAAACTCCTCAGTATTTAATATACACAACGTCGTTCTTACACCTTTTCTGGGTTATAGACCTCTTTGAGAATCTGACAAAAGCACCTTTTCTTAGAAAAAGGCACATAAATAATACTATATACAGTTTCAGGGGTTCACAGTTTTCCTGTGGCATCTGTTAAGAACACTTGAAATAGGACTACACTTTAATACTTCTTACTACAAAGAACAGTTTGGTATGAGACCTTGGACCCCAACCAGGGTCCACAGGAAAGTAGGTCACCCGACGGCATTAACTCTCAATACAGCACTGCGGGGCAGGTCGAGGATATTTTTACTTATAAACATGAGTTCATATCTCATCATATTTCCACCTGTCAGGCTGTGGGACACACTGTGACTCTGGGGGTTTTCACGGCGTCCTTACCCTGACTAGGAGGAGGCTGAAGAGAGGAAGAGCCTGGCTTGCAACATCCTGTGTGACTGGGCACGGAGGTCTGGGGGGACTGGAGAGCTGCATCTGTTCTGGGAAGACCACCTGCCTTGGGTTTCATCTGACGTCACCCTTTTCTTTCCACCGTGTGCAATAAGAGTCAGTGAGTTCATATTAGGGTGTGATCAGAGGAAAACGGGGCAGGAAGTCCACTCCATCTTTTGGAATCAGCTTTGGCCTGCCTCTGGCCTAGACAAAAGGGAGCTGGAGTCATATGCCATCTGGCCAGTTAGAGATTCAGCAGGGGAGCCGCAGCTGGTGATGGAACAAGCACGTACCCAGCTCTGTCTTCTGCATTTCTCCCTGAGAACCTATGGAGGCAGAGGCGGCATAAATGTCCAGGCAGCCTCCTACCAATCTAGCTGAAAACAGCAGAAGTGCAATAAAGAGCTATGAGCATTATCATCAGCTCTAATCACACCCAGAGTCATTAAGCCATTAATTCCACTTCTAGGAATCTCACCTAAGGAAAGAATGCAAAATGCAGCTAAGTACGTGGGCATCAAAATACTCCACATAAACAAGCAGATAGTTGAAACAATCTAAATCTTCAACAACAGGCAGAGTGAAGAACAGCCCAGTTTTAGAACTGCAAGTTCCACATCCTGGGAAACCCTTCAGGCCTGAGCAAACCAGGAAGGTTGGTGAGAGTAGGGAATTGAGTAAATGAATTACAATAAATCTCCATAAGGGAGTCTTACGTAGTCATTAAAATGATGCTTTTGAATGGCATTTTTAAGATTTGTTTTTTACCCGTGTTGTGCAAAACTTCCAAAATATTGAGATCTTGGCAAGGAACTCATCTTCTCCATTTGGAGTAACTGGAATCTGGTGTGAAGGAATACTGGCAACACTTTCCTTTCTACCTTTTCTGGCTCCCCTGTCACCTGTGCCAGGTAGAGCCGACGACTCTGGGGTGTCCACAGCACCTCGTGCAAACTTCTAACAGAGTCCTCTTCTCTGGCATGTCTATCAGGCTTTGCACAGCTTCTTTTCTCCCCAAGACCCTGTCTTATTCCTCCTTAATCCAAGTACTTAGCATAGCGCACAGCACGCAAGGACTTGGCGGCTTAACAGGCATGTGTGATAACTGTTACTTGAACAAATGAACGAATGTTTCCTGGTGACCCTGATGACGCTCTCTCTGTTCTTCACTACCTTGCTTTTCACGTACATAAAGGATATGCCAAACCAATAGTGGGCCTCCTTTCTGCTGTAAGAGTGCAGCCATAAATCTTATCAAATCCCCACTCCACAGGGCTCAGTCAACAAAAAGTGAAACTAACTTAAGGAACAAGTCAATATGAAATCATGTTAATATGCTAATATTAGGAAGCTACAACTTCAGACAGTGCCCACAGTACTATGAGAACATCTACATATTTTAATTATAAGACATTATTTATGTTAGCACGCTTATTTCTATATATATAGTTATAGTCTCTCTCTCTCTCTCTCTCTTTATTCAACACTGTTGTGTGTGCATGTGTAGTGACATTCCAGTCTCTGAGGGTAGACTGTAATGTCATTAGAGAATAAGGGCAAAATGCCACGTGCTATGAAGTATAGTGTCAATGAACATGTTAACTGAAGAACAAGACGTGAGAACTTAAATACTGTTGTTTAAGTGGCAGGAAATTATCACATCTTAAAGTCACAAAATTTTCAAGCACAGATACAAATTCTAATTGCAGCTTTAGAGCAGTGCTGTCCAACAAAACTTTCGGCAATGGAGATGGCTGCACTGACCATCACAGTAGCCACCAGCCACACGTGGCCATAGTGAACATGAAAGATGGCTGGTGCAACTGAGGAAGTGATTTCTTGGTTCATTTAATTTAATTTAGCCACATGTGGCTAGTAGCTATCCTATGGATAGTGCAGTTTTAAAGTCCATTTCTTTGACTTGAGAGAGAGGCAATAGCAATTGCTAAAGAGGCTGCCGCTCTAAATAATAAAACTCACAACAAATGGTTAAATTGTGCAGTGTTACCGTGAGCTGTTGTGCCTGAGATGCTAACAGTTATGTGACCCTATTTCCTGATTGTACTATGTTCCACAAACTTACTTTGTCCCACAAATGCATGTAACCTATGTTGTTATTTTTTTGAAAATAATACAGTTGCTTAAATAGATTTTAAAGAAACAGAACACCAACAACAATCAGGAATTTTAAAAAATTGATCTTCCATAAAACCAAAAAATTTCTGTTTCTTGCTCAGCTATCCAATCCAAAATAATTCGTTCTGGAATAGAGCTAGTGTTTTGAGTTTCCACCAAAACATACAAAAGCATTCTCATTTTCTTCTCTAAGTTCCTTATTGAACATTCGCAATTTATAATAAAGTAAAACCCTGATACATGGAGATTTGGATCACAGTTCAAAAACAACACTTCCACATTAAGAACCAGAGCAAAAGCAATGAAGTGTTACAAAAACAAACTTAAAATTTCCACAATTACATTTATATGCCAAAATATTGGTTATATATTATAAGCCAAAATAATGGTTAGTATAATTTTCTTCTAAACATAAAACTCAGTCTAACGCTTTCAGAACAAAAGATAGATGGCAATGAAAGGTTTCCGTAGAAAGACATACTTCCAAAGAGATAAAATATGCATTCTGGAGTCACTGACTGTAAAATACATTAAGTTTAAGGTGCAGGGACGAATAACCTCATCCAAAGAGCAGAATTAAGTACAAAGTGGAACACGATACAAAAATTACTCCACAGATAATGAAATCAAGATCTTTGATGTGAATGTGGAGGACCCAGCCCAAGTGCTGATGATGACGACCTCCCCACCCCATGACAGAGGGGGGGTGCCCCTTTTCATAAAACATGCTTTGGGGGGGGAGAGGACACTTTTTCATCCAGGTAACATGCAGATACTGATCTCATCATATAAGAAAAGCTGTTGATCATTTACCTCTTTTTGTTTTCAACAAATCCATGCTATCTTGCCCATTCTATGGTGTGTCAGCCCTAAAATGAGCCCAGCTTTCTTTTTCCTGTCAACTTTCCATCTCCCTCTACACCACCCAAGGCTCATAACCTTTGACCAACAGGAAGTAGATACAATGGACTGAAAATAACAGCGACTGTAAGGATTTGTGTATCATGATTTAATGCTTGAGGACTAGGAGAGAGGGTTGGGGGAAAGAGAAAATGACTAGCTATTTCTGCCAGAGGAGTAACAGTGGCATTTAGCAGGACCCAACTCATCTTGAACTCCAAGCAAAACTGTTACCCAAGTTATATAGTTCATAAAAGCTAAAAAAAAATATGCACAGTATGCATAATAATACATATATTGATATACCACAAGCAGTTGACACAAGATAACTCATACACTTAGCTACCTTAAACGTGTTAGTAACCCTGTGAGACAATCAGGGTTATTCACAAAGTGCTGGCATCTGAGGTAAGATGACAACTGACTGCATCTGACTTGCCAACTTGGAAGTTCACTAAAGTCTGCAAAAGCTAAAAATAACCAGACAAACATGTTTACAGCATTTTAAAAATACAGGATCCACACACTGTCTTCTAAATATAAACCTTGAGTGTGGAGTACAGGGATTGGCTTAGGGTTTTCAGACGTCATCAGGACATCCCACACTTCACCACAGCAATTCACATTTCACTATTTTACTTTAAATATACAATTGGTGGTATTTAACTAGAGTGAAGGAGGAGTGTGTTTGGAACAGGGAAGACAAGCAGGAAAGGAAAGGATGGTACCTCTTCTGCCATTTAGGGCTTCAGAATACCACAAAGCCCCCAACTCTTTGTGGTGGGACCTGACCTTCTTGAAATTCTGAAAGCGACATCCTGCCTGGATTTTTCCACTCCACACATCCACTCTCCAATTCCCTTCCCCCTTCCTCATTCCTAAATCTATAGATGCTGCTGCAATAGATAAATGGAGACAGGAAGCCAAGCGGAACACACACATATATGCAAAAGTCTCTACATCCCAACTGGTCCATGAGTGTCTGAATTTTGAAGACAACAATTCTAACTCTTTTTCTGTTCTTGAAAACTGAGACAAGTCTAAGTCAAGCACAGGGAAAATTTTCCAACTCAAAAACCATAATGCTTATATCAGTTGGGACTGCCTGGGGTGGCTGTAGTAAGACTATTAAGGAATTCAAAGGGGTTATTTTATTAGGGGAAATAAAATGTCTATTTGATCTCTATAAGTTATTTATTTTTTGATATTAATTTTTGGATAGGATTGCTTTAAATTTTATCCTCTGCCTTTAATTCTAAGAAATTTTAAAAACTTAACAGCTATTAAAAAAAATGAGAAAAAAACCTGCAGCAACAGATTTAGCCCTATACTTGTATGCCATAAACTTCAAATGTCTGTGCCTTTTTTTTTTTTTTTTTTTTAAAGATTTTATTTTTTCCTTTTTCTCCCCAAAGCCCCCTGGTACATAGTTGTGTATTCTTCGTTGTGGGTTCCTCTAGTTGTGGCATGTGGGACGCTGCCTCAGCGTGGTCTGACGAGCAGTGCCATGTCCACGCCCAGGATTCGAACTGTCGAAACACTGGGTCGCCTGCAGCGGAGCGTGCGAACTTAACCACTCGGCCACGGGGCCAGCCCCCAAATGTCTGTGCCTTTTAATTCAAAGTACTGTGGTGGAATCTACCTTTCTGGAGGTTATCCAATATAATTAAAGTGTTCTCCAGAATAAAATCACCTAAGGCATATGGGCATTTTCTTAACAAATTTATTTATGTATTTATTTATTTATTTTGAGGAAGATTGGCCCTGAGCTAACATCCGTGCCCATCTTCCTCTACTTTATATGTGAGACACTTGCCACAGCATGGCCTGACAAGCAGCCCACAGGTCTGCACCCAGGATCCAAACTGACAAACCCCAGGCCGCCGAAGCAGAGTGCAAGAACTTAACTGCTATGCCACCGGCCAGCCCCAACAAATTTATTTTTAATACACTACTAGCGACGACAAATTCAACTGAAAAACTGAGAAAAAATAATATATAATCCCACCATGAAAAAATATTTCTTCCATATTTTCATCTAATTTTTATTCATATACATATTTTTAAGCAGTTAATTTTTTAAATGAAGATGAATGTATCTTTGGTTTCATGAGCTACATTTCTAATTTTCTGAGGTTTAAAATCCTCAGGTTTAAAATTTTAATTCACTAATATTTCACTTATTGTGACTTTTTCCAAGTCTTGCTTACCATGCTGCAACTATGCAAATGAAGATGAAGCCCTCACTGTAATGCTTTCTGAAACCCAATAAAAAGAATACATTTAGGGGCCGGCCTAAAGTGGTTAAGTTTGCATGCTCCGCTTCGACAGCCCAAGGCTTCACCAGGGTTTTGCCAGTTCGGATCCTGGGCGCAGACATGGCACTGCTCGTTAAGCCATGCTAAGGAGGCATCCCACATGCCACAACTAGAAGGACCCAACTAAAAATATACAACTATGTTCCGGGGGGCTTTGGGGAGAAAAAGGAAAAAAAAAAATCTTTAAAAAAACCCAGAACACATTTAATGATTGTAAAAACAAGACATTTATTTACCATGGTCTTTCTTACTTAGCATGCATTCGAGATGCGTTCTAGCAATTAATCTATTTAATTATAACTCAAAGAATGTCCTGTTAAGCCTTGTCCAATTTGGTACAGTATGCAGTCAAAGCTCTAAACAAATAATGAGGGAAACAAATATGTATGACCCTATCAGACAGAAATGCTATCACTTAGTTTACCAACAACTGCAGTCTCACGCTGTGTAGAATGATTTAGCAAATCTAATAGATGAAAAGTTTACTCCAGAAAAAGATCTTCTGATACTTCACCTTATGTTAGGCATTGTAACCCGAAGACATTCTCAGAAGAAATCTCTCATTCTTGGCCATTTATATGTTTATACCTTAAAAATTCAAAGATTAGGCAATCTACTTATAGATTATCTACAATGAACAAAGGATAGTTTGTTCTAAAAACAGAGGGGAACTGGAGGAGAAATAAAATATCCCTAATTAAATTTAACTACACATTAAAAAAGAAATAAAAAAAGCACTACGCTGTATTTTGTTGAATAATTGATGATGAAAAGGCAAAGCAATGAGATTTTCACTTAAAGATTAAGATTATGTAACCCTAAATTGGCTGAAGTAAATGACTTTTTCGTAACTAGATCCAATTCTTGGTGAAGCAAAGACAGGAAGAATAAAAAAACACATCTTTAGCTAGCGTCCTAGACATGGCACAGACTAAGAGGAGGAACTTGTTCCCTCATTTATCACTCAAGTCCCCACACCAACCCCATATGGCATTCTAATCTTTATGAGCAGTTTAAAAAGAATAATCAGAAATAAAAACTATCCAGCACTGTGGCCATCAAGGATCCCTTCTGGTTCCTCTCAGCCAGTCCTTTCACCAATGGCTTAGAGGGAACCATAGCTAATCATTCATTTATACTCAGTTTTCTAGGCTCTTTCTCTTCACGGTTCTGTTCTCAAAACTTACACACGATGCCTGACACGCAACACCTGACAAAAAGCAAGGACTCAGCAAGTGGTGACTGATCGAATGAATGAATGAATGAGAGCCCCAATGAACAGTGTAAGGTAAGCCCTAGAAGGACCATTACAGTCACCCATAAACAATTATTAAGTTTTCATTATGAAGTGGTTTGATCGTGGCAACAAGCCAGAAAAACGAAAAGACATACTATGACAATGAATTAATTGAAAAATTACCATTAAATGTGTCTAAATAAGCTTACACTTTAAATGTAGAAATAAGCATACTAAAAACCACTTTAGGTGCTATTATATGAAATACAACTAAATGGAAAAAGTTTCCCCCAAGATATGCAGAAGGAACAAGAAACAGGGCATAAAGTTACAGTGAATGCAATGCATTGATATTGGTTTCCTTTATTCTCCATTCTTTTGTCTGCCCCCTAGTGGAGTCCTTAAGAGCTGAGAAAACATAAAAACAGGCAGGCACTACAAAAATCAGGAAAAACAGGGGACCACGGCCCAGTGGCCCGGTGGCATAGTAGTTAAGTTTGCACGCTTCCACTTCAGTGGCCGGGGTTTCTCGGGTTCAGACCCTGGCATGGACCTACACACCTCTCATCAAGCCATGATGTGGTGGTGGCGTCCCACGTAGAAAACAGAGGAAGATTGGCACAGATGTTAGCTCAGGGATAATATTCCTCAAAAAAAAAAAAAAACCACCAACAACAACAACAAAAAAAAAAATCAAGAAAAACAAACAAAAACAGAACAGAACAAAAACCACAAAGCACAGGGGCTGGCCCCATGGCCGAGTGGTTAAGTTCGCGCGCTCCGCTGCAGGTGGCCCAGTGTTTCGTTGGTTTGAGTCCTGGGTGTGGACATGGCACTGCTCGCTGGGCCGCGCTGGGGCAGCGTCCCACATGCCACAACTAGAAGGACCCACAACGAAGAATATACAACTATGTACCAGGGGGCTTTGGGGAGAAAAACGAAAAAAATAAAATCTTTAAAAAAAAAAAAAACCACAAAGCACAAAGAGCTTACTTTGGACTTCTAGAAATCAGTCACTCAAGAATAGAAAGTTAATTTACGAATTCCTATTAAACAGTTTTTTCCCCCACAAACAAAACTTTCCTATCAACTTTGGAGGTTCACTATTTCCTTGTGCACCTTTGGACTTTTGCTCATTGCCTTTTAAGGAAAAGTCTGCATCTCTAAATTGCATCTAGGTAGTATATGGCTTTCCCGATATTTAAGAAGACAATTTACTGACTGCTAGTTTCTAAGCTGACATGGTCTGGCCACTTTATTTTTGGTTTTCAGGTGTCTTCGACATGAATAGCTAACACAAATCATTTCCATGAAGAAGATTCTGGAAATCTATGGATTCATTTCCACAGTACATCAAGTCAAGGAACAGGTAAAGCGAAACGGAGACGCTGGTTCAGTGATGGCAGGCGTGGTTGAGTGACTCCTTTCGGAAAGCACGCTTATCTCCATGGGGATCTTTCTGTCTAGAAGGGGTGTGGGATTTGTCTATGATCTCATCATCAGCAACAGCCGACTCGCCTCTAAATCAGCTGCCCATTTTATACCAGTTTCGCACTAACATGTACAGTTCTGTTAAGTACGGAGATGACAGACACTGCTAGTGACTTATGTAAACAACCAATCACGTGACACCCTCTCCCCTCGTGACTGGTGACACATTTGCAAGACAGCCAGCCAGGGTTATACAAACTCTACTCACTGAACAAAAACATCAGAAAATGATCCCTGAAGGGGAAATACAAGCATTAGACATAGTTTCTGGGCATCAGTGATCCAGTGGTTCCATTTCTGAACTTCTAGAGCAGTCAGAATGCATAATAACTCAGATTGTTGTAAACGAAATCATTTCTAGAGAGGCGATTCTAGATATTCTCCCATATTTAAGTACTTGAATATATAAAACTCCTCCTGTAGTGGTAGGAATTTTGTTCCTCAGAACTGTATAAAAATCAAATCAGAGAATCCATACAAAAAACTTGCTGAGATGAATAAAGGTACTAAAATAAACAGCTGACTTCATTACCTTTTTTTTTTTAAGATTGGCACCTGGGCTAACATCTGTTGCCAATCTTCTTTTTTCTTCTTCTTCCCAAAGCCCCCCAGTACATAGTTGTATATCCTAGTTGCAGGTCCTTCTAGTTGTGGCATGTGGGATGCCGCCTCAGCCTGGATTAACGAGTGGTGCCATGTCCGCATGCAGGATCCCAAACGGCGAAACCCTGGGCCGCGGAAGCAGAGCCCACAAACTTAACCACTCGGCCACAGGCTGGCCCCTTAATTGCCATTTTTAACACCCTTTGTAGAAGTGCATTAGTACGATAATTCTGGCAGGTTCTAAAAGCAGTTAGCTCCCAGAGATTTATGACTACATCTTACATGCATCTTACTCACCAGCTTTTTCATGGAGGAAACAGAGCAGCCTAAATCAGGGGAGACGAAGTGTTAAAGGTTTATTTTAACAAGCAAATGCTCAGGATATAGAACATAAGACCAATTTTTCTGTCCTTAGATGGTTGTGAATGCTATGAAGGGTGGGAGGGATGAGGAGACAGCTGACACCCATCTTCCTCTTCATTTATCTTTTCCCTTTGGACAAAACCCTTAGCAACAGGAAGTATCAAGGAAGACAGAATGAAACTCCTATGCTTGTAATGCTTTTCCCAATTTCTCTGTTGTCGTTCAGATCTCTACTAGAAAAGCAAGAAAAGGCAGATTTTAACCTGGGACCTCAAAGGATTTATTCCAATCATCAAGGTTCATATGTCAGGAAGACGGAAGGTGGGGGGAATTTCCCCTAGCTCTCTATATTTGGATATGGATCCTTGGGTTAACTTTTAAGTCTTGTGTGTTTCACTGCCAAATTATTTATAGAGGGTAAAAGCAGCTCAAATAATTGACTTTCTTAAAATTTACTATATTTAGACAATGATATCACTACTAAGTTTTAAATACACTAACTTCATGACATAATCCTTAAAGCATGCTTATACATCTAATTTAATGTTCTGGAGGCTGTTCAAATTATTCATTAAAATGAGTAACAAAGGAACAAAACAATGAAGAGGCAGCTGTTCCATTTGTGTATCTGATTTTCAGCATGTAGCGTATTCATAGTTAAACAGAGCGAAACAGGCTACTCAAGAAAGAACTGTCTCCATTCCTAAATAAATCAAACATATTTTAAAAATTAGTGCAGTATCATTATTAAAGACAAGTTTATACAAGCAACACTAACTTTTTTGTTGTGTTATGAAATTAAACTTACAGCATTAATCACCAATTGTAATCATATTTTATTACGGTTTTTGCTGGTTTCTTTAGCATCTCATCTAGGTACACTATAAGCAATTTCAGGGCAGAGACCCTGAGTCACTCCTGTCCACCAAGCTCCTAGCATATTACGTGGAATAAGAGATGCTGAAAAAAAGTATTTATGTTAAAAGGCCCTATTAAATTCATACATGCAGGAGGTTAAAACATCAAACTGTACAGAAGAACCTATAGGCAACACAATAATCCCCACCCAAGGCATCCTCGCCCCCAGCTCTACTCTAAAGAGAAGCATGTCCTGGTTTTGGCTGGGCTTGTATGTAGGTAGCCCCTGGTTGTTCTTGGTTTACCCCTCCCCTGCCCTTTGCCTCATCCCCTCCCATTCTCTGCCTCTCCCTCTGGGGCGGGGTGAGTATTTATTTCCCTCTCTCCTGCCTTTAATTCCCCGTTTCCAGTGGTGACTGCCTAGCTTCTGACCACAGCGGCCCTGAGTGGCCGCTCCTCCTTCCTCCACTGCTCCAGGGCTCAGTGATCTTGTGCATACTTACTATTTCCTCCTCTGTCCGTCCAGCCCTAAGAGTGTAAGGACCCTCCTCTAAACTCAGCCCACAGCACCTAAACAGTCCCTTCATTAAAGTCTGCATTTCTTAACAGCACACTAAACGAGACACCTCACATTTCCAAATACTATGCTTACGTATGACATCACTTTTAGATATTATCTATAGAAGTCCAGGCTTGACAGTCAGCTCACTTTCCGCCTGCTTCTTCGCTCTTTCCTCCCAATGTAGTGATACCACCAGTTGCAGTCCCTCAACCAGAGGGACTTCAAGCCACATACTTAAGCCACTGTTTCAATTCATCAGTCATAGAGCATAACTTTCTTGGAGTAATTAGTTTCCATCCTCTCCCTCCATCTTCCCTTACCCCCTTCCACTGCCTAATTTTTATCTGCTGTACATATATACTTTCACACTGTCAAAGCGGATAACATTTACATTCTGTCCTATAACCACCTCAATTTTCTTTGCTTTTTTACTCTAAAGATTGAGTCTAAGAGTTTAAAATAATAAAGGGCATTTACACTATTCATGACCATGGGTGTGTTGTTCCCCACACTCCCAAGTAGGGGCTAGGAATGCACTGGCCTCTCTACTTGTCCAGTTGTCAGTACCACTATCCCCATGTCACCCAATGGAGAATGCCCCCAGGGTCAAGGTCTAATGGATTCTGTTTTTCACTTCACAACTACCCTTTATCAGATCTTCAACTTTTTCCAAGCCTCCCACTATAATTCCTATTTTATCAATCCTCTGGCCTTTCCTAGGTCCACTCTGCTGGAATCCTCCCGCCACATCCTTCTCCTTCACCAGGAATGGGTGCTGATAGGCCTGGTTCTGGCTGTCATCCTGCAATTTGCTACATTGCTTTCCTGGGGTGGGTCCACCAACCCAGCAAGACATGCCTTCCTCTTTCTTGGTTTATTCTTCATTTTGTTACATCCAAATCCTAAGAAAGAGTATATGGGAGGCACACTTTAAAAGAGATAGCATAGCATAGCATAGTGGTTAATAATGTTTTATAAGTCACTTTTTTGAAAGAATACAGTTTTTAAAAATTAGTATTTATTATGTTATTCTCTTAGAATGAAGGGTATGCTATTATTTTCAAAGCCCTCTGAAGCATTTTGGGGGCTTGAGAGTTGCAACTAAAGGCCTTAACTACCTGAGTCACATGCAGCTAACAATCTTATCTTTCACCATTTAAGTTACAATAATATTAATCCCCGAAAACATAAATTTCACGTTCAATTTCCCTTTTATGTACTCAATTGTATATTCGTTCAACAGAATTCATTCAAAACTTAAACTATTCTTCTTAGCACAAAAACATCTAAACTCACTTCAACTGGCAACCTATATGCATCTGGTGCATTTCTTTATTTGTTCTACTTGCCTTTTTTTTTTTTTTTTGAGGAAGATTAGCCCTGAGTTCACTGGTGCCAATCAGTGATTTCCACTGAAATCAGTGGAAATAATGAGTAACTATATATTTAATGTATTCATTCATTCACATCCAAAAATATTTCTTGAGCACCTACATGTGCCACTGTTCTGGCCGCTGGATGAACAGTAGTTCCAGAAGCAAAACTTCACCTACTTTCAGTGAACTTATAGTAGAAAAAGACCAATGCAAGTAAACAAGCAGGATTGATTTTCAAATTCTGTATTTGCTATGAAGGAAAACTCAAGTTGATCTGGAAGTCCGAACTTTGCCTAAACAATCCAAAAGGTGTGGGGACTTGTTATAACACCCTCTTACAAGGTATTTGAGTACACTAAGCGAGCACTATTCTTAACACAGTCCCCTAGGCAGTGACAATTATCAAGCTCTTAGGATCAGATCCTGGGCTGCAGGCTTGAAAGCTCTGCCATCTTGTCCTCTCAGAGGTCTCCATCGGCTAATCAGATGAGGTAATCAATGTGCCGCTTCACTGAGCAATCTCCATGCAAGGCCATTACTTCAGTGCCTTGACATCAAATACCAATCCTGGAACACTCATCTCTCTAGTCCAATAGCCATAAACAGAATAAGCAACTCGAGCAGAAGAGAAGGAAAAAGAGAGAATGAATTCCACTGTTAAATTTTTTTGTTTGTTTGAACATTTTCTACATTTTGTAAATAACTAAGCTTGTTCTTCCCCTACTTAAAAAGGCAAATGGAGGGGGTGGCACAGTGGTTAAGCGCGCACGTTCTCCTTCGGCGGACGGGGGTTCGCTGGTTCGGATCCCTGGCGCAGACATGGCAAGCCATGCTATGGTAGGCATCCCACGTATAAAGTAGAGGAAGATGGGCATGGATGTGAGCTTAGGGCCAGTCTTCCTCAGCAAAAAGAGGAGGACTGGCACCAGTGAACTCAGGGCTAATCTTCCTCAAAAAAAAAAAAGGCAAGTGGAGCAAATAAAGAGGTCTTAGAGAAGAGGAAGAACGGTATATAGCTATCCAGCAAATATTTTATGATGATGATGATGCTGAAGGCAAGTGGCTAAAGATAATAAAATCACTTGGCCTAAAAAATAAATATACAAAATATGATGATTTTGTATATATGTGTGGCAGGTTGTCTGAGAGAACACACCTTACATAATGCGTGTTCAGTAAACATTACTTGATGCTGAAAACTGATTTCTGCAATGGAAAATAATCAAACAAAAGGAGATACCCTTTCCTTCAAATGGGAGCCATTAAATTGGACAGACAGAATAACCGAGGTGGGCTCTCAAGGGAAGGAGGGACGTTAACACCGGACATCCAGGGCAAACCTCTAGCCTCCTTTTGGATCTAAATCTTTCTCCTCTTCTGCTGCCTACCTTTCTTATTCTTGTTTCTTCTTCTTTCTCTAACCATTATCCCCTCTTCTCTATCACTAATTTCCACTTTATTTCTTCTTATGTGTGTAATAAGTACATCAAAGAATTTGTATTTGTGTTAAGTGTCACATTTAATGTCCTTTTCTTTTTTTTTTTTTAAAGACTGGCACCTGAGCTAACAACTGTTGCCAATCTTTTTTTTTTTCCTCCCCAGATTCCCCCAGTACCTCGTTGTATATTTTAGTTGTGGGTCCTTCTAGTTGTGGCATGTCGGACACCACCTCAGCATGGCCTGACGAGTGGTGCCATGTCCTGCACCCAGGATCCAAACCGGTGAAACCCTGGACCACCAAAGCGGAGCACTCAAACTTAACCACTCACCATGGGGCCGGCTCCCTAATGTCCTTTTCTTAACTTAAAAAGCAGGTGTCCTTATTATTTCCTTTTATGTTTCAAGCATTTTTTTTACACTCGAGTATGGGTCATCTTTACTCTTCTTTTTTCAGTAAAGCAGGCACTATTAAAAAGAAAACAGGCCTTCATTCTGGATGCAGAAAATAGATAAGGGGCTTTGATAATTTGGACATTCACCAGTTGAAAGCAAGGACTAGTTTAGAGGATCTCTAACGACTTTTTCTACCACAATAATAATAATCATTAACATTTACTGAGTACTCACTAAGTACCAGGCATTGTTGTAAGCACTTTATACATTAACGCAGGCCTCACCACGGAAGCTGAGGTAGGCACTATAATTATTCCGGTTTATAGATGAGAAAAGTCACACAGAGATTAACTTGCCCAAGGTCACACTGGAAGTGGTAAGGCCAGGACCAGAACCAACGCAGCCCGGCCCCAGAGCCCATGCCCTTAACTTCACATTCTACTAGCTGTCTATGACAGGGGGCAGCAAACGTTTTTGGAAACAGCCAGAGAGTAAACATTTAAGGCCTTGCAGGCTACATATGGTCTCTGTCTCATATCCTTTTTTTTTAAAAAAAACAATCTTTTAAAAATGTAAAGAAACTTCTAGACCCAATCAGGCCTACAGGCTGTAGTTTGCCAACCCATGGATTATGATTTTGTCATTTCATATGAGCCAGTCCACTTTTTTTCAGTTAGACAAATTCAGACAGAAGCAAAAGCAAAAGATTCCAGACAGGTAAGTTTACAACCTGTAGTCCACGAATGCCCAAGAGCTATCAATCGTGGGGTGCCACTGAAACAATGAAAGAAAAGAAAATGCAAACATCAAAATCAAAGAATTGTAGGTGGTTTGTAGACACTCTCAAGGACATATAGGTTACAGATATGAACCAGGTTCAAATTATCACTAATGGGAACTAACAAAAACCTAAAATCTGGGGCCAGCCAGGGGGCGCAGCAGTTAAGTCCGCACGTTCCACTTCTCGGCAGCCCGGCGTTCGCCGGGTCGGATCCCAGGGGGGGACATGGCACCGCTCATCAAGCCATGCTGTGGTAGGCGTCCCACATATAAAGTAGTGGAGGATTGGCAGTAGTTAGCTCAGGCTTATCGTCCTCAAAAAACCCTAAAATCTAAGAGAGGTTCAACAACCTAGTATTTCACAAGTAGAAAACTCTGGATATTCATCTTCCTTACTTTCTCCGTTGGACAGAACTACTATTATAATCTGTTAACTGACATCCAATAGCAGCATCTGCATTTTAAAGAAATGTTTTCTTTTTCAGACTCCGTCATCAACAGTAATCCATTCTTGCATTATCACGCTCAGTGTCAAAAACTAAAAAAGAGTAGTAATTAACTACTAGCTCAAGACCCCTGAAGAATTTGGAAATCCTAAGAATATGAACTTCATCAATCAGTACTCCTCCTGGTCCTCTGGTGAGGGCCTACTCACATTAACACGTCACCACCACTTTCCAGTCCCTTAAGATTTCAGCATTTTTGAAATGTTTTTGTAGGCTCCACATATTTTACCACAACTTAATATTCTTTTAAAAATCAAAAGCTATATTTCAATGATGCAGCGGTCATTTTGATAAACGCAATCAGAAAGTACAAATTTAAGCACTTTATTTTGGCTTTCAACTCTGCCAAGTCAAACGGCTCAATCTACATCTTCCACCTCTCAGACAATTTACTCCTTAGAGGTAAACATTTCGATAAAATTTAGTTCAGAATATTTACTGTTAGTTATTTTTGATGTTTTGGTAGGGGAAAAGTAAAAACTGAGAAACACTCACTTCTATTTCCTTTCCTGTCAACTTTGGACCATCTGTTTAAAATAACAGTAGCTATTTTCAGCAGTTAGGCAATGCGTTACTTTTAAAAACAAAAATAGATGCCTCCTCTTTAAGATCACCCCATTATCAAACATCTGAGCATTACCTGCATATGGAAGAGACCCGTGTGTATTACTTGCCAAGCCTAAAATTATAGGAGATTTTTTGAAATACTATAGAGCATCTCAGGACATTATTTCATTCCTTCTAATTGTTTCTTAGCAATTGCTAGATACACAAGAATCAAATAACTCGAGGAGATAATTTTTGTAAGCATTTAAAAATATTTGCTGTAATACCAGATCTTTATCCCCAACTTGGTCGTCCTTAAGAATTTGCGCATTTCTTCTGTTGAGAAAAGTTGCTTCCTTCATAGTTAATTTTTACCTGAAGTCCTTTCTTCTAAATGCAGAAACTGCTGTATTTCGCTTTCGTTTCTTCTTTGGCAACAGTGACAAGTCAGAGAAAAATCTCAGTGAATATTTATATAATTTTCTCCTTTACAGAGCGCAAAGTATAGCCTTCAAAGAAAAAAATCAAGAGGAATGTTTTCCCTATAAAATTCCTTTCTTCTCACCTTCTCTTCTGTGCTTTGAAATAACAACCTTGCTACTAAAAAAAGTTTCTTTAGAAGCCACTGTACTTTGTCCTTGCCAGGTCAGATAAGGGGTTAAGTTTAATTACAGAGCAGGCCTTTCTTGTTAGTGGCTGGCTGAGGGGAAGGAAGAGCATAGCTAATCAGCGTTCACTCCTTTTACTGCACTCCCACCCCTTGACTACTCTTTACGCACCCTTTCTATTCTCCCTCAAGGCTTACCTGGATCTGCGGTTCAATACTTAAAGGACCCCCTGCCTCCAAAAAACTAACATCTTATGAGACACAAATTCTGTGCTGCAGCAGCTCTTTAGTTCCTCTTGCCCTAGAACAAGGATATTTAAACATTTACTTGAAATATTATTTTTTAATAACTAAATAATGGTTGCATTTATTAAGCACTGTAGTGCGGATCATTAGTTGCTCACCTAAATCTATTCTCCCATTCTTCCACAGTAACTGAGCTGTAAATGGGTACATGGCCATCCAGCTAGAAATCACACTTCTCAGCTTCTCTGGCAGCCAGATGTGGCCAAGTGACTGAACTCTCCCCAGCAGAAAGTGAGTGGCAGGGATGTGTACCTTTTCTGTGTCTGGGCCTAAAGACACTGGACATGATGCCTCCATACTCTTTCCCCCCTACTTGAGCTTGGACACAGAAGTGCCCATGACCTTGCTCTGACTATCTCCTTGAATTCACTGTATTTTGGAGTTTCTTTGTTCCAGCAACACAGGCTTTATTATAATTGGTACAAACACTGTATGTAGCGCTGTTCTGCGAGTTTTACATGAATTATCTCATTAATGAGCCCTTCAGGAAAGTACTGTTATTCCCATTTTCCAGACGAAGAAACACAGACTTGGTGGGTTGACTCATTTTTCCAAGGACAAAGACTAGCAAAGCATAGGGAAGGCCAGTGCAATGCTCAATTGCAAATCTTTACGATGCCAAGTTCAATCCTCTAACCGCTATACTACAGTGTTTCTTGAAAGGAAACCTACTAATCACTTTGCAAATTATCTCACTCTGAGATTCTTCTTCTGTGTTATCTCTTACATACCTAGAGCAGAAATATTATGAGCTCAAAATTAAAGGATATAAATTACATTTGGTTTGCCCATAAATGCCCTTAATCTGCTGTTTGTTGAAGATCTACATTTGTATAAAACCCCCAAACTTCAAAGGAATCAGACAGCAGGCCAAGTTGAAACAGCCTTCAGGTTGAAACTCTTTACTCCATTTCGAAAATTCTATTATGTTCCACACAAAGCCTAGATCTGTACCTCAATTCAGCACTGTAACACACAGGATTAATTCAAAACAAACTCATTTTGGCTGCGTTTAACACTGTTTATTATGAAACGGCCCACGAAACACTTACACAACACTGGGGTTTTCCTTTCAGTAAGATGAGGCCCCCACACCTTCACTCCTCCCAAACTTTTAAAACTGAAACCAGGCGAGTTGCCAGGGAAGGATGTGTCGGAGGGGTTTAGCAGGGCGAAGGGAGCAGGGGGACTGGAGAGGTAAGCTTCCTTTGTCTTTACATTTCACCCCTTAAAAAATATTATTTTGCTTAAGAACACACTTAATCTTCCAGAAAGCTCTTATAATTAAGTGCCAGAATCCGTTTATTTATTCATTCAACAAATACATACTAAACACGTGTCTGCTGAGTATTGTGCCAGACCACGCACACAGAAACCTAAGTACAAGTAGAGGTAGGAGACGGAAGTAAAGCAGGAACTTTCATATAATGGTAACAGTTTTTATCTTAACTTAAGCTTGAGTAAAAATTCCAAGATAAATTGTCTTATTCTGTAATGACTGCAAAATGCACAGACACAAGAAAACTCTTCCCCTTCCGTCCTTACCTGTCAGACGTCCCTGCGACGGTGGGGGCTATAAGCACCGTTTGCATTTATGTTTCGAGCATTAGCTATGGAACCCACGGGTGAAGCCTTACCACTTGGTCTAGGTAGCATCTCTCTTTTAATCCTTTCAGGAGGTCTGAATATACATTTAAAAGTTCATCCTTATCCATGTGCTTCCCAACACTGTTGCCAACCTCAACAGGTTTTAATTAACAGGAGATGAGTGAATGACATGTGTTCTTCGCCAGCATAAGCAAGTATTTCATTATTTAGATTGGTCTCCTCATTCTATGCTTAGTTAAAAAGACAGAGGAAGCAAAAGGAGCCGGCACTCCAAAGGGTAAATCATTTTTACAAAAATAAACGCTCTTCTTACATTTGATTACCAACTGTGGGAAGATGAAGCTGTGAAAATACTACCTTTTGTGAGGATAACGTGATTTTAGACAGATCTTCTAGGCAGTAAGGTATGTCTCTGGCAGCACCATTTAGAAAATGCTCCAATCCTGCACCAAGAGTAGAGCACACGGATTTTCCGCAAGTGACCCGTCCCCTGCACTCCCGGGCTTCTGCCCACATGCTCCTCCTTATGCCTCACAAAAGCACTGTCTGATTTCTGGCTCGGCCTCGGCTTTTCCAGGAACTGTTTAAAACTTCAAAATATGAATTCATTCAAATACTGCTTCAGTTCTTAAGAGAACACTTTTAAAATGTAGTGTTCTTTCACTAAAAACTAGCTAAAAAACGCTCTAGGTTTTTAAGATCTTAGGGGGCACTCATTTTCAACACAATTATTAGAGCTCTATTTTCCTTTGCACCTAAATTCCTCCAGCTAGTAAGTTACATTTTGAGTGAGAGGCATCAATTTGTGTATGGCATTGTTTGCAGACAGCATCACCATCCACTGACCAACACCTCCCAGATGAAAGGGAGACTGCACAGCTCAGTCAGTTCTGGACCCGGCCTCAGAGACCTCAGTCTCTGCAAGACTAGAAATACACACAGAAGAACCGTAATACCACACAGAAAGTAGTGCGTGCCACAAGAGATAGAAACGAAGCACTAGAAGCATTCAAGGAGGGAGAGCTTACCCTTAGGTTGGGAGATGGGCCCAGCTGGAAAGGGAAATACAAATATAGGCGGCACCAAAAGGAAGTCAGCACCCCCACCTGCCCCAGCTGTGAGTGTCTCCCCCATGTGCCAGCCACAGTCCTAGGTCCCCAAAGCTTTTGACAGAGTGAGGCTAAGGAGACAACCAGAGCAAATACATGAAGATGGCAAAGTGCAGAGGGGGTGTGAGGTGTTTCTGTGAGGCTGGAGCCCGGAGCGCATGCAAGACTGTGAAGGAAAACAGGATAGGATATTAAGATTAGGGCCAAAGAGTGGTTAGAACTGGAGTGACAAACCAAGGAGCTGGGCCTTTAGTGAGCAGGTAATGGGACCCACTGGAAGTTCTCTAAAGGGGGGAACATGAGAGTCACACTTATTGCAGGTTACTTTGGAGCATTTGGAAGAGGCTGAGGCTCCAGGCAGGGAGACCAGTGAGAAGACAATGGGCAAGGAGCATCTGACCTACAGCAGTGGTGGCGGGACTGTAACAAGTATCAAATGCCAAGAGAGAGCAGTGGGCTGCAGAGAAGAGGGAAAAGTACTTGAGTAATGATACTCCAAGATGGACGCTCACCTCAGTAAGCAACCTTCTGTACTCCCCCTACCCTCTTCACCTCCACCAGGCTACTTCATGCCTGGCTGCTTAAATCCTTCCTGAAACAATGCTTCTTCAACAATCACTTGCATACCAACTCACTCCCCCATGGGTCACGAGTCCTCATAAGAACAAACTCCTAACTCTGAATTTCCAGGGCAGTGACTCAGCCTGCTTACCAGGTCCCTTACTGTGGCAGAGACTACCAGTTGCTCCCCTAATATTCACTTCCCTTTTTTCTATAGTAGAGGTCAGCAAACTTCTGTAAAGCGCCAGATAGCAAATACGTTAGGCACTGAAGGCAATATGGTCTGTTGCAACTACTCAACTCTTCCACTGTAATGTGAAAGCAGTTAGACAATTCATAAATGAATGCGCGTGGCTGTATTCCGATACAACTTTATTCACAATGACAGGTAACTGGCAGATTTGATGCCCAGATCATCGTTTCCTGACTCCTGTTCTATAGTAACAAAGCTTTTGTGGGGTGTCTGGCTTGCTAAAGATGATATTTTCCAGCCTCCCTTATAGCTAGCAATGGTCATGTGACTCTGTTCTGGCTAAGAGGATGTGTGTGCATATGTACAACTTCTAGATCAACCCCCTTCTCTTGGCTAAAAAGAGATCATGGTGAGTCATCTTTGACCATGAAGATGGGCATAACAACCTCAGAATGGCAGAGAAACAAGATGGAAGAAATGTGTCTACTGAGGTACCATACTAGTCCTGGACCAGTGTGGACCATCTGGACTGTTCTGAGACAGAAAGAGAAGGAAAAAAGCCGCAAGAACTTTTTTTTGTTTTTAAAAGATTGCCACCTGGGCTAACATCTGTTGCCAATCTTTTTTTTCTCTTCTTCTTCTTCTCCCCAAAGCTCCCTAGTACCTAATTGTATATTCTAGTTGCAGGTCCTTCTAGTTGTGCTATGTGGGACACCGCCTCAGCGTGGCCTGATGAGCGGTGCCATGTCCATGCCCAGGATCCGAACCGGCAAAACCGGGGGCCACCGAAGCGGAGCGTGTGAACCCAACCACTTGGCCCTGGGGCCGGCCCTCACAAGAAACTTTTAACTTGTTAAGTCAGTGTTTTGGGGGGCTTTTTTTTAAATAAAGCTTTGCATTTTCAAGTTTTGCTCAGTGCACAAGGCTGTATTTAGAAGGGGAAATAACTCTGTTGTGGGGCTGCAGGATGATCAATGATCAATCACAAACCCACACAGTGGTCAGATGACTCGGCACAAACCTGTCGTCATGGGAACTAATATCTAGTGATGCACATGCACTGATAAAACCATGCACTTAGAAAATACAAAATCTCACTTATCTTGAAAGCAATTGTTATTACGATTAGTTGTTACAGATGAGGTTCAGAGAGATTAAGATACATGAAATCATACTGCTCCTAAGTAGGTACACAGATATATAAATTCAGGGACACATAACTCTTAAGCACATTCTTCTCCCCAAATCAGTTCCCTCGTGTCAAGGACAAACCACATTAGTCAATTTTAGGGTGATATTTACAGATGGTTCTGTGACTCCAGGTTTCAACTTTCAAAGTGAAAAGCGCCACTAAGATCCACTGACTGACAGTTCCATTTGGTTTAATTACTACTCCCTCCTAAAAGCCAAGTAAACAAAAATGACACAAGGTTAAGTGACTTACCCAGATTCCTTTGAAAGACCATGAGCATGCCAGAATGTGGATTTCATGAGACAGCCACAGGAGCTGCCAACTCAGCCCCAGCTTTGCCACCACCTCCTCCTCCGCTGCCCATTAGAAATTTACTGCCCGGACACCTGCTACACCAGGCTGAACAGAGCCTGCAAAGCAGTTTCAAAACATGCCAGTAGAGGGGAAGGGCTTCTTTTCTCTCCAGGAAAGGGTGAGCAACGCCACTAAGATTTGCTGGTAACCCTAGGTTGTCAGGTGTGGCATCTGTCTCTGCTTGGGGGCTTGGCACCCAGGATGGGGGCCATCTGGCTGCATTTCCCTGACCGCATGGCCTTTCCTGCCCTGTACAGCCTGAAGGCTCAAGGAAAGTTGAGTTCACTCTGAAATTACAGCACAGCCAATGGCACCAACTGATCACAGTTGATGAACCCAAAATTCAGCTGCAAAAAATTTTAACCTGACTTCAGAACTACAACTATTTCAAAATTAGTTTGATTTTTTATAGGATAAGTTGATTTTTGAGAACTTCACTTGTTTAATCAGCTATGAATGGATAACTAAAAGTTAAATATTATAATTAGTTTTTGCTATACTAAAGATTATATAGAAAACATTTTGTTACAGAAATGTAGTGAAGAATGAATGTCTATCTTGAATAAAGCACAAAATTGATATGGTCTCAATTACTTTTTTAAACCAATTATTTTTTAAATTAGGAAGGAAGACCTCACCCCCAAAATGGACTTTTTTATTTGGCATGTCTTTAAGTATTTCCAGAGCCAAACTATAACGTATGCCAAACTATGCAGCCTTTTAAAATCATATTTTCAAAGAATATTTTGGGATGTGGAAAATGTTCCCACATGTTTAAAAAAAAAAGCAGGTTTCAAAAAGTTTCATAGACATTCTTATAAAAGAATAACTGCATATCTAGACAAATATGCATAGAAAATTAAGCTGGAAGTAAATACCTTAACATTTTAACAGCATTTTTCTCTGAGTTGGTAAAATTATAAGTGATTTTTATTTTCTTTTCAGCATTTTCAAATCTTCTATAACATTTCATAAAAGTATGTATTTTTAAAAGAACTAGACTATTTAAAGAACATCATGACACTAAAGGCACACTTTCCCTTTTCATCGTGTTCTAGAAGAGGATGCAGAAATGTTGTTTGGGGAATAGTGCAAGCTATTTTATGTCCAAATCATATATAAAAATTTCAGAGGGGCCAGCCCAGAGGCGCAGCGGTTAAGTGCGCACATCCTGCTTCGGCGGCCTGGGGTTCGCCGGTTCAGATCCCGGGTGTGGACATGGCACCGCTTGGCAAGCCATGCTGTGGTAGGTGTCCCACATATAAAGTAGAGGAAGATGGGCTCAGATGTTAACTCAGGGCCAGTCTTCCTCAGCAAAAAGAGGATTGGTAGCAGTTAGATCAGGGTTAATTGTCCTCAAAAAAAAAAAAAAATTCAGACACTAAACTGACATTAAAAAGGGAATGGGGAGGGGCTGGCCCCGTGGCCTAGTGGTTAAGTTTGCGCACTCCGCTGCAGGCGGCCCAGTGTTTCGTTAGTTCGAATCCTGGGCGCAGACATGGCACTGCTCATCAGACCACGCTGAGGCAGCGTCCCACATGCCACAACTAGAAGAACCCACAACGAAGAATACACAACTATGTACCGGGGGGCTTTGGGGAGAAAAAGGAAAAAATAAAATCTTTAAAAAAGAAAAAAAAAAAAAAAGGGAATGGGGAGTGTGTGGAGCACTCAAACATCTGTGACATACCACTGTGGAAGAAAAACAGTTCCAGGAATTCTAATTCACAATTACTGCTTTCCAATTGAAAACAGTAAACAACTGCTAAATTAGAAAGAAATATGTGCATGTCACAATTTAGCAGCAGCTAAAATTAACTAGAAATCAATTTCTCTTTCACAGGGGAGTTACTAAAACCACAGAAAATCCTCAATATTAGGGAACACAAGTCAGAATAAACTTTAAAACTGGAGAACGTATTTCCCATCCCCAGTCGCAAGGCACAAAAGGGTCCGAGGCCACATATTTGTTTGCAGATACTGAAAACAATCTGAACGACTCAAGCTAACAAATCACGGCCCCAAGTTGCACGCTAAATGGTCACATGATCTTCCAAGGGCCGTTTCTCAGACAAACAGTCTTCTTCTATAAAGCCCACAGACCATCAAAAAGGCTTCAACGGACCAAGCTCCTACACTTTTTAAATGATGGAACCTCTTCACAGAGGAAAACAGGACTTTGAAAAAAAGTATTTCAGGAAAAGGTGAAGGTAGGGAGTTTCAGGAAAATGTCTGATAAAATTCCATTGCTTTTCCAAAATAACAAAAACATAGTTTCCCAAGCCCCAAATACAAAAGCAGAGCAGAAAATAAAAGTGGGTTCTCAAATTACACCATTCCTGAGAGAAACACACTTTCACTTGCTATTTCAATGAGTATTTTCCCCACAGGGTTATTTTATTTACAGAGAAAAAAGATAATATGGACTTAGTAATCCCCAAACATGATTATCTATCTATCTATATCCTACACAAATATACAGCTTTATGGAGAAATTTTATCTGCCTCAAATAAATATTTAGTTAACTGAAGAGAAGATTTTCAACAATGAAACAATGGAGAAAGACACATAACAAAACAGCATTAGTCTGTCTAACTAGAGAACACGCAAAGTAACAGCCCAAAAAGATAAAGGTTGTAGGATAAGAGGAAAAAACATTACTAAGAGACTAAACAAGATTCTGAACTATCAGGAGCAATGGGATAAAGACAGCGAACACACCTTTCATGCAGGCCGCCTAAAAGGACAGCTTCCCCAGCTTCCCCGTACCTCTGACTTCCATCATCCTGTTCATGACCAGAGTCTAGGAAAGTAATACATGCCCACAGGACACTGGCCTGGCCTGCACCCAAGTCAGTGACTTCAACTGCTCCACATTAATAACAAAAGCTGTACAGAGTGGATATGCAGGGAGAGAGGAAGAGATGAAGACTAGTGCAGACTTCTAAGAGCAAATCTATCTCCATTTAAAGAAACTGGCCAAGCACTGTTCAGAAACAGGCTCCTGGATGGAAAAGATCAGCTTTCTTTATAAAGCCTATAGTCATTCCATGCAATGTTTTTGAAGTTTGCATTAAACTCTGACCAAGAAAGATTTTCATTGTAGTAGACTATAGCAAACACAGAGACTTACGTGCCAGGGACTGTTCTGAGCTCTTTACACAAACTAACGCACAGGAGCTCCAACAACGCAATGAGGTAAGTGCTATTTGCCTCAGTTTCAGTTTCCTGGAAACTGAGGTACTGAACAGATAAATGCCTTTTCCAAGATCACAGAGCTAGTACAGTTGGACCCAGGCTCTCTGGCTCTGGAGGCCAAGGGCTTAACCATGACACCAGGCTACCCACCACCGCATCCTGCTAATGCGCACTGCCCTGCTTGCCTCAACCTCCGGGGGGCCTCAGACACTGCTGCTCCCAGAGCTGCAATTTTGTTGCTGCTTTCTGACTGCTCCCTGAATTAGGAAGGGAAGGGCAGAGCTAGCTTTCATTGAGTGCCTACTTTGTCAGCCCCTTCAGAAAAGATTTAATGCTCTCGTCTATCCTGTGCTATCAGCATTGTGATGATTATTACTATTCCCATTTTACAAACAAAAAACTGAGACGCTGAGGGGTCAAGTACCTTGCGTAACACTAGTGAGAGGTAGTGCTCAAATTTGCACCAACATCTGTTTTTACATGGTCTGCGTTCCTGCCACTCCAGAAAGCCACTACACGACGTGGTCCGTGTTCCAACCTCCCCAGTCACAGGTTCATCACCAAAATGGGCGACTCAGCCAACAGCCAAAGATGATTTCCCATATTTGAGCTACTCGTTTCATAAGTAAATGCTGCCTGAAGATTGGGAGGAACATGGAGAGTGAGGGAAGAAAGGTCCGTAAAATTCCAACACAATGGCAAAAAAACCTCTCAAACCATAGAAAATTCCCAGTTAGGTAACAGAAAGCATATTTGGTGTGCACATGCTCAGTGTTGCTGCAGAGAACTATGAATTGTAAATGTAACCAAGTGTATTGTTTCTGATGCACATAAACTAACCTTCTGGAAATCATACCACATTTAAAATGCATGAGAGGAACTCACTATTGAAAAGAATTCTGTGAGATCCCTTTGTAAAGTCAAAAGCTTTTTTATAATAATCATCCTCTAATTTACTTTCTAAGTCTGAATATTCAAAAGCAGGTATATTCTATTTTACCAACATAATGAGGTATGTAATAATCCAAATTATTTTATATAGGTTTGGGATCTAGTCCTGCCTCAGAATTGAAGAAATGAATCATTATATGTTTCCAGACTCTTTCTAGCCTGTGGTTCAATAAATTGCTAAGATGCCTATCATATCAGCATATAAATCAATTAGCACCTACATCCTGGCTAAAGATTTCTTGAAATAAAAAGAATAACAGGGATCAAAAACCTGACAATCAAAATTAAAAAGTATCATGAGACTGTGGCTCACAGAATGTACAGATGTAAGGGCTTCAGAACTCAAATCTCCTCATTTGATGGATAAGAAAACTAAGGCCCAAGAACAAAGGATCGAAGTCTTGACTAGAATCAGTGGAAGAAACAAAACTAGAAACCATATCTAATTCGGCAAGTGCTGCATGGTCCCGAATTGGCTCCCTCTGATGATATACGATAATACAGGACTGTGAGCTCTAAAAGAGCAGAAACTGTGTCACATTTCTTGTTTCTACAGCTCCTACAAACTGCCTTGCTTAATAAATACTACTAACTCTCTCTGTGGTGGGAGGAGGGAACCAGAGGTGGGGGGTTGGCTCACTCCTACTTCATTGGTAGACTGTCAGGCAGAGTCCAGGCTTTTGGCACACAGCTGTGCAAAATCAATGCCAACTGTACATAGAGAACAGAGAGGGTAGCGAGAGCCAGATGGCATATCTTACGGACATCCTATGAAAGGACTCACGATTGGAAGGCACAAGACACTTGCAAATCAGTTAACCTGTCCACTTTAAGATTCCTCCATTCCAAAATGAGTAAGTTGTATTTCCTGATCTCTAAGGCCTCTTCCAACATTAAAGCTTATTATTCTATTTAGTCTTTAAATTTATAACTGTGACAGGAAAAATAATACTTTCATAAGCCCCCTTCTATTTGCCTCTTTGTTTGGCGGGTTACCGTGAATCTTACACGTACACAAGTAGCCCCGCCAACCCCACGTGCCCCAATGACTGAGGCAGGGAACAGGGAAGCTTTGCTCTGTGAAGGCCACTGTGTCCCCTTTTCCTTTCCTAACACTACTTCTACCAGAAAAACTCCTCAGGTTTGGGGGAGTGGGCGCACTGCACTTCTAGTTTTACTCTTGGCCTCAGGGCCCAAGGCTAGGCCTGTGCCATCAAAAATACGGTTGCAAGGCTGTGGTCCCTCCAGGCTGCCTCTGCTCAGTGTCTGGTGAGACTTGGAGCAGAAGAGGGCCCCTGGTTGGAGCCGGTCAACTGTACAGCCTGTCGACAGCGTAGAGCTGGTCTGAGGCCAGAGGCACAGGTCAGAGAGAGGCCAGGGCCACTGGCAGGCCAGCCTGGAGTATGAGCCCTGGTGTGTAACCGGACACTTGAGAAGGTGATTAAGAAAGATACTCAGACAAGGAAAGAATAGGAGAAATTTGAAGACTAGAAAAATGAGAGCGTGAGATAGAGGAGAGAGAGAGATTACTTTGGAAATTCCAACCACTGTCTCAAAAAAGCAAATATTGCAGTCTTCCAAGTGAGTCAAAATATCATGCATTTATTGTGGTCTGTGAGCTAAATGGGACCTTATTAATTGTTGTTAAGCATAAAGAGTTTTGCTACTGGTACATGTGTGTCAAGAAAAAGAAAGGCCAAGTCATAGGATTTACATAATTACAGAAAGAACCAGAACTTATATATTGTATAGATTATATACTGTAAGCTTTACAGATTACAAATCCCCTTCATGTGCACTTTCTGCTCTGATCCTCACAACTACTTCATGACATTTGAAGAAACTGAGGCTGGAGAGGTTGACTTAACTGTTCAAGATGCTCAAACTGCTAAGCAGGACATCTTAAGGTCTACCGGGGGCTCTTCCACCACACCACCAAGTCTCTTTAAAACTACTTTGCCTCCAAACCCACCTTTTAAGAGAAATAAAATTTATTATTTTTTTAATTTTTCAATATTATTTCATTTCTAGCATTGAAACAGGTTGCAGACTGAACATCATTGAACAATGTTTTGATAAGCTACACATCACTGTCCTTTGTACTGTAACACATGTTAGCATATGATAGGTTAAATAAGCTCTGAGGGCTAGTCTGGAAACTTCACCACCACATATACTATACTATTGTTTCTATGGGAAGCTCTGTTCCAAGTTCCAATCAACTGACTTAAAAGAGATCTTCTGGAACACACGAAACTGGTCTAAAAATAATCACTACTGCAAAGTTAAGGAATTTCTTGGATTTCACTCCTTTTTCATTTCATTTAAATATATACAGACATACACAGAGCCTGTTTTCACGGAGCAGCACATACGCTATGAAAAGCTAAGCCATGCAGTATCACAGAAGAAATTTCAAAAAACTCCCACGTATTCTGATTGTGGATTACACAAAGAAGTAGGAAAGTCCCCCTCTGCCCCAAAACTGTGCCAAGACATCTGACATGCTCATGTCTGCCAGGACTCTACAGTTACTCAAGTCAGAATCCATTTTTCAGATAAATCAGCATAATATTGTAATGATCCAAAAAGTTCAGATAGGACTTCTTGCCAAAATAACTAATTTTTTGAGGTCCTCCAAAAGATTGGTTCTGAGAAAACATGTCTCCCTACCAAGGGATTTCAAATACTAAAAGAGAGCGGCAGGTTTTCAGTTAACGAATGTTCAACAAATCACCAACATACATGGGTCCAAGTTTTTTCATTGAGAATCAAGGTGCCAGGTTTAAGAACATAAAAAAAAGAAAAACCCAGCTTATATAAAGAGATAAATGGTTGTGATCACTTGGCTATTAAAGGAAATAAGTGACCAGAACCTTAGGATAAATTCAATTAGTAAATTCCACTGGTGCTTTTTGATTTATTAAAAATGCATTTATCCACAATTTTTCAGAAACATCCCTGTCGTGTAAGATGAGATGTGATGGTCCCAAAACAACAAGAAAGAACAATCAAGACGAAATCTAAATCTGATACTCTCAACCCAAAGTTCTGACAAAAATCCCTCAGTTGGATTTTACCCTACCTCAAAGAGCAGGGACTGTGTGGACCCGGTGTCTCAGGATCCTGCCATTTTCTCTACCTCTTCACTCAGGACAGTCCTTCCAGCAGAATCTCGAAAAAGACAGACTGAGAATGATAGGGATCAAAACAAAAGGCGGCTTCCACGCATGAGAAACTCTGAGTTGCCTATTTCCAGTTGCAAAGCGTCTCAGGCTGCTGACCCTCTAAAATTTCTGCTGAAGTACAACATAAACCTGTTTAAAGCTGTTTGTAAGTAAAAGGTACAAAGTGTGAGAACCAAATTCTCTTGGTTATGGAGATGAGTCTTCAAATAACCACAAGCGGCTAATATTCGATCTGGTATTCCTACCTTTATGTGAGAATTCTCTGTAAGATACAAAATGCCCTTATAAAACATAACTGACCTCCAGTAGAGGCCTCTCATCAGGTAGGCCATTACCTCGACTATCTAGATATAAAAACCAAGTCATTTTTGGAAAAAGGTAAATTATTGTTGCTTTAAATGCTCTGCTCTGTTTCTTTTTATACACACACACTTAAAATAGTCTAATGGGAAGCCCCACAGCTCCACAAGGCTGTGCCAGAAAACCAGCCACATTCTAGTGAGTTTGCTCTGTTCTTTTTAATCCGCAAAATGTTCAATGTACATCTTAAATTCTTTTTTAGTGGTGCTAGCCTTTAGTTTTTCTGTGATATGAATTATCCCCTCCTTATCTATTTCTGTAAGCTGATGTTTTCTTATTTTGAGTTACTTGAAAGGAACATCCTTTCAATATCTATACACAAATTTAAAAAAGCCTATAGTCTGAAATCAGTTTTACCTCAAATGCTTGTATTTTTTCTTTTTAATAGTCACTCATTCCTGAGTCTCAGTTTCTCCACGTATCACACAAGCGGTGTGTGTTGGAGTGGGGGTGACAAGCACCAGGAGAAACAACATGCTAGATGATTTCTAAGTTCCCTTCCACCTCCAAATTTCTGTTATTCGCTGGTTCCTCTGTTCCACATATATCCGAGACAGGAGCTCCTGCAGAGCAGTGGTTCTCGAAGAGGGGCGGGGGGAGGGGGGGGGGATGGGTTGTGAGGAGTATTTTGCCCCTCAGACATTTGGCAATGTCTGGAGACATTTTTGGTTGTCACAGCTGGGACGGGGTGTGCTACTGGCATTAAGTGAGTAGAGACCAAGGATGCTGCTAACTAAACATCCTGCAATGCACAGGCAACCCCCACAACAAAGAATCATCCAGTCCAAAATGTTAACAGTGGTGAGGTTGAGAAGTCTTGTTGCAGAGTAGCAAACTTGGGAAACTAAATGATTTGTCCTATTCCGAAAATTGTGGAGGCCATTTCCTAAAACATTTTCATATTTCCAGACAGGCAGCTGAGGCGCTCCAACTCCTAAAAGGAATCAGAAAGCAACAGGGCTCACTTACAGCTCCCTTTCTTCCTCTATCTCCCTCTTTCTCTCTCTTTCTCTCTTCCACACCTACTGAATGATCAATGCTGGGAGCAAGATGCATAAAGCCATGGTCCCTGCCTTGCAGGTGCTCCCATCTAGTGAAAGAGATAGGAAAATGGACAGAGCGGTCAGTGCTTGGACAGAGAAAAATGCAGTGTGGCTTGCAAAAGCCCATGGATTCTTCAAAAGATCCATTAGGTGTCAAAACTTCATTTAATCAGCAGATATTACTAAGAAGCCATCCCTGACCAGTTTTTAAAGAGATCAATTCAGCTAGAAAAGTTCGGTTACATTAAGAAAATGTATTTTCAATCTACGAAAGCGATGAAAGGTTTTCCTCAGCCATGAGTATCATCTCTATCCTTCTAAAGGACTATGTAATCATGTCCCTCCGAGAAGACTAACAGCATTCCAAGGATCATTCGGTTTTCTGGTCCTAGCATCATTCTGGATTCTTTTTTGTAAAGAAAGGTGAGTACAGAAGGCCAGAGGTGAGAGCAATGACTACACAGTGGGAACCACTCGCTTGCTAGGATACTCTCCAGCATATCCAAGGGAACCGTATAATTTTTCTTCCAAATCAAGCCACTTTTGAGAGTGAGTTATGCCAGGACAATGGTATAAACCAGCACAAGTGTTCATGGAAGCACGACTGCTACGGCAGCACTCCTGAAGGAACCTCAGGTGGACAACGACGCTCACATAAACCCTGTCACAGCTGCAGGTACTAAACCTAAGCATGACTTTCTTCAACGACTAAAAATCAGTTATAGTCAAAAGGAAAGAATCTGACACTCAGTATAAAATCAACACCGAACATATTGAAGCAAATGCCAAATCCAGAAAACTTGAACATACTGTGTTTATGAATCTAAAGCATACGATTCCCACAATAGTGTGCACCAGATGGAATTTAGCCTTTTCTCTGCAGCACATGAAAAGCAAGGAAAATTGTTCAACAGCCTCTTATTTCTAAACTTACCTAATATACTCCAGTCAGCACAAGCACATTTCTGATACTTGCAGTCAATGCAAATCCTCAGCTAGAAGCCACTTGACTTTACAGGTTTAGCATGTTTAACCACTTTCCGGTCCATGGACACTTCTACTAGACAAGAGATGGACAGCTTCAGTAACTCTCCCCTTTAAAAGTCACACTGCCAGCAAGGTGTATGGGTTTTCAACATTTGAGTGGAGTCACAATGTTATACATTTAATCTAGAAAATCCTAGAAAACAGGCTATCAAACTCTTTGGAAAACAAAAATATCCCCAGGAAGGATGACGTCAATACAGTCATGCATCCCATAATGACATGTCAGTCAACGATGGACGGCATAAACGGTGGTCCCATAAGATCAGTACCATGCAGGCTAGGTGTGTAGTAGGCTATACCACCTACGTTTGTGTAAGTATCTTCTATGATGTTTGCACAAGGAAGAAATCGCCTAACAATGCATTTCTCAGAATATATCCCAGTCGTTAAGCAACACATGACTGTACTGTCGTTTTTCTACCCATAAATAAGGAGGCCTCGAAAGAAAACACTGTAGTCTTACTGGGAGCTTGCAAATTAAAAACCAAACCAAAAACATGTAGTAATACTTTGGGCACAAACCTCAGACTGAACACAAGAGTTCACTCCCTGCAAGTGCCTTAGGAAGGCCAGAGAGAGCCCAGAAAGAGCTCAGGGACAGACAGCAGCAGCAACTGAAGCAACATACCCACTGGCACTTTCTTTTTAAGCTCTGTCAGAAGCAAGATAAAAATCCTGGGGAAGATGATACAAACTTCACGAAAGTCCAAAGGCCGAATTATTCAACTTCTATTTTACCTCAATGTTCCAGATTTGATCAAGGAAGGGACTTTGGAAATGGTAGCCCATCCTGAAAAGAGGGAACAAAGGTCACTTTTAAGCTTTAGCCTCATCTCATCCTCAGGAACCAAGAGGGTCACTACTGGCAAGCTCTCTACAGATGAAGGAAAAGGTCTCAGAAAAGAAGAAAAGGAAACAGAGAGAAAGGGTAAACCAAAGACAGGTAAGCCTGGTTCAAGTCGAACAGAATTTTACCTTGGGTTTTTAAGTAGGTAGATTAGAAAGACGTGGGGGTAGGAGGGAGGAGCCATGGCTTATTGTATTTCCGATGTCATGCCAGATTATCCTAATGTGTTTTTTTGATAAGCCTAGTATCAGAGACAAATGCCATACACAGAATATATCTTCATTTCTTGAAAATGTTTGGATAAAATGAAGAAATGTGAGATGGATGACATAGTTAAGAGTGTTCAGTTTTCTGAAATGCCATATACTTAGAAATATTCCTAAAAGAGTATTAATTATTGAACGGCTGTAACCTGAAAGAATGCACTGGTGTCATTATTCTTTTTTAATTGAACAATTAATCACACAGATGAAGTCTGAGAATACGCTTATTAATTCAGTAGAGGACATCTAATCAGTAGATTAGATGACAGACGACAGTCAAAAGAATCTTAGTGTAGAATACTGCATGGACGGCAATGAGATGACATTTTAACAGAGATAGATACTGAGTCCCATATTTAGGTATAAACATAAATGGTACAAACAGAAATGCTGGAGACCTAGCTTAACAGTACTTTAACAGTGAGAGTCAGAAGAAACACAGCTGTTTAAAAAAAAAGGAAATTCAATCCTCAGCTGCATTACTAAAATTAAATAACCAGATCAAGGGAAGAAACAGTCCACTGGGCATGACTCAAGTTGAAACCACATCTAGAGAACCGAGTTAAATTCTGGGGGCAGCAATTTAAGAGGAAATTAATTATCTGGAGAAAGACCAAGATAGTTAAGAGTACAGAAATCATACGGTTTGAGAAATCGTTGACAAAACTGGGAAGGTTTGTCCTAAAGAACTCTCTGTGGGGATAGGATGGCTTTCTTCAATTATTTAAAAAGCTATAATGGGGACATCCCCTGAACAAGTTCCAGTTTGTCAATGTCCCTCTAGAATGCAAATGCAATACTCCAGGCCCAGCTGGACAATAAGAAAGCAGAGGAAACACGACCTCTCAAGTGTCGGGCATTCTATTTACATAGCCTAAGATGGAATTAGGCTTTTTGGCAAGTGCACTACACAGATGACTCATAATGAATTTAGACCCAACTTAAACCATCGTTTTCTCTTGCAAACGATGGTTAACAGCTGACAGTCTCAGCATTTATCACCACTGGTCATCACATTACGTATTTGTTTGTCCAATGTCTGTTTCTACTCACTAGAATATAAGCTTCACGAATGCAGGAGTTTTGTCTTGTTCACAGCTGACTATCCAGCAACTAGAACATGTTCTGGCCCCCAGTGGCCATTCATTACATGCGAGATGAATAAATGACTGTTAAATAACAACAATAAAAAGGCTATAATGGAGACAAAAGACAAAGGGCAACAGAGTAGCCTGGTTCTGTGTGGCTCCAAAAGAGAGAACTAGTAAGCACTCTAAGTACAGGAGGGCAGATTTCAATGCAAGAAAAACCTTCTAATAATTAGAGCTGTCTAACTACAGAACAAGCTACTTCTTGGAGTATGATTTTGTTCTCTGTAACAGAAAACATTAAACAAGATGTTGGATGAATAGGAAGTCTGTATTTTCTGGATGCTTGAAACGGGTAACCTCAAGTATTTTTGAGACTCAGTGATTCTTCATAGAAACGAGTTCTGCAATATCAGTGCGGATGATAGGAATGCTCCCTTCAATACAGGAATCTCTTTTATAACATCTGTGCTGGGCAGCTGCCATCTACCCCTCCAGATCCACTCTCCACCTAGTTCCATCCTGCTCTGAGCCTGGGCAGGCTGAACTGTTAAGAGCTACATCAGTCCTTGTCCTCAGGCTGTTGCTTAGGTTTGGCCAATGGGGATAAGAGAGAGAGGAGCCTGAGGTCAGGGGACTGATTCCCTGGCTGCATCTCTATGTGTTCTCAACGGACAGAGTGTCCCTTGACTGGAGAGCTCAACTCCTGCAAGGCAGCCATTTCTACACAGCCCTCTCTCCTGAGGTTTGGTACCATTCCCTCCTCTTTCCTCAGGTGTAGGTACTGGCCCTTGCCCACCCCTCTTGCTTGCTCTTGTATTGTTACTATACTCTATAGGGTGGTAAGTAGTCTTTTTATTAAAAGCTCCTCAACTTATCCAATTTGAGTGTGCCATCTGCTTCCCATCAGGCCTCTGATCAATGCACCAGTTAAGTGCGTACTCATCCAGTTTCTGTTTGAACACTTACAGGCACGGGGAGGGAGCACACTATGTTTTAGAGAGCTCTGCTGCACAGCTCTAATTGTTAGACGGGTCTCCTTTATAGTCAGCCAACTCTATAATTCTTATCCTTAGCTTTAGTGCTACTATGATAATAACGCTTGGCCTTTCACTTATTTGAAGCCAGTTTTTAAAACCAGCCACGGCAGTGGGAAGACATGCAGCCTGTACCGTTTACAGTTAGTCTTGTGTCTCAGCACAACGGCTTAAGCAGCTTGATTTCCTGTGCATTCCGTAATGGCAGTTTCCCGATTTAGCAAGCATTTTGGCTTCACATCCAATCATTCCTTCAGAAACAGGAAGCAATGTCAGGTTATCATGCAACAATATCAGATTTTGGACACCAACGGCAGTTATCAGGAAATTGTGTATATATTATATTCTTTCTTCAGATAGGAGTTTGTAAAAGAGCAAATCCACTCAATTTCTCTTTTTCATCTTTTATTATTGATGCTGACCTTTTGTCGGAATTACTAAAGCAATAGGATATTTTCACCCTGCATTGGCTTTTATTTTATAAAGAATGTATCAAAGGGGAAAATACCGTCTTTTCTCAGTGCCAAGAGAGCAGTATAAAATGAATGAAAATGTTTGGTAAGGGTCAATATTTCTTTATATGGCCTAGTGTCACAGCAAGCATTAAGAAAACAAAAGACCGGGTGAGAAAAGTATGCAAAAAAATCAGATGAATACACACAAAGGAAAATGAAGGTAACTTTATACATTATTATTACATAAAGAACAAAATCGTGAGAAGTGCACAAAATATGAAACAAAACCTCCACAGGAATCTACTGCCAAGAATACCTACTCATGTATTATAATTAAAATATTTTTAATTGTATATATTTACAGAAATTTGGCATGTCTGTAGCAACTTAGAGGAAATGGAGAAGATAAAAATGAAAGCCACTAAACTTTTATAATTCCTACTGCAACGAGTTTTCAAATTGTTTGAATATCTAAGTTTTAGAAAATCATAAAATGATGGCGTAGCATCATCTACTCCAAAAACAGCACAGTCCTATTTTTGGAACAACTGTTATGGGAAAAACAGAACCCCAAGTGCTTAACTCTTCCAACATTGGGCTGCTATCCTGCCCAGGGCTCTCTGATCTTTGACCACATAAGGTAATTAGCACTAGAATATGAGAAGTTGTTTGCCATGCTTGCAGAAACCCGTTTATTCCTTTTTCTTCAAAAACAGAACCTACCAATAACATCTTTCTTTCTTTACAAAGCCCTGTGCATGTGGCTAGAAACATTAGCCCAGAATCAAAGTTCATCCTGCACTCAAGGAGAGCAGCTGGCGGAGACCCCATCGTCAGAAGGTAAAGACCCTCATTCTAATTTGCAATTCTACGTCGGACCTAAGGTTGGTCCAAATACGGCTTCTAAAAAGATGGGAGATGTACCTTCAGCCCTTGAACTTAGAGGAGAACTTATTACAGCTTGTTTTATTAAGGCTTTGGTGAAACTACTTCTCTGGAAGGGAAAAGAAAAAAGCAAACATTTACTGACATACCCAAAAATGACACATCCAATGTAAAAACGA
Source organism: Equus przewalskii (assembly GCF_037783145.1). NCBI lineage: Eukaryota > Metazoa > Chordata > Mammalia > Perissodactyla > Equidae > Equus > Equus przewalskii. The sequence continues at coordinate 88,536,890 of NC_091832.1, forward strand.
AAAGCAGCTGCTCTGGGGCTCTCCTGCAAAGAGGTACCCTCCAAACATTTTCCTCATTTGACCAGCATAGGTGCTCACTCACTCCCTATCAAACTTGAGCCTTCTAAGCATGTTATAAATAAATATACAATTTCCTCTCTGGAGATATTAAGTATTTCCCCAGTCCTACTACTGGATACTGGGTCCGTTTCAAAACATTTATTGAGTCCCAATTGTGTCCCAGGCACTGAATCCCTGCACTAAGAATGGGAAGACAGGTTTTTCCAAAAATATAGCTACCTTTCTTAATTCCTGAGACGGTTTTTTGGCATCCCAACTAGAAATAATAACTATCAATTACAGCCTTAGTCTTATGACACCCAGGTGATCTCCAATGATCTCATTAACTAATTTAAAAACTATTTATTGATTTTGGGCTATTTGCAAGGCTATTTATGATAGCAACAGAAATGTCCCTGACTCATGGATTAAAATCTGAAATGAGAGACAAGAACACAAATAACCAAAAGCCCAAGTTGAAACTGTGGCATAGACAAAGTACTGTGACAACCTGAAGGAAGAGAGATTACTTATTACTCAAAGGATCGGGGGAAAAAATTGGAAAAGAGGTAGTTTTTGAGATAGTCCTTAAACAAGGAAATAGGACAGTGAAAACCCAGCCATGAAAGGTGTGGGCCATGGACATAGAGAGAGAAGGGAACGAAGCCTGCGAAAACTATGGAGGGCCTTGAGGATCGTCAAATTTTCAATTCAAAAATAAATTTAATCAATTTTGGATAAACAAATTATGATATATCCATACAAGGGAAGATTATTCGGCAATAACAAGGAATGAAGTTCTAATATATGCCACAACATGGATGAACTTTAAAAACATTATGCCAAATGAAAGAAGCCAAATACAAAAGGCCACGTATTATATAATTCCAGCCTATGAAATATCTAGAATAGGCAAATCCATATAGAAATAAAGTAGATTAGTGGTTGCCTACAGTTGGTGGTGGGGTGCATTAGGGGGATATGGGGAATGACTGCTAATGCATATGGGGTTTCTTTTTGGGGGTGATAAAAATGTTCTGGAATTAGATAGTGGTGATCGATGCATAGCTCTGTGAATATACTAAAACCACTCCACTGTAAACTATAAAAGGGTGAAGTTTATAGTACATGATTTATACCTCAGAACTGTAATAAAAAATAAAATTCACTTTAATATTTACGTTATCAAGATTTTGAATACTTAAGGTAGTGTCCTATAACATATTTTTCACTTAAACACACCTATTAACTACATACAGAGAAAACCACATGTTCAGAACATAAGACATAACAGCAGGTTAAAATTTTTAAGAGTTTAAGACTTACTGCCTTAGAACTTTCCTAGAAGAAATGAATCTGCTATCTTCTTAACCCCTAAAATCAAGTTCACTTCAGGTATTAGAAATAAATGATAAATAAACAGAAGTTATATGAAGCTCAATGTTTGAACACAAAGTAAAGTGGTTATTCAGAGTTTAGTGTCCTTTATATGGCATCAGGTTTAATTTTCATATGGCATCGTTTTTGAAACTCAGGGCCCCACTGCTCTGTATATGCTTTCTAAAAAGACCAATCAGGGGCTGGCCTGGTGGTGTAGTGGTTAAGTTCATGTGCTCCGATTGGGTGACCCTGGGTTCGCGGGTTCGGATCCTGAGTGCGGACCTAGCACCACTCATCAAGACACACTGTGGCGACATCCCACATAAAACAGAAGAAGATTGGCACGGATGTTAGCTCAGCGACAATCTCCCTCAAGCAAAAAGAGGAGGATTGGCAACAGATGTTAGCTCAGGGCCAACCTTCCTCACAAAAAAAAGATCAAATGACACATTTTCAGATGCCAGTTTTTGTTTTGTGTTGGTGGTTCACTTATTTGTCCTTAATTATACAAAGTGGGCCTAATATTAGTATTTAATTTATTCTGTCTTCCCCTGAGAAAGGGTCAAAGACTTTAGAAAGCTAACAGTGTCCTCTTCTGGGGCATATTTACCATAAATTTCTGATTTTGTGCTTTGCTATACACAACGAACTTAGGAAAAACTCAAGTATAAGCAAAACTTGACTCAGCACAAGCAAAAATCTACCTTAATTAAATGTTCAAGAGTAAAAGCAAACAGAAGTGAAAAAGATAACACAACTGCACATAAAACGATAAAAAGCTTACGGACTTGGCACCACATGCACATACTTAACACACAAATAGAAGGAGAACCCCTCACAATGTGCAGACCTGTGGATTGCAAAACAGCCTGAACTTCTAAACCTAAATATTGACCTTCTTTGTCATAAATGAAATTATTTATTGTGTACCCATTATGTGCCAGTTATCAAGAAAAGCATTTCCCTCATTTAAAATTTGACTCATTACTTTGCAATAATGTGATTTTCTCCCAAAATGGAAACTTTAGTTAAAAACAACCTTTCAATAAATTTGCGGAAGTGGCTCTACCTTTAATTTCTATCATGGTGAAACAATAAGTACCAATTAAACCAGGTTAATATGAGTCCAGCCTGTTTTAATAATTCAAGATTCTTGTCAACTCTAGATAACGACCTCTTTTTGTCAGTAGAAACACTGTGATGTATATTCCCGCAAGAGTTATCACTCTGTATTAAACAGGACAGCAAAGAATAATTAGAGGATCACAGAAGCAAATTACTGAATAATTTATGCATTTTTTTACCACAGCTGAACTAGTCCTCAAATGTGGGTTTTCAATTTTTCATAATTATGGGGGCCAGATTCTAGCTAAAGATTGAGTCTTACATTAAAAGAAACTGCTAAAATGATGAATAAGAAACCAATAAGGCACTAAATATGTAGTTTATTAGTAGTTATTGTAAAGAAGAAAAATAACACTCTAAAACGTATTTACAAATTCAAGTTTAAGTACTAATTCAGGGATTATTCTGCTACCCTGACCAGTGAATGGGATTCTAGACGCTAGATATAGTATCTGTTTCTCTCCAGGTCCTGGGAGGAAATGGTCACCAATTCACTTGCTAGAAACTATTAATATATTACTTGAATTACAGACTTTAATTAAAAATAAGAGATCAACAGGGCCGGCCCGGTGGCACAGCAGTTAAGTTTGCATGTTCCACTTCGGCAGCCCAGGGGTTCGCTGGTTCAGATCCCAGGTGCGGACATGGCACCACTTGGCAGGCCATGCTGTGGTAGGCGTCCCACATATAAAAAAAAAAAAAGTGGAGGAAGATGGGCATGGATGTTAGCTCAGGGCCAGTCTTCCTCAGCAAAATGACAGCAGTTAGCTTAGGGCTAATCTTCCTCAAAAAGAAAAAAAAGAGAGAAATCCACTAATAAAGAAGTCTGTAGTTCAAAACAGATTTGAAATTAACTACCAGGCAACTTTTCCAAGTTTCAGGGCAGAATAAGACTATTTCCACACAACCCAAGGCACAACTTATTCCAAGAAAGGCTTATTTTTTACTCCAGGGAGTTCCAAATATCTGCAGAATTTGTTATATAAACATCCATATTTCCCACATTCCAGCTCCCAGAAACTAGGTTTTGTTCATCAGCATTTATTAAGACACATGAATAAACAATTTGGGGAAAGAAGCATACCTCACTGAAATATTTTTACTTATCTGAAGAGATATTGTGTCGTATGCAAGTCACACATCTATGTGCATGATGATGGCAGTGGGGGGGTTAACACATAACCATAAAAAGTTTGAAAATTACAGAAAAGCATTCAGAAAAAACAAACAAAAATATTTGTTAATTGCAACACCCATAAATATGTCCTTGAGAAAGATACTTTCAAAGTAAAGTCCTATCATATTTTAGGCCAATTTCATAATGTATCTCACGTCATTCTTTTTACGATAAAAAGCTAGAATGAAAAGAAATGGTTTGTTCCTAGATTTTTCATTCTTAATAATTAAAACAAATTTAGAATTACTTCAAAGCTGTAAAGGTGGAGTTGCTATTAATTGTTACTCATGAATGTTAATATGCTTTCTCCATCATTATCTAAAAATACATTTATAACGGAACCACATATGACAAGGAAAATGGACGAATGAATAGAGCAATTCAAAATCAAAGAACTACTGAATTTCAGAGCTGGAAGTGATCTGAGCTATAAGAGTCCACATCCTAGTTAAACGGAAACCTGACTGCTACCCCACCAGGATAGAGTCCCTATTTTATTCACGTGAGAATCCTCTGTACAGAGCCTAGCATGTGCCAGGCACTCTATAAATACATTTGAAATAAACTACCATGCTTGTTGGATGAATGAAATTCATTTTAATGTAATAGTTTATAATCTCAGAAGGAAAGACTTCTGGCTCTGGTTCTTCTACAAAGAAATGGCTTATTGTTCATTTATATATTAGTAATGAATAAAAGCCTGAATGGGATCACATGCAATGGCAATCTCTCAACTAATGCAAAGGTTGTAATCCAAAATTTGTATGTAAGTAGATTCATTTGAATTTAGAATGAATTTTCTGATAGAAACAATGTTTACATAATGGTTCACTTCTCTGGCCAGCCCACAAAAGCTTCCTTGAGTACATAGCTCCAACAGACTAACCGCCATGCAGAAAAATGTCCAGCACTCCACTGTGGGAACCATGTTTTTTCCATGCAGGCTCCTTCAAGATTAGAGACTAGGGAGACGAGTAAGAAATCAGACCAGGGTAAATTTGTCAAGAATGATATAGAAAGATAATGGCTTACTCCCTCGACTCGCCTTCTGCTTCTCACTCCTTCACCAAGCAAGCATATTTTGAGGTCTTCTTTATGCTAGGCCCTGGGGGTGCATCACAGAGACCAAAATCCCAAAATCGACATGGTTTTTCTCCTTCTGGAGCCTGTGGTCTAATAGGGAAGACAGACAGTGATGAGGGGGAAAGGAGAAAGGGGTGAGCGTGGAGGGAGAAGAGCTATGATGAGCAGAAAAGGAAAAGAATACTAGAAATGTTAGGTCTCACTTCCCCTCCTTCCTCCATCTGCACTCATTCGTCAGTAGGGTGAGAGGCGATGAGGGACAGAAACAAAAACTAAAAAGCAGATGCAGGGAGAGCTTTTATTTTCATCTCCCCTACTTCCACCCCATCTCGGAGCTCCCAAGGCCAACTAGTACAGGGCAGAGATGACTGGCACTGGCGCAGGCTGGGACAAGTAGACCAGCAAGCACGGGGCTGTTGCAGAGACAAGAAGGACTGAGAGGAGGGAAATCTCACCTCCCCATAACACAGGAGAAATCGTGCTATGCTCAGGAGTGGACAAGAGAAGGCTGCACCTAAATCAGCAAGAGGCTGCCCTGCTCAGGGCCCATCCCAGACACACTCTGCTCTGGACATACAACCTTACAGTAGACATTAAAATCTATTCCAACACCTCTCCAGTTTTCCCCATAATTTTCCATAACCCCTCCTGGAATATTTTTATTTTTACTCCTACGCCTGTGTACTCTAAAGAGGTTCTCTAAAGAGGGAAGAATTAAATAAACCGTAAATAGTTAAATTTTAATCACTCATTCTTTGAAGTTTAATTACAAGGATGCTTTAAGGTGACATTAGGCTCTTTGGATTTGCAAAAAAGACAAACAAATAGTATAAGGGGTTGGAAGATTTCACAGGGCCACATGAGTAGGAAGAAAAGTTGCAGATTAGCTTCCAAGTGGACAGAGATAAAACAACAGACTGAGGGGGAATCAATCTAAGTCATTCTTGAGGGACGATGGCCTCTAAGTCAACAAATGCGACTAGAATGGGATGTAGGAAACACTGTAGTCCATCGAGACCATTCACTATACGTGTGTGGCCCCAAAGGCCACCAAAATCGAAGCATCCCTAAAACAGGAATTAAAAATTTAAACACAAATTGTACGTATCCATTGAGTATGTAAACCTGAAGTACAGGATGGTGTTTCTATCATCGCATTTCATGGTAGATTTACAGAGAAGGGTAAGAGTCAGAGAACATTATTTCAAATTACATAAGGCCATCATAACTTCCTGTTTGGCCAGTCCACTCTAACGGTCTATTTTCCACCTCATCCTATTTTGATTCTCGAAGCACCTGGTTCCCAACCACATCCTCCTTCTTAAACTATGCTCTTTGACTCCCCTAACAGGTCCCTATTCTGGATCTCCTCCTACCAAGTAAAAATCACTCTGTTTCTTTTGCTGGTTCCTCTCCTTCTGACCCACCCTCAAAATCAGCGTTTTGTAAGACCCCATCATCTCTTCTCTTATTCCACAAACTCATCCTGGATGACCACATGGATACCCAAAGCACCCAGCGACTCTTAGGTTGCTATGGTTCCTGAATCTGTAGCGCTAGTCATTCTGCTGAGCCTAGGAGGGTCTCCCAACTCATGCTAACTGGGAAACAATGGGTTATTAAGTGAAACGATGCAGAAGCACCCACCAAATTTTCTGATTTAAATTAGGAAGCTCATCTGTGCTCTTTCACAAAATTTCTGTTAGGAGGAAAACCGGGTGTAAGAGAAAGAACAGAGGTTTTAAAACAGACACAAACGGGTTTCAATCTTACCAGTGCCATACACCAGCTGTGTAATCTGGGAAAGATGCTCTGAGCATCAGTTTCTTTACCTGTAAAAATGGGGGCAATAATGTCTACTTTTCAAGGTGGTTGTGTGGATCAGAGGTGAAATGAAAAACAAAAACCAAAAAACCCACCGCCCAGCACACAGCAGCTATCAATAAACAGAGTGCTTGCTCTCCTGTCTGTCGAGGCTGCTCTTATGAAAAGACTGAGAAATTATGGGTTTTGTTATGACATTTTTTCCTCAAACCTATTATTAGCAGACATTTTATTTTAAGTACTGTAGGAGGGTAGCTGTTGTCCTTATTTTTAATCCTTCCACCTCTACCTCCAATATGCCAAGTATAGTAGACTGACCTGATTCTTTCAGGTTGTTCAGCATCTGAACTCCCCTTACTTGGTCTGGAAAATCATTAACCCTAATACTACAAAAGCAGAAAATTCTAGATACTTGTTTTCCTAGCTGCTCTTGCAACAGGGTGCAGGCACATGATCAGATACACTGGTTCCACCAAAAAAATTCATCCCAGATTTTGAATCTCAAGAAACGAGAACTATCCAGAAACCTGGGTCCAGGGCTGCAGCAGCAAACGTAGCTTCCAGAGGCAGCAGTGGCAGCGCTCGGTGTCTAGTGTCACCGGTGTTGGCAGAGCAAGATGCAGGGCCCATGGTCATGGCCTGTGAGGTGGCAGTGATATGTTCCCTGGGCCAGTTCAGTGGCACTGCTCCTGGTTGACTAGCTTCCGAGCTAGGTTCTTGGCTTTCCCAGAGAGACTGGGAGTTACCTAATCTCCTTAACAAACTTCTTTTCTGATGAAATTAGCTAGAGGTTTCTGTTGCTTACAACTGAGAATCCTGACTGGTATACCAAGTCAGGTAACCTTTTATTACTTTTGGTCAAAGGCCACACTGTAAGATTTACAGAGCAAACAAATACAGTGAGATCCTTCCAGTAAGTCTGGGAGTCAGAGTGAGCTGCCGAACAAGATGTTATTGAGCATTTCTGAAATCATTTCTTAACAGGAATGACAGGACAAATACATCGCCATGCTGTTTTAATACTAGTATCTAAAATGTAATTTATTTTTCCCTATCAGACTGAGAGATGCAAACATTGCCTATCCCCTAAAAAGCATTCAGTTACTTTCTTACATGCTCTAAGGTATCACATTGTCCAAGAAGTCCAATAGCTCGCTCCAAAAAACTTGAATTTTCATCCCCCTGCTTAATTATTCCCAAAGAAACTGTGATGCCATTCCATTAAGCTGGCAGTCAGTAGCATCACTTCGTATTAGCCTGATAGAGAAATCTTAAAAATACGCATCCTTGGGCGAAAAGACCAGGTAGGAACAGAAAAACGTAGTTTTTGACACTGGAAATAAGTACTCGTACTTCATTTTAATTAGAATTGATAGTCCTCCTACAGTAATTGAACTTCATTCATCTTGGAAAATGCATTTAATTTCCTATAGTCACTATAAGTAAGTTGTATAGAAGTTCATATTAAAGTTTCCTTCTGGCTTTTTATAACTTTTACCACTGCACTTCACAAAAATATATTTTCAGCAAGACTCAAATTGTTGCAGAAATCACATGAAAAACAAAACCTTGGCACATGAAAAAAATTCTTACTAACAGTAAGCAGCAGGATTCTGAGAAAAATCAACTCACAAGAAAACTTTTTTTAGCATGATGGAAGAGGTTTGGAGAAAAAAAGAAAACTTACAGGAAAAAGAGTTTGTGTTGCCAGTTAGCTGCTCACTTTTTTTTTTTTTTTTTTTGCAATGTCCAACTAGAATTCCTTGTTCTAAACCTAATTTTATTTTCCATTTTGGCCTCTAAAGATCTCACAATCTTCTGATTACAAAATCCAATGTTAACCACTAAAAAGATGGTAATTTCATGGATATAGTTTTTTAACCATCAGTTCAAAAATAAAAAGTCAGAATAGAAAAAAGTATTTTTGATGGCAAACAATAAAAGCAAATTTAAAACAGCAAAAATAGTGAAAAAAATCAAGATCAGAAGAATGTGAACTGTTTGAAAATTTTCCCAACTCTGAGTTGATTTTTTTAAAAATTTATATGATATATATGGGATTATCTTCTCCTTCATTATTTCAGACGAGGACACAGAGTGGTAAATCTACTTACACAAAGGAAGCTTCTGTCTATGAGCCAGGATTCGTATGAAGTTAGATAATTTATACAAGGTCATATAGTTTTATGCAACATTCATAAAGAACCATTTCCTCTTCCACTTTCTAAAATCATTATTAACTAGAGATACTAAAAAAATCAAGCAGGCTGTAACCTGCCTGACCTACAGAAATGAGAACCTCTTTTAAGATATTTTAAACTAAGAGTGACTCATGGAGAAAAAGTAGGTTGCTGTTAAACTGAGATCTTCTAAGTTAGAGCTCCCCAGTCTCTTTGTTCAAAGAGAAGCCCTGAGATTGGGACAGGTAGGAGGAGACGGCACAGGGTAACACGGCAGGCGAAAGTCATCACCGTCACTTGAGGTTTAATAAATACCCTTTGGCACTGGGAACCCGCGCAAATCTCAGATGGGCCCTGATGGAGCGGAGCGGCATTCCAGGAAAGACTTCCACATCCACCATTAGATCCCAATTTCCAGCTGGGGGCCTGACGATTAAGTGAATAAGAGAAGGACATACTCAACACTGAACAGGACACACAGCCCTGCATACGGTTTAGAGAACTCACAAAGGAGACAATGCACACCTTTCATAAAGTTAAACAGATAAGGACAAAGGATGCTTTAGAAAACCCTACAACTGGGGATGAGTTAAGCACTATATGTCAGCATAACCCAGTAGAGTGCAGCCATCAGAAATGCTTGTCACAAAGCGCATGGAAATGTTCTCTTGTTATGCACCGAGGTGGGAGGGGAACAGGACTTGTCTCGTTACCTTCCTCCTTCACTGTTTTCATATTGGGCACAGACAGATGAAAATGGTTCCACCGGTCTGGTTTGTTGGTTTCTGCCTATGTACAAAACTCACTAACAGACATAGTAAACATCTACTTTCAGCATCAGACATTTTCAGTATCAGACATGGCATGCTGCATGTCATCTGGACAAAGGAGTGGTCCTCTGGCCAAGCGTTACTATAGTTTCAAGTTTAACTCCTGTTACTCAGAGAAAACGGAAATGGCCCCAAAGGAGGACGCCCCAGGGGCACCTGACAGCTGGGGGCCTCTGCTATGTCACTCCTCAAGGACTGTTTAACTTCTAATGCCATTTAAAATGTTATCACACATTTACTTAGCTGTGCAGTTTATAACAAACCTACCAAACAGGACAAGCCAGTCTGGATTATATAATATGTAAACATGCCAGGGAGCTAGGGAGCCAGCTGACAGTAGGACAAGCTGGAACAATGGTTAAATGAGCTAAACCTCACTGCACCTGAAGCAGCCTCTTAACTCGCTTTCCTCTCCTGGCACTTCATAACTAAAATACGGAGAACACAAAAAGCAATAAAAAGTTATTATATGGATCCCCACAAAAACCAATTAGTGAGTCACTAAAATTAATTAAAAGGGACACAAAAGTCAACATTTACATTTCATTTAGTTTTTTAAATTTAACTCCTGAATAACTCATATTTGGACCTGAAAATATTAACGCATTCTAACAAGATTATCAGGAACTAGTCTCTTCTTCCCACACACACACAGGCTATCAGCTTAAATGTGGGCCTCGTGCCAGAACTCAAGTTTCACTAGTGCTGTTGTATGACCTGAATAAATTGCTTTAGTTTCATGCATGTACTTGTTTGAGAAACAGATTTTATATCTACCACCCTCAGAGATGTTGAAGATGTCCAAAATAGTGGAACTGGTTACATTCTGCAGGTATTCCTATAGTACAACACACCGACACAGCAGAAGAGCTCCACAAATGTAATGTCTAACATTTTACAATAAAAAAGGAGAACACTGAAATGATAATCAAAGGCATTCATTAACCCTACATTACTTCATGAGTGACATGATTACAATCACCTATAAAGTTTTTCTTTTAACAGCCTGTTACAAATCAACTGGAAAGAAAAAAACTATGAAGAATCAGTTGTATTTATATAATTAGTCAAGAGTAGATGGTGATTGTGTAAGTATAAGAATCACACACAACACTGACAAAATACAAGTAAATCGATGAAGTTCAACAAAAGCTAGGTGAAATTTAATAACTTCAGGCTAGAAATTCAAAAGCATAAACAGTGTATATATTTATATATATAAGTGATTGGCATATGAAATATAAATATATACGCTCATTACAATACCTGTTACAAATTTAGGCTTTGATTTAATGTACCAGAGCTCTTCCCTAGGTTCTCATTTTTTTAAAGGGTTTTTTAAAAATAGCTATGATCAGGGGGCTGGCCCCGTGGCCGAGCGGTTAAGTTCGCGCGCTCCGCTGCAGGCGGCCCAGTGCTTCGTTGGTTCGAATCCTGGGCGCGGACATGGCACTGCTCATCAGACCACGCTGAGGCAGCGTCCCACATGCCACAACTAGAAGGACCCACAACGAAGAATACACAACTATGTACCGGGGGGCTTTGGGGAGAAAAAGGAAATAATAAAAATCTTTAAAAAAAAAATTAAAAAAAAAAAAAGCTATGATCAAATTTCTTCTTTCCTTTTTTTGTTTTTGAGGAAGATTAGCTCTGAGCTAACATCTGCCACCAATCCTCCTCTTTTTGCTGAGGAAGACTGCCCTGAGCTAACATCTGTGCCCATTTTCCTCTACTTTATATGTGGGACGCCTGACACAGCATGGCCTGACAAGCGGTGCATAGGTACGCACCCAGGATCCAAACAGGCAGACCCAAGGCCACCAAGGTGGAACGTGCGAACTCAACCACGGTGCCACTGCGCTAGCTCTGTTCTTTCCTGTTTTTGATAATCCATCTTTGTGTTTTCAAAAAGTCAGTCTTAAGAAGCTTTGAAGAGATAAAGGAAAAAAACACAACTCTCCAATCAGGGAAAAAACCCTTTTTCAGCAGTTCTATTAAATGCACATTTTACATTTTATTTCAAAATCTTTGATGGGAGTGAAAGTTGGTGTCATCAGGCTATATCTGTCCATTCCAAAGAGTAAGCATGAGGCATGGCTGCAAAGTGGCCTAAACTCTGGAAACTACCACACCATGGTAAGTACCCACAGCCTCAACAGATTCTAGATTTAAATGCCACCTCATTACATTGTCATCTCTACCCACCCTTCACCACAATAGATAAACAGGAAAAAAAACATCAAGGTGACTGGTTCTTGAAAAAGCTCCCTGGTGATTTTGACACTCCCCTGACCTGCTCCCTCAAAATGAGAACTAGAGAGCTAAGCATATGTGCTGCCAGATCTTCTCATCCTTAAAACCTGCTAATCAAAATATGTGAGAACTCCTAGTTTCAACTGACTGTACTCCCTTGACTAGTTTTAGAGCCCAGAGTTGTGGTTTCAGCCAGACAGGCATCCATGCAAAGTGAAAGAAAGTATTTCTGACAGACACAGATACAGGCCACAAAACTAGAACCTTGTAAAGACCATTTGTACACTTGAGGGTTGAGCCAGGCCGGCATCTTTATGATCTGAGCATCCACTAGGTAGGAGTTGACTCTACAGGCATGCTAGTTTATCCTGTCTGTCCTGTTCCACCCATTTGTGTTCACCCGACAAGCTTGTCTAAGAGGTCCTCCAGCTAGGCTCACAGAAAGAGCTTCAGAATTAATTCTGCAAAGACAAAAAACAGGCTGAGTAGGAACTCAAACTCATCCCGAAGAGATTACCAAAAGCTATTTTTGAGACAAGTCCTATGGCACATAGTCTAAAAAATACAAAAAGGTGGTAGAAAGAGAAGATCTGAAGTTTCTGCAGAATTCAAAAAAAAAGAGGTGGGGGGGCTGGCCCCGTGGCCGAGTGGTTAAGTTCGCGCACTCCGCTGCAGGCGGCCCAGTGTTTCATTGGTTCGAATCCTGGGCGCGGACATGGCACTGCTCATCAGACCACGCTGAGGCAGCGTCCCACATGCCACAACTAGAAGGACCCACAATGAAATATACAACTGTGTACCGGGGGGCTTTGGGGAGAAAAAGGAGAAAAATAAAATCTTTAAAAAAAAAAATAAATAAATAAATAAATAAAAAAAAAGAGGTGGGGAGGGGAGGTTGTTCTGTTGGGAGGGTAAGGAAAATATCCTAAAAAGCATCTCCTAAAACGTTTCCCCTCCAAGAAGAAAAAGTAAACATTTTACAGGCTCAAATCTCTACACTCCTCTCAGAAATTCCCATTGCTCATCTGGCAGGCCTCCAGAAGGCCTAGCTTAGCTGGCAAGTATTCAAATACAGTTATTCAAAATATGTTAACGAGGCTACCGAGGTGCTCCCATCATATAACCCCAACCTCCCTTTCTTTGTGGGAACTGAACCTGTGCAGGTTCAAACGGCCCTGCCAAACACTTGCTAAGTGTACTGACTGTTGGCCTAACAACTGCCAATTTAAATTAAGCATTTCAGGAGAATGGCTTTGCTCAAGTGTATGTTGTCTTTAAAAATGAACATTTTGACATTCAAGTTACCCCCACTCCCATATTCTTCTATTGGTATAAAAATACAAGCACTAATGATTTGCACTCTCTAAGTACCATATTCAAAGTACCTTAAAGATTCCAAGGTACTTTACAAGTATTCTTTTAAAAGTAATTTCCCAGGGGTTGGCCCAGTGGTGTAGCGGTTAAGTTCACACGCTCCACTTTGGTGGCCCGGGAGGTCCTGGGCACAGACCTATACACTGCTCATCAAGCCATGCTGTGGTGGCATCCCACATACAAAAACAGAGGAAGATTGGCACAGATGTCAGCTCAGGGTCAATCTTCCTCACTAAAAAAATAAAATAATTTCCCAGTGAACTATTTTTCATTCTAGACATGAAGAAATGGAAGTAGTAGTTACACATTGTGTAGACAATGACAACTGGAATCAAAAGCAGAACCCAGTTATTTTATCAGTTAATACACCGATTCAACAATATCTCTTTAGCTGAATATCAAGTATTTCTTTTGTATACACAAAGAAATCACAAAGCAACTAGTTACTCACCTTTGGTTTGTACATATTCTAAAAATCTCGAAATTTCCCCCTCAAAATCAGACTATCTCAGAATTTTCATTGCTCACTCTTCCTGCCTCCCAAAAAAGCATTAACTTGTTTCTTCATCCACACAGACATTCCACACATAGTCTGAATTTTAAAACTCAGGCTATGCAGCTTCATTTTCAGTGGAACAGAAAGTGCTGGTTCCAAAAAAAACCTCAGTATCTTTCCCAGTCCCTAAATTAATCCCCAAACCACCAGACCTCATGCAAGAAATCAGGCTCATCCAGTATCTGAAGTTAAAACACTGAAAGGGAGGGTGGAAAGAAGGTATAAATGGGATTACATAGTTACCCAGGGTGACTCATTCGCACATGCTCAAGATTAAACTGAGCACTGAATCTAGGAGCAGGAAAGAATTTTTCCTCAGGGGCAGAAAGGGGTGTGGGATTTTCAAATGCACACTAAGCAGGATCTTCTGCGTGGATCAGGTGATCCACATAATTAACTTCCTACTACAGCGAAGGAGCAAGCACAGGTGAGGCGCACGCCTTCCCAGAGGGTGTTGGTCAAAAGCCCTTTCAGATGCTTCCAATGCTACAGGGATGAGACGGAGAAGCAAAAGAGATGGGGTGGCACAATGATGTAAATATACCTAACGTCACTCAACTGTGAGCCTAAAAGTGGGGAAGATGGTCAACTTTACGTTATATGTTGTTTTTGCCACCATTAAAAATAAAAATTAAAAAAAAGGGAGATTGGGGTCAAGTTACAATATTGCCATGCTCTGAGGAGCAGCTAAAATTCTCTTAAAATGTGAAAGGAGGGCCGGCCCGGTGGTGCAGTGGTTAAGTTCCCATGTTCCGCTTCTTGGCGGCCCAGGGTTCACCGGTTGGGATCCCAGGTGCAGATTTGGCACTGCTTGGCAAGCCATCCTGTGGTAGGCGTCCCATATATAAAGTAGAGGAAGATGGGCATGGATGTTAGCTCAGGGCCAGTCTTCCTCAGCAAAAAGAGGAGGATTGGCAGCAGATGTTAACTCAGGGCTAATCTCCCTAAAAATATATATATATATGTGGAAGGGTTTGAATTTCAGAAATTACAGCAACCTACTGAAGATGAAGCTGGATACGGCAGACTGGGAATGGCACTGGGCTGGGTGTCAGGAAATTCGAGTTCATGTCCTCCTCTGCCTGCTGAAACCAACTGGCCCTGGACTCAGGGTATTTCCCACGTCTCAATTCCCTAGGACCTCATTTTTCTCATTAAGAACAGGAAGAGTAATAAAAGTTTTTCTCCTTTCATTTCTTTAAGAAAAACTGGCCATTATCTTCCTTGAGTCATTTTCTTCTCCTTAGGTGTTTCAATAAAAATCTCAAAGTTATGAAAATTTATTCTGCTTTGGAAACATATGGTTTAGAAACGCAACAGATTCTATTTGAAAACAAACGAATGATTTCAAGGCAAGAACCTTATTTGAAAGATTAAAAATATTTCAATATCCATGTTCCAATTTCCCTTTAGTTAGTAAGAACATGAGTTTCTCAACATAAAACTATTTCTCCAACTCAAGAACAAAAGCCACATTTGCCAAAAAATGTAGTATGCATACAATCTACCATAAGAGCATCTTTTAGTTGTTTAAAAAAATCACTGAGGGCCAGCCCAGGGGCACAGCAGTTAAGTTCACATGTTCTGCTTCAGTGGCCCGGGGTTCGCCAGTTTGGATCCTGGGTGCGGGCATGGCACCGCTTGGCACGTCATGCTGTGATAGGCGTCCCACATATAAAGTTGAGGAAGATGGGCGTGGATGTTAGCTCAGAGCCAGTCTTCCTCAGCAAAAAGAGGAGGACCGGCAGTAGTTAGCCCAGGGCTAATCTTCCTCAAAAAAAAAAAAATTTTAAAAAAAGTCACTGAGTTAAGTAGAGAGATACTAAACATGTATAATACTTAATACTTAACACTTAAATATGTTTAAGTATCAAAATCATACCTTAAAACAGAAATAATCAAAGTACCAACATATTATGAATTTTAAGTCAATCTATGAACATTTTCTATTGAAATATAAGTAAATATGAAAATATTATAAGGCTAAATATGTACATTAAGTTTAATGATAAATCTTATGTAATTATTAAAGAAACATTTCCCTTTAGCAACATATACAAAAGGCAATAAATCTGCTTATCTAATATTTATAACTTTTTTCCTATATTTTAAACCAAAACCAGAAAAGTCTAAGTTAAAATACTCCCACTGAAAATTCATAAGCTATATATTTTTTATGCTGCCCCTGGATGACTATTAAATGTTATGGTTCTCCCTAAAAGCATTTATACGTATTTTCAACAAATATAAATATTCATTGGAAACATCTATCACTATGTTAAACAACATACGAGTTAGAATAAATTAGAGGAAAAAAACTTGAAAAAATAATTAGAAATATCAAGAGGCTCATAAGAAAAAAGATCTACCAAGAGTATAGTTTAAAAAATACCAGAAAGCCAAGAAATAAGGTCACCTGAAACAAAGAGAGCAAGTGGTGAGCCCAGCCTCCAACTCTTGGTGCAAGGCAGAAGTGACAGGAGTGTTTTCTTTGTTGTCAGAGTGAAAGGCAGTTCTGGGTCTCCACCGCCTCGGAGGAGCAAGCCTTCTATTCACTTCAGGAGCAAAGTGACCTACTAACCAAACTTACCTGGACTCTGCGTGCAGTGAGAGGGTGTGGTCGACTTTGCATATAATAACAATAATGATACTCAAGACTTACAAAGCAGATATGAAGATTCTATAAGATCCTGCAGGCAGCTGGGCAGAGTATCTAAGAGGCTGAAGTATTCCTGAGTAAATAAATGGAGGAGAAGGGAGAGAGCATGAAGGATGATAAAAAGGAAGGGAGGGTGGAAAGGTTAGCAAGCCAGCCAGAGACACGATAGTGGTGAGAAGTTCTCAAGTACAATCTGGGTTCCCAGCACGTGTTTATGAAAAAATGAACACTTTGACACAGATGGTTAGGGCACGGTAAAGAACGATTTTACAAGGGCTATATATGGCCATCATTTTATAAGTAACTTCCAAAATTCCTTCGGGGGTGGGGCGGGGGGGCTGTCAAGATCTCTTTGCAAGGTAACTGAATGGAATCATAAAGTTCCCCTAAGGAAATAATACGTCAAAAAAAATTATACCTTTCTAGAAATAGAGTAAGTTCAGTAGGTAGTTGGAAATAAAATCATTTACTCCTCTAAGATATTAAATAATCATTCCCACCTGGTCCACTTCTTGACTAGTTTTCTAAAAGAGTCTGTCTTGTCTATCTGTCTATCTCTCTTTCTCTAAAATGAACTTTTGGGGGGGCCAGCCTGGTGTAGTGGTTAAGTTCGCATGCTCCCTGTCAGCAGCCCCATGTTCGCCAGTTCAGATCCTGGGCGTGGACCTACACACTGCTCATCAAGCCATGCTGTGGTGGCATCCCACAGAAAAGAACTAGAAGGACTTAACAACTATGATATACAATTACGTACTGAGGCATTGGGGAGGAAAAAAGAGGAGGAAGATTGGCAACAGATGTTAGCTTAGGGCCAATCTTCCTCACCCCTCCAAAAAAAAGCATATCTTTAAAAAATAAAATGAACTTTTAAATCAAAGTTTAGGTTATAAGAGACAGGTTAGAGTATACACAACAAACATACAGAGAGAGAGATCTGAAAACAAGAAAACTTCTTTAGTCAAGCAGAACTACTTTGGTACTCTTTTACAAATCACCCACATCTCAACTAACCAAAAATAAGGCAAACCAGACATGCATTATAAAAGACAATGAGAAAGAATATTTGAAATTAGAGCTATTGCAGGAAATTTGGTCTGTATTTTAATAATACGCTTTCAGATCCAATAACCAGAATAACCAGAACTTCTGGTGAACAGCTAATCCTCCTTCATCTCTGCTCTTCATCTTTAAGCCATTCCTAAACTCTTGATTCAGGAATGCACATTGTTTTTTGAACTGATACCAACACAATACCTTCCTTGATTTAACAACGTCTTTTGAGCTTCTTGGCGATGGTTAGGCACTTTCTCATATTCTAACCTTTCTAAAAATTCCCTTTCACTTTTGTCATCCTCTAAATATGTCCTCTGCAGGGGACAGTTTGATCTAAGTCACCGCTAGAAAACACTACGCACCTATTTTTTTAAGCATCTCAGTGTATTTCCCGTATCCCACAGAAGAGAGGCTAAAGTTACTTTCCGAGTTTTGGTTCTCACCTTCCTATCCCACTCTTTATACCTATTTACTTCTAGTAGATTTGTTTCTTCTCCCTTTTTTCCTCCATGCCCAACTCAGGATCTCTCCAAGTATAATTTAAGGATCACCTACATCAGAATCCAACAAGGGTTTAAGTTAGAAAACCTAGTTTTCCGGATCTCTATCAAGACTTGCTAAAAATCTCAGAAGGTGGGTAGGGCTCAAGAATCCTCATTTGAAAAGTTACCCAGGTCACTGTTATGCACACTGAAGTTTGAGGACCACTGCCCCAAACTAAAGGACACAGGGATATACCAAGCTATAAATAAGCAACGTCAGAGCACCTAAGAGAGAGCAGGGTGGCAGTCCTCGCTTCACCTTCCTTTTAAAATACAGATGGAAGAGGCAAGACAGCATGGAGAGTGGAAGACGAACTGAATGGGAGACATCAGCATAAATGCAGACTCGTCAGTCCTGCTTTGGTGGCTACTGCCAATTACAGTAGCCAGACCTGCAAGGGGACTGATTACATGTAATTTATAAAAAGTAAACAAGCTGGGCGGCTTGTGAACGATGAATGGTGATATCCAAGCCAAGAAGTAATAAAAAGCATGAATATATGACTCAGCATCTCCCCCCCCCCCCCCCCACCGACACACACACCCGGACAACAATTGGTTTTACTCTAGCTAGGATTAGTGAGGGCAAAATGAGTATTTGGGTAATGATTTAAATGACAACAGACATTTGAGAGGGTTTTTGTCTATTGTGTAAAGCCTTGTGAAAGGGTTACACAGCACCAACCTCTGACGTTCAAAAGCTCAGGCCTCTCAATGACTGTTTTTCTCAATCTTATCGAACTCATAAAAGTTAATGTCTGATTCCAATGCTTCAATACAATCCTGCACCTGAATAATGGCTTTTAATGGAAACATAGGGAAATAAACTAGATAAATAATACAGATGTAGGAACCAAGAATTATGAGGGTTTTCTCAACTTCAGCACTATTGATATTTTGGGCTAGATCATTCTTTGTTGTGGGGGCTGTCCTGTGCAATGCCCTACCTCTACCCACTAGCAGCCAGTGGCATCCCCAGTTATGACAACCAAAAATGTCCCCAGACACTGCCAATTGTCCCCTGTGGGGGCAAAACCCCCTCCCCACTCCCACTAAAAAACCACTGCCCTACACAGAAACATCATGAAGACATGTTCATATTAGCAAAACAGCTCACAGAACATATTTCTGACATCACAAAAATCTCAGGATTTTCTCTTAAATCTATATATTAAACACATCTCTTTTAAGTATATCACCCTATTTTTCCATAAATGTTTCCATTACCAGGGACTAAAATATAAAATCTTAATATTGCTGTAGTAAGCTTATCCAAGCCATTTACAAAAGTGCCACGTAACGAAACAACTGAGTTGGCTCCTCACCTCTCCTGGTCACAATCAAGCAGCAGAAGGACTCTGTCAACTTCATCTCTAAAATATTCACGTCCATTTACCAGAGCCAACACATCCATCAGGCACAGGAGGTACAGCGCTAGCGTCCATGAGACTTTTAGGAGCCCATGAAAAGTGTTTTAATATTAATTTCTTTTAGAATCAGAATAAAAAATGCCAGCTTGGAATACATTCATCTTTATACTGACAGAGTTGCAAAATGTGATTTTTATTAGTTTTTGGTAGAGGAAGGGGGGCCCATGAAGACAAAAGTACCTGAAGTTCACAAAAATCATCGTGTGCCCTGCCACCTAAAGGGGAAATAAGCAATTGAAACCAGCAAGTACAATGAGGTGTCATAGGCACTGTGCTACCAGAAGGGCAGAGCATCACAGGAGGACAAAACAGATGCTCTGGGACCACTGTGTCTGTGTGTGTAAGTGATCGTGGTGGTGGGAGTTCAGGGGAAGCTCCAGGAGGGCAGAGAATAAGAAGTCAGCCTGGCGGTGGAGGCAGAGAAGAGAAGGCCAAGAATCCCTGGAGGAGAGAAGAGCATGGGCAAAGGGCAGAGAGTGCTCACCAGGCCAGTTGGGGACATGCAAGGTGAGTACAGCCTAAGAAGACAGCATGAATGAAAAGGCAGCAACAAGTGCTCCTGGAGGCATACGCAGGTGACACCTCACAAGGAGCACTGCAAAACAAGAGGAGATTTGGGCACTGCCGAGAGCAAAGGAACGCTGCAGAACAGCTCCAAACTGGGGAATGGTATGACCAGATTTGTGTTTCAGAAAGGCCATTCTGGCTGCCTTGATGAAGACAGTTTGGAGCGGGCCAAGAGTGGAAGCAGGGAGACCAACTGGCTATTGCAGCAATCCAGAAGAAAGGCAAGGGTAGCTTAGTCAACACAGAGGCCAATAAGTCAAGAGACATTCGGGAGGTAAAATTGTCAGGATTTGGTCAGTGGGTGTGGAGAATGAGGAAGGGACAACAAAGAAAACATTCCGGCTTAAGCTACTGGACAACGGACACCAGACGGTGGTATGACAGACTGAGGGAAGGAATGATAAGAGGATCAGCTTTAGGGAGAGGATGGGAAGACCTGCTGTGGGTATGCTGACTCTGGGTTGCTGTCGAGTATCTAAGCAGTTAGGGATCTAAGCAGTTAGATCCATAGATGTGGAGTGAGAAACTGGCTGAGATAGTCTTTGAATCATCAGCACCTAATATTTCAGATTCATAGATGGGCTTTAAAGATTAGAAAGCACGCAAGGTTATAATAACATTAGTGTGTAAGTTTGTAACAATTCTGTGGAATATGAGAGCCCAGAGCTTCTATCAGATTTTCAAAGGAGTTCATGAACTCACAACGGATGAAGAACCACAAACAGCATGAGATGGGAGAAGAGACCGTCCAGGCAGGGCTAGCACTCAAACCCTTCAGAACTCTAATGCTTAGGGAAACCAGAGCCTGGTATCAGGAAGGCAGAGGAAAGAATGTATTTTGAGAAGAGGGATTGGTCATCTCTGTCAATGTAGTCAGGAGTTCCATGAAAAATAAGAACTAAAAAGTTCAAATCTAGTTCTCCTAGATTTGGCAACCAGGAGATCATTGGGGACCTTGGTGAGAGGCGTTTAGATAAGCGTAGTGGAAAAGGACCCAGGCTGTATCCCATTACGAAATGAGTGGCAGATGAAGATGAGGGGGTAACCAAATGTACAAAACCCACTCAAGAGTCTGGCTGAAAAAGGAACAGAAAGAGTCTCACTCCAGCCCCATCTTTGAAAAGTGAATCCATCTTTTAAGGTCCTGCTGACATCTCTCTTACCACCTTCTTTAAACCTTCACAGAGTCCCTGAATTCACCACCCTCTGCTGAATTCTTCTGGAGCCTTGTCTCATGCATCAGTGATCATAATGTAATTTGCAGTACTGAGTGCATCCCACGTCCCTAGTAGCATATAAACTGCAGAATGGTGGAGACAGCGCCCTCTTGGTCCTCCTCTTCTGAATTCTTTGCAGTGCCGTGTTCACAGCGGGCATTCCCTCAGTGACTGAAAGATGTGACCTGAGAGGTGAGAGGTCTGGTCCTGCTAGAACAGCTGGTTAACTTGTATGACAAATCAATTGCAGACAGATCAATTAGTCTCCCAGAGGCGAATTTTCATTCCCTATAAAATGGAGTTGGACTCGGCTAGGGCAGAAGGAGCTATATGTAACTAGAAAAGATATTCAATAGACCCATTGTTTTGGTAATGCAAACCACAGAAAGTAAAACTGGATTAAAAACCAAAGGACATTCAAACAACACATGCGAGAGAAATGGGTTAGAAAAGGCTGAGAAACACTGAATGAGATGATTTATAACTTTAGGTTTGAAATTCTACAATTATTTGGTCATGCTGTTCAGGAGATTGTATAAGGTACCACAATGTTCATTTTAGACACAGAGAACAAATGGCACCTTTGTCCTCTGGAAATTAGTATCCTATTACAAACATCAAAGAATGATAAATGAAGCCATAAGTCTCTTTGTAAACAGATCATGCGTATACATCTTCTACTGTGTATACTGTGGGTCACTATGAAAATCATCTAAAAATATATTAAATATAAAAACACATTAGGTCTGCTTTTCCCGTTTTGACTATCTGCTTAAATGAAGAGAAATAAAAGAAGAACACCGTTCAATAGCACCAGTTTAATTTCGTGCCTTTTTCTTTGGAGATAAATGGCCTTTATACCCAGTGAAGATTACTCAGAAGGCTCTGGTTTTATCTAACAGCATCACTAAGAACAATCGATCTTCCCAAATATTTTGCTTTCTGACTAGTTCAGTATTTCCTTTTCCGTTTTCTCAACACTTCAAACATTTATGCCTGAAAATGTCAGGGAGAACTTGTAAAATGCAATACTCCTACACAACTTTGGGGTCAATTATAACTTTGCCAGAGGGAAGGGGGTTCAAACAACACCTCCACAACTGAATGAGGTGATCACTCCCCAAGAAGCTCTCCGTAACACCACTGGAATTCAAAACACTGCAGGTAGCATTTTACCAAGGGTTTCTCTTCCAAGAGGCAAAGATTAAAGCACTTCTCTCCCGCTAATCAAGGGTCATCCCTCCAACCAGAAGCTTTCATCTTGGCTGCTATGACTCTGGCCAAGGCACTGATGGGAACGTGTGATGGGCTGCAGTTGAGAAAGCACACCAGGTACTTAATTCTTTGATCAGGTAGTCATCTCAGGGAGGAGTTCTGCTACTCAGAAAGTGGCCTAACCACATTTCCCAAGACAGCAGTAACTAAAAACTGCATTTCAGGAGAGGAAAACAATCTACATGCCGGGTGGACCATTAGTGTTCCTAGTCTTGATTACAGCATTACAGGGACATGAATAATCCCCCCTTTTTAGAGGAAAGGTGAAAGAAAGTGTGTGTAAAGGTTTTGACACAAATATTTTGTGATATTGGGGCTAAGCTTATATTATAGAAGAAGTGGAAACAAAGAGGAAAGAGCATGAAGCAGGGATCCATGCGACAAAGACAGTTTTTACCTTTCTCCCACTTAAAAAAGTTAGCAAATAAAATAGTACAGCAACTGGTTAACTGATGCATTAAATACAATTAAAAAAACGACAAAAATAGATTGAGTTTTCAACCCTCTCCTGACGCTAGATAGTCCTGCATTTTCATTTCACAAAAGCAAGCCTCTTAACTAAAACTATATTTACCTGCTTATTTCATGTATAACAGCTAAATATATTTAGGCGATAAGGACAAACATTTAATTTAACCCAGCGACATGAAAGTAACTTACAAAGCCTTCGTGTTAACTGACATTTTTTTCCCTCTTCAGACCAGAGGATGTCCTCCTCTCACTTTTCTCTTGAAATGTAAAATGCAATTTCCATGTTTTCTTTTTCCAGATGTGATATTTTTAAAGAACATATAAAATTCAAAAAAAATTTAAACTACATGAGTCAAAACAAAGGAAAATAAATAAAAAAGGGAAAAGAAAAACAATGAACAGGATAGTTAAAGCAAAGTTTAGTATTTTTCTTCCTTTTAAAAAAATGAACTAAGATTTTTACATTGAAAAGAAATGTTTGGACTCTTGGTATATTGTTTTTAATTCATGGAACAATGTAGCCATTTGTTTTTTTCCTTTTAGGACATTGTTTTTTTGAACACATAGGGAATTGCCTAGGCCAAGTATGAATTCAAAGTAAAAAGCTGGGAGAAAAAAAAAAAACACCACCATAAGAAAAACTTGTGGTAAATTTGGCATTCTTTCCAGTATATAAAAATAAAAGAAAACGCAGTTTAGAAATATGATAAAAATTTCTGAAATGCACACAAAGGAAAGAGCGATTAAATGGTAGAAAAAAAATTAAGATAACTTACATTTCCCGTTCTTTCTTTGCAACTTACATCTTCATTCGCGGTTTGCATATAGTAGCTCTGCTAAAAACAACCACATGGAAAATTTTCATTCCAGATAATACTGCAGGAGGGGGCTTGGCAGCCACAAGTTGTAATCAGAATGCTTCAAGAGCTAATGTAACAGAGATAACAACCCAGCGTGCATTTCAGTGCACAGTCTTAACTATTTTTCACAAAGGAGGCTGTGGGAGGGTCAAAAGCTGCTAGGTTCCACTTCATATGTATTCAGCAATGAGAATTTTTCTCTTTGGTTAGGGAGAATTTTGCTCCTATGAATAAAAAAATTGCTTAAAATATAAACGATTCCTTTTTCCAGTTAAGACATTCTTGTATTACTTAAGGTGTTCGTGCATACAAGCCTGGAAAGGTCAGAAACTTCCAATTCTTAAAACGACTTTTCCCAGTAATTGCACAGGCCTGAACTGCCGTCTACAGTTCATTCTGGCTTCCCCAGCCATTGAGTTGGCAACTGAAGAGGCTACTTATTTAATGGATGTGGAAATGCACGTACAATGAGCCACTTTTCCCCAGGAGTAATCTAAAGAAGAAAAGAATACTAATTTTATTTGCGCTGGTAGTCAAAGAGGGGAAAATAAAGAGATCTGTGACTTGATAAGTTTCCTGTACTTAGTCCACAAACTGATAAAAGGAGTCACAGAAATGTTGTGACTTCTATCCAAGTTCAAAAGGCAAATTCAGATGGAGCTCTAAGTTGGTAGAAATTAGCTACCATGTTAATGCAAGGAATGTGAAATGAGAGAAACCCCTCCATCAACAGTCAGAAGGGGTTTAACGTGATCCAATGGTGTTATTCTCTTTCCTCCAACACTAGCTGGCACTCACACAGCTGGGCTAAGATGGCTTCCAGAGTCCAAAATAAGACGCTCGCCCAAGGCAGCGCTGGCCCTCCTGCTGGAACTCAGAAGCAAATGGAATCAAAGGCTCTTTTATTCTCCCTCCCACCAGAACATGCTCCCTCTCTGTTGTAAACCAAATGCTTGCCAGAATGAATTATTTAGCTGAAAACAGACATAAAGAAATCTTAAATAACACACGTCCCTTGGAATCTTAATAAGTTCAGGTGACCAAACAAGTTGTTTTGTTTGTTTGTTTCTTGGACTGAGACAGAAAATTCGCTTGTGGTCAGGATCCCACCAGGAGCATTAGGTCATAGCGGCAACAGAAGCTTCTCAAACTAGAAGTTACAACTGACGTCCACACTCCGTGCATGAAACTGAGGTGTTCTGAAGCCGTTCTTTCACTAGGATGTCTAAATTCATCACAAAGTCTTTGTTCTTCCTTTAAAACCGGGCTTCCCTTATGATTTTGCTATATCTGCCAGCAATACTTCAATTCTTCCAAGAACGAGCCTGAAATTCATTTGTGATGTTTTCCCTGCCCCCCTCCATCCCTCCCCCTCAGTCTAAACTCTTAAGACATTGTTGTCTCTATCATTCATTTGGCAATTAATCATATATGGTCTTATAACATATGTCTTGTAAAACAATTTAAATACGCGTGCATTTACAGCTTGTCTTCACAAACAGATTAGAAACTCCTTAAGGGCAGGGAATGGGCCTTTCCCTCCACTGTATTCCACACATGGCACATTATAAAAACTCCAGAAATACCTGTTTATTTATTCAGTCAACAGATACTTGGTGAGCTCTACTCTGAGCCAGGCACTGCTCTGGGTGCTGGAGACACAGCACCCAACACAGGAACCCCACAGCCCTGTGCACAGTGCACGTGCTTTCTGTTAAGGGAAACGTCAGAGTCAGCCCTGATGGCTTTAGTGGTT
Organism: Equus przewalskii; assembly: GCF_037783145.1. Classification (NCBI taxonomy): domain Eukaryota; kingdom Metazoa; phylum Chordata; class Mammalia; order Perissodactyla; family Equidae; genus Equus; species Equus przewalskii. The sequence continues at coordinate 88,562,541 of NC_091832.1, forward strand.
AATGTTTGGCACTCTCACCACTTCGGCAGCCCGGGTCCGTTTCCGGTCGTGGAACCACACCACGCATCTGTCAGTTGCCATGCTGTGGTGGCAGCTCACATGGAAGAACTAGAAGGACTTACAACTAGGATATACAACCACATAGTGGGGCTTTGGGGAGAGAGAAAAAAAGAGGAAGAGTGGCAACAGATGTTAGCTCAGGGCCAATGTTCCCTGCACAAAAAAAAAAAGCAAACAAAAAACAGGGTGGGGGGACATCAGAGGTTCCCCAAAGAATTCTGCTTAAGTAGTTCCTAATATATTCACTAAACTTTTTAAGATGTACAATAAACTAAGATTTATTTCCCAAAAAGGAGGTCCACAGAGAAGCTCCCCAACTGCCCCTCCCTCCCAAGGAAACGCCTGAGAAGATGAATGTTAAACCAAATGAGAGTTCAGAAAGTCTATTTGCCCACCCCTTCCCCATTTTACAGACAAGGAAACTGAGGATCAGAATGGTCAAAAGATCAGGTGGGTGGTGGCAAAGCCAAGTGGAATCCTGGGTCCTGACATTCAGTCCCGGGTTCCTTCCACCATAGCACGTTTTACCCCAAACCTTCAAAAATGTAGTGGTGTACCTGCTAGGAGGGCCCGTCTCCTGTGTTAGTTTCTGTAAGACAATCAGGAGTGCTGGCAGGCAATGTTCCACATCTATCACCTCTTACACTTTCTCAATCTGCAAATTATCAAGACTTTGTCGACTCTAAAATACCGAATTTTACTCAATCTTAAAAAGTGCTTTGCCGGGGGCTGGCCCCGTGGCCGAGTGGTTAAGTTCGCGCGCTCCGCTGCAGGCGGCCCAGTGTTTCGTTAGTTCGAATCCTGGGCGCGGACATGGCACTGCTCATCAGACCACGCTGAGGCAGCGTCCCACATGCCACAACTAGAAGAACCCACAGCGAAGAATACACAACTATGTACTGGGGGGCTTTGGGGAGAAAACGGAAAAAATAAAATCTTTAAAAAAAAAAAGTGCTTTGTCATTTTATTTCTTTCAGATTTTTTAAGCAGACTTAAAATGGCAAAACACACTGAAATAACCAATTCAGCTGTCAACCCAATTATCCAAGTACAACTCTTGCCATATTATTCTATTTTGTTCAAAGATGATCTTTTTAAAAAACTTAAAATTTTAAAACAGCGGAATTCTAAAACTACTCATACACCTTCGTAATGGTAATTCTGAACCCCAAAAGACAACAATCAAACTTAAGAATTCGGCAAGTTTTACATGGAGGGTTTTGCACTCATCGTTAAACCCAAGCACAATGAAAGAATGAACTTGCATTAACTACTACAAAGGCTGGATGTAATCGGTAGTTGCTGATCTTTGTTCTGCCACACTGGAAAAGGTAAAAAGAAAACATTAGGAATTTGAATGGAATGTTCACTAACATGAGGACTGCAAGAAAAAAAAATTCCTTCAAAAGAATAATTATGCTCCTTCACATGACAGCAAAAGCTTCGGAACCGTTGATCGCTACTGGTAATTGCCAAAAAAGGGCAGGAAGAGCTTCCAGACATCACAGCCCTCTTTGTGGTAGTGGCACCCTTGAGCAGGGACTTCAGCTTAGCACAGATCCCAGGTTGTCCTTGAAACATGGAGATGTTGCTACTCTGCCTGCCTGTGTCCCTCTCCTCCACAGAGGAAGGTTATTTCTGTTTCTAGGCCCATTTTCAGAACCAGGGGTGTGTTCTGGAAGTCCAGATAACCATCCTATTAACTGACAGCTGAAGAGCAGAACCCCAGCTGGGTGCAGATTATTCACCGGAGAACTGGCTGAGGTCTTGCTCCCAGGCTGCCTGGCAGCTAACAGGCCACCTTGCTCTGGCCTCAGAAGCAGGTTCTCCTGCAGAGATGGCACATCTGCCCAGTGCTGACAGCTGAGCCATGGAGGAGGCCAAACTTGGTGGCCAGGCTAGAGGCAGGCCACAGGGAAGCTCCTCCTGCAGAGATCTGGTGATAGCCAGCTGGCTTGAATCAAGCCTTTGTTTTCAGACTTGCATTTTATCTTAGCTAAAATTTCAGGTCCTGATGAAAATTCCACCATTATTTCAAATGGCTGATTTGTCTTTAAGTAACGCTTAAAAAATCTGAGCACCGCTGTTGAGGGCATACTACCAAGAGTGTACTTGTTTTTTGTAACCCTAGTGACGGTGATCTGTACATGATTCCTTAACCAAGTGAGAAAGCAGCTGTTTAATATATAACTCAGGACAAAAACAGCAACACAGTAGTAGCAGAACTGAAAGAAACATGAATATTTTCACCTCCAGTTTAAGAAGACTAAGAAATTCGGAGGATGAAACACATACAAGAAGTTCTTACCCCTTTGCAAATAAATATATAGAAACAATTTAAAAGAGAAGAAAAGGCTAGGAATCTGCTCACTACTCCAGTCTTTCATTCTTATGTCACTTTTGCTCTCTTTAGGAAATTCAAGGAAAGCTTCCATATCAGATGAACACACTAGTATGCAAAGAATACAATGCTGCATGAGTTGACTACGGAACAGTAAACATAAAATGGAGTTGTAAATGGAATGCATTGGGACCATAACTTGAGATGACTTTAAAGATAAAACGAAAACAAGTTTTTGTCACTTAAAAGCCCTTCAGGATCATCTTAATCAATGTCTGGACTACCCTATAAACACTGTAAACAGCGAGATGACTGTCAAAATCCCATGGGCCAAACATTTCCCAACAGAATCAATGCTCAAACTCTTTGATGTCTCATTTAACAATTATAGTACCGCGCATCCAAGATATCTTTCACAGCAAATCCATTCATCAAAAACCATTATCAAGCCACATTTTGCCTATTGGGTGGCCAACAATGTTTCCTTTCATCCAGAAAATAAAGATTTTACATGAAAAGAAAACAAGCATAGGAAACGCATGCATACATGCCCATGTCCTTGTGGGTCAAAACCGCTTTAGCAAAAACAATCTAAACTGGATACCAAAGCCAAAAGATCAATAATCTGGGAATATCAAAATCTTCTGGGCAACCAACTTGACAGCTAAAATGTGAGACAAGTTTCATTTTAACTTAAAACATTGCGGTCATCCTCTTGGACCCCTTACTTCTGAGAGCCACCCTGCCCACTGTCTTCCTGGGCCATCTCCACAGCCCAGTCACTAGTGTGTAAACAAAGCACCAGTACTCCGCCAGGCAAGACAAACCCTGCCTCCTCCCAGCTGTTAGGCATATCCTTCCCCTTGCTGACAACACAATTTAGGGAGCCCACTGTCTCTCAAAAGTATTCTCATGGTCTCCGACTACATTGAGCGTGTTCCTCAAAACATCTATTAAAACAAAACCCATCCCACTGAGCTCGAGCACACACTAAGAAACCACCAGGCGTTGGTCTACCTTTTCACATATACTGGACTCATCTTTCCCAAGACACAGAAAGCTGCTTGAAGGGTTTATGCTTCTTTAGCACAGCACATCTGATCCACAGCCCACCTCTTCCTTGTATTCTCAAGTAATACTCACAGACTTATAGAAAGTTATAATCTGAAAGGGCCTTTAGAGATGATCTAGTCTGAGCTCTACTTGAAATGAACTAGATGAGCGTCATTAACCTTTTAGAGCCCAGGCAGTCAGGCAGAACTGGGTTCAAATCCCACCTCTGGTACATTCTAGTTATATACACTGTCTTCCCATCTGTAAAACAGACATAATACCTACCTGAGAAAACTTGTCGTAACGACCAAATGAAATACACATTTTTTTATTTAGACTTTCCATTTTTTCTGTCCTTGTTATAATCTTTTTGGCTGATTTTCTTCCTGGTTTATATTATATTAAATTGGAAGTCCAAGAAGCAGGGCTTTTTTCCTACTATTTTCTAATCTTAGGGTGCCTAGTCCAGTGCTCTGCACCTTTTGAGAGAGCCACAAACCAGCCACGTGAAAGAATGTGGTAAATCTCTACTATCACTTCCCACTTCAGCAAATGTACCATTCTTTAGTTCCCCCAAGAACCCAATCACTTAAACCTCTGTCTTTCCTAAACTGTGCCTTCTCAAAACAAACACATCTATCTCCCTGCTTCCTCTTCTCACACATATACAACCTTCACTTTAGAACTGAAAGCTGAAAACACCACTGTTTCTCCCAAATCTTTGGGATAAAGTTAGCATCTCTACCAGAATATTCACACAAACTGCAATAACTGGAGAGGTGGGATTTGAAAGGATGCAAATCTCTGGAGAACTTTCTTAGGATCTGTGGCATCAACTCTTTAAATGAGAATCACTTGTCTATAACAAATTCTGGCAGAAAGTAAACCAGAAACCCACTGGTGAGTTGTCAGTGAAGTTAACTATTTCACTTCACTCCATTCTATGCAAGCAAACAGTGACTAACAGGATTAACCCGAGCTTTAACAGTGGGTGTAGACGTCCGTCAACAAGAAACAGTTTCCATTAGAAGAAGTGTCAGTCCCCTGGTAGTAAATTTATATTTAAGAGGGCATAAATTTTGCTTCTGGTACATATTTTACCAGAAAAATATTTGCTTCAAATGCCAGGGCAAAAGCGTCATTTCTTTTCTTTGCAAGGGGCAGCGACAAAAGAACCAACGCGGGAGAAGGGACAAGGTCCCAGACCGCTGAAAAGGACACAGACTTCCACCAGAGAAAGGTTGATTCTTTCAAGGAATATTTTCCCCAACAGCTAAAACGGTTTAACACACAATCAGCATCTTGTATCAATTACACAAATACCATTTAAGCAACTCTGGTGGCCTGGGAAAGGACCGCAACACACAGAAATCCTTACTGGCCCCAGCTGTCCCCTCCTGCGGGGCTTGACAGCGTGTCGAAGACGCCCAAACACGAGCCACCAGGCTCCCCCCAGCGCCCTCCTCTCGCAGCAAACTGCCAAGGCTCTCGGGCCAAACGCCAATGGCCCTCAGTTCAAAACCGCGAAAATGTGAACGCTGCTAAGCAAACGGTAGGGCGCGTGATAACTTTTCTTTCCCTTTTGCGCGGATTTGAGATGCTTGTCTCTAACACCAACTTCCCAGGTCCGCAGCCCGCTTCTCGCAGCCCAGCTCGAGAGAAGGCGAGGGGGAGCGCGGACCAGAGAGAGGGCTGGTGAGTGCTCAGACCTCAGCGGTTTTCCTAGTGCGGGAAACTGAGGATCCAGCAGCCCCGTAAGGATGAGATGCAGATATAAAGAGAGGAGTAGGCTCCCCTCCTCACCCCTGCTAAAAGGAATAATAAAACTCACAGCGGGCGTTTAGCTGGAAATGCCGGGCCCTCCTATGGGCCGAGAAGGCCCGCAGGGCAGGCGTCTGGAATCTGGAGGAAGAAAGTTGCCGGGCAAAGGGGAGGCCAGGGCGTGAGTGTAGACACGGTCCCGGGCCTGCCTGGGAAGGGATCAGGGGAAAGCGATGGGGGCCGAGTTGGAGCACCAGCCCCGCGCGGCCGGCTGCAGCCGCCGGGGCCGGCGGGGAGGGGTGCGGGCGCGGAGGCTGAGGCTCTACTTACATAACGCTTCAACTTCTTCTCCGGGGGGGACTTGCGCAGCCATCCCGAGCAGACCACTTCGCCGCCGCTCATGGTGTGCGCCTCTCGGGCTCCGGGCCGGGCAGCAGAGGGACGGCCGGGCGCGCTCCCGACACAGCCGACGCCCGCCGGCCGCGCAGCGCCGAGGGCCCGGCTCTCCGGCGGCGCAGCCCGGGCCGACGGGGCGGGCGGGCTCCGTGACGCGCTGGTGGCTCTTGGTGTCCGAGCCTTCCCGCGCGGGTCCACGGCCGTCAACACGAGTGGGCTGCGCCAGCGAGGCCGACAGCTCGGGGCAGGGGCCGCCGCCGCGCCGAGGGCGCCCCGGTCTCTGTTCAGTGCGCCCGCCTCGCCGCCAGGCGCGCCGTCCCGCCGGCCGCCTCGGCAGCGCTCCGGCTCCGCGGGACTCTGCCCCAGCAAGGCGCCCGAACCTCGGTCCCCTGCGCTCCGCCCCCTAGGGACAGGACCTCCCCAGAGCGCTTTCCCAAACACACACTACGCTGCACGCGCGCGCGCACACACACACACTCACACACACACACACAAAGCCCCCGCGCGGCGCCCACTCCGGCTCGCCAGCTCTCGGTTTCGGTGCGCCCCGGGCGATCCTCTCCTTCCCCCTCTAGCCGGAGGGTGGGTCCCTTCCCCGCGGCACCCGGGAGACGTCAAGGGAAGGGGCAGCCGCGAGGGTCCCGTGGGCAGCGGGCGCAGCGCAGGTCCCGGGCCACGAAGGGAGCCGAGGGGTGGGCAGCGAAGCGCCGGGCGGCGCCGAGCGCCGGGAGCTGGGGAGGGCGCGGGTCCCGCCGGAGGCGGGGATCGCTCTCGCGGCCGCCGAAGAGGGCGGGGAGCGGCGGGGGAACGAGGCGCTCGGCTGCTAGGCTCCGGGGACTGATCCCACTGTCCCGTCCCCTCGCGCTCCTCCCGCGCCGCCTCCCCCACCCTGGGGCGCGCGGCAGGTTCGGAGCGGCCCGGCCCCCAGCCCCGATCCCTCCCTCTGCCGGCCTCCCGGCTCTCTCTTCCTCCCTTTCCTCCTCCCCTTCCCACGTTCAGGCTGGCTCAGGTTTCTGTCCAGACTTTCTCTGAAACTCCGCCGGGGCGCTTCCAGCCAAAACAACAAGGGCCGGGGGAGGAGGGGACGAAGGGAGGGAGGGAGCGGGAGAGGGAGGGAGCGGGAGTCCGAGAGGCACCCTGGGATCTGTAGTTCCGGAGGCTGGAGCGGGGTCCTTGGCCGCCCGGCGGCGGTGGCGGCCGGACCCCTCTGCGGCCTCGTCACTGGAGAGCGCATCCCAGTCCTCGGCGTGGGCAGCGCCGCCGAGGCTTGGGCGCGGGGAGGAGCGAGGAACGTTGGTTGTTCGGTCTGGGGTTTGCCATCTTGGCTCAGACGAGTGTCAGTTCGGAGTTTATACTGTGCACGAAATCACGAGTTTCGCGGGGTTTCTCTACTTGACAGCTTGCGAAGCAACACATCCTGGGGAGACGGTGGCGCCTTGACGAGTCCGCGACCCCGCTGATCTCTGCCCACGAGACCGAAGGGCCTGGACCAGGAGGGCGAGGACCAGGGGAAGCGCGCCTTAGCCACCAGCCTGGAGGGCAGGGGGAACCCACCCAGACTGGCGTGGGCTAGTCCCCGGAGCAACCCTGCCGGAGTGGTGGGAGTGCTTAGTGGAGCCAAAGGATTTGACTGAGTCTGTCTCTGGGACATTTTAAAGTCTCACACTCTCTCCATTTGTTGCCAGTTTCTTCCGCTTGACTTTGTGTTTGTTTAAAATCTACCCTTGGGATATTGGACTGAAAGGGAAACTTACTATATGTCCTAGTTCTACTTATCTACTTGTATGTGTTTTACAATTATGATCCCTGGTCCCGAGTTTAACATGATCCATCTCGTAAAGAAATATCTTTTCCAATTTATTTATGAAAAACAAAGCGCCAAAACAAATTTTAGAAGATAGCATAAATAATAGATAGTGCTAAAAATATTGGGAGATAAGTGAACATTTCTGGAAAAAAATAACCTCAGGCATTTTCTTATTAACACAACATTAGTATTTAGGAATTCCTCTGAGTTTGAAAATGTTGTACAATTATAGTAGGCTGGGAGTGGTGACAAAGGTTCTGCACTTATGGTGGTGACATTCCCTCGGTTGCATAGGATAGTAAACAAAAGGTCAACATGATTACAGATTGTGAGAAATGCTGTGCCCTGAGGGAAATAAACACACAGTAAGGTGAAAGAGTAACTGGGTGGACTAGGTCAGATAGAGTAAGAGAGAAGTCTTCCTTGAGGAGGCTTTTAGGCAGAGATTTGAAAGATGAAAGCAAGGAGAATCAGACTTGTCTTATGGAAGGGTAGAAGAGACAACCGTAAGGAAGATTGAGAGAAGGAACAAGCAAGGGGAGTTGTTGTTGTTTTTCTTAAATTTAAAGCCTTTCTAGAACACAAGTGAGTGTAATTTTTATGGCAGCTAATAAACCACAGCAATTCTTTTTAAGTATATGAACACAGATTTTGCCATAACTCCAAATGTGTTGTTCGCTTTAGAAAATTCACCACTCCCTCCATTCCTGTTATAAGGTCCTTTTTAATGGAAAATTGTAATATAACTTGTACTATTTACTTTTGGAAGTTGCAATAATTTTTTAAATTTCACATAAGGGATCCAATTATCTCATTTCTATATAAGAAATCCTTAAATGTTTTTCCCTATCTTCGACTGTGTTGTTTTGGATTTGTATCTGCAGAGATTAAACAAGGGTTGAGGAGAGGTTGAAGACAGATATGTCTCTTTGTGTGTATTTTAGAAAGGAAATTTACAATCTTTTTACATTATATGCCATTTTTAGATTATCTGTTAAGTCATGTCTTATATCTTTATACATTAAAAGGTATGCTGGAAAAAGCTATTATACTAAAGTGTCTTAAATTGCATTCATACAACCCATATTTATGGAATGTTCTAGTATGTGCAAGTCTGAGGATCCCAAATACGATAGAGAGGGAAGCCAGACCTGTTCCCACACTCCTCAATCCTGGAGAAGTTTGTGTGTGTTTTATTTTACCAATTACAGATAAGTTTATTAAATTTTACAGATAATTTTATTTTACAGATAGTCCCATCACTTCTACAATACAGTTGATAAATACTGTGGAAGAAAAATAGAGAATCTTATTTAGGCATATGACAGGAGGATCCACCCCCTGGGAGAAGAGTGGGTAGGTTTGGAAAGACTTCCCTGAGGAAAAGACTTTAAATTGAGACCCCCCCAGGATGAGTAGAAGTAGAAGCTGGCTGAGTATTGGAGAAGAGTATTCCAGACAAAAGAGAAACTAAAGAGAAACTTCTAGATATACAAGTCCTCAGGCTGGAAGGGGCTCCTGAGGACCTGAATGAGGCAGCAGTGAGGCGAGTGAGAGGGACGCTGGGCTGAGGAAGGTTACAGAGGCAGGCAAGGCACAGATTGTGCAGATCCTGGGAGACTGTCTTAGCGTTTACACTTTTCCTTAGAGCAAATGACCATATCATCTCCTGTGACCTCCAAATCACCTCAATCACTCCTCTGCACTTTGTCATTCACCTCCAGCATCCCACTTTAACCACGTATCTTCCAACTTGATCTTTCAAGTTCTTCCTCTGTAATCATCTTTCTTCTCAACAGTCTTTGTAGCCTATTGACTCCTCTGCTTTCTCATGATCCATCAGACCTCCTTTCTTCACTTCCCTCCTATCCAGTTTAAATTTAGTGGTCCACATTTTTAATAACACGCTCCCAACTCAGAAAACTCCAACTCTGGATAAATTCAACTCTACTTTCTTCTGCACCCAAGCAGACGAGTACTGTTAGAGCAAGTCACACAACCGGATGAGGGGCAACCCTATAAATTTATGATCAGTGACCTCAAATAGATCCTCAACTATCTGCAAGGGCAGATCTTGGTTTTTCTGGAACTTGAAGCTTATACAGTTTGGGGAGACTCCTTTTAAAGGAAAAGATAAACAATTACAAGTACAAAATTAGGATAATATTTATTTAGAATGAGGAAATAAAAAATTACTGAAGGCTTAGAGATCCGGATGCCTTTTTTTTTTGAGATCTCTATGATGATTTACCAGAATCCTTCCATGGATATGCTTCCTGAGTTCATTCTGGCTTCCCTTCCCAAGTAGGACACTCCACCTCTCCCAGCAGCTCCCTATTCTCATGGGAACTGGTACAATGAGTGTCCCTGAACCGAAGCTTATTTAGCTTCATGGATGTCTCTGCTGCCTGGCAATCCCACTTCTTTTATCTGGATAGTGCAACTAGCCTATTCTCTATAATAACTTTTCTTTTTAAAAAAAAAATAACGGCTTGGGAGCCGGCCCGGTGGCGCAACAGTTAAGTTCTCACATTCCACTTCGGCGGCCCAGGGTTCGCCGGTTCAGATCCTGGGTGTGGACATAGCACCACTTGGCAAGCCATGCAGTGGCAGGCGTCCCACGTATAAAGTAGAGAAAAATGGGCACGGCTGTTAGCTCAGGGCCAGTCTTCCTCAGCAAAAAGAGGAGGACAGGCAGTAGTTAGCTCAGGGCTAATCTTCCTCAAAAAAACAAAAGCAAACAAACAAAAAAAACCTGTATGTACAGAGAGCCAAGAAACAGACCCACACATATGGTCATTAAACTGATGACAAAGTTAACACTGCAATACAGTGGGGAAATGACAGACTTTTCAATAAGGGGTGCTAGGTCAGTTGGATAAATCTTGACCCCTATCTTGCAGCATACACAAAAATCAATGCCAGATGGTTTGTAGATTTCAAAATTAAAGTGAAAAAAATAAAATGGGGGCCAGCCCTGTGGCCTAGTGGTTAAGTTTGGTATGCTCCACTTTGGCGGCCCAGGTTTGGTTCCTGCACATGGACCTACACCACTCATCAGCAGCCATGCTGTGGCAGTGACCCACGCACAAAATAGAGGAAGATTGGCACAGATGTTAGCTCAGGGCAAATCTTCCTCACCAAAAATATAGAAAACCACCTCTTATCTTTGGGAAAGGTAAACACAGAAAGCACTAAGCCTAAAATTAAAAAGTGATATGTTGGGCAACATTAAAATTGAGAACATCCCTCTTCAAAAAACATGTTTAAAAGAGTACAAAAACAAGTCATAGAGCGGAAGAAGATATTTAAATGCATATATATATATCAAAGGACTTATAACTGGAATGTGTGAAATACTCCAAGAATCAAAAAGAAGACGATAGGCAACCCAAGACTTCTGCTGCCAATGAAGATTGAGTAAAAGAGCCTAAATTTACCTACCCTACTGAAACAACTTTTAAAAAAGGACAAAATATATGAAACAATTTTCATGACATCAGGCATCAGGCAATGAAGGACAGTAACACCTGGAGGCAGGAAATAAACAATGTGAACTCTGTAAATGTCCCAGCTTACTGCCTGCAGAGCACAGCACAGGTGAGCTTGCAGTTGTCTCTGAGTTGACGAGTGGACCAGGGAGTTTGGGAAGGCTAGTGCAGTTAGAAGTTGCAGGACGGAGTACCAGACAGGAGAGAGCTCCAGAGAGAGAAAACTCTGGAGATCCCCACTCAAGTGGTCCTCTCAAGTCTTCAGCTGAATACTGATCAGCAGATGCAGGTGAAGAAACTACTAGGCACCAGGGAAAGAACCACTAGAAAGGATTACAGGGAAAAATCATCAAGGAATCACACAAAGTGGAAACGGTTCCTGTTCTCCCAGCCAGAGTAGCAACCGTCATAATTCACAGCGCACCCTAGAGTACTCTGAAGGATTTTATCTCCATAATTGTGCAATATTAGCCCTAGACAAAATGATGCTGTGGTCTTGCCTAAGAAAACTTTACAGTGAGACCCATAGGATCAAACTGTTTCCAAGTAACTTAACTATGTCCCAAGTCAGAGCTCAGTATATTTATAGGAAAACAAAAATATCCAACACCAAACAAGATAAAATTTATGATGTTTGACATCCAATCAGAAGTTACAAAGAAGCAAGTACATATAACCCAAAATGAGAAGGAAAAAATCAATTGAAGTCAACCCAGAAATGACACAGATGGTAAAATTAGTTGACAAAAATAGAACAATTCTTATAACTATATCCTGTATGTTCAAGAAGCTAGAAGAATGACTTAACATGTTAAGTAGAGACATGGAAGATATTATAAAGACCTAAATCAAACTTCTAGAGATAAAAAATACAATGATTAACGTGAAAAATATACTGCATGGAATTAACAGCAGATTAGACACCACAGAAGAAAAGATTAGTGCATTTGAACACATAGTGATATGCAATAGAGGGAGCAAAAAAGATTGAAAAAATGAACAGAGCACCAGTGAAAATGGGAGCACTTCTAATCTACATGTAATTGAAGTCTCCAAAGCAGGTGGGACACAGAAGAATATTTGAAGACATAATGGCCCCAAATTACCCAAATTTGTTGCCATGCGTAGATTTGAGACACAACATTGATACTGAGTTCATGAATTGAAAGATGATATTATTAAGTTATCAGTTTCTCCCCAGATGGATCTATTAATTCAACACAATCACAATCAATACCCCAGCATCCTAGCCAGCAAGGTTTTTTTCCCCAAAATTGATAAGCTGATTCTAAAATTCATGTGGAAATGCAAAGGACCTAGAATATCCAAAACAACTTTGGAAAAGATCAAAGTTAGACAACTTATACTACCTGACTTCAAGATTTGTAACAAGACAGTATAGTGTTGGCATCAAGATAGACAAATGGATTCATGGAATAGAATAGAGAGTCCAGAAATAGACTCAAACATATATGGTCAATTGATTTTTGACAAAGGTACACAGGCAATTCAAAGAAGAAAGGAAAGTCTTTTCAATAATTGATGCTGAAGCAACTGGATATCAAAATAAAAAAAAAACTTCAATCCATATCTTGAAGCACACGCACAAACATACTCACAATAGATCGTAGCCCTAAAACCTGATAAAAAATAAAACCTGATAAAATGAAATTTTATCAGTAAAACCTGATAAAAATAAAATTTCTGGAAGAAAATATAGGAGAAAATCTGCATGACTTTGAGTTACCCAAAGATCTCTTAGATATGACATCCAAAGCATAATCCACGAAAGAAAAAATTATAAATTAGATTTATCAAAATTAAGAATCTCTGCACTTTGAAAGATACTGTTGAGGGAATGAACAGACAAGCCACAAAGTGGGAGAAAAATATTTACAAATCACATAATTGACAAAGGACTCATATCTGGAATATATAAAGAACTATCAAAACTCAATAATAAGAAAACAAACAACCTATTTAAAACATGGGCAGAAGATTTTTACAGACTCTTAACCAAAAAAGACATACAGATGACAAATAAGCACATCAAAGATGTGCTCAAAATCCTTAGTCATTAGAGAAATACAAATTAAAAGCACAATGAGATACCCCTGTACACCTGTGTCTAAAATTAAAAAGATTGATCATATCAAGGGTTAGTGAGAAGAATGAGCAACTGAAACTCTCATGCACTGCTTGTGAGAGTGTAAAATGAAAGATATTTTGGCAGTTTCTTATAAAGTTAAACATACACATAGCATATGACCCAGACATTCCCCTCCTAAATATCTACCCAAGATAAATGAAAGCATATGTCTATTCAAAGACTTATGCACAAACGTTCACAGCAGCTTTATTTTAAATAGCCCCAAACTGGAAACAACTCAAATGCCTACCAACAGGTTAATGGATAAACGAAGTGTGGTATATGCATACAATGGGATACTACTCAGCAATAAAAAGGAGTGAACTAGCAAGACATGTAATGACATGGATGAATCTCCAAATAATTGTGCTAATTGAAAAATGCCAGACAAAATGAGGGACATCCGTATGATCCCACTTATATAAAATTCTAGAAAATACAAACAAATCTATAAAGACGGAAGGTGGATCAGTGGTTGGTTGGGGTTGGGAGGGATGGATATGTTCACTATCTTGATTGTGGTGATGGTTTCGTGGTGTGCACATATGCCAAAATTTATCAAATTGTACACTTTAAATATGTGAACTTTATTGCATGTCAATTATACTTTCATAAAGTAGCTAAAAAAAAAAAAAGGATAGCCAACCCAATAGAAAAAAAGGACCAAAGGCTTAAACTTAGGGAAAGCTAATCTATGGAAGTTAGGAAAATGGTTACCTTTGGTGTTCGGGTTGGGAGGAAAGGATTGCTTCCAGTAGGGTGCTAATGTTGATTTCTTGATCTGGGTGCTGGTTACGCAGGTGTGTTTACTTTTGGAAATTTATCCAGCTGAGCATTTACAATTTGTGCACATTTCTGTATTTATGTTATACCTCAATTTTAAAAAAGACTTATTTATTATAAAAAGCAATTATATATATCTGAGATCATGGTGCAGAATATTGTGACACACTGCAGCTTTGTTTCGGGTAAAGTCTCTGCCACTCTTAGTCTGGGAGGTGAATCCTTTGACTGTGCTTTTCCAGGTGGTAGAAAAATTTCCTCAGAAGTTTCTCAGAAAGCTGTTTATTATTTTTATAAGTGAGGGATGTGCCTATTTTAGCTTCAAAGAAATCAGCAACCTCTTCCAGACAGGAAATTGCTGGGGAAATGAAATTAGATTGTTCAGGATGTTAATGCAGTTAGGTTCCAGTGGGGTGGTGCCTTGGCGTGCTAGCCAATTTGCCTGCTCAGTTCATGTGCTTCTTCTCTGAGAACTGCCTCTCTTCCCAAGCCCACCAGGGTGGAGTCTTTGGTCACGGTTGCACTCTCTAATGCTATTGTCTCTGGTGACAGCTGATGGTACCACTTGACATACGGGAAAAGAATTGATAAGCTGTGCCAAGCCAATCAGATTCACTCTTGCAGCATTTGGACTTGAGACAGAGACTTTAATTAGTTAGTGATGGGCCCTGGAGCTAAGAGGTCTTGTAGCTCTCCAGTAAAGAGAAATGAGATATCTGCTGAGGGAAAGAGAGACGAATGCTCATAAAGTACCAGAAAGGCAAAGACAATCTTGGTTTCAGCCTCTCAAGGGGCTACCCTGGGGTTCTTGCCCTTGGAATCCGTGAAATTCCATGTGCTAAATTAAAAGTTTCCTTTTCATTTCATGCAATCTGAGTGGTTTCTCTTCCTTACATCCAAATGACTCCTGTCTAAGACACTTGGAAGGTAATAAATCTGAGTAAGTAAAAATCTGGATTATGGTGGCAGAAAGGAAGAGTCTTGTCATGTAGAATCTTAGATTTGCAATGAAACTTCAAAGTTGTCCAAGCCAAACTTCTTCCCCGTTTCAGGAATTCCTTCTATGAGAGAGCCACTCTGTCTCTGCTTGAGCACTTCAAGTCTTCTTTCCCTCCTTCCCTTCCTTCCTCCGACGAATGTCTGTTAAGTGTCCACTATTAGCCAGTCACTGTTCTGGGTGCTTAGGATTAAGCAAACCAGACAAAAAAGAAAAAAGAAAAAACCTTCTGCCTTCGTGGAGCTTACATTCAAGTGAGGAGAAAGAGCTGATAAATAAGAACATAAGAAAGTAATTTACATAGTATGTTAGAAGGTGATAAGTCCTATGAGAAAAAGAAAGTGAATAGGGTTAGGGGCATGGAGAGTAACAATGGTGAGGGGGTAGGGGAATGCAATTTAAAACAGGGTGGGCCTCGTTGAGAACATGCTGTTTTCAGAGACTTAAGGAGGTGATGGAATTTAAGGTACAAAGGAATCAGAATGAACTGTAGAGACAATTGTAGGAGATAAGGCGAGGTCTATGGAGCCTTGTAGGCAAATGCAAGGACTGTGGCTCTTACTCTGAGTGAGCTGGGGAGCCATTGTGGGGTTTCGAGCAGAGAGACAGACTCTGATTTATGTTTTAACATAACTGGCTGCTGCTTTGAGAATAGATTTTAGGAGGTCAAGGATAGATTGGGAGACTTTGTGATGATTTCTGAGGCAACGAGTACCACTGAGTCAAAATCTGTGTTCTTGTCACTTTCATCCACTATTCTAAACTCTATCTGAAGCATTTGAAAATTTAATTACTTCCTTTTTTTGAAGATTAGCACCTGAGCTAACATCTGTTGCCAATCTTCTTTTCTTCTTCTTCCTCTTCCTCTTCCTCTTCTTCTTCTTCCTCTTCCTCTTCCTCCTCCTCCTCCTCCACCTCCTCCTCCTCCCCTTTCCCTTCCCCTTCCCTTTCTCCTTCCCCTCCCCCTTCTTCTTCTTCTCTTCCTACTCCTCCCCAAAGCCCCCCAGTACATAGTTGTATATTCTAGTTGTAGGTCCTTCTGGTTGTGCTAAGTGGGACGCCACCTCAGCATGGCTTGATGAATGGTGCGTAGGTCTGCACCCAGGATCCGAACTGGTGAAACCCTGGGCTGCCAAGGCGAAGAACACAAACTTAACTACTCAGCCCTGGGGCTGGCCCCTTCAATTAATTTTCTTTTGAAAAAAAGCTTTATCTGATTATAAAACTAACCATATATGTTCCTGGTAGCATAATTGGGAAACACACAAAAAAGTAAGAATCGTCCATTATACCACCTCCAGAGGGAACTGCATTTTCATTTTCATATAGCATTCTAACCTTTTTACTATGTACACTTTTACATATTTTAATATTCTTCCCTAAACTATTCTTTAGCTATTTGAAGGAAGGTATTCATATTTTCTTCCCTAAGTATTTCATCTCTAGGCCAGGGTTTCTTATTTTGAGATCCAGAAACATATTCCAAGGTTCTAGGAACCGCTTGAAAGCATAAACAAAATTGTGTGTGTGTTTGTGTAGAGGAAAACATAAGTTTCTCCAGCTTTTCAAAGGGGCCTGTGACATCAAAGAAGGTTAAGAAACTGACACAAAACTTTTTGGGTATTTGCCTACCAAAGAATGATCTCATTAGTCATCCCCTTCTCAATTCATAGGAGTGGGTTTCTAGCAGTCATATTTGTCTAACATACTCCATCCACTTGGCCACAGTTGACAGGGACAGAGGTAGGCACTTGACCCATGCTATACCAAGCAGAATCCTATCTATCGGGAACTTGGAGCTGAGATGGAGAGAAAACCAGTTTCTGGCAAGTGGACTAGGGATTGGAGAAAGTTGTCTCACACAGACAAAGAAGAATGAAGTGGGGAGGAGCAGAGAGCCAGTACTGCCAGAATTCCCAGTGACACTCCATTTCCTGGCCCTAGCTCTTCCTAAAACTCAGCTGTATTCCTCCCTTTGGTTTCTATGAGGCACTCCTGTTTCCCAGGGTGATACTCAAAATATTTAATGCCAGTACTCTATGGGAACCAATGAATTAGAGCAGATGCCAGAGATAAACAACTAGTTCAGCCATACCTATGCATCTCTTCTGAATGGCAGCCCTGTCTATATCATTAGGATTTATGACCCCCTCTTTACCTAAGCCAGCTGAGTCTTCTGTTGATCAAAAGAGTTTTAACTGATGTAGAGCCACTGCTCTGGCTAATCAGTTGTCTCAAGTTCCCTGTGCAATGGAGAGCCCACACTTCTCCGTCCTGGTCTGCTTCCCCTGAGTTGTCTATGGTTGTTAATGACCCCCTTGTAGAATGGAGGTCACAATGGAGTAGTCAGCTGTTGCCTGACCAGTTGAAGGTGAGTCTACTGAGATTATTGCCTTGCGTGATTTGGACACAATCCTATTAATGCAGCCCACAGGAGGATCAGCTTTTAGAGCAGCTAAGTCGCATTGCACTGAACTTGTGATCGACAAAAATACCCTGATCTTTTCAAATAAAATAGTCAAGGCATTTTTTCCATCATCTGTATTTATGAGATTGTATTCGGAATCCAAACTCAGGGTTGTTATATCTCATTCTGTGGCTTTTGAATCAGCCTTCCAACCTCTCAAGAGTGTTTAAAAGTCTGCATCCTATCAGCCGTCTCTCCCAGCTTTGTGTCATCCACAGATTTGAAAGCTTTGCTCTATTGCAGCCCGGCATGATTAGGCTTGTCTGAACCCAAGTCTGGGGGCATACTCAGTCAGTGCCTGGAGTCTCAATTGGGTATCATATGTTGCCCAATATCTAGAAGGCTGGACTGTGGTCAGACAGCTGAGCTGGCAACAGGTATTCTCTTATGAGAGGCACTGAGTGGGTTTTAGGAGGTGTCACAAATCTGTAGCCAAGGGCAAAGCTGAATTGTAAACCAAATGGAATAACCGATGTTGGGAACAATTGCAGATATAAATTTCAGTAACCCAGGCGGGAAGGATGGGAGCCCAGTTATACTGAGACAGGGCTCAGCCCAGAACTACTCTTGTCTATGTGAGTGAATGACCTTCTCTGCCTCATCGGCCTCACTGACCTGGTCACTAGGAGCAGCCCTCTCCCTTTACCTTGGCTTCCTCTAAGCTGGTTGATAAAAGCACTGATGTTGCTGGGTAAAGGCACTGATAGGTCTGGATATTGCTAGACATATACATCTACAAAGAGCTGAGGTCAGGGAGCATAAGAGAAAAAGAGATGCCCAATCCAAATAGGAATGAGAATCCAGGATGCAAGTCTGAGAAGTGCCCACAGGGATCCCGACAGTGTTTTGCTGTAATGTGGATGCTCACAAGTGCCAGCTCTTTCCCCTCAGACTTCCAAACCCTACTGGTTTAAAAAGTATGGTTTCCTGCCCCAATGTTTGTGTTCGTTGTAAAAATTATGATGCACAAATTATAGCTAATGGTTTAGTTTCACTGTAGGTTCTTTTCTTTCTTTTTATGAAATGTTGTCTAGAGATTTCCTCATTGAAAAACATTGCTGCATTTATCCAGAAATTGTTACATCTTTGAATTCCTGGATAAGTGATTAATGATCTTCTGATTGTTAGTCGCATGACAAAAAGTTGAAGCTGGCAATGAGCAAAAGAATAAAACGAAAACCACAGGTATTATCTTATTACAATTGTAAGCTATTTTGGCTCAATAAAAAGGAAGTTAACATGTTTAAAATACGTATACTACTTGTGATTTCCAAAAATGGCTTCGCTTTCTAGTCAAGATTTTATTATCCTATTATTTCATACCTTAAGATTTTTCATGCAATAATTACACAAATATATGCTATTTTGTAGGGGGGTATAAAACTATTATAACCTGTCCATACTTTCACAGGATTTCTTTTTCAAATTTCTTCTAAGCTGCTTTAAACTTAAGCACTAATGTTTTCAACAAAGATCCTCTTTTTTCTATTTTCTTTTATCTCTGCACTTAGATATCTAAATAAAAACTTCCAGGGGCTGGCCCAGTGGCACAGCAGTTAAGTTCGCACATTCTGCTTCTCTGCAGCCTGGGGTTCACCAGTTCGGATCCTGGGTGCGGACGGCACCGCTTGGCATGCCGTGCTGTGGTAGGCGTCCCATGTATAAAGTAGAGAAAGATGGACATGGATGTTAGCTCAGGGCCAGTCTTCCTCAGCAAAAAGAGGAGGATTGGCAGTAGTTAGCTCAGGGCTAATCTTCCTCAAAAAATAAAAATAAAAAAATAAAAAATAAATTAAAATTTTCAGAATGTTGATAGAAACTCATACATTACCAACAGTACAGAAAGATCAAGAACATTCAATGAAGACACTTAGTCCACATCCTCCAGTGCCTGTGAGAGAAACGGGAACTCTGAGGCCTCCTTGAGATGGCCGTGACTGCAGAGAGTTCGTTGGCCTACTGTCCATAATGAAGGAGCATTCACTCATTCACCAGTACCTGTTCCATAGAGCAACCTGTGGGCCTTCTCAGTGCTAACATATCCTTTTCTCTCCACAGTGGGATGAAGTAGTTTTTTCCTGAGTTCCTGTATCCCTTGTGCAATAACCTAGACATCAGGGTATTACTCATTTGACTTAGAGGAACATATTCCTCTTGGAGACTCCAGTTTGAGAAAAGGAGTTTCCTTCTAGGGAACATGATTTATTTAGTTACTCGTTAACCTTTCTTGTAAAAGACACCACTGTGTGAGGAAATAATGAAAAGAAATTTTGTGAAATCTCCGCCATCAAGAAGCTTATAGTCTAGTAGAGTTAACCTCCAAGTTGTCTAAGTTCTAGCGGGTGTAAATAGTGCCAAGATGTTGGGAAAGGTTCCATTTGTTCCTTGAATGATTTCTCTGTGAGGCATCCACTGCTCTAGTTATTTCTGCGTACAGATTGCCGCTAAGATGTCCTTTATTTGTAAAGGGTCTGTATGGCCCCCTTATGTCCTGTAAATCTCTCAGATACTCCCACACTATGCCTGGAAGGCCCAGAAATTATTCTGCTTCCTTCTTGCCAAACTGAGGTTAAGAGTATTTGTGATGTTCATGTCCTTATCTGCTCAGGCACATCTTGCACACAGCTTCTCTGGGGTCTTATTGTCTCCCTGGAGCTGTGTCCAGCAAGCAGCCTGCAGATGCTTGTTGCTTTCAGTCCCCACACTTCTCAGAGGTCTCCCTCCCCAGGATTCTGCCCTGAAACAGATGGAGAAACACTCTCGCTGGGATCCACTGATGTCTCTTGGCTTAGCACCTCTCCTTCCTTACTCCTCTCTCCACCCAGTCTGGGGGAAACTTTTGTTAGTCTTTTTCTCTCTTTGATCTAATTTTTAAAACCACTCTGGAAATTTACTCTTACAGGACGCAAAACCCAGAGATTTCTGTTTTCCTACTTCCTTCTCTGTGGCCAGAACTCAGGTCTAACTATTTACTTAAAAGAAGCAGGGAGAGGAAAGAAGTGGGAAAACCCAGGGGTAAAATGGAGGTTAATATTGGAAAAATACAACCGTAAAATAAGAAGACCATGAACACTAAATGGGAAATTGCTGGCAGAAACGTTTAGTGCTCTAAGAAGTTTTTAGAGAAGGGAAAAATTGTTAGCTGTAGACTAATATGTCAAGCTCCATGCAAGAGGTGGAATCTGTGCTGGGCTTTGATGGATGGTTACATTTTGGGCAGATAAGAGGCTGGATTCTTACCTTCCAGATGGAAAGAGTAATATCCTTCAGGCCCAGGTGCAGGAAGGTGAGAATAGGCACCATTGATAAGAAAGGGTGGAAAGATTCTGAAGCTCCTTGAATCCCAGGAAAGGGGATCAGTGTTAACATGTGGAACAATATTTTCTAAAATGGGTTAGATTAATGTAAATAAATAAACAAGTACTTCTATGGTCAAATTAATTTAAACAATTCATAAATTCTTACAAATGTTTTTTAAGTGCCTAGGATATGCTGGCATTTTATTGGAAGTGAGAACTACAGCAGTAAACGGGGATCAGATCCTATTCCAGTGAGGAGGCAGATAGTAAATAAGGTATTTCCAAGCATGAATGCTATGACAGCGGATATGTAGCCAGGAGACATAACCTGGTCTCCAGCTCAGCAAACTAAGCCCTGGAGCCCTGGGTGAGGAAAGGGAATTTTCAGTTGAGACTTGAAGGATGAGTTGGAGGTCACCAGATGAAGAGGTGGAAGAACGTGCCGAGCAGCAGGTACAGTATGTGCAAAAGCAGGGAGGAGAGATGGGATAAAACAGTTGAAGAACCGAAAAGATTTCCTTGTGACTGGAATGTAGCATTTCAAGGGTCTCAGGCCAGAGAAGGGGTCTAGACCAATTTAGGGATTTTAGATCTTGTTTTAAGAGTTTGCAGAGTGAGGTGATTTACATACTTTCAGATTACCCTTGCTATAGCATGGAGGATGGATTAGCACCATGGCAAGACTGGAAGCAGGCAAATCCAATTAGGTGGCTGCTACAGAAAGCCAGTAATGACTTAAATCAGGGTGGTGGCAAGTGAGGATGTAGAGATGACCAGAAAGATGTGTGGTGGGGAGGGGAGTGAGTGAATGGTGTGTCTGACAGTTTCTCATATCTTCCATTGGATGGAAGATAACACCACTTACTGAAATGGAATATTTTAAAACTTGCTAGATTAAACTAAACTAAGTTCTTTACTGTAGGATTTTATGCACTGAGAGTAACAAGGAAGGGGTTATAATGTGCTGTGTTTTCTAAAGGCAGTTGACCATTAAACCCCCTTTTTGTTTTCTCAAGAGAATGAACAGTGGCACTAGCATCATCATTGGATCGTTATCATCATTATCAACATCAACTAAAACGGTGGCTGAGACAACAGGCCTACAAGAAAATAGAAGAGAGGATGCTGAACAAAACTGGTAGAGAAAGAATTCCTAGGCCTTTGCCACGTTTGTTGACCTGTCTGATCTTCAGTTCACTTACCCCACAAATGAGTCAGGCTCACCTTTGCCTCACACAGGGACCCAGATGAAGGGGAAGGGAGCTGGCCCATGGCAGTGGGTAAGTGTTGAGGCCTTATCTTGGCTCTGCCACTTCCTAGCTGAGTGACCCTGGACACATTATTTAACCTCTCTTATCCTCAGTTTATTCATCTATACCATGAGTTAAGAATGTCTAGGGGCCTGCTCCGTGGCCAAGTGGTTAAGTTCGCGTGCTCTGCTGCGGCGGCCCAGGGTTCGGATCCTGGGCGCGGACATGGCACCACTCATCAGGCCGTGTTGAGGCGGCGTCCCACATCCCACAACTAGAAGGACCTGCAACTAAGATATACAACTGTGTACGGGGGGGGTTGGGGAGATAAAGCAGAAAAAAAAAAAAAAAAGATTGGCAACAGTTGTTAGCCCAGGTGCCAATCCTTTAAAAAAAAAAAAAGATTGGCAACAGTTATTAGCCTAGGTGCCAATCTTTAAAAAAGAAAAAAAAAAAAAGAATGTCTACCTCTCTGTTGTTAGGATAGAATGATATAAAGTATATAAAACTTCTTTTAAAGAGGCACTCCATAAATGTTACTTCCTTTTCCCACCTCCCTTCAAGAGGAGAGCGACTTGTTCAAAGCCCGGCATGGAGGGAGCCTCAGCCCCAGGTCTCCTTGTCCAGGGCTTCTTTTACATTATCTGCCTTTTGAGCATTAAAAAAGCACAAACTCGTAATGGGCAGTGATACTGAGACTTGTTCAAGTTCTAGTCTCTAAAATGACAAGAACCTCTGTCAAAGCAGGGCCTTCATTTCATCCTGGTGCTGTTCCTCCTCTGTCTCTAGAAATCACCTTCTATGGTGAGACCAACGAGATCTGGGCCAGTCTCCTAGATTCAGCATTCTTTTGGCCTTTCTGGGTGACACTTCTTTCTGTCTGGACCTCAGAACCCAAGTCCATTACAGATCCAAGCCTGTGGGAAGATCACTTGGAGAAGAAAAAAGGTTCTTGTTCCAGAGATGAGAGCTGCTGTCAAAATCTATGCTCCTCTTCCTCAGTAAGAGAACTCATTTTATTTGGGAAAGCAAAGTGCCCAACTAAAAAATTGCTTTTCCCAGCCCACTTTGCAGCTAGGTGTGGCCATGTGACTACGTTCTGGCTAATGAAATGTAAACAGAATTTTTTAGTTGAGACTCTGGGAAGGTTCCTTAAAGGAGACAGACAGCTGTCTGTGATGCAGGTGTCATGGCTGGAGCTCCATCCTGTATTACAAAGCAACCTTGAGGAAGGAAGCAACATGATAAGGAGGCCTGGGCACAAAGGAGTAAGGATCCTGGGTCCCTCATGACTGGGAGCCACAATACCTGCCCTGTGCTGCCTATTGCTTCTCTTCTTGAGACCAAGAGATGGAGTGGGAGAGAGAAGGAGAGACAGAATATTCTATTTTGTTTAAACCACTGTTATTTCAAGTCCCTGTTGTCAGCAACCAAACATAGTTCCTGGCAACAGTTGGCAGCACCTCCGTGTCCCTACCCCCTACCACTTGGCCTAGAGACCTGGTCTTTTTATACAAGTAATGGATAACCTATGGAAGGGTTAGGCAGGCCTCTGCTAAGCACTTGACTTGCATCAGCTCCTGTAGTTCTTATAATAAGCCCATGAGTTACGCATTAGTATTTTCACTTTACAGATGAAGAAACCAAGGCTATGGAACTTGCCCAGGGTTATATAGCCAATACGTAGTAGAGCTCTGATTCAAACCCAGTCTGCCTGCCTCTAGAGCTCATGATTTTGATCTCCATAACCAGGGAATGCTACCTGCAATTATTCTGATTTGGTATTTATCAATAATCTAGATCAAAACATGTTTCACCCTGTCTCAATGTACTTTTATTTAGAGGAGGAAAAAAAGGAACATCTCTTTAGAGATGACCTGAGTATTTCAGTATGTTTGGCAATTATATTTCATTTAGGCCCCTTGGATTAGCAATTTGGTTTCAAGATTATGCCCACCTGATCATGCTGAGAGTTTATTGCAAGAAAAGCTGGGGACCAGTCCGTTGATCCAGCGTGGTCAAATCAATGCTGAGTTAAAGACAAAGGCCCCAGAACTTTCTTCTCTTTCCACCTCTTAACTGTAATGCCTAGATCTTCTTGTTGTTCTTTTGTGTTGAGAATGGACAAAGGCCTGTAGGTTCAAATCTAAGCAACAACTTAAACCCCAGGATTAAACATTATGATGGTGAAATGAAATGGACACATTTTCTTTTCTAGAACTCCAAGAGCTTTTGAGATGGCAGATGGGCCTGGTCGGGGACCCAGCCCACACTTCCCAGGCAGCTTCATGTAATATGAGGTGTTGCTGAAGGTGGAGTGTGAGGAGGAGGCTGTGGGAAGGCAGAGGCTGCCATGTGGATGCTGTGCAGTCACTCCTCTGGGGAACCTTAAGGGATAAACCCAGGCCTGGCATGAACAGATGTGTTGGGGCTCCATGGGCAGGGGGCAGAGCTTTGAGCTCAGGCGTGTAGGGCATCTGTACTAGTTTCCTAGGGCTGCAGTAACAAAGTACCACAAACTAGAGAGCTTAAAACAACAGAAGTGCATCGTCTCACAGTTATGGAGCCCACAAGTCTGAAACTGAAGTGTCAGCAGGACTCTTCTCCCTCTAAAGGTGCCGGGTAGGATCTCTCCTAGCTTCTGGTAGCCTTGGTTGTTCCTGGTCTTGTAGGTGTGTCTTCTTGTGTCTCTTCACTTCATCATCCCTCTGTGCATGTCTGTCTCTGTGTTTCAATTTCCCCTTTGTAGAAGGACATCAGTCATATTGGTTTAGGGCCCACGTTTATTACTTCATCTTAACTTGACCACATCTGCAAAGACCCCTATATCCAAATAAGGTCACATTCTGAGGGACCAGAGGTTAGAACTTCAACATATCTTTCTTGGGGGATGTAATTCAACCTATAACGGGATGAAGCCCAGATTACAGAAACAGATGTAGGAGCAAAGACAGAAGGAACCAGGAGGTTAAAAGGCCAGGAATTCTTGGGAAAATGTTAGGAGGCCCTGGACTCACAGCAGTGGTAACTCTTGGAGTTCAAACCAAGTTTACCTAAATCTCTGAGGGTTCAGGAAGCTTTCCTATGAGATTTGGGCTGCATAAGTACAGGGAGAGGCAAGGACATTGCCTCCTGGAAGGGAACACCCTCTTTGATGGAGCTGTAAGAATCCTCATACTCTGGAATGTATTCGCTGTCTGCGGGAAGCCCATTTCACAATGCAATTTGCAAGTAGTTTTAATATTGATGTTAAGGTGCCTTTCCAACTGCCACCAGGAAATATAAACCTAAAATATAATCTTGCATCATGTTACAACAACATCATTAAAGTACAGAGTGGTGAATGGGGGATGTAGGTGATGTGTTTGTACTTACACAAATAGAAGGGAATCTTGAAAAAAGAGAGTTGAAAAACAATTGGTTTTTCTTCAGTGCTATCTAAGGTAGAGGGTGATGATTCTAGATGAACAGTACCAAGTAATTACCCCCAGTGAAAATAGTTAGGTTTATTCAGCTTGTCAGTGCCCCTGCCTCTACTGTCCCCAATGAGTCTCAGATACGCTGCTGATCTCTCCCTGTGTGGCTGGGTTCCCAGAAAAATTCTGACTTGAGGCAGGAATCATTTCAATAGCCCCAGGTTCCCCTCAAACCAGTAAAAAGGACTACTATTTAACTCTCTTTCAGGTTGATCACAAATATAATATCCAAGCTCTGGCTCTGTGTACAAATCTGTGCTGACCACTAATTTTCCTGATTTGTAATTGCTTATCTGTGGGGCTCTTACCCTAATAATGGGTTTTTGCCTTCAGATTTTTGAATTTATGTTCACAGACACACATACCCACACCCCCTTCCCCACTCTTCCCTCTTTTGTAAGCCCATTTGGAAGAACCATGCATCTACTTTGGATTTTATTGGGAGTTCCCATCCAAGTCATCTGTTTAATCCTCTAATCCTGCAGTCAGCTCTGGGATCCAGCCTTGCCCCGGCTATTGCCTTCTTTCTAGTGACCATGGCTATGTGAGTTCCCAGATGCCTCTGGCCTTTTAACTAGATTCTAGGTACTTAACCTAGAGTCCCGGTTGCCACACTAGCCCTTCTGTTGGGATCCCTGTTACTTCCTCTGGGACCCTTCCTTGATCTGAGAACAGAGACTGTCATCTTCTTATATTTGTTCTCTCATCACCTTGCTTTGGCAAGCTGGTCCAGCTCAGAGTCCAGCAAACTTTTTCTGTGAAGGGCTGCTTAGCAAATGTTTAAGCTCTGCAGGCCATATGGTCCCTGCTGCAATCACTCAGCTCTACTGTTGTAGCACATGAGCAACTATAGACTATGTGTAAACCAATGGGCATGACTGTGTACCAATAAATATTTAGTTATAAAAACAGGCAACAGGCTGGATTTAGCTAAAGGGCCATAGACTCCCTGGTCTAATCTATAGCTCGTCTCCTTATTACCTCATTTTCCACTCTTTTTTTTTTTTTTTTTTTTGAGGAAGATTAGCCCTGAGCTAACATCTGCTGCCAGTCCTCCTCTTTTTGCTGAGGAAGATTGGCCCTGAGCTCACATCCATGCCCATCTTCCTGTACTTTATATGTGGGACGCCTGCCACAGCATGGTTTGCCAAGCAGTGCCATGTCCACACCAGGGATCCGAACTGGTGAACCCTGGGCTGCTGAAGCGGAATGTGTGCACTTAACCACTGTGCCACCAGACCTGCCTTGTCATTTTCACTCTTTTACTCCCATTTCCTTATATTGCTGACAGTAAGGCATCATGCCTTAACATCAAATCTTAAGAGACAAATGACCACTGGTTATACCAGTAAAAATTAGTCTGTGAACCTGAGTAACAAGTCTAATTTCAGCCTCCACAGGGTCTTCTTCGAGGAGGCATGTAGATTAAGGTTCCAGACGATTAATACTTGAATGAGATGCCATTTAGGCAGTCTTTGCTGTTCCTTCCCTAGGAATTGGGACCCTGCCTTGACTCTCTTATATAGTCAAGGTGGCAGTCGCCATTAGTTGCCTTACTCTATGCTGTTCCTTCCTATTCCTTGAGTAAGAAGCCTGGCAGCAGTGTGCTTAGGGAGGAGATATCCCTCCCAAGTACAGGGAATGAATTTTTGCCTGAAATTCATATTAGATTATGTCTCAGACCCAGTTCTAGGCAATCGTATCTGGGGAAAGTCTCCTTGCGGCTCCTAAGAAAAGAATTTTTCTCCATGATAAAGAGAGACATGAGGAGAAACCCATGTCCTTCTGTCCCTGCTTTTGATTGTCGTTGTACAAGGATAATATTCTTGTGGTTGTTGTACTCATCTTGGGACCATGAGGGGAGACTGATGAATATTTTAAAGGTGGTAAGAAGGGAAAAAATGGAAAAAGTCAGTTTGATTATGGGGTGCTGCCCCATCCTCTCCGAGGTGTAGAGTATATGCCTCATATTAACCTTTTAAAAATCTGAAAGATTCCAAATTCTGAAACACATCTGGCCTCACGGGTTTTGAATAATGGATCCTGGACATGTATTAAAATTAGTATCCTGCATGGGGTCATCAAATCCCATTTCCAGGGTGAATAGTACCTCCACGCTCCAGGAAAGGCTATTTTCCATATGCTAACAAAGAAGCAAACTTTTTGCACCCAGCACCTCCCCAGAGTCTTCATCTCATGGAGCTCAAGCTTAGAAATGAAAAGACATTACTGGCTACTACCCGTGAGAATTCAGTGGTAGCTTCTCCCTTGGTACACATTTGTTTTTATGAGGAAAACCCCGTCCAAGGGTACAACTAGCTGGGAGTCTCTTTCCATCTTCAAGATACAGCGGTGGAATGCAGTGAAGGAACATGGGGTCAGAGATCAAATCTCCTCTCTACTGACCTTGAGTGCAAATCAGACTGAAAAACGCAATGATAATGTGTGACATCATTCTCCCTGAAGCTTCTCATTTCAACAGATTTCCCTATTTTACCATAAAAATCACTATATCTGCTTGGCCGATAAAAATCTGTTTTGATAAGGCCTATGTACTTTGGGTGGCCCACAGCAAACCTCCAAGGACTGTAAATTGCATCTTGGAAATGCAGGCTTTTTGGAGACGCGTCTGCCTCGGGACTCCAGGGGATTTAAATGCAGAGGGATTTGCAAGGTTTGCATTTTTCATTCATTAAGGCTGTGTTGCTGCCAAACTTCTCTTCCTGTTAGTCATACAGGGAGGAGGGCTCGGCACAGTGGGCTGGTCATAAATTATTGCGCTGCTCAAGGCAGCCCAAATGTAATACCAAGGGGGCCATAGATCTTGGCAAAGGTTTTGTGAATGATTTCTGAGAAATTCAAATGTATTGAAAAATCACATGTTCACAGAGGAATGAAAGACTTAGACTATCTTTAAATTCAGCAGGCCAAGAAGTAAGCTTGTCCTTTATTTAAACCAGTATGAGAAACCCACAATTAGATGACTGTGAAGAGTCTATTTTTGTGGCATTCTATAGATAAATTACTATATCTAAATTATTCCTTAGTCTTGATCTGTGGTTCTTAACCTTTTTTTTTTTTCTGAATCCCTTTGAGAATCGCAAGAAGGCTCTGGACCTTCTGACCAGAAGTTGCCTGCAAATACACACACAGTTGTGTCTACAATTTCAGGAGATTCCTGGGTCCCCTGAGGCTCATACATAACCCTCAGGTTAAGAATCCCTGATCTTTATACTAGAAGCTCCTCGATGGTAATGATTATGTTTAGTCATTATATATAATTATGTCTAATCTGCATAGCATCCCTCCTGTTCATGCCTAATATCCCATTACATACTCAGAGATTCTAGTTAGTGTTTCCTGACACGAACTTACAGTAACAAACTTCCTTTCTATTTTTACAACGTTCTTTTGAAAAATCCAAGGTGTTTACTTGATTAAAAATGCACGTCTCTCTTTTAAGTAAGTTCTGCAATGTATCATTATATTCCCTTTATATAGACAAAGTCGTAAAAAAGAGTCACCTCTTCTCTAGCTCCAGAATTGCCCTGAACCAAATTTATACTTAAGCAAAATTGAAAATGCAATTTCTGCTGCTGAGAATTGCACACCAGCTGTCTAACTTCTGCCTCTTGTGGACTTTAAAAAATCCTCCTTTGTACTTACATCTTCCCCGAGCTAAAGAGTAAAATGTCCCTGAGTCACTGGCTAATTGCCCCGAGGAACTCAAGGGTGGGTTTGGAAAAATTTAATTTTTTTTCCAAATTGTTTTTTTTTTCTTTTGTTATGTTAAGGAGATGCAATCACCAGCCACCCTGAACCAGACCAAGCCTCACCACAAGAGCTCCGCCTATGACCTTTGCCTCATTTTTAATGCTAACATCTCTCCAGTGGGAGCTTAGGTCTTGTTACCACAACCTGCAGTGTATATGGAAGCATGTTTTCCAACTGAGCCTGCACAAGCGAATACCCACCTCTCCTTTTTGAATATTCATTCCCCATCTGAAATAAAAGGTCCCTGCTTCCCTTTGTTTGGACAGCCATGACTTTGGAAATGATTCCGCATGGTCTCCTGTTTGCTGCAAATATACTATACTTTGTGAGATAACTTGATTTTGGTGGAGAATCTGATTTAACTCACCATGAGGTGAACCCACTTTGGTTTCGGAAACACCTGCGAGTGTTCCACTGAGCAATTCCAGGGAGCACCATCCACACCTATTACCATGCGGACCTGAGTCCTCACTCCATTCTGGTAATAACTGCCATTCTTGAGTTCTTACTGTGCTAAGGACATGTATTATCTTCATAGCACCTGGCAAGTTAGATGTTATCTCCGTTATTCACTTGAGGAAAGGAAGGCCAAGAAAGCCATAGTAATCTGCCCAAACTGTAAAACTCGTGAATTGCAGAGTCACAATTTGAACCCAGACTTTTCTGACTTCAAGATCCTGCCCTTTAACTAGCACACTTATCCTCTTCCTCGGTACTTTGCCAGGGAAATCAGAGTAGAGAAATGGATGGGGAAGAGATATTATCCTTCTTCCTATCCCAGAGAAGAATTCCCAGGAGATGTGTCTGAGGAGCTTCAAGGCATTGACACTTCTGTGCATACTGGCCAGAGTTCCCACTGATGTGTGATGTGATGTGGGTGGGATGGAACCTTGTGAAGAACTTTTATTATTGGAGAAGATTTGAAGATAAATTGTTGAAGATTATATAGGGTGGCCCCAGGAAAAAAACTGTAAAGCAGACAGACATTGTCATGGGTCCCCTCGGCTGACTTTCATCCTTTTGTGCCTTGAGTAGCACCACTCTTTTCACAGGTGAAAATGCACCAGTGTGAGGAGTTTGGGTGTTTTCTCACTGACCTATAGGAAAGTGGCAACAGTTTACTACACAGGCTTTTGTTGCCAGGTAGCAAGGGTTGGGGGCACGTGGGAAGAGGAATTCGCAGAGAAGGGTATGGAGGCTGGGAAATTCAGACCCTGATATAGGTGTGTGTGGGACGGGATGGGGATGTGCAGGAGGCACATGTGCAAGCTAGCTAAAAAGGGACCTATTTCTCTTTTCTTGGGTCTGATTGGGCTAGGAGGTGCCCCTGGGGACATCTGGCTTGAGAAGGATTTATCCTCCAGTCTGAGAGCGCTGACCATATCATCTAGGTCTCCCAGCTCTGCTCCCTGAGCCTCTAATTGGCCTGTTCCCTGGGAAAACCAAGAGGTTGTGGGCAGCAACAGAATCTGGACTAGTGAGTGAAGAAGGTGAAGAAGAAGAAACAGGTACTATTCAGTTCTATAATTCCAAGCTAGACCTTAGAGAATGGAAATACATTACCCTGGAGTTTATGCCTTAACAAAATGGGACTAAAAGAGAGTTACCTGGCTGGAGCCAAGGTTGGCAGAGTGTGCAGGATGGAGGGGAAGGAAGAGGAGGGACGTTGTGTTGGAACATTCTGCGCAGAAACGTCCAGGATAGAAGCATGGGAGCCTAGGGCAAGCCTCTCCATAACCCCACGTCACCCCTGGAGAGGGGCCAAAGTCTCCTAGAAACTGTGCACACTGCCCCAAATGGACTTCTCCTCCTTGTCAGCAGGTCAGGCCATTTGGGAGCACTATCCTTCTGTGTGCAGAAGCCTCGTGCCTGATCCATGATGGGCATTGGTGGTATGGAAAGAAAAGCCTCGGCAGAATTTGGATGAGACTGCATGGTGGGCCATCCACCCTCACTGTAACGGAAACTACTAAATTACTTCATAGAGTCAAAATGCCCCAAGGGTAATTGGCAACTTTAAAAAACTTAACATGGAGAATCTTTCCTGATTCTTACCTAAAACGACATTTTGATTGGGGTTAAAAAATTAAGCTAGTCCATACCATTGCCCAGAGGGTGCTACAAAGTCACAGGATACTAGAGTCTGTTGTTGGAGGTCCCCAGATGTGAAAAAAGTCACAAACAAACTATAATTTTTTGGACTATGTGTAAAGCCTTAATGCAGAGATTGTCCTGCAAGGCCATCAAGTGATTCAGTGTGGAAGATGAACAAACAATCCTGGTTATCCAAATTCTGGTCTCCTAATACTTCTTTTTCTGCATGTGAGCACTAGCCTATGCCCACTCTTATCCCTCTAGACAAGTATTCTCATCTCTGGACAGGATCACAAGTAACTGAAGGGAAAGTACAAGAACAGTAACCTGAATTTCGTATTCAAGGCAAGGCAGGGCTAGAGTCCTGGAAGGTGGGAAAAGTTAGAAAGTATCCTTCTTTTTCCAAGGGACAAAGAAGGAATATTCTAGCATTATTTCTCTTCTTTACCCTTCTACAATTTTCTCCTCATTTCCATTAAAAAAACACACTTGTTCAATATCTTCTGTGCTTAAGATGTGCCAAGCATCACTAAAAGTCCGAGGATGGACATGCCATGGTTCCCTTACTGGGGCGTGTTCTAGTAGGGGAATATGACAAGTGTTAAACACAAAAATGTATGGTACAAGGCCCATTTGGTAAATACAAAGATGGTGCTTGAGAGGCTCAAATGGGGAAATGTGCCCCTGTTGGGAAGGATCAGGAAAGGCATCTTGGAGAAAGTAACATTTGAAATGGTCGTTGAGAAATGAATAACATTTAATTAGTGGGAGGAAGATTGAGGGTTGGGTGAGTGTGTGCCAGGAGGAAGAAGCAGCTTGAGCAAAGGCCCAAGGACAGAGTGGCCTGGGGGATGACTGAGAAATAGCTGGGAGGTTAGGGGGATTGAAGAATATGGTGTGTATAGAATAGGACCCCTGAGGCAATAGTGTGCCATAATCTGCTCTTTCAACATCACTAACATAGCCTGCCCCCATAGCAGGTGCCTTAAGAGCCAGTAATTGGGCAGAATATAGACCAAGTGATAAAGAGCAGACGGCAGGATTTTCTAGACTCACCTGCATTTCCGCTTCCCCCCCCATTTGTATTCCCCCCTCCTTAAATTTCCAACTCTTACGGGAAGCAAGCTTGGCCTTCCATACTAGTAAAGAAGTCTCTATCCATTCTGCTTTGGAAAATACAGCGTTGGATTTTTAAATACACAGCCAAACTTTCCTTAATAATAAGTAAAAGACAGCTTTATGTAACTTTTGCTTTGAATGTAAATCTCAAGTTAACATTTCAGTTTCTCAGAATTACTATGGCTATAGCTACGTGCTCTGATGCTAAGCAAGACAGGACTTACCAGCTATTCAACAATCCTAAGCAAGTAGCATGTCTGAACAAAGAATATTTTGACTGCTTTACATAAAAATTTTTAAAAATTTTGTGACATATATTATTTAATGAAATATTTTGCGGGGGAAACTACACCATACAATTCCTCTGGAATTTGGGGAAGTCTATGGCTGCCTTGACTCCAACGGGTTTTCTTGGCATCATTCCATTCCTAGGTAGAGATTGTTCATGAAAAGATTCAGTCTCTTTATTTGGAAGAAACCATAGCAGTAGAAAGGTTCACCAAGTCAAAACCCAATAATGTTAGATCAGATTTCGACAAATGTTCATAGGAGGACACCTATATAAGCAGGCCCTTCACGCCTTGGGAATGAAAGTGAAACGTGATAGAGTCAGGGAAAGAATACATCTAGAAAAACCTCCCAGCTCATAAAATTCCCCACATAGTATTAGAAATTCATTGAAAGCTCTAAAATGCAGATATGTTTGAAGAGTTGAACCCATTTGTCGTTCAAGTGGTGCAAATTACTTTCTTCGGATACTGTTTTACTCTCATTTCACAGGTTGAGCCCAGGCATATGGAAGCATTGGAAGTATTGGTAAGAGGTTGGTGGTGGGAAGAGAAGGGTTCATTTTTAAGCAAGGGACTTTGCCTTTCTACTGTTATTAGTTGGGTTTCTTCTTGTACAGGGGAGTAGACACTAATATAATCACATGGTCTTTATGACATCGAATGGGAGACTACCTCAGGGTTCTAGAAGACTCCAGGAGCTGGAGGGCAGCTCTGTTACAGGGTATATTGCAGGTTCTGGGTGGTAGGAGAGGGAGGTTGGGAGATGGGAAGGTTGTAAACCCAACATCACCTACTTCAAAATGTTGCCCAAGGACCTGGTGGTGGGAATCGCTCCTTGACATTGATAAAAACCTGAAAACTGCTTGTGACTCACTCAGTGTCTGAATGGCTTAAAATAAATACTGTAGAGCTGTTTTGAATTTTTCCCCTTCCTGTAGTGAATTACAGGGATCTGGTAGACAAGATGGTTACTTTGGAGTGAAACAGTCTCTGGTCCTTATCCTAGTTCTGTCACTAATGTGCTATGTGATGCTGAGCATATTCCTTAACCTCCCTGAGTGCCCTTTTTTGCCCCCATGTATAATAGAAGAGGTAGTAATTCTATAATGATAGTCTTTCAGGGTTAATGTGAGAACTAAATAAAATAGCGTATGTTAAAAAAGCTCAGCAGGATACTTTCAGTCAATACTTTTCTTATATTTCTTAATATTCTTATATATATATACTCATGATATTCTTAAATATATTTCTTTCCCATAATGCTCCATGCCATTTTGGAATTCCGGAAGGACAGTCTCACAGTGAAGAACAGGCAGGACAGTGGGGTTATTCACGATAGGGTCCTCCAGGTCTTCTCAGCTGCAGCCTGCACCTCCAGGGCCCTGAAGCTGACTCACTCTCTCAGGAGACCTGGGAGCAGAAGAAATGGACTTTGGTTCACAGCCAACTAGAGCAGAGCTTTTCCAGAGCTGTCCTAAGCCCAAGGCGTTTCCCTGGAACGGGACCAGCCATGAATGAAGAGGCCCGACTTCGTTGCGTTTGGCTTGCGTTGGAGTTTCCAAAGAACTCTGCCAGGATCCCGCCAGACATGAGATGCTGTTCCCTTTTTCCACAAAGCTGTTTATGTTAATTAATCAAGGCATTTTGGAGCAAGAATGCTTCATGTAGAGCATATTTCCCACAAACATTCCAGGCCGTAACCCATCTTCCAAGCTGAAAATATTTTATATGTTCTAACCCCTAAAGCTTTATAAATTACCATTCAAGCCAGAAGCAGTGATGGTTTGAACATGTTCCTTAATTGAATGTCATTTGAGATGAAAAAAAATCAATAGTTATCCTAGCAGCCATCGAATACATTATAGAACTAACTCTAGCCTCTCTAATTTGCATGGTTAAAAGCACTTTCAGAAACCATAGTTCTAAAGAGAAAAAAATAATTGGGGAGTTACTATGTGTGTGTTGATTCATTTTGTGCATTTTTCTTTGGGACAGTCAAAGTTTGATATTTTTACTAGATGGGTCAATTCCTTTATGTTATGGGAAATGGCTTTGCAAAATGTAGTTCATCTGACACAGCATGAGAGTGTAAACCTTGTTAATGGCACATCTAAGCTTAACCCAGCTCCCCGACAAAAAGGAAGATCGATTCCTGGGCCATCATGACAAGCAGTGGAGTTTCAGGGGGAGGAGCGAGGAGGTTAAGATTTTTTCCTATTGCTTGGAGTACCCTTTGGGAGGGAAAGGGAACTTATTTTGCTCTTCAGATTGTGCTTTCAATTTTGTTTTCCCCCTTTTTATTTCCCCGTGTAGCTGGTTCAAAGAGAGGTGGGACTGAGGTAGCCCGTCAGTTGGCAGGGGCCCTTGGACCTTTGGAAGTCCTAGAGCGAACTGAATAGGGCTCTGGGAAAGGGAAGCGCTGGCCAACTGTTCTTGCTTTTGTGTGGAAGTGCTCTTTCCTTGAATTTCTTGTCTCCTCCTGCCTCTGGAAGTGTAGGACGCTGGGGATAAGGTCTGATGTGGGTCTGTAATAGTGATTCTAAAATGTGTTTCCCAGTCCAGCTGTATCAGCATCACCAGAGAACTTTAAGAAACCCGAATTCTCAGGCCCCACCCCAGATCTACTGAATCAAACAGTTTGTGGGTGGAGCCCAGTAATCCATGTTTTAACAAGCCCTCAAGGCGGTGCTCAAGCAGGTTAGAGTGGAGAACCTGGCCTAGGAAAGTCCAGCCCACTTCTAGGCCACGCCTTAATTAAGCTACAGGGGCTATTCCTACCCAGCTCAACAGAGCAGGAGAGATTTGGTGTCAGAACCTCAGTGGGTAACAAAGCACGTGTGCATGGGATGGCTCTGTACATGCCCTGTGGGGACCTGCAGCAGCAGTATCTGGCTGAAGAATCTGGATTTTGACTCAATTTGCTTCTTGAAGGCACAATTTAGACACTAGCCCTGTCTTCCAAATATATTTTCTATACTAGCAGTTGGGCACTCTGAGCCCTATTTCTGGTTTAACCACTGCTTCATTGAAAGATCTTATATAAGCCATACTCCACGCATTAGATTGGGAGTGCTTCCAGCCAAGGCAAGTGTAAGTCCAACAATCAGGTTGATGCTTGAGGCGGAGGCCATTTGCTGCTTCTCCTGGGTCTCCAATGCCCTCATGTTGCCGCTTGTATACTGAGAGCTCTTTTGACGGAGTGTCTCTCTCAGTACTTTTTTCCCAAGTTAATTGGTTATTGTGTTCATCCCAGCTTGCCCTTGAAATTAACTGGTTCTGGTCGGTGGACTGAAGTGTGAAAATTTTGAGTCCTAATTCAGCCCAGTGGGTGAAAGTTTCTGGGCACTGGACCCATTCAGATTTCTCAGTCTTGTGACTTTCCACCATCTAATATTTATGTGGGGCTGAAAAGTCATCATGTGAAGGGTTGTATGTACAAACAGCTCTTTGTTATAGATGTTAGTGCAGTAGGAAGAATGTAGGTTTATAAACGAGAAAGACCTGGGTTTGAATCCAGATTCTAGCACTTACTAGTCCAGTGGCCTTGAGCAAGTTGCTTAGTTTTAGTTTTCTCAACTTGATATAGGAATGACAATTTCTACTTTCTAAATTAGAGCTAGTATAACCAATGTTTAATGGTAATTTTTACTGTTGGTATTAATAAAGTGATAGATCCAAGCTTTTTGGAAGTTGAAAAGTATTTTCCGTTTGGTTTGGAATGGATCATGTATCTTGTGGTTGTTTTCCCACTTTGGTTTTATGTTTGCAATGCTATGTTTTGGGGCTAATTATTAATATTATTCT
The DNA here is from genome assembly GCF_037783145.1 of Equus przewalskii. Taxonomy (NCBI): domain Eukaryota; kingdom Metazoa; phylum Chordata; class Mammalia; order Perissodactyla; family Equidae; genus Equus; species Equus przewalskii. The sequence goes on from NC_091832.1 coordinate 88,598,952, forward strand.
TTAGTCAATGAGCACGTACATTGACAGGGGCTTGAAAGTTACTGGATATAAGGAAAAGGCCAGAATAAAATGTAACATCCCCCGTAAGTAGCTGACAAGGTATAAGTCTGGATAACTGAGCCAAAAGGTTTTGCTATTTTTAATCATGCTTTTAAAGAGAAGGAGTGTTTCTCCTTCGTTTCCCTCTGCTGTTGGTTTTATTGGGAGAGGTGTGCCTTACAGAGGTAAGTGAGGTCGAAGAGCCTCAGTTCTGGCACCTACCAGCTGTATGGCCTGGGGCAAGTTGCTTAACCTCTGAGACTTTTTTCATCATCTATAAAAATAGACTAATACCTAGTTTTCAGTGGTGGTGTAAGGTTAGAGATTCCAGGTAATCCCAATTATCGGCCTTAGATAATCCAAAGAGAATGAATTTCTCTTTGACTTTGGAGGCATTCTTTTTTTCCTACAGATTTATCTTCCTAATTCTTTGCTTAGGCTGAGATGAAAATTCCCTTACATTATGGAACTTATTCTCCTGTATCGTGGGAATACATCTGGGTGGAAGAAGTCTGCCAAGGAGACATGCAAGCCTTTTGCAGATAATTGAGAGTTGGCTGTCAAATGGTGGTCAGTTCAAAGGTCACAGGCTATTGGAAATACCATCAGTGCTCGTTTATGTGCCAGCTGGTGCTCCATCTGTGTGCCAGATGGAGGGTGAGCAGAGTGATGTCAAGCGGGCAAATGAGAAGTGAGTCTGTGTTCAGACAATCAGGCAGGCCTAGATGGGGCCAGAGAGGACACCCTCCACGTTGAACGTGGCCGGTTCTCATAAAGCAACACAAATGACTACTCCAGGGATACCCTGGGAAAAATGCAAGGGGGCGCTGCAGCTCATTTTTCTCCTGCAAAATAATGATATAGTGTGTACCTCACATTATTATCCTAAGGATTAAAAGAGATGGCTATATGAAGCCAGCCCATAATAGACTACTTTATAAAGGAGTCTCTTTAAATCCTTATTGCCCTTGAATATTTTTCATGATTCTGTTTCCCTGTTCTCTCCCAGAAAAGCAACATTTCCAATCTGTAAGGCATAAAAATAGATTATTTCCACCTGATATGTCATACTATGACCTGCCAGAAAGAAAATGTCTTCACTTCTTGAGGAAAGTCGCTAATTCTTTCTCTTCTTCTTGCTCCAGAATAGACCTATAACCCAGTCCTTTCAGTCCAGGCATGCGAGGCACTGCTGGGTTCGGACAGGAATGCAGAAAAGCTCCTAAGGTTTTTGGGCCCTCCTTTTGCACAGATGTTGAAACAAGAGAGGGTAGGACCTGGACCTCTGGGAGCATCCTCACACCTGTTTTTGATTTCAAATTCTAAGTTATCTGGTCTCCTTTTCTTGAGAATCTTGTTGAGGGTAATTTGTACTTGTTCTTTTTTTTCTTGAAATATGGTAAATCAATATTTTCCTTGATGGTTATTTTATCTATCCCCATATTTCAATGAATGCCAAATTAACTTGTTTATTCATACTTTTTGTTCTTTTATGCAAAATAGAGACTATGTGAGTTGAAATAGAGACTATTGAACTGACTTATGAAACGGCCGCTTGACGATGTAGAGAGAAATTATGCATGCTCTCCAGTTCAACAGGCCTAGGTTCAATAGACTCAAAAGAGTCAGTTGAATGCCAGCTGTGTGACTTCAGACAAATCACCTAACCTCTCTGGCCTTCAATTTCCCTATCTATAAAAGGAGAATAATGATGCTTATTTCATAGAATTATTGTGTAGGTTAAAGATAATACTGTATTAAGGGACTTTGCACAAGGTAAGTAATAAACAAAGTATAGCTATGGTTAGATTCTAACACTAGAAACTGTAACGTTTGTCTGAAAGTTTAACAGAAGTTAGGCTCTGCACAATTACCCTCTGAGGCACTATTGTTCTTTTGTTGTAGACAAAGGAACAGAAGCTCAGGGGGTCAAGTCACATGTTCAGAATTGTGCATCTAGAGAATGAAAGAACCAGGAGTTAGCCCAGATTTTTTGACCCCAAATTTAGGGATCCTGTTACTCCATACCAGCCACTCTCTCATGATGAAAACCTGATTCTTTGTGGTATCATGGGACCAAAAATTGTGAACGCCAAAAACACACACTTTACCTATTCCTCTTTAAAGCACTAATTGCCTTCTGCCTTGCAGTATGATTACGTATGCATATGTAATAGTTTTTCTTTTAGCCTATGGAAAAGAAAAACAAAATCAAAGCAGAGCCTGAGTCTGGGCATCCTTGTCTTCTCCACAGTATCAGCGTAGGGCGGCCCTGGAGCCAGTGGGTACTCAACATATGTTCGTGGAATAAATATAGAGCCGAGTGGTAAGGGTTTATATCCAGCTTTGTGTAATAGTTACGCCAGCATGCCATCCCACTTCTCTTTTATGTCTCCCAGAGTTGAAGCTTTATAAACAACTTTTTACACCTGTGTCTATTCTAAAACGCTTGAAGTGGTTCAATGCTCAAATTAATCTGTACCTGACTTCGCTGACTCACGTGGAGAGGTCAACAAGTTCACAGGTTGATGAGGACACAGGACAGGCATTATATAATCTATCGAGAGGCAAGCATGGGCATAGCCAAAAATTTGTATGCAAATGAAACGTCGTTTAAGTCAGTCAATTAACAAAAGTAGATGTTGCAATCGTTTCCAAGCAATACTCTGAAAAAGATTCATGTAGTCGAGGGACTTATCAGACACCCAAATCTGAAAGCATTCATCTGCTAGGCTAAGTTATCCTGTGGGCTCTTCGTCCCACCTCGCCTTGCCCATGAGCAGCTCTGCTCTTTAAGCAGCTTTAAGCTATAAGTGATTCTACACGTACAGTTATGGGGTTGCTTCTGGTCTGTTTTATGCTGTATGGACCTGCCCCCGTTGAGAAAGGAGTTAGTCTCAGAATTTACTTAGTGACTCCCGGAGAATAACACCAGTCAGACATATTCAACATGCCGAGCATTCGGTGCAGTGTAAGGGAAAATTCATACTGACAACTAAGTCTTAGCGGATGTGTTTTCAGAACTAACCAACTCGAGGAATAAGTTAGGGACTAAAGGAATAAATTAGGGGCTCAGATGAGTTTCCACTGAGGTAGGGAGCAGTGGTGGGAAGGGTCACATGCTTGGGACTCTGGAGTCATCATTTTCCTCTTTCAGTGTAGTGACTGCTTTTTGGCTCTGCACTATTGTATAAGTTTATTGTACTCCCTTGTGGCTCGGTTGGTTCATTTAGAACAGTGGTTCTCAACTGGGGATCATTTTGCCCCCTAAAGGACACATGACAATGTCTGGAGACATTTTTGGTTGTCACAACTGGAGGAAGGGAAGGTGGTGCTGCTGGCGTCTGGTGGGTAGAGGTCAGAGATGCTGCGAACATCCTCCATTCTGTGCATTCTGTTCCCTCACCAAAGAATCATCCAGCTCAAAATGGCAATAGTGTCAAGGCTGAGAAACCCTGATTTAGAGAGACATTGATAACATCCCGAATCTACCCCCTGGAATGGAATGTTAGGCAATTTACTTTTTTAGAATGCTGTGAACTCCTTGGATAAAAGATGCTGTGTAAGTTTAAAAAAAAAAAAAATCATGTTGCCACATGTCCCCAGGCCTCAGTGAAGCTTGCTGACAGGGTCTGACTCAGCTCTTTCCCACATTTTAAAGGGTTATATTTGCTCTTGTTAGGGTTTTTCTTTTTTTAAAGCTTGTTTATCTTCCTAAAGTACTTTGAATTTTAAAGGTTTGGTCCTGAACTATCTAGTTACCTAAGTCATTTCTGGCATAGTTATCAAGATTCTTAAAGAGAACTTTTCAAACTGGTCTTTGTTCTAGACTAAAGGATTACCTATTTTCCTGAGGTCAAGGAACCAGGTGAGGCTTTAACAGTGATCCCATTGCTGGCTGACCTGACAGCTTGCCCACAAGCGAAAAAGAGTGAAGTTAGAAAGAGCAGACTGAGTCTTTCACTGGCTCTTCTCTTCCTTTTGCTCCTGGAAAATTCTCTTCAGCAGCCCCTTGGGATTCACCCAGAGAATGACAAAGAAGGGAAAAAACAATTTCCAAAGTAGACACTCACAAGAATCGTATTTATTTTTTCTGGAACCATCTAGGAAAAAAGAAAACAATCACACAGACAAGACAATTTTAAGCCCAGCCCGCTTCTGATTTAAGTCCTTTCCTTTCTGCTAGCCTGTCAAAACTCAACTGCATCATATCACGTTGGTCTGAACACTAGATTGGTGCCGGAGGTATTTTTGGAACTCTTGTGACTTTGGCCGACTCTAGAAAATATCAAATGTGTCAGAAATCTGGGAGGCCAGGGGAATGAAGAAATGGAGTTTATTTTCATGGAAAGTTGGTTGTGTACTTAGGTTGCTGAGAAAATTTTCCCTATGAAAAGATGATTTAACTAAGGCTGAAGATTAGGGGGACAAAATGAAACCACTGAAGGTCAGACAAAGGAATAGAATTTCTCCCTAAGAAAATTTACTTTGGCATAGAAACCTCTACCCCATTATCCAAGGAAGAGCATTCTACCAGCCCTGTTAATAATATTTCATATTTGGTCAATGAATTCCTTTAGTGGATGGCAAGAATCATTAAAGATATTGCGAGCTGGAGGGTACCGCTGGAAAGCATTGAAGGAAGATCCAAGGAGACTGCTCTGAGAGTGGGGAAGTGAGAGCTAGAGAAATAGGCTACCTCTGGTTGTTGTAAACTGCAGTATTGCTCTCTGCCTCACATTTGACATCTCCGGGATAGACATTCTCTAGTTTTCTTCTTTCCATTGTTTGAAGGGCATTATGGGAATACAGTTGGCTCATGGTGATGACATTAGCATTATGAATAATGCTTGGGGGCTAGACCTAGGATGCTGAGAACTGACTATTGGTTTCCCAGAACATTTTGCACAATAACGTCTGGGATGCCAGGTCAGCAGAGTGGCTTCAGAGGAAATGCAGGCGGCAGAAATCCATTGGAAGTAGATGTTAAAAACTAGATATTTAAACAGAGAATTTTGCAATAGTTTCTTTGTTTTGTTTGCACTGTGGTATGGTGGTGCTTACCTTCCCATAATTTTGTTATTCTTTATTCATCGAATTATATAGCTTGAAAAAATATTCCTTTGCCGCTACTTAAGTGTGACCTCTCGGCTTCCTATGATTCCTGTAATCAGTCACGGGATTGGCGGAAATTCATGACTTATCACGAAATCAGCAGCATCTATGTGCTTTTTTTAGGTTTTTCTCTTCCATGTAGACTGGAATTACATTAAAGAAGAAAGTAGCGCTATCTGGTGGGTAGAACATTAAGGTAAGAATGAGGTTTCCCTTGCAGGATAGAGGTGTAAGCAGGGAGATTTGACTCTTGTAGGAGAAGAGCAAAGAGATGTTGTGGTTCAAGAGTATTGGTTATAGCTACAGTGGGGAAAGAAAGCCTGCTAATGCTGGGATTTTTTTTAATAACGTTAAAAAAAATTGCTGCTAACAAATTATGATGCAAAGTGGTATAGAGTGGTATAGTTGGCAAGTGTTATCTTAAAGGGCCCGATAGTAAATATCTTAGGCTGTAGGCTGTACGGTCTCTGTAGCAACTACTCAATTCTGCCGTTTTAGTGTGAATGCAGCATCGACAGACAGTAAGGAAACGAATGGGTGTGGCTGTGTTCCAGTGAAGCTTTATTTATGCACACTGCAATTTGAATTTCATGTAATTTTCACGTCACAAAAATGGCATTCGTTTGATTTTTGTCAACCACTTAAAGACGTAAAAATCATTCTTGGTTTTCATACCGTGAGGTGGCACAGCAGACTTGGCATGTGGTCTGTAGTCTGCAGACCCCTGGTTTAGAGGAAAGCACGGAGATTTTGGAATTAGATAGACTCAGGTTAAAAATCTGGCCTCACCGACGTCTAACAGACTGCTTGATCTGCCTGGGGGCACAAATCACTTTTCTAAGCTTCAGTTTCCTTGTCTGGAAAATGGGGATAGTAAAGTCTCCCAACCATGGTTATTCTGAGTATTAAAAAAGACAACATAAGTAAAATGCCTAGTACTCTGTCTGTTCTCCCTTAATAAATGGTAACAAGATACTAAAGACTATTATCATTAACTCCCCATACCAAATTTCAGAGTCACCCACATTTGCAATATGAACACACCATTGTACATTTGTTTGAAAGGTAGCATTAGATCAGACTTTCTCAAGCTGGTCACTTTAGTTTTATTCCACAAGGATTGTCTTCATCCAAATACATTTCTGTAGTCTCTGCTGGAGTCTACAGATCCAGACTTAATATGCATGAACCCTGTCTGTATATCCTTTCCCACACGAACAGATAAATTAATATTCAAAGCATGTTTTCCCTGAACCGCCTTACATGGCTCCAGGGAGAAATCTGTCAGGTTCAAATTGCAAGTTAAACCTGAGATTTGCTGTGTTCCTGGTTTGTCCTTCTCATCAGACTTGGGAGGACAAGAGTCTTTGGTTTCACTTTAGCCCCTTATGTCTGTGACAAAGCAAGAGGTAACCATGAGAATATTGTTTGCATAGCTTTAGCTAGATGGTGTAAACAAGCACTTATAAGAAATTTTATTTAGAATAAGTCGTCACATCTAATTCTTCAAAATACAAGCATTTCTCCAACCCCATAATCTGTGAAAATAGTTTCTCAAGAGAGCTTCCAGCCTCCAAATCTATGTTCGGCTGAACTAGAGACTTAATTAGACTTTCCATTTGAAAGAAATAACTCTGATTCTCCATCTCTTATTCTGACAATTCCAAATCAAATTTTGAAGAACAGTAGGATCTATGGAGCCAGGACTAGGGTGCATCTACTGAGAAATTTGTTTTGCATACAAAATTTATGGGGTGCCAAAAAACTCAGTAATCAAGATAAATGATATTTTAATGAAATATTTAAAAACAATTAAAATCCATAGTAAACAAAATTTTAAATAAAGACAGGATCAGTAACAGTGCTGGCCAAGCCATATTGGAGCTTAAGGCAAAAGAAAAAAATCAGTAATAGTGATCCAACAGATCTTATTTAGGCTCCTTTATAGCTATTTCTCCCTGGGAGGCTGTGCCTAGAATTATTACTGTAATTAAAAACTTGACTTAGAAACTGAGCTGGTTCTGTTGCGCTTTCCCCCCTTCACTGCTTATTCTTTCTTTCCACGTTCTCTACTTTGACTATTCCTTTCCCTCCCTTTCTTCTGTTATCACTCACTCACATTTCTTTCTGCTACTTTCTTTCTGTCCATCAGCTTTGATCCATCTACTTTTCCCCAGATTTTGCAAGGAAAAGGGTCAAAGAGCCCTCTCCTTTATAATAACTCAGTGGTTTCCTATAAGTCAGTATTAACTCTAAGGCTGAAATGCCTTTTGTTGATGGTGGTTTATGTCCTCTTGGCTTGAAGCTGACATGGTGACCTCTTTAACAGTTCTCATGATTCCCTGGGGTATGGAAGTCTCCAGTCTGGGAAACATGGCGCTACGTGAAAGCTGATAAATCACAATATGGTGGAGGGATTTCCCTTCATTCTATCAGTGGCAATCTTGGAGTAAGTGTTGATGAATGTAATGGGCCACTCTTCTGTGATGGCTGACAGTCACCAACACATTCCTAAGAGGAAGTTTTGCAAACCAAATATTTAAAGTAAGCACCGTTGGGATGTGTAGGACTATTAATGTGGCAGCATCTGGCATTTATAATCTGAACAAAAGCTCTCTTCCTCTTTCTTAATCTTTATCCCAGATGGGAGCATGGCTCAGTACCAAGTAAGTTCTCAGTTTTTCTTCCCAGGGAAAGCTAAGCCAGAAGCACAGACTGCCACAGGGAGTGACCATGGGAATAGGGGTCAGAGCTCTCATATATTCCATGCAATAGATAGAGCACCACGGGCACATCATCTCTGATGAGCAATTTTAAATGCAAGCAGTTACATTAGCACTGATTAAATCCAGCCCTGTGGTTCTGTAGCAGATAATCTGGCAGAATCATGATCTGGGGATTTTTTTTTACTACTATCCAGTGTTTAAAAATGTATTTGGCTCCTCTGATGCCCAAAAGTATATATATGTGTGTTATAGTTCCTTTAGTCCAGAAGTTTAAGCTCTAAAACAGTAAAATAAACATATCGTATGTTTATTCACATATTGTCCAAACACGCACCAAGTGTTTTTTGTGGTTGGTTTGAAGTTTTGATTCTGGTTTTCTGTATTTATTTATTTTTCTTTTAAGAAAAAATATGAGTATCCTCTGCTGGGACAGGGTGGGAGTTGGGGAAGGTAGCTGTTTCCCGATGATGGGAGAAACCGAATTTAGTTCCTTCAGACTTGGAAAGCTTCCTGCATTAAGGAGAATTAGAGATGAGCTTGAACAAGACAGAAAAACGGAATTCTCTGAGGAGCTGAGGGGAACCCTTTTCTGGCCAGGGGAGAACTAGTGGCTTTCTGAGGTAAATCCAAGGGAGGGACAGAGCAGGGTTCTCAACCTTTTGCATGCATCAGAATCACCTGGAGGGCTTGCTAAAACTTGCATCGCTGGTCCCCACCCTCAGAGTTTCTGATTCAGCAGGTCCAAGTGAGACTTGAGTGCGGGCATTTTAAACAAGATTCCAGATGATACGAGGCTGCTGGTCCAGAGACGACGCTCTGAGAACTACTGCTATTGAGTAGTAGTAGTTTCTTACCTTTACTGGGTAATGGACTCCTTGGGAATCCAAAGAAAGCTGTTTGATTCTGCCTGGAAAACTACGCAAACAAAAATGTGAAATTTTGGATCTAGCTTCAGGATCCAGATTAATCCACATTTTTTCGTGTTGCTCAGTTTGAGACGGCTTACACTATCCCCACCTCCTTGATTCTTTGCTTAGGGACTTCATTTATTCCACCAAACCTTGTAAGATGTCATGGGATTCTGACTTCAGGGATAACTTAATTAAGGCAGCTGTATTTTACTAACATTCTTGAAGATGGAAAAGGTTTTGTAGAAAAAAATCATTAAAAAACCCCAAATATTTAAAACTCTGTGTAAATGTTTTAACAGAGTTTGTTCTGGCACACTGTAGGTACTCAATTCACTTTTTTTTTTAATGATTGGTACCTGAGCTAACAACTGTTGCCAATCTTCTTTTTTGCTTATTCTTCTCCCCAAAGCATCCCCAGCACATAGTTGTATATTGTTGTTCTGAGTGCCTCTGGTTGTGCTATGTGGGATGCCACCTCAGCATGGCCTGATGAGTGGTGCCCTGTCCGCGCCCAGGATCCGAACCAGCGAAACCCCTGGCCAATGAAGAAGACTTGAATTTAACCACTAGGCCACAGGGCCGGCCCCTCAACTCATTTTTTTTTTTTTTTTAAATTTTATTTTTTCCTTTTTCTCCCCAAAGCCCCTCGGTACATAGTTGTATATTCTTCGTTGTGGGTCCTTCTAGTTGTGGCATGTGGGACACTGCCTCAGCATGGTCTGATGAGAAGTGCCATGTCCGCACCCAGGATTCGAACTGACAAAACACTGGGCCGCCTGCAGTGGAGCGCGCGAACTTAACCACTCGGCCACGGGGCCAGCCCCCCCCCCACTTCATTTTTAAATGAGTCAAATAAAACTATAACCTTCCTCTAAAGAAGGTTGACGTTGAGTTAAAGGATGAAGGGAAGCTGCAGCATTCATAAAATATGTTGAATACATACATTTTAAGTGTTGTGTGCAAGTGTCAAGCAATTGATTCTTAAGGAGAGGCGATCTCCAGCAAGTAAGTAAATAAAGAAACGCTAATTCTCTCTGAATTTTGTCAATCATGGACTATGGTGTAAGATGACAGCACAGCAAACTGCAAAAGACTTAATCTTGAATTCAGGGACTTATATTTACTGGCTGTGTTGCCCTGCAAAAGCTATCACCATCTAGAACCCCAGCTTCCTTCTCTGTAAAATGAGGATATTACCTATCTTACAGGTCCTTGTGAAGATAAGATATACACGGTAACTTGCCTGGCGTATGGGAGCCACGCAATACAGACCCTGGGGAGTAACCTTTCCACGGCTCCGTACTGCCCCTTTCATCCTATCAGGTGGTTCTTCCCCCAGACTTGGATGGTTTCCTCACTTGCAAGTGCTCATCAGAACTCTGCCAAATTTTCAAAGGGAGTCGACTTTCTGCAGGTCTCGGGAATTCTCTCTCCATGCAGCTGTTCTCTCTCTGGTACTCGGGCCTGTGAACTGTAGCCACATCACTTTCCTGCGGCTTTTGTACATCTCCTCAACGCAGAGCGTCTCCTGGGCTCTGCTTGAGGTCCTGCTCTGCTCTGCTGGCTGGAAACTCTCCCAAAGCAGTAAGGGGAGCCAAGTGTGGGGCTCACCTCATTTGTTTCCTGGCTCTCGGGCATCACTATCATTCAACGCCTGACGTTTAGTGTTTTGGAACTGTTGTTTCATACATTTTGTCCATCTTTTGGATCGTTGTTGTTTCAAGCAGTAGAATAAATCTGGTCTCTGTAACTCCATCTTGGCTGGAAGTGAAGATTCATCATTTTTTTAACTTATTTTTTTCTTTTGTATTTTGAAATCTATCATACATAAATAAGAGCATTTAAATTATATAAGTACTTTTTAAAATAATAAAACAGACACCCTCTCATATCAACCAAGTTTTAAATTAGAACATTGAGAGAGTCTTAGAATTGTCCTCTGTGCCTCTCCCTAATTCTATTCCCTTCCTTTCTCCCCAGAGAAAACAATTCCCCTGAATTGTATGTCTATCATTCACTTTTTTTCTTTGTATTTTTGCCACCAATGTGTACATGCTTAAATAGTATCTTTTTAGTCTTGCTCGCTTTTGTATTTTCTGGTGTATGTATACTTTTATGACTTGCTCCTTTATCCTACACTATGTTTGTGATATTCATCATGTAGGTGTTGTTCCTTCCTTTTCATTGCTCGTTAGTATGCACATCTTATCTGTCCATTCTGCTGTTTATAGACTTCGGGGTAGTTTTAAGTTTGGAGCTATTGTGAACAATGCTACTATTGATAATTTTATTCTTATACTGTCCCCAGGAGCCTCTGTGAATGAATTGATCTAGCGTGTATATGTTGGAGTGAAATCAGTGACACTGCAGTGTGCGTACAAGTTTAAATTTACTATTGATGAAAACATGTTTTTCAAAACCGTCGTGCCAGTTTATACCCCTATAAAGTGCATGAGAATTCCCATTGATTCACTTCTTCTTTGACACTTGCTGTTGCCAGACTTTAAATTTTGCAAAACTCGTGGGTGCGTAATGGTATCTTATTATGGTTTCAGTTACATTTCCCTAATTATCAGTGAAGTCGTGTTTTTGTTTAGTTTTGCAGGGGATGATTCATCCTAAGCTAACATCTGTTGCCAGTCTTCCTCCTTTTTTCTTCCTTTTTTCCCCCTAAAGCCCCCATACATAGTTGTGTATAGTTGTAAATTCTAGTTCTTCTATGTGAGCCATCACTGCAGCATGGTTACTGACAGACAAGTGGTGCGGTTCTGCCCCCAGGAACCGAACCCCGGCCATCCAAGTGGAGCGCGCCGAACTTTAATCACTAGGCCATCAGGGCTGGCTCTGAAGTTGAGTAATTTTAATGCATTTGTCATTTGAGTTTCTTCTTTGGTGACAGGTTGAACTAGATTTGGTTTTTGTTGTTGTTGTTGTTCCCTTCAGTGCACCACAAGGTTGACATGCATCCAGCAGTGGCTGCAGTTACCTTGTGCTTAGCCTGTGACCTGGCCGTGTTCCTGCTTTCCTCATAGCTTTCAGCAGTCCCCTCACATTTGCACCAAAGAGGGAGTCTCTTTCTCCTCAGTGGTAGAACGCTCTTGATCCTTACTAATGGCAGGCTCCTGGCGGTGGTGGGGACAGAGCTGGTTGTCAGTTATTCCAGTCCAGCCTTAGTCTTAGGCAAGCCTGTGACTCTGAAACTGGGAGAGAGGGGCTTTTTTGGCATTTCTGCCCATATTCCCCTATGGTAGCCAAACTCTGCATTGTATTTGTGGTGGTCTAATCCCTCCTTTAGTGGTAGCAGACCTCTGATTTATATCAGTGCAGGAATCTGAGCCCAAAAGGTATTCCTGCGTTTGTCCCCGGAGTAGAAGCCTTTTAGTTCTACCCTTCCTTCAAGCAGTGGGTCTTTGCACAAGCATGAGCTCTCCCTATCCAAGTACTGTAAAGCTTTTGCTCCATTTGAAAGAAGGGTCTGGGGAAGCAGCCGGTGTTTCTTGCCTTTTCCTCCAGCATCAGTCAACTAATATTGCACACCTGTCCAACCAATAGGGAATTTCCTGAGTCCCCTGCCCTATGCTTAGTCTGTCCTGTGAACACCTAGTGGAAGCCTGCAGAAAAGAACTTGCAAGTGAGTGCAGATTCTCTTTGTGTCTGGGGCTCCCAGTTATTCCAAACTGCTACACTAGCCTGTCCTCAGCCTCTAGGAATTTGTTAAGCAATCTTAGCTGATTTCTCCTTATCCATCTTTATGGTAGTCACCTCTTCTACCCATGCCCTCTTGAGGGCAAAACCATCCCGCTTCCCTTTGGAGGATATTGTCACTCTTTGGAATTCAATTTACTTGGTTGTCTTGTGACCTCACTTCTCTGATAAGTTCAAGAAAAGTTATAATTTTATTGATTATCCAGTTTTTTCTTATTAGAATGGGAGCAACCTTCTCTAACAGCATTTTATATCCTGAGCATATGCCTAACACCCTCAGGTTTCTTTCCTTCTCTCTTTCTCTCTCTCTCTCTCTCTTTCTTTCTTTCTATTTATTTTTTTAAAGATTGGCACCTGAGCTAACAACTGTTGCCAATCTTCTTTTTTTTTTCTCTGCTTTTTCTCCCCAAATCCGCCCCCCTACATAGTTCTGTATGTTAGTTGTGGGTCCTTCTAGTTGTGGCACGTGGGACGCCGCCTCAACGTGGCCTGAGGAGTGGTGCCATGTCCGTGCCCAGGATCCTAACTGGTGAATCCCTGGGCCCCCAAAGTGGAGCGCACTAACTTAACCACTCGGCCATGGCCAGCCCCTCAGGTTTCTTTAAATGTATTAAATGTGGTCATTTTATAATCTGTGTCTGATAACGTGTCAGTTAAGTTTCAAAGAAATATAAATCCCCTGCTAGGAACTACATACACATCCACACATGCAGATTTATTACAGGAAATTGGCTTATGCAATTTCGGGAGCCATTAAGCAGTCTTTGTAAGGCTCTTGTCTTTGCTTTTGAATCTGGAGCTTTAAGTTTATAGGGCAAGAACAGAAGATCATAAGCAGGCTGGAACTCACCAGTGTGAGCTGGAATCCCACAAGGGTGAACTGAAACACATGTCCATTCTTGTTGCCTCTGACATTGGTGACAAGGATATTCTCCAGAATCTGGGATCCTTTCTCACGGAACTATATTCCTATGGAACTATATTCCTATGCTTTGCCTAGGAATCAGAAAAGCTAAAGAAGGATGGGGAGAAGCTAGAGCAATTGCAGGCCCAACTGATGCTTCACTTCAAGAGGTAAGTCAGCCAAGCAACCTCGTGTGTGCACTACAAAATGGCGGCTACTTCCTTCCCACCGTCCCAATCCCAAGGACCTCCGAACAGGAAACATTCAAGAAAGGGAATTTTGGGAAAAGCACTTCAGCCTAGCCAAGCTGACACATTACAAAGCCACCAGAGATAACTCCACAAACTGAATTTATTATAGGGCTGTTTTATAGACCTTATTGTTCCATTAGTTCTCACCCTTGGTACTTTTTCCCTTACGTATTTTGTTATTTTTGACTGTGGGCTGTTCATTTCCCTTAGAATTTTGTTTGTGGGAATTCTTACAGGCTTGGTTGGAAATTGGATTTTTGCAGGGTGTATTTTTATTTGCCTCTTCCAGGAACCTGGGATATTACCAGTAAGGGATTACTCTCCACTGAATTCTTGGCTTGAGATTTTTGGACTACACATGTTATGTGATTTCAGGTGCAAACCCACAATGAGGATTGAGCTGTAGATCCAAAGTCTTAGCATCACCCCCCACACCCATTCACTTTTTTCAGTGCCACTTTGGACAGAATTGATTTTTCTTGCAATTCTTCAGGATTGAGAACAGATTTACTTCCAGTTCACCTTTATAGTAAAAGTATAGCCTTCTAACCAGCCCTGATGGACTAGTTGTTAAGATTCAGAGCTCTCACCACTAAGGCCTGGGTTCTTTTCCCAATTAGGGAATGACACTGCCCGTCTGTCGGTTGTCATACTGTGGTGGCTATATATTGCTGTGATGCCGAAAGCTATACCACCACTATTTCAAATACCAGCAAGGTCACCATGGTGGATAGGTTTCAGGGGAGCTTCTAGACTAAGACAGATTAGAAAGAAGGACCTGGCCACCTGCTTCTGATTGGCTGTGAAAACCCTGTGAATAGCAGTGAAGCATTGTCTCTACAGCTCTGGAAGATGAGAGGATGGTCCAAAAAGACCAGGCAGGTTCTGCTCTGCTGCACACAGGGTCACTAGGAGTCAGAATCCACTGGACAACACCAACAACAAATAACCTTCTAGGTCCCAGGGTCATATTGGGGAAGGGAGGAACTAACTATATTTTGTTAGATACATACATTAGCTTGTCCCCAGGTTTTGTTTCAGTTCCTCATTTTGGTATTAACAGAAAGAAAAACCTTAAAGCAAATATTTTTAAAAGCATAACTGAGAGTAAAAATACACTATACCTTAGCTATACAGATCTCAGGAAATGAGCAATTTGATACAATCTTTTTTCTGAATATTTATGGGTTAACTTGGAATTTAAATATTAAAATTTGAACTATTTTAAGTGAAAATATTTCTAAAATATTTCCCTGTCATCTTTACTAGAGAATACCAAGCAAAATTCAACTTTTTTTGCTTACTCAGAATAATCATTGTAAGTATTCTTGAACTGCTAATCATAGCAATAATCCTACAAGGCAAGTAGTATTAAAATTACTCTTAAAAGACACTAAATTGAAGTTTGGAGAGTACCAGGGAGTAAGAAATGATAACAATATTCCAAAATGATCATTTTGATTATGGGTGAGATCCACAATTATTATGTTTTAGATGTGTTCTCTCCTTGGTGACTTTTGAGGATAGTCAGTCTATTTTTCTTTTTTTAAAGATTGGCACCTGAGCTAACATCTGTTGCCAATCTTCTTCTCACCAAAGCCCCCCAGTACATAGTTGTGTATTCTAGTTGCAGGTCCTTCTGGTTGTGGCATGTGGGATGCCACCTCAGCATGGCTTGATGAGCAGTGCCATGTCTGTGCCCAGGATCTGAACCGGTGAAACCCTGGGCCCCCGAAGCAGAGCGCGAGGACTTAACCACTCGGCCACGGGGCTGGCCTGAGGATAGTCAGTCTTGACCTTAGTGACCACTGAAGTGAAATGCTAACAGCTTATACTTGAGGGCTTATATTTGCCTTCATAATTCTAACTGCTATAATCCTCACAAAAGCTTTATGTGGTTGGTGCTATTTTAATTTTTATTGTATAGTTAAACTGAGGTACAGGGAAGTTAAGTAACTTGTTTAAGACCACACAGTTAATATACAAAAGTGTTGAATCAAGAGTCCAGGGCATTTGGCTCTGGAGCCTGGGCCTTTAACAGCCCTCCACAGTGCGCTCTGCACGGTGGGTAGATGAGCGCTGTTCGCCACTTCTGGAGGCAGAGTCCCCATTTTGTTTTCTTTTCATGACCCTTCTCGTTACAAAGATTTTAAAACTACAGAAAATGTGCAAGATGAAGACAGTGAACAACTGTGTATGTTCTTCATGTCGACTCACTGATTTTTATTCTTTTGCATCTCTATTTCTCTCTCTTTGAGCATTTGCAGACAGCGTAATCATTCAAATTAGTTCCTTGTATCTCCTAAGAACAAAGAGATTCTCTTATCTTATGTATGGCCCACTATCAGTTTTCTGTAATTATCTGAATAGTATCCTTTATGGTTTTATTTTTTTTCAAGTCCAGGATCCAATAAAGGATAACTCACCGCATTTAGTTGTTCTTCTTTAGTCTCTAATCTAGAGCAGGCTCCTATCCCTTTTTTCCTCTCATAACATTGACTTTTTTTTAGTCCCAGGCCAGTTATTTTTGGAGATTATCTCTCAATTTGGATTTCTTTGATTGCTTGCTCATGATTAGACTCAGGTAAAACATTTTGGAAGGAGTCCTATGCAGGTGATGTGGGTCCTTCTCAGTGAGTGACATCCTGGGCACACAGTGAGTGTCCCTCATTATTGGTAATTCGAATTTGACCCTTTGGTTAAGGTAGTTTCTGCCAGAGTTCTCTATAGCAAAAGCACCTTTTCCCTTTCAAATTAATAATTAATATTGGAATGAAAACTTGTGACTGTAAATAGTTTTCCCAAAACAATCTTTTACCCAATAGGACTGGCACCCATTTTTGGTTCTTGCTGAATCAGTTATTACTCTAATGATTGTAAAAGTGGGGATTTTCTGTTTTCATCATGACTTTGCATTTATCAGTTGACATTTTTCTGTAAAGAATAACTCCTCCTCCACTTGGGCTTTCTAAAAAATTTTTATCAGTGTCAATATGACCTTCAGGGCTCCTTTTTCTTCAGTGTGTAACATCCATTCCAGTCAGTATACATTCTGATGAATGCACTGTCCAGAATATTGCCAATGGCTGCCCCTTCATCCTGACTCCTACAATCTTTGACATGTCCTCATTCGTTTTGAGAACCATCTTACTTTCTGGCACTTCCTTACTTTTCTCTGACAAGTTTTCCAGGCTCCTGGGAGTCCTGTTCAGGGTCTTCTATCTCTGCTCCTGGTTCACTGCCCATGTGAAGATGGAGATCAGTTTTTTCCCTCATCTTCTCTCCTTACTTTTTCTAGTTTCCCTTGATTCCCCCATTTACTTCGGCCGTTGTGCTGATTCAGTGGTTTTTATACATATCACAGGCAATCAAAATGCATCATTCATGCCATAAAAGCTTAGTCCAAACTGTACTCTGAGACAGCCTCCTAAACGTCCTCTGCTTCTGTCGTGCCTCCTACAGTCCATTCTTTTGAAAGCAGCCAGAAGAACCTTTTAAAAACATAAATAAGATATTACTTTTCTGGTTAAAATCCTCCAGTGGCATCTCACTGCACATAGAAT
The DNA here is from genome assembly GCF_037783145.1 of Equus przewalskii. Lineage (NCBI taxonomy): Eukaryota > Metazoa > Chordata > Mammalia > Perissodactyla > Equidae > Equus > Equus przewalskii. The sequence continues at coordinate 88,616,166 of NC_091832.1, forward strand.
AAAAACAAAACTTCTTCCTGTGGTTACCACGGGCATCTCCAGTCTTACCTCCTACCTCTCTCTGTCTTGTTCCTGTGTCTTAGCCTTTGTCCATCGACACACTAAGCTGACTTTTATCTCAGAGCCCTTGCTCTTGGAATTTTCTCTCTCTGGGAAGCTTGTCCTTGGGTCTTTGCATGGAGGATTCCTTCTCATCTTCCAAATCTTAGCTTGAAGTCCTTCCCTGTTCACCCATCCAAATGAGCCCGCTCACTCTCCATAGCATCTTTCTGTCTTAGTTCTCTTCACAGCGTTTTCATCAGTCTCCCCCACTACTCCTAGAACATAGACCCCAAAAGAGCAGAGGCCTTCACTGTCTTATTTACTGCCATTCCCTCCACCCTTGAATGGAACTCATTATAGATGGTAAACAAGTATTTATTGAATGGATCAATAAGTGAGTGAATGAGTAAATCACATACAGCAAAGCAGAATATCAGGTGTGATATGTATAGATTGAGAGGTTTTTGGGCTTTTTTTTGCTACATGTTCAGGTACTATCACTATTATTGTTTTTGTTATTATTGTTTTGTCTGTGTGTGTGAGAATGGAGGGGTCAAAGTTACTTCCAGGTTCAAATTCATTTTGAAAACCTGAGGATTTTGGAAGTCTGCCTTTCAATAGCTAAAGTTTTATTGTTTTTGTAGATGAAATTAGTTATATCTGTGGAGAGTCTGGGTGTGTGGAGGCTATAAACAAGATGAGAGTTCACTCTGCAAATGCTGGTGAAAGCTTACTCTAATGTCTGGCCATGTGCTTTGAAGGAGACACCGAATGGGAGGTATGGTGATAGAAGAGGGCCGTGCCTTGTGCTCCTCATGACTCAAAAGCTACTTTTCTACTTGTGAGACCAGTTTTGAAGAGAGGACTGTGTTACTTAATGATACTACTCATACCTCTCAAAAGTTTAGATATTAAACAAGAATCTGTTTTAGTTATATTTACTTCTTCTATTTTCTGTGAAACAGGCTTAGAGCAGAGAGTTTTCCAAAAATCACACAATACAGGTCCCAGGAAAAATATTCTATGAGGTATTCATGTATAATTTAATTCAAATCAACAGTAAATAGAATTAAGAACTCTACAGCTTTCAGGTGAAAAAAATACGTATAATAAAGCCTAGTGTCTATATGATAGTGGACACATATGACAGCTGATAAAATGGGATTCGGTCACTCTTTTGCCTTTGTTTACGTATTTGATCATTTTCTGTCATGTGGACAAACGTTATCTGAGTTTTTAAGCTTGTTTTAGATGTTTAGGCTTTCTCTAGAATTTTTTTTTTTTTTCAAATCATTTTTCTTCTTAGCCCTCCAGGTTCTTTATTATAGATAAGTCTAGAAATAATGCTGAAAATTTTTATTACTTCTTCATATTGCAGTGATGGTTAAGGAAAAAAAGCTAATTAAAAATTTTTCTAAATTAAAAAAAATAGCTGCTATGCAAAATGTGATCACTAAACACTATAGAGTATTTCTGACTCTTTTCTCACTACAGAGATAATTAACAAAGAACTGGTTACCTAAAAATAAAAAGTTAAAAAACAATAAAAATAATTGTCAAAGCTAGCAAAGGCAAAATATAGTACAGACGAGTGTGTATATACACATATGTATACATATATATAATATATACGTATATAATGTGTATATATACATAATTATAGTACATACGTATGTGTGTATGTGTATATATATATATATATATATCTTTTTCTCTGAATCCTGGATTCATGACAGAATGCTATTAATTCTGTGGCAAATCGCTCATGGGTATTATTGTAAGAGTCATCTTTCTATTCTGTTTCCCTGAGTAAGTGTTTAAAAAGCCAAAAAGGTTGACTCAGCTAGGGCTGGATGCAACCATCATCAACTCATCAAATTCACTAATAAGTGGGCATTTAAAATAGTCTGGGCAAGTTAAGTACTTTTGGCCTAAGTACTAGCGAGCAAGATCATCCTCTGCCTGTACCACTCCCTGGTGTCAGGCTAGACATTTATAGCAGTTGTCTGAAGTCACAGTGTATATCTTCTGTCTATAGTAAAAATTGATAACTTTTGCCACATTGGACTATTTTAAAGCAGGTTGCAGACATCATGACCATTATATTTCAACATGCGCCTCCTGAGAATTAAGGACATTCTTCCATTATACCGTTATCATGCCTAAGACAATTAACAGTAGCTCCATATTTTTTATCTAATACCTGGTTCATTTTCAAGTTTCCTCAGTTGCCACCCTGAAACATCTCTTGCAGTTGTTTTTTTTAACCAAGATCCAATCAAAGTTTACGAATTAAAATAGGTGGCTAATCTTCAGTCTTTAAAATCTAGAACAGCACCCACTCTCAGTCCTTTTACTCAAAACGTTTATTTTTAATAATCTTCTAAAAAATGTATCTTGCTGGCAAAAACATCTATAGTACCCATGTTATTTTTTTTTAAATTCATCTTTACTCAAATTTATATTTACTATAGCTTTTTAACTTATGGTGTGTATCTTTGTTTTTACTATGTTATTTTGCATTTTTCATAAGTAGCTTTATAATAGCCTCTACTTATTTTGTGCATATGTATTCTTTCTCTACATAGATTCTGAATTCTGTATAGGGGGTTAGTTTTGGTATCTTTTTATAGAGAAACTATTTTATGACTCTGGTATTTTTTGTTTTCTTTGCTGAGGAAAATTCGCCCTGAGCTAACATTTTTGCCAATCTTCCTCTATGTTTTAGTATGTGCGCTGCCAGCACAGCATGGCCGCTAACAGAACGGTGTAGGTCTACAGCCAGGAATAGAATCTGGGCCACTGAAGGGGAGTGCACTGAACTTAACCACTAGGCCACTGGGGCTGGCCATTATGACTCTGTTTTAAAACCTTATTTTTCAGGTATTCTCATACACAGTTGTTGGTAGTATATATTGAAGTCATCTTTTTGGAGGGCAATTTTAAAAGTACCTATCAAAATTTAAAAAAAAAGAAATATACATATATATCCTTTGACTAACAATTCTGTACTTAAGAATTTATCCAACAGAAATATTTGTAAAAATCAGTAAGGAGGGGCCGGCCAGGTGGTGCGGCGGTTAAGTGTACACGTTCCGATTCTCGGCGGCCTGGGGTTTGCCGGGTAGGATCCCAGGTGCGGACGTGGAACCGCTTGGCAAAAGTCATGCTGTGGTAGGTGTCCCACGTATAAAGTGGAGGAAGATGGGCACGGATGTTAGCTCAGGGCCAGTCTTCCTCAGCAAAAAGAGGAGGATCGGCAGCAGATGTTAGCTGAGGGCTGATCTTCCTCAAAAAAAAAAATTAATAAGGAGATATATGGATAGTAATTGTAACATTATTTGTAATAGTCAAAAATTATCAACAATCTAAAGACACATTCATAGGTGGCTGATTAAATCATGGTAAATCCACAAGATGGAAAGCTCTTAGTCAAGAAAAATGAGGCAGATCTCATTTTACCCATGAAAAGATATTCATGAAATATTAAATGACATATTGCCTAATCCCATTTTGTTTAAAATGTTTTCTATATGTATATATATATTTTAAATGTTTAATGGGTACATAGATATGTTTTTATATACATTATGTATATTCGTATATGCATGGGAAAATGTCTTAAAGGTAGAAGTGCTAGTAAAAGTAATTTTGTGTACTTAAGAATTGTTTTCTCCAGCTGAGAGTTTTGGGAGATGGGGAAAGAAGAATTCTTTCCTTGTTATGTTTTAAACTTCTTTTTCTTTTATATTTTGCAATGAGAGCATATTGCTTTTGTAACTAAAAATCTAACAAAGATTTTAAACATTTGTCATATCAAAGTAAATTCTATCATATGTCAACCTACAAAGATAGAAACCAGTTTAAGAGGAAAAGCATTTATTTGGGATCAAACAATTCAGGGAACATAGAATCAGGTAGAAACCCAAAGGGTGTCCTGCTGGGGAGCAAGAGTCAGGGACTTTTAAAGGCAAAGAAAGGAGGTTGTATGACAAAGAATTTTAACTAGAGTTGGAGGCAGAAGCTACTATTGGCTAAACATTGACTGCCTGTTGATTCTGTCTTCAGAAAGTCCGCAATCCTCAGTCTTTGTGATCAGGCTGTTAGTTTTCCTGCTGACTTCTCAAACAATGGCTTATAAAACAATTGCTGTTTTGGTCCAGCCCAAGGTTTTGGACCAGTCCAAGGCTCAAGACAGCAAGGCAGTTTTTCTGGAAAGGCAGCTCTGTCTCCATTTTAAAATGGTTCCACTAGGGGCTGGCCCCGTGGCCGAGTGGTTAAGTTCGCGCGCTCCACTTGGGCGGCCCAGGGTTTCACCAGTTCGGGATCCTGGGTGCGGACATGGCACCACTCATTAGGCCATGCTGAGGTGGCATCCCACATGCTACAACTAGAAGGACCCACAACTAAAATATACAACTATGTACTGGGGGGATTTGGGGAGAAAAAGCAGAAAAAAAACCCCTCACTTTAAAAAATAAATAAATAAAAAAGTAAAATGGCTCCACTGAAGTCAACTTTGACACATGTATCAAAATTATTTCCGGAGAATATAGAGATAAATGTAAAATTCCAGTCTTTTAAAGAAAGTAGAAATAAATATTTATCAGTTAAAACTAAAGGAAAAAATAAAGAGGCTTTTACAAATGTTATATTTCTGTATGTAAACCAGTAGCCACCCTAATTAAAAAGTCTGCTTATTTAAATATAATTTTTTATGTTTGGTTAAGAAGTTTTGCTAAAGCAAACTGAACAATAATAGGTAGCTTTTAAAAGAGTTTCAAAAGTAAGATGGACAAGTGCTGGGGAACTGTTGCATCACAAGAACATCTTTGCTTTTTTTTTTGAGTCAAAACATGTAGAAGTTTATTTTTCTCTCAAGTAAACAGCGTTTGGAAGCATCCAGTCCAGGACGGATGCAGCAGCTCCACCTGCTTATGTTTTAAAAGAGTCAGAAAGAAGGAAAGGAGGGCCCTGGGAGACTGGTCTCCAACTGGAATGTCAGAAACCAGGAAAGGTTTAGAAGAGCTCCAGTGTCAGGGGGACTGGGGATGGGGGAAAGGCAGAAGGAAATATCTGGAAGGCAGGTTATTGTGTTACCGGGTAATCTCTTCCTTTTTCTGTCTGGCCACATGCAAGAGCCTCAGAAGAGACAGGAACAGAACAGCCACTTACAAAGGAACGCCTGGTAGACCAACCACCCTCTCAGGCCCACCGGAAGCTATGGCTTTCGACACCAAGCTGGCATGCAGAGCCCTGAGGGGGCCTGACATAGAAAGGAGACTCAGGGTCAGTTAGGAAGAAATCAAGCCTGGAGAAGCTGAGTAGATTTCAATCAAGAGGTCATTCTGAACGAGGAAGGAAAGCTGAGAAAACAATTTAGTTGCTCATATTTCTTTACCCGTTAAGCTGATTTTGCTTTCAGTATAAACTTAGCATTTACAAATACCAGTTAATCTTTTCATGTAGATTCTTTTTTTCTAAATGAAGAGCTCTATTTTGTCATGGTGCTAGTTTTTAGAAGTATAATTGAATGGAATAATATGCTAACATCTTTGTTCCAGTAAAACCACACCTGTGAATGGCCTCATCTTGAAAACCGTGAGGTCACAATGGAAGCATAGCTCCTGTTACGGATGGCCTGGCTCAGGACGGGTCAAGGACATTCCCTCTGATTTCCCATTTTCTCTTAAACTGTACCAGGCTGAGCAAATTAAGCAGCCAACACCCAAAGTGTTCTTGGCACACCTTTAATTTAGCACAGCAATAAAAAGAAGTCTGCCTTACCCTCCCATCCACTTTCTTCCAGTTCTCCTGGGCCCAATGTGGGGTACACACATAATCAAGACTGTCCTCCTGCGATGACGGAGAGGAGATGGAATGGTTAGGGGAGGCTCTGAATCAGTGCACAGCAGAGCTGGGCTGAGTCTGGTTGCTATTTGCAGGAAGGCTGAGGAGCAGAGTTAATTCTAGGTATCGCCCTAAACAGGCAGGATTGGCATGTGCAGAGCCTGTGGATCCGAGTCAGCCTGCAACTTGCTTGGCTGCCACAGTGTGTGTTCCTTATTTGTGTGTGTTACTTTATAATTACTTATAAGCTATAAGGCTCAGGAAATTGCAGAGTACTCATATTTACAAACAGGCGTTGTAGAAGGTAGACTCGATTTTTCACCGCATCTTTTACTTTTTAAAGTTTGGACCAGCCTTTCTCAGGTTGGCCTTCTGCTAGTTTGCTGCAGTTTCCCAAAGTGTGGCTGCTGTTGAGCATGTGTCCAGTTCAAACTGTGGAAGTCCCTCATTCTCTCTAAGCACTCAGTCCCCAGCTGACCTCTGACCTAGGCTGTGTATTCTGTCCCAAGGCCATACCTCCTGCCCCCTCTGCCTGAGAGTGTGGTGCTAACTCTTAGGGTATGTTGGACTTTAACAGGTTCAGAACTCACATGCTGTGTTCAGGGCCCCTTTTTTTCAGTCTGTTCTTGTTTTCACGTATTTCCTGCACACTTGAGCATTTTATTTCTTGTTTTTTTTTTTTTAATGCTGAGGAAGATTAGCCCTGAGCTAACATCTGTGCCAATCTTCCTCTACTTTATATATGGGTTGCCACCACAGCATGGCTGATGAGTGGTGTAGGTCTGTGCCTGGGATCCAGACCTGCAAACCTGGGCCACTGAAGTGGAGTACACCAAACTTAACTGCTAGGCCGTGGGGCTGGCCCCTTGAGCAGCTTTTTGTACTTGCAGTGCAGCTTGGTTAAGGAAAGCTGGCATTTTTTGTTTGTTTGTTTGTTTTTGAGGAAGATTAGCCCTGAGCTAACATCTGCTGCCAATCCTCCTCTTTTTGCTGAGGAAGACTGGCCCTGAGCTAACATCTGTGCCCATCTTCCTCTACTTTATATGTGGGACGCCCACCAAAGCATGGCTTGCCAAGAGGTGCCATTTCCACACCTGGGATCTGAACCAGCGAACCCCGGGCCACCGAAGCAGAACGTGTGAACTTAACCACTGCACCACTGGGCTGGCCCCAAGCTGGCATTTTTGAACTTTATTTTCTCCTTGCTGGCTCACAGGAACAGTAGTAAATTAATTGTTGCTTCCTCTGGACCACCAGCATTTTTTTTTTCCTTCAATGATGGCTACTAATCAGCATATCAACAATACTTTCTAAATTTACATAATGTGTGAGTGATCCAGTTTCTCTACGTCCTCACCAGCATTTGGAATTGTCACTATATTTGATTTTAGTTGTTCTGACGGTTATGTAATGACACCTCACTGTGGTTTTAATTTGCTGTCCCCTAATAGCTAATGCTGTTGAGCATCTTTTTATGTGCATGTATACCACCTATGATCCTCTTCAGTGAAGTGTCTGTTCATGTCTTTTGCCCATTTCCCAGTTGGATGTTTTTGTGGATTTTCCTGTTGAGTTTTGAGAATTCCTCACGTGTGCCGGCTATGTGCTTTGCAAATATTTCCTCCCACTCTGTACCTTGTCTATTCATCCTCTTCACATGGGTTTTCACAGAATGAAAATTTTAAACTTCCTGAGTTCCAGTTTATCAATTTTTTCCTTTTATGGATTGTGCTTTTGGTGTCAAGTCTAAGAACTCTTGTCCTCGCCCTACATCCTGAAGACTTTTCTCTGTGCGTAGACTTGTGTTTTTCACCAAACTTGGGAAGTTTTCGGATGTTATTTCTTCAAATGCTCTTTCAGCCCCACTGTCCTTCTCCGAGTCTTATGCAACTATGATGATATGAATGTTGAAACTTTTGTTATAGTCGCACAAGGAGTTACTTCTTCCTGTCATCCTGTGAACTTCCCATGAACTCCCTTCCGTGAAAGTTCGCTGCTTCTATCCTGTCATCTTCACTCTACCATTGAGCCCATCCAGTGAGTTTTTTATTTCTGTTACTGTATTTTTCAGCTCTGTAGTTTCTATTTGGTTCTTTTTTTTTTTTTTATAACTTCTGTTTCTTTGTGGAGATTTTCTATTTTTTCGTTTCAAGAGACTTTGTTATTGGTGAAGCATTTTTATGATGCCTGCTTTAAAATCAGTTAATTCCTACCCTTGATATGTCTTGGGGTTGGTGTCAGTTCATCATCTTTTCTTACTCAAGTTGTGTTTTTTTGGTTCTTGGTATGATGGTGATTTTCAATTGCACCCTGGACATTTTGCCAATTGTGTTAGGATACTCTGGCTCCCCTGGAAATCTTTTACTTCAGCAGGCATTCACCCTGTTAGGTTTAGTGTACAGGTCCCAGCCTACTTTTGTGGGCTGTGGCTCCAATGGCAGTTTAATTCCTAGAGCCTTTGTGGTATTATTTTAGTTGGATTGGATTATCAGTGTCCCTGGGCTTCCAATACTCCGTGCTGGTGCTGGCTGATGAGGTGGAAGGGTTGTCCCCAGGCCTGGATGCTCAGTGACTCTTGGTGAGGAGGGGTGTGGTAGGATTCTCCTGTCAGTACCCCATGGCTCCTATCAATACCCCATGGCTGCTTCAATGTTTCTGGGCAAAGGAGAGTGTCAGACCCATGGGAATAAAGAGCCTTCTTGGACCAGACTGCTTGCTGTAGCCAGGTCTCTCCTGCCAGTTCTGTCCACCTACCTCAGTTTCTCTTGGCAGAACAGGAAAGTCTCAGGCCGTGAAGGGAAGGAAAGTGCCTCCTATAGCTCGGGGTTCCCCACTGATCCCCCTTGCCTGTGGAGTTGGGCTTGCCTGAGGTTGTCAGAGGAACTCCTCTTCAGTATGGAGGAGGAATGAGCCTTCCATCGCTAGGTCAGGAGCTGGGAAACGATAAGTCTGGGTGGCCTTCTTGTGTTGGGTAGGTGGGGGATGCCAGACGCCCTGCCACAGTGCTGTTCCTTTTGTCCTGGAGTCACAAACCAGCCTGCCTTCTTCTTGCCACTTTTCAGAGTTCTCCAGTGGTTTGCTTGTCTCCTGTGCCGTATCCAGAGTCGATAACTGAGCAGGAGGAAAGGGCTCCGTGCCGTCCTGTCCAGACTGGAGTCTGTGTGTGTTTTATGTCTTCTATTGTCTCCCTTCGAGACGTTGGGCCGGGACATGGTGAGACAGCTGTCCATGTGGCGGGCACATCTTAGTTAAAGTAAGGGGAGAGTTACTTCTCATTGGCTTAGAATTTGATAATTTACTTCTTGTAAGTTTATCTCCTGAAGATCACCCCCCTATTTGCCTCAAAACATTATTTTACCCAAGCAACCTTTTTGCACTCACACAAGTTTGTACGACTGGCAGAGTACTCTTTCTGCTCACAGTACTCCGGAAGACCACAGGATGTGCTGAACAGTGAGAATTATCCTTTCTATTTTGTCCCACTTCACCTTCACCTGCACTTAGCCAAGCTGCAGGAAAAGTTTCTAGAAAGCAACGGCAAACTTACCAGATTTAACAATCCCCAAACTCTAAAATAACTACAGATCTCACAGTTGTAAAACAGCATGCATGTAATAGTTTATCAATAATTATCAGTTGAATGAATGAATCATAATTTCCATTTTCATTTTCTTGGTATATTTGAATCTTTGTTTTTCTCAAGTTTAAATAACCATTTATTTATGATTTGGTTGAATGTGTGTTGGAACTCGGTTGAGTGCTCTGGCTGTGTGTTTCCCCAGCTTCCTGTACTTCCCTTCATGCAAGAGACATCTACCAGTCTGGTTCACTGAACTCCTCATGAACAATGAAGCTTGCATATGTGTAAGCATAAGCAAGCAATTGGCTTCAGGAATATGGAGAAAGACATTCATTAAAAGGAACAATCAGCAGCCGGCCTGGTGGTGTAATGGTTAAGTTCACGGGCTACTCTTCTGCAGCGGGCCAGACCTACACACCGCTCACCAAGCCATGCTGTGGCAGCATCCCACATACAAAGTAGAGGAAGGTTGGCAACAGATGTTTACCTCAGGCCAGTCTTCCTCATCAAGAAAAGGAAAAAAAAAGGACAATCAGCAGAGCTGGGAAGTTGGAGGAGCTACAGTCCCCTCTTCCGCATCCCAAAGCCTCAGGATGGCTTCAGGGACCCTTTCAGTTTAGTGCATATACAGGCTGGGTGTGAGGCTCATGCGATTCTTATCAAAGACTCAGAGACGAAGAATTGACATCTGAACTTGCTCAGCTTCCCAAGAATTCATACTCAACCTCAAATGGAATGCTACCAAACACACCACACTTCATTTTACCTGTGGGAGACTGCCCTCGAGGCACTTGTAATGCAGGCATGCCATCAAAATGAACCCTCATTGAACACCTCCACTCCTATCACAGGACGCACAGTGTTTTGTTGTTATTGCTTACTCAGTCATATCTTTTACCCATTCTAGACTGCAAGCACTGGGCAAAGAGAACGATGCTAATTTTCCTCTCCATTTTCTCTCCAGTAGCTAACACAGTGCCTGACACAGAGTAGGAGTTATTATTTAATAATTAACTCTTCCAGACACTGATGGGGGTGAGGAGGAGTCAAAAAATGAGAAGCACAGGTTGTTTCCCCAAGAACTTACAACTTTGGTAGGGAAGATGGATGAGGAAATAACAAATAGTAGTGTAAGACATTAAACTAGATGCTAGGAGGAGATTAACATTATCAGCCCTAGTAGTTTCCAGCACAGGGAAGTTAATTACTGACTGATGAGATCGAGGAAAACCAAGGAAGTGGTTTCCAGCTGCCTCTGGAAATAGCGCGGTCTAGTATGCTGTAGATTCCTTCTCTAGAATGCATCCGTCCTTTCCTGACTTCTGTTCTTCTTCCTGAAAGGAGAAATTTTTACAATGTCTTCCTGTTATTAAGGGTCTGCTTCCTGCGCAAAGTCCTAGATAGCGTTCAATGATTTAAAAACAAGAACCTCTGTGTGATAATAAGAGATCCAGATCTGGGTGCTTAAGACTGGAAGGAAAATATTAGCCAAATTTTCAACCCAAATACTGTTCCAGGGCCTTTGGGAGTCTCTCTGTTTTGGTATAAGCAATTTGTTTTTGGCTCATAAGTAATCTCAGAGGGTAGCAGCATTTCTAATTAGATCTTAGTCCTGCTGACTGTAATTCATTTAAGGGTGTGAACATTTTTTTTTTCTTAATTGGATTCATAGTGTTTTTGAATTCTCCAATGACCAGGAGAAATTAGATGGACTTTAGTAATTGGATTTTCCAACTGAGGGATGATTAACTCTCTCAAAAGAGAGAAAATGTAATACCTCCATTTGAACTGTTATTTTCTTATAGTAGGACTGCACATTTTCATAAAATATTTTGCTAAAATACGACCACATTTTTTGGGGCCATCTCACTGATCTTCACCAGGAACCTGGCTGAAAAGGTGGGAAGGAGACAAATCATATTATTTTTCTTTAAATGATTTCTTCAGCCCAGAAAGTTTAAGTGACTTTCTGTTTATCACACAGCAGATCAGAAGCAGAATCATTAACTGTATCCTATATTATGTGCTTGTTTTGTGGCTATAGCAGAGGTTTAAAAAACCTTTGACTCTAATAATAGAGTTTTCACTAACCACTCAGAAAATGAGGATGTGGGGGTGGGGATGAAGGAGGTAAAACGAATGTTCTAAAAAAGGCAGGAGAAGACGGGGAAGACGAAGACTGCCTGAGGGAAGCAGGATTTCTTGAGGCAATGCCATGCCACCAAAATGGTGGGCTACGTAACATCAGAAGAGGCTGTGGCTCTAGGGTAAGAGCTGATGGAGAAAGAGCTGTGGCATAGCTGACTACATGAGGGTTGGTTGAATGAATTAAACATTTCCAGACCTTTCCTCCCTCCATGTGAAGTAGTTTATGTCCCATAATCTTCAACACAACTTGTTGGGGTCAAAACATTTCTTGTCTGTACCTCATAATTAGTTCTCATCTATTTCTTGTAGTGCTGTTTACACTGGCTTCTCCTCAAATAGCTTGTAGTCTCTTTAGGGGTGAGGACCAAAGCTTATAGATTGCATCCCTGCAGGATCTGGTACAACTCCTCCCACGAGTTAGGAAGTCAATAAATACCTTTTGGTGGTATTTCATTTACCTTAGATATAAGGGGTGTCCACCAGCTCATGTGTTTATCTCCAGCTCAAGACAATTTCCATCTTTTGAGGACTGATGCCTTCTCCTTTTCCACCTGTGAATTACCCGAGGAGGCACCAATAGCCATGCTTTTTGAGATTTTCCCTGATAGGCCAAGTGGAGCCACTAAGATTCTCTCTGTGACATTTAGAGTTTCTTTTTTTTTTTTTTTTTGAGGAAGATTAGCCCTGAGCTAACATCTGCTGCCAATCCTCCTCTTTTTACTGAGGAAGACTGGCCCTGAGCTAACATCCATGCCCATCTTCCTCTACTTTAGATGTGGGACACCTGCCACAGCATGGCTTGCCAAGTGGTGCCATGTCTGCACCCAGGATCTGAACCTGCGAACCCTGGGACACTGAAGCGGAACGTGTGCACTTAGCTGCTGTGCCACTGGGCCAGCCCCGACATTTAGAGTGTTGATCTAAGGAAAAAAAGACATTTGAGTTTGTTGCCAATGGACCTATTAATAGAAGAAAGGATGGTCCACAAAATCCTTTGTTCCCATATGCAGCACACACTCTGGCTGCCCACAAAGAGGCACAGCTTGCATTCTCCTCCACTCTCAAACACGACAATTTCCCTCCAGTGTTAGCTGAAGATTCCTTGATCTCATGGAAAATGGGCTCAACTTCTAGTTTAGGGACGATCATAAACCTATGACCCAGTTCTATCTAATGGTAATCATAAATCCAATTCTATCTAACAAGACTTAAGAAGAAGTCTATTGAGGGTCCCCTGAGAAACACTTATTACCCCTTGAAAAAAAGAGAAAGAATAATAAGTTTCTCTCTGTCCTAGCCACCATCCCCACCCCCGCTTCTTGCCTTTGAATGAAGTGCCTGGTGTTAAAAGGCAGCCATCTTGTGATCATAAGGCAACCAAGAATGACTGACACACTGAGGCTGGTGAAATGAAAGAATGGAAAGAGTCTGGCTTCTTGATAGCATTGTTAAGTGGCAGAACCGGCAGAACCAGCCCTGGATATCTCAAATGTTATTTTGCCAGATAATTAAATCTCTTTATTTCTAAAGCCACTCTTGGTCAGATTTTTGGTAAATAAACAAAAATCAATAATCAATGCAATAAAATATATCCTAAAGGATAGACCGTATGACCCAGATCTTCCTTATAGTCTACTAGATTCACTAATACTTAAAAACTTCCCATAGATTCTTTTTCCCTGTTGTGTGACTCGGGTAAATTTCTCTTTTGTGCAGCCAAAGAAACATTACCTTATTATACAGGCTTTTCCCAAAGTATTGGAAGTTTTTCTTTACATCTCAGGAGGTAATCAGGAAAATATTCATTCAGATACAACAGTAAATGATACTTCCTCTGCCTTCCTTGAGTGTTTTCCTCTGCAATTGGACTTAACTCTGGATAAAAGCAACAAAAAGCTCATAAACTGCTGTTGCTGGTATACTCTCATCTTTGAGACAGCATTGCAAACAAGAGGTGAGAGAATTTGAGCATAGCTTAATCAGGGAGGTGCTCTTGGTAGTAAGCAAAGAAATGCAATTCAGAGCTACCATTTTACGTCACCTGAGGGGAGGGTAAAGTTTAGGTACAAATATGTAGCAAAGAGCTTTTTAAATCGGTATATCTCCTTTTTAAAGGGATGAGGTAACATTTAGCAAAGGATACAAAGATATTCATATCCTTTGACCGAGTAATCCTACACCAGAGAATTTTTCTTAAGGAAATATTTTGACAGATGTTTCCATCCGTAATTAAAAATACTGAAAAAAGAAAAACATTAAATATTCAACAGTAAGAGAATAATGTAGTCAACTATAGTATATCAACAAGAAGGACTATGATACAAGCATTAAATATAATAATTGTGTAAAGAAGGTAAGAATGTAGAAAATGTTTGTGATATGATATTTTTTTAAAGCACAATACATAATGATGTGTAAACTATGATTGCAATTACAAGTAAGATCTGGAAGTTATATGAAAAATATAAAAAATAGTTTTTAGAGCTAGGTGGAATTGAGGGTGATTTCTTTCATTTTTTCAATGTTATTTCGATGTTTTCTTGTTCATGCCAAGCATTGTGTCATGCCAAGATCATCACTTATGCATAGAAAGAAAAGTTTTCTCTCTCTCCCAACATCATGGGGCCTTAAGAATTTGCTTATTTTATATTCTTATGCTGAATAATCTGAGTAATGGAAAACTTTTGAGGAGTACATAGCTGAGAAGTGACAGGACCACAAGAGACACAAATGTTCAAAACAAAGTTCTTCAAGGCCTTAGGATTGATGAGAATGGTCTGAGTAGTGTCAGGGTGGCCTACATTCTTCCTAATCCACAATTTCTCCCTGTCACTTGCAGACAGCTATTTATTTCTTATCCTTGGAAAGGTTTCTGAACCTAAGAAGTGCCTCCTAGGCCTTCTGAAGCTCCCTCACGTGGCTAAGTTCGTGTCAAAGGGCACACCATATACAGTGCTGGGAACAGATCTTAATGAATAAAAGCAGTGCCTCCTACTAGAATTGATAGTCCTTTTCTTGAAGAGAATATAATTGGTACAATAGCAACATCTGGAAAATACTTTCATTCGTCCTTTCACATGAGGGAAGGCTGGAATATAATGAATGTGGGCAGGGCTGGGCTGAGACAACCTGGGCGTGAACTCCTAGGTGAAGCAAACACATTGAATTCTACTGCCATATTTGTTTGTGTCTGCAAATAAGATAAGAAAATACTAAATAACGACTCTCAGGTTTAATTGTCAGAATGGACTCGTGTTCAGAAGGAACCATGCTTTCAACACAGATGAATACAACCCTGAAGACAAACTTCTGCTTTATGCATCAGAAATCTAGTGTCCCAGCCACAAGGAGTGTGAATTGCCTTTTGGGGCTGTGAAAGAGAGCAGCTGTCATACAGAAACAGACGTTTGAGGGATAGTGGTTCTCAACCACATGAGTACCACCTCCTGGTAGGCATTTGGAAATGTGGGAAAGAATCTGTGATGTCAGCGTGACTGGGAGATGTTACTCAATTTCGTGAGCAAGGGCTGGGACTACTAATCTCCTACAGTGTTGTAGACTCCTGCACGGTGAGGAATCAGCCCTCGTCAAATTCCAACAATGCAGTGTTGGATGCTGCGCAACGCAACGATGCAAATCCAACAAATACAGTGCTCCCCTGTAGGAAAACACCAGAAAATCAAAGCTGGGAATAATCACGAATGATCGTCAAAAATGGAAGGAGTAGGGTACTACAGAAGAAAAACAGTTCTCTGAATGTTGAGTTTTGTTTTGATGGTAATGATTCAACGATTCAGGAATGCACCTAGTATATTAGGAAAGGCATTTGGGGAGAGCCTTATACAACACCGTCCCAGGAAAATCCAGCTGCTTTGGAATGCTCCAGTTAGATGCATTCTGAAAGTGGCAACACTGAGAGATTTATTTTAGAGAGGAGCTTACAGAAATCAGGTTTCAAAAATATAACTGCTGGAATATTTATCAGCCTTTATAACTTTTCTAGGCTTTATAATTTCCTCTACACTTCTGCGATGGTAAATCTAATGAGAGAATACTAAAGAGATAAATAACACTTTTCATTTACATTTTTCATTTTGAAATTTTTTTGAGCCTAATTCTTACTCAAAACGATCCAATAGTATTTTGGTCTCATATATATATATATTTTCCAATTTGGGGATAGTTGGGTTTGTACTAATGTTTAGCCATGAAGCATGATGGACTTTTTTTTTTTTAAAGATTTTATTTTTTTCCTTTTTCTCCCCAAAGCCCCCCGGTACATAGCTGTATATTCTTCGTTGTGGGTCCTTCTAGTTGCGGCATGTGGGACGCTGCCTCAGCGTGGTTTGATGAGCAGTGCCATGTCCGCACCCAGGCTTCGAACCAACGAAACACTGGGCCGCCTGCAGCGGAGCGCGCGAACTTAACCACTCTGCCACGGGGCCAGCCCCACATGATGGACTTTTAGTAGAAACTATCGCACAATGAACTGATTGAACATAAGGAAGTCTAGGTAACATGTGTTCTTCATCTATTAGCTGCATGCAAAGGCATTCCTGTAATCACATGACTGCAGTTATGTTTGTTCAACCTGTAGTTTTAGGGTTTGACTAAGCCTTTTAATTTCAATCTCCTTTTCCTTGTGACTGATTATTCATTATTAAAGGGAATTAACATAAGGGAAGGATTAGTCTAGTAATGATCCTTCCTTAATTGCATTCTACACTTTGTAGTGGGAAAAAACATAAATTGAAGCACACACCCATCAGGCTGAGGGCAAGTGAACACACTGAAAAGAGAAATATTATCAACTTATTTTCAGTCTTTTCTATGTGCTACTAATGTATTTGAAAATGTTTGCAACCCTAAATCCATGTTTTCTCATATTAGAGATTTTAGTTTCTCTTAAAGAAACATTAAAATCCCCCTTGCTCCCTTCTCTCTTGTGGAAGGGTCCTAGTGCTTTGGTTAATTCTTTTTTTTTTTTAATTTTTAAAAAAATTTTTAGGAAGATTAGCCCTGAGCTAACTGCTGCCAATCCTCCTCTTTTTGCTGAGGAAGACTGGCCCTGAGCTAACATCCGTGCCCATCTTCCTCTACTTTATATGTGGGACGCCTGCCACAGCATGGCTTGACAAGCAGTGCGTAAGTCACACGAGGGATCTGAACTGGCGAACCCCGGGCTGCCAAAGCAGAATGTAGGAACTTAACTGCTGTGCCAATGGGCCGGCCTCTGGCTAGTTCTGAATGTATTTTTATTCTCCAAGTGCTTTATCTTTACACATCTTGAGTGATGGAACCCAGTGAAGAAGAAGTAACTTTAAAATCTTAATGCACTTGCTTACCCCCTCGCTTCTCTTGTTGCACAACTTCTGCCATGTTGCTTTTGTCTAAGTCCTCTGCTACACTTACTGGAGAGAAGGGGTGTGGTCTTGGGCTGGCCATGGGTCATCTTCGTAGGTGGCTTTTTGGAGCCTGAACTTCCACTGCACTTACAGGAGAAAAACTCTCTAGGGACGGGAGGGAAAAAGATAAAAGAGTGTTTTTCTTGGTTTACAGATCAAAACAGGAACCTGATACTTGGTCTTGTTTTTCAGCACTCCCTAACCCAAGGAAAACTCTCAGAAGAGGGAGAGCAGGGCACTCCCCTCCACTTAGGAGGCCAGAATCCTGTTCCCAGAGGCGTTCCCTCCAGAGCAGATGGCTCACAGCCTGGGTGGCCAGGGAAGCTCCCTACTGGAGAGATGAACTGAGAGCAAGGGAGTGGCCCGAGCAAGAGGGAAGGTGAGCAGTCTGTGCTTATTCTTCCTAACACTGCCTGGGAAACTCAGCTAGGAGCTCAAGTTGGGAGGGCTGATGGAAACAATATTTGGGCTTTGTATTGTTTATATGAGAGAAATGTGACTGCACTATTCCACTCTTTATCTTCTCTTTAGTTCAACTTTTAAAGTATGCCATTTTTTCCCCCAACAGCCTTCACTAACCTAAAAAGGGTTTGGAATGGAGGTTTCTTGAGTGGATATGAGAAAACATGTCAGGTAGTCAAGAGAGACACATTTTCCCCTTCTGTTAACTTCCAGTAGAGGCTTGTCAGTTGGTGTTTCTGTTTTCTTTAGTGTCCACTGCATTCTTGTCTGTTTAGAGCACTGCTACTAAAATTTCAACCCTCCTCTGTAAAACCTTCCCTGAGAACACCCACCCTTTCCTCCCCAGCCTGTGTGCCCTCCCAGTGCATCAGGGAACACAACCTGGTGGAGATAAAGCTTTATTGAAATATCATTCTCAAAGCAGTCCACAGGCAATCTGCTTACCAGGGACAAAGTAGTCAGTAGGGCCTACCCAGTCCATATATCTTTCTGTGATGGTACCCAGAGGGATTCTTGAACTTCAGATTTTTAGCAAGACAACAACAGCAAAACTGTAAAAGGAGAATGACTGAATCCACATGATGAGTGAAAGCCATTTACCTTTGACTGTAGACTTAACTAAATCTTTGTGCCAGATTTTCTGTTGGGATCTTAGCAACATTCCAACTCTCATCTATCTCTTCTTGTATTGTAGGGTCTGTAAACCTGTAAACTGCATTTTCCAAATTGCTTTGTCATCAGGTTTCTAGTTTGGTTTCCACGAATGGGAGGCACTCCTTGAGATTTAGAACAAAACGGAAGGAAAAAGAGAAAGAGAAGCCGTCACTGACTCAGCAGCTATGGGCAAGTGTGTAAGCTTTGGCAAAGGGCAGACGTGAGGCTTTGCCGGGAGTTTCTAGGTATTCTTCTGGAAATCACCCACTTTAGTGCTGCAGGAAGCTGACATCATTGGCAGAGGTTTCTTCTGATCCCTGAACTTCCTAATTTCCTGAATGCACTGAGGAGCTTCCCTGACCTGTATTCTCCTCACCTTACACTGGTTTTGTGTAAGAGCTCTAATTCTCTGTGTTAAATCCCTTCCTGCTAGGAATATCTTTGAATACTTACTCTGATGAGAGAATCTATATAACCAAGTAGAAGAGATATTAAGGGCTACAGGGTAGATTTTGATAGGAGCTTTTAGTTACTACTCATCAAGGCTCAGATGACTAAAACAAGAGTCATTGTTTTTTCTCATGCTATCCACACTCTGCTCATCCTCTTTTGTGGGTTCTTCTGGTTTATCTCATACCTGTATTGTAATTTGCTTTTCATATAAGAACTCTTACATTTATATGTTACAATGGTTTGCACAGTAGGTCCATGATTGTTGAATTTTTAAAAAATGAGCTATCCTTTGCTCTTGCTTTATAATCATTTTAGATATATTTGGTAGCTGAATAGCGAACAAAGGACACTTCCAAAACATTTTGCAAAATGTCTGGTACCGAGGAATAGTTCAGCCCTTAGTGTGAAAAATGTCGAATCATTGCTTATTTATTCATGCATATAATCGTTCACTTGGTAAATATTTACTGATCACCTACTATGTGTCAGGAATCATGATAAGTGCTTGGGACACATCAGGGAACAAAGCAGGTAGAACTCCCCGGCCTATTTATCTCACTGCTTTGATGTGATCTTGAACCTGAGACTGGGGGCTGCCTCCTTTGTTCCTTTGTGTTAAGTGCCCCATTATGATTAAGGCAATTATTCTTGGTGGGATAATAAGTGTCCTGATTTCAGATCCAAATGGAAACTGCTTCTCCATATTGGGAAGAAGCATAGAGTCCAAGGCCCTGTCTGTGAACCCCATCTTCCTGGGATCTTTAATATAGAGATGATAGTCTCTGACATCCTTGCTACTTGATGTCACATATATATGTGGATAAAATGTCTTCCTGTATGAAAATCCAAACACCCTCATTTTTATTAGTAACAGTAGAAGTTAAGCACAGTTTCTCCTCAAGCCTTGGCAAGTTGTTGTTCTAGTGGGCTGGATAATATTTGGTAGCCCTCTCATTCAAGTTCTTTCTTCCCTGTGGCTTATGATATTGCTGTATGGTTTATATTAAGACACGAAGTAGTCTGGAGTGGTTTCCTATTCTATATATTGTTTTTTGGCATATTTCCAAGAGGAAGTCTTCATTATCTTTGCTCATATGTCCCCTCTGAGTGATTTCTGGGACGAGACTGACTCATTGCTTATGACTAAGTTTGGTAGATTTCCTTTGAAAAGGATAACTCTATAGTTAATCCTAATACATAGTAATTCTGAAATGTTAATTAATATAGTTATGGGTAAATGATGGAAATGTGTTGACTTCATGTATATATTTTGTCCTTCTTAGTAAATTTAATATATGGGGAGGAAGATTTACCAAATATCCTCAAGGGTAATTTTACTTCTGTTCATGAAGAGGAGGGTGAAGCAGTCACTGTACTCCTGGTGGTCCCAAAGAGTGGCCGGTAGGCAACGAGGGACTCTTAGTGGTTCTGGATGATGAAGTCTCAGGCCATAGAGGGAGCGTCTTTGCCTCTATTTCCTTATTCAGGGTTTACTTCCTGCCTCACACTGAAGGGGTGACGCTCTGACCAGTGCTGAGAAGGGCAGGGCTGGGAGTGGGTGTGGTTGCACCTGCTGATCCAGGCAATAGTGCTGCCTATTTCCAGCCTAAAAGACCTTCGGGCCGCTGGGATTTGGCTCTATTCAAAAGAACCTCTGATTAAAGTCATAACGTAGGCCAACTGAACTCAGATTTTCAAAATTTAGGCCAATCGGTACAGCATGGATTATTTTTTTCAGAAGATGGAAAACTTATGCTTCCAAATTCTTATTCTCTAAGTCCCAACGTGAAGATAGAAAACAGCAAGTCAGGCCAGATGTATTTTACAGGGTGTATCCTGTTGGCTGCCTGCATATAGGAGCAGACTGAGTTAGGTGGAAGAAAGACCAAAAAATTGTGAAGGGAGTGGGCCGAGAATAAAAAGAGAAAGGTGGTAGGGAAGACTTTCAAATCTGTTATAAAAAAAAAAATACAAGGAAGGGAAATACTGGAGGCCTACTTTTAAATAACAGCTAAGAATTGTCTTTAATAAACAAAAAACTAGGAAATTAAGAGCTAATTTTAATATCTTTTCCACCCAAGGCCATTTAAGTGTTCCAAAAACAAACAAACAAACAAGCCTCATAGGACAGCACACCATTAGAAAAGTTAATTTTACTGTATGTCTAACACAAATAATAATAAACCCAGGGGGAAAAGCGTGTTCCAGGCCTGAGGCAGAGCTGGGGAGAAGCAGAAAGATGAGGCTTAATGGTGACTCTCTCTTTTGTGGGGGATTTCCACTTTAATCCAGTCTGTTAACAGTCTGCTTGTTATTTATTTAAATAGAGGAAGGTATATAAATATACTAAATAAAGGAAGGCCTAGCTGGAGATGTTCTGGCTCTGAAAATGTGGTAGGTAAATTGGCAGGAGAGCACCCTTGGCCAGCACATTCCAGTTTTGTTGGCTAACCCAGGGGCTCTACTGCAAAGAAATCCTAAGCAAATATTTTTTCAGTTAATGGGCACAATTACCGAAATCTCACACAACACTTCAATCTTGCTCTGCAGTTCAATTTCCCTTCCACGTTCAATATCCAACCTTTTAAAATACACATTTACAGACCTAAATTTGCTTTAGTAAGTTTTGAAAGGTCCTACCACATGGGTGGAAACATGCTTTGTCCTGGCTCAGGCTGTGAATTTCTTCTCTTTTCCATTCCTTTTTTTCTCCAG
Source organism: Equus przewalskii (assembly GCF_037783145.1). NCBI lineage: Eukaryota > Metazoa > Chordata > Mammalia > Perissodactyla > Equidae > Equus > Equus przewalskii. The sequence continues at coordinate 88,637,475 of NC_091832.1, forward strand.
ATTTTCCTGTCGTAGGGAACGTGTTGAGGACAGGGAAGGAGGTGGGGTCTGGAGGCAAGAATAGGGAAGGGGGCTTCATGTATACTATCTGGAGTATCTTTTCTTAGGATGAAATCTCCTCAGGGAGCAGCCACAACTTTTTACTTACCAGTTGACATAACTTTAATATCTTCATTAAATTATCATCTCTGTTTCCACCAAGATTATTTCTGCCAAAATTATTTCCACCAAGAAAAATTTGAGCAGATTATAACTAAAACCATTTACAATGAATGGGATAACAAAATTAGGATGTAAATTTAAAAGCCATATAGCACAAAGAAAATATAATGGACCATTAATTATATTCAGATCTTTATAGTAACCAAAACAAACAAAAAAAGAAATATAAGCATGTATTTATTGAGATCTTGCAATGTGCCCAGCTCTGTATTTGAACACAGAAAAGCACTCATAATAAAGCATAATAATGTCCAATTGTAGCAGTTGGAGAAAAATTTGGTGATAATTAGCTTTATTCTGATGATAGTTAAATGTGATAACCAAAATATGCATTAAGCGAAAGTGATGTCTAGGGAGTTGCAGAGTATTAGTAAGCACGTCTAGGGACATGAAATGTGCCGTTACCATACGTAATTGAGGAGTCTGGCTCCAGACCAAAATCCTATGTGTGATTTTTCAAGCTGGACCACAGGCAATTACAAAGGCTTTACGTGGCAGGCCTCTTAAGGTAAAGCTGCCCTCCCACGCTGGGTGCATAGTCTGGAGGGAGTTGCAGTCAAAGACTCAGCCCCACACAGGCTGGCGATGCTCTGAGTGTATCCACACTCCCAGTCTGAATGCCTGCATTCAGAGGCCTCCTTATCAAGGGGCTTTCAAGTCACTTTTCTACATTCTGACTCAGTATTCAGTACTTTTCCACTCCTTGCTCTCCCCCACCATCCCAGGGCCTCCCCAGCAGTAAGACAATCCCCCAATCTGGGCTGATACATCTGACCCCCCGCTGGAGCTGATGGTGGGGAGCACCAAGGGAGCCGGTGCTTTTTCGTGTTTTGCCTCTTGATTATACTGTTGCAGTCAGTGAATAAAGGCTTAACTGTTACTTTCAGTTTGGCTTGTTGTCTTAACTGACCACCTCAACACCTGGCAGCTCAGCTTTCTCCATTTCAGCTCTTGACAGTAACTAGACACCAAACTTCGGAATAGAGTCACAATTTACAGTTCTGACTCGTGGTTGAATGGGTATTTATCCATAACAATTGAGCAGCTTCTCTGAATTTCAGAGTCTCTCTGCTCATTGAGGGGAACTGAAAAGCCTCATGGCTTCGTGGACAGGACACAGAACGAAACGTCAGGAGTCTTGGGTTCTAATATACCTTGCTGTGTAATTTGGGTGTAAAATATCATCCAAATTTTCTGGGTTTCAGTTTTCTCAAGTATAAAATGAGGGAGTCTGGACAAGTGGATATCTAAGATGCCTTTCAGTCTATGGTTTTATGAGGACAGGACAGTGCTCACCTGGGCCATGGCGTTTTCATTCTGGATGTAGGGCAGAGTATCATTCAACCTTATTAGCACGTGGGAGTGGTGGAGAGAGGAGGTGGAGGTGGAGGGCGTGGTCCTCAGTGCTTTCAGGAACAATGCCCAGTCCTAGATCATCTCATGGGGAGTTCTAGGCCCTAGATAAGAATTTGAGGGGCCGGCCCTGTGGCCGAGTGGTTAAGTTTGTGTGCTCTGCTTTGGCAGCCCAGGGTTTTGCTGGTTTGGATCCTGGGCATGGACATGGCACCACTCATAAGCCATGCTGAGGTGGCATCCCACATGGCACAACTTGAAGGACCTGCAACTAGAATATACAACTATGCGCTGGGGGGCTTTGGGAAGGAGAAAGAAAAAAAAAAAGATTGGCAACAGATGTTAGCTCAGGGGCCAATCTAAAAAGCAAAAAAAAGAATCTGAGTTTTCTCTAATGTGAAGACAAGAATAATTTGGCCTGGGAATTTTACAACTTTAGGCGTATTTTCCAGAGCCCATGGTTTAGTTTTAGGGCATCCTCAGGTTACTTTCTAGACACTTGGAAAATGATTTGTTGTTGTTGTTAGTGCTGGTGAGTTGATTCTGACTCCTAGTGACCCTGTGTCCAGCAAGCAGAACCCTGCCTGGTCTTCTTGTGCCATCCTCTCACCTTCCAGCACTGTATCAGCCAATGCTCCACTGCTATTCATAGGGTTTTTGTGGCCAATTTTTTCAGAAGTGGGTAGCCGGGTCCTCCTTCCTCGTCTGTCTAGTCTGAAAGCTCTGCTGAAACCTGTCTACCATGAGCAACCCTGCTGGTATTTGAAATAGGGTTGGCAAAGCTTTCAGCATCACACCAACATGCAGCTGCTACAATCTGACAACCGACAGATGGGTGGTGTGGTTCCCTGACCGGGAAACGAACCCAGGCTGCGGTAATGAGAGTGCCAAATCTTAACCACTAGACCACCAGGGCTGGCTTGGTAAAGGATATGTTCCCTATTTACAGACATAGGGGAAGAGCTATTCTAGTATTTATTGAATGTGTAGATTTTAAACAAACATGAGTGTTATGGACTAAATTGTGTCCTTCCAAAATTCATATGTTGAAACTCTAACCCTCAATGTGATTGTACTTGGAAATGGGGTCTTTAGGGAGGTAATTAAGGTTAAATGAGGTCATAAAGGTGGGATCCCAATCTTATAGGACCGGCGTCTTTATAAGGAGAGGGAAGTCTTACGGGAGATTGTTCTCTCTCAACCCATGTACAGAGGAAAGGCCATGTGAGGATACAGGGAGAAGGTGCCATCTACAAGCCCAGAAGGGAGGACTCACCAGAAACCAATCCTTCTGATGCCTTGATCTTGGACTCCCAGTATCCAGAACTGTGAGAAAATAAATGTCTGTTGTTTAAGCCACCCAGTCTCTGGTATTTTGTTATGGAAGCCCAAGCCAGACTAATATAACGGGGGAAACAATGATCTGTATAAAACCCATTGTCTAAATATGAAGCAAACTAAAAATGTGGCATGATATTGAGTGATCGATGGAACGTAAGAAAAGAATATCCATTTGACCCTGACATTGGAAAAGATTCCTTCAAGCAGAACAGGTTTATTGATGTAGGATTATGTTTCAGTCTTTGTGGGTCCGATGACACCCTGTGTTCTGCTGAGAATAGCATTTCCTTATTCATTTAAAAATATTTATAATTGTTTTTCAGTTTTCATAATTCATCCTTTAGACGGTTTAGAACATTTAATTATAATAATTGCATTTATGTAAATCTACATGAGATGAAAATATTATAAGCTTTAATAGTGTAAAACATTAAAAGTAGAGCTGATAAGCTGGAAGGTGGAGGAGGAGAGTTGGAGCAAAATGTAAGGACCTAATTCCTCATTTTATAAATTGGAGAGTTGAGAAATACTATCTGAACTAGATGGATTAAGAGATAGAAGACACAGTTCTTTAAAGTTACAAAGATTGCCAGTAGTAGAGCTAAAAATAAATTAAAAAAAAAGGTTAACAAGTTCTTGGAGGAAAAGGCTAGTTAGTGAGCTAGTTCCCTCATTATGTTTTGAACTAAAATCCCAAACAGTTCTTAAGTAGGTGGTATTGGAGCACCAATCAATGGAGCCCCTCTTTGTTTGTTACTGAACAAATTGGGGAACAGACAAGGATAGGTTGACGGGAGATGCGAATGTTACTTTATTATTAATAAAGGCTAAGCTGGAGTGCATAGCTTGCTGTGAGAGCTAAAAGCCTTGTTTAATGCACTCCACAAAGACAACTTTATCCATGCAGTTATAAAAGTGCTGGGCCGGGGCAGCCCTCCCCACATTGCGGGAAGAGCCCACACCTGGAAAAGGGGCAGAGAACGCCTGCCCCTGGGGCTCCAACTCCCAGGGAAAGACAGGAAGGAGCTAAGCTAAGCACACGTGGTTTATCCTTCTCAAATTTACCACCCAGATTAAACCATTTGTAAAATGAATTCCGTGGTAGAACGGAGAGAGGCCAGGACTGACACATCCGTGTGGAAGGAAACAGTCGGAATAGGGAGATTTCCCTTGACAGTTGCCTCTAGGGAGTGGAACCTGTATAGGGTGTGGGGTGGATGGGAGAAGAGTTTTACTTTTCATTTTCTACCCTTTTGTGCTCTTTACGCCTCAGTAACTCTTATAATAATATAGAAAGGACTTGGGGAGAATAGCAGTGGGACGCAGGAGGTGAATGAGGGTTTGGTCTGTGCCTTACCTTCACTTTGACCTGTTCTTGTTCTTATTTTGCCTCTCCTCCATCCACCTGGAGATTTAGGTTGGGCCTACTGAGAGGAGGAGATGATGAAAAGATGAAAGTAAGAAGAAAGGAATAAATGCCAGCTCATTGCCATCAGTCAGTTCTCCTGAATATTTATCTTCGACCCACATTATCTCTAATGTGGAAGCCACACCTCAATGTACTTCCATAGAATTATCTTTATTTTGTTCACTAAGACACAGGCCTGCGAAGACACCTGAGCCACCCCATCCTGTTTGTTTTGGATGCTCAATAGCCTTGTTTTCTTTTCTTCCACGTGAATAAATTCTAACGAGAGTGAGAATTCAGGGAGGACCCTCAGGTCCTTTGAACAGACTGAGGTGGGCTCCTCCCAACAATGCTTGTTTGACCCTTGTCCATGGTTCTTCCTTCCCTTTACTCCTCCCACTCCACTACACAAAGGACAAATTTCTCTAACCCTCAGAACTAAACATCCCTTCTTCCTCCATTTGCCAGGTGATCAAGAACTTGGTGTTCATAGTATCTTGATCTGGGTGGTAATTATACAGGAAATCTTCACATGTGAAAATTTATTGAGCTGTATACTTAAAACTAGTGAACTTTATTCAATTTATTATATGTGTGTTATACATCAACTTAAAAAAAAAGGCCTAGCCGTCAATTTCTTGATAGTTTCTATCCCTGCCCCAAACTGGCACAAGAACAGGTGTGGCCCTTCCAACCAGACTTTTATTATGGCAGCACTTTGAAGGTGAGGCTTTGTGAACTCTCCATAATCTGCCAGTGTTTCTCAGTCTTTTAAATATTTCTTTACCCTCAAGTTTTACTACGCATTTTCAATGCACAATTAAATTTCTTCTTCACCAGGTTTTTTAAATTGGGACACAAAATCTATGTCATGAAAATATATTGTTACACTTTGCTGCATTGAAAAAATAACTTCTGCATGACAAAAATACCATGAGTAAAATAAAAATATGGATGAAAAGATTAAAATGGGAAAAAGTAGTCAGAACTGAAATCAAAGACAAAGGATTGTGTCCCTGATATAGAATTCTGGCCAGTTTATAAAGAACCCAATAGAAAAATGGGCAGAGGATATGAACAAAAAATTCCTTAATGTGTAAAACCCCAAACAAATGAAGAGATGCTTAATCTCACTCACAATAAGAGAAATGAAAATGGAAACTGCACCAAGATACCATTTTTCAAGCTATCAGACAGGATAAAATTCAAAAATGAGATACCATATGGTGTTGGCAAGGCTGGGAGAAACAGGCCCTGCCATCCATTGCTTGGGAAGGCAAATTTCCAGCTTTCATAGCGGGCAGATTAACAGTACCTATCACAATTATAAATGCATAACCCTTTGAGCCAGCAGTTCCATTTTTAGGAGTTTAGATGGCAGACATGCTTTTGACAGGCAAAATGAAGCCTGTTCAAGGTAACATCATTGTTTGTAATAGTAGAATATTGAAAATAACCTAAACATTAATGAATAGAGGTCTAGTTAAATAAATTATGATACATGCTTTCAATAGAATACTAGGCAGCTGTAAAAAAGTGGAAAGTTCTTTTTAATATGAAAAAATCTGAGTTATTGTTGAACGAAAAAACCAATAGGTAGGGGCCAGCCCTGTGGTGTAGTGATTAAGTTTGGCATGCTCTGCCTTGGTGGCCTGGGTTCTCAGGTCCGGATCCCAGGCACAGACCTATACTACACCACTCATCAGCCATGCTATGGCAGCAACCCTCATATAAAGTGGAGGAAGATTGGCACAGATGTCAGCTCAGGGTTAATCTCTCTCAAGCGAAAAAAGAGGAGGATTGGCAATAGATGCTAGTTCAGGGCTAATCTTCCTCAGCAAACAAAACAAAACCATGGGTAGAACCATGTGCAGGATGTGCTAACACTTGTGTAAAAAAAGAGGGTATGGATGAATGCATGAAGGGGCAGGTCCAGATCTGCCTAGAATGTGAGTTTGGGGGACCTGGGAGGTCAAGGTTAAAAGGGAGAGACGCTGAAGCATCCGTAACTTCTTTTGCATAGCCTCCCCTCCCATCCTCACTCTTCTTGTCTTTTAGGTCTTTGTTCGTTTCCTTAACTCTACGCCTTCAATCCCAGGTGCTCAGAGTCCTGCTCTAGCTCTCAGTATGGCCAACCTCTTTGACAAACACAACCACACTGAAGTGTTAGTGAATTGTTGTAGAACTTCTCCCAGTTGTAAGTGAATTTTAAAGGAGGACCCGCAGGATGCGCATATCCATCATCCTTTCCATGCTCCATGGCTCATAACCCTTGAGGCATTGTGCTGTCTTTGGTACCTTTTGGGCAGCTGTGGCTGGAAATGTTTGAAATGAGAATGCTTAATAATTTATATTCTCAGAAACCAGGAAGTACTGGAAATGAGGGTATTATTTTGTAAGGAGGTTTTCTCCCTGGTGACTCTGCCTGAAAGCCCATTTATTTTATCAAAATAATAATGTTTCTGAAGGAAAATAAAGAGCTCCTTTGACCTTCTCCCTAGAGAGAAAGGAGAAGAAAACATGAGGTCCTTCAAGATATTGCAGAGTACAACATGCCCTCGACACAGAGTGAAGCAAGGACAATGCAGGAGAACGGGCGAGGGTAGGAGAAAAGAGAGGCAGGAAGCTGAGAAATAGAGGGCGTCTAGGAAGGAAGGATGGCAGTCAAAAGAACTGCCAGCACATCTGGTCTCTCTGGTGAGGCAGTGGAACCTTGAACCCTCTGAAGTGCGTAGACCACGTGTAGTTGACACTTCAAAAGAGGGTGGCAGGCAAACAACTCCATGTCCATCAGTGAGGACTAGTCTAATGGACCACTCTCTATCTGCGCAATGAGACGGTTCGAGCTCTAAACGGGAGGGAAGACTATCTCTCTATACTACTATAGAGTGATCTCCAGAATAAATTTTTTAAAAAGTAAGGTGGATAAAATCATGTACAGCGTGCTACCATTTATCTCAGGGATGGATATGAATATACATATGCTTTAAAAAAACAACAGGAGGATAAATTATAAAATTACACACAATGGTTACTAATGGAGGAGGGAGTAGCATGGTGAAAGGGATTGAAGTTGATCTTTGAATATACTTTGTTTTGTGGTTTTGACTTTGGAATTACGCGTATATTTTACATAATTATGAAATAAAAATTAAATTAAAAAAACAATTCCTAAGTATTGAAATTAAGAAAAAGACAAATGAATCTAACTCTATATCAAGTTAGAGGCATGATCATACAGTGAGTAACTACCCTAAGTGCCTTTAAAACAGTAATTTGATTGTAATCCCTAGAGGGATATTCTCTATGGGAAACTACAGAACAAGGAAACTGGTTTATTCAACAGTGACAATAACAAAATTTGCAAGGAAAGTGAAAGAGGGAGATGGAAAGAGAAATTCATAGACTTAAAAATTCTGAAGAGGCGTCTCTAAATCAATCGCAATGTATGGACCATATTTGGATTCTTATTCAACCAAAAACATTCTAAGACAATTGGGGAAATCTGGATACTGACTGGAAATTGCATGACATTAAGAAAGTATAATTAATTTGTAGGTGGAGACATTTTATGATGGTTAACTTTTGTTAAAAAAGAATTCTTAGGATTTAGTGATACAAATGGAAATGTTTAAAGACACAACGGTGCATGGGATTGCTTCAGAATAGTCCCGGGGGAGGGAAAGTGGGTGATAGGTACATGGAGGTTCATTATACATCTTATGTTTTTATATCTTTGAAATTTTCCAGTCTAAAAAATAAGTTATATACACGGCAGCAGCAGAGAGACAGTTCCCATTGAATGATACATTAACAAATGCCCTTGGTAAGTCTTCTTCGCACAATTGAGGTCTTTTGGTTAGATTTGGGTATCTGTGTTCTCTCCCCTGAGAGTCAAACCCCTAGAGATAATGTCCTCTTTCAGGCCACAAGAGAATGATAAAGGCTTTAAGGAGATCAGAATTTAGACGGTGCATGAGGCCTGCTGATTTTAAAACTGGCCCCAAAACTTGTTTCCCTTGTTCGTCTCCTCTTTTTTTCCTGCTGCTTCCAATTCCAATTTAGCCTGATTCCATCCTTTCGCCAATTCACGCCTAGGCTATTATAGTAACACCTCCATTTCTTCCCATAGCATGAGGCTAATAGAACAGAATTGTCTCTATAGGAAATGCACTTAAGATCTCCCTAAACATGGACGTTTAAAAAAGGTCTAACCAAGAAGTCATGGAATGGAGAGGCATTATTGATTAAAAACATTTTACACCTAATGATCAGAATTTATTTAGGCTTACTGTTTACTTAGATAAATGGTGATTTCTTTAGAACAAATTGAAAAAATAGAATTACATACGCATAATAAAAAATTCAAAAAGTGCAAAAAATATACTGTACAAGACAAATCTTCTTGGTACCGCTCACCCCCTTCTTCTCTCCCTGGAAGCATTCATACTAACAGTTTGTGTATTCCTCCAGAGATATTCTAAATATATTTGCAGAAAATATAATTTTGTATCACACATGGAAGTAAATTACATATAATTATTGAATGATACTTAACTTTCTCCAATCTGTGATTTTTTACAGCTCCTTTTTACTTCTGGACTGTCATTTTCACAGTCAGCACAGAAAAACCATTCTGAAAAACCTTTCCTCATGTTTATTTTTTTCTTTGGTTTTGAAAAATTATTTCTTGATTTTGACAACTCAAGCAATTTCATATTTTCCAGATGAATAGTCACAGGACTGTGTAAACAAAAATTTAACTAGTATGTGCATGAACCCACTGAACAGATTTCAGAGAACATTTTGCTTTGGCTTCTAGCAGTGTCCTAAAATTGATATTTAAAAATATTAATAAAACTAGACGATCCTGCTTTCACCTCTTGTCTCCCTAGTTTCAGAATTGTGAGTTTTTATGAAGCCTGAAACCATGGGAATTTTTAATAAAAGGTAACTTGATTTAAGTGACAGTGCACTGCAGGATGGGAAGGCCACTAGGCAGAGCTGGAAGGAAGCGGAGATTGAGGGATGGGAGGGAAAGAGAATGCGGGAGGGCGTCACTCCATTTGCAAGCCCATTCATTCCACATGCATAATACAGGATGGTTATATCAGTCAACAACTATATACATAACTTGATCAATTATCAAAAGGTATAAATTAAAAGTGTTAAATAATATTTTACATAAAACGGCACTTTAAGGTATGAAGTAACATCATAAAAATCCAGCAGCAGTTCTCAAGCTTGCCACTCCCATCTGTGGCCCTCTTTTTCTCTATTTCCTTTTCCTCTCCCCACTCACTTTCTCTTTCTTCTCAGCAGTTCAACTAGTCCCTAAGAAACCCTGGTCATTAATCCTCAAGGATAGGTCAGATCTAAAGGTGGCTTTAGGCCCTGCCTACTCCATGTTGACTGCTTCCATGAGAAAGACCAGGTTATACTTATGAACCTACTTGGAAAAATCATGGGCTGAACAGCTAACCAATTAAACAGAGGTTACAAGAATGCATCATTCTAAAGGTCAAAGAGTCCAAGAATTAAATAAATGCCAAACAGAATCCATAGGAATTTAAAGATAACTAAAATTGCTAAACAAAATGATCTTTCCCTATGGTTTTTGACTCTGCATTATAATTAAATAGATTAAGGTACAATTGAGCCAAGTATTTTTCCTCATTCAGTCAAAAATCTAGGCCTACTCTTTCCAAAATGAAATTTTCATACATTACCTTATTCTGACCTTTGCAAATGCTGTAGTCTTATAAATTCTAGTGTAATATGATGGCTATACATTACTTTAGTATAGAATTACTGATGTCTATAAGTCCTAATGCCAAATTTCTAGAAGGTAAATCTGATTTGTTCATCTTGGGTGGAATATCAATTCTTGGCCCAGTTATGACCAGTGTTCTTCGTTGGGCAGACATACTTACATCCAGTTATCCTAAACCATGTTTTTTTCTTGATGTACCATCCAGACACTTCTTGACCAATTATTTCTATCAACTTCTTTAAGACTTTTATAATTCTGATCTCCAGGAAAATGACCCTGCCTAACACAACCTTGTGTTCAGTTCACTTCCATATGTATCTATTAAGTACCCACTAAATGTCGGGTGCTATGGTAGACAGCGGCATGCAAAGATGAAGAAGGCATTCCTTCAGAGGGAATTCAATCTAATTGCAGACAGCCATATTCCCAAGAGACAGAATTAACGATAGACTGTCCTCACCTACTCCACACTTGAATGAAGATTGTATTAAATATACATTTTTGGAAACTATAATGGCAAAAAAAAATCACATTATTTGATTTAAAGTACGAAAATTAAGAACAAACTGCCTGCTTAGAAATGGTATATCAGGAGAATATTTACAAATAGCTCAGTGCATTGATAATTAATGTTTAAAGTTATTTGATGACCATAAAAACAACTCCTCTACTTGTGGCAGATTTTCCTAGTGATGGAGAAAACCAGCTCACTCTGTTATGTGCCTGATTATTGGTAGATGATTCAGATCCTTAATTTTCCCATTTTTATGTTGCCTACTTTTGAGGCACTTTATTTTTTAATTAAAATTCCTCTTTTTTTTTTTTTTTTGAGGAAGATTAGCCCTGAGCTAACTACTGCCGATCCTCCTCTTTTTGCTGAGGAAGACCGGCCCTGAGCTAACATGCATGCCCATCTTCCTCTGCTTTATACGTGGGACGCCTACTACAGCATGGTTTTTGCCCAGAGGTGCCATGTCTGCACCTGGGATCCGAACCGGTGAACCCCGGGCCGCTGAGAAGCGGAATGTGCAAACCTAACTGCTACACCACCACGCCCGGCCCCTAATTAAAATCCCTCTTAAAGATAATTGGGAGGGGACAAGAAGTGAAGGTTAGAACAATGCTCAAGTATGCTCAAGTTAGTCATGTGGCTCCTTGTTAGCTGCTCTGTTAAATTTCTATGTAGAGAGTAAGTCATTGACTAACATGAGCCTTTGGGGTTATCACTGAAGTCTTGCCAGCTGTGATCATGCATGTTTTTTATAAAGATCTTCTTTATTAAAAATACTACTACTCTTTCATTGTTCTTCCTCAAAACCAAGCCTCCAGTGAACTAGGTGGTGCTACCTGACACTGGGTTGCTTAGAAAATGGAGATATGCATTGTTTAAGGCACTTATTCTGAGTCAACAGTAGATCTGGGAAGATAACTTATTTGCCAGATGGCAGCCAATCTGTTATTTTGTCTCACGTATTTAACACACACTCAGCCCTTTATATATTTTATATACCTATAAGTGTCTAATCATGATGTTCCAACAAGGGATAGTGGAATATTCAATAACTGTTTCAGACAATTGCTGACCTGTCTATATTGGCAAACAATGTCCTTGCTGAAGACACAATAGAATATTCTGGACAATCACTTCCCAAAGCAAGATTCTTAGTTTAGCTTGGAATGTTTTCTCTATTCCTATTTGTCAGGATTTAAGGGAGGGCAGTGGAGATTGAGAGGCAAGTTTTGTCTTATTATCATTATTATTGCTTTACTTTGAGTTTTGTGTTCATCTTAGCCATGGGTGAGGAAAGTAAGAAACTTGTCTCTGACCATTGGCTAATTTGATTATGCAGTTGCTTCTGTTATTACTGAAAGCCAAGAGGGTGGAAATTATCCAAGGCAGGAAATTATTCAGCAGAGACTTATAGAGGTGTACCATCAATTATAACAGCAAATGACTTTTCCATGTTTTGAACCTGGATTTCAATATTTTCCTCATTAACTCTGGACCATGTTTGAGAACAAACTGCTCCAGACAGAATCAAATTAAGGTCAAGCCTGTCCTTCACACCTGAAACTGATGAAGTTCTCTGGAAATGTAAGCTGTCAAAAATACAGCATGAATAGTATTTATAAACATATGCCTTGGACTTAGCCAAGCGTAGATCACTCCGGAGAAATTGAATGGCAGCAGTGCTCTCTACTGGAATGTTGTGATTTTGATATCAAGGCCACATACCACAAGGTATCTTGAAAAATACTCACCTCTGTTATTGTCTGTTTAAAGAAACTAGAGTCAGTGCTAGGAAGTGGAGGACAGAGTATAACCCCAAACCCAAGAAATAAAAATATACTCAAAAGGAAGACAAAATGTTCTAATAGGGCAAGCAAACATTATGAGTTATTTCCTTTCTCATACTCATGGACAGACTGGTTAATAAGTGGTCAACAGGAGCAGCATTAAAATAAGTCTATTGCTCTGTTTCCTTAATAATGAGAAATCATTCATATTGTTGTAAAGTTCCTCTTTCAGAAGTCATATATGATACATCCTCTAAATAGCATTGAGCCTGAAATTTCCGGGAAGCAGGGTATCCAGAATTATTTTCTCAAGCATTTTCATTTATTTCATAATTAGAAAATAGATATATATTTAATTTTTTAAAAGGCTACCCAGATAATGGGTATCCAGATGATAAATAGGCGTAAAATTACAAAATATATTTTGCTACCGCTATGTTTCATCACCATTATTTAGAGTTGTGCTGTCCATTGTAGTACCCACAAACCTCATGGGACCATTGACCACATAAATGCGGCTAGTTCACTTGAGGAACTGACATTTTAATTTAAAATTAAAAATAGACACTCAGTTTAGATATATGTAAACAATTCATTTTTATCCTCAACACTTTTCTGCAACTTTCTTAGTTTAACCCCATCATCCATCATCGGGGCTGTTGCAGTATCTTCTTAACTGCTTTCTGGCCTCTAGTCTTAACACTCTGCCAGGCCAATCTCAAAAGAACCGCCACTTATAATTAAATTTTTAAACATTTTTTTGAAGTATAAAAGACATAGAGAGAAGTACAAAATTACAAGTATACAGTTTGACATGTTATCATAAAGTAAACATAACTAGTAAATGAACAACCAGGTAAAAAAAAAAAGAATATTAATCACACCGCAGAAGGCTCCCAGTCATGGTCCTTTCTGCTTATTTCTCTCTTCCTTTTCTCCAAAGGTAACATCCTTACTTCTTCCAGTCACAAACTGCCTGTTTGATATAAATGGAATCCTAAGAGTATGCATTCCTTTGTGTCTGGTTTGTTTTCCCCAATAATATGCTTGTGGAATTCATCCATCTTGTGATATGTACGTGAAGTTCATTCATTGTCGCTGCCGTATAGGAACATATGAATATCCACAATTTATTTATCTATTCCACTCTTCATAGACACTTGGGTTACTTCAATTTTTAGCCTCTTATGAATACTACTGCTTTGAACATTTTTAAATGTTTTATGCACACATTTCTGTAGCATTTATTCCTAGCACTGAGTTACTGGGTAGTAGAGTACGCCTCTGTCCCATTTTAGAAGGTATTGCCAAAGAGCTTTCTGAAGAAGTTTCATCCGTCCACACTCCCTTAAGTAGTATATGAAAGTTTATGTTCTACATCCTCATCAGTATTTGATATTGTCAATCTTTTGAAGTTTATTCATTTTATGAGCATTTAATGGTGTACTATTATGGTTTTATTTACATTTCTTGATGGTTAATGACATTCAGCATCTTTTTGTATGTTTATTAGATATTTATTGTCTTTTGAAGTACCTGCTCCCCTTTTCCTCTGGATTATCTTTTTTTAAAATAATTGATTTGTAGCAGTTCTTTAAATATTCACCTATGAGTTGCAAGTATCTTCCAGTCCATGGTTTTCTTTTTCATTCTGAATGGTGTCAGAAGTTTTTCATTTTATGTTATCCATTTTATCATTGTTTTCCTTCATGACAAAGTCTTTTTTGGGTCCTAAGAAATCTTTCCATATTCCTAGATTTTGAAGATAGTCTACTACGTAATCTTTTAAAAGTGTTATTTTGCCTTTCCGTTTAGATTTACAATTCACCTGAAATGTATTTCTATACATAGTGTGATGTAAGGGCTTTGTTTCTTTTATTTTATATGATTATCCAATGGCCCCACTATAATTTCTTGAAAAGAGCATACTTTCCTCACTGCTCTGAAGTGCCACCTTGTCTAGGATGACCATCTCATCCCAATTTTCCTGGAACTTTCCTAGTTTTAGTCCTGAAAGTTCTGTGTCCTGGGAACAGCCTGTCTTCGGCAAACCAGGATGGATGTTCATCTTACTTTTGTCACAAATCGTGTGTATGAGTCTATTTCTGGATTCTCTCTTCTTAGAATAATAAGCCCACTCTGTCTTAATTATTTTATCTTTATAATAAGCCTCGTTATCCTATAAAGAAAGTGATCCTACCTTGTTCTTCATATCCAAGAGAGTCTTGGCTATTTTGAGAATTTTTCTATTTCCATTTTAGAATCAGCTTCTCAATTAATACAAGTAAGAATTCCAAGATTAAGAATGCATTGATTCTATAGGTCAGTTTGAAGAAAATTAGATATTTATGATATTGAGCTTTCTAAGCCATGATTTATTTAGGTCTTCTTTAATTTTGTAAATAATGTTTTTTAGTGTTCTCTGTGGAGTTCTTGTGCATCAATCGTTAGGTTTCTAAAAAACTGATTTTTTATATTATTTTCTATTATATCATTAAGTTTTATAGTCTAATGGTTGTTCCAGGTAGATAGATATACACTTGAATTTTGTATATTAGCTTTATATTTGTGGAACTTGCTAAACTCAGTTATTAATTCTAAATGTTTATATGTAGGTTAAACACATGTTAATTATTTTGGATTTTCTACATAGATAAACAGGTGGCTGGCTCCTAGGCCATAGTTTGCCAAACCATGCTTTAGTCCGTGTTTATAATTCTTTTCCTGGAAGGGAGTCTCTTGTCTTTATGGTATACTAGACGCATGGTGGATGCGGCAGGCGGTCCCAATTGCTACTCGTGGGCACAGCATGAGTCTTGAGGTTTCCAAAGCTGTCCTTCCTTTCCTGGATAGTCTGTAAATTGAGTCAATGGTGCCAAGTCCATTTCCAGCACTCTTCATTTCTTTGTGTAGATCCAAGTTTCCATCTGCTGTCATTTTCCTTCAGTCTGAAAATTTTAACATTTCATGAAGTAAAATACTCAAGAACAAAATTCTGTCAGCTTTCATCTAAAAACGTCTATCTCAGTTTTATTTTGAATGACATTTTCACTGGTATAATATAGTGAATATTCACTTGGTTGACAGTTTTTTCTTCCTGCACTTTTTAGATGTCATTCCCTTGCCTTCTAGTTTGCATGTTTTCTAATAAGACGACTACTGTCTTTCTTCTATTTTTCTATGATCACAAACTTTTTTGTATTCTAGTAATATTCTTGTCTTTGCAGGCCATAAGTTCTCTGTCACAATGACTGAAGTCTGTGATCGTAGTGTGAAAACAGCCATAAACAATAGGTAAACAAATAGGTATGGTAGCACTCCAGTAAGACTTTTATGGAAAAAGAGGAGGCAGGCTAGATTTGACTTGAGGGTTATATATAGTTTGCTGACCTCTGTTCTATATGTAATGTATTTTTTCCCCTCTAGGTACTTTTGAGAGCTTCTCTTTATCACTGCTTTTAGCTAATTTGATTATGATGTGCCTTGGTGTGGTTTCCTTTATGTTTATTCTGCTAGGGATAGTTGAACTTCTTGGATTTTCCATTTCTTTATTCATTGTGTTAATGTTTTTCTTTACATTACTTTAAACTCCTAGTTTGTCAATTCCTTCCTTTCCATAGTTGCTGAATCTGATTCTATTGATTGGTTTTCCTCCTAGGTGTGAGTTATATTTTCCTCCTTTGAATGCCTGATAACTTTTGATCAGGTGCTGGATATTGTGAATTTTACTTTCTTAAATGCTGGGTTTATTGTATTCCTTTAAAGAGTTTTGGACTTTGTTCCACAGGCAGTTAAATTACTCACAGATGAGTTTGATCCTTTCAAGGACTGCTTTTAATCTTTGTTGGGTGTAAAGGATCAGCCATTACTCCAGGGCTGATTTAGCTCCACTACTAAGCCGTGGCCTTTTTAACTAGAAGAACAAGACACAACCCAGGATAAAAGGAGAGGCTAATCAATTTGGGAGGTTAGTATGAGAAGACTTGAGCATACTGAAAGGTGAGCAGGAATTAGTCAATTGAAAGTAGGGAGGGAAAACTGGGGGAGGAGAACGGTACACAATATTGAGACTTGCCGGTGCAAAAGCCTCGATGTGGCAAGTGTATGATGTTATCTAAATAAGAACTATGCAAGATTCAATATGACTGAGGGAGGGCAGAAAGGGAAGAATGGAATAGACGAGGCTAGTAAAGCAAGCAGATTAAATGGGTGTAGCAAACGAGTTTGCTAAGAACCATGTCCCTCAACCATTTAGATCACTGCCTCTAAGTTTTAACAAAGCATATCTCACTTCTTTTTTTAAAGGAATCATGTTTGGAGTGCAAAATGTTAAGTGAAACAGACTGCAAGCCTTTATTAATAGGTATTTTGCTTAAGTCATTTGCTCACATTTTTCTCCTACTTGTTACTGTCCTTCCATTAGAGCTTGACTTTGGAGTTCTGAAGACTTGGGTTAAAATCTCAATTTCTGGATTTCTTAGCTGCATAATTTTGAATAAGTTCTTTAATCTGAGTCTTTATTTTCTTTCTCCTTAAAGGGGTAAGGGAAGGCAAAGGTACAAACCCAATTACAGGGCTAGTATAAGATAAAAAGACCTATCAATACCTACCAGTGTCCAGCACATGGTAGACACTCAATATGTTAGTCTCCTTGGATAAAAACCCTATGAAAAAAAAAGTCTTTTCTAGCCCAGAAGTTCTCAGCCCAGGTTGCATATTAAAATCACATTAAGAACTTCAAAAAACATTGATGCCCAGTCCCCATGTATTTAATTGGTCTGGGGTGGGATATGGTATTATTTTTAAAAAGCTTTCCAAGTGATTCTAACACGAATGCAAGGTTGAAAACCACTGATGTAGCCAGGGAAGGCTAACTTTTTCATCCCTCTGAAATCAAGATGTGTATGTGCGCGTGTGTGTGTGTGTGTCTAGCACACAAAGCAAAACATAAAAACATGAGATCTATTTAAAAGAAAAACAACTGCAGGCCATAACTGACACTTATGAGAGCTGGCAACACACTTGGCTGACTTCTTAGATTCTATTTTTAACGTTAAATCCACACTGGTTATGTAACATTGGAACTAAAGGTTTTACATAACAAATCCCTTTGAATTTGTAAAACCCAGATTGTTGATTTTATAAAAATCTTTATTTCATTTCTTTAAAAATTATTTCTATAGCAAAATTTATTTTTATACGGGAAAGCTGCAGTTCCTTTACGAGCTAGGTTTTTTTTAAAAGCACTGTTTACTTTGAAACCTTGTTTTTTTAAATCCCTTTTTCATTTTGAGGTTCATTCACTTCCAAAAAGGACTCTATAAGAAAATTAACTTAGTAAAGCAAAATAAGGCTGACACTATGATGATACATGACAGTTTGGTAAATGCTTAAGAAGGTGTGTGGAGAGAGAGAGAGAGATATATATATGTATGGAACAACTTATATTTGACTTATTTTTTAAGTTTCACTGGGATAAATTTTAATTCAAATTTCCTTGCTGTTGCACTTTAACCTCTTAATTACAGGATCACAATTATCCAAAGTTTAACCTTACTCCTCTAGATGATGTTACTGAATTATTAATAATAGTTAACATTTCCTAACAAGTTTTCATAAAATGTGAACTTATCCTTCTCTACTTCAGAAATATTTAGTTTCAGAAATCTACCCATTAGAAAAAACAGAGGATGAAAGGATATACAAAGTACACCATTCTTATGAAAAAAATACCATATATAAATGTACAATATTTTTTCCTCTGAAATATTCATTTAAAAAGCTCTCTTTAGGGGTCCAGCCCTGTGGCCGAGTGGTTGAGTTCACGTGCTCCACTTTGGCAGCCCAGAGTTTCGCTGGGTTCGCATCCTGGGCGCGGACACGGCACCGCTCACCAAGGCACGCTGAGGCGGCATCCCACATGCCACAACTAGAAGGACCCACAACTAAAAAATAAACAACTATGTACCGGGGGGCTTTGGGGAGAAAAAGGAAAAAAATAAAATCTTTAAAAAAAAAAGCTCTCTTTGCACAGAGTATATTACATGAAGTACACAATCATAGGAAAAGATAAACTGAGAATAAAGAACTGGACCAAAGTACACAACATCCAATGGTGATTTCCATTAAGATCTGTGTGCTGGACAGACTACACCAATTATGTTTTCCTTAAACTGTGCCAGGCACACAATAAGCATTCAACCTCCTCTTATAAGAGGGTAGCAACAAGTTTTTAAAGAGGTAGTATAGCAAAAGACAATTCCTTTTGTAAATAACATTATAAAAATAACAGAACTAAATGAGAAGGAACACTATAGATATGAGCTTACGAATTACTTTTTAAATACTTTTTCTTTCCAAATGTGAGTTAAAATATAACAGGCCTTTTGGACCTGTCACAACGTTCCCAATACCTCTAGACATTATGAGGAATCTTTATTTCTACATCCAAAGGATTCTTCTGGAATCTTAAGGTACGGAGATAAAGGTCAGGGATCTCTAGCCTGATGCTGCCCTGCTTCTCTGATTTATTCAGCTGGAAGAGGGGTGGTGGGAAGATACTTGGAGAATGAGCTAGATTCCTTGTTCCAACTTGAGCTATGTAAATATCATGAATTAGGGTTGCAAAAGACACCTGCTTAGTAGGGCTTGCATGGCCGACCACATCACACATATTTTGTTCTTTGCATAGCTCTCTGAAAAAAAATTCTACTTTTCTCAATGTGTCAATAAAGATCTTTGAAAGGAACAGACTTAGATTTCCAGTTTTTCATTTTGTTAGTAGTGAGGCCTAATGTGCTCTTTTTAGCAGCAACAAGCAGCTTCATTTAAACTGATTACTTTGGACTGAGTTAAAGAGAAATAGCGGGGCTGGCCCCATGCCCGAGTGATTAAGTGTGCGTGCTCTGCTTTGGCGGCCTAGGGTTTTGCTGGTTCAAATCCTGGGCGCAGACCTAGCACCACTCATTAAGCCATGCTGAGGTGGCATCCTACACAGCACAACTAGAAGGACCTACAACTAGAATATACAACTATGTACTGGGGGGCTTTGGGGAGAAGAAGAAAAAAAAAGAGAAATAGCAATAGTACTCTGGCCAGCCTTCAGATTCAGACATTTGCAAGAAGCAGAGAAAAGTTCAAGGGCTAGGAACAGGGGAGAAAGAAAAGACCTAATATGACAATTAAATAAAACTGCAAGTTAGTAACAGGGATGCTCATTACTGACTGAAGAATAAAGTGATCAGAGCAATTCTACGCATTAGCTTTTTAAAAAAGTTCAGGTGGATGAATTTTTGAATGAAGCTTCTGATTATTCTGGTTCCAAGTCTTCCACAGGTATAAATGCTTTACATTCAGCAAATAATTAATGTTATTATATTTTTAATCTTAAAAAGAAGTTTTTAAGTCTCTGGTATTGGTATGAAGTTATTATCTAAATAGTCTCAGTATTATTGCATAACTAGAATGTCACCTTTTTGTTATCATCTTGAAAATTCAATACGTATTACCTTGACACACAAAACCCTTGAGTGACTTGATATTCATAGATAAAACTGTGTATAGGTTTAATTGTCTTTATGGAAGTTCCTAGAAGCAGCTGAGCCCAATATCAAGCCACCAAGTATTAAATGACTTTACCAATTTCAATAAATGCTAAGACTGTATTATAATCTGATTATAAATCATTATCTAGCAGTGGATAACTGAACACATAGGGTAGCTTAGAAATTTGCTATTAGAACAAGAGGAAGCCCACAGGAAAGAAGGTGTAATAAAAATCCTTGTTCACTCATTTATCGGGAAGAGAAATCTCAATCAATTCTGCAAGGAATTTTCAGTTTTTAATCCAATCAAATTTCCTAATCTTTCTAGTGACTGGAAGCAGGTTAGGAGTGAGAGGTAGTGGAATGAAGATGAGGAATTCTGTTTGTAACTAATGACACTAAAAGCCTGGGAAAAAGATAAAACCCAAATCACCAAAGAACATTCTTTCCTTAAAATGTTTTCAAAATAAATATGAGACCAATCTTTAGAACAATGTACAACCATGGATAAGTGAAAGCCCTTAGGAAGGGGGACATTTCGGATAACTCTTGAATCTTGTATAATCAAGACCCAGGAGAACTGGCTTGTTTCCAGTTTCCTGGCAAAAGAAAATGCGGGATGGTAGGGTCTGACATTTCAATGTTTTATCTGAAACTATGAAATAGAAACAACTGTGCAAAACATATGACTCAAACAAAAGAAAACCCAAATGTACAACTCTGAAAATATGCGATCAATGTTTAATATTCTGAGGATTAAGTAACAAAATCAAAAAAGATTTTTTACTTGACTAGGTTCATTTCTTCTGAATTCTTCTAAGAGTTAAAAATGAACTATCACACTTATTGATTTAGAACCATCAGATTTTACTTCAGGAAAATCTAATACCTTTCAAAAAGTTATAATTTTAATGTTAGCACAAAAAATTACTTCCTAACATTTCATTTTAAAAAAACTTTTCCGCAGCCAAAGATTCCTATTTTTGAATTACAATACTGCAAGGCACATACAGAACTCACCTCCTTCAAAACACACAGAAGAAATACTCCCTGAAATATAATTTTAAAATCCTTAAACAATTATAAATACTACAAATTTAGCAATTTTTAGGTAAAAATGTTGCTCCTATAGGATCATGCACCTTTCTTAAAATCATTCAGCACATATGTATAAATAATCCTTTTTTAAAACATTTGTATTTGAAATGCAGATACAGTGATGCTGAAGACAGCACTAAAACCTGAAAAGTACTACAGCTTGATACATTTTATGTTATTGCCTTCATTAGAGACTGTATCATCTCTAGTATTTTTCAAAGACTTGAATTTAATAATGGGATAACTACATAGGAAATAAAGGGTTTTCCTTCTTTTTTAACAATATTTCCTTCACTTCTAACATTAATTCTTTTAAAAGATGCTAAATGAATTATATTTTTTCTTAATAGGACCATTTAAATACCTCTACTAAATTTAATGCAGCTTAATTAGGGACCAGGTACACATTTTCCTCTGAAAATTTTTGGTCAAGCATATCTATCCACGAAAGCAAATGGAATTTTAAGAGGTAGATTTTTTTCCCATGATGCATTTTGTTAATAAATGTATTGTCAAGAAAATTAAATCAAGCACTGAGTGTGTTTTCTTAAAGTATAAGGGTCTAATGAAAAGAAAAATAAAAGATATGATATGGTATTTGTTACAGTTTGACATTTTAACAGTCACGGTACTGGATGTTTCGTGACCAGTGCATTTTGGACTCTCGGGATCAAAACACGAGTCTGCCGACTGTATTAAATCCTCCGCCGCCGCCTCCACCAGTTGGTCCGCAGCTTCCTGGCGGATCATTGTCGTCAAATCCATTGGGCCGAAACGAACAGGAGGCAGATGCAGCTTGTAGGGCCCGGGCTCGAGCATTCAACTCTTGTTCCTAAAATTAAAAGTAATTTTTATACAGTGAAAATCCTAAATACAACTGATGGGTATATCACCTATATAAATATTTTAAAACTGCCTTAATCCTTAATAAGCATCCTTCAAATTTCAGTAACTAAAAAATTACTGATTATACTAATCCTTACCAAATCTTACTAAGGTAAGTATGTAAACACAGATGGAGCAAACAAGATAGAGAGCAAAATCCTGGTGAAACTCGACAGAACAACAGATCCTAAAGGCTGTTCTGTTTCAATAGAGAACACTCTGTTTCAATACTGCCTCACTTTACAGAAGAGGAAACTGAAGCCCACAGCTCTAAAATTTCTCTACAGAAATACTACAATTCTTGCAACACTCATCAACACAAATAGGAAGAGATTTCTTTTCTAATATACAGAATGTAGAGTTCAACAGTTATGACGATGGATTATCCACTCTCTATCAAGTGGGGCTATTTTGGAAGTGGGTGATTACAGTAAAAGGTACAAATAATGAAAGAGGACTGAATTTTTTCTACCCTTTCCTTAGAATACTTCTCAGTAAATAAAAGTAAGACAGATCTCAAAAACACTGCTAAGGAAAATGGAACCTATCTCCTTAAAAATTTTCCCTACCAGATTATTACAACTTTTATCAGGAACCACATTTATCATGTGCCAGACACATATTAGGTCCTCAATAAATATTAATGATCTCAGATTATAACACTGTAAGGTACTTAGCCACAAAAGGAGCCAATGTGAATAAAAAATGACAAATTCATTTGGAAAGGTTTAAAACTGGATTCCAAAACTGGCACAAACTCCTTGGAAGCATATGCAAAACATTCTGGCATGTGCTCATCTTTCTGGGAAAGGGTCTATAACTTTCAAATGAGGTGGATGTCAACAAGGTTTAACAGTCACTGGTAATAGCGTAACTCTTAATTTGTTAGGCAGAATCATCCTGAAGAACTTTCAAATACAGTTAACATTAATAACAGAAACTGTACTATTTCCAATTTTCAACTGAAAGCCCACTTACTTTGCTCCATCCAGCAAGGTAATATTATAATTTCTAGCTAATTTTTTTTTAAAGATTTTATTTTTTTCCTTTTTCTCCCCAAAGCCCCCCGGTACATAGTTGTATATTTTAGTTGTGGGTCCTTCTAGTTGTGGCATGTGGGACACCGCCTCAGCCTGGCTTGATGAGCGGTGCCATGTCCGCATCCAGGATCCAAACCTGCAAAACCCAGGGCCGCCGCAGCAGAGTGTGCGAATTTAACCACTTGGCCACGGGGCTGGCCCCTCTAGCTAAATTTTTTTAGTTAACTGTTCTCCCCCTTTTATAAGACGCCCAATTTTTTATTATGGGGAAAAAACCCCAGGCTTATCCTGACATCTATCCCTCATATTATAGATACCTTGTTTCTCAGTAGCATACAGTGACTGCTGTGTGATTCCCAATACACAAATGATCAAGTGTCACATATTTCTATGGCTGAATGTGACCTTAGATAACAAATCCTTGTAACAGAACGACCTAATTAACCCTGATAGGGCTTAGAGAGGCTTCTAAAATATAATTTGCAGGATATTTCTCAAAAACATTTTTTTTTCATTTTTCTCTGTCATTTACAACATTTATAATTGCTGTGCCCTCTGTATAAGGTCTAACTACACAATATTTTTCAGGAGATATATTAATTTATTCTTCCATCTGTAAAATTAAAGCAAGAATTACAAATGTTTTATAGATAGAAAATAAAAGCCATAGATAAATCAGAAATAGACACAAAAATAAGAAACAAAATCCTCTGCTGTAGCTCTATAATTTATTAAACTATCTAAACAAGCAATGAAAATATAACTCTGTGCCTAAGAAACAATATCTGGTTTCAGGTACAGATCATGTTATCTAATGAAATAAACAAAATTGAAGGAATGGGCAAGGTAGAGCTCAAGAATTTCTGCTCCCGAAAGACATGGCATTTTGCCTGGACTTTGTAAAAAGTGCTTTCTCCCCAGAAGCTATTTTGAAGGACACACAAAACACAAAATTAAGTGAATAACTCCACTGCTTCTGAGACACCTGAAACCTATATTTCAAGACACAGAGCTTCCCAAGAAAGTAATATTCCTTTTTTGCTTTCTTACCTATTTATATAAATACATGGCTGACAGAGAAAAATGTATGATACTCTGTTTCAGAAGACAAGCTTAAAAATGGGTAAAAGTAGGGAAAATTCCTTTCCATTTTATTTCTCTTAATACAGATGAGAAAATTGTGTATAAAGTCAAAAATTAGGATTCTCACAGAATATGCAATTTATATGCTAATTTTTTATCAAGTAATAAAGTTAATTCATATTTCAGTAGTGGACTATAGGTCTATTCACAGAAAGGAGTTACTGTTGCTTTGGGACAAATAACTTTCAGTATATTTAGATCTCTCATTTAAGTAAATCTGTTAACATGAAATTAATTCATCTTTTATTTTTCTTTAAACTACACAGATATAATGTATACTCTCTGTATGTACGGCAAGAAAAAAATTAAGACATCAAACTACCACCTTTTCCAAAGAAACAAAGAAAAGAAACCTAGTAAGAAAGGAGAGAAGTCTGCCTGCAGTTGACGTGGGACCTGTGGGACAGGTGATATCTTCACAGTGCACTGGTGGTGCAACTTACACAATCTTTCTCTCACTGGATTTTAACCAAAAGCATAATTTTTGTAGTCCAGGCGCTAAAATAATGGAGATACTCCTAATGGAAGTTGGACTGAGGTGAAAGAAATATATGGAGAGTAAAGCCTTTTCCAAAATTTACTTTGAGGTCCACAATTTGTTTTGCTCTCCTGTGTGTCAGGCTATGAAACAGAGTAGAAAATGATTTGTCATATAGTATTTTCTGCCCAGGCTTTTCAAAACCACTAATCTTGCCAATACTAGAAACAGCAAGAGTTTCTTTCTAACACTTGTAAATCTAGTTGTGACTTTAGTAAAATTCAAAAGTGGAATCCTAAAAAAAGCTTGCTAAAATTATACAAGGTGAATTTCTAATGTGATTGTAAAGTATTAAAAAAGAAAGCAGCTCCCCGGATATGTACTAAAATGGTAAATTCATTTGCAGTACTGCTCAAAAGTAAAGAAGCTCAAAATGTTCAACTCCACATCCTTACTTTTACTAAAATTCAATTAAATTTTTACAACTGTTTTATAAATAGATACAATGCTATTTCTTAGAGCTAAAGTTGTATTCTAGACTTAGCAATCCACTATAAGCCATTATTACTATTAAATAGGCACAAATTTTGAACTATACCTAAAAAAGCGAATGTAAAAACAAAAATGAGAGTAAGAAAAACATATATATACACACTCTCTGTGCTCAAAATGAAAAAAATGACAGCTGAAAACTGCTGTATACAAAAATCTCAACATCACACACTCCCCCTGCCTGGCAATTCTGAGAACGTGTTTATCAGTAACAGAAGAAACAACAGTCTCTGAACACAGACTTAAAACACCAGAATGATTTGGTTAAATAGTATGAGAAACATCACAATTCAAACCATATCAATTACATTATTGTATTTAAATGTAAATAATACAAAATATAAATATATTTAAGTTTCTAATTAAGAGTTGAATATTTATTATTGTAATTTGCTTTAAAAAGGCACTTTGACAATTAAGCTTTAATAGCCTGTCTTAATACAGGTAAATAAATACCTTAACGCAAAACTTAGCAATATCTTTTCTCATTAACAATTTGCTAATCTGAGACTTAAGATAGAATTTAGAACTGCCCAACACTGAAAAACTGAATTAACAAAGTACATAATGCTTTTCTTTTATAGTGACAAAGTACATAATGCTTTTCTTTTATAGTGACAAAGTACATAATGCTTTTCTTTTATAGTGACATATGGGCCTTAAAACAATAGTAAGAATGACTCATCACACTCAAATATTGTAAAATCAGGATGCAATGGGGTAAATGGCAAGATAGAGAAAATCATTCAGAGTTAGGCTACAACAGAGTTGTTACGGTTGTAAGAGCTTTTAGAATTCCAATCACGGAAATTAGAGTAGTTTATAGTAGTTTTTCATCTTTTCAAAACTCATGTCTCTCCTTTGATAAATACTTCACCCAATCATTGATATATAAATAATCTGCATATTTCCAAAAGTCAAGACTGCATTAGGCTTTATTTTCTATGTTATATAGTACAGAAAATTTCTATTTCAACCCAACCTTCTTACCCTCACTCCACCCCTCCAAGAGGGACATGGCTGAATACATTCCATTACCTTGACTGTAAGCCTTCTGATTGGATAATAGAATCTTTGGTAGTGAATCAGTTCTAACAAATATTCTGAATTTCTAATTTTTTTCCTCTAAAGTTTATTATTTTTGTGTCACTCTAAAATACCACCATATCCCTTTAAAAATGTATCATGTATCATTGAGCATTTTACAGTAAATTTGAAAATGTCCTTCTAAAAATCAGCACCATAGTGGCCTATTTCTTCTCTTATTCTATCTGTATCTTTTAAGAGTTTTGTGACTTTGTGTGAAACACAAAATTTTTAGAAACTTATCTAAACTCATAAAATCACTTGGACTACCCAATTAATATGCCTACAGTCTCACCTATAATTACTGCTGATCCTTTATGTTGATAGCAAGTTGGCAGGCTTCAAAGAAAAATACTTTCAGCAAGATCTTCATTAACTTTAAAGTCACTAACTCCTTGCAAAAAGTATATTTACAAGTAAATTCAGGTGATATGAAACTTTTATTCCATGGCTTTTCTTTACTAATTGTTCTATCATCTCCTTGGTTTTATTGCTCAGGTCCTTCAAGAGTAAAAATGTCCTTGCTCTACACAGTCTGCCTCTTAGTGTTCTTTATCTTATTCACCTGAATGTCGATAAACAGCCCTTCAAATATTTATACAAAGGTCTAGAATGGAATAAACACCAAATTTAGCAGTTGTTTCCCCAGGCAGTGGGACTGAAGAGCAGAGGGAAGATACTTACATTTTAGTAAACTTGCCATATTTCTGTGGAATGACTTTATAATGATCTCATCTTTTGTAATTAAAAACAAATAAGGTCTTCTATACTGCAACTAATTGTGACTTTTCATAATTAATTCATAACATTAGAAAGTAAGACAATTTAGTTATGTAGGTTGAACCCATTTCATATAAACTCAGACTCAAATTTCAAAATCACCACTGTAAATTCCTTAAAAATGTAGACGTTAAGCTGGATTTCAAAATTAGGGTACTCATTTAACCACCCGTTAAGAGTTTAAATATTTTCTACAAATGATGAAGCTTATATTTCCAACTTACCTGTAAATAGAGTTTATTGTCTTTTGTTATAGCATCCATAAGTTCTTTCTGTAGAGGTGGGTCTCCATTTACCCAGAGTCCACTGGTTGAATTATTAGCACTTAAACCATTAGTGCTGTTCTGTTTTTTATACAAAAGCACATAAGCTGTGTCCTTTGGAAACCTACTTGTAATTTTCTGGACTGAATGAAATGAAGTAAACGTCACTCTGCTATCATTAAATAAAAACCATTCTTTTGACATTTCCTTATTTTCCAAATCCTGTTCAATAACTGCACTGGGACTATCTCTTCCTAGTAAATGACTCCGGGAGGACGCTAATGCCAGAGTTTCAGACTGGTGGCACACCTGGTATGAGGACTCTGAACCTGTGATGTTTCTGGCATAAGAATAGTAATGCCCACTTTCAGAGGATATACCAGAGTGAACGACAACAGAACTTAATAGATAGGGCACCAATCTGGGGCAGCAAACTTCTTCAGTTCCAGAAGGCTTTAATTTTTTAGCTAGGTTCTCACTAATATCAGTGAAGTCGACATCTATAGACCAACTTTCTGACAATGAAGAGAAAGAAGTAGTTCTTTTAACTGGCAACTCCAAAACCAGTGGCAGTGACACATTGTCTAAAATTTTTCTTCTCACATGATACTTCTGATCATATGAAAATCTCAGAAGAGTAAGAATAAGGTATTCAGGTTCCTCCGTGATTTGCATAGTTTTCTCAGCATTCTGCAGAGAGGCACAGTTTTCACAATAATATTGGTTGTCACCAGTTAGAATCTCTGGAGCCAAAAAATAATTTAGTAAGTCAGTTACAGAAGGTGTGGTTTCACCTCCTGGTTTGTGAGGTACATCTTTATTAACAAGAATCTTGCTAGATTCATTAGGGACAGAAGTGTTTTCAGTGCAGCAAAACTCATCAGGAGGACTGCCTACCATTCTTTCATTCACAGCTGAGTCACAGACAAAGGCAGCTGTTGCTGGATTATAAACTCCCAGTTCTTCCGAAGGACCGGGGACACTGGCTCGCAGTAGACCACCACCTTGTGTATTGGGTGATAATGCTGGATCTTGAAAAGACAAGTTTTCCAAAGAGGAAGGACAAAAGGCAAGTGAAAGATCCGTAAAGGCTTCCACTTTTTGTGAGGTACTCCTGCAGTTCAAACAACATATGTGAGTCCGTAGTTTTCCACCAAACATTTTTTCTATTAAAGTCTTCTCACCATCACTTGTGCAAGGGCTCTCTGTTAGGAAAGCTGCCTTACCGGCTACTTCCTGTAAAGAAGTTTCACTGCACCCCAGACTTTCAGAAGGCTTGTGTGAGGACTGAACTTTCAAGATCTTTTCTTCTTCATGGAGCCTGCAGGACAGTATATCATTATATAGCTACTTCACTTAAGTTTAAATGTCATTTCTATTTAAAAATATTGATGGCTTAAACAGTCAAATTATTTTTATCAAATATAATGCTTAATTTAAAAAATCAAGTTTCTCCCTTTTTTCAATCAAGCAGAATATTGAACAACTGGAGAATGTAGATTAGAAGAGAAGCCAGGGGCTATTACTTCCCTATAGTCTTATTACATTTTCTTCATACTGCTATTTTATAGCACTTATTACATTACAGTTAATTATATATGTCCATTAATTGTCTGCTCTACCTGTCTGCCTGACATCTCACGGAAAGCCTGGCACACAGAAACCATCTGACATATCCTCAGCTGAATGGAAGGAAGATCGCACATGTTGAGCTCAACTAACTTTACTAGTCATTCATATCACAGAAGGGAAGCAAACACAAGGAGATACAAGAAGAGAATAGGTTTTATTAACGGAGTGGTAAAGACAATAAAATATACCAAACGCACTCAAGTTCAAACTGGTCTAAAGAAGCAGCTATTAAATTTTTTGGTCTCAAGACCCCTTTATATTCTTAAAAATAATTGAGGAACCCAAGAGCTTTCATTTATGTAGTTGTATCTATCAATATTTACTGTATTCAAAAACTGAGAATACAAGTAATAATACATTTAAAAACAATAATAAACTCATTACATGTTAATTAATATAAACAACATTTTTTAATGAAAAAGTTATATTTTCTAAAACTAAAAAAATTTAATGAGAAGAATGGCACCATTTTATATTTTGCAAGTATTTCAAGTATCTGGCTTAGAAGACAGCTGTATCCTCATAGCTGCTTTGCATTCAATCTATTGTAATATGTTGTCTTAGATGAAGCATATGGAGAAAACCTGGCCTCAACTATATATACACAGATATGTAGTTGGAAAAGGGAAGACCTCTGAAAGTGATTTGGAAACCCCTAGGGGTCCTTGTACCACACTTTGAGAACAGCTGGTCTAAAGTAAGAAAATTTAAAAAAGAAACCAAATTAAGAACAAAAGAACACTTAAAAAAATACAAGGAACGCAAGGTATTTTAAAGACTAACACTTGAAATATGTTTTTAAAGGTAAAAACAATATTCTGTAGAAATAATCTGTTATGAAAGAACACAATTCAAATCATAACTTTAAAAATACTTTTTACCTGTCTAGCAGAAATCTGAGGTATTCAGAACAGTCCTGCTGAGATCTAGGGGTAAACCATGGAGGTCTGGAAGCCTCAAAGAATATCCGAGGTGCATAAGCTTCTCTCTTTTGATATTAGTATAGAAAATACAAGGAAGTGATTCTCACACTATGAACCAAATAAATGAAATCTCAATATATGTTTAATAAAGATTACTTAAAATTACCTTGTGCTTAACCTTTACTACAAAGTGCCAAACATGGAGGAAGACAAAATTAGTTCGAAATCAATTTACGTAAATTTCAATCATAACTTCTCATTTTGCAGATGAGAATTAAGATCTAGAGAAATGATGTGACTTGCCCAAGGTCACACAGCTAAATTAGTGGCAGGGGGAATTACATCAGAACCCAGGTCTAACTCTTAATATAATGCTCTTGGCATTATCCCTCTATGATAGTCATGTACTTGAGTCCACAATTTTTTGAAAAACCAAATCTGAAAAAGATATGTTAATGAATATATATTTTGGATAAAGTAATAAGGGGAATACTCTACAAGGGCCATGCATACATCCTTTAGGTGAATATTTCCTAGACTGGGTCCACACGTCATAAATATACAGAATGTGAGCGCACTGGTTAGGGACCTTGCTGATTTTATTTTTTTTAGTACAGTGGCAGTTTAGTGAAGTGGTTGTTCTTTGGGGAGCAATCTAGACTTTGGAGCAATCTAGGTTCAAATCCTAGATTTTGCCACAAGAAAAAAAGAACTGAAAAGGCATCTGAAAAGATGTGATTATAACTTGAAAATTTACAATTCTTCCAATATTTTGGATATTTGTGGTATATAACAGAGAGTCCTCAGTTAAGGAAAACTTCATTGAAATAGGACTGTTATAGTACTTTGAAGGAAGGAAGTTTAGAGTACTGCTTGAGCATGGGCGCCAGAGTCATTTGGTCTATATCCCAATCTTGCATGAGTTTGTATGACCCTGAAAAAAGGTAACATGAGCCCGTTTTTTCATCTGTAAAATGGGAATACTACCTTATTAACTCACAGATCGGTTTTGAAGATTAAGAGATGACACAAGTAAACCACTTAGCACAGGAGCTAGACCAATTTAAATGCTCAATAAATGTTAGCTTTATTAATTACAAGAAAAAAGCCTTTTCAATTAAAAGGAAATCTGCCTACCTAAAATAATTCTTTTTGGCCTGCTATCAGACAGGGTCTTAACTCTGACAGAACTTTAATTAGGTTCTCTTGTTAATTCTTTTCTTTTTCTCTTGGGAGCATGGAAATCTCCTAAGGTTTTTTCTAATAGTTCTGATTTAATAAGTTAATATAGTATCTATAATGTATTCATGTCTACATGTATATACGTAGATACATATATACATACATATTACATATAGTATACAGTAAATATAGACTAGTGATAAAGCAAGTGCAGAAGTTAATTTACTAGGAAAGAATGTTTGGGAGTTGGAGGGAGGAGATTTCATCTCCCTTGGTCCTGAGATCTAAATTTAATTTGTGAACATAGTTCCCCTAGATAGAGAATAACAACATTATCCCTTTGAGTATATTAGTACTCATAGGCCATCACTATCATCTAATATGTCAATCCAGTCTTAATTCTTTCCATTTAAGAAGTTATACTTGAGATACTTCTTAGCTTATAGAAAGGAAATAAGGCATTCCTGTCAAGTCAATCCCATCAGTTCTGAATCCATCTTCTCTTCTGGCTCTAATGACCTACTCCTTTAGACCTCTGTGAAACTAAGACAATCAGAGTAAAACCAGAAAATAATAATATGTATTATTTATAAATGGTATATATTATTCACACGCATTGCTCAAAATTTACAGTTCCTTGAGCATAAGGATTCCTCTTTGTATGCTTATCAGACTGTATATTGTGTCTCTCAATGTCTGCTGAATGAATGAATACATACTATGTGTGATTTTCTTGCCATTAGTATAAATTCATTTCCTTGGATTAATTTGTGGACATAAAAGATGAGCACAAAATTTTAAGCTCTAGAATGTAATGGATGAACAATTCTTATTGCAAATAAAATAAACGGTTCTGTTTATCCATTACGTTCTAGAACTTAAAGTTTTAGTCACAATGAAAGAGAAGGCAATGTGCCACAAAATTATTTTAATTGTTCATTACTCTGAAAATCTATCAGTCTAGTACCTATAAACTATTAAAGACATATTTAAAAAGATTTCCTCATGAATGAGCTTATTTACTGGATAATCAGATTTTACCTGTAATAATTAGAAAAATAGGTCAGCATAATATTCATCTACAAGAATGGAAAGTAGGAGGAAGAAATAAAAATTTAGGGCATATCCTGGTTTTAGGCAGTATCTCTTTAGCATTTCTAAGTGGATTTGTTGTGTTGGGTGAGATATATATTATTTTATCAATTAAAAAGGTTCACCAAGTTTGGTCTAATGTGA
Organism: Equus przewalskii; assembly: GCF_037783145.1. Taxonomy (NCBI): domain Eukaryota; kingdom Metazoa; phylum Chordata; class Mammalia; order Perissodactyla; family Equidae; genus Equus; species Equus przewalskii. The sequence continues at coordinate 88,669,712 of NC_091832.1, forward strand.
AATTTAAAGAGTGTTATCAATGAAGTTAACATATACATATTACACATATTTACACTTACCTGTGTATGAGCCAAAAAGGCAAAAAGATGCTGTAATTTTTTCATTAGTGAATTGCACCCATTTAGATTTAAAGATAATACTTGTCTCCTGAAACTGAAAGTGAATAAAATATAATGATTTTTGTGTACATATGTTCACCCACATGCATTTCATTAAGGCTAAAAGGTAGTTAGTTCAAGAATATATTATCCTCAAAGTAAAACTTCAGTTACCTGATGGTCCTTTAGCTAGCAAAGTTACTACCTACAATGTAGTGAAGAAGGAAGGGGAGAATGATGTTAAATGAAGACTTATTATGTGGCCTGGCAATGGCCTATGTGCTGTTACATATTATTCCTATTTTCTGAATTAGCAAATAGAAACAGATTAAGCTATTAATTAATAAACTAAGTAAGCAACTTTTAAACACTGCATGAAATTAAAAAAAATAAGCTGTTAACAAAACATACTGTAAAGTTAGAGTGACTTAAAGAGTGTGCTACTAGTACAGGATGCGAAAAGGATAAACTATTCAAAAAATAGCACGTATAGGAACAATTGGGATCTATTTGGGAAAAAATGGAGTTAGATAAGATTTTATACCATTAGAAATGCCATGTAGGAGTAATGAGTTAAAGTACAAAACTACTGAAGTATTTTTTTTTTAAAAGGGGAAATTTAGAGGGGCAAGGCTTCCTAAAATTCACACACTATAAATGAAAAATAGCAGATCTGACTACATAAAATAAAAAACTACAAATGAAACACTACAAATTTGGATCACACTGACTAGAAGAAAGCATCTAACAAAGGATTATCATCTAAAGTATATTTAAATCAATATGAAAAAGAAAAGACCCAATAGAAAGGTGCACAAAGAAAGCAACAGGTTACTCAGAAGAGAAGCACAAACGAACAAAGAAAATAGAGTGGGAAAAATTGTAATGGTCAGCAAAATGCAAATTATGACAAAAAGACATTTCTCCCCAGATTGGAAAAAATTTTAAAGACTGATTATCATATGAAGTACTACTAAAGGTATGAGGTCATAGGTACCATCACATACAGTCATGCATCACTTAACAACGAGGATCCATTCCGAGAAATGTGTCATTAGGTGATTTTGTCATCGTGCGGACATCATAGAGTGGACTTACACAAACCTAGGTGGTATAGCCTACTACACACCTAGGCTAGATGGTACTGATCTTATGGGACCACTCTTGTTGTACATGAGGTCTGTCGTTGACCGAAAGGCTGTTAATGCGGCAAATGACTGTATGAGTATGCAAGTTCAAATGCTATAGTCTTTCTGAAGAGCAATTTGGCATACCCTGTTCAGAGAATATCCTCTACATATGCATATGAGCAGAGAGATGTGAATTATGAGCAAAACCACCTAATGCTCATCGATAGGAGTATGGTTAAATAAATTATGGTATACCCATTTACTCAGAATGACATAGCTCTTTCATTGTCCTAACATGGGAATATGTCCAATACAATTAAAAGATAAAAACAAGTGGCTGGAAAAGAATACACAAATAAGATTTTTCTATATTTTTTTAAAAAACAATGCATTTGTAGATAAAAACTAGATAAAATCTTATAAAAAAGGTCTGGGACAATGCACACAAAACTGTTAACAAATTACCTTTGGGAATGGGAATGTCTAATTTTTTTTAATTAAAAAAATTTTTTTTATATCTGATTTTTGTTTTACATACTTCTAGATTTAGTTTTTTTAAACCATGAAGAATTCACATATTACCACAGAAATAAAATATGCCATCTGCCTATTCTGAAATAGTATCATTGGCGACTGTACAACGGGGTGTGCTCTTTGAAGGGCTGTTGCCAGTTATAATTGCTCTGGGTCTCTGCTTTCCCCATCACCAAGACGGCTGCACTGGATGACCTCTAGCGGTGAGACATGGATTCTTTCACTTTTACGCCTAGTATCACTTGTGACTAAGAGTACACATTTTCTTAAAAAACAAACAAAAAATCCCAAATATGAACAAACCAGAAAACAAAAGAGAATACTAAACCAAACAAAAAACACCTTAGTGTTGATAGTATATTCTGGGGCCAAGAAATAAAATAAAACTAACTCTTCATCTTTCAGTTTATGATTTCTCTAGGTAGGGAGAAAAACTTAAAAAGGCTTGGAACTCAATTTATACACATCTTTGGTCAAGTTCCACGATTACAGCAGGCCCTCCATACCCGTGGGTTCCACAGTCTGAACATGTATGGACTCTTTTTCTTGTCATTATTCCCTAAACAATATAGTATGACAACTATTTACACAGCATTTACAATGTATTAGGTGTTAGAAGTAAGCTACAGATGATTTAAAGTATACAGGATGATGTGCAAAGGTTGTGTGAAAACACTACGCCACTTCATATAACGGACTTGAGCATCTGCGGATTTTGGTATCTGCAGGGGACCCTGGAACCAATCCCCCTCACATATGAGGGCGAACTGTACTCTTTCAGTATTGAAGAGAAAAATTCAACCATGTTTTTGCCTTTAGGTATCACTATTTTGTACCTTTACATAGAGTATTCACATAGCTAACAATCTCTGATTTCCTATTTGTTTGCTGCAACAGAAAATGAATTTGAAAGTAAATCTGCAAGAGGGCAAAGGAACACGTCTGTTAGTACATGTTCAGTATTTATCAACCTGGGGTGGGACGCAGAGCTTAAAGTTTTTTTAACAGCAACAGAGAAGTTATTGATCTGATAAAAAGCAAAATATCTACAAGCAGAAAAATCTAAAAATGACCCCCTCAAAAGATACATATGTTATTTTATTTTTTATTTTATCTTTTTTGAGGAAGATTAGCCCTGAGCTAACTACTGCCAATCCTCCTCTTTTTGCTGAGGAAGACTGGCCCTTAGCTAACCTCCACGCCCATCTTCCTCTACTTCATGCATGGGACGCCTATCACAAGCATGGCTGTTGCCAAGCGGTGCCATGTCCGCACCTGGGATCCGAACAGGCGAACCCCAGGCCACTGAGAAGCGGAACGTGCGAACTTAACTGCTGTGCCACCGGGCAAGCCCCAATATATATGTTAAAATAAAATACACTGTCTTATACGATAAGAACAAATTAGTACTTAAGGAAACTTAAAACTCTTTGGAATAAACTCAATCAATCCCTTTGTTACACTAATAAATATCAAGTCAGAGTAACTCAAAAGATTCTACATGCAATACATAATATAAATATAAAGTAGACTTTATGTAAGTTAACATTTTAATAGCTCCTGAGCACTAAAAGCAACTTCATTTCTGAATAAGGCAATTATATGAAAATATTAATATTTCTGCCATTTATAATAACGTGAAGACAAGCCCACCATCTTATATTTCATCAGCATGCATCAATTTCTACAGTTAAAATGAAAAAAAAAAAAAAGGTCCAAATTTGAACTTACTCTGTGGCCATAAACAACGCCTGTATAACACTGTTCATATAACATGTATTTCCTAGGTTAATAAGACCAGTTTTCCCAGTTTCAGATTTTCCAGAAAGTCTAGACAAGCAAGATGCCAAAGAATTGGATTGCGAAGTCCAGGCACTTTGACTGAGAATCAATTTAATCTTCTCTTCACTGGGCTTAGGAAAATCCTGTCAGTCATGAAAAGGAAAAATAGTTTAAAAATATAAACTATTCTTGTTATTAACATCATAAAGAAAGTTCTTCCGCTGACATATTTTTTTTTTTTGAGGAAGATCAGCCCTGAGCTAACATCTGCTGCCAATCCTCCTCTTTTTACAGAGGAAGAAGGGCCGTGAGCTAACATCCGTGCCCATCTTCCTCTACTTTTTATGTGTAATGCCTGCCACAGCGTGGCTTGCCACACGGTGCCATGTCTGCACCCAGGATACGAACCGGCGAACCCCGGGCCGCCAAAGCTAACAGCTGTGCCACTGGGCCAGCCCCTCCACTGACATTTAACCTTTCTTTTTTCCCACTTAGTTTTGAAATCACTGACAGTACTTGACCAGCCATCAAAAAATCAAATTATACTACATGGTAAAAATAATCATCTCCTAAAATAAATCTCTGCTGAAGGCAGAGTTTCTCAAGCTGAGGAGTACTCAAGAATCAGGAGTTCAGGTCACATTTGAACTACTTATGTTTCCTATTTGCCAGCAAAATGTTTTCAAAACAAAACTTTGAGTTCAGGGAATATACTGCAGTGTTATTCAAAGACAACAGAATGAGGACTTAAAATTAGCACACAATTGAATAAGCTCAACAAATAATTTGCTAATTTTGTAATACAAAGAAATACCTCCTTTTCATTCACTACCAATATCTACCCAGTATTAACCCTTAGAAATAAAAGCTCAAAGTAATCAGGGGATGGAAAACGAAAGCATTTAAGCACAACGACCTCTGACTTTGAAAAATAAAACTCAATCTCACGGTTAACCATAGAGAAAATTATTACAAGACATAAGAGATAAAATTTTAAGCATTAAGTGATTTCAAGCACGAGCATTGGAGAATAAGGAAACTTGGTAAAATCATTAAGGCTTTTTTTGGACTGCTTTTCCCATGTGGTAATCAGCCCTCAGAAAACATTTTCTGAAGGAAGTTTAATCTCCTGATTTTTTGTTGACAGCTAATAGAAAGCGCTTCCCTTGGGTTAAGAGCGAGGCCCTTGCTTCTTCTGAGACTACTTCAGTTATCAGAATTCTCAATATGTAAAGCACTGAAAAATAACAATCAATTAATAACAGCAACAGCTTTCTTCTATGGACATAGTGACATCATAGGAAGAGATTAACATTACTATCAAATCCATGACACAAAGCTCCTACATGTGCAGACAGTTACTTCTGAAGCGTCAAAGCGTCATACCAGTGGTACTCATTAATTGCTGCAGTCTTGTGTTCTGGGCTAAACCAAAACCACTTTGATTTAGCCAACTATATAATAGCAAAAATATAAAACAGCAAAAAATATCAAAAATATGATAGCAAAAAGAACATGTCTTGTATTCATTTAAGATACAGAAGTGATGATGAAACTTATATTGTATTTCAGATCTCAAAAAGGAACAATATTAGTAGAACTGATTTCTAATAACTTCCGATTAAGTGTGAGTGAGGCAGAGTCTCCAACTCTTTTTGCTACACCCTGATTAGCCATTAAGTTTACTAAGAGGAAAGTGGGCTTATTGTGACCCATTCTTCAAGACAAACAGAATCAGTGCTTTTTAGATCCAATATCTATACAAAGTTGAAAAACAGAGTAATTTCACAAATAATTCAAATAAAGATTCTATGAAATATGGACATTCATGAACAGTTCATAGCAAAAATGGAATAAAAAACAGGGAAGAAATCAAAGTTAAATATTTTATTAAACTGCCTTTCCTTGATTCTAAGGTGTATTTTAAATATTTTAATACTTCTGAACACTAGATGTATTCACTTAATATAGCATTTCTTTTTAACAAATTTCCCCAAAAGCTGTTATAAATTTAAAGATATGCTTGCAACTGATGGCATTGTAGAACTGAAGAAATATGGTTATTCATTTAGATGAGTTATAGCAAATAGGAAAAAGATTACCCCCTAAATATTAGTGAACCCTGATTCCAATTGCATTTTCCAAACAAAAAGCATAGTACCATAAAATAGTAAACTGAATAGCTGGTATAGGAATGTTCCACCACATTCACCTATCACATCTTGGGCTGCAGTTCCACAAATATTGGTCCAACTATCATCATACCTTTATTGCTTCCAGAATAGGTTCGTAGAGATCTGGAAATCCAGAATAATGATACATCATACAGTGTATCAATTCTGTCAATTGCACTAAGAAGGCTGTACTGGAAGGCAGACCATCACTTTTGAAGGAGTGAACCAAATTAACTACATGAGGAACAATCTGAAGAGAAAAAAAGACAAACATTCTTCAACTTACACAAATTGACAATGAATTCTCTAGTCTACAAGTGCAATGCAAATGTTACACGATCAGCAAATACTTTCTTGTATGTTCAGTCACATCCTTTTCCTGAAAAAGTTATGAAGCTAAAAATTTCTAGGGGCCGGCCTGGTTGCGCAGTGGTTAAGTTCGTACGTTCCGCTTCTCGGTGGCCCTGGGGTTCGTCGGTTTGGATCCTGGGTGTGGACGTGGCACGGCTTGGCATGCCATGCTGTGGTAGGCGTCCCACATATAAAGTAGAGGAAGATGGGCGTGGATGTTAGCTCAGGGCCAGGCTTCCTCAGCAAAAAGAGGAGGACTGGCAGTAGTTAGCTCAGGGCTAATGTTCCTCAAAAAAGAAAAAAATAATTTCTAGAATATCAAGGTAAATCTAATTTTCAAAGTCACATATAATTGTAATTCCATGTAAGACCCCTCTCCTCATCCTTATACTTCATCTAAAACACAAACTAAGGTACAAAATAAGAGCCTTAGTCACTGCTGCCATTCTAAAAAAAATGCCTTAAGCTGAAAAAATTAGGGCTATTATATTTACCAGATTGTTCAATAGGAACAAACTTTTAAAAGATAAACCTAGAATTAGCTTGAGAGCTCCATCTAGTGCAAATTTAAGATTTTTCACTTGAAAGAATTACACATACTTTGCACATTTAAAGTCTACTTCAAGAAAGCCTTTGAAATAACTTACGAATGTAACTAAAATTACAGCTCAGGCTAGGATCACCTTTCTTCTGGATAAGCATAGGGACGATGTCCTATGTTAGCATGGTTATTCCCTACCTCCAAAAAGAGGAGATGGTTCTAACGATAAAGGAATCAGAAACTTATTTTTAAGGAACTGAGGTTAAAAATAAAAGGGAACTCTAAAATGCTCATTGCTCATAAACATGTAGAAAACTGTTAGTGTTGATAGTAAGCCCAACAATGTGCTTACATTATAAAATTAGACTAAAAAGTCAATACAGAGTTAATCATATATTTAAGAGGTTATTAACAAAATAAAACAAACTCTATTTTGCAGAAATGGCTCATTTTATCAGTATAGTTCTAGACTTGTTCTAACTAATTATTAATTATAATCTGATGCTACATATTTACACTTCATATGTAAAGGAAGGCATCTTATTATATTCTATTTGTAGAACATTTTTTTGGTTGCTAATTCATGAAAAAAACAAAGTTATAGCTCTATGGTCTAATTCTCAAACAGCAATAACAACAATTACAGTAATATCCCAATTAACTCCCCTTCCTTTCCCCTAAAAAGAATATTCATATTCTTAAATTAACATTGCTATTCTCATTCTGCTCTGTCTGGTTTTACTCTTATGCTTGAGGTCTTAAATCAGTTGCTAGCTTTTGCACTACCTTCTTTAATCTCACCTCCACCAAAGGTATTAATTTGGCCATGAACTAACAGTTCCTAATGAGTTCACTCTATTGCTATCATCTCTACATTTCAAAGCAAATGTGAACTATAATTTTGCTCCTAAAGCCATATCTATCAGATACTCTGTTGCTAAAATAGTCAGAAATCCAATATTATTTTGTTTCCTCAGAGGTGAAGAGAAAGAGAGAGAGAGAAGAGAAGACGGGAAAAGAATTTTTTAAATGATTATTTAATTTACAATTCCAAATCTTCCAAAAGCTTTTCTGGTGTAGATTTGGTCTTTGTAATCCGGTAATATAGTCGTCAACTACTGCATGCTATATGGTCAAAATTGTCACCAACACAGAAATAAGACTAAGTTCTTTACAGGCATATAGATAAACGTGCAAGCAGGCCGTTACCTTCTAAATGCTTCAAAACTGACTTTTTTCTGAAAGAGCAAATCTAAATATTTGTAGACATTATTGTAATACTCATTAAACATAGGTTACTATTTGAGAAAACATGTCTAACATTTAATTACAAGCTTTGATATTTTTTTTCTCTTAAAATAATTCTTTCCCCACTTATAAAAAGCATATGAAAAGCAACTGGGTCCATGATGACACACATTATAAGATCAATCTTGGTTTGCTCTAAAATACTCTCAACATACAATAAAATGAGTAATGATGGTGCTGATTCCAGATTATTACTCATACTTAGCAACTCCTAAACCCGAGTCCTTCGCTGAGTTACTTAGAGTTATAGGTGACTTAACTACCACATGACCTACTACTAGATGCCCAAGTTGATTGTAGTTGAGTAGCAGGTAAGGCTATGCACAGTATGTAGGCAGTAAGTAGGTCTTCGCTTATAGGCTTTACTAAGCCAGATCACAATTTTCAATTTCAGATCTGTTTCTTAAATAAATGATTTCATATTTCAATAAGCCAAATATTTCAAAGTGAACTATTTGTTATTTCAACTACTTTTTTCAGAAAAAAATGCAACTACTACGAAAGGAGATACCTTCCATCTTTTAAAAAACTGTGAGCAAAGAAACAGGTTTAGAATACAGCGTAAGTGACTAATCAGAGAGAGTAACGAATGTCCTTGGTGTGAAGAGCAATAAACACTAGAATGGATGATTAAGATATGCCAGAGAATCCCCTTCCCAGAAATTCTGGAAAAAAACCTTCTCAAATGGCCTATACATAATTGTGCCTGAAGGCGGGGACAAATAATTGATGTTTTTTTTCCTTGGAAGACTTTGCTAGTATACTTGCTATATTAGCTCAAGTTTGAGTTTTGTTTGTATAACAAAGACATATAAAGTTACTGATTGATGATCAAACTCACCAATTAGGGCAATTAACTGTAAAAATCACTCATCTTAAGTGATAATGTATAACGTAATTACTTGTTAGTAAAGTTTACTTACTACAATGCCTGCAGATTTTCATTCAGTGGAAATGAGGCACCGAGCAGCCTATGTGAGTAATATGGTTCTCTGAGGCTAGTTATATTTCTAGCTAATAATCAACAATCAGAATTCTGCACCACTTCATCAGTCTCCTTTGAATTTGTTTGTGGTGGGTCCGTATTTCCAAGATTTTTACATTGTGGTTATATTGATAAGGAGTTTCTAGACTTGTAAAACTGAGGATCAGACCCTGGAGGATGTGAATAACCACACAAAGCACTGCTTTCCTATGATGCCCTAGATAGATAAATGGACAGTTTCCCAAAATAACATTTTGTCATTTCTGTAATGCTTATTACAAACTGTAATAACTGATAAACAAGTCAAATCAAATCAAATCAAAATCAGTGATGCAGCTGGTTAAAATTGGTAGGATTCTGGCTATATGTTAAACATGGGGTCAATAGAATCTGTAGGATATGATTTGAGAGAGAATGAAAAGCTCTAATTATGGGGCTATAAAACAAAGACCGACATTTTCATGCTTTTGAAATTCTAAAGCAGTCACTGGTTTTCAACCACTTTTCTCCTTCTACACTGTTCACATGTGCAACAGACAACCAGTAGTGACACTGACATGTGACATCTCTCATGTGGAGCAGTAACTTTCAATTGCTGATAGTGATTACAAGTGGAGCAGTTTTGGTGAGACCCAAAACATTCTGAAAATATATTCTTTGGAGAGAGATCCCACAGTCCTAATTATCTAAGAAATCATAAAGCTACCTGAAAATACATAGATTTAGAACTAATTTACAATCTTTCACCATATACAAATGTGACTCAATATTAAACTAAAATTTTAAAATGAGGTTTTTCAAGGTAGAAAGCTTGTGTCATAACATACCAAATGGAACGCCTCTGGAGAATGCTGAAAACTGAGCAGCATGTGAGAAAGAACTGCAAGAGCACCGGGTCTCACAAGAGGAAACCAAAGTCGATTAAAAACCTTCAAAAAAGACAAGACATTCACCTTAAGAGTTTGTAGGGAAATCATTAACCCAATCAGTAGTTATTTTCCTAGGGCCCAAAATTATTTATGTGAATATCCCCCTTCCTGGAAAGTTCTATCATAACATAAGTTACTAAACTTTGGGGATGAAGAAATTGGGAAATAACAAAAATATGACAGAGATCAAGAGACTATAATGGCCTAACCAACTCTTAAAACCCCCTGACCAAATAAAAATCTGTCAAACCATGTTTACAAGGTGGATAGCTCCCTGGTCCACTATTCATTCAATTCATTCAAGAAATATTTATTGAGCACCTACTATTGCTTGGCACTATTTTAGGCGCTGGGGATCAAAAAAACAGTCTCTGATCATACAGGGCTTACTGTCTAGAGGTTGGGTGGACACAATAAAAACTAAAATGGAGATAAGTGCTATGAAAGCAGGGTATGATATATAGGGAATGCTGAGTGGCAAAGGGTCTATTTTACATAGGGCATTGAAAAAACATCTTATGAAAAAGGTGACATCTGACTATAAAAAAACTGAAGAGAATGAGAGTAAGACTGGAAGATAGCAGGAAGAAGAGCATAATAAGCAGGGCAAAGGCCCAGCACTGCAAAGGCCCAGAGGCCTCCAGCCTGGTGTATTAGAGACATAGTAAGGAGGGCAGTGTAAGTAAAGCACGGAGACTGAAGCAATAATAGCGGGAGATTAGATGAGAGAAGCAGCAGGTCAAATCATGTGGGACCTTGTGTGACACCTGTAGGGGGCAAAGGGCAGAAGCAGGGAGGCTACTGCAATCAGTACAGCAAGGGATGATGATGACTTTGGACAAGGGTGATAGTGATGTAGCTGGTTAAAAGTGGTACGATTTTAGATGTATTTCAAAAAAGTAGATTCAACAGGATTTGTAGGATACAGGCAGACAGAGAACGAAAAGACACAAGGATGCCTCCAAGGTTTTTGGCCTGAGAGAGTAAAGAGATGGAGTAGACATTTAAGACGGGGAAGCCCAGGTCTGGGAGGGAAAAATCAAGGGTTAGACTGTAGATAAGTTAAATTTGAGATCCAAGTACAGATAGCTGAATACATGAGTATTGAGTTCATAGGGGAATAATGGACTAGAAATATAAACCTTGCAGTCATTAACTTAGAGATGTTATCTAAAGCAATGGGACACATATGTTGTGTACATGAACTGAGAAGAAAGTGGACTAAAGACGAAACTCTAAGGCACTGTAAACTTGGAAAGATCCACTAAAGGAGACTAAGATGCCAGTGAACTAGGACAAAAACTAGGAGAGACTAATGTCCTGGAAATTAAGCGAGGAGAATGTTTCAAGAAGGAGAGATCAACTGTGTCAAGTGCTACTGACAGGTCAAATGAGAGGAGGCCTGAGAAATAATTCCTGGGTTTAGCTACATTGGAAAGCACTAATGTCAAAGACAGTTTTGGCAGAATAATGGTGGTAAAAGCTTGATTAGTTGGATTCAAGAGATAATGGGAAGAATATGTTTTCATGGTAGATATTTGAAAACAGCAAGATTATTTTAATTACCTATACTTAAACAGAATTTTAATTTCTAAAGCCTATTCAAAATCACCAAAAACAAAACCAAAAACAAGAACATATTCAAAATCAGATGCTTTAAAGGGGACAACCCAAAGATAAAAAGATTGATTATACAAGTCCGTACATTCTAATAGATTTATACACTCCCACTTACCAGTTCTATTTTCAGTAAAGTAACATCTATCAAAATAGTAAACTTCTGGACAGCAGCCAGTCCTTTCAGGAGTGCAATCACCCATGTATCCACATGCTGAGCCAATGGCCAGGACAGCCAGTCAATCATTCTGAAAATGGAAGGAAACAAAACTATCAGTATTGAAAATATTTTCAACATTACTTAGTTAGGAATAACAAGAGTTACAGTAGGTAAGTACTCACTCTGTGACTCAATATTTACTGAGCTTGCTTGTGAAAAGCACTGTTCAAGATGTAGAAATCAGTATAATGGGTGTTTGTACTCAAGAAGTTTCCAAACTTATAAGCTGATAGTTTCTTATATAACACATTTCCATAATAAGAATTTCTGATAAATATCATTTTGCATAAATGCCAAGTTTTAAATTTATGCTATATAGCAGTATCAAGAATTTATTAGGCAAATTTACTCTAAGAAGAGCAGTTCAAATATAGCTATCTGAAGTAAGACATACGGATATAAACCAAAATTTCTCCTTTCTGGTGATTACAGTCTAAATATGAAATGCACTGCTAAAAAAGTCTATATTTTTGAATTGTGAAACAGGTTTCTTCATCCCTTTCAAAATCCTATGCAAAAACAGCAAAAGGAAACTTCAAATAGATAAAGGGGTGCTGAATGCGTAAATATCCTAAATGATCTCATTTTGCATTAACGAGTATTTCTCTTCTTGCATATCAACCCAGTTTAACAGAAATAAAGACAAAGTAATATGAGGTCTGATGCAGACTGTCCCTAATGTTAGACATCAATGACAATGAAGACTGGTACAACTCTTTTGGAAAGCAATTGGGCCAAATGTTCCTATTATTTGAACCAGCAATCCACTTTTGGGGACTGTATAAGAAAAGAGTAGTGAAAAAAACAGGTTTTTAATGTCAGAGTGATCTGGTTTAAAAATCTCACTTTGCCATTTATTAGCTGGGGAAGCCTAAATACTTCTGTAAATTATTTAACCTCTTTGTGTGTCAGTTTTGTCATTGATTGATTACAGATAAACATGCTTATTTTACATGGCTGATGTGAAGATTAAATGAGTTAATATAGGACACTGGGAATACTCATTGTGAATGCCTCTCTTCCACCAAATACTAACACATGGCTATAACTAAATAAATACCTTGATCGTACAAAATGTCAAATATAAATCCTCAGTATGGAAAAACACATGACGAAAAGAGCACCTGACATATTAAAAGGACTGGCTTCTAAATTGACATGGTTATTCTCACAATAGCGGTGTTATAACTATCTACATTAATCCTGGAGTGCTACCTTTATTACTATTTTTCTCTTAAGATCAAAATGTTCCATCAAACATTAAGTGTGGCCCCAAAGTCCAAATGCATGTAAACTACAGTATCTGTATGTTCTCTCTGTTCCCTACACACATTTTATTTCCCTTCTTGTTTTTGGCCATCTTCTTCCAACAATGATGGCTATAAGTCATAAAAGTCTGCTTCAATTTGATTGGACTTGCATCTGCCCAAATCCTCTCAGGCACAGGCAATGGAGGATGAGTTATTTTTATGGTTAACTACAGTAACCTTATCCACCATGTACTGGTTACTATTTGAATTTTAAGGACACTCGACCCTGATATACCGATCCAATTTCTTACTATTTAAAGAACATTTAACTATAGTTGTAATTTATGTACTCTGAAGTCTTGTTTCCTCCATTAGACCAGGAGCCAGAGAGCAGTGATCTTGTTCATTTTTGTTTTTTGTTTTTCATCTTTGATCTTTGGATCTCCAGTACTCAGCATAGTGCGTGGCACTGAGAAGGAGCTCAAATTTGTGAATAAATGAAACCATTTCTTTCTATAGCTAAAAAAAAAAAAATACATGCAACTTGAAAACCTTCATTAAAACCGGCAATACTATGAAAGCCCACAAAATAGATTTAATCTTAATTTGTGGAGAATAAAACTAATTTTCACTTTTAGATGGCAACTTAAGTGCTAGATTCACCTTCAGTTTTGCTTGTTCCAATGGTTTAACATTTGGGAAATTTCACATAAAAAACTGGATTTCAGGCTTCTTTTGAAAAATCATACCAGCAACATTGAACTCAAATTTCCTTATGGCAACAAGACAAGTGGAGTTGAGGATCAGCTTTCTCTTTTAGAAGGTGCTTGTGTACCCCATTCCCTATTATTTCAGTTATACCTGGCCTATTTCATATTTTAATGTTACTTTCTGGTCCTGGTATGGTATTTGCATTTCTCTGTATTAGAGAAAATGACAGTAAAGCATGGTAAGTGCTATGTATGGGGAAGTATAAGGTAGGAGTATGGTAAAAATAAACATCCTTTTCAATTACACACGCAGTATAAGAATAATTACTCCTGGTAGATTATTGGCTAAATAGGATTATGTAGGCTAAATTGGAAATGCAATAAAAAAATTGGATCACAATATCCCATAGAAACAAATAGGTAAAAACTAAATTCCAAATATATTTTAAAAACAAAATAAATTGATAACGGTTGTTTTGAAAAGGTTGAAAAATTAAGACTGAGTGTTGAATGCCAAGAAGTAGAATTTGCATTTGATTTAGAAAGTGGTGGAAGTCACTGTAGTTTCTTGATCAGAAGAGAAAAAGAAGTAGGTCAGGATGACTTAGAGAAGAGAGCCAAGTCACTGCTGGCAAAAAGACCAACTAGAAGGCTCTGTTGATTGCATGACTTACGACTTATGAGATGTAAGGAAAAATATTAGCTATTATTACCTAGGCAATGAAGGTGATGGACCAACTGATTTCTAATTTCACTTTCATTTGTGAAATCCATAATTCTCTGAATCTTCCTATTTTACTTACAGGATGACATAATTTAAGATATATTCATCCCAAAGAGAAAGAAATTTTAGTGCTGTTGCAGTCACACTGACAAAGGAATGTTGCTGCTAAGCAGGACACAGAGTTTCATTATGGAGAGATGGATGAGGTCAGTGTGTTTCTTAAAGTAAATGAACAATGATAACTTTACATAAAGACTTGGAAATCAACCATGTATAGGTGAGAATTGATAAAGTGGTAAGAAGAAAGGGAAAAGGAAAATATAAAGAATGGATAATATGAAGAAAATCCTAACAGCACGGTGTCATAGGACTTCTAGAATTTCAAGAACTATAAGTACAAAGACATCAAGAAGATGAGAATAAAACTATAGACCACAGCAAAGACGGCAAGGAGATCACCATAAATTGAAAGCAGTGGGGAGAGAGGCCACTCAGCAGGAACAATAGTTATATAGACTTTTCTCCAATCACAAAGCACTTTCACAAATCTATGGAAGTTAAAGAAGGAATGAGCAACAAGAAATCGGAAGTAAAAGTTACAGGCAAATTGATTTAAGTTCAAGAGCACATGGAAGAAGGAAGAAAAGCTAGAAGAAAAAAAGACTAAATACTGAACAAAAAGGGGAGAAGATGGAGAATGAAAGTCCTCAAAGTGTGTGTTACAGAGAGTGAGATTTGTACACATGTAACTTTATGAGAACCCAACATAAATACTTAAGCTTATATGTTACCTCATGGCTGTAATTCTGTAATAGGTTTACAGAAACAATTTTGTTCCAAATCCCTACATTTTATTTAAATGTGCTACACATACATGCATGAAAAAAATAGAAAACAATTACAAAACAAAAACAGGCAGATATGAAGCAAGACTAGGTAGATAGGAAAAGCTCAAATATAGTCACTGAAATAAAGAAACTCACTAGTTAGAATAATCGGGAGAAAACGAATGAAGTGTACGACAGTATTCACGATCTTCCCTTTAGATCTTTTCAAGGTTTGCTTCCTCATTTCCTGAATGGTCACCTTCTCAGTGAGGCCTTCCTCACCTATCTTATTTAAAATTGCAAACCACTCCCCCACCCTCTATTCCCTTTCTGTCTACTTTTTTCCCCAAAACAGTCATCACTATCCAACATACTAAATTATTTTATCATATTTAATCAAATCTAAAACATAAATCAATTTTAGATATATAATTATGTACCACTAAAGCAGGCAAAGTCCTGCCAATTGAACTAGAACACCAATGACTACACCTTTTGACATTTTAACATCTCTGAAATTAAGATGCGTCTTGGAATCTTGAAATTATTAGTTTACTCTCTGCCTCCCCAACTAGAAAGTAAGCCCCAGAGGAGAGATATTTTTATCCATTTGTTCAAGGAGGTTTTGAAACACTGCCTGGCACTCATGGTAAGTGCCTAAGAAATGTGATTTGAATAAATGAATGAATGATTGAATAAATAAAAGCAAAAAAAGTGCTGACAAGGATAAATAATATTATGTTTACAGCTAGAATTACAAGAATAAAACTGCAAAACAGGAACTGGCCACCTAGTCGAGTGGTTAAGCTGGTGCGCTCCACTTCAGTGGCCCAGGGTTCACAGGTTCAGATCTTGAGTGCGGACATACACACGGCTCATCAAGCCATGCTGTGGCCACACCCCACATAGAAGAACTAGAAGGACTTATAAGTAGGATATACAACTATGTACTGGGGCTTTGGGGAGGAAAAAAAAAAAAGAGGACGATTGGCAACAGATGTTAGCTCAGGGCCAATCTTCCTCACCAAAACAAAAAAAGTATATATATTAAAAAAAAAAAACCAAACTGCAAAACATCAAGGATAGAGAAAACCATAAATGTTCCCAAAAAAGCCTAACTACTCACCAAGGAATGACAACTGGACTGACAGCCGACTCCACATCGGCAACAATAGATGCCAGAAGACTATGCTGTATTATTTTCGAAATGCCAAGAGTAAAAAAGACTATAAAATTAGAATTCTGTATCTTGCCAAATCATCTATTTAAGAATAAGGAAGAAAAAACACATTTCAAACAGACAAAGGCTAAGAGTGTACTATTTCCTGGTTGAAAGAGAAAGCAAAAGTATGCACTTAGCTAGAAAAAAAAAGATTCCAGAGGGAAGAAATAGGTTGCAGCAAAAAGCAACGAGCAAAGAAATTAGTAAAATATATTGATAATCCAACCAACTCCTGACTGTACAGTAAGTGTATATGTGTGTATGTTTTTGGAATTTAAAAAAAGTTGAATTGAAAATGGGTTTGTGAATTACTGGGATGCCTGTAAAGACTATAGCAAGGTAAACAATTCATTCCAATTAATTTGGAGAATTTCTATATATTTGATTCCACGATTTCAGTTTTAAACATTTCTCTAAGTTTTTCACTACCCACAAAATACAACAAAATATCTCCTCCTCCCAAATCTACAATTACCATCTATAGCGTCATGAAAGTACCTGCAAAGAGCTTGGGTCATACTTGCATCTTTTACATTTGGATCCGTAGTAAGGCTCCTGATGAGAACTGTTATCATCTGAAGAGGAATATGCTGCACAAGGCTTGCCAATGCTACAGAAGGTTCAAATGACGCATCTATTTTTTTAATTAAAAAGAAAAAGGAATATGGCAAGAAGGTTCAAGTGAAGTATTTAGAGAGAACAACAATTTACCAAAAAAAAAGTAACTGCAGCAAAGGTGTTAATCAGGAAGCAGTTGTTATGCTCCACCTCATGGGTAGACTAACATACAAGGAATGTTAAATTACAGAAAGGAGAGAGGAAAAGCGAGTAGCAACGATGGCTCATTCTATAGACAGAACTATTGCAATATAAAAATTATTGTTCACTATCACCATACTTAGTCCATAAATTATTTTTTCTTGCCCTCTTTCATAAAGTTGCTATTGTGCTAAAATATTCATCTGTAAAGCAGTAGTCAGAAAAGAAGTGCAAGGCATCTTTTAAATTCCCACTTCAGATCCTCCACAGTAACTTACAACTATTAATCACCATAGTCATTACATTGCTCTAAGGAAGATTTTACAAATCTCTTAAAGAAGTAGAAATTAAGATGAATTTTGGGGGGACTTTGCTTGAACTATATAACAATTAAGCAAGCACAAGGTGAGCACCTTTACTACTACAGTTAGAAAAGTTCTGGGGAAATCTAACAGTTCTAGCAACACAGGCAACACACAAAAAATTACAATTAATAAAATCAACTCAGATACTGCAAATATATAGCTGGTAATTCTTTCATAAATGTATTTAATTCATCAGAATGCATGGAGCTTGCATTGGAACTCTACTCTTATTCCCACTTGTAAGATAGGAGGAGGACACCTCCTTTGCAAGTTCAATTTCGAGTAATAGCCAGGGAGAATGGTTGTGGCAAGCAGAGAGGAAGTGAACATGGTTTTGGATCTGTTGTTTCACAACTTGCAGAGCTGGGAAGCTCCAAGTCCCAACAGGGAATGTAAACGCACAGGTAAAATTCCTGGATGAGAAAGCATTTTCTTGCCAAGTATCACTTGACTCTGTCCTGCTTTCTAAGGATGCAGTTCGTGGGCTATACCGAGAGTACAAAAACACCTACTGAAGGTCTCATACTCCTTCCTTTCCCTCATTCTACCTATATCCTCTCTCACAAACACTACTGTAGACAGAAAATGTCAATATTCAAAAACCACATAGTTAACTGAGATAATCCAGAAATAAAACACACTGCAACGATAAAAGGGGAAAATTCAAAAATGGGGGAAAAACTCATCACAACAAGATGATAGGGTCACAGTACAATAATATGATAAACATCATTACACTACCATTAGTCACTAAGGAATGGAAGCTTTATATAATAGCTGTCATCCTCAAAGGATTCCCTAACTTGAGCAAAGGCTGGTAATTAAGCAACTTGTTTAGTGTCAAAGGTCTTAGACCTCGGCGTCCCCAATCTTCAAAATAGGAACACTGGCTGTTTTTTAAGGTACAAAGTCACAGCCTGAATAGAGCAGCGGATGGGAATAAAATTTTGGATAAGGGTATTCAAGTTTGTGCTCCACGAAGGCTGTTTTTAAGACGTGTGTGAGAGAAACACAGAGAATCTCCAAGAGAGATTTTCTCGGAATCTAAAGACACTTACCTGTGGAAGAAATGCTTGCAAAAACTTCCTGCAGGGAAGGCAGGAGCGTGGAGTGCTCGGCCTTCCAGATGTTCTGCAGCAAGTTACTCACTTTCGTCACCTGGGAGACATATTCCCGCAGCTCTTTCTCTTGGGTGGATACGCACTGGAAGTGGCCGATGGTTCGAACGAGCTGTTGACAGAAGGTGATGGACAGTTTCCCCTTGGGGATGCACTGCACGAAGTCGGTCAGGAGGTCGCTCAGGCGGGCACAGAGCTGCGGCTCCGGCCGCTCGCACACCATCCGCAGCACCTCCACCTGCAGCAGGCTGAAGAGGTCCAGCACCGACGGGCAGCTCATGATCAGCTTGAGGCCGTTGTGAATGTAGTCCAGGATGGCGACGTCCTTCCTGTCCAGCGAGTGGTAGCCCTGCTGAAGGAGGCCCAAGACGAAGGTCTTGTTGAAGAAGGACTCGAACTCCGGCCGGTGGTACCGCGCGTAGGCCTCCAGCACTTGGTGCCCCACCTGCCGCTGAAAGGGGTCCTGGCCCTCCAGGATGAGCCGGGTCGTCAGGTCAAACATGGCCTCGCACTGCGCCTTGTCCAGCCAATGCTCCGCCGATTCCACCACCTTCCGCACAATCATCCGCTTTAGGGACAGCGGGTGCGAAGAACTCACCAGGCCCTCCAGGATCTTGTCCATTGTCGCCACACAGCAAGGCCAGGGCCAGGGGGTAAGGAGCGGTAGGCCACAGCCCCGAGGTGGAGCAGAAGAGCCCCGCGGCGGAGGTGAACTTCGAGCGCAGCAAGAGCGGGACCGACCACCGCCACCGCCGCCTCAGCAGCCACATTTATCAGGCAGGGGGCCCATCCAAGCCCGGGCGGGAGTTGGGAAGCCTGGGACGCGTAAGAACCGGCACTGCCCGTGAAGGACCTAAGGAGCCAGAGGCCCGCACTCCGCCGCCGCCCCGGGCCCGAGGTCCCTCTCAGCATCAGCGCGGAGAGGCCAGCGGGGGCCCCCGGCGGCGGCGGGCGCTCAGGGCCCGGGGCCGCGAGCTGGGAGATGGAGGAAGCCCGCCTCCGCGGCCTGGAGCGGTTGTGGGCGTCCGGGCTCCAGGAGGTCGTGAACTAAAACCGGCCCTGGGTTGAGTTAGGAGCCGCTGTCACGGAGGATATCCCATCAGCCGCGGAGACGAGCAGGCGAATACCTTTGACCCGGATTCAGAATGTCCCGCAAACAGGAAGTGGAGGACGTAGGAGCCTCCGGAAAGGCCCGCCCCTCCGCCCCTCCGCCCCTCCGCCCCTCCGCCCCTCCGCCCCTCCGCCCCTCCGCCCCTCCGCCCCTCCGCCCCTCCGCCCCTCCGCCCCTCCGCCCCTCCGCCCCTCCGCCCCTCCGCCCCTCCGCCCCTCCGCCCCTCCGCAGCCCTAACTCGCGGTCTCCCTCCCGGCTGCGCTCGGACCCCGCCTCGCCCCGCCCCCTTCGCTGCTGCGCAGGCGCGGCCGCCTCCAGTCGAATCGCGCGGCGACGCCCGCGTCGTGGGGAATCGTGTGTCGAGTTGCAGGCGGCTTTTCGAGAGCAGCGGCCCGGAGCGGTCGCGGTGGAGATGGCGGCGACTCTGGGATTCCGACCCTCCGGTCTCTGTCGATTCTGTCCGCCTCAGGTTACTTGTGAAAGCCCGAAAAAGGGCTCTTTATGTAAAATCTTGTGAATGCGAAAGTTTTGGTTACTCAAGCAGAAGAGCATTTGGAGAGAAAGTAAGGAAAAGAACTCAGAACTCGGATTGAGGAGAAATCGTTTAGGGTCTTGCTTCGTTCCTCGAGAAATGAGCTAGAGTTCGTACATGCCAGTGCCTTGCTCCTACGTTGTGCTGCTTAAAGTAAGGACTGTACTGGCCCAGCAGTTGAGCGACGGTTGGTATCAGCAGAGGTTTGTTTCATGAACCCTCTAGCAGGTATCTTTCTCGTGAGCTTTTGTGGCATATCGAAAATTTATAAGCTGTCCAAAAAGTGGGAGGAGACTGAGAAAAATGACAAATGAGAAACAGTGAAAAAGTATATATATGCTTGTGTCATATATAAAAGTGTGAAAACAAAACCAGGTGAAAATTTCACAATACATTTAATATATGTGTATGCTGACATTGAAGATGGTTTGCAATAAAGAAGAACATGATGCAGTCATCATACGTGTGCTCTTTGAAGTTAAATTCCAAAAATTCACAATAAGAATTTAGGCTTTAATCAGAGAGCTTTAAATTGGAAAATATTGCCTAATTATAGTCCCGTTCAGTCTTGGCTAATGCAGTTGTGAAATCAGACATTAATGGTCTCTAATACAGACAAAACTTTGAAGAAATAGTTCGTTTAAAATGTCCAATAGAAAAATGAACAATATTGTACGTTGTTTGCTTTGCTAAATAGTTTTGGTTTTTTTTTAACCAATTTACACAGTGATTACACCAATATGTTTAAGACATCACTTAGGGTAATCTTAAGAAGAATGGTGATTTAGACAAAATAGGAGCTGAGCAGAGGAAACGAGACTGAACTTGTAGGAAGAGATTGAAGATAAAAGAGAAATGAGCTAATTGATGGATCTGAAAGACACTCTTGCTAGAGCACAGGAATAGTTTTAGAACTTTTCAAATAGGTGGAAGATAAAACTAGAGAGAAAGGTTTGACTTTACTGGGAATGGTGCCACATTGGAAGACAAAGACAACATAGTAAAGCACTAAGAGGAAGGAATGATAGGATTGTGGATTTGAGGTGTAGCAGAGAAGATTTGGAATTAGCGTTTGTGGAGGATTTGCTAGGGAGCCAACTGAGGATGAATGAAGATTGCTGAACAATACTAGTGAAGCGATTACTCCAGAGAAGACAGGAGAAAAAGATTAGTTAGTTAAAAACTTGACAGATTACTTTGAATCATCAATAACATTTCTCCCCTTCAGTTAATGTTATGTCTTGAGAAATTGAATGTTGTAAAATAAGATGTCTGAGAGAACATGGTGCAAAAGACAGATAACAGTTTCATCCTATCAGGCTTCCAAAAGCACCGTGACTCAGTATTTTTTAAGTGCTTCTTGAGTGATAGATGCGTGAAATAAAATATTTGGTAGGTTTTTATGCCAAAGTATTCAAAACATGTTTCCTTTTGCCATTGGTAAAGCGTACATATTATGCTCTTCTATGGTTATAAGATTTCAGTGGAAAGTAGCCCAGTTTAAATAATTTATTTTATAACATAACTAAAAATTATAACAGTACCATGTTCCTGTTCAACATTTTAAAATATTTTCAGAAGTGTATCGAAAGGTTTTGTTGCAGTGTGCCATGCCACTGATCACTGGGTTAGATGGCACTATTGCTAAAGGCTTTAAGATTTTGTGTAAGGATTTAGTCTAAGGCCCGAATTGCTAATTAAATGGTTTTTTAAATATCTTCGATCTGGGAATGGGAGCTAAGTGATGGGATGGGGAATTATTCCTTATTAAGTACCCTCTATTTGCATGAGACTCAATATATTATACTTTATCCTTAGTTCTCAAAACCGACCTTTGGAAGTACAACTTCATAGCTGTATTTTATACATAAGGTAATGAAGCCATGAAAGATTAAGTAAAAAGCTATTAGGTGAATGTTGTGTGTGTGTGTGTGAGTGTGTGCGTCTGTTTGCGATGAGCAAAAAGAAAAGGCATTTCCAAAGGCATTGGTTAGAGTTGGCCAACTGCAACAACTCTGAGGTTAACTTTCCCCTGGGATGTTTATATTACCCTTTAGGATCAAAAGCAAGTTCAGTGTTTAGATTAGAAAGAGCTGTGATTAATAAACCATCATATGGAGTAATGATAGATCCCTTATTTTAAACTGTGTAGTTTATGTTCCTGTACAGTTTTGAAATTATAAGAAAAAAACTGGAAAGAAATATACCCACCACTTTGGTATGGTGGGATAGTATTTATTTATGACTTATATAATGCACACCAAGCTAATCTCACTACTCTATTTTAAATCCTCCAGTATTTACCATCTTATTTAGGATAAAATTCAAGTGCCTACCACTGACTACGAGGCCCTATGTGAGGCAGTTGTTGAGTCTTTTCCTATCACCTTCCTCCTTACTACGTGAGCCACCCTGGCCTTCTTGTGGTTCTTCCTCAGGTCAGACTCTTGCAGGTCGTCTGGCTTCTGTACTCACTGAAACCTTCTTCTCTGGCTCCTGTAGTTTGAGTCTCTGTTCAGAAGTCATCTCCCCATGGATGCAGTTTTAGGTTATCTATCAGTCTATTATGTATGCTGTTTATTTCTTTATGGTACTTAAGCACCATGTGAAATTAGTTTATTTGTTATTTATTTAATTGCTTACAGTCCTTTTCTGTCCTCTGGAATCTAAGCTCCATGAGGTCAAGAGACTCTCATTGTGTTAATAACCTCCATATCTAGTAGTTAGAAGAGTACTTGGCTCAAAGTAAACAATCTAACGATTTGTTGAATGAATGAACATTTCATTTTTTTAATGAAATGAAACCTAGGTTAAAAAAATCCTAAAGAATCTACAGAATAACTTCTAGAACTAATAAGTGAATTCAGCAAGGTCTCAGATACAAGATAATAAAGTCAATTATACTTTTATATACTAGCAATGAACACATGGAAACCAAAATAAAAAATGTAATACCATTTACAGTCATTCAAAAACTAGATAACTTAGGTATAAATCTAATGAAACATATACAGGACTCGTACACTAAAACTGACAAAACACTGATGAAACAAATCAGAGACTTGAATATGTGAAGATGCATATTGTATTCATGGATTGGAAGACTCAGTATATAAAGATGTTAATTTCCCCAAATTAATATGCGTGTGTAACACAATTCCTGTTAAAACTCCAGCAAGATTTTTTTGTAGATACAGACAAGATTATTCCAAAATTTATATAGAAAGGCAAAGAAACCGGAATGCAATAATTTTGAAAAAGAAGAATTAAGTGGGAGGAATCACTCTACCCAAATGTAATACTTATTATCTACTAGAGTAATCATGGTATTGGCAGAGGGGTAAACGTACAGATCAAGGGAACAGATTAGATTATTCAGAAATATCGCACACAAATATGCTCAACTGAATTTTGACAAAGGTACAAAAGCTATTCAATGGAGAAAGGATCACCTTTTCAACAAGTAGTGCTGGAGCAATTGGGTATGCATAGGCAAAAAACAAACCTTGACCTAACCTCATGCCCTATACAAAAATTAACTCAAGATGGGTCATAGATTTAAATGTAAAACATAAAACCATAATACTTTAAAAGAAAACATAGGGGAAAATATTTGGGACCTAGGACTTGCTAAAAATACTTAGACATGACACAAAAAGCAAATCAATAAATTGAACTTCATCAAAATTAAAAACTTTTCCCCAGTGAAGGACCTGGTTTAGAGAATGAAAAGACAAGCTACAGGGCTGGCCCCGTGGCCGAGTGGTTAAGTTTGCGCGCTCTGCTGCAGGTGGCCCAGTGTTTCATTGGTTCGAATCCTGGGCGCGGACATGGCACTGCTCATCAAACCACACTGAGGCGGCGTCCCACTTGCCACAACTAGAAGGACCCACAACGAAGAACATACAACTATGTACTGGGGGTCTTTGGGGAGAAAAAGGGAAAAATAAATTTTTTTTTTTAAAAAATGACAAGCTATTACAGACGGATAAAATACTTGTAAAACCAGATACCTGACAAAAGACTTGTATCTAGAATAAAGAACTCTCAAAATTAAATGGTAAAAGACTTGTGTATCAAAGGACACTATCAAGAGAGTGAAAAGACATGCACAGAATGGGAGAAAATATTCGCAAAGCTTATATCTGATAAGTGATTAATATCCAGAATATATAAAGAACTCCTATAAATCAACAACAACAAAACAACCCAATTCAAAACTGGGCAAAGGACCTGAATAGATATTTCTGTGAAGAAGATATGGGGATATATAAATGGTCAATGAGCACATGAAAAAAATGCTCAACATCACTATCCATTAGGAATATGCAAGTCAAAACCACAATGAGATACCACTTCATTTCCATTAGGATGGGTATTGTTAAAAAAAAAAAAAGACAACATAGCAAGTGTTGGTGAGGATGTGGAGAAATTGCATTGCTGATGGGAATGTAAAATGGTCTAGCTGTTGTGGGAAATAATTTGGTGGTTCCTCAGAAAGTTAAACAGAATTACCGTGTGATCCAATCTAGCAATTCCACTTCTAGGTATATACCCCAAAGAATGGAAAGCAGGGGCTCAAACAGATACCTGTACACCAGTGTTCATAGCAGCATAATTCACAATATCCAAAAGGTGGACACAACCCAAATGTTCATCAACAGATAAATGGATATCTATCTGTATATACATATGTATACACACACACACAAAAGAATATTATTCAGTCTCAGAAGGAAATGCAATGTGGATGAACGTGAAAACATTATGCTAATTAAAACATGCCAGACACAAAAGGACAAATATTACATGATTCCACTTGTATGAGGTACCTAGAATAGTCAAATTCATAGAGATAGGAAGTTGAATAGAGGTTACCAGAGGCTGGGGGAAGGAGGAAATGAGGAGTTATTGCTTAATGGGTACAGAGTTTCAGTTTGAGAGGATAAAATTTTTGGAAATGCGTAGTGGTGATGCTTGCGCAACATTGTGAATGTACTTGATGTCATTGAACTGTACACTTAAAAATCGTTGAAATGGTAAGTTCTATGTATATTTTACCACAATAAAAACAATCGATAGTGAAAAAAACAAGCAATCCAATTAAAAATGAGCAAAAGATCTGATGACACATTTCAATGAAGAGGAAATACAGATGGCAAATAAGCACAGGAAAAGATGGTCAACATTACTAGCCACTAGAGAAATACAAATTAAGACCATGAGACATCATTACACTCCTATTAGAACAGCTAAAATAAAAAATGGTAAATGGTGACAGTACCAATTGTGATACTGTAATTTATAAGAAATGTATATATTTGGTCATTCAGGTCACCGAAATATGTTTCTCAGATATATTTAGTCTTCATCCACAGTTCCTGGCTCACAGCAACCAAAACCCTTGGAATTTCCTGGGGGATAAGCCCCACCCAAGGGTGGGGGCTGGTTGTCGGAAGAACTAGCCATGTAATCAGAGGATATGACCTTTTAGTCCCACCCCCCCAATTTCTGCGGAGGGGAAGAGGTCTTGAGGTTGAATCAATTGCCAAATGCCAGTGACTTAGTCAATCATGACTACGTAATAAAACCTCTGTGAAAACCCAGGACAGCTTGTCTGCCCTTTTTCAGAGAACTTCCATGTTGGGGAAACAGAACACTTCCACATGCCAGTGTGCTGGGCCCCAAGCTCCTGGAGGACTGAAGCTCTTTTGTTTAGGATCTTGCCCTAAGTATTTCTTCATCTGGCTGTTGATTCACATCCTTTAATATCCTTTGTAATAAATTGGTAATCCAGTGAGTAAACATATTTTTTTGAGTTCTGTGAGCTATTGTAGCTAATTAATTGAACCTAAGGAGGAGGGTTGTGGGAACCTCTGATTTATAGCCAGTTGGTCAGAAGTACAGATAACAACCTGGGCTTGTGACTGGCATCTGAAGTGGAGGATGGCCTTATGAGACTGAGCCCTTTACCTGTGGAATCTGATTCTATCTCTGGGTAGATAGTATCACAATTCAGTTGAATTCTTGGACACACTGCTGGCATCTGAGAACTGCTTGTTGGTGTGGGGAAGCCACACACACACGCGTATCTTGGAATTGGGTTGAGGAACCGTTTGCACCAGTGCTGGCAAGGATGCAGAGAAACTGGATCTCTCATACAATGCTGGTAGGAATGCAAAATGGCTTGGCCACTCTGGAAAATTGTTTGTTAGTTTCTTAAAAATTAAGTATGCAACTGCTATGTGACCAACCAATTGAACTAGGTTTTTATTCCAGAGAGACAAGCACTTATATTCATACAAAAACATCTACACAAATGTTCATAGCAGCTTTATTTGTAATAGGCAATAACTAGAAACAACTGAAATGTTTGTCAATAGGGGAGTGGCTAAACGAACTGTGGTACATTCATACCATGGAATACTATTCAAAATAAAAAGGAACTAACTCCTGAGACACATTAACTTTGATGGATCTCAAGTACATTATGTTAAGTGAAAAAAGGCAGTGTGAAATGTCATAATGTATGATTCCATTTATATAATATTTTCAAAATGAGAAAATTTTGGAGATGAAGAGCAGATTAGTGGTTGCCAGGGGTTAGGGATGGTGGAGTTAAAGAGGAGGATGGATATCACTATGAAGGGATAGCATGAAGGTGATCTTTGTAGTGATGGAGTGGTTTTATACTGTATTAGTGTGGATTCTCCAGAGAAACAGAACCATATGAGACTTAGTATAAGGAATTAGCTCTCACAGTTAGGAAAGCTGAGAAGTACCAGGATCTGCAGCTGGCAAGCTGGAGTCCTAGGAGTGTTGATGGTATAGTTCCAGTCTAAATCTGAAAGCAGGCAGAGAGAATGAATTCCCTCTTTCTCTGCCTTTTTGTTCTATTCAGGCCTTTAATGGATTGGATGAGGCCCACCAACATTGTGTAAGGCAATCTGCTTTGCTCAGTCTACTGAACTGAATGTTAATCTCATCCAGAGACATCCTTACAGACATACCAGAGAATAATATTTAACCGAATATTTGGGCATCCCATGGCACAGTCAAAGTGACACAAAACTAACCGTCACAAGTCTACCCCTTGTCAGCTTGGCACTCATACACATCTCCTTAAACCATATTTAATCTCCAAATAAAGACAATAGCATGATCATAATTCTACCTAACTATCTGCATACAACGAGAAACACTAACCCCTTCCCCAGAAAAGGAGGTAAAGTTCTTGAGTGATGTTTACTCTTCTCCTTGATATCCTGTAACTTAAATACTATGATGTAAAATTAACAATACTTAAATACTGTATGTTACATCTTATGTTACATGATAAGGGAATAAGAGAGGAAAGAAAAAAAATGTGCTAAATATATTAACATATATACCAGGCAAATTTTTTTTATATATACTAAACAAATATATTACACACAAACATATTCATAACAAAATGAGGAAATACTTATGACAATTACAGTCCTCATTTCTATAACTGGTCATGCAGTTATAGCTGGTATTTATAACAACCTTTTCCCACTATCTTTTCTGTATTCCCTTTGCCTTCAGCAAGCACCTCGGTTGTGGTTCTTTGCCTGGTGGAGTGATCCAAACCTTCAATCCTGAAGAGTCTGGGTCATTAGTAGTCCTGCCTGGATTGGATTGTTGTAGACTTCTGTTGATCTTAATCACAGGGCATGGTATTACTAAGAGATGCCCTGAGGGATCAATCACCCCAAACAGCACAGGAACACCCTTCTTTGCCTGTTGATTCATAGGTATGAGGAGCCCAAAGTGGCCTAGTGGCATTCTTAACTCCCAGTTCAATGGAATCATTGCTGTGTTTCCTAGCAGAAAGTATTTCTCCTTTTTGAACTAAGACTTCTAAGCCAGCCGAGCACAAGGTGACAGGAACAGGGAGAAAAAATTTTGCTAGTAGGTCACTAGAGGTACTAGTGAGTGCTGCTACTCCCATTTCTGTTCCTTGACTTCTGGACCTGTGAATTCTGGCTATAAGAGAAACAATCCCATATATCAGATGCCAATTCAGAGCATATACAGCCTTCGGGAGAACTTTGCTCCAGCCCTGAAAGTTATTGTCACCTAGCTGTCACCATAAGCCTTTGAGTCTTCAAAAGGCTATTCTACTGTTCTATCAAGGTAGCTGCTTCAGGATGGTGGGAAATATGGTAAGACCAGTGAATTCCATGAATATAGGTCCATTGCTGCAATTCATTTGCCGTTAAATGAGTTCTTTGATCAGAAGCAATGCTGTGTAGAAAACTATGATGGTGAATAAGGTGTTCTGTCAGTTCATGAATGGTAGTTTTAGCAAAATCATTTTATTTATGGAAAGCAAATCCATATGCAGAGTAAATGCCTATTCCAGAGAGAACAAAACACCACCCTTCCATGATGGAAACAGTCCAATGTAATCAACCTGCCACAGGTAGCTGGCCACCACCTCGGGAAATGGTGTCATATGAGGGACTCAGTGTTAGTCTCTCCTGTTGGCAGATTGGGCACTCAGCAGTGGCCATACCCATGTTGGCCTTGGTGAGTGGAAGTCCATGTTGCTGAAAATGTCTTACCAATGAGTCTAAAGTAGTCGCTACATTTTGCTTACCAAGTCCAATCAGCATAATATCGTCAATATAATGGACCAATCTGCTATCTTGTGAAAGGGAAAGGTGAGCAAGAAAACTGCAAATTAAATTATGACCCCTAAGTTAGAGCTGGAGAGTTAATAGTCCCCTGAGGTAGGAGAGTGAAGGTTTATTGCTGGCCTTGCTAGCTGGAAACAAACTGCTTCTGGTGGTCTTCTCTAACAGGTATAGAGAAGAAAGCATTTGCCAGATCAATAGCTGCATACCAGGTAATGTGTTAATTTGATCAAGCAATGAAACCACATCTGGTATAGCAACTGCAATTGGAGGCTCCACCTGTTTAAGCTTGTGATAATCCACTGTCATCCTCCAAGATCCAGCTGTCTTCTGCAAAGGTTAAATAGGTGAGTTGAATGGGAATGTAGTGAGAATCACCACTCCTGCATCTCACTAGTCCTTGATTGTGGCACTAATCTGTTTAATCTTTCCAGGAATACGGGTCTTGCTTTAGGTTTCCTATTTAGGTAAAGGCAGTTCTAATGGATTCCACTTGGTCTTACCCACTTTAATAGCCCTCACTCCATAGGTCAGGGAACGAATGTAGGGATTCTGCTAGGTGCTGAGTATATCTGTTCCAAAGATGAATTCTGGAACTGGGGAAATAGCCACAGAATGGGTTAAGGGCCCCACTGGGCCCACTGAGGCCAACTTGAGCTAAAATTCCATTGATCACTTGACCTCCATAAGCTCCTACTCTGATTGATGGGTCACAATGATTTGGATCTCCTGGAATTAGTGTTCATTCTGAGTTAGTGTCCAGTAGTGCCTGAAAGTTCTGATTATTTCCTTTTCCCTAGGGCACAGTTACCCTGGCAAAAGGCTGTAGGTCACTTTAGGAAGGCTGGGAGAAAGATTAATAATATAAATACTTTGCAGTGTACTGGGATCCTTCCTCAAGGACACTCAGCCTCCCCTTCATTCAAGGGGTTCTAAGTCTGTAAACTGGCTCAAGTCTGGGAATTGATTGAAGGGCTATTATTCTCTCTTTTTGTGATTCAAGTTAGACTTTTGTTCACTTGACCTAGATCTTTTCTGCTTCCTATCTATTTCACTTCTAGCAACAGCATGATCAACTAGCCAATGCTATAGGTCTATGCAAGTCAGACTATGCTGATTGTTGCTTTGACTCTGCTGTCCTTTATAGTAACCACAGCCAGCTTGCCTCTGGCAGTTGAGGGCTGCAGTTTGACCCCTGCCACCCCAGGGATCTGATTACTCCCATTGCATTTAGGTTTTCCAATTCAATGACTGCAGTCTCCACTGTAAGGTCTGGCCTACAAAGAAAAGTGGTCACTGAGCTCTTCAAAGACGTTGTGGCTCCCCTCACAAATTTATTTCTCACAGTAGTGATGAAAGGCATGTTTTCTGAACCCTCCCAATGTGAGTAAGTAGGTTTTAAATGACAAATCCACTCTGACATTTCAATCTCCCAAAGCTTTTCAATCCCTCCCTCTAGGTTAAACCGAGGCAGGTCTGGCATTTCTAATTAGCTCACTCTGGAGTAATTGAGATCACTAAGGGAATTAGTGTAGATAGGAGAAGAGAAATAACTCTAAGCTGGGCAACATTAAGATATTTGGAAGACTAGGAGGAAATAACAAAAGAGGCTATGAAGAAGCTACTAGCGTGGTAGGAAGAAAACCAAGAGAGTGTGGTATCCTGGAAGCCACATGAAGCAAACAATTAGCTGCGTCACATTGTTAAGTGGTCTAATAAGATGAGCATTGAGAACTAACTACTGGATTTAACAACATAAAGATAAGAGGTTGCATGGAGTGGAGAGTATCAGAGCCTAACAGCAGATTTAAGAGAAAGTGGGAAAGAAATTGGTGAGAGCAAGTATAAACAACCCTTTCAAGGAGACTTGCTAATGAGAAGGAAAAATGGGGGTGGTAGACATAAAGCAAAGCAAGGTCAAGCAAAAGTTTGTTTTAAGAAAAGAGGAAAAGCATGTTTGTTGGCCAATGGAAAAAAAATCTAGGGAAGAGAGAAAATTATTAATACTGGAGAGAGAAGAAAGAATTGCTCAGACAGTGTCCTTGAGTAGTTAGGAAAAGATCTAGTACACAAATGCAGGAGTTTCACTTTTCTAGAAACATGAACAAGTTCACTCAGTGACAGAAGAGACGGTGGTAGGTAGGGGAGTGAATATGGTTGTGGGAGTTTGCAGAAGTTCTTGTCTGATTGCTTCTATTTTATCAGTGAAATAGAAAGTAAGGTTGTCAATTGAGAGTGAGACTGAGAGAAGAGCTGGAGATTTAGGAGACAGGTGAAGCGATGTAATAGTTGTTTATGAAGAATGGAAACACAGTGTGATTCCTAGGCAGCATTATGTGCTTATTTGAAGTTGGAGATCGTAAAGATAATTGAGACCAATCAATATGCTTATTTGTTTCCTCCAGCTATGTTTACATGCACAGGTGCAAGCATGGAACAGTCAGAGAGTTGGACATAGCCAGGGTTGTGGTTTAGCCAAGTACAAGGAGACAAGAGAAGGGCAGGAGAGTTAAAAGTATATGCAAGGAAGTGATTATGATTGACCATGCAATTTAAGGATAGAATTTAGGATTTGAGGGGTGAGAGACGATGAAAACAAATTAGAATCAATGAATTGTAGGTTCTGATGGGGTCAGAGGGTTGGTGGAATTTTCCAGAATCCAAGTAAAGGTGGTGAGCTGGAAAGATAAGAGGTGGTGATCAGAGAGTGGAATCCGTCACACTGAGAAGATTGAGAGCCAATAGCAATAGTCATTGGGAATGGCAAGGACTGAGGTGCGGCCATGTGAGTTAGTAGCTGGAGTAGGGTCGAGGAAAAAATCACTGGAGGAGAGGAGGTCAAGGCACTGAGTGACAATATATTGGATGGATCATCTATGTGGACATGGAAGTCAACTGAGAATTATGGCAGGAACAGGGTTTGAGATGCTGTCAGGAAGTTAGGCACTAAAATCTCCAAGGAATGGGGTGGAGGGAGACTGGCCTGTAGATTGAGTACTACAGCAGGAAAAGAGAGTGCTGTAGTTTGATGTCATAAAATTTAAACGAGTGTGTTTATGGAGGAAGGAGGAAGAATGGTCTGGAAGGAGCAACAAAGAGTGAGAATGTCATCTTCTCCACCTCCAGGTCTAGTAGTAGTGGAGTTTGGAGTTTGGGCTGCAGAGGAGAGGGCTTCAGGGTTGATCAGTTTTTAAAGCAAAAAGTGAATGGAATGTTCAGAGAAGGCGATTTTGCTGATGACTGAGTCTTAGAGGGCACAGTGGAAAGATTTCAGGTGTTGGATAGAGATAAGAAATGGGTCAGAAAAGGATGCTCTGAGTATTAAGGAATTTGAGTCCAGAATATGAGAGTTGACTTTGGCTTTTTGTAGCAACTAAAATCAACAGGCATAAATGGAATAATGAGATTAATCTTGATGAAAGTCTTTGATAGAAGCTTTAAGTTCAGAATTGAAGCTATAATGAAACAAACGTGCAACCTCAATGCCTATTCAAGGACAAGTTTGGGCTTAGATTAGTCATGAGTGAAATGCCTGTTGGCAAAATGTCTGCTTCGTGAAGGGCACAAGGTGGTATATGCGGTTATGAAGGAATCTGAAGACCTTGAAGATAATCAAGGCTTACTATTCATTACCTTCAATTTACATCATACAGAAATTATTGCTGCTCTCAAACACCTTCATTACCATAAGA
The DNA here is from genome assembly GCF_037783145.1 of Equus przewalskii. Lineage (NCBI taxonomy): Eukaryota > Metazoa > Chordata > Mammalia > Perissodactyla > Equidae > Equus > Equus przewalskii. The sequence goes on from NC_091832.1 coordinate 88,702,354, forward strand.
GGAACTTTTTCAAATGCTAGACAGTACGTTTCTGCCCTCTTGCCTGAGAGGAGTTTGAATAGTGGTAGTGTGTAGTTGATTTATAGACGTTTTACCTATTGTTACATTCAAACAAAATTTGAAACTGGAAATTTGATTTAAAAAAATCCCAAAAGATCAAAGCAGTCATAACTGGTTGAACATGAGTTCAAAATAAAGAAATGGTGGGGGGACTCCAAACCTAGAATAATTTTTATAGGCATGTAAAAAACTATAAGGGTTCTCCTAAAATCAATCAACATGGGATACAGGAAAAAACAGTGGGTGGGAACGTCAATTTTTGTTTTCATCAACCCACTTGTCTTCTCCCTAAGACTAAAGAGCTGTGTGTCTCTTCTTATTTATAACAGAAACTCAGAACTATCACTGCTGCTTTTGAATACAGAGAGGTGAAAAATTTTGTGGCTGGGGACAACCAAGGTTTTGACTGGCCGGGAGAGTGGGGTAAGCACAGGACGGTGTAAGTAGGAGTGAGATGGGGAAAGAGAAAGCAGGTGGCTGTGGCATGGTTGAAAGTTTTACTTGTTATGTGGTTGGGGTGTGTGCACAGTGTGAAAACTCATGTTTGTTAAGAGGGGGGAGAGGACTGGAATGGATAATTGTGCAATGCTTACATACAGGTTTTGAAGATTTACATGGAAGGCAGGACTGAGAAATTTGTTATTTACTGTTTAGGTTCTTTTTAAGTTTCTGCCGTGGCAATTAATGTAAAAGACACACTTTGGCATGGAAAATTACAGAAAGAATAAAAGCAGGGTCTGTAAATAGCTACCTCACAGTTTTGTTGTAAGCGTAAATTAAAGAGTAAGTAAACATGCAAAGTACATAGCCCAATGCTTGGCTTAAGTTGCATTTTCTTTCTTAAAAGTTTTCTAGAAATTATCCTATTAGTTTTGGAATGGTTTACAAAAATAAAATAATGACTTCTGGTTGCAAGAAACCTCTAGTTATTTAGGTAAGCTCTTTAATGTTGTGCTAGCTATGTATGTGTATAGCTATATATATATATTTAGTCGTGGTAGATCTTCCCTGTCACGGCCCCTTTTCTCAAATCTCATGAACTCATTCTTTCAGATATCAACTTAAATTTTCCATCTTCAGGGGAAGCCTTACCTAACTTCATAAAATAGGTCAAGTATTCTATAAAATATCCTCAGAGCATCCTATACGTCTCACTAGCACCTATCACAATTGTAATTATTTCTCTGCAATTCCTGAATGTCTTCTACCCTAGGAGCTAAGTTCTATGAGGACAGGGATCATGTTTGCCTTCTTTCCTGCTCCTTACCCAGTACCCAGCACACCACCTCCCAGTACTTAGCACTCAATAATTGCTAAATAATGAATCTTGGTCTTAGTGAAAATCCTTTTGGGGATATGTTCACTTAGCATACATCAATATTTTTAGAGAGAGATTTGATAGGAAATACATTTTTTCATGGTATTGTAAATCTTTAGGAATTATGCATGTTAGCTTCCTTTACTGTAACTAAAATACATATATATTTATGTACAGATAAAGAAGAGTTTTCTTCTTTGAAGAGTTTTCTTAAGATAGTGTGGACATTGCCAACATGTTAAGTTACTAAATATTTCAAATATTGTTTTATTGCTTTATTTCTGAGGATTTGTACATATTCTTTCTCAAAGATGTGTCATCAGGGATCTTTATTTCTTAGACAAAACAAGATGTGATAGTCTGTTTTAGACATCAATGTGGAAGAAAATATTTGTATTTTAGGAAGATGGTGCTTGAGTCAGCTTTAGTTTTAAAGCACTTTCATGTGAAGAGCAATGCAGAGTGCTTATTTGAAGTGTCCTTCTAGCTCTACAAAGTAGACTGTGGTGGTGGCAAACATAGAACAAGAGAATGGGGAACAAAGCAGCCCAGATTTCTGTTTTTTAATATGTTGTATACTTTTTTTTTTTTACTTTCAGTTGCAGATTAGAGAAGAAGAAATATTACTGTTTTTCAAAAACAGACCTAAATGGATTGACTCTACCCCCTCTTTTATGTTGTGGCCATGGGTATGTTACATAGTTGGATCTCAGCTTCCTCATCTGCAAAATGAGGATATTACCACCTTATTCCCAGCCATGGTCTATGGATTACATGATCTAGTACACATCAAGAGTCTGATACGTAATGGCACACAACAAATGTTTCCTTTCCCTCTTTCATCAGTTGGTTAGGCTGAGGAAAAACAGCAATGTAGGATTTTAGTGAACCATGTCTCTTGACATTTCGGACCAGGCCCTTCCTTCTCTCTCTCCCTAGTTTCATTTCTTCCTTCTTTCTTTTTTCTACCTATCTGAAAAGGTAAAGGTTGTAGTTTGGATTGTCATTTGTTATTATGAGGACGGTCATTAGAGAATGAGGAGAACGGAGGGTACATACTTTCTCAACCATCCATGCCTAGATCTTGGATTGGTTTAGAACGCTCAGAAAACTGGGAAGTTGTCGTAAGTTTATTGGGAAGAAAATGTCTAATAAAGCATTGAAGAAAACAGCTAAAAGATTATTAAACATATTTATTACTCTTGACTTCATAATATAGATGTAAGTGCTAACTGCGGAGTTTCTGTATTATGAAAGGAGAGGAGTGGGATTGGTGGGAAAGCTAGAAATTGGTTTCTTTGGTTGTTTATTGGTTTGTCTGAGATAAAAGGATAATGAGGCACTTTTTTCTAAGCTTGTAACGGGAACTTTGAATGTAATCCACAAGTGTATTGTCCAAAAGCTATAGAAAGCCTGTCTCCTTTTAATGGCATTTAAAGGATAAAGTCAGCGCTACTGTATTTATCTAACCGAAAATGTTTCTGTCTTAATGTATCTCACAGATTCCATATTATGGTTCTGGTAAAATCCTCTGGATGTGATGGATCACAAAGATAAGTTAACCAATCTATTCAATTTAACTTACAGAAGACACAAATTCTAGTTATTTAAATGATTCATTTGTTCTACTCCAAGGTTTTTTGATTTTTACCAATGTTATGGACCACAGTAGCTTTAACTCCCTATAGATTATTGTGAGATTAATAAAAAATCTTCCTCATAGAAAGGAAAGAGTTTCAACTAATCAGTAGTCACAGGCCACAGACATTACCTAATTCAGTTAAATTTTTATAGTTGGATTCAAATGCTGGGTCAACCCTATAATTCAATTCTCCTACTCCAGTTTCCTGATTGCTGAAATATTGAGTAAGTCAAGAAACCAAACTGATTACATTGCTAATTCATGTAATCCACCCTCAATGGAGCCCTCATTGCTTTTAAACAATTTTTATATTCATCTCTAAATATTTCATATCTTCCCAGCACCCAAACATCCTATCTTGCCTCCTTGGTAATATTCTTCATGCTAACTCCTGTGGAAAGATTGAGGACTATCACATCAACTCCCTTAATTTCCCTCTCCAACAGAAAAAAGTATTTGTATTTTAACACACACTTCCCATCTTCCTTCTAATCTCAAAGAAGAAAATGTCTTTCTCCTTTTTGTAAATTCTGATGTTTGCGCCTTCCACCCCTTCTCACCTTTTTGTGATATTTTGCTTCATCAATTACTTCCTTGTATCATCAATCTCTCCCCACTCTCCTTGCTTTCCCTCAACATACTGACACGTTCCTTTCCTCAATCTTGTTATCATCTTATCTATTTGCCCTTTAGAAGCTCACAGTGTTCTAATAAAACTTTATAAGGCAACAGAGGCCTTACAGTGTCTAAATTGTGTGAAAAAGAATGTTCACTTGATTCTTGTAGCTCAGGAGTCATGCCTTAGTGAGCCTCAGTGAGAATTACCAGTGGAACTAGCCTTAACCATGTGGTTCACTTAGGCATGTACACTTTTAAATTATTGTAGAAAGGTTGTAGTAATTACTTTTATGACTAAAAGTATAATCTCATTTTAGTAATTGAACACCAAAATTATTTTCCTCTTCACATTTTACTCAGGAGTGACCTTGTAGATAAAGATTGACATCATTTACCAGAAAAAAATTGGATATCATTATTCTTGGTGGGAGAACTGCCCCCTCTTGGGTATTTTTGTATCTCTCTGGGTTTACAATTTTCTACCTTGAAAATTGCACTCATTATTTCAGTGACTATTTAGCAGTTATACATCAACTGAATACTTTCCTGGTGTAGGAACGAATCAAGGCCAACCTTACCCTACCAAACCTAGAAAGAAAAGCCATATAAACTTTTGAAAACCAGTTTAAAAATATCCTTAAATTGTTCATATCACTTTTAAATACCACTGTGCCATAATGAAATAGCCAAATAACTATGTTTTTATCACATGGCGTAAGTGTCTCATGAGGTTATGTTTATTTGTTTAAGAGAACAGTTATGCTCGAAAGACATCATTAACACAATAAACAAAGCATTATTACCAAGGGCCATCTGTTGATATATGAAAACAGCATCAGTATATAGAACCAGATAAAAAAATTATGTTTCTACCTAAATGTGTACTTCCAAAAATTAGAGAAATAAGTGCACAGAAGATGTATAGTAATAATATTCAAATGTACTAAATGAGTGTTAGATTTTAAATGCAATTTATATTATTGTTGGAGGCATTTTTGTGGGGGAAAATCTATAAAATTATTAAGTGTTAAAATCACATTTTAGGAGACATCATAATCATGGTGGTATGAGGGGATCCTCTTGTTTCTCCTCCTCAATATATAGCCTGTAAAGCATCCATTACCCAACAAAGACTACACTGCATGTCACATCAGGATCCTGGAGAGATCCACACGTTTGTACATACAAAAGTGGCTGGATTGGAGAATATTAAGGAGGCTAAATGGGGGATCAGCAGAGGCAGAGCCCAGGATCCTGGATCCCTGGCCACAGCAGCTGAGCCAGCCACCACCAGCCCCAGAGAACTCGGTGGGAAGCAGCAGAGGCATGTGTGCCACTCCAGTCAGTCAGCCATGATGGAAGATGTGGCCACAAAAAGTGGAGCAGCAGTGGAGGTGGAGCTCTGTGATGCCAGGCCCCCTGGCTGTGGCTTGGATCCTGATACCAGTGGTGGAAGTGCACACAGGACCCTTACATCCCAACTGCAGTGGTGCTTGTGACCACAAGGTAACAGGCAACAGCTGAGATGGTGCCCCATGAACCCAGCTCTCCTTCCTCTCCCTTTCTCCCCCCACCACAACAGCAGAGCTTCTGACCCAGGTGATCCCAGACTTGGCTGAGGTATCAGCCATCCCTGTGCCCCCAGTGGCAAAGTCAGTGACATCAGTGACATCAGCAATAGCAAGGCATCAGTGACCCCTAGAAGCATAGGTGGCAATGATGAGAGTACCAGTGATGCGCTAAATATAGGCAGTGAAGGAAGCTAAGTATGGCTCCTGAAATATAGCCAAGGGAGCTCAGGTAAGAGAAACCAAAAACTAGTGCTATAGCACCACCTACTGAAAAACAAAAGAAAGGCTTCTAATTGCCAAGCAGTTGAAAAGTTTGAATTAAAGCAAACAAAGCTATACCTAAATAGAAAATATGTTTGCTACAATAAATACACCAGCAGAAGAATAACTCAGAAGCACCACAGAAAGCCACAGTACTATGGCATCACAAAAAACCCCCACAATTCTACATAAACCAAACATAAAATCATGGAAGATTTTGATCTAACTAGTAAAGAATTCAAAATAGCCGTCATGAAGAAACTCAATGAGTTACAAGAAAACTCAGAAAGGCAGTTCAATGAGCTCAGGAATAAAATCAATGAACAGAAGGAATACTTTACCAAAGAAATTGAAACTCTAAGAAAGAACAAAACAGAAATTCTGGAGCTGAGGAGCTCAATAAATGAGATGAAGAATGCATTAGAAAGCATTGAAAATACAGCAAAACATATGGAAGAGAGAATCAGTGAGCTCAAAGATAGAAACCTAGAAATGTTGTAAATAGCAGAGGAGAGAGAGCTAAGACTTAAAAAGAAATTTAGACATTCTACAAGAGTCATCTGACTCCATTAGAAAGGGCAACATAAAGATAATGGGTATCCCAGAAGGAGAAGAGAGAGATAAGGGAGCAGAGAGCTTATTTAAAGAAATAACAGCTGAGAACTTCCCAAACCTGGGAAAGGAAGTGGATAAACAAGTCCATGAGGCTAATAAAACAACTAATTATCTCAATGCAAAAAGACCTTCTCCAAGACACATGACAATAAAACTAAAAAACCAGTGACAAAGACCTTTAACAGAAGCCAGGGAGAAAAAGACAGGAAGCTACAAGGGAATCTGCACTAGGTTACCCACAGATTTCTCAGCAGAACCCTACAGGCCAGGAGAGAGTGGAAAGATATATTCAAAATATTTAAAGATAAAAACTGCCAGCCAAGAATACTCCATCCAGCAAAGTTATCTTTCAGATATGAAAGAGAAATAAAGGCTTTCCCAGACAAACAAAAGCTGAGGGAATTCACTGCCACTAGACCCGCCTTACAAGAAATGTTGAAAACAGCTCTCCTACCTGAAATGAACAGGCAAAGGTATGCAAAGCATTGAACAAGGGGATAAATAGATAGACAGAAGCAGAAAATTGCAGCTCTGTATCAGAATAGGATAGTATACACTTAATTATAACATAAAGCTTAAAGGGAAAGGAAGCATTAAAAGTAACTATAACCATTTCAATTTGGTAACAAACTCACAGTACAAAAATGGATAATTTGTGAGACCAAAAACTTAAAGGGGAAGAGGAAAAAGAAGAAACCTGCATAGGCAAATGAAGATAAGATGCTATCAGCAGAAAAAGAACTACCTTATCAGTGAGAACTTTTATACAAACCATAAAGTAACCACAAAACAAAAATTCAGAGAAGAGTCACAAAACATTAAAAAAGAGGAAAATGAGAAAACCATATCACTGAAGGCCACCAACTGAAATGGTAGACAGAAACACAAAGAAAAAGAAACAATGGAAATATAGAGCAACGAAAAAAACCAAAGATAAAATGGCAGTATTAAGTCCTCACATATCAATAATCACCTTAAATGTAAATGGATTGAATTCACCAGTCAAAAGATGTGGAGTGGCTGGATGGATTAAAAAATAAGACCCCACAATATGCTGCCTCCAGGAGACCCATCTCAGTGCTAAAGACATACATAAGATCAAAGTGAAAGGATGGAAGATAATACTCCAAGAAAATGGCAACCAAAAGAAAGGGGGTATAGCCATAATTATCTGACAAAATAGACTTTAAGACAAAGAGATATCAAGAGACAAAGATGGACATTAGAAAACGATAAAGAGGATAATCCATCAAGAAAGCATAACATTTATTAATATATAAACCGAACATAAGAGCACCAAAATATATTAAGGAGTTATTAACAGATCTAAAGGAAGAAATAGACAGCAACACAATAATCTTAGGGGACTTTAATACCCCATTTACATCAATGGATAGATTATCCAGACAGAAATTCAAGAAGGAAGCATCAGCCTTAAACATTAGATCAGATGAACTTAAAGATATATGTAGAACATTCCATCCAAAAGCAGCAGAATACACATTCTTCTCAAGTGCACACAGGACATTTTTAAAGATATACCATAAGTTGAAAAACAAAACAGGCCTTAATAAAGTTAGGAAGATTGATATCATATCAAGCATCTTTTCTGACCACAATAGTGTGAACCTAGAAATTGACTACAAGGAAGAAGCTGGAAAATCCACAAATATGTGGAGACTAAACAATTCGCTACTAAACAACTTTTGGAGAAGGAAGAAATGAAAGGAGAAGTCAAAAAATACCTGGAGACAAATGAAAGTAAAAACACAACATAACCAAAATCTATAGGATGCAGCAAAAGTGGCACCAAGAGGGAATTTTATAGCAATACAAGCCTACCTCAAAATACAAGCAAAATCTCAAATAAGTAATCTAATGTTACACCTAAAGGAACCAGAAAAAGAAGAACAAATGAAAACTAAAATCAGTAGAAGGAAGGAAATAATAAAAAGCAGAGCAGAAATAACTGAAATAGAGAATAACTGAAATAACTGAAATAACTGAAAAAGACAATGGAAAGGATCAATGAAACTAAGAGCTGATTCTTTGAAAAGATAAACAAAATTGACAATCCTTTAGATAGACTCATCAAGAAAAAAAGAGATAAGGTTCAAATAAATAAAATTGAAAGAAAAGGGGAGAAATTACAATGGATACCACAGAAATGCAAAGGATTATAACAGCATACCATGGAAAGCTATACTGCTGACAAATTGGGTAATCTAGAAGAAACAGATAAATTCCTAGAATCACGCAACCTTCCAAAACTGAATCAAGAAATAGAGATTCTGATTAGATCAATCACTAGGAAGGAGATTGAAACCATAATCAAAAGCCTCCCAAAAAACAAAAGTGCAGGACCAGACAGTTTCTTTGGTGAATTCTACCAAACATTCAAAGAAAATTTAAGACTTGTTCTCAAACTCTACCAAAAAATTGAAGAAGAGAAAATGCTTCCTAACACATTTTTTTAAAAAAGATTTTTTCCTTTTTCTCCCCAAAGCCCCCTGGTACATAGTTGTATATTCTTCATTGTGGGTCCTTCTAGTTGTGGCATGTGGGATGCTGCCTCAGCATAGTTTGATGAACAGTGCTATGTCTGTGCCCAGGATTCGAACCAATGAAACACTGGGCCGCCTGCAGCGGAGTGCACAAACTTAACCACTCGGCCACGGGGCCAGCCCCGCTAACACATTTTATAAGGCTAACATTACCCTGATACCAAAACCAGACAAGGATAACATGAAAAAAGAAAATTATAGATCAACATTGCTGATGAACATAGATGCAAAAATCCTCAACAAAATATTAACAAGTCAAATGCAGCAATACATTAAAAGGATCATACACCTTGATTAACTGGGATTTATACCAGGGATGCAAGTATGGTTCAAAATCCACAAATAAATGTGATACATGAGATTAACAAAATGAAGAATAAAAATCACATGATTATCTCAGTAGATGCAGAGAAAACATTTGATAAGATTCAGCATCCATTTACAATAAAAACTGAATAAAATAGGCAGGGAAAGGATGTACCTCAACATAATAAAAGTCATATGCAACAAACTCACAGCTAACATTATGCTCAATAATGAAAAATTGAAAGCTATTCCCCTAAGAACAGGAACAAGACAAGGATGTCCACTTTTGCTACTCTTATTCAATATGGTATTGGAAGTCCTAGCCAGAGCAATTAAGCAAGAAAAAGAAATAAAACATATCAAAATTGGAAAGGAAGAAGTAAAACTTACTATTTGAAGATGACATGATTTTACATATAGAAAACCTTAAAGACTCCACCAAAACACTATTAGAAATAATAAACGAATACAGTAAAGATGCAGGGTACAAAATCAACATACAAAAATCAGTTGTTTTTCTATACACTGACAATGAATTAACAGAAAGAGAAATCAAGGATACATTTCCACTTACAATCACAACAAAAAGAATAAAATACCTAGGAATAAGCTTAACCAAGGAGGTGAAAGACCTGTACAGTGAAAACTGTAAGACATTGTTAAAAGAAATTCAAGACACAAAGAAATTGAAAGATATTCCAAGCTCATGGATTAAAAGAATTAACATAGTTAAAATGTCTATGTTACCTAAAGCAATCTACAGATTCAATGCAATCCCTATCAAAATCCCAATGACATTTTTCACAGAAATAGAACAAAAAATCCTAAAATTAATATGGACCAACAAAAGACCCCCAAATAGCCAAGCAATCCTGAGAAATAAGAAGAAAGCTGGAGGTATCACACTTCCTGATTTCAAAAAAACACTACAAAGCTATAGCAATCAAAACAGCATAGTATTAGTAGAAAAACAGACACACAGATCAATGGAACAGAATTGAGAGCCCAGAAATAAGCCCACACATCTATGGATAGTTAATTTTTGACAAAGGAGCCAAGAACATAGAATGGAGAAAGGAGAGTCTCTTCAATAAATGGTGTTGAGAAAAAATAAACAAATGGTACTACATCAAACTAAAAAGCTCATGCACAGCAAAGGAAACCATGAACAAAATGAAAAGACAACCTACCAATTGGGTGAAGATATTTGCAAATCATATATCTGATGATGGGTTAGTATCCAAAATATATAAAGAGCTCACACAACTCAACAATAAAAAAATAAACAACATTTTTCCAAAGAAGATACACAGACAGCCAATAGGCACATGAGATGTTCAACATCTACTTATTAGGGATATGCAAATCAAAACCACAATGAGATATCACCTCATGCCCATCAGAATGGCTGTTATTAGAAAGACAAGAAATGACAAGTGTTGCAGAGGATGTGGAGAAATGGGATACATTGCTGGTGGGAATATAAATTGGTGTAGCCACTGTGGAAAACAGTATGAAGATTCCTTAAAAAATTAAAAATAGGAACACCATATGACCTGGCTCTTCCACTCCTGGGTATTTAACCAAAGAACGCAAAAACACTAATTTGAAACAGTATATGCTGCCCTATGTTTATTCCAGCATTATTCACTATAGCCAAGACTTGGAAACATCCTATGTGCCCATCAATGAATGAATGGATAAAGAAGATGTGGTATAGCCATTCCACTACGGGGTATCTATCCAATGAGCTTGAAGTCGGCAATTCCAAAAGTCCTATGTACCCCAATGTTCATTGCAGCATTACTTACAATAGCCAAGACATGGAAGCAACGTAAGTGCCCATCAACAGATGAATGGATAAAGAAAATGTGGTATATATATATAATGGAATACTACTCAGCTGCAAAACAGAACAAAATCATTCCATTTGCAATAACATGGATGGACCTTGAGGGAATTATGTTAAGTGAAATAAGCCAGTTAGAGAAGGATAATCTCAGTATGACTCCACTCATATGAGGAATTTAAAAATGTGGACTAAGAGAACAGATTAGTGGCTACCAGGGGAAAGGTGGGGTGGGGGGTGGGCACAAAGGGTGAAGTGGTGCACCTACAACACGAATGACAAACATTAATGTACAACTGAAATTTCACAAGATTGTAACCTATCATTAACTCAATAAAAAAATTAAAAAAAAAGATGTGATATATATATATATATAAAAGAATACTACTCAGCCATAATAAAGATGAAATCTTGCCATTTGCAACAACATGAGTGGACCTCGAGGGCATTATGCTAAGTGAAATAACTCAAGTGGAGAAAGACAAATACTATAGGATTTCTCTTATACGTAGAAGATAAACAAACAAACACGTAGATACAGAGAACAGACTGGTGGTTACTAGAGGGGAAGGGATGGTAGGGGGAGGGCAAAAGCAGTAAAGGGGCATATTTGTACAGTGATAGATGGCAACTAGACTTTTGGTGGAGAATGCAATGTAGTCTATACAGAAGCTGAAATATGATGTACACTCAAAATTTATACATTATAAGTCAATGTCACCTCAATTAACAAAACACATATTTTAGAGAATTCTGGGAAGATCTTGGAGTAGGAAGCACCAGGAATCTGTCTCCATCTAGACAATCACACTGGCAGAATCTGTCTCATGCAACTATACTGGAACTCTGGAGTCTATTGAAGGCTTGCAGTTTTCAGGGGAAGTCTTAGATGGTACATTGCTGCTAATTTCAGCTCTTAGCACAGTAGCAGCTACTTATTCCCTGCCCTCAGCCATATGACAGGAAGCTGTGCACATGTTTCTGGAGCACCTTACACACAGCTTGCAGGAACAAAAGTGGGCAAAAAAAAAAAAAAGACTCTGTTCTCCAGATATTAAGATCTGATCACGGAGATACAGACAAAAAGGTAAGTGGTCATTATTGTTGCACCTCCTCCCATTGTTGTATGCCCCTCTCCCTCCAGCAGAAGTGACTTCCTGACTATTTAAGCAGCTGGTACCCTTTTCCTACGCCCTTCATTTCTCTCATTCCCCTCTTTTGGGAGCCAGACATTAAAGACTAGGACATTCAAAAACAGCTGCGCATGTTTGCAAAATTAGAAAGTGATTGTGCACGCTCAGGGAAAGGCCCAGAAAAGACTTGGGAAGACCTTACGTTTACACCTCCTGCTGATCCTTGGCACAGAGACAGCCTACAACAATCCAAAAAACAAAAACAATAATAAAAAACACTGACCAAAACCAGTAAACCCTGGGGAAAGGAGGGAATCTGATTTCCAGAGTTACAACATTATTAGGTTAAAATATTCAGTTTTTAATTTAAAAAAATCACAAGGTATACAAAGAAACTGGAAAATATGGCCCATTCAAAGGAAAAAAATAAATCAATAGAAACCGTCCCTGAAAAACACCTGATGGCAAACCTGTTAGACAAAGACTTAAAAGAACTGTCTTAAAGATGTTCAAAAAACTAAAGGAAGATGTGGAGATAGTCAAGAAAATGATGTATGAACAAAATGGAAAAATCAACAAAGAGATAGAAAACCTAAAAAGAAAACTCTGGAGCAGAAAATTACAATAATGAAATTAAAAAAAAAAAATCACTGGAGGGATTCAAAGGCAGATCAGAGCAGACAGAAGAAAAACTTAGTGAACTTGAAGATAAGACAATGGAAATTAATAAGACTAAGGAATAGAAGTAAAAAGACTGAAGAAATGTGAGCAGAACCTGAGGAACCTGTGGGACATGATCAAGTGGATCAAAATATGTATTGGAACCACAGTTGGAGAAAAGAGAAAGGGAAAGAGAGAATATTTAAAGAAATAATGACTGAAAACGTCCCAAATTTGATGAAACGAATGTAAACACGCAAGAAGTTCTATGAACTCCTTCTGTATAAAACAGACACATAAGCTAATGGAATAGAACCAAGAGCCCCAAAATAAACTCATGCATATATGGACAAGTAATGTTTGACAAGGGAACCAAGAATACTCAATGGTGAAAGGACAGTTTCTTCAATAAATGATGTTGGGGGAACTGGATATTTACATGCCAAAGGCTGAAATTAAACCACTTTTTTAAACCATTCACAAAAATTAACTCAAAATGGAATAAGGACTTCAATATAAGACCTGGAATTGTAAAATTCCTAAAGAAAACAGGAAAAAACTCCTTGACATGGGTCCTAGCAATGCTTTTTGGATATGACCCCTAAAACACAAGCAATAAAAGCAAAACTCAACAAGTAGGACTACATCAAACTAAAAAGCATCTGCACAGCAGAAGAAACAATCAACAAAATGAAAAGGCAACTTACAGAATGGGAGAAAATATTTGCTAACCATACATCTGATAAGGGGTTAATATCCAAAATATATAAGAAACTCATATAACTCAAGAGCAAAAACCCAAACAATCCAACTAAAAAATGGGCAAAGGACTTGAATAGATGTTTTTTTTCAAAGAAGACATACAAATGGCCATCATAAAAAGATGCTCAGCATCACTAATCATCAGACAAATGCAAATCAAAACCACAATGAGATATCACCTCACATCTGTTAGGATGGCTATTCTCAAAAAGACAAAAGATAACAAATGCTGGTGAGGATGTGGAGAAAAGGAAATCGTGGTGCACTCTTGGTGGTAATGTAAGTTGGTACAGCCACCATGTGAAAAGTATAGAGGTTTCTTAAAAAATTAAAAATACAGCTACCATATGACCCAGCAATACCACTTATAGGTATATGTCCAAAGGAAATGAAATCACTGTCTCAAAGAGGTATCTGCACTCCCATGTTCACTGTAGCTTTATTCACAGCAGCAAAGATATGGAAACAACCTAAGTGTCCAAAGATGCATGAATGGATATAGAAAATGAGGCATATGTGTATAATGGAATATTGTTCATCTGTAAAAACAAGGAAATCTTGCCATTTGTGACACCATGGATGGACCTTGAAGTCATTTTGCTAAGTCAAATAAGTTAGACAGAGAAAGACAAATACTTTGTGATCTCACATGTGGAATCTAAACATATCAAACTCATAGAAAGAGAGAGTAGAATGGTGGTTGTGGGGGGCTGACAGATGGGGAAATGGGGAGATGTTGGTCAAACAGTACACACTTCCAGTTAGAAGATGAGTAGGTTCTGAGGATCTAAGGTACTGCATGGTGACTATAGTTAACAATACTATATTGTATGCTAGAAAGTTGCTATGAGAGTAGAACTTTAATGTCATCACCATAACCACAACAACAAAATGGTAATTATGTGAGATGAAGAATGTGTTACTAATCTTATTGTGGTAAACATTTCACAATATATACGTATATCAAACCATCCCATTGTGCACCTTAAACTTACACAATGTTATATGATAATTATATCTCAATGAAGCTGGAAAAAATGACAGAAATCCTTCCTTTTTATTTTATACATAATTACTTTATACATAAGTGACAATCATAAGACAGAGATAGTTGAAATGGATAAAAAATACATGACCTAACTATATGTTGTCTATAAGAGACTCACTTTACATCAAAGACACAAATAGATTGAAAGTGAAGGAGTGGAAAAATATATTCCATGAAAGTAGTAACCAAAAGAGAGTAGGGGTTGCTATACTAGTATCAGACAAAATGGACATTAAATAAAAAAAGCTTGCAAGAGATAAAGAAGGACATTATATATTTATAAAAGGTTTGATCAGCAAGAAGATATAACAATTATAAACATTGATGAACCTAATGACATCATCAAAGCATTTGAAGCAAAAACTGACAGAATTAAAGGGAGATATACATTATGCTAAGTTGAATAAGTCAGAGAAAGACAAATACTGTATGATTTCACTTACATGTAGAATCTAAAAAACCAAACTCATAGAAACAGAGAATAGATTGGTGGTTGCCAGAGGTAAGGGGTGGTGGGGAGAGGAAATGGGTGAACGGGGTTAAATGGTACAAATTTCCAGCTATAAGATAAATAATTTCTGGGGATGTAATGTATAGGTTGGTGACTATAGTTAACAATACTATATTGTATATTTGAAAGGTGTTATGACAATGGGTCTTAAAAGCTATCATCACGAGAGAAAGAAATTATAACTATGTGAGGTGGGTGATGGATATTCATTAACTTTATTGTGGTAATCATTTTGGAATATATACATATATCAAATCATTATGTTGTACACCTTAAACTAATACAATATTATATATCAATTATATCTCAATAAAACTGGAAAAAATAAAGAGAGAAATAGTTCTACAATAGTAGTTGAAAGACTTCAATACAGTCTCAGTAGTGGATAGAAAAAAACAGAAGATAAGTAAGGAAATAGAAGACTCAGCACAATAAACTAACTAGATCTAACAGACATATACAGAACACTCTACCCAACAACAATAGCATATATATTCTTCTCAAGTGCACATGGGACATTTTCCAGGATAGAACATATGTTAGATGACATATGAAGTCTCAATAGTTTTAAAAACATATATATTATACAAATGTCTTTTCTGACCACAAAAGGATGAAGTTAAAAAGAAATGAGCTATCAAGCCAAGAAAAGACAGGGAAGAAACTTAAATGCATAATGCTAAGTGAAAGAAGCCAGTCTGAAAGGCTACGTATTTTACCATCCCCACTATATGACATTCTGGAAAAGTCTAAACCAAGGAGAGAGTAAAAATATAAGTGGTTGTCACGGGTTAGAGGGAGGGAGGGATAAACAGATAGAACACAGAGGATTTTTATGGCCGTGAAACTGCTCTATATAATACTGTAAGGATGGACATGTGTATTATGCATTTGTTAAACCCATAGAATGTACAGCACAAAGAGTAAACCCTAATGTAAGCCATGGACTTTAGTTAATAATAATGTATCAATATCGGTTCACCAATTGTAACAAATGTACCACATGATTATAAGTTGTTAATAATGGGGGAAAATCGGGGTAAGGAAGTATGAAAACACTAAACTTTCTGGGAATTTTTCTTTAAACCTAAAACTGCTCTAAAAAAGCAAACCTATTGAAAAAACAATGAACACGTTATGAAAGATAATATTTACCTCATCTATCTATTCTGGACCCTGAACTCTTAATTACAGAGTCAAGCAGGGCTTGCCACTTCTGAGATTTGATTCTACAATGCTTGCAAACTAACAAGTTAGCTTGTTACTGTTTCACTGAAGCATGAGCTTCAGTATATTTGCATTTGTTCCTCTTGCCCCTCATTCATATGTGGGTACACAGAAGGCCTAGTTGGGAGCCTGCACATGCAGTCAGTTATAAGAGAGGAACACTGAACTCGTGAATCCACTGTTTTTATAGCAAGCAGTAAGCAAGACTGCTCTTTGTTTGGGATGAGTGCATTCCCTTATCTCTCAAGATTGCTCTCGGCAAATACAACCTTGAGAAATGGCCTGGGCAAAGAGTGGTCAGGCCTTCACATTCTTGGCCCACCCTGCAAGAATGTGCAGGATTGTAATTGCCCATGGCAGATTGCCTCTCCCAACAGGTCCTTTCAGTTCTGGTATCTCCTTCTAATAATACTCAAGGAAAGAAATTCTTCACATTAGGATTTCTAAAAACCATAAAAATACATTTTCATGTACAGTTGACTTATGTATAGCTATATAAAATTACATGTAAATTCTTCACGAATGGGATACTGATGTCAGTTTCCAATTTCTCCTTAATAAGCATTCTTCTTTGTTCTTGTCTAATCTAGATTTATTTTCTTCCAAGTCCTCCTTATCTTCCTTTGGAGGGTTCCATGCAAATCCGCCCTGGAATGGTCGCATTTTTTCTATCAAAGCCCTTATTACTATTTGCAGAAATTTCTTTACTTATGCATCTGCAGTTCCTAGAACTTCCTTTAAATATGGTCTTTTTCTCATATGACTGCTGTGCACCTTGTTTTCTTTGCCATTTTCTGCAATGGCAAAGGCTATTGTCTACTCCCTTTGGCAGGAAAAGTTGCTTCCTGTTTGATATTCATACTTAAAACAGAACCACAATGGGCAGATCCATGGCCACCATAAGGCTTCCTGGGGAACATTACTAGATAATCTCCTTCCACTTACCTGCATCAGTGCCAGGGACATTGTTGTTTAATCATTTTATTCTCAGTATTGTGTGGGTTGTACAAATCCATGGAAGTATGATTTAATATCTAATCTACAGATGTTTTATAAAAAATGAATGCCCTTAATGAATAAAATAGGATAAGACTAAACTATAATATAGTTTATAACTATCATTTATGTAATAATGGCTGTGGAATGCCTATGCCATTTCTAAATATAATTTTAAATCAAACCAATACTCTTTATCTTCCAAAATAGTATTTTGGTCATGTACATGGATCTAATTATTGCTACTAGCAAAGTTGATAGAATTGACTTACATCTCTTCTTTATCTTTGCTTATCTCTAGTGTTTATAAGAAAACAATGAGGAGATGACATAGCTTGTATAATCTGTGAGCACAGAGAGAAAAAGGAACTCACCAAACCTTTTGCTAATTTTCCTAAAACTCCAGTTTTATTTGATTGTTTCAGAATTGACCGGCCCATGCCCCTTTTGGGGGCAGCACAGAGGGTTATGTTGAGTGAAATATCAAAGGGTTATAACATTTTGAGAAATAGAGTAAAAATAACAGGTAGTTTTCTCTGTTTTTACTTCTCTTGCTGTTAGTAACTCCCTGGGTGGAAGTCACATATATTTAGAAACTGCATTAACGTTTTAAGGCCATTTTGGTGCTAGTTAATAAATTATACTTTCATCATAGTAAAATAACACCTGAATGGACATTCTAATGGGCTTTCAGAGCCAGGATAGTGTGGCAAGGCAGTGGTATTTGCAATTAGGAACAAGAGCTCAACTGGAGAGTTCAACTGCCTGGGTTTAAAACCCAGTGCCACAATTTAGTAGCTATGACTTTGGGAAAATTAATTAATCTCTAGGCTTCAGGCTTCTCATATAATGGTAATAAACACAGAACATAGGGCTTTTTGGATGATTAAATGAAATAATCCATGGAAGGCACTTAGCTTAAGTGCCTGCCATAATATTCCCTCTATAAATGACAGCTCTTATTATTTCTTGGGATTATAAAATGTATTAATAATAGCAATACTCAATGAATGTTTGCTATGAGCTTGGCACTGCATTTTCAGAAGCATTGACTCATTTACTCTTCACCACAATATTCTGAGGTAGTGATCTTAATACAAAAGATTGTATTATCAAATCAAACACGGAAGAATCAGAGATCATACCCTGCATCAAGATTTGCTAATATTCATTATAAGTAATCTTGAGGCACAGGCTTAGCAGGGAGAGGTCTGAGACCACCAACACAGAACCCCACATCCTTTCTTGCTGCATCAGGATTCACTCTGGCACAGATTAACATATGAAGTCTCTAAATAACTAATTCAAGTTGCAATGCTGTTTACACAAAAGAGAATTTTTCAGTAATGACACATTTCCATTTTATACTCTGATAGTTACTAGTTTACATGACATTTTCCACTGCCATGGCCCATAAATCTCTAGATTACAGATTTATGTACAAAAGCAATCAAAACAGACCAGGTATATCCTGCTAAAGTCTTTCCGTAGATAAGGACTGTATTAGTTGTATAGGATTGCCCTAACAAAATATCACAAACTGGATGGCTTATACAGCAGAAATTTATTTTCTCAGTCTTGGGGTTAGAAGCCCAAGATCAAGGTGCAGTCAGGGTTGTTTTCTGATGGGGTCTCTCTTCCTGGCTTTTAGATAACAACCTTCTCACTGTGTCCTCACATGGCCTTTCATTTGTGTGCATGCAGAGAGAGACAGCGCTCTCTTGCGATCTCTTCCTTTTAGAAGGACACCAGCCCCATCGATTTAGGTGCCACCCTTATGACCTCACTTAACCTTTATTACTTCCTTATAGGCCCTGTCTCCAAATATAGTAACATGGGGGGTTAGGCCTTCAACACATGAATTTCAGGGGGACCTAAATTCAGTCCATAACAAGAACTCTGTCACTAGCATGATTTGGTGAAATGATGATTTGGCATAATTAACTTTGCTCCAAGTTTGTCAGGTTTGTCATTAGCATGTTCATAAGGTGATTTAACTAGGTCAACTTCTTTCTTTCCTGCAGGCATCCATTTAGTATAGGAAAAGGATGGATTGCAGGAATACTGCTGCAGGCATCCCTTTAGTATAGGAAAAGGATGGATTGCAGGAATAGTGCTAGCTAGTTTCTTCCCTGGCAGGCACTAGTATTATACCTATTTTAAGGTTGAAGTATTTGGGACACAGACAGGTTAAGTTAGTTGCATAAAGCCAACTGGCTAGTAAATGATGGAGCCTGGATCAAAAAGATATGGCTTATTGAATACCCACATACATAGGCACTAAATTGAATAAAAATCCTCAACCAAATTCACATTTAATTTCCCAATAACTTAAAATTTGAAAGAAGATATTCCAATAGATACATAAAATATACAAATATGTAGCAATACATTGAGAGAGAATATTACACAAACCTAGTTTTTCAGTTTTCCCTTTCACAAGAATGGCACCACCATCTAGGTATGCAAATCAGAAGTCTAGGAATTGTCCAAGACGTTTTCCTCTTCTTCACCCCCTTGTCCAATACCTCATAATAAATTCTATTATTTCTACCTCCTAAATAACTCTATAAGTGATTTTCTTCACTTTTATCCCATCCTCTAGTCTAAGTACTATCTTTTCTCTCCTGAACTATTGCAATAATAAATTTCTAGAAAAGAAAATAGCCTATACCAGCACACACTTGAAATATGCTCTCCAAATCACTTGGAAAATGATCTTTCAAAATGCATATCTGTCCATATCATTCCTCTACTTAAAATATATTAAGGATCTCGAGGAGTGATGCCAGGATCATGGCGGTGTGAGCTCTTCCCTTAGTCTCTTCCCACTAAGACACAATGAAAAGGACATTCATAAACCAACAGAGGATATTAACACAACAAAATAGATGTCTGAGAGATCCATGCAACCATACATCTGAAGGTAAGGGTGCTGGAACCCCCTGGGGAGTCAGTGGAATGAGGTAAGTGGATCTCCTTTCCCTCCCAAGTGGCAGCAATCTAAGGCATGGGACTCTGAGAGAAGGAGAAAAAGGCAGCCTTCTTCAGGAATCCTTGCATTCTCAGAGTTGCCTCCCAGCCTGTGGGGATGGTCCACATGAGGCAGCTAAGCAACTGTGGAGGTGTTCCAACCAAGTTGAGCAGCCCAGGTGGACAGACAGTGTATGCAGAGTAGGAGTGTGCAGGATCGTGCACGTGAAAGAAAGCACCCCTCCTCCCCACCTCCTGGCACACCAGCTCAGCCAGTCTGCAAGAGCAGGGGATCTCAGCCAGAGCACCTAAGACCATGTGTGTACAGCAGCAGCAGCCAGTAGGCAAATGCAGACAGGACCTGGCAGCACAGCGTCCAATGGACAGGCACATCTACTGGGGTCCAGCAGCCTCAGAAAACACAGCTCTTGCCTTCCCTACAGTGATAGGAGGTGGAATCTGTGACCAGATACTATCACTATGCAATGTCAAAAGCCCATCCCATCAAATAACATGAAGAGGTATATTAACACTCTAGACCAGAAGGAAAATGAAAAGTACCCAGAAATCAATCTTGAAGTCACAGAAATTTACAATCTAAATGACAGAGAATTCAACACAGTTATCATAAGGAAACTCTACAAGTTATAAGAAAACTCAGAAAGAGTTCAATGAGCTCAGGAATAAGATTAATGAATAGAAGAAATTCTTCACAAAAGAGACTGAAACTATGAAAAAAAATCAGAAATGTCAAAGATGAAAAACACAGTGAATGAGATAAAGAAAAATCTGAAACCCTTAAAAAACACAGCTGATATTATGGAGGACAGAATCAGTAATTTAGAGGACAGAAATATAGAAATGCTGCAGATGGAGGAGGAGAGAGAACTAAGACTAAAAAGAAATGAAGAAATTCTCTGAGAAATATCTGACTCAATAGGAAATGCAACATAAGGATTATAGGTATTCCAGAGGGAAAAGAGAGGGAGAAAGGAGCAGAGAGCTTGTCCAAAGAAACAATACCTAAGAACTTACCAAACCTGGGGAAGGAGCTGGAATTACATGTAAATGAAGCTAATAGAACTCTTAATTACATCAATGTAAAAAGACCTTCTCCAAAGCATATATTAGTAAAACTGGCAAAAGTCAATGACAAAGGAAAAATATTCAGGGCAGCAAGGCAAAAGAAAATAACCCACAGAGGAACCCTTATCAGGCTTTCAGTGGATTTCTCAGAAGAAACTTTACAGGTTAGGAGAAAGTGGAATGATATATTAAAAAAGATAAAACTTTCAGCCGAGAATACTCTATCCAGCAAAACTATCCTTCAGATAAGATGGAGAAATAAAAACTTTTCCCAATAAACAAAAACTGAGAGAGTTCATTGCCACAAGACCCCCTGAAAAGAAGTGATCAAGAAGGCCCTCATACCTGAAAAAAATGAAAGGGTTTACAAAGCCTTGAGCAATGAGATAGACAGACAAAATCAGAAACAGGTTAGGAAACACTTAATTATAACAGTAAGGATAAAGGGAAGGAAAGCATCAAAAAGACTATAATCACTTCATTTTAATCACAAACTCACAAAACGAAGCGGAGTAAGTTGTGTCAATAATAACTTAGATAGTGAAGAGGAAAGGGATGGAAA
Organism: Equus przewalskii; assembly: GCF_037783145.1. Classification (NCBI taxonomy): domain Eukaryota; kingdom Metazoa; phylum Chordata; class Mammalia; order Perissodactyla; family Equidae; genus Equus; species Equus przewalskii. Next base: position 88,724,116 of record NC_091832.1, read on the forward strand.
CTGCTTAGACTAAGGAAATAAGAGGCTATCAGAAAATGGACTATCTCATCTATGAGAACTTTTATATAAGCCTCACAGTAACCACTAAATGAAAATCAGAACAGAAACACAGATGATACATAAAGAGAAAACTGAGAAAACCATCAGAGAGAATCATCAAACTGAATTGGCAGTTGGAAATACATGGGACATGAAACAGGGGAAATACAAAACAGCTGGAAAACAAGTGATAAAATGGAAGTATTAAATCCTTATATATCAATAATCACTCTAAATGTAAATGGATTGAATTCTCCAATCAAGAGACACAGCGTGGCTGGATGGATTAAAAAACAAGACCCACCAATAAACTGCCACCAGGAAATATATCTCAGCTCTAAAGACAAACAGAGGCTCAAAGTTAAGGGTTGGAAGATGATACTCCAAGCTAATGGAAAACAAAAGAAAGCAGTTGTCACCACACTTATATCAGACAAAGAAGACTCCAAGATAAAAAAGACAATGAGAAACAAAGAGGGGCAGTATATAATGATAAAAGAGACACTCCACCAAGAGGACATAACACTTATAAACATATATGCACCCACCATAGGAGCACCAAAGTACATAAAGCAACTATTAACAGACCTCAAAAGAGAAATTGACAGCAATACAATAATTGTAGGGGACCTCAACACCCCACTTACATCAATGGATAGATCATCCAGAAAGAAAGTCAAAAGGAAATAGTGGAATTAATTGAAAAACTATAGCAGATGGACTTAATATGGAACACCCCATGCAAAATCAGCAGAACACACATTCTTCTCAAGTATACATGGAACATTCTCAAAGCAGACCATATGTGAGGAAACAAGGCAAGCCTCAATAAATTTAAGAAGGCCGAAATCATATCACGCATATTTTCTGACCATAATGATACGAAGGTAGAAATCAACTACCAGAAAAAGCTGGGCAAGTGACAAATATGTGGAGACTAAGCAACATGCTACTGAACAACAAATGGATCAATGAGTAAATTAAAGCAGAAATCAAAAAATATTTGGAGGCAAATGAAAATGAAAATACACAATATCAACCCATATGGGATGGAGCAAAAGCAGTCCTAAGAGGGAAATTCATAGCAATACAGGCCCACCTTTACAAATAAGAAAAATCTCAAATAACTAATCTCTAACTATGCCTAACAGAACTAGAAAAAGAACAATTCAAAGCCCAAAGTCAGTAGAAGGAGGGAAATAATACGAATTAGAGCAGAAATTACTGAAATTTAAACAAACAAAAAAAAAAACCAGTAGAAAGGATCAATGAAACTGAGTTGTTTTTTTAAGAAGATAAACAAAATTGACAAACTATTAGCCAGATTCACTAAGAAAAAAGAGAGAAGGCTGGAATAAAGAAAATTAGTAATGAAAGTGGAGAAATTGTAATAGATACCAGAGAAATACAAAGGATTATAAGGGCATATTATGAAAAACTATATGCCAACAAATTGGACAATCTAGAAGAAATGGATAAATGCTTAGACCAACCTACCTCCCCAAACTGAATCAAGAATAAATAGAGAATCTGAATAGACTAATCACAAGTAAAGAGAGTGAAACAGTAATCAAAAACCTCCCAAAAAACAAATGTCCAGGACCAGATGGCTTCTCTGGAGAATTCTACCAAACATTCAAAGAAGATTTAATACCTCTCCTTTTCAAACTATTCCAAAAAATTGAATAAGACAGAACACTTCCTAACTCATTCTACAAAGCCAACATCACCCTGATCCCAAAGCTGGACAAGGACAACACAAAGAAGGAAAATTACAGGCCAATATCGCTGATAAACATAGACACAAAAATCCTCAACAAAGTATTGGCAAACTGAATACAGCAATACTTTAAAAGGATCATACACTATGATCAAGTGGGATTTATACCAGGGACATAAGGATGGTTCAACATCCACAAATCAGTCAATGTGATACACCACATTAACAAAATGAGAAGTAAAAACCACGTGATCTTCTCAATAGATGCAGAGAAAGCATTTGACAAGATCCAACATCCATTTATGATAAAAACTCTCAGTCAAATGGGTACAGAAGGAAAGTACCTCAACATGATAAAGACTATATATGATAAACCCACCGCCAACATCATACTCAACAGGGAAAAACTGAAAGCCATCCCTCTGAAAACAGGAACAAGACAAGAGTACCTACTCTTGCCACTCTTATTAAACATAGTACTGGAGGTTTACGCCAGAGCAATTACACTAGAAAAAGAAATAAAAGGTATCCAAACTGGAAAGGAAGAAGTGAAGCTCTTGCTGTTTGCAGACAACATGCTTTTGAACATAGAAAACCTTAAAGAATTCATTTGAAAACTGTTAGAAATAATCAACAACTACAGTAAAGTTGCAGAGTATAAAATAAACTTACAAAAATCGGTTGCATTTTTATGCTCTAATAACAAACTAACAGAAAGAGAACTCAAGAATACAATCCTATTTACAATCGCAACAAAAAGAATAAAATATCCAGGAATAAATTTAACTAAGGAAGTGAAAGACCTATACACTGAAAACTAGAAGAAATTATTGAAAAACATCAAAGAAGACCTAAAAAAATGGAAAGATATTCCATGCTCGTGGATTGGAAGAATAAATATAGTTAAAATGCCCATATTACCTAAAGCAATCTACAGATTCAGTGCAATCCCAATCAGAATTCCAATGACATTCTTCATGGGAATAGAACAAAAAATCCTAAAATTCATATGGGGCAACAAAAGACTCTGAAAAGCTATGGCAATCCTAAGAAACAAGAACAAAGCTGGAGGCATCACAATCTCTGACTTTATATACTACAAAGCTATAGTGATCAAAACAACATGATACTGGCACAAAAACAGACAGATCAATGGAACAGAATTGAAAGCCCAGAAATAAAACCATGCATCTCCAGACAGCTCATATTTGACAAAGGAGCCAAGAACATACAACGGAGAAAGGAAAGTCTTTTCAACAAATGATGTTGGGAAAACTGGACAACTACATGCAAAAGAATGAAAGTAGACCATTATCTCTCGCCACACACAAAAATGAACTCAAAATGGATTAAAGACTTGAATGTAAGACTTGAAACCATAATACTCCTAGAAGAAAATATAGGCAATACACTCTTTGACATGGGACTTAGAAGCATCTTTTCGAATACCATGTCTACTCGGGCAAGGGAAACAAAAGAAAAAATAAAAAAATGGGACTTCATCAGACTAAAGAACTTCTGCAAGGCAAAGGAAACCAGGAACAAAATGAAAAGACAACTCACCAAGTGGGAGAAGATATTTACAAATCATATATCCAACAAGGGGTTAATCTCCAAAATATATAAAGAACTCATACAACTTAACAACAGCAACATAAAACAACCCAATCAAAAAAGGGTCAGAGGATATGAACAGACATTTTTCCAAAGAAGATATACAGATGGCCAACAGACACATGAAAAAATGTTCAACATCACCAATCATTAGGGAAGTACAAAACAAAACTACAATGAGATATCACCTTACACCTCTTAGAATGGTTATAATTACTAAGACAAAAAATAACAAATACTGGTGAGGATGTGGAGAAAAGGGAACCCTCCTTCACTGCCAGTGGTAAGGCAAACTGGTGCAGCCGCTATGGAAAACAGTATGGAGACACCTCAAAAATTAAAAATGGAAATACCATATGAACCAGCTATCCCACTACTGGGTATTTATCCAAAGAGCTTGAAATCAGTAGTTCAAAGAGACTTATGCACCCCTATGTTCATTGCACCATTATTCACAATAACCCAGACTTGGAAACAACCCAAGCACCCATCTACTGATGACTGAATAAAGAAGATGTGGTATATACAAGCAATGGAATACTATTCAGCCATAAAAAAAGACAAAATCATCACTTTTGCAGCATCGTGGATGGACTTTGAGGGTATGATGTTAAGCAAAATAAGCCAGACAGAGAAAGATGAACACCACGTGATTTCACTCATATGTGGAAGATAAAGAAACACGTGGATAAAAAGAACAGATTAGTGGTTACCAGAGCGGAAGGGGATTGGGGAGTGGGCATGAGGGGTAAACGGGCACATATATAGGGTGACTGACAAATAATAACGTATGACTGAAATTTCAGAATGTTATAAACTATTGACCTCAATAAAATTAAAATAAATATTAATGATCTCAATTCTTAAAATAAGACAGAAGTCTTTATTATGTCTATAAAGTCTATGAAGCACAACATGGTCTGGCTCCCAACTATATTTTCTAGCCTCAATTCACACTATGCTCTTGCATCTTCTCTGTATTCCAGCCACACTGGCCATTTTGTCAATTCTTATAATTTTGGTGCTTCCTCCTTCCAAATAGTTTTTGCATATGCTGTTCCCTTTGTTTCCTCCCCCTTTTGCTTTGTTGCTTTTTAAATTTACCCTTCTGACCTCAGTTTAGTTATTTTTTTTCCCCAATGAAGCCTTCTCTCACCTCTCTGGCAAGGCCAAATTCCTCAGTTCCAAAGCATGGACTCCAGGTAATTTCACTGAGAACAGCTAACTTAGAGTCAATTCCATAAATGACCATTTTACTAAAAACAAATCTGGTAAAAGCCAGATTGGAGAAGACAGTTTATTACCCTGGTCTAGGATGATTCTTTGCAGCTGTCTTTCTGCAAGATGCAGAGACAGGTAGAGGCTTAGCTAGGAAAATGGTAAACTGCATTTAAGGAGAAGCCAGCCGTTTGCTTACCTTGGAGTGCTGGATCATCGGGCGTTAGAGAAGGGCTTTGCTTCTGAAATGTGAAAATGTGAAACTGACATTCATCCCAGACAGATTGTCAAATTTGGGGTTAAGGAGCTGTCATGAAAGAACTGCATTGAAACTTCTGTGAAATGAAGACTTCAAAAAATCCTCAATAATTCAGTGAATTGGTCATTTGGTGAAATGATTTGGCAGACTACTTTTCATCAAATTGATTTTCTAGAAATTGACTTTTGGCGAACTAGCTTTCAGTGAATTATCTGTTAGGGAATTCAGTGAATCAGTCATTTGGAGAATTGGCTTTTGGCAAATTGGCTTTTTGCAAGTTGATTTTTGGCAAATTGGCCTTCTTACAGCATCATGTACCTCACTGTGTAGCATTTTTCATAGTTGATGTTTTCCATTTGTTTTATGATTATCGGATTGGTGGTGCTCTCCCCCACTGTGTGTAAGCATCACCAGGGAGGGGGCAAGATCTGTTTTGATTTGTCATTATATTCTCAGCTCCCAGCACAGTGTCTGGAACATAGTAAGTACTCAATAAATATACGTAGAATGAATGAAAAAAATAATATTTTGCCACTATATCAAAGTGGAATAAAAATGCATTTTGGGTACCACTCAGTGGGGCTTAATTACCAAATATCTAGAGGAACTGACTATGGGGCAGTTTCTTTTAGATACGTGCATATATACATGATTATATATATATATATACACACACAAGATGGTACCATTTTAACTTAGTAATAATAATAATAGCTAACCTGTATATATCACTAACTTCATGCCAAACTTTACAGTTATTAACTCATTTAGTCCTCGCAACAATCCTATGAGGTCCATTACCACTGTTATCCTCATTTTACAGATGAGGAAGCTGAGGCACAGAGGAGACAAGGAACTTGCCCAAAGTCACACACCTGCCTGAACACAGGCAGTCTGGCTTCAGTATTAACCAGTATTTTGCAGCTCTCTTGATTCAAGAAAACTGAAATTTTGGTAAAAATTAGGTGATGCGAAATGAGCAGTTTATAACTTTTACTGTCTCTTAGGATAGGCATAGAGGAATAAACAGGTTATGAGAAAGAGTGTTTCAGGTATTGACACTAATTTGATCTAAGACTGCAATTTTGAAAAGTGTCATGGAGGATAATGTTTGATGATGGGCTAAATGATGGCTGAATGCGATGGGAGAAGGGGATTTTTAAGGTCCTTTGTATCTCCAACAGCCTCCTGAATAGCTACCTCCAAAACATACAGTATATATAAAATGGAGCGCTTGCTTTGCAAGCCCAGCGTTGATGCAAAACTTTCTCTATTTACACTGGGAGGAAAACAATGTTCTTGCTGTGCAAATTCAGTTTTAAGAGAAAATTTCTGTTTCCTTCTTACTGGGTTCTTGCTCCAAGTTCCTTCTATATAGAAATTCTGGAGCTAACTGCAGTTCTCATAAGGTGATCTGGGTGGAATAAAACCACAGAGGTGGGAAATGGAGTGGCGATAACTATGGAGACCAGGAAGTGAGATTAAATAGTTCATGGAGGCCTTGTTAGCATCATTAAAATGGTAATCCAAAGCATTGTCTTGCTGTGCAGAAAGACAGAGATCCAAAAGAGAGAATGAAAACTTATCGCTTTAATGTAAGACTTTGTATTTATCATTTGGTGGAGAGGGGCCCTTTCTATATGCACTAAATCTAATTTTTACAGCAAATTTGCAAATAAAGTATTATTCTTCCTATTGTATAGATAATGAAACAGACTCAGGGTACCTAATTTTCCCAAGGTCATATATCTAGTAAGTGATCTTGGGATTCTAACCAAGATCTGCCTTATTTCAAATCTCATGTATTTTATACTACACCACATGGCCCTTGTAGGATATTGTAAGGTAGGGACTGTAATGATGGTGTTGAAAATTGAATGTTTGTTCTCAAGCACATATTGCACAGAATGTGAAGGAAAGCAAAGTTTATGCTAAGAAGTGAGTGTTGGTGAATGATACAAAGGAAAAAGCTGGATGTCTGTGGTGAACAGAACCTGTTTAACTAAATGGAGTAATATATTACCATAGCCGTCTGTCAAAATATAACAGCGATGCATTGGCAGCACAGTCATCTTTGGTTTGAAAACAGGATTGACTGAGAGGCTGTTCTTGAGAACACACCATTGAATTTATCTCCAGAGATTGGGAACATACTTGAAAGAGATTTGATACATCAAATGAAAGATTAACTACTGCTTCTTGCAGTTTCTTTTCTCAATACGGTGAAATGTTGATTATTGCCAAAGATTTTCTGAAGAACGTAACATCTATAGACCAAAATTGAAAAGTTCAAAATGGCTCATGTAATCTTTCAGAAAGTTTCATCAGCATTTTTTTTTTTTTGAAGATTGGCACCTGGGCTAACAACTGTTGCCAATCTTTTTTTTTCTCTCTGCTTTATCTCCCCTAACCCGCCACCCCGTACATAGTTGTATATCTTAGTTGCAGGTCCTTCTAGTTGTGGCATGTGGGACGCCGCCTCAACATGGCCTGACAAGCGGTGCCATGTCCACGCCCAGGATCCGAACCCTGGGCTGCTGCAGTGGAGTGCTCGAACTTAACCATTTGGCCATGGAGCCGGCCCCAACATTTTTGATTGGCCTTGTACGGAATTGTTAATCTCATCAAATTCTAGAGAGGCGACAGGAATGGATTCACGTATAATTCTTTCAGAATATTATTCTTGTTGTTTTTCTTCTATTGCCACCTATGGAATCTGCTATTGTTAGGCAAAAAGTTCAATATATTATTAGTCATATTCATTGTGAAAATTTCTTTTGAGTTAAATACCAGGTTTTTTTCCACATATGCTAAAAGCCTGACTGCAACAAAAAATAAATATATACCCATCTTTCGATTTGTGCATTTTTATATGGTAGATAAAGCTAAGGAATGTGTCAATTTGGGCTCCAAATATTTTGGAAAGAATCCATTGCATTATTTACTAACAAATATTATTTTGAAGTAAGACTTTTGTATTTTGAATGGAGGCAGAATTTTTTTTTTTTTTTAGGAAGATTAGCCCTGAGCTAACTGCTGCCGATCCTCCTCTTTTTGCTGAGGAAGACTGGCCCTGAGCTAACATCCTTGCCCATCTCTCTCTACTTTACATGTGGGACACCTGCCACAGCATGGCTTGCCAAGTGGTGCCATGTCCACACCCAGGATCCGAACCGGCGAATCCCAGGCCGTGGAAGCAGAAAGTGTGAACTTAACCGCTGTGCCACCAGGCCGGCCCCTGGAGGCAGAATTTTGAAAAATACTTTTCTTCTTAGAATTATCTCTAGTCTTTAGGCATTTTAAAAAAAATCTCTGAACAAGTTCCCTTCCCAACTCTCCAAATGCATGCATACACAACGACATAAATTTGTGACCAGGATTTGTGCGATGATGTGGAAACTCTGCCTTTTAATCTATTTTTTTTTTGGTATAATAGCAGTAAAAGTTGTACATTTCCTTTTATCTCCATATGAATAATGCTGCTTCATTGATTTTGCGGTTTCATCTGTGAAGGAACTGATCTTGATCTTCCAAGATCTCGATCTTTTATAACTTTTTAATAACATAGCTCAAGATGGGGTTATATGACAGAAGAAATTACTTCCAAAGAAAGCAGTAATGAAGGCGTTAGTTATTCCGTAAGGTCTGGTGTGCTGCAGATCTTTTCAAAGCAGAGCTGATTCAACTATAAAAAACAAGATGTTTTGAATATTTCTTTCCTCTGGCTCCTCTGAGTTGATAATCCGGAGTATACATTGCCTTGTTTGTTTAAAGAGTGAACAATATTAGTTTTGTGTGTGCGTTTGACCAAAAATATGGTTAAACAAATAAGAGAGAAAATGCTGCTTCATGCAATTATTTTTTTTTCAGGACATGGTAAAATGGTTTATTAAATTTTCCTAGTTATTTGCACATTTTCAGGTTAATTCTTTGGCTTTGCTAAGCTCACTAAGCCATACCTTTCTTAGGGACTATTTTTACAGTCTGAGTGATACAGGGAGGGGCAGGTTGATTATGTGTCAGTGAAGAGAAGACAAACTGTTACTGGCCATAACCAATGAGGCGTAGGCTAACATCATCTAACAGATCAGTTTTTAAGTACAAATAATATTAGCCTGTTCCAGCCTATCAGGTTAAGAGGAATTCTTTTTTAACTCCTCATGTAAGCTTTTTTCCACTTTAGAATAGGGACAAAGGATTCAGTGGTGTAATTTTGTTCTTTAACAAGTTTTCCATAATATATCACATGATAACTATTTTAGCAACAAGATTTAACATTGCCCAGGCTTTTTATGGTTGAATTCTTATGTCAAGACAATAAATTTCAACTAAATCTTCTTTTCATGCTGTATCTCTTTCAGCCCCTAAAGTTCTTTAGGTTTGCTGACAATTCAGAGTTTTAAAAATGCTTATCAAAAATTCAGTACTACTCCGCTATTCTTCTTACTTGACTTTTTTTGGTAGCGAAGATAGTCGTAAACATTCATTGCCTTTATGTTTTGGATAATCAATAAAGAATCAGGATCAAGGGTCTTGTAATAAGTGACCTTAACCACTTGCTTTGGTTAGGCCGAGCTTAATAGATATGAATAGTATTTGCTGTGGAGGAAATTTGCCAATATTTTGGAAATGTGATTTGTGTCTGAAAGTTGACTACAAGTCTTTGTCTTTACCATTGACCTGATACTAATTTTCAGGTAGATCCAATTTGGGGAGACATTTTTCCTTCATACATGATAAACTAAGAGACTATGAACTGTTCACTTCATAGTTCACTGCATTTCTATTTTACGCTAATGTGTTTTAGATCAGATTTTTGGGCAGTGGTATGAAGAATGAGCTGATGAGAGACAAAATAAGACGCAAGGAGACCAGTTAGGATGCTACTGCTGACCAGTAAGGATGCTAGGCAAAAAAGAACAGAGGCTTGAACTAATATAATGTCAATAGAGAGGATGTTAATGAAATAATCTTTATTTATTGAATACTTTCTATGTGCTAGGCACAGTGCTATGTACTTTAGGTGGATTGCTTCATTTAACACTCACCACGTCCCTATGAAGTAGGTTCTATTCCCATTTTACAGAGGAGAAAAATGAGGTCTAGAGAGCTTAAACAACTTATATTTAATGTTATGCAGTCAGAAGTGGTACAGCTGCGATTTGAACTCCAGAGCCTGTGCACACAACCACCACGCAACAGACAGAAATATTTAAGAAGTAAAATTTAGCAACTGATTAGAAGTCTGGAGGATGATGGAGAGCTGAAGTGTGACCCTTAGGATTTAGGATTGGGCATGTTGGTGGATGATAATGCTTATCTTTGAATCGGGGAACATAGAACATAGAATGAAGAATATGTTTGGAGGATTAGGGAGTAATATGTTTAGTTCTGGACATCTTGAATTTGAGGTGTCTTTGAGATACAGAGAGAGAAGTCAAATAGGTTATGTGGATCTGGCAGGAATCTGGGCCAGAGTGGTTGGCATGATGCCTGGCATGGAATAACGGTCGATGAATATTTGTTGGATAAAATGACACACAGATGGAGAGAGAGAGAACAGAATTGCTAGTTGTAAGAGTACACTTGGTACTTGGAACTATGAGAATGGATAAAATTTCCCAAGGACAATGTGTCAAATGAAAAAAGAGAACCCAGGATAACTCTGGGGCACATCAATACTTAAGAGTCAGATAATGGAAGAGAAACTTGAAAAGATGACAGAAAAGGACAAGAAGGTTAAGAGAGTGATATCACAGAAGCCAAGGAGATTGAGAATTTCAAGAAGGATATTATTAACAATATTAAATGCCATAAAAAAGGCCCAATATAATAATGATGATAAATAAGTAACACTTATATGGCACTTACCATATGTCAGGCAATGCTTTAAGTATTTAATGTGTATTAGCTCTTCAAGTCAAACCTGTGATATAGGTATTTTTATTAACCATGCTTTATGGATAAGAAAACAGAGAGATGAAATAACTTACCTAAGGTAAGTGGCAGAGCCAAGATTGTGAACCCTGAGCGTGACTGCAAAGTTGATGTCCTTAAACTACTCTGCTATTCCTGCTTGTAAAAGCAGAGGCCAAAATGTATCTACTAGATATGACATTAGGAGGTGGTTTATGATGTGGAGAATGCAGTTTCAGTGGGACAGTGTAAGCTGAAGCAGAATGCTGTCAGAGATTAAGAAGTCAGGAGTGCAGTAGGCTTATCGTCCTGGGAGGTTGGCTAGAAAGGAGAGAAGAAAAGTTTGCCAAAGGGATGCCAGGGATGAAGGAATTATTTTTACGATGGAAGAAATGTTGCCATGTTTATATGGTGAGATAAAGCTTCCTAGGAGAGAGATTTTGGAAGATACTGGAGAGGTGGCAAATGGAGAGATTAGCACGTATGAGCTATAGGCACTTCAGGAGATATTCAGCTTGGACAGGAGAGGGAATACCTATTTTACAAAAGGAGACAAGTTAATGGCTGGGTAGGGTTGTATATGGGTCTTTTTGACTGGGTGAGTAGTATATTGATGGAGTTCATGCTTAATCGCCCTGCTCTCTTTATGAAGATTCCTTGTTTTTTTGTTTTTGTTTTTGCTTTTGTTTTTTTGATCAGCAACCCTTCCTTTAGGGGAACTATTCCTGTTTCACTCTATGCTTACGTGAATTTTGAGGGTTTCTCCAAATGTTAGATTTTGTTCCCTGCCCTCTATGTGACAAAATCTGGGCTGACCAGTTCTTATTCCTGCAAAGTTAAACCTTGTGTAAAGACTTATAGGTATAGGAGGTGTTTGGAGCTGAGCCATTTGATGGCAGTGATGTTTTGAGCTAGCTGGATTCTTCTCCTTTCAGAGATGTTCCCTGTTCAGACCTTCCTTCAGTTATGAAACCTCCAATAAGTCCTCTTTATCTTTCTTATAATGTCTCTTTTGCTTAAATAGCTTGCAACATATACTCTACCTGATAACATCTCTTGAGGGAACTTGAAGAATGTGGCATGGAATAAAGAGTTTTGGGATTTTGGGTTAGCAGTGATAGGAAAACCAAAATAGGATTCAACTAGAGACAGATGAAAGGATTGCTTAGAAAAAACTGGGGCTGGCCCCATCGCCGAGTGGTTAAGTTCGCGTGCTCCGCTTCGGTGGCCCAGGGTTTCCACCTTCTCGGGTTTGGATCCTGGGCGCGGACATGGCATTGCTCATTGAGCCATGCTGAGGCAGCATCCCACATGCCACAACCAGAAGGACCCACAACTAAAAGTATACAACTATGTACTGGGGGGCTTTGGGGAGAAAAAGGGAAAATAAGATCTTTAAAAAAAAAAAAGAAAAAACCAAGGCCCTACTGAAGCAGGAAACCATTCCATTCATTTGAGATAGTTTTTTTGGTTTGTTTCCATCACTCCAACCTACTATAGAAATGAAATATATGGGATAAGGAGATAACTCCTCAAAAATAGTTATAGTAAGTATTTTGATCATTGCTTTTTAGTTAGGTGACCTAAAAGGAATCGTTTTTGAATTGTTTCATTATATTTATAAAAAAATAAGCATCTTTTAAGAATTTTTATGTTAAGGATTGTCAAAGGCAAAGTTAATGTTTGATTTACTTGGAGTTATTTAAATGCTCAATTAAGTCTTAACCTTTAGCCAAATTCTTCATCATAGATCGTTCACACTAGTAAGGACATTTTCCCAGTCAAATTTCTGAGTGTTGATGTACTATAGGCATTCTCCATAATTTCACACTTAAATGATTAGCTTATCAAAAATAGAATCTGACTCCAGGACATATGTTATTCACTCAGATCATCAGTAAGCAATTATCATTCGTTGTCTGCCATTTCCCATAAATAAATTTTCATGATTTTGTAGAGTTTTACACCTTATGTATTCTTTTACTGCTGATAACTTTTCACATATTGTGAATTGTAATAAATTTTATTATTGACAATAAATAATAGAATAGTAGTAAAGGAAAATAGCATAGTGGAATAAATAACAAAGTAGAAATATGCTACAAAGGGATGATTTAGTGAACAACTTTTGCAAATTCACTTTGAACGTGATTACATTTCAGCAAAAGAAATTTATATTAGATGCTTGAAAAATTTCTTTGACATCTGGAATTGTGTTTTTGATGTTCAAGAGAAGTTGAATATCTCCTTTAACGCTATGTGGAAACTACATAAATAACTCCTTTGTACTGGCAATGTGCTTTTGAGTGAGTTATTGAACCTGTTTTTTTTGGTTAAAAAAGAAACTGGTCATTTGTAAAATGGCATAATGATACCTCATATTGTTATCATAAGTATAATTGAAGTGACCTCAAATAAAATATTCATATAAAGTCACTTAAGTTTTTGTTATCTACTGTCCAAGGTCGAAGACTTCGTCTAGTATTTTAAGACGTTCCCAGACCATTTAAATAGTATTAAAACACTTTTCCCAGAAGTCTGCAGAAGTGCTTCAAGGGTTCTGCAAACGTTTAATTTGAATATCATTTTCAAATTAAGTTTTTATTGATCGCACGCACGAATGCACAGACACCACTCTAAGGCTTATAATAAAGGCAGCCATTCTCTCCTCCCTCCGTTATTTCCACTGTGTTTCTGTATAGTACTTTTTCTTGATTTTTAAATTTTTTTAAATTGACAAATTGTTTATTTAAAAATATTTTTAAAAAAGAAATTAGACAATGATGAGATAACTTTTAAATTTTGGACTTTCTTGTTGTCGACTTCCTACTCTGGAAGATGAAGATACGGCTCCTGCAGGTCTTCCTCGCCTGCCCACTGCGCACCCAGCCACAGCCCTACATGGGCCGTCTCCCTCTCTCCTCCGCATACACCTGTAGCATAATGTTTGCTTAAATGAGCAGGAATTGTGTACACAGTTATAAACATGTAAATATTGTTCATAGCTAAGCCATGTTTTTATTTCCTTCCTTATACACTTTTTATCTTTCATGGGGTTAACAATTGCTTCGTTTGCTTTGTTTTCTGTGCTCCTTTTATTAATTTAGTCCCCAAATTTCCCATAGAACTTTGAAATTTTTCTCAACTTAGTCAAACACGTTGATCATTTGTCAGTTTTTTATTTCCTCTCGGATCCACACTGGTCCCCAGCTGGGGTTGATTTCTCTGTGGGCCTGCCGGGACTCCCCCTCGCCGCTGTGCTGGCAATCCTCTGCCTCTACCTGTATCTGTGTCCTGCTTTCCAAGTCTTCCTTCCTCTTGGTTTATCCACTTATTTTAGTGAAGCACATTCTCCCCTAGCTACTCAAGAAATGGTGAATTGGAGCGAAAATTTTGAGACCTTGCGCGTCATAAAATATCTTTTCTACACTCACACTTATTTAATAGAAAAATTGGGTGTAGCATTATGGGTAGAAAATTTTCCCTCTGAACTTTGAAGGAATGCCTCCTTTGTCTTTTTGCTTCCAACATAACGTATTTTCCTGCAATTTGTATGCTAAATGAATAATGAATTTAGATTTAGTTACATGCCTGTAGGGAGCTCAGAGTCTGGAGGGTGGGTAAGATTTAGAAAGAAGAGGTTAATATTTGTATGTTCACCATATTGTAACCCAAAGTTCGGTCTCTGAACCCGATGCCGATCCAAATAACAAGAACAGAGTCTTGAGTGGAAGAGGAAAGGTTTTTACTATGCCAGGCACACGGAGCAAAGCAAGGGCTCATGCCTCAAAAATTGCTAGCTCCCCGATGAGGAAGGGGTGGGGATTTTTATTTGGGGTTTTGGGTAGGGGAGGGGGAACATGTAGCTTGTGCAGGTCGGTGCTTTTCCACCAGCCTGCGTTTGGCCTTGAGAGACTGCTTGCAGCCAGGTGGGGGTGATGGTGAGACAGGAGGATGGTAGGTGTGCATCCTTCGCCGTTGTCTCGTCTTCTTGTTTGAGGCGCGTTCGAGCACCGGGAGTCGAGGAGTTGAGGTCTAGGAAGCCTCCGCTCCTGGATATTCTTGAGACAGCGGCTTTCCTGGCAAACTTCAAGGACACATGATTAGCTAAACTTTAGCGTGCCTCCAACTCCAGGCCACCTGGGCTTTGAACAATTTGTAACTCCCATTTAGTTGTAAAGCTCAAGGAGTCCAAGTTTAAAGAAACAAGTATTTACATGCGAGTGGAGTTAGAGAAGCAGGAAAGGGGGTGGTGGGTTTTAGTTTTAACCCCATATATGCTGGGTTCATTGTGGGGGAACTGATATGAGGGCTGATGTTAAGGGCCTGTAACAATATGTCAGACAACAGTATAATGTATTATCTAATTTAATGTTCATAGCATTTAACTTTACGATAAAGCAACTGAGGCTCAGAGAGTTTAAATAATTTGCCCAAGATGATCAAATAGAGAGAGATTTAAATACTAGTTGGAGTACATGTTTTTCCCATTCTATAAGCTTGCCTTCCAACTACGCCAATAACATCTTATTTTATCTCATTAAGCAGCTTGGTATGGTAGTGCTTAGAGGCATGGATGCTGATTTCATATCTGCCTCTTTCTAGCTGAATTATGAGTTTATATGTGTAAAGAGCTTAGAGAACTGCAGTAGATGCTGTATAACGTTAGCCGTTGTTATTATTAAAATTGATTTCAAGTGGCTTCTTTTGGGTTCTGCTCTCCCTTTCTCCCATTCTGTTTGCATAGTTAACTTATTCTTAAAGTTAGCTCCAGTTTCACTTCTCTAGTAAGGCCATTCCAACTAGACAAAGCCTTACTCTCTCCAAAACTAGATCAGTTTCCGTCCACCTCTCACAGTGTAAACTTCTGGGACTTAGTACTTTTCCTTCATATCACAGTTAGTAACTATGTGTTTTTGTGAGTGTTTGTTTCAAATCTGTTTTCCAACTGAAGTCTAAGCTTCATGTCTGTTTTGCTCACTTTTGTACCCATAGAACCCAGCAAATACTCGGAACATAGGTATTAGAAAATATTTGTTCAAATTTAGCTCAGGCAAATCTAAACATATGTTTTTCCCCTTACTGTAATAATATATTTTGATAGAAAGTTAATAGATAACAAACAACAATAACTGCTATCATCTTCTCCATGTTTCCTATGTATCTAAGTGTGGGGAGAAACTGTTCTCCCTGTATGTCTGCCTCAGAGAAGGTACATTTTGCAGGTCATTAGTAGGTTGTGAAGTCACTTTAGTGGGTTGTGACCAGCTTAAAAAAAATGACATAGAACAGAAGAGAAAATATCAGAGTATATCACACATAGTAAGGGGTAAGTATTGTTTTATGAAACACTTTTTCGGATTTTATATATAAATCTATATATCTACACACACATATATATGATTATGTGGAGTGGATTGCATTATAATAAAAAATGGTTTTTACTGGGAATATGGTCAAAAAATCTTGCTAAGTCAATTGCTCTAGGTCTGTGATTGGCAAACTTTTTCTGTAAATGACTCGTAGTAAATATTTTCGGTTTTGTGGTCCACACGGTCTTAGTCGCAACTACTCAACCACCATTGTAGCATGAAAACAGCTGTAGAGAAAAAGTAAATGACTGGACATGGCTGTTTCAAAAACAGCTTTACAAAAACGGAAGGCTGGATGGATTTGATCCAAAGGCTACAGTTTGCTGACCCCTGCCCTAGGGGAAGATGTTGGAAGGGAAGCTTCTATTCCTTTCTCCACCTTGTTAGTTGAAGGAGATAATTTGCTTAATTTGGGATAATCTGATAAATCTGATAGTTCTTGCTTAGTGGATGGAAGAATAGGGAAATAGGCTGTACTCTGAGCTAAGCTACCTTAGGCTCTTATTGTCTTTACTTTCCTTGTCTTCCTGACTCTATATTAGAATTGAAAGTCTAGGCAGTGTTTTCTTGTGTGTAAAGAGTTTGCCACTCTCTCTGCAGGCCCTTGCCTATGCCTTGCATGTTATGCACCGCATAATGGTGTATCTGATAGGAGGCCCCTAGAGTTGTGCCACCTGGCAGCTCTGGCTGCCTGGCAAGTGGCTTTAGAATCTGCTCTGTGATTCTGCCTCTTTCCATGATGGGTCTTAAGGACCAGACTCAAGTTGTTGGCAGGATGCCCACTTAGGTCTCAAGTCCAATCCATGTTCTCAAATCCAGCTGTTAATAGATCTGAATTTTAAAGTGATTGGGTATTTGTCTAGCTTGAATAAAATGGATTCTATGGTTACAAATTCTTGTAAGAGTACTTTGTAATTTAGAACCCAGAGAGGTGAGTTTAAGTTCTCTGAACTTCCAACATTAACAATCAGGTATTCAAACTGTATTTCAAAAGCCAAAAAAATGGAAATGAGATTTCCCACAATCTCTCTCCAGAATAATATATGTCTCTCAAACTTTTCTCACACCAACTAACCTGAGAAATATGACACCCTAAAGTGATTCTGATTTGGAATGATGAGGATTGGGGTAGGATGGAATATATTGAGAATAACTGCTTTAGAAGAGTGTGGCAGATGTTATAGACTGGCTACGCCAAATTCTTTTATAATCCCCCCCTTTTTTTCTTCTACAAGAGTGATTGAAAATCTTGAAGATTCATGCTCCTTAGACTCCCTTGAAGCTAGAGTGAGCCATGTGACATAGAAGTGGTAAATGAAATAGAAATATATCTTTTCCTCTTTCTGGATGAGTTGGTTTCTAGTGGGTACCAGCAGGTGCAGCAGCCATCTTGCATGCATGGACAGGAACACTCCCTGCCAAGGATGCTGGCACAGGAGATGGAAGGAATCTGTTTGCTTGCTAAAATCATTGAGCCTTTAGACTGCCTATCCCTGGACTTCTTGTTGCATAAGATAAAACAGTTCTTACGATTTAAACAACCATTAGTCAAGCTCTTACTCATTTAGAGATGAACACAATCCTAACTGACACCAAAACAGGCTCAGCTTCTTAAATGGAAATTACTATAAAATAAACTTAGGAGGACATATCCTAGGTAAGGAATGGGAAAAAAATTTGTTTGCAATTTAATACTTTGAAAGAATAAGTTGTAACTTATTTATAATGCTAAACTTTTATATCTTTAAATGCAAGAGGCTCTTCGAACTTTATAACTGTGGCAGGTTCCAAACTAGAGAAAATTTAAAGTCTTTTCATCCACAATGCCCATCAGATACCTAGTATATATTAGGTATGCTCGATAAGTGCATGTTGAATGAATAATTGAAAATGTCATTGAAGGAATAAATTAACGCGAAAGATATTTCCTGGAGGAAGTATCACATGTGACCTCACCAAGAATAAAAACACAAATCAAGAAAGTGTAGAAGTTCTTACACCCATTTCTATTGATGTCCATAACTTCGAAAAATAGATGTAGAACCTAACATCAAAAAATTTTAATGTTCCAAAAAGATATGATCATGCCTAGTATGAGAGTGGGAAGGACTATTTTATCCGGGTGTGTGTGAAGAAAGTAAACAAATTGAAACATGACCTTTTGATTTTACTGTGAAAGTTGGAATTAATTTCTGACATGTTCGTATCTGTGCCAAATTATTTCCTGGAACTGAAAGGGAAACACAATGTAATAGGATACTGGGAAGCACAATGACATTTTAGACTATAAAATAATGAGTGATGAGTGTTTTTGACTATTTACAAGTTTGGGAAGAGTCTGAGTTGTATCCTTTATTATAAAACTGTAATAGTACGTGTAGCGCTTTTCTGAGTTCTGTGAGTCATACTCGTGAATTATTGAACCCGAGGGGGGCCATGAAAATCCTTGGATTTGCAGTCACTTGGTCAGAAGCGTGGGTGTCTTGGGGACTCCCTGAACTTGCAGCTGGCATCTGAAGTGAGGGCAGTCTTGTGGAGGACTGACCCCTTAACCTGTGGGGTCTGTGCTAAGTCTTGGCGCTAAGAGCCAGAATTGAATTGAAGTACAGCCAGTGGGGGTTGAAATGAAATATTGTCCGTAAGAAAGGTCTGGTGTTTTTGTCAGCATGGACTTTCCTTAACTGACTAGTTAACTCCTCAAATGACTGTTTCCATTTTAGAAAATCTGTTGTTTTCAGGGGAAGTGCCCTGGTATTTCACTGTGTTATATCTCTTCCATTCTGAATCAACTATATCTTTGGTATACAGAAAATACTAAATAAATATATGTTGCCAAATTTATTCATATTCTTGAAATGTAACTAGATTCTAAAAAGTCAGGAGTGAAAGTGTGGAGGTGTTACAGGCTCTTAACACCAGCCCGGATATCAGTTCCCCGACATTGAACCCAATTGATATCCAATTTAATGAACAAGCAGGTAGTTGGATATACAAGTCTGTAGCTCATGGAAAGGGCAGGAATGCAGACAGAAATTTGAAAGTCATCAACAAATAGGAAGTATTTAAGTAATGAGTCTAGATTAGATTGCCTAAATAGAGCAGAAATCGAGAAGAAAGTGGGCTGAGGGCTGAACCCTGAACACCCTGCCATGTATACAGATCAAGTAGAGAATGCTGCACGAGCAAAGGAGACTGAAGAAAAGCCAGTGAGTTCTGAAGAAAATCAAAATATTAGTTGTTTCTGAGGTACTTAGGAACCTCTGGAGGAAACCACCATCTATTTCAAAGTAGTTGAGGAGAAATAGGTACTGAAAGCCTTCACAATAGGCAAAGCTGATTTAGATTCGTTTTCATTGTTACTGAATTTTGTCCATCTTTTCTCCCATACTGGTTGTAATGGGAGACTTGCTTAGTCTTTTTTCACAAGTGTGTCTAGGTCAGAAAAGAAGAATGAGAAAAGGGAAGAGTATGTATGTATATGTTTGAGGAAGAGGGGACAAGGGACGGGGCTATGGAAGCTTATGGAGGGGGACCAAAATCATGGCTATAGGTCTTTTTTCTTATTCACTTTTTTCCTTTTTTCCCTATTATGGCTTAAGGGACCTAGAGAGAGGAAAGGCCTTTATTGGATTATAGTGAGCATCCTTGTTTCCTGACCCACTTGATTCAGCACTCCAGTAGGTAGGATGTGTAATTCTTTGTGGTCATGTGTCTATCTCTAGGTTTTCAATTCTGAAGAAGCCATTTTCTGGAGAGTTCGAAAATAAATTTCCTCTGCTCTTAAATCTCCCATTTTGTGTATTCTCTCTATTACAAGCCTGGAACTTTTGCACAAATGCACTGTGATTTGGGCTACCTTTTTTGCTCCTCAAATGCATCCATCATGAAAGCAGTAGATACATGATATATTTAACACTTTTCATTTATTTAAAAAATGGGATTGTGGGGCTGGCCCAGTGGCGGAGTGGTTAGGTTTGCAAGTTCTACTTCTTGGCTGCCCGGGGTTTGCCAGTTCCTATCCCGGATGTGGACATGGCACAGCTTGGCAGGCCATGCTGTGGTAGGTGTGCCAGTATAGGGTGGAGGAGGATGGGCACGAATGTTGGCTCAGGACCAGGCTTCCTCAGTGGAAAGAGGAGGACTGGCAGTAGTTAGCTCAGGGCTAATCTTCCTCAAAAAAAAAAAAAAAAAGGGATTGATTGGTTTTTAAGCAGATTCTTCATTTGACAAAGGAATTAGCCATTAGATTACTGTAAGCATAGAGGCTCACAGTGCATTTACAGTATCATATTGAAACTTCTGTTTATGCTCTATTAAATTATCAAAAGATGACATAGGACTACATAAGGGTTGGCAACTGATTCTCTAGTGGGATATCACCAGGTGGCAGTATCTCAATAAATCACCACATTCTGCTTTACTGGTCCAAAAACTGAATTTGATTTATTTACCTGGAGGTGACAAGCCTCACCCTGACCCAGCTCACAAGATATTGATTTCTCCACCACTTCCATGAAATTGTTCTTATGAGGTCAACCACTGGCCCCTTCTTGCCAAATCTAATGGCTAATTTCCTTCCCTCATGTTACTCACATTTTCAGCAATATTTGACTCAGCTGATTGCTTTCTTCTTGAAACTTATCATGCTTGGCTTCCAGGATACACTATTTTGATTTTCTTCAGAACTCACTGGCTTTTCTTCAGTCTCCTTTGCTCGTGCAGCATTCTCTACTTGATCTGTATACATGGCAGGGTGTTCAGGGTTCAGCCCTCAGCCCACTTTCTTCTCGATTTCTGCTCTATTTAGGCAATCTAATCTAGACTCATTACTTAAATACTTCCTATTTGTTGATGACTTTCAAATTTCTGTCTGCATTCCTGCCCTTTCCATGAGCTACAGACTTGTATATCCAACTACCTGCTTGTTCATTAAATTGGATATCAAATGAGCATCCCACATTCAAGTGCTTTTGCTCTGTTCTCATTTCCTCGACTACCACCTAAATCTGAGGATGTCTTGTTAGGTACGTTTACATTTATGATAAATATGTCTTTTTCTAGTGTTCTTTTTGCCAGTATATTATGTTCTTCTTTCCTCATTATATATGTATATGCATGCATATGTATAATATACACGTGTGTATATGCACACACCTATATCTCTATATCTCTCCATCTATCTATATATTTATCAATCAACTTTTGGCCTAAATTATATTTGTCACCCTGGCTAAATTTGTTAGCCCGGATTCCTCTTGTTACATGTTTGCCCAGTATAACCTTTATTCTAAACTTTTGTTTGTCTTTTTTTTTTTAAAGATTTTATTTTTTTCCTTTTTCTCCCCAAAGCCCACCTGTACATAGTTGTATATTCTTCGTTGGGGGTCCTTTTAGTTGTGGCATGTGGGACGCTGCCTCAGCGTGGTTTGATGAGCAGTGTCATGTCCGTGCCCAGGATTCGAACCAAAGAAACACTGGGCTGCCTGCAGCAGAGCGCACGAACTTAACCACTCGGCCACGGGGCCAGCCCTACTTTTGTTTGCCTTTTTGTTTTAAATGTGTCTACTTGACTACAATTTGTTGGGCTTTTAAAAAAAATCAATTTTGAGTCTCTGTCTTTTTAACTGATATGTCTATCTTATTTGTAGTTACCATATTGTAGTTCTGCTAGAATTTATTGCTCCATATCATTTAATATTTTTTCATTTAATACACCTTTTCCCCCACTCTTTTTTTGTTTTCGATTACATAGATCAGATTTGTTTCTTTTGGCTTAAAGTTATGTGTTCTATTTTTGTTCTTATACTAGATGCCCATGTCATGCTGGTTGCCCTTAAGACTGGTACTAATGTTTATTTACCCCAACTCATTTCTTTATCATATTAATACCTATATTGTTTCTCTTAATCAGACTAGTACTTTTATATACTGTTGTGTCTTTTTTGGTCTCTGTTTCACTCCCATCAGTGTAATATTGTCTACAGTATTAGTTCTGGGTAATAGATATACTTTTCTTTTCCTGGTTTAAAATTTTTAAATTTGATTTTTAGGCAAAAAGAAACTTTGCCAAGACATGTAGTTACCCTTACTTTTTATGCCATTCTAATGTATCTTGAATTAAAATCCTGCCTTTCTTTTCTTTCTCCCTCTTTCCCTTCCACTCTTTTTCTTTCTCTTTTTTCTAAAAGATTGGCACCTGAGCTAACAACTGTGGCCAATCTTCTTTTTTTTTTTTCTGCTTTTTCTCCCCAAATCCCCCCAGTACATAGTTGCATATTTTAGTTGTGGGTTCTTCTAGTTGTGGCATGTGGGGCACCACCTCAGCATGGCCTGTCTGTGCCCAGAATTTGAACCGGTGAAACCCTGGGCAGCGGAAGCGGAGCACGTGAAATTAACCACTCGGCCATGGGGCCGGCCCCTCTTTTTCTTCCTTTCTCGTATTTTTGTTAGTAGTGTTTATTATGGATTCCTGTGTGGCTAACCTTTTGAGACACTGTATGCCTAAAAATATTTATATTACATCCTCAAATTTGAATGACGATTTTGCAGTAGAAAAATTTGAGGTTCAGAGTTCTCTTCCTTCAATGCTTTAGTAATATTACTACATTGACTGCTTGCATTCATCATAGGTGCCAAGAAGTCTGAGGACAGTAAGATCCTTTTTCTGTTGTAGGTGACATGCTCTTTTACTCTGGAAACTTTTTAGAATTTTCTCTTTGAAATGTATTGCAATGTGTTTTGTTATGGAATCTTGTTTCTCTGATACTTTACAAATCCTTTCAACTTGGGATCTGTCATGTTTGTTTGTTTCTTTCTTTTTAAAGCTTGGCACCTGAGCTAAAATATGTCACCAATCTTCTTCTTTTTTTCTTCTTCTTCTTCTCCCCAAAGCCCCCCAGTACATAGTTGTATATTCTAGTTGTAGGTCCTTCTGGTTGTGCTATGTGGGATGCCACCTCAGCATGGCTTGATGAGTGGTGCCATGTCTGCACCCAGAATCTGAACTGGCAAAACCGTGGGCCACCAAAGCAGAGTGTGCAAACTTAACCACTTGGCCACAGGATGGGCCCCTGTCATCTTTCTTGAATGCTGGGAAATTAATCTCTATTATTTCTTCAAATATTTCTTTTTCTCTACTTTCAATGTTCTCTCCTTCCGAGACTACTGTTATTCAGTTTTAGCATTTCTACACTCCGCTTTGCTTCATATTTTCTAGTTCTTTATTTTTTCCTCCTGCTTTTTGGGAGAGCTCCTCAATTTGATCTTATTTATTTTTAGCCAGTATTATTAACATCTTATTCTATCTGTTGTATTCTTTATTTCAACTATTATATTTTTTAATGTTGCCACATAATTCTTTCTTTTTATGCTTTATTATTCTTGTTTCATGTCACTAATGCCTTCCTTCATCTCTTTAAGTATGTGTATCATGTTTGATTAAATTCTTGGTCTGACTATTTTCAAAATCCTGCTTTAGATAGTGTTTAGATTATGTTTTCTCTATAGGAATTGCTCTGAATTACAGAATTGTAATTCTCTGATGTCCAATTACTTATCCTGTGAGCTTATGGTCCCTTGGCAATCCCAGTGCCTGAAGGTGACTGTTTTCCTGAAAGGGCTGAAATCCCTGTTCTACTTCTGTGGAGATGCTTTATTTTATTTATTTATTCATTTATTTATTGCCTTCAGGAGTTTATAATTTATTTATTTAATATTAATTAATTTATTTTCAGATTTACATCATAATATATTTCGAATTCTGTGTAGATTACATCATGTTCACCACCTGGAAACTAATTATAGTCCATCCCCTCACATGTGAGCCTAATCACCCCTTTTGCTCTCCCCCCTTCCCCTATGGGAACCACCAATCCAATCTCCATTGCTATGTGTTTGTTTGTTGTTGTTTTTATCTTCTACTTATGAGTCAGATAATATGGTATTTGACTTTCTCCCTCTGACTTATTTCACTCAGCAAAATACCCTCAAGGTCCATCCATGTTGTCACAAATGGCCGGATTTCATCATTTCTTGTGGCTGAGTAGTAGTCCATTGTGTATAAATACCCCATCTTCTTTATCCATTTGTCCCTTGATGGGCACCTAGGTTGCTTCCAAGTCTTGGCTATTGTGTATAATGCTGCAATGAACATAGGGGTGCAAGTATCTTTGTGCCTTTGTGTTTTCAAGTTCTTTGGATAAATATCCAGCAGTGGGATAGCTGGATCATATGGTAGATCTATCCTTAATTTTCTGAGGACACTCCATACTGCTTTCCTTTAGTGGCTGCACCAGTTTGCATTCCCACCAGCAGTGAACAAGGTTTCCCTTCTCTCCACATCCTCTCCAACATTTTTAAGGAGAGGGGAAGACATGGCAAAGCCCCAGGCAGCAGTGTTCCCCTGATGATTACTCCCTTTGCAACAACCACTTTAGATTATTCCATCCCCCAATGACCTCTCTTCTTGGGAGCATTCCACCTGTAAGCCCTTATGGAGAAGCGCCTCAGGAAGAGCTGTCTTACCAGGTGTCATTCCTCAGCCCTGAATTTATTGACCGAGGAGTGGAGAAAATGCCAAAGGTCTCTTGTCAACTCCAGCCCTATTTCAATCACAGCCCACCGCAGGATTTTGCACTGCCTTGATATTACCATGCATGCACAGGCACCCAAGAGCTGAGCTATTGTGATTGATTTCTGCAATAAAGTGGCAAATAGTAACTATCTAAGGCAGTTCTGGAGATAGACAGGAATAAAACTTAAACATTTTTCTCTAACCTCTCCTCTCACTGCAGTCTTTTCTGCTCCTCTGCCCCAGGCTGCAGCAGCTATTCCCGCCTCTCCCCCCAACCTATTCAAGACATAGTCTTTGGGTCCCACATGGATGTCTCCCGCAGTTGTAAATTGCTGTTAATACCTGGAATCTGTGTTTTCCTGTTGCTTTTATAGTTCTCCAGGGTTGATTTTGGGTGAGAGAGCCAGCAGCCCGTGCTAATTTGCCATATTGAAAAGTATAGTTTAAATTTAATGGGGTTAAAACCCATTTACTCTCATACAAATCTTGAATAATTAGGGTCATTCTTTAAAAAAAAAAAACCAATTGGCCTTTTCTTATGCGTTTGTCTTTGACCTAGGAAATAGTTCATTTACGAGGTCTTTTTTAATCCCTGTAACTTTCTATGTATACCGGAATAGATAATCAGAAAACCAGGTTTAATGTCTAACACTTAGCTGTTTAATTTTAGACAGATCCCTTAAAGTAGAACTGGAATGTCTTATCTATAAATGGAAAGAGTTGGAGTTCATGACCCATTAGGTCCTTTTCTTTCCGCTTTATTGAGCTATAATTGACAAACAAAATTGTAAGATGTTTAAAGTGTATAATGTGAGGGTTTGATATATGTATACACTGTGAAAGCATTCCTCCATTGAGTTAATTAACACATCCCTCACCTCACATATTTACCTTTTTCTTTTTGATGGGAACATTTAAGTTCTACTTTCTTAGCAATCCCAATTATATAATCCAGTGTTATCAGCTATAGTCACCAAGTTATACATTAGATCCTCAGATCTTGTTCATCCCATAACTGAAAATTTGTAACTTTTACCAACCTCTCCTTGTTTCTCCCACGCCCCAGCCCCTGACAACCACAAATTTACTCTGTTTCTATGAGTTTAACATTTTTTCTTTTAGAGTTCATATATAAGTGATATCATATAGTATTTGTCTTTCTCTTTCTGGCTTATTTCAC
The DNA here is from genome assembly GCF_037783145.1 of Equus przewalskii. Classification (NCBI taxonomy): domain Eukaryota; kingdom Metazoa; phylum Chordata; class Mammalia; order Perissodactyla; family Equidae; genus Equus; species Equus przewalskii. Next base: position 88,750,006 of record NC_091832.1, read on the forward strand.
TTAGCATAATGCCCTCCAGGCTTTCCCATGTTGTCCCAAATGGCAGGATTTCCTTCTTTTTTAAGGCTAAATAATATTGCATTATAAGTATATACACACACACACACACACACCACATCTTCTTTATCTGTTTATCACGGACAGACTCTTAGGTTGTTTCCATATCTTGGCTATTGTGAATAATGCTGCAATGACCATGGGAGTGCAGCTATCTCTTCAAGATAATGATTTAATTTCCTTTGAATACACCCAGAAGTAGAATTGCTGGATTATATGGTAGTTCTATTTTTAATTTTTTTGAGGAAACTCCATACTGTCTTACATAGTGACTGTACCAATTCCATTCCACCAACAGTGCACAAGCGATCCCTTGTTCCACATCCTTGCAGCATTTATTCTCTTGTGTTTTTGATAATAGCCATTCTAACAGGTGTGAGGTGGTATCTCATTGTGGTTTTTATTTGCATTGCCCTGATGATTAATGATGTTGAGTATCTTTTCATCTACTTGTTGGCTATCTGTATGTCTTCTTTGGAAAAATTTCTATTCAGGTCTTTTGCCCAGTTTTAAATCATGTTATTTATTTTTCTGCTATTGAGTTGTATGAGTTCCTTGTATATTTTGAATATTAACTCCTTATTGGATATGTGGTTTGCCAATATTTTCTCCCATTCCATAGATTGTCTTTTCATTTTACTGATGATTTCCCTTGGCTGTGCAGAAGCTTTTTAGTTTGCGGTAGTCCCACTGGTTTATTTTTGCTTTTTCTGCTTTTGTGTTTGGTGTGAAATCCAAAAAATCATTGCCAAGACCAATGTCAAGGAGCTTACCCCCCTCTGTTTTCTCCTAGAAGTCCTATGGTTTCAGGTCTTAAATTCAAGTCTTTAATCCATTTTGAGTTACCTTTTGTCTATGGTGTAAGATAATAGTCTACTTTCATTCTTTTGTATGTAGCTGTCCAGTGTTCCCACCACCATTTGTTGAAGAGACCATCCTTTCCTCATTGTATATTCTTGGCTCCTTTGTCATAAATTAATTGACAATATATGCATATGGGTTTTTTTTTTTCTGAGCTCTCTATTCTCTTCCATTAGGTCCCTTTCTGCTCTATGATTTTATGACTATGATTGTGTGGACTTTTCAATAATTTATTTTAAGTGCATTCGTAAAAAGTCTTCCTGTGTGAAATCTTTGTCTATCATTGATGAAAAGTCTTATAAAATTCTGCAGATGAGAGTAGGAAGCCAGAGTCAAGTCCTGGCTCTGCCACTGACCCATTGGTAACTTTGCACAAGTCACTTAAGCCTTTTAGGAGGTACTCAATTTCTCCTGCATTTCTTTCAGGTGCTAACATTCCAAAATTCCGTGATTCTAAGTTTCTTTGTAGGTGAGAGGACACAATATCAGACACATGGTTACAATTCAATAAATGTTAGTTTGGCGAGGTTAAAAATTCAACCTACATTATAACTTGAGCTTGCAGAAAAATTATAGTTATTGAATGTAGTCTGCAACTGATTTGGTGCTTTCATATAACCTCCATCAACCTATTGGAAGGGAGAAAAACCAACTTAATATCCAACGTAAAGCTTATCTGGTTCAATAATTTAAAACTGGCTATTTAAGCAATGTTTAATGCCTCTTGGATACAAATGCTGAGGCTTTCATACGACTTCTCCTCTTCTCTGCTTTCTTCTTAAGACAGTGTCAGTGTCTATGGGAATAGAGATGAGGAGGAGGAGGAGGCAGACATGTGGGGCTAAAATATCTTTATCAGGGTGGGGAAGTGCTGGCATCTTCAAGTACCATCCTTGGCCTCTTCTGGTCTCCGGGTATATGCTAGACTATCTGAGTGCAGCATGTCCTGCTAGCATTCAAGGCTGAAGTCTGTGGCTGGTATAATTATATTTCTTGCTTGGCTTAGGACCCAGTAACACTCTCTGATTTAATTAGTCTTACTTGGGTCCCTGCAGGTGTCCTTTCCTTGATAGTCCCCTCACCTTATATAATATTGCCTCTTCTCTAGGTTGAAGCTTCGAAAGAGAAAACAGACAGGCTCATGTCAGACTATCCTACTTTTCTTGTTTCCAAGATTCTTTGGGCCAGAAGAGAAACCTGTTTTTTTTGTGTGTGTCTCTAAAGTTTCTCCTACCAGCTCAGAGCTGTTCTGATTGTCTTTAACTGAAGGGCTTCTTTACATTCTTGGAGGATGCTATGAGCAAAGCCTTCCATGATTGGCTTTTCATATGCCAAAACGGGAGATAAAGGATTTTTGAAAATACTTTCCCAAGTCAATAGTCTTGCTTTCAAATCTTAGGTTCTGAGCATAATCATATTTTCAAGGTCAATTATTGAATATTAACTCAGTCTTTCTCCTTCCACTATTTTTACTACAAATTTTAATCAGGCAGCTAGAGTAAATGTTGTGTGCTCTGGAAGACATTTTTAAAATACTGTTAGTGCATCCTTTTCAGTTGACTATTAAAGCAGTGTTATTATTATCTTGTTCACTTGCATAGTCCCAGTACCTGGGAAAATACTTGGCACATAGTAAGCTCTAGTAATAAATGTAGAAAATGGATAGATGTATGTATGAATGAATGAATGAATGAATAGGGTAGAGAAAGTCTTCATAGACTTTTTGTTTTGCAGCATCATGCAATCTGAACACATTTTCTTGTCTTTTCCTCTCCAAGGTCCTATTTGTTCAGATCCCTGAGAAGTCTGTATTATTTCTCCAGTTTTCTTTCTGCTTTTAATTTGCTTTGTCAATTTTCCTGTAGGTGCTTTATATCTTTTTTGGTTAAGTTACAAATCAAACTCTCCTCAAAGTATGTCTCAGCTTTTACTGAATTAAAAACTTTTTGGGGGCTGGGGGTCAAGCTATGTGTTATTTCTCACCAGAAAATTGGAATTTAGTTTGGTATGTGATTCTCTAAGAACCACTTGCTCATTGAGAGGGTAGAGAGATGCTGTCTATTTAAACCTATAATTTACATTTTGTGGTGTCAACTGAGGTAGAATGAGGAAAAGAAATAAAGATAACATCAATTATAGTGACAATAGCTAACATGTATTAAGTGCCTATTTGGGATTGGATATTGTTAAGGTCACTTCATGGTCATGGCCATGTTTATATTTCACAAGAACCCTATGATAGATATTCGTGCTGACCCCATTTGTAGGTGAGGAAATTGAACCTCAGGTTGAATAGCTAAAACCTGCTCAAGACACAAAGCTACAGAGTAGCGAAGCTGAAATGAACCAATGTCTGTGAGATTCCAGAGTCTTTACATGCTGATACGCTGCCCTGAAACCATAACCGTCATATTTAAAAAAAAATTTTTGAAAATAATTCAAAAATAATTTATAAAATGATGAAATACTAAACACAAACTTTAAAACACCTGGTTTTATTTAATTTGAACAAACTAAGAGTACATACGTAAGAGTAGATGGGTTAGCATTTTGACAAAAATCCTTAACATTAAGAAAAAAACTGTTGTTGAAGGGAGCAGTGGGAGGCTTCTGAACTAATTTAATGCAAAAAAAAAAAAAAAGAAGAAGGTTATTTCACATGACCCTAACAGAGGCATGTATGGTTAAAAAACATCTGGTGACCTAGGTATACAGCCAACACAGCCACCCAGAGAACTTGAATAAGAAAGCAGAATTGATTTCCAGAGGTTGGAAGTGGAAGCTCACGAAGCATTTGCATATTTGTGTTCTCAAGTAATACACATATTATACTTGCAATTACAAGGATCTCATTTGCATATGGAGAGTAGACATTTGGGAATTTGGAAAGCTCTTTGCCAAAACAAATAAGAATATTCTTAAAACACGTTACTCAAACTTCTATGGGCTTGGAATTATGTACTGTTTCATAAAGTTATATTGCAAACGTCAATATTTTTCAAGATTTCAACTTTTTCCTAGAAGAATATCCCATGTAAAAAAATTTAAAAAAAGCAAAACCAAGACCAAAAGAATAATCACACACGCACACACACACACACGCACACACATCCCCTTCTCCCTCACTCACCCAACATCCACAATAGTAAGTTTCTAAATTCCTATGAATCGAAACTTAGTAACTGACAATATTTTAATGCTCACTCTTCATCCTTCACTTTAAGTTCTACTTCACTTCCCCAATCATCCTTGTAAATCAATCTTTGTGCAAATCTCTAGTTATTTCATAATGATCAATTTCTAGATCATCCTATATTAGGCACTGATTTAATTTAGCTCCGTAGCAAATACCAGGAGACTGAGTAACACTACAACTGGCCAAAATTCATCTTCATTTCTCAATTATATTTCCTTCCCAAATTAAGCCTCTGATGAAGCCTTCCTATATTGGGAGACAATATTCTCATGTTTTTATCTTAAAGAAGCATGACCCTAAAATTGACTCCATGACTTTTTCATGCCTTAAATAATTTTAACAAAGATCGAAGACTTAAGCTCTAATAATAAAGATGTGTTTGTGCGTGGTGTGTGTGCATGCGTGTGTGTGTGTGTTCATGTTAGGTAGGGCAGGGAAGAGAAGATGGAGGAGGTACAATGGATAGAGGCAGAGACAGCTATACCATGAAGCTAATTGAGAGTAGGATAGGAAATATAATTAGTTCAGTTTTAGTGCAAAATATTCCTGCTGTCTGTAGTCATTTCTGTATAGTTAGTACTAGCTATCATCATGGTGTAGGAATGGGTTCTGGGAATATCCCTACCACCTGCTGTGACAATGGTTATGATATGACGGTGTAGGACCAAAAGCCTTATTGTGCTATGAATGTATCCTAGGGGGCCAGGAACAGAAGTAAGTGGTTAGTGGATAAGAAGCAAGGATTAAAATGTGTGGACCCAGAAGCTAGTCTGTGGGAAAATTTTTACCTCCATCACTCCATCTCAGAGGATGACGTCTCAGTGAGTCTCTATATCAACACTGGATTTCAGCCCTTAAGCCTCTTCCAGAACTTTGCTCTGTTGTTTATACTAGCTCGTGCATTTACAGTGTCTGACTGTTCAGATTATAAAAAATAAACACCTTCCAGGTTTAAATTAGACCACTTTTGAAGAATCTACCCAATTTCACTAGGCTACATAAGCAGCATGAAGTACAGGTTTATTTATTTATTCATTCAATAAACATTTAGTAAGTATGTAGGCATCAGTTTTCTATTGCTGTGTAACAAATTCTCCCAAAATTTAGTGGCTTAAAACAAAAACAATTATTTACATTGCTCACAAATCTGTAATTTGCCAAGATTCAGTGAGGACAGTTCATCTTTGCTCCATGTGGCGTTGACTGGAGTGGCTTCAGTGGGAGCTGGAGAATCCACTTTCAAGACGGCTCACTAATATAGCTGGCAAATTGGTGCTAGTTGTTGGCTAAGAACTCAGTCAGGGCTCTGGGCCAAGGGCTTTGCTACCTCTCCACATAGGCTGCTCCATGGACTGCTTGGGCTTCCACATAGCATAGTGAGTGGATTCCAAGAGCAAGATCCCAAGAGAACAAGGAAAAAGTGGATGACCTTTTTATGATCTAGCTTTAGAAGTCACATGGCATCATTTCCTCTATATTGATTGAGGCAGTCATAAAAGTCCACCAAGGCTTAAGGGGAGGGGACATAGACCCTCATAGTTGACAGGATGAGTGCCAAGGTCATATTTTAAGAAGAGCATGCAGATGTCGTATTAGTTTCCTAAGGCTTCTGTAACAAATTACTGCACACTGGGTGGCTTGAAACAACAGAAATTTATTGTCTTATGGTTCTGGAAGCTGGAAATCTGAAATCAAGGTGTCGGCAGGGTCATGCCCTCTTGAGGGCTCTAGGGGAGAAACTGTTCCATGTCCTTCTCTTAGCTTCTGTGTTGCTGGCAGGCCTTGGCGTTTGTTGGTTTGCAGATGCATAACTCCAATCTCTGTCTCTGTGGTCACATGGCCAGCATTCTCTCCCTTTCTGTCTCTTTCTCCTTTTCTTATAAGGACACCAGTCATATTAGGTTAAGGGTTCGCTCTACTCTAGTATGACCTCATCCTAGCTAATTACGTCTACAACAACCCTCTTTCCAAATAAGGGCACATTGTGAGGTACTTGTAGTTAGGGTTTCAACACTTCTTTTTGGAGACACAATTCAACTCATAATGGGAAATACTGTGTCTTTTTTGGGAAATATAATCTACCACATTGTGCAGTCACTGGGTTATGTATATGTGATAAATTGATGACTTTTAGAATGTAGGCTCCATGAAAACAAAACTTTGTTTAGTGATTAGAACTTTGCTGACATAGTAGGCACTCAACACTTATGCTGAATAAATAGAATGAATAAATAGACAAAGATTCCCTTCTAATAGTTTAGAGTTTTGACTAATACAAACATCAATCAAATTATCACACAACTATACAAGTACAAGTGAAATATATGCTATTTAATCATATTTGACAAACAGTTACTGAGCACGTTTCTTACCAGGCATTGCTCTAAGAAGCCAGCCCTGGTGGTCTAGGAGTTAAGATTCGGTGTTTCTCATGGCCTCGGCCCAGGTTCATTTCCCAGTCAGGGAACCACAGTTATCATACCGTGGTGGCTGGGTGTTACTGTGATGCTGAAAGCTATGTCACTGATATTTCAAATACCATGGTGCACAGGTTTCAGTGGAGCTTCCAGACTAAGACAGACAAAGAAGGACTTGACTACCCACTTCCGAAAAATTTGCCCTGAAAACTCTAGCTGATATAGCACTAGAAGTTTAGAGCATGGTGCAAAAACACCACACAGGGCTCATCTCTGTGTACACAGGGCCACCAGGAATTGGAATGGACTTCACAGTGGTAACAACAAATTGCTCTAAGAGGTGGGGATAGAGTACTGAACTAAATGAAGTTCCTGCCCTCATGTAGAGAATAAATAAACAAATACATATAATACGTGAGATGATGATAAGTGTTATGGAGAAAAATAAAGAAAGAGAAAGGGGCATGGAGTGATGGTGTTGGTGGTATTTTACACAGGATGCCTAGGATGCCCCTACCACTGAGGAGGTAACTTTTCTGCAGAGACCTGAAAGAAAGAACTGATGAGATAAACTGTATGCAAATCTGGAGGAAATGTGCTCCGGGCAGAGGGCAGGTTAAGGGCAAAGGCCTTGAAATAAGAAAGCGTTTGGCATGTTTGAAAACTGCAAGGAAGCTGGAATGGAATGGGCAAGGAGGAGCAAGATGGAAACGGAGATCAGGGACTTAAAAGCAAGCCAGTGTAAGGACTTTTATTTTTGGTTCAATTGAGATGGCAAGTCATGGACGGTTGTGAGGAGAGGCTTGGCATGATCTGCCTTATGCAGAACTTGAGCTCAAACCTAGCTTCACCTTTCAGCAAATATGTCATCCCCCAAAATAAAAAGTTCAGATGATTAACAGAAAATGGGGCAGGAGGATGTGATCTAGTGGGGGCGGGGCCTTTGACATGACAAGTAGTTGATGACGATAATTCTCCAATTTTATCTCAACTTGATCTTCAACTGATGCAAGATTGCGTTATTTAACTTTCTCATATTGCATGCCAAGCTATCTCTAGTATTTCAAACACCTATGTGAAAAGGAAAAATATATAGTGATGGTTCTATCCAAATTACATTTTTATTTGGGAATGATAGGGATTATCCACACTTGCAAATAGGAAACTGAAGCTTTTTCTATTATCTTGTCATTTAGAAAATAGTGCTTGGTGCAAATGATAAAAAATAAAATATGTCACTTGTTAATGGTGAGAAAGTGAAAATTTGGGTTTATATACCCTGAATATTTTTAATAATGATGCCATGGTTATAAAGTCAACATAATGGTCTTGAAAAATATGATGATCTAAACCTACTTCTTTTTTTTTTTTAAGATTGGCTCCTGGGCTAACAACTGCTGCCAATCATTTTTTTTTTTTTTCTGCTTTATCTCCCCAAACCCCCCCGTACACAGTTGTATATCTTAGTTGCAGGTCCTTCCAGTTGTGGGATGTGGGACGCTGCCTCAACATGGCCTGACAAGTGGTGCCATGCCGGCGCCCAGGATCCGAACCCTGGGCCGCCACAGCGGAGCGCGCGAACTTAACCGCTCGGCCACGGAGCCAGCCCCTAAACCTACTTCTTGATCATAACTACCTGTTATGGACTGAATGGTTGTGCTCCCCCCTCCCCCGCAAATTCACTGCTGAAACCCTAATCCCCAAGGTGATGGTCTTTGAAGATGGGACTTTTGGGAGGTGATGGTCTTTGAAGATGGGACTTTTGGGATGTGATTAGGTCATGAGGGTGGAGCCCTCATGATGGGATTGCTTCCCTTATAAGAAGAAACAAATGAGAGCTTGCTTCCTCTCCCTCTGCTCTTTACCATGTGAGGATACAACAAGAAAACAGCTGTCTGTCCTCATCAAGAAATGAATCTGCCAGAACCTTGATCTTGGACTTCCCAGCCTCCAGCAGTGTGAGAAATAAATGTGTGTTGTTTGAGCCACCCAGTCTGTGGTGATTTGTTATAGCAGCCCCTGCTAAGACACTACTCAAAAATGAAGAAATGATTTTTAAAATTCCTATGTGAAAGTATGTCCAGGGATGTTTTCAAAGATTATACATTGCTGGGATAGGTTGGGAAATACAGGTGCTGATCGGGCAAACTTCAGCTCATGAGCCAGGTCCTGCTCACTGCCTATTTTTGTAAATAAAATTTTATTAGAAGACCGGCATGCCCATTCATTTACATATTTTCTATGCTTGTCTTTTTGCTACAACGGCATAGTTAAGTAGTTGTGACAGAGACAATATGGCCCACAAAGTAAAAAATATTCATTAACTGACCCTTTGCAGAAAAATTTTTTGTCCCTACTTGAGTGAGATGAAAGGGCAGGCCCAGAGAGGAAGGTCTCCAACTTTGCCTAAATCTCAGAATAAAGTGATTATTGCTAGTAGGAAAAAATTTCTAAAGATGAACTTTCTAGCAATTAAAATATTTATTGAAGAATAAGTGAGCATGGGGACTTTATGCCCAACTGTTCCAAATGGCTTTGGAGATTGTTCATAAAAGCATTTCTACTCCTGTTTTTTATATCAGTCAATGGCACTGCCCAGCTGTCCAAGCCCGTAATCTAGCCAAAGTCGGAAACTCCTCTTCTTCCTTCCCAGCTTTATCATCAATTCAGTACTTCTCTCCATTCCCACTGTTACCCCAGGCCAGGCCACCTGGAACTCTAAGAAACTTGTCTGGAATACTGCAAATATTTCCTAACAGCCTTGCCTACCTCTAGACATTCTTTTGTATTCAATCTCTATTCTACATGACGATATTTTAAAAGGCCTCAGTCCCCTATTTATACCCTTCAATAGTTTTCTATGGCCTTTAGAAATAAATCTTAACACTGGAGCATAATTTATAGACTCCTTCACAAGTGACCTTTATTTGGCTAACTTCTCTTTACCCCTCAGGTCCCAACTTATCTATCACTTCCTCCTGGGACCCTTTTCTGGTGCCCAAATGGGGTTTGAGTTACCCTCAAATGTTCTCCTAAAGCAATTTGTAGTTGCTTGTTGGGGAGCAGAACACGTTCCATTGTAATTGTTTAATTGTCTGTCTGAACACTGTAACACTGTGAGGGCAAAGACCATGTCTTTATTAACTGGGGATGCACTAGGGAGGAAAACAGATATAGACTCTGTTGTAAAGACACTTGCAGCATAGTGAGCAAAATGGATATTTATCCAGTAAATTACTGAAATATAAGCAGTAGAATCCTGTTTGGAGATTTTAAGCTGTGATTCCCTGCCCTTCTTTACTGAAATTATTCTTGTTGTCTTATGGTTCTTCACCAATTCATTGATTTAGGAAGATAGGCTAGAATAATGAGGTCACAGTTTGGTTTCCAATTTAACAATCCATGGTAGGACAACGGTTTTGAAGGCCAGACTTTCAATTTCAAGAGCTAGTCATCCCAAAGAGAAAAGAGTTTCCCAAATTCCAAAACGTTTCCTTCAATAATCAAGAATCAAAGCTTGGGGGGCTATGGTGGAATTTTACTACAAGCTCCAGAGTAGGAAGGATACAGGATATGTCACACAGGGAGAAGATAAAAGCCCTTACTGAGTTGGATGGAGAAGCCTGGAATGGGAGAGAGAGGAGAGCAAAAGTGGTAAACTGCAAGTGAGAAGCCTTCTCACCTTCCTGTCTTTTTCCGCTAGAGTATACGTCTTTTTGAGAGAAACAGAAGTCTCAAGATGGGGTTGAGAAATCCAGGCAAGACTTGTGCCCTCCTTTCCTTTCCATGACTCAGGGAAGGTGAGAGCCTCTTATGGAAGTCTCGAGTTTAGCACTGGAGCAACATGGCACCTTGGTGGTTGATAGCAACTGCTGAGGCAGGTGACCAGGTGACTGGGCTTGAAACAGGAAAAGGAGTCTAGAGTTCTGGATCCCTTTAGGTAGGGAAGGTCAATGGAGAAATAGATATTATAGGAACTGAGAGAAGGTCTTGTTTATGGTAGTATCCAAAGCATCTAATTCAGATTACTGACACATAGTAGAGGTTAATAAATATCTATTGAGTAAATTGAGTGAATGAAGAGTGGAAAAACAGGGAGGAAATTGAGTTTTTATTTAAAAGTAATTTTGGGGAGAAACTGTCATGTTGTTACTTGATATAAAGTCACTTAATTAGGGGAATTAATCTTACTTTAATTTCAGGAAAGCAACTCTACAATTGAGTGATCTGAAGGAAGTCATAAAAACCTACGTATATCCTTGGTTCATCTACAGGGCTCCAGAATCCATGGATTGTCAGTCATCTTGATAAATCAACAGTCTACTCAATCTAATCCTCCTACAAGCTGTTCCATTTCTTATATTCTGAATGTCTAGTACTACTGTTACTATCTAGTACCTAGCATAGTGTGCAGCACTTAGAAAACACTGAAAACATATTTATTGAATGGATTGTTGAAGACTTCATCTAATCTCCAGATATGAAAACTTTGGAGGAAGGAAAGATTCCCTCTTCTCTCAAGTCATGTTCGTAGTGATTATCTGCATAGCATCTAGCGTAAGGTAGGTGCTCAAAATATTTGTTGAAGTAACTGAATGAACAAAAAGAAAAAGAAGGGGAAGAAAATTTTAGCTCCTTGTACGCTTCTACCAAAGAGATCTTTCCAAAGCTATGTCAAGCTAAAATCTTCTGTTCTCTTCCTATTTCCTTCAATATTATTTTTTAATTTGCTTTTGCCATGAAACCCCATGTTCAATCTTATGGTTATATAAGCATTACGAAAAGATATATTTTAAAAATAATTAGCTTTTTCCAATTTCTTCTTTTTTGCGTGTTAAGGAGGATGGACCACTAGGAAGAAGCTTCGTTTTGCTGAATGAGATGGTGTGTGGTGGCATGAGTTGTAGAAGCGACTGAAGGCTGTATTCTGTACAGAAGGCACAGAGAGACCCAGGATACATGGATGTAGGCCACGTGACGTCCTAGCTTTTGGCAGAAAGTCTTCTTCCTTGGGTGTGGGTTGACTGCTGCCCATTGAGGCTCATCGGTTGTTATAATCCTTATGTTCTGTTGGGGTTTACTGCTGATTTCTCTGCCTGGTAAACTTCTGCTTTACTCTTTCTCAGCTTGGTCAAAATCTGATTTTGATTGCCCCTTCCTGCTGACTTGGCCTCTCTTTAGCCCTTGATCATGCTGAGACCTTTTGAGTCTCTGCTATATCCTCCATCTGACCTTGGCCAAGGATGTCCACTCACCCTGCAATAGAGTTTATGGGTCAGCTTTTCTCCCAATATGGAAGATCCCCCAATTGCCCTGTGGGTTCTAATCTCAGCATCTCTGTCACACAGGAAAGAGATTGGCCCTTTCTCTGGTTGACCATGCCTCTCCTCTGTCTCACTCATACTGGGTGTGGCCATTTGTTCTTCAAGAGCCACTCTGCATAATGATGTCTCAGAGCTCTAAACAGGCAAGGCCCTTACCAATCTATTACATCCTTCTCCTCCCACAGAGTCTTGAAGCTGGGAGGGAGGGCCACACATCTAGTTCATCTAGTTACTTATCTCCCCTACTTCTGTTCCATTTTCTCCCCCAAATAATCAAGTTGGAAAGAAGGGGCTTTCCCCTTCTCTCCCTGTCTGATTAAAATACTCTGTCATATCCTTCACTTCCCCAAAGACTTTTGCCTGTCCATTTCCTTAAAGCAATGATTGCAAGTGGCTACAGGGAGATAGAAAACCTGTTTACCAATAGGGAACATACATTAGAAGCTAGTTAAAAAAATACTATACTTGAACACTCTGAGAACAAATGATTTAGATGAGAGCCAGATACACTTAGGTTTGTGTGGGTTCATTAGGTTAAAAAACATCCATAACACTTCCCAATGGAATGGCAGACTGGAAATTAATATTTAACCCAACCTCTAATGACACAAGATTTCTTTAGTGTTCAGAGTGATTCCCGGAAATGGAGATATACTGGTTTTATTCTGAGGTCTGGAGACACTTTATTTGACTTTGGTGTAGTAACTTAACTTTACACCTTTGTATAATAGCACTTAAGACTTCTACTGTAATTACCTTTGCTTAAAAGTCTCTCTCTCTCCTAATCAAAAAATACCTGGAGACAAAGGAAATTGAAAATATGACACACCAAAATTTATGGGATACAGTAAATATGGTTCTAAGAGGGAAGCTTATAGCAATACAGGCCTACCTAAACAAATAAGAAAAATCTCAAATAAACAACCTAACAGTGTACCTAAAGGAACAGGAAAAAGAACAAACAAAGCCCAAATCAGTAGAGCGAAGGAAATAATAAAAAATCAGTGAAACCAAGAGCTGGTTCTCTGAAAAGATAACAAAATTGGCAAACCTTTAGCTAGACTCACCAATAAAAGAAGAGAGAAGGCTCAAATACATAAAATCAGAAATGAAAGAGGAGAAATTACAATGGACACCTCAGAAATACAAAAGATTATAAGAGAATACTATGAAAAGCTATATGCCAACAAATTGGATAATCTAGAAGAATTGGATAAATTCTTAGAATCATACAATTTTCCAAAACTGAATCAAGAAGAAATAGAGAATTTGAATAGACCAATCACCAGTTGGGAGATCAAAACAGTAATCAAAAGCCTCCCCAAAAATAAAAGTCCAGGACCAGATGGCTTCCTGGTGAATTCTACCAAACATGCAAAGAAGACTTAATACCTATCCTTCTCCAACTCTTCCAAAAAATTGAAGAGGAGGGGAAACTTCCTAACTCATTCTATGAAGCCAACATTATGCTGATACCAAAACCAGACAAGGACAACAGAAGAAAAGAAAATTACAGGCCAATATCACTGATGAACATTGATGCAAAAATCCTCAACAAAATACTACCAAACTGAATACAACAATGCATTGAAAAAATCATACACCACGATCAAGTGGGATTTATTCCAGGGATGTAGGAATGGTTCAAAATCCACAAATCAATCAACGTGATACACCACATTAACAAAATGAAGAATAAAAATCATATGATCATCTCGATAGATGCAGAGAAAGCTTTAGGCAAGATACAGCATCCATTTATGATAAAAACTCTGAATAAAATGGGTATAGAAGGAAAGCCCCTCAACATAATAAAGGCTACATATGACAAACCTACAGCTAATATCATTCTCAGTGGAGAAAAACTGAAAGCTATCCCTCTAGGAACAGGAGGCAGATAAGGATGCCCAGTTCCACAACTCTTATTTAACATAGTATTGGAAGTCCTACCCAGAGCAATCAGACAAGAAAAAGAAATAAAAGGAATCTAAATTGGAAAGGAAGAAGTGAAACTGTCACTATTTGCGGATGACATAAGTTTTATATAGAAAACCCTAAAGAATCCATCATAAAACTCTCAGAAATGAGAAACAAATATGGTAAAGTTGCAGGATACAAAAATCAATGTACAAAAATCAGTTGCATTTCTATACACTAACAATGAAGTAGCAGAAAGAGAAATTGAGAATACAGTCCCATTTACAATTGCAACAAAAAGAATAACATACCTGGGAATAAATTTAACCAAAGAGGTGAAAGATCTGTACACTGAAACCTATAAAACATTGTTGAAAGAAATTGAAGAAGACACAAAGAAATGGAAAGATATTCCATGCTCTTGGATTGGAAGAATTAACATAGTTAAAATATCCATACTTCCTAAGGCAATCTACAGATTCAATGCAATCCCTATCAAAGTGCCAATAATATTTTTCACAGAAATAGAACAAAGAATCCTAAAATTTCTATGGAACAACAAAAGACCCTGAATAGCCAAAGGAATCCTGAGAAAAAAGAATAAAGCTGGTGGATCACACTCCCTGATTTCAAAATATACTACAAAGCTATGGTAATCAAAATAGCATGGTACTGGCCCAAAAACAGACACACAGATCAATGGAATAGAATCAAGAGCCCATAAATAAACCCACACATCTATGGGCAACTAATTTTCGATAAGGGAGCCAAGAACATAGAATGGAGAAAGGAGAGTCTCTTCAATAAATGGTTTTGGGAAAACTTGACACCCACATGCAAAAGAATGAAAGTAGACTATTATCTTACGCCATACACAAAAATCAACTCAAAAGGGATTAAAGACTTGAATGTAAGACCTGAAACCATGAAACTTCTAGAAGAAAACATAGACAGTATGCTCTTCGAAATCCATCTTAGTAGCATATTTTCAAGTACCATGTCCTACTGGGCAAGGAAAAGAAAAGAAAAAATAAACAAATGGGACTACATCAAATTAAAAAGCTTCTACACAGCAAAGGAAACCATAAACAAGACAAAAAGACAACCTAACAATTGGGAGTATACATTTGCAAACCATATATCTGATAAGGGGTTAATGTCCAAAATATATAAAGAACTCATATATCTCAACAACAAAAAACTAACAACCCAATTAAAAAATAGGCAAAAGATCTGAACAGACATTTCTCCAAAGAAGATATACAGATGGCCAACAGGTACATGAAAGATGTTCAACATCATTAACTATCAGGGAAATGTAAATGAAAACTACAGTGAGATATCACCTCACTCCCATCAGAATGGCTGTAATTAGCAAGACAGGAAACAAGTGTTGGAGAGGATGTGGAGAGAAGGGAACTCTCACACACTGCTAGTGGGAGTGCAAACTGGTGCAGCACTATAGAAAACAGTATGGAGATTCCTTCCAAAAATAAGAATAGATCTACCATATCATCTAGCTATTCCACTGCTGTGTATTTATCCAAAGAACATGAAAACACTAATGCATAAATACACATTTACCCCTATATTCATCGCAGCACTATTCACAATAGCCAAGACTTGGAAGCAACCTAGATGCCCATCAGGGGATGAATGCATAAAGAAGATGTGGTATCTATACACAATGGAATACTAGTCAGCCATAAGAAATGGTGAAATCTGGTCATTTGTGACAACATGGATGGACCTTGAGGGTATTATGCTGAGTGAAATAAGTCAGAGGGAGAAAGTCAAATACCATATGATCTCACTTATAAGTAGAAGAGAAAAACAACAACAAACAAACACATAGAGACAGAGATAGGATTGGTGGTTACCAGAGGGGAAGACGGGAGGGAGGCCTAATTTGGAAATTAGGCACATGTGTGTGGTTATGGATTATACTTAGTCTTTGGGTGGTGAACACGACATAATCTACAAAGAAATAGAAATATAGTGATGTATGCCTGAAATTTATATAATGTTATAAACCAATGTTAGCATAGTAAAAATAAATTAATTAATTTAAAAACAAATGTCTCTCCTTTAGGTTTATATAAATTCAGAGCAAAGACCATGTTCTTCTCACGTTTCCTATCACTGCATTTCTAGCAGGCAGCATAACACCTGGCGCACAGTAAGTGCTCAAAAGTTCCTTGTTGAATAAATGATGCTATTTCAACCTATGGTTAACAAACATATTTCACTTTAAAAGTGGCAATATTATAAAAGGCCACAAGATGGGCTCATTACACTGTGAAAGTTGGTGAAACACTCTAGAATCATGAAATTAACATTTTTTCCTGAAAAAAATGAGGATGATTTCATATATGTTTCTTAATTTTAAGGAGGAATTAAAATGCTTTTAGTGACAAATAAGGCAACATTTAGCTATTTCTTTATTCACCTAAAGAATTGAATTAAAAGGAAAATCGTAGTGTTATTAATTATGATCCCCTCTTGTGGCTTTGGAAAACATCAATGCTTTATCTTTCTCTCTCTTCCCATATATTCCTTACTATAATGTTGAACTATGTGTCTTGCCATTTCTGGAATAATAATTTATATTTCTTCTTCTTAGACTTTAAAATAGTTTGTCACTTTTTTTCATTCAAAATATTAAGCTCACTAAATTGAATAGCTCTTTTCTCTAAACCAACGTTTCTTGAAAACGGACTGTGTGCCAGGACATCCTGTGTTGTTGTTATCTCATTTGATACTTTTTAACCAGATAAGGAAACTGAGGCACCCAGAGTCAGAGGCTTGCCAAAGTCCCCTAACTAACAACTAAAGCTACATTTCAGTGGGAAGACAAATAAAAACAAAACAAAAACAAAAGCAAAAATAAAATCAAAGAAGCAAGAGAATTTGAGCTAGTGATCAAGCGTGGTGATGTGGTAGCTAGTGACTGAGGCACTCCTTTAGATTGGATGGCCTCTTTGAGGAGGTGACATTTAAGCTAAGCCAGGAGTGATAAGAAGGAGCCAGTTCTGAGGAAGAGTTCTCTAGGCGGAAAGAATGGCAGGTACAAAGGCCCAGGGTCGGGGACGTTATTGCTCTCAGTTTGGAAAGGAGACAGAAGCTGTGTGGCATCAAAAGATTCATCCAGTATAACCATCATGTCTTTGACACAGTTAGTATCAGACATCTACTGTCCTGGCTTCCCTTGGAGATAAACAGACACTGGTGCATGTCTCTATAACACTCAGAATTGTTGCTCATTTTAAGTGATCGGCACATTCTACCAGGCAGAAGGAATTGGCTGTTCTGTAACTGGCTGTTCTTTAGCTAAGGAATGTCAGGATTATATTCTATTAGGGTGACTGCAAGCCAAACAGGACCTCCTGGCACCTGCTGAAGCCATGATGGGATTGGAATGATCTTCATATGGTCAGTATGTATATATTAAGCATTTACTAACAGGCATTGAGTATAACGAAGTGAACAAAACAAAGTCCCTGCCCTCCAGGAACTTGTATTTGATGACATCATGGCCAGGTCTTGCAGAATGACATGTAATTTACACATGGTTTGCTTCAATTCTCTTTAGTTCACCCACTATTTGACTAAAATTAAAACTCTTTTATTTATTGTGCATTAGAACAAAGAAGGAAGTGGCACTGATTGTCAGGATTTCCATTCTCCTGCCACAGTCCCAGTTGGGTTCTTTTAATAATCGGGATTCTCCTGAGGATAGACATGGTCCCAATTATTCCTGCCTATAAAGATGTAGAGAATTACTGCCGACATCAGAAACTTGGCAGATACAATGGCTTATTTCTACAGTCCTGGTCTATAATGCAGGTCTGGACACACACAGGGCTCCCTCACTCCCTATTTAGCTTCTGTCCATCAGCTCAGGGTCATTTCTTCATGGTTCCCGTCCCCTTAAGTCTTTATAGGAGAAGCAGAAATTTATCGCTCAATGACTAGAATCTCCTGAACCCCAGTGGGAGTCTAATTATTATAGGCTCAACTTCCTTTCCTGAAATCTTTCTGTAATTTAAGCTACCTGGAAGAAAAAGTCAGGAGAGAAAAAACAAACTACATTTATACACTGACCTTTTGACACAAGGGACTGTATCATCTGAGAAGAGAGTGTAATTTATGCCCCTGTGTCTTACTAATTCAAAGGAAAATCCTCTAAATAGAACTTGAACCACCTCACCCCCATCAGCAGAGGTGTTTCACAATTTTTCCTTGTCATTGGAAGCAAATGATATTAACACACTGTGTGTATGGTCTATTTGTAAGCAAAGTTATAGAAATAGTTTCATATCACCTTATATTAGGTTTTCTGTTGCTGCAATAGCAAATTACCACAAACTTAGTGATATAAAACTCTCTCCCCCATCTCACAAGTTCCTCTCCTTACCTCTCCTCTCCTCCTCCCCTCCTCTCTTTTCTTCTCTGTGGGATAGACATGGAAAGAAAGTGAGATGAGTACTGTGCTTTTGTCTACTCAACTTCTTTTCTCCTTCTAACAAAAATATCCCCCTCTTAGCCTTGGTGGGGAAAGTGTGGGTTCCTTCTCTCCGCCTTGTACTCTGGTAGGGTTTCCAATCATAGCACTCCTCTACCTCGGCGCCTCAGGGCTGTGCTCGTGACCCAGCCCCCACATCCAGTTAGATTATTATATCTGCCTGGGTGTTGTGATTGGTTCACTAGTGGGCATTTAACCCAACCTGGGCCAATCAGAACACTTCTCTGAGATTTGTTTTCTAAGTGGCTCCACTGGAGAAAATTTCTCTCTCTTTGTTGCAAGACAGCCGAAAGTCTATGATTAAGAGGTGCCGGTTCTGTCTCTCACTACTTGGAGAAACTGAAGCGAGGCAGGGAGAGACCATCCCGGTGAGTTACTCCTTGATTTTATTCCTCCATGTCTTCAAAGCTCCTTTGCTTCCTCTCTGATCCTGAGTTACCCAAGTTTGTTTCTAATAAATCTCCCTTTTGCTAAATCTAGTTTGTTTTGAGGTTTATTTCTTGCAACTGAGTCCTGATTAATATAGGTTGTTTCCTTTCTCCTAATGCCTAATTTCCCTGACTTTATTATATTTATCCAGTCAATCCGTTGGGTTTTAGAGCCAAATCTAAGGTCAAGGCTGTCTCCCACGGAAAAAGGATCAAGAAATAATCAGAGGAGATTCTGAAATGAGTCCACATGATATTGCTTATGTTGATTCTTAGGTCACGCTGAAAAAATTCACCACCTGTTTTGTGGTCTATCTTGGATTATGCAAGTCAGCTAATTAAAGAGGATTATGCACAGATACCAGTAATCCTAGTAATATAATGGCAATAATATGAAAACCTTGAAATCTGAATAGTTTCTGTTATCAAGTTTTCACAGTGAAATTAAAATCCTTAAAGTGAATCTCCTCCTCATTTCTTCTTATTTTGCTTCTGTAACTTATGTATTCCTAACAAAACCTTCAAAGGCATGTTATTCTAAACCCATATATCACATGCATCCCACTTTCCCAAAGTTCAGTAAATTACGTAAGAACATTTCTACTGCAATCCCATACCCGGAACGTTCTGACCTAAATACAAGAAATGCCAATTTTGCTATATAATTTAGATCTTCTCAACAGCATAGTGCTGAGACTCAGAAATGGCTGTCTCGTTGTGTATGTTCCTGGCATACAAGCAGAGCCCGAGTACACATTTCCCAGTGGCATTGAAAAGTACAGTTCCAGAAGAGAACTGGTGGCTAGACAAATGTCCAGCCAGCACATGAGACGAAGCTCCTTATGTCACACTAAATCACAGAATGACTGCCAACTGGAGGTGCTAAGCTACTTTTACTGATGAAGATACTTCTTCTGCGTCCTGTGTAAGTGTGGAAATAATTCCTTATCTCTAACCTAGTGAGACTGGCATCACAAAACAAACTTGGCTTGCTGCTCAGAAGGATGCAGTAGCGCTTTTATTAGCTACTAACTTGAAGGTTTGTCTCAGTTTCCCTGGACAAGAGTCATTTTTGTGTTGTGAATCAGAACCAGAACCACCTAGTCCCTCTGGTGAGTGGGGATAGTGCATCTCAGCACAGACATTTTAATGAATTAATTTACTTAGTTGTTCCTCATGTATTTGTTGAGCATAGGCTAGGTACTAGGTTATAAAGGTGGACAAAACAGACATGATTCCTGCTCTCACTGAGCTTTTAGTCTAGTGGGAGACATAGACACCAAATAAGTAACAAAGTTATCATTTAAAATTATCCTATGGGGAAGGCCCTATGGCCGACTCTTTAAGTTCTTGCGCTCCGCTTCTGCGGCCCAGTGTTTTACCGGTTCAGATCCTGGGCGCAGACATGGTACCACTCATCAGGCCACGCTGAGACAGCATCCCACATGCCACAACTAGAAAGACCCACAACTAAAAATACACAACTGTGTACTGGGGGACTTTGGTGAGAAAAAGGAAAAATGAAAAAAATCTTTAAAATTATCCTAAGAGCTATAAAGGAAAAGAGCAGGTTGCTATGAGATAGAAAAATGGGAGGGACGTAATTTAGGATGGGTAGCTAGGAAGACTTCTAGATGAAGGTGATATTTAATCCAAGATCTGAATTTGATGGAGGAAAAGGAACTGATTGAGGGGTGACTATTAGCAAGAGGGTTCTAGATAGTAGTAAGAGCAACCAATGAAGAAGAAATAACAGTTACAGAGGCCTCGAGGCAGCAAATAAACTGCAGTTCTTGGGGAACCTTATGTACACTGTGTTCTAGAGCCTAGTGAATGAGGGAGAAAGTAGTCAGAGTATATGTGTGTTTGAAGGAGAGAAAGGAGGGCAGACAAATTATACAGGGCTTAATTTGCCTTAAATCAGGTTAAGGATTTTGAATTTCATCCTAGGTTTGGAGAGAACCTATTGAAGTATTTTGAAAATGGGAGAGGCATGATCTAATTTACATTTAGACCTAATTTACATGATCTACTTTACAAAGGGATCACTTAGGATTCTCTTTGCAGAATGAGTTGGAGGGTGGCCCTAGTCAAAGCAGGGAGACTAGTTAGGAGACCATTACAACAAACCTTGCAGGAGATAAAGTGGCTTAGACTAGAGCCATGGCAATGGAGGTCGAGAGAATCAAATAGGTTTAAGATATATGTTTGCAAATAGGATCAACAGGTTTTGGTGATGGGTTAAATATGGTGAATGACGTCAAGAAATCTGCTTTGAATGACTGGATAGGTAGTGGTGGCATTTAGTGATCTGGAAAAGACTTTTGGTAGAAGAGATTTTGAAGATAGGGGAAGAGTTCCATTTTAGAAATGTTAAGCTTGAAATGTCTATGATACATATCAGTGGAGACATCAAAGAGGCAGCTGAATACACAAGTCTGGAGTTCAGAGGAGTCTGGGCTGGAGATTTGAACTGAAGATCAAAAGCACACATACATTTTTTGAAATAATTTCAGACATACAAAAAAGTTGGAAGATAGTACAGAAAAATCCTGTATACATTCGGATTCCCCAAAGGTTAAAATCTTATATAAGCATAGTACAATGATCAAAACCAGGAAATTGCCATCAATACAGCATTATCTAATCAACAAACCGTATCCAAATTTTGCCAATTGTCCAGCTAGTGTCCTCTTTTGCATCCAGAATCTAAATGTAAGCTCGCACATTGCATTTAGTTGTCACATCTCCTCAGTCTCCTTTAATCTGGAACAATTCCTTTGTCTCCGTCCACGACATTCTTAGAGAATAGTGGCCAGTTATGTTGTAAAATGTCCCTTAATCTGGGCTTGGGTCTTTAGAGATTCTTAACCAATATAATGAGTAAAGGAGTAAACTTTGAACATCCACCAAACACTCAGAGCACCAATGCTGAGAAAGGAAGGCCTTTCTGCTCCTAACCATGAGAATGCCTGGCTACCAAGCTAGTGGGCTGGGGGGGTGGGGTGGGGGGGTGGGTTGACAATCTTACAGTGAGGAGGTGAGAAAGTAGGGAACAGAGATGAAGCATAGACCAAAACCTTTCCACAGCAGATTTCCCTTCAGAAGCAGGCTGGAACTAGAATCGGGAATAAGTTTTGACTTCTAATGAATTTCAGAGTTTTGCCTATTACATGGGACCAACTCTTTTAATTATTAGACTGTCCTTGGGATTAAAGTGACCAGAAGACTCTTGTTATTTGAGATGAAGGAAAAAATCATGAGTCCTGTTGTAAAAGTTACTCAAGGAACAGGAAAGAACTAGTCTAATAAAATTTCACGGGCAAAAGGGAAGTACAATTATTTTGTTTGTACTCCCTCCAGTTTCTTCTTTAAATGAAATAGTTAAATGTATTTGCAAACAAAAAGATTAAAAATTTGTAAGCTAGATATTCAACTAAACATTTTAAAAGAAGAAAAATAGAGTAAACCCAAACAACATAGAAGAAGGAAAATAATAATGGTATGAGCATAAATTAAGAAAATAGAAATCAAACGAATAATATAAGATTAACTAAACCAAAAGCTAATTGATGGAAAAAACAAGCTTATATATATTAACTTCTTCCAAGATTTAACAAGACAAAAAAATAAAGAGAAAGCACAAATAAACAATATTAGACATTAAATATTAGGTGTCACTATACGTGAAGTAAAAACTTAAGTAGGAAAATACTATACACAGATTTATGTTAATAATTGGAAGACAGCTGACACAGGTACTTATCTAGAAAAATATAAATTGCCAAAGTTGATTAAAAAGAAATTATAAAACCTGGAACGACTCATACACACCAAAAACTGAATGAACATTCAAATATTGACACATAACAAGGGCATCCATCTCTGAACCTTTTGCAGGTGAGTTTTATGAAGCTTTTAAAGAAAAAATAATCCCAATCTTATAAAACATGTTCATACAATAGTGAAAGAGGGTATGCTCCTCAATTCCTTTTATTAGTCCAGGTAACTTTGATATCCAAAATAGATGTATGAGAATGGAAAATTAAAAGCCAATCTCATTTAAGAACATAATTATAATAATTTTAAATAAAATATTTGCAAACTGAATCTACCACTTCAATTAAGAAAAAAAGACATCTTAACCAAGAAAAGGTCATCTCAAGAATGTAAGGATAATTTATTAAGCAAAATTCTGTAAGGTAATTTACTGTAATCATCTGCTACATGAGGTTAAAACCCAATACAATAGCTCCTGTATGCTCTATTGCCGCTGTAGAGAAATCACCACAAATTTACTGGCTTAAAACAACACAAATCTATTATCTTACAGTTCTGGAGGTCAGAAGTCCAAAATCAGTCTCACTGGGCTAAGGTGTCGGCAGGGCTGCATTCCTTCTGGAGGCATTAAGGAAAATTCATTCCCTGGCTTTTTCCGCCTTTTTGGGGCTGCCCACATTCCTTGGCTGGTGGTCTCACCTTCTGTCTTCAAAGCCAGCAGTGTAGCATCTTCCAATTTCTTTCTGACTCTTATGCTCCTGACTTTCTCTCATAAGGATCTCTGAGATTACACTGAACTCACCCAGACAATACAGGATATTCTCTCCATCTCAAAATCCTTAATTACATCTGCGAATACCCTTTAAGGGTAGCATATTCACAGTCTCTCCGGTTTAGAATGCAAACATCTCTGGAGGTTATTACTCAGCCTACTATTATTAGAAAAAGAATTTGATAAAATTTAACATGTGTTCATGGTTTTAAAGTAAACAACAATGATCACAAAACTCTTAGCAATAGGAATAGAAGGAAATTTCCTTAGCCTAGCAAAGGGCATCTTCAGGGACATTTTCTTTTAAGGTCAGGAACTATGCAAGAATTCTCATTATCATTGCCTCTATTCAATATGATACTGGAGGTCTTATTCAATACAATAGATAAAACAAAGAAATACATGGTCAAGCACCTGATAGGAAGAAAAAGATATTTGTAGACAGAGATTTTCATAGAGAAAACCAAAGAAAATCTAAAAATAAATATTAGAACTAATGAGAAAAATCTGCAAGTTGCTGCATACAAGATGGATTTGCTGACATGTTGTTGTTCCTATACACCAGCAGCAAATAGAGAATGCAAAGTGTAATTTTTAAATTTCCTTCAATCGCTACCTCATGTCATAGAAAATATCAATTCCAGTTAGATTAAGGACTTAAATACTTAACACAAAACTATCAAACTTTCTGAAGGCAATATGAGAAATTAACTTTATAACATTAGAGGAGGGAAGGAGTGCCTACATAGGGAGCAAAAAATGCAACCTCTAAAGGAAAAGATCGAATTTGGCCATTTTAAAATTATGAACTTCTCCATCAAAAGACATATAAAGACAAGTCACAAATAGGAAGATATTTTGCAACAGAGGTAATACAAATAGGATTAATATTCAAAATACATAGTGATCTCCTAGAAATCAACAAAAAAGAGAGACATCCAACTGAAAAATAGGCAAAATATTTGAACAGACATTAGTAAAAGAGGAACTCCAAATGGCCAATAGACATGAAAAGGTGCTCACCTCACTAGAATTAGAGAAATACAAATTGAAATCATAATCAGATACCATTCTATACCCAACAAATGGGAAAAAATTAAAAATCTTTACACCAAGAGTTGTCTTTAACATGGAGCAACAGAAACTGTCAGACAATGTTGGAGTGTAAATTGGTACATCACTTTGGAAACGTAAATAGACACTATGATTCAGCATTTCCACTCCCAGGCATAGATTTTAGAAAAACTAGTACAGTTGCCAGAAGACACACGTACAGCATTGTTCATACCAGCATTTTTTATAATAGCCCCAAACTGAAAACAATCCAAATGATTATCTATAGTAGAACAGACAAAATTTAGCATATTCATACTCAGAAACACACCACAGCAGTGAAAATGATCGAACAACCATCACAAGTATCAATATGGCTCAATTGCAAAAATAGGATTTTGACTGAAAGAGTTTAGAGAATACTGTAGGATGATTCTATCTATAGAGTTGAAAACCATCAAAACTGGATCAACGTATTGTTCATAGATACATACGTAGGTGATAACACTATAAAGAAAAGCACTGGAATGTTTAACACAAAATTTAAGATAAGAAGTTATAACTGTGGAGGAGGGAAAGGGATAAGATCATGGAGATAAGATTCCACATAAGATTCTGGTTGTCTTATTTTGAAGGAAGCAGATGGTTTTTCATATTGCTGTTTTTACATTATCATGTTTCATACATCTTCTCTTCGTATATTTCTTCCTTTGTTTCTTCCACACCCACACCAAGAGACTCCATTCAGGTTAGCCATAAAAACTAAAAGTTACTTAGGAATAAATCTACAAAAATATGTGTAACTTTTATGGAGCAAGTTCTGAAACTTTCTTGAAGGGCATACAATGAGAAAATCATTGAACAATCATGGCATTGGAACTCAATATGGATGCATGAACTCAATATTGAACAAAAGATGACAATTCTCAAATTAGCTTACAAATTTAGTGCAATGTTTCTTTCTGTTCTTTTCTTTTTTTTTTTTTAGTGGTTTTTGATAAACTGACCATAGAGTCTGTGGAAAGGTAAAAGGCCCAGATTAGCCAAGATAAATTTGAAGTGCAAGGATAAAGAAGAAAAATTCATCATGTATCAATACATTTTCTTTCTTAAAAAAAGACTGAGGAATGAAGAAATAGAGATAACATTTGTAGGCAACTGTTTTGAGAAGTTTGGCTGTGTGGAAGAGCAGGAACACAATTTGTCAATATTTGTTCTCATACACAGAAACATTTCACTTTATGGATCAGCTGCTTCCTGTGAAATTGAGGCATAGCTTATGACACAGATAATCAAGCTCAGGGTTTCCCAAACTTGCCTAGTCATGAGAATGACCTAGGATACTTGTGAAAACTGCAGATTCCTTTGCCACATTCGAGACCAATCAAATCAGACTCTCCAAGGGAGGGTCCTGGGAATCTGTATTTTTAATAAACTTTGCAGGTAATTCTTCTGATTTGGCAAGATTATGTAACACAGATCACTTCCTTACAGAACAATTGTTAGAAAGAAACAGATGACAAAACACATTTTGTGAAGGTTTATACATAGCTTTAAAATAATAGTAATCATCTAGAAAAATACTTATTACCCATGGATGAGAATTATTTCCACAGAAGTTTGGGATCTCCTTTAGCAACTAAGTGACTTTTAGGAGAATTCTTTATAGATGTGTCTAACTAGCCAAATTAAAAGAGGAAACATGAAAGTCTTAATTTACAAAAGCAGTAAATATTTAATTCCATTTACTTAGGATCCCCAATTATGAGATCATTGGTTTAGATATGTTTTTCTTTACTATATATTTTTATAGAAGAATGAGGTATGACACAAATTTTAGTTTGTGGTTTTTGTCCCACAAGATCTGTGATTCCTCTGTGTTTGTCGCATTCAAGGGAAAAGCAGGTCTAATATGTGGCAGAATATATAATATTGTAAGTTTCTGACTCTCTTGAAATCTCACAGCCCTTAATTTGTACCTTTTGTTAGAGACTGTTTTTTCAATTACACAAATAACATGTGAATATATTCTCATTGTAATTGATTCAAACAATTCAAAACATTAATAATTAATGCTTATTAGATGAGTTCTATGTGCCAACTTGGAGTATTTTTTCATGGACTACCTAACAATTCTCACAATTCTCAGAATTTTATGAATTATGCACTATAATTATTTTACAGAAGGGGAAATCCAGGTTTGTACATCTGGAAAGTAGCAGAATCAGAATTTGACTCCATGTAATTTGACTCCAAACCTTGTATACACTCTGAATCTTTCTCCAATCTGGTCATCGACAACACATGGAGAGAAACCTCAAAGTCTCCCTGTAAGTGAGCAAAAGTGAGGCCATCTTGTTTTGCTAATGGCCCCAGCCCCTCCTCTGTGTGACTACTCACTGCTCTGCACGTACTTCAAAAGAATTCCCACGGCCTCCGCTTACGAACGTACTCCCCGATACCTTGATAAATTAAAACTTTGTTCTCTGAGTTTCTCTCCAGGAACAGGCTGACCACAGGCAGGAAACATGCCTACAAGGTATCCATCACAGCTGACAGAAGAATGGAACAATCTGAAGCCTGGAGCCCATCATGCCTGCAGCCCAACATCCCTGGACCCCCTCCTTACTGCCCATTTTCCCTAGATAACTGCCCTAAGATTACGTAACTTTGGAAGAAGGGTTTTTGAGACATTAGTCACCCATCTTCTGATTAGCCAGCTAATCTAATTAAACTTCCTTTCTCCATCTCTAACTTGTGATTGATTGGCTCAGATTGTGGCGAACAGAGCAAGCCCATTGCTTGGTGTCATCCCTTCACCCCCACTTCCTCTGCCCTCCACAGAGATTAGCAGTTTCAGCAGCTTTGTTGTGTCCCCTTGTAGATATCCTTGTATGCATAGGTGTATGTACACATAAGTGTCTTTTATTAAACATAAATGCGATCTACAACACAAATTATTTTCTAACTTTCTTTTTGCATAACAACTCTTAGAAATCTTTTGATTTCATTACAATCTACAACTTTCTTTTAAAAGCAGCTTAATATTCCATAGTCTGTATGTACCAAAACTTCAAAAACTGTTGCCATGGGAATAGATATACCCTTTCCAATTTTTCTCAATTATAAATGATGCTGCAATGACCATCCTTGCACATCTTTGTGCAAGTTATGAATATTTCTGTAGGATAGACTCTATAAAATGAAATTGCTTATAAAAGTATATGAACAATGAAAATTTTGTTTGATACCGCCAATCTGCCCTTCAAAAAGTCTGCACTAACTTACACTCCCAAACTTCACGAGCATGCCCATTTTTCCATGTCCCACTTGGCACTTGAAATTATCAATCTTGGTAAATTTTTGCCAATCAGATGAGCAAATATTTGTTGTTTTAATTATCTCTTCATTTCGTTTTTGTATCTTTTGTTTATGCCTCTCTGTCTACCTGCTAGGGGAGTGCCTAACATATAGGAAAGACTCACTAAATAATGGTTGAATGAATGGAAGAATAAATGTGTCAGTCATTTGTATTTCTTCGGTAATTTGTCAGTTCATCTCTTTTGCCCATTTTTCTATTAGGCTATCTGTCTTCTTAATAAACATTTTTTATATATTCTTGATAGTGGTTATTGTCTGTTATATATCCTGCAAATATTTTTTCTAGTCTTTTGCTCATTTTAACTGTTTACAGTGGAATTTTTATTCAGCAGATTTTATTTTTAGAATATCACATTTCAGCATCTTTCTCTTTATGCTTAGAAATGCCTTTTCTAGCACCAAAGATTATAAGAATGTTCTAAGAGAATTTTTGCTGATGCTCGTATACTTTTGTGTTGTTTTTGATTCTTAAATTCATCTGACGTGTTTGTGGGTGTGTTTATGTTCAGATTAAGTTTGTCTTTACATTTTCCTAAATGACAGCCAATAGCTATCTTTTTCAAAAGATGGAGTAGTTCTTTCTTCTGTACCAATTTTAAATGCATCTTTTTCATAATTAAATTTACATATATTCGTGGAACTGTCTCTGGGCTCTCTCTTATGGAATTGCTAACTTTTAAACTTTCATGTAATTATCTGTCTTTGGATGTTACATATTTATTTAGAAAAAAAGGCTAATTTTCTTGACTACAGGGACTCCATCTTATTCATTTTGATTTTTTTTATACTTCATAGGATCTAGGACAATGTCTAGAATGTGGGGTACTCTTAGCAAACATTCATCGAGTGAATCACAGAAGTGGCTGAGGAAGTTGGGGATCATAGGAACTGTGTCCTTTCTTCTTTCCCAGGCTTCCTTTGTTCCTTGGTTGGGTCAGTGAGGAAGAATTTGATGGATTAGACAGAGGCATATTCATTAGAGAAGCCTTAAAATGCTTGCCATGCATCTGGAATTCTAGTCCCCGTGCCACTGTATATTTACAGAAGACCTCTGCTTAATCTACATTTATTCCTTGGCAAATAGAAAAACTGATAGCGTGTATTAAAGGGAAAATATTAAAGGGAAAATTCCAGAAATAATGAGTTCATAAGTTTTAAATTGCATGCCGATGTGAAAAGTATGATGAAATCTTGCACTGTCCTGGCCTGTCCTACCCGGGATGAAAATCATCCTTGTCCAGCACACCCACACAGTCATTAGTCACTTAGTAACCCCACTTGGTTATCAGATCGACTGTGGAGGTAATGCAGTGTTTGTGTTCAAGTTAGCCCTTATGTTAGTTAATAATGGCCCCTAAAGCACAAGAGTAGTCATGCTGGCAATTCGGGTATGCCAAAGAGAAGCCATAAAGTGCTTCCTTTAAGTGAAAGGAAAGTTCTCCACTTAATAAGAAAAGAAAAAAATCGTATTCTGAGGTTGCTAAGATCTGCAGTAATTTTTATTACAGTATATTGTTATAATTGTTCTATGGTATTTTTATTGTTAATCACTTACTTTGCCTATCTTATAAGCTAAACTTTATCATAGGTATGTATATATAGGAAAAACCATAGTATATATAGTGTTCAGTACTATTGGTGGTTTCAGGCTTCCCCTGGGGATGTATCTTGGAACATATCCTCTGCAGATAAGGAGGGACTACTGTATTTGTGTGACAGCTTCTCAGATTGTGAGCATGCGTCAGAGTTTTATTTCAAACTTGCCATAAGGGGAATGCTCCTAAAAAAGCCAATTCAAAGATTTCTTCTTGGTAGAGACATCTTTTGGGGATATAAATGGTTAAAGTAATCATTATTATATTAGACTTCTTAAAAAAAACCATGACTACTTGAAGATCATCAGGCTTCTTGAAGATGACTGTAGGCGGAGCGGCGTTCTTCTAATTTCTCAAAAGGAGTTTGAATCTCACTGTCATCCCACAGCAAGTAGCTCCAGCATTTTGTCATGAATACTAGATACTTCCCAGGAGGTGCTGCTAATTACGTCACACCCCGAGTTCTGCCCTAGTTCAAGTACGGAGCACTTTTCCTTTTCAGTTCTTTTTTTTTTTGTTTTCACTGAGAAATCCTTTTTAAGAAGAATCATCTTGGTCACGAAAAAGTTTGTCTCATTGCTATTTTATCTTACGTGTATTAATTGAGTTTGTAGCTTAGTCACTTTTTACATTTTTACAAACGGTGGAAATTAGATGTAGGTTTAATTTGCACCGTCACCATCAGCAACGATATTTGTACTCCCATTGTTAATATAACATTAAACCACCTTTCTAGTTAATAGTTCTGAAATCAGGATATGCCTTGCAACTGAATACACACACACTTGCCCGGTAAGGCCATTTTGGAACTGCTGGTATGTCTTAAAGAAATTTTAAAAATACATATGACGTTATACAAACTGGCATATGTGGCTTTACATTGTTAGCTTCCTGAGAGCAGGGTTTTTACTGTTTTTTCATCCGTTTCAACCCTTTATTATGCCATAAACATCAGAAAGGTTGGGTAATACAGTCCAGTCCCTATTCGGTAGAAGCTCTCACTGTTCGTTGATTCTAGTGAGAAGGTTGGGGGAGAGACTTTTCACCCCCCTTGAGTGGGAAGAAACAGGAGTGGCTGTTTCTCGGACGTGCAGGCAGATCCAGAGAGTAACCTTTTCCCCAAATTGGTGATTTCCTGCTTGCTTTGGAGCCTCTTCTGATTATGGAGTTTTCCCCATTCCTGTCTTGGGTCTTGGGTAGTTAATTCTATTCAATCTTTCTTTGGGGTGAGGCTGCCTGTGTGTGCTTTTAATTCATGTTTGTGCAGGAAGGGAAATTGCCCTCATTAGTCCAGCATTGTAGTAAAAGTATCTATAATAAAAATCGAGTTTTACCGTGCCGAAGGTGACTGGTTCTTTGTAGTGCTTCTGAGCACTCCTGTTATTCTGTTGTTATTCTGTTAAAGGAGTCTCTATCTCTTTTCCCCTATTTGAATTACATTACAGCAGGTCCCGTTCTGTAATCTTCAGCACAGACCAGGCCACTGAAGGAAGGTGATGAAGGCTGATTTAAAAACCCTGCAGTGCTGCATATTGTACACCCACAGAATTTCGTATGGTACTTGGCACATACTTAATACTGGCACACTTTTGCTGGTGGTGGGTGCTTGTGACAGTGTTGGCTGGTGACGGATAGGGCTTCTCAGCAATATCACCGCTGCCAGGGACTATTCCTCAACCTCATAGTTCTAGAAACAGGCATTTCTCAGTATACTCAGAGATAATGAGCTGCTCCATTGGTGACTCACGTTGATGAAATTCCCATGATTTTGGCCTGCCTGGTGGCACAGCAGTTAAGTGTGCATGTTCTGCTTTGGCGGCCCGTGGTTTGCTGGTTTGGATCCTGGGTGTGGACATGGCACCGCTTGGCAAGCCACGCTGTGGTAGGCGTCCCACATATAAAGTAGAGGAAGACGGGCACGGATGTTAGCTCAGGGCCAGTATTCCTCAACAAAAAGAGGATGATTGGCAGCAGATGTTAACTGGGGGCTAATCTTCCTCAAAAAAGAAAAAAAAAATCCCATGATTTTGATAGATAAACCAGAATGTGACCTTATTAATTTATGATGGAGTATACTTGTTTGTAGTAACTGGAATGCTCACAATCCTGTCTCCAGGGGGCACCCTCTTTCCTAGGATCAAGGAATCCGAAAAACTGAATAGTTAATTGGACTGTAGCTTGTATACATGGAATCAGAACAAGGAGCATAGACTCATTACTTGAGTCGGGGTGGGGTGTGGTGGATATTTTATCTAAGTTTTAGGAAATAAAAACAAAATATCACTAACGTACAACAGACAGTTTCCTTACCGATTATAGTTGACCAAGACAATTAGTGTCAATAAGAGAGTTAGAAGCAGGAAGTAGATAATAGGGGTTAAAGGGAGCTTACTTTGCAACTGTGAGAAAAATCATAACATGATGGGTTTTATTAGTGATTGAAATCCAGATATCCAAGACTTTTCCAAAAGCCCAAAGCAAAAGAATTATTAGTTAGGGATAGACTTTTAAAATGTCTTGCCTGGGGGGCTGGCCCCGTGGCCGAGTGGTTAAGTTCGCGCGCTCCGCTGCAGGCGGCCCAGTGTTTCGTTGGTTCGAATCCTGGGCGCGGACATGGCACTGCTCATCAGACCACGCTGAAGCAGCGTCCCACATGCCACAACTAGAAGAACCCAGAACGAAGAATACACAACTATGTACCGGGGGGCTTTGGGGAGAAAAAGGAAAAAATAAAATCTTTAAAAAAAAAAAAAATGTCTTGCCTGGGCCTCAGACTTAAAATGTGAAAAATACTTATTCAAAGAAGTTAATCATGGATAGAAATAAAAAGTGACTACCTGTAAAGCATTAGAAATGTGACGAATTTTAAAAAGTGGTATGACTGAAAAAACATGACAGAGAAAGACTGTTTTTTTTTTAATATAAAAATAGGGACTATTGCAAATGAATCTGTGCCAAATTTGTTTAAAACACCTACTTAAACAAGCAGGCATGTCAGAGTGCCTGTAATTACTGTCTCTGAAATTCCTGTGAAATCTATTTTGCAATACTTTGTTTGGAAGTCTTTTACCTCACTTTGCAGAGAGATGAGGAAAAAAAGTAAATAGGTATTAAAAAAAGGAAAAAATTTAAAATCTAAGAATAAGAGAGAGGAGTTGCAGAAACATCCAAGTTCATTAACATATAGAAAAGCTCTGTGCTTCAAGAAGGTAATATCTGAGCAGATAAACAATGCAACCTATTTTCTTTTTTTAGTCTGAGCATGAAATCATCACCGAGTTTAATAAGAGACGGACATTTGGGTGAGCTGTATGGATAAAAACAGAGGAAGGAAAAGTAAACCAAGGCCCTTAAGGGAAAAAAAGTCAAAATAGGCATCATAATCTTGAGAAAGAGGAGTTAAATATACATCAAGAAATTTGGACCTGCTATTACATTGGATGTTTTAGATATTGGGGATATTGAGTGCAACTTCTAGTTGTCTTTGGTTCCTTGTCTATAAAAATGAGAATAGGCATAGTGTCTTTTCAATGGATACTGGAATGTAAATACAGGATTTATGGAGAAAGTTCTAAATGCTTTAGAAAGTTGCTTAGAAAAATACTGTGTAAGCATATTTATTCAAATAGGATGAGCTTCTTGGGCATGTTCATTTCATTAATTGTAGTAGTACTAACACTTTTATTCACGTCCACTGTACTTTTTTAATAAATTAACTTTATTGAGGTGTAATTTTCATATAATAAGTGTACCTATTTAAAGTACAGTTCACTGTTTTGGTAAATGTATGTACTCACCACCTCCATAGTCCAGACACAGAACATTTCCATAATCCCAAAAAGCTCCTTCCTGCCCTTTTGTAGTTATTAATACCTAGCATTATCAAGCTTTTTAATTTTAGTCATTCTCATGGAGAGGTAGTGGTGTCTCATTGTGGTTCTAATTTGCGTTTTATTGATATTGAACATCTTGTCAAGCGCTTCTTTGCTGCTCATGTATCTTCCTGGTGAAGTGTTAGGTAACATATTTGGATTGGGTTCTTTGTTTTCATCGTACTGAGTCATGTGTGTTCTATATATATATTCTGGGTATGAGTCCTTTAGTAGATAAATGTTTTGCAAATATTTTCCCTATTCTATGGCTTTGCCTTTCAACTTTTCCAACAGTGTCTTTCGAAGAGCAGACGTTTTAAATTTCAATGAAGTCTAATTTATCCATTCTTTTCTTTTCTGACTTGTATTTTTTGAGCCCTATCTAGGAAATCTTTGCCTACCTCAAGGTCACAATGATTTACTCCCATGTTTTCTTCTAAAATTTTTATATTTTTTCTATTACAGTTAAGTCTTTGAACTATTTTGAGTCAATTTTTATGTGGTGTGAGACAAGGGATGAGGCTTGTTTTTGTCCATATGAATATAGATCTTTAATTTTTCCAGCACCATTTATTCAAAAGCGTATTTTATCCCTCTTGAATTAGATTTATATGGCTGTAGAAAATCACTTGACTATATTTATATGTGTGTTTCTGGAATCTAATTTGTTCCAACAATGTACATGTTTAGTCTTGTGCCAGAACCACAATTTCTTGCTTATTATAGCTTTACAATATGGTCTGAAATCAGACAGTGTAAGCTCTCCAAATTTGTCCCTTTTTTCCCCAAAATTGTTTTGGCTATTTTAGATCTTTGCCTTTTGATAGAAATTTTAGAATTGCTTGTCAAAAATGTCTCCCAAGATGATTTTACTGGTGTCATACAGAATCCATAGATAATTTTATAGAAAATTAACATCTTAACAGTACTGAGCCTTCTTATTCATGAATGTGGAGTATTTCTCCATTTGTTTTAGTCATTCTTTAGTTTCATTCAGCGATGTTTTATAGCTTCCAAAATAGAGGTCTTGCAAGTATTTTTCAAATTTATATATAAATAAATTATGTTTCTGGATGCTGTTGTAAATTGAATTATTTTTAAATTTTATTTTCTGATTGTTCCTAGTATACTGAAATTAAATTAATTTTTTATATTGATTGTTGATTCTCCTACCTGGTTAAATACACTTATTAGTTCTAACAATTTTCTTTTAGAGTCCTTAGACTTTTCTACGTAGACTACCATGTTATCTACGAGTAAGGAAAGTTTTACTGGTTTTTTTCAGTCATTTTCCCTTTCACGTATTTATTTTTATATTATTGCTCTGGCTTGGACCTCCAGTACAGCATTGAAAGAAGTGGTTGTAAAACATCCTTGATTTATCTCCAAAATCAGAGGGAAAGTATTCTCCTTTTACCATTAAGTGTGATTTTAGCTGTAAATTTTTCACTAATGTACTTCATCAGGTTGAGGAAGTTTCCTTTAATTCTTAATTTGCTGAGAGCTCTTATTACAAATGGGTGGTGAATTTTTGTCAAATGCTTTTTCTGCATCTATTATATGGCTTTTCTCTTTCACTGTTTAATGTGGAGAGTTACATTGATTGATTTATAAATATTAAATCAACCTTGTAGTCCTAGAATAAAAACCACACGCTCATGATATATTATCCTTTTTCTCTATTGCTGGATTCTTTTTGTTAATTTAAAGAAATTTTGCATCCATATTCATGAGAGATATTTGGTCTATAATTTTCTCGTGATTCCTTCCCTTTTGGTTTCAAGATAACACTCATAGTATTAATGAGTTGGTAAGTGTTTTGGGGATCTCCAAGACCACCTTCAGGCTTGATGATTCACTAGAAGAGCTTGAAGGCTCAGAAAACTATGATTACAGTTTATTACAGGAAAAGGAGACAAATTAAAATTCGTAAAGGAAGAGGTACGTGAGTTGAAGTCCAGGAGAAACCAAGCTCAAGCTTCCAGGTATCATCTCCTAGTGGAATCACATGATGTACCTAAGTCTCCCAGCGTGGATGTCTGACACCGTGTGTGTTACCAACCAGGGAAGCTCGCCGGAGCACTGGTGTTCAGCCTTGTTACTGGGGGTCATTCACACAGACATTCAGTGCCTATGTGGCTGATTTCAGATACTCAGACTCCACTTCCTCAGAGCAAAAACAGGTATTCATCATAAATCACATTAGCATAAACTATCTGGTCACACTGGTATCACATGGCCCAAGGCCTCAAGCATACAAAAACATTTCTATCAGTCAGAATTTCCCAAGGGCTTAGAGCTCATATCCCAGGAGGTGGCCAAGCGCCAGTCCCGGAGGAAGGCCTCTCTTGGGAATGTGTAGAGTTTGACTAACCCAGCCTGCTGACTTCATCCTTTCCAGCACAGGATGTGTATTTGTATCCTCTGTTTTCTGAAAGAGCTTGTCTGGGATTGGTCTTCTTATTAAATGTTGACTGTAGTTTACCAGTGAAGCCATCTGGACCTCAAGTGTTTTTTGTGGGAAAGATCTTTAATTAAAAATATAATTTTCTTCATTGATGTAGGACTATTTATGTTGTCTATTTTTTTCTTGTGTCTTAATTGTAATTTATAACTTTCAAGAAACTTCTCCATTTAATTTAGTTGTCAGTTTTTTGGGCACAAAATTTTTAATATTTCTTTCTTAGGTGGGGTAGGTTGAAAACAGTCCCCCAAAGATATGTCCACATCTTAATCCTTGGAACCTATAAATGTTATTTTGGAAAAAGTTGAATTGTAATTGAATTAAGTTTTAAGATGAGGAGATCATCCTGTATTATCCAGGTGGGCCCTAAATGCCATCACAAGTATCCTTATAAGAGAGCCAGATTAGAGAGATACACAGAGGAGAAACTGAGGCGAAGACAGAGGCAGAAATTGGAGTAATGCAGCCACAAGCCAAAGAACACCAAAGAATGTTGACAGCTACAGGAAGCTGAGAGAGAGAAGGAAGGATTCTCTCCTGGAGCCTCTGGTGGGGATGCGCCCCTGCTGACAACTTTTTTCAGACTTCTTGCCTCGAGAACTATGAGAGAATAAATTTCTGTTGTTTTAAGCTACAAAATTTGCAACAATTTATTCCAGCAGCCTCAGGAAACTAAAGCATTCAGTTTTTATATTCTATCATAACTGTAATGGTATTAAAATTGGTCATTTGTTTCTTCCACTTTTTTTCCCCTTGAACATTTTGAGTAGAAGTTTATCAATTTTATTGATCTTTAGGTTTTATTGGCTTATCCCTTGCTTGTCTAATTTATATTTCACTTATTTCTGCTCTTATCTTTATTATTTTATTCCTTATGCTTCATTTGGGTTTAATTTTCTCTTCTCTTCCCAGCGTCTTAAGGTAGAACCTTAAATCATTGAGTTTGCCTTTCTTTTTCCTAACATAAGTATTTAAATTTATAAATTTCCCTCTGAATACTACTTTAGAGCCATCCCACAAATTTTGATATGTTATATTTTTATTATCATTCAGTTAAAAATGTTTTCCAGTTTCTCTTTTGACCAATGAATTCTCTGGAAGTTATCTGGAGGAGTGAAGACCAACCTCAGCCAAAAAAGCCACAAATTTAATCCTTATCCATCGTAGAAACACCTCCATTGGTTTCTGTGAGCTTTTGGTTTTCAGTGTCTGCAAATAGTTGTTTTTAAAATAGTCTGTCCAGTTTTTATAATTATTATGTGTGAGAGGGTTTGTCCAACCACTTCATGCTGTGGAGGCAATGAAGGAAGGCCATTTATTGGACATCCTATCCTCTGTATTTTAATTGCCTGTCACCTCTTTATTTTACTATAGGCTCATGGAGTTTGGAGACTGTGTCATATTCCACATTGCACCCTCAGCACCTAGAACAATACCTGGCACCAAGCAGGCCCTCCATAAATATTTGTTAACAAAATGAATCAAATTCTAGCAATGAGTCTCACTTGCCTTCTTCAGAAGTGTGGCAGGATCATTATGCCACGCAAGCTGAGAAAGAAGCACAATTATGAGAATTATGTGAAGGAATTTCATATATGCAAATAAGATGTAAATGAGGAGCCTATTAGAGATGGAGCCATGCTTCAATGGGAGGGGAAGTGAGATATCAATGCAGGGTGAGGCTGAACAGATCAGGAACTGGCTATGATGAAAACATCTAGGCAGAGAGGTCATTGGGAGGCTCTTCATTAACAAGTTCTAGGAAGACTAAATTTGTGTTCACAGTAAATGTAAGAACACTAAATTGATTTTGTTTTTCTAGGAACAGAAACAGAGGCTAACAATTACCATTTAAAAAAGCAAATAAACAACACCTCTGTTTCATGATTGTCAAAAAAGAAACTTACATATAGTAAAATATTTATGCTGTTTTCACCACTGTAACACTGAAAAACCTTATCACTTGTACTGGTTTTGAAATAG
This sequence comes from Equus przewalskii, assembly GCF_037783145.1. Taxonomy (NCBI): domain Eukaryota; kingdom Metazoa; phylum Chordata; class Mammalia; order Perissodactyla; family Equidae; genus Equus; species Equus przewalskii. The sequence goes on from NC_091832.1 coordinate 88,787,631, forward strand.
CAATAAAGCAAGAGCAAAATAGTTTTATTTATTTATTTTTGAATGTATGCTAAGGATATTTTTACCCTTAGTCAAGGACCAATTTAAAAGCGTATTATTTGGTATGGGGGTGGTATGAAATAAAAAGAAAACTAAAAGTTTCTATGTTCAGTTAAGAATAGACAAAAATAAATAACATATGTGCTACAATTATAGCTTATGGAAATTTAAGAAGAAAATAAATATCTAAGGAAAGAAAGGAAGAAATTCTCTCACAAGAAGGTAGAAGAGGAATAGGAATGCTTGCAGGGGAGTAAACTTCCATCCTGAACGGGCCTGGCAGATAACATCACTGATGAATCTGGCCAGATGGAGATGAGCAGATGTAGAATGTTGCTCTGTCTGGAGGGGTTGAAGCTATTTAGTACCAGTTCTTTGCTCCTATGGGACCTGGGTCCTGTGTTGCTATATCTTCAGTTTGCTTTCAAGTGACACCTGAAACATGGAATGCTAAGTCTTCTTATTTTTAAATGTTGACATCTATTTCAGATTTTTATGAAACTTAGAGCAATTCATACAAAGTAAGTCTTTGGTTGAATTCTTTAAGGGAAAGAGAATGACAGAGAAATGCATAGGAATTTTGAGGTAAGGGGGGGGGGGGTGGTAGAAGAAGATAGCCAGGCAAGGAAAAGGAGAAATGAGAAAGAGGGCAGACTAAGCGATAAATAAAGGTCTTTATCTCTTGCCTGCCCTGCCTAGTCTCCCTCTCGACCCACCTACTCAAAGCCTGGATGGGACTGGCCCATCCCAAACCCTCTACTCCTCAAATCAGCTCCAGCTCTCGCTCCTGCCTCCCTCTATCTCACCATGCTCTTGGGTGAAAATGTACACCACGACTTTTAAGTGGTTTCACCAAATCCACGGGTAGCCTCCACAAATATTGCTGATGATTTTGGACATTCTTCAAAAGTTCCACACATTTCTTTTTTGATCTGCCTAATTTCAGATTTGTTCCTGACCTGGCATCCTTCCTGAGTTTCCCTGCTGTCTTTAACTGGGACAACTTTCTTGTCTTTGAAAGATTCCTTTCTTTCCTCTTCTCTCCCTCCATTTCTTTCTCGCCCCATTCTTCCCTTCCTCCCTACTCTCCTTCCTTCCTTCATTTCTTTTAAATAGTTCTTTCTCAAATACCTCTATTAAATGGAAAAATCTGCTCCCATAATCCCTTAAACTTGCCTAGGGACACACACACAGGCTTGGCATTTTTAAATCTGACCTACATTTATCTTGGGTTTTCAATGAAATGTTCACAAATGCTTTCCAGCTTCCTGTGGGTTATTGAATTTTTAAATGCCATCATTCAATTTCCCCCTAACTAATCTCTACAGATTTTTCAGTTTCTTTCCCTAGAATTGAATAACTGGGATGAATTTTTGTTTCATTTTGCTTTCTCTCTCCCACCAGTATGCTTGATTTAATTGACATCATCACAAACATTTATCTAGGGCCCACACTGTAAGGCGCTGTGCAAGGGGATAGGGACCCAAAAAAGAGTATGGGATGGCTCTTGTTCTCAAGTTGCTTATAATCAAGATGGAGAAGATATCACATGAAAAAATAAACAATGATAGAAGGTCATATGTACTAGGTGACAGAAAAGTAATATAGATGCATAGTGTAAGAATTCAGCGATAGGAAGAATTATTATGGCCTGGGATAATTAGAGAAAGAAGGGTAAAAGTGAACACTCATTGAGTATTTATTATGTTCTAGGCATTTCCCATGTGCCATTTTTCGTTATTTAATTATTTCTGTTACCACACAAAATTAGGATTCTCTTGCCTGATTCATATTTAAAAAGCCAATTATTATGGCATCAGCTTTAGGGGAAAGAAAAGCAGCTTTATTTTGTGAGATTGAGCTGCAAAGAGACAGGAGACATGTGCCCTCAGATCTGTCTCCCTGGTTCAGGATTTGGGGTGAAATTTAAGATGTTAGGAAAAACAGGCTAGCACACAGAAACACTGGTGGGACAGGCTTTGATTGGTGAGCTTCAAGCATTTATGGTAAGGTTCTAAACATTTATAGTAAGGTTTTAAACATTTATCGTAAGATGAGGAAGGAATTTTTAACACCAGATCTTCCTGGGTTACAGACTCCTGGCTTGCGATGAGAGTCTGACTTTCAGACTGGTCATGCCCCAGTCCATTGGCTCTGTGGGGAGGAGAATCTTTGGTTCCATGGTCATTTCAGGTCATTTCATTTCTTCTTCTGCGGATGCTCTGACTATACGACTTTACAAATTTTCTGAAAAACAATTCTGAATCACTCTGTTGATAAGAGATGGGGTCTGTTTGAACTGGCTCTAGTGGGCTCATGGTTACATTTCAAGAAACTGGTGAGGTTTATAATATTACCTGTTTTTCAAGATGATGAAACTAAGACTCAGAGTGGACAAAGTGATATTCCCCAAAATGTAGAGCTAGTAAATTGCAGATACAGGATTTGAAGTGAATAATCATGACACATTTGGGAAGTAAAGAGTCTAGGAGAAGTGAAGTGTTCTTATGGGGTATAGTAAAGAGAATAGGGGAGCAAAATTTACCACCCCAAAATATGTCTCTTTGGCATAAGGATTATTTTAGGCTGGTTATTTTTAAGAAACAGCAGACATAGAAGAAGCTCTGAAAATCAAGTAGAAGTTACCCTTTGTAAAAGATATTTACATGTAAAAGAGAAATCTCCATTTATAGTGGTGTCTCTTTTGCTGTGCTAGGAAGAGGAAGATGACAAAATCTCCAGAAATTCTTGTTAATGGAGAAGACAAAGACTAAGTTTGCATAACAATCTTACCCTTGTTTACTGTGATTTTCCAGGTAACTGCTCATAACTGACTCCCCATCCCCAACATCTTCTTTTGTCTTTAGCTGAAGATGGTACTTAAGGTGGTAACTTTGGCCATTTGGGGAATTACTCAGTTTTCCTGGGTCTCTCCCATGTACACAGGAGGTGTACATGTTATTAAACTTCCATTCAAGCTAATTAAACTTCTCCAGGCTCTGCTGTTAAGTATGAAAAGCATTTCACCAAATAGTATACATCATATCCCTCTTACAAATACCTGCCACTTCAAACTCTGTGTGTGAACACGTATATGGGGGAAATAGTTGAAAGGATACTGTACTTGAACAAGCGGGTCCTTCACGTTTTGCCCTATGCAATGTAATATTTGAATAAAAATGTGTGTATGACTTTTACAAATAGAGAAAGAAAAAGAAAAAAATCTGTTCAGACTTTTTTTATTGGCTTTTTGTAAGGCTCACTTAATATAATAGTTGTAAAAATTCTTAGGAGAAAGTGCTAAACATACTCTAGATTCTTTATTATGACAAACCCCTTCAATTATCTACTTCTAAGATGTCTATTTAGATTTTTGACCAAGCTGTAATTTTTTTTGTACCATAGGAACGTTTAAAAAAGTTGCAGATTTCTAGACTATCTTAGCTGCTTAATAAAGAATCACTGTGACTGCAGTTTGAGATGCATCTTGTCTTCTCATGCTCTTTGCTTCACTCATTCTCCACTTCCATCTAGTTCTTCTGGAGATAAAATATTGTTGGAGGGAAAGGGAAAGTTCTCTCTCCTTTGATAGTAGCAGAGAAATTTTTTCCTAATTAAATGAAAAGATTCATAAATGGGATGAAGAGGTGCCCACGTGGCAGTAATTTTCAGCTCTCTGCTTTGGGAAGAGAGGTAAGTAAATAATAAGCACGTAATAATGTCAGAAACAGCACTAGATACTTCTAGCTGATAAGGAGATCTGATGGCAAACTGAGGTCATCTCTTTAATTAGCTTGAACAGGAATTAATTCAAAGACAATCAGTAAATAGACCAGTGTGTAGACAGAAATGAGTCTTCATGATGAGAAGCCAGAGGAAGCAGCCTGCCCTGCATTGGGCGGCCTGGGTTTGAAACTTGCTTTAGCTAACTACACCATATGCAGTTTTGCAGGATTAAATCTCATGGTTTTCAAATACCTGGGGCAGTGTTTGATGCATGCAAGGCTCTCTATCAGTGTTTTTAATAACTTGTTTTTGAAGAGCAGTACACTTAAATAATTATTTCTTACATCATTGTTCTGCTGAATAGCATTCTGGTTATGAAGGTCATTTTACTGTGTAGCCAATTTTACTTGTTAGGAAATCTCAGGGTCTGAAAGGAGGAAGAGGGAGGGAGATAGAAGAGAGGAAGGAAAAGAGAAAGTGGATTTGGAGGAAGAGAAAAAAATGGAGGAAGGGAACAGGAGGAAGAGGGGGAGGAAGATGAGGGGCAGGAGAGTGTGGAGGAGCACGGCGAAGAGAAGCAGAAACGTGATTAAAGTCATTTCAGTGATGTGACTAGATCACAAAAATGTTCTTTTTTTCAATCAATGAGATACTCACATAAATTCTTTCTTTTTAACGTAAAATTGTTTATGACTGGTTTTACTTCCACAGTAATTTCCATTGTCTGATTAGTTGATAACTTGTTCCCAGAAGCAATCTGTCAATAGCATTATCTTTACTGCTCCTCATTAAAATCTAAATCTTGTTTTTTGTACTGGTATTGATATGACAATCACATAGACATATTTACGTATTAATTTTTATGCTAGAAAATTTAGAAAAGCTATGGTTCAAATGTATTGATATATTGATAAATAGAAATTAAATTGTTAAAAGATTAAGTTAAATTTATATTGTTGGAGTTGGTGATAGAATATATGGGTCTTATATATCACCATGAAACTCTCTGGTTTGTGATTTATAGATTGCACTGATTATTTCTCTTCATTTTCTCAAGGTCTCAAAATAAAGAATATATTTTGAGTATATCTTAATAGTAATTATGACTTTTCCCATTGCTACTTTGTGTATTTGTTTGTTGATCAAAAGTTCAAGAAATTTCTTCATTTTGCCCAACTTGATCTTGCAATTGATGATTATTGCCAGGTGGTTAAAGTCTGATTGTGTAACTTTTAAATTATTTCTGAATATGTAGAGAAGTAAACATAATTATTCTTATGTATATTCATTTGTATAGAGTTAGAAATAATAATTATCATATTTAAAGATAATATAAATAAAGGAGAATTTAAAGAAGTAAATCTGTAAGTTTAATTGAGCCCCATTCTTAGTAGCCTTCACTTTTAGACACCATTTGGTGTTGAACTTAAATTTCTATCTTAGAGTTAAATAATTCTCTTGCTGCTGAAATACAACTCAATGTCTTTAGGCCAACTAGCATATTGTAGAATGAATAGTGAAAAGAAAATTCACTATCATTCTGGGTGTCAGTTCTTTCCATTGTAAAATGAGGGTAATAATATCAGTCACATTAGCACATAATATTATTGTGGAACTCAAGTAAGAAAATGTGTGTGACAATATTTTGAAAATTTAAGGCATTATTATAAGCATTGCAGAGCAGGGGTAATGGGAGATGTCTCTGGTGGCCTGTTGGGAACTTAGGACCATTCTCTTTCTTCTAGGATATCCCCTATATTATGGCAATTGCAAGCCTGGAAACTAAATTTCTCAGAATCTCAGCTAGCTTGGTTCTGGGTTAAATTCTGCCAACAAGAGGCCCCTGTATGTGATTTGAAAGCTCGAAGAGAAGCTTCTGTTCTCTTGCTACTTCAGCAGCAGTGAGCAGATGCATGCCTGCATCATCATGGTCCCTCAAACTCTGTTTCAAAAGATAATGCCCACCAACACTGATCCACTCTCTGTCTCCAACTCATGGCCTCCAACAGCACCAAATAGTATAAGGCAGACAAACTGAGGTTCATCCATAGTCAAGATTCATGGATCTGATCTGGTTCCTACTTCTCTCTTTCCAAGGAGAGCAGTCTCCCCCTTTTATACCTAGGGTGACTGACAAGTGATGATGTCGAATTATAATACTTGTTTTTACATTTGGGGAACTGGGAGATGGACCGTTTTTCACTCTAAAATAGACAAAGTGGCAAACTCTCAAAGGTTCTTGTGATTTAGTATGATTATCATAGATATTTTAAATTTCTCTCCTGTTAATTTTCATGTCTATGTCATATCTGGGATTGTTTCTATTGGTTTTTTTCCCTCCTGGTTATGTTTTCTTTTTGTACAGCTAGTGATTTTTTATTGTATGCTGGTCATTGTTGGTGTCATGTTGTTGAGACTCTAAATTATGTTATCTTTCTTTACAGACTATTCATTTTTGTTTTGGTAGGAAGTTAATCTACTGATAGTTCATTTTGATGATTTTGAAGTATTATTTGCATGGGTCAAAAGTAGACGTCACATTGTGGCTTGATAGGTCCTACTCCTAAATTGTGGCCCACTGAGGTCACGTAGGGAAATGGTTGAAAGGATATTGAATACTTAGAAAGCTGTATGAAATCTAAGGGAGATCAGAATCCCAGAATTGTGTAATCTCTGGAATTCCCATTCAGCGTACACACTCCGAGCAGTTGACCCCTGTCAGGCCTTGCAGAATGTCACCCTCTGCAGACACAGAGAAGGATCTGGTTAAAAACTCAAGAGAATCCCTATGTTGATTTATATGTTTCCTCCTCTGATAGCTCCCACCCCTCTGGCACCTTGTCTAGCAAACTTCTACTATCTCAGCAGCCCCTAACTCTAATCTTTATGTTCCATCCACAATAAGACTGATTTAGGCTCTGTTTCTCTGTGAGGCAGTTTGAAAGTGTGCCCATGACAAAAACCTGTGTGAAAGTAGAACTCGCCTTATGTGTTTCCTTTCTCTCTAAGATCACAGTTCCATGCTTTCTTTTGTCTAATGCTTGACAACTTTTACTTCATATATTTGTCAGCTTTATTGTTGTTTACTGAAGAAGGGGAAATCTGATACCTCTTACTCCATGATGGCTGAACTTTGAGAGAACTTTTGAAAGTCACCCACTATTTTTCCTTGTGCCGTTCTCATGTGTCAATGGGCTACAAAGAACCTCTGCATCTTGTTACTAGCATGGGGATGAATCTAAAATCTGGAAGAGGTCAGGGTCAAAAGAAATTGAGCCCAAGATACTGGACGAAGCCAACCGTGAAGAACACTCTGTCTCTGGATTTCTATTTATGTAAAGATATAAATGTCTTAATTGTTAATCTTAACTTGAATTATATTATCTGTTACTTGCAGGCAAATCATTTTAACTGATAGAAGCCCATCTGTATATATATATATATTTTGAGGAAGATTAGCCCTGAGCTAACATCTGCTGCCAATACTCCTCCTTTTGCTGAGGAAGACTGGCCCTGAGCTAACATCCATGCCCATCTTCCTCTACTTTATATGTGGGACGCCTACCACAGCATGGCTTGCCAAGTGGTGCCATGTCCTCACCCGGGATCCGCACCAGCGAACCCTGGGCCACCGAAGTGGAATGTGCGCACTTAACCTCTGCGCCACTGGGCCAGCTCCCCACCCATATATTCTTTACTTAAAAGTTAAGTCATGTTATAACATACTGTGAAAGAGTATTAAAATTATTTTTTGTACTGACTTTTTTTTTAACTTTTTATTTGTACTGACTTTTAAATGTATCAAATATTATATGAAAAAATGCTCCATTGGCTGGGGCTAAATACAATAGAGTTTTTTCATGAAATCACATTTTTTGCTAATTAATTCCTCAATACTTTTAACATCCTGTAGATATTTACTTAACACAGTGAAGCATTGGGGATACAATGGTGTAAAATCAAAATAATGCATGAGTTTGTGTCTATAAACATGTATGCAAACATATGCCTAGAGAAAAGTCTAAAAAGATTGAAAGAAAGTATCAAAAGGAGTTAACATGGGTGGTAAGATTATACATTATTTTCACTTTTCTTTTTATGATTTTTCTCTACTGTTTGAATTTAACAAATGATACTTTTAATATAGTACTATGTATCTGGCACTGTGATAAATAACATATCTTAATTTTCTCTTTTAATTTTCACAATAGAAGATAGGAATTATATTGTTCTCATTTTACTGATCAGGAAATTAATGTTTGATTTTAAGTAAATTGTCCAAGATAACACAGTTAATAAATAGTGGAGGATATATTACATTTGTAATTAGAGAACCAAAAGAAAATGAATTCTACTTAAGAAAAATGATGTAGAAATGTATTTAGTGACATGGAAAGACATTTATGATATAAGTGACAAAAAACCAGTTACAATTCAGCTATCCCAGAAGACCTTCATGCTGTTCTGTTTACTGTCTGGGGAGGTTTTTGATACCAAACGTGACAAATCTTTCTTCTCCTGGGAAAACTGCCATCAATGCATTGACATTAGCGTTGTTAAGCTCCGTACCATAGTAACATCAGGAAACCTATAGTGTCTGAAAGATCTGTATTTGAGCTCTCTCTTCTGGAATCACAGTTTATATTTTTTCAAAATGATTTTATTAGAGGACAAAAAAACTACTTCTCAGTGCCTCAATGGAGCAGATAAAAGAAGTGATTGGCTGGGAACATCATTCTTCTTTGAAGCAATTTCCAGGTTGTGCCCACAAAGCTTGGCTATAAGAGACCCCTTTTTTGTCCAAATATATGTCCTGTGAAGGGTCCAGATAGTTTGCATATCTGAAAGAGAAAATTTTACCAGCAGATAGTTTAGAAGCAGTGTAGGTAAATCTGACCAAATGTCTGACCCATAAGTAGCACGGCCTTGGGTACAAAATAGATGGATGAACCTCTGATTAAGCTCTATCTGTTAGTCTCCTGAAACCTCTGTTCCATTGTTTTGAAAAGAAATAGTCAAGATAGGCTTGACTTTGGCAAGAACTGTGTCATCTTGCTTTTGCTAATCTGTGTTTATAATTTTTCTCTAATGAATGTATATTACTTATGTAATGAGAAAATATTTTATTTTAGGATTGTAGTGGGTCTTAGATATTATCTAGTTCAAACTCTTTTTCCCTTTTTACAGATGAGTACACTGAGAACTGCTGAAGGTAAATGTCTGTCTTACATGGAATGGTGTAATGGTACAGATTAAGAATACTTTGCTAAAGGTTTTTGCTTACACAGTCTCTAACAATTTATTTAACTATTACACTGCACGTTTTTGATTCCTCATAGGGATTTTCTTCAGAATTTATTATTTTTTTAATAAAAGAGGAATTGGAACAATTCTCAAGTGAGAAATCTTTAAGTCCTGTGAAAGCATTTTCTTTCTTTTTTTTTTTTTCTTTTTTAAAACTCTAAGAGGATTTCACTATCAGATATTTAACCTGAGTATTTTGTATCATTTTCTTCTTGCCATTTAAAAAACTGCTGCTGTAATCTCTAGCCCATCAGAAGTCATACCTTGTGGCTTTTCCATTCTTGGAGACTGCACTGAGATGCTCTTTCAATTCTCTTTTGTGAATGAGCTCTTCCTATATGAGGACTGTTTCCTTTGAAAGGGAGTTTATCTGAGTGGTGCACAAACTCTTAAAAACTTTGAAGATGCTGGCTCATGAAGGTCAAGTACTCTTTGTAGAAATGGCATTTCACTGAATGAGATCTTCATTAACTTTTGTATTCCTTTTCCCTTTGATTCCTCTTGGCACCTTGATCATGATAAGTAGCATACTTGTTTTCTTACAGGGATCTAATTCACAATATTCACATATAATTTTTTTTCTCAAAGACTTTCTAAATTTAAAAAGTCTTTGTTTCGCTGTACAATTTTTCATCTTTTCCATGTGTGTTATTCAGAATTTCTTTTGATCGCCAGAAACAAAAAATCTGACCGAGTTGCTTAAAATATAAGTATGGGTTTATTTTGGTTGTATAATAAGAAACCCAGAGACAGTTGTCTGTGTAGGTTCATTTACTCTGAGATATCAGCAAATACAATCACTCTTCTTATATTTTCACTATACTAGTGTTAGTTGTCTGGCTTTTTCCTCATGCCTGCAGGAAAACTGCTGAATAAATTCTAAAGCTGAGTGAAGTTTTTGGGTTTTGGAGTCACTCTTCCTTTAAGAAAACAATGAACCTTCAGTAATGTGGTAGGTAGATATCAGAGGAGCCGGATTCGAAAAGGTGTTTGAGGAAGAGTAGAGAGTGCTGAGAACTTTCCTCTTTATTCCATCCATCCTTTCACTCTGTTTCGGTCCATGCCTAACCTTTGGACCACGGCTCCAGATCAGAAAATAGGATGCTAGCCTCTGCAATATTGATGTCCACTGAAAGGTTAAAAATAGCAAGCTTGGATCTGAATCAAGCCGCTAAATGTGGGCATATTGGGAACAGGGTAATCATGAAAGCAAATATGTCTCACAAAATCCTGTAATATAGATGTTATCTGGAGCCTTCTATCCTTTAGTGATCTGGTGGAACATGTCCCGAGCCCACAGTTTTATATGTGAGAATCCTCCCCTAGTTTCTGTGAATTCCTTCTACTCTTATTTACGTTATACACGATTTTTTAAAAGCATACAGCATGATGATTTAATATACGTACGCATTGTGAAATGATTACCACAATCAAGTTAGTTAACACATACATCACCTCACATAGTTACCATTTCTTATGGTAATGAGACTACTTAAGATCTCTCTTAGCAACTTTCAAGTATGCAACATAGTGCTATTAACTATAATCACCAAGCTGTACTTTAAATCCCCAGAACTTATTCATCTTATAACTGAAAGTTTGTACCCTTCGACCAATATTCTTCAAGTCTCTCTCTGCTTCTTGGCTCTTGAGTTTGTGTGTGCCCTTTTTCTTTTAAACATCAAATTTAAAGGTGAAGCCAAATTTTTCGAAGTCCTTCAGAAAACTTCAATTCAGTGCTTTATGAGTTCAATATCTTTACTGAAGGTTTTAGGGACCACAGAATCTAGGATTCAGCCTTCTGTCTAGCCTCGTGCTTACTACTCTACGGTCTTCTGCAAGTCCTCATCCCAACGGGAAATGAGTTCAGTCTCCCACATCAGCTGCTCTTGCGGACAACAGCCTCCCCAGGCCAGCCCTTTTCCCAGCTTCCCTTGAATTTTGGGGAATAAAGCCTTCCGTAAATTATCAAATCCCTCTATTAGTTAGGGATATTTTAGCTGATTTTGACAGAAGCCAAACTCAAATTTATTAGGGAAAAATGGGAATTTCTTGACTGAAAAGTCTAAATATAACATTGATTCAGTCAGAGTTTGATCCAGGAACTCTATGGCCTTATCAGGATTAGGAGTTTCTCTGATTTGTCTTTATTTTCCTTAGTATTGTTTCACTCACAGGCAGGCTCTGTTTTCATTTGTTTTTAATAGTTGTTTTTAAAAAATTTTATTTCTCTAGGTTAATTATTTTTATTGGTTTTTTTTTTTTTTTTTGCTGAGAAAGATTTGCCCCAAGCTGACATGTGTTGCCAATCTTCCTCTTTTTGCTTGGGGAATATTCACCCTGAGCTAACATCTATGCCAATTTTGCTCTATTTTGTATGTGGGTCACCACCACAGCATGGCTGCTCATGAGTGGTGTAGGTCCACGCACAGGAAGAAAATCTGGCTGCTGAAGCGGAGAGCACTGAACTTAACCACTAGGCCATGGGGCTGGCCCCTATTGCATTTATCAAAGTATCAGTGTATGACAGTCAGGAATTTTGCAAAGTTAGTCTTTTGCCACAGATCATTTGGCTCCTGGACGTGCTGCTGACCAACTGTGTGACCTGGAGCAAGTCACTTTAACATGTTAAATGTTAAGCTTATGACATGGGAATGCTATTACCAGCCTCAGAAGATTTTTACAAGATTAAATGAGTTGATTTGTATCTTGGATACTTTTCACTGCTAACTTTTTATGGTGGTAAAATATACAGAACATAAAATTTACCATTCTAACCATTTTTAAGCGTACAACTCAGTGGTCATAAGTACATTCGCCATGTTGTGCAACCATCACCATTATCTAGTTCCAGAACTTTTTCATCATCCCAAACAAAGCTGCGTACCTGTTAAACAATAACACCCCCTCTCCCCTCCCCCTGCCCTTGATAAACTCTATCCTACTTTCTGTCTCCATGCAGGTTCTGTTTTTTTTATAGTGCCTTACCCCACCCCCTCTCCCCCACCCCCACAGTGCCAGGCTTACTTCCTTTAAGTTCAGTGACTTCAGCAGAAAGAGTTTCTCCCCAATAATTTTCACAAAAGTCCCAGGTTCGATCTTAGTTGCTCCAAGTTGGGTCACATGCCCATCCTTGAGCCAATCTCTGTGATCACTGGCATTGGCCAGACCTGTGACATGTGCACACTCCTGGATCTTGGGGGTGGTGCCATTCCTACCTTTCCACCTAAACCACACAGACTGAAGATGGTGGACTGTGGTCTCCAAAGAAGAAACAAGAAGCTGTTAGTAGAACTGGAGGGAAGCTGGGATGGAGGGGGCAGGGCAGTCGTTGCTGGGCAGACAGACCCCAAGCCAGTGTCTGTCCTGCACACACATATCCACGTGAATCAGGTAACCTCTAATCTATGACCCTCTAAAAGGAAATAGGATGCTTTGTATTTTTTTTTCTCCTGAGGTGAACTGATCTACTAAACATAATAACATCTGTCACATACAAGTAAAATTACAACTTAAATTTGATTGGAAATGTTGTGGTTGGGAGAAGACACTATATAAAAGCACACTATATGAAATTTTTAGAAGAAAGAAAAATTGTTAAATAAATTCATAATTATATTTTATAGTAGAGAAAAGGGAGAACTGGGAAATAAAGGAGGAGAGGGAGAAGCATCACGAGAAGCACTGAGAGATTAGAAAGTTCTCAGGGAGAGGGGTGCAGAATTTTAGAGGTCAACTATTCTTATCATAGTTTAGATTTTACTTGAAATTCTGAGCTAGGTTTCCCGACTTTTTTTTTCCCTTGAAATCCTTAGATCAGGATGGGTAAATATGGGGCATTTAAGTTGCTATTTTCCTCTTTTGGAATCCACGGCAGACATTGCTCACCTGCCTTGGCACGCTGTTCCTCTGCGTCTGCATGTGGCCTTCGACTTTTCTTAAGAAGCCACTTTAGAGAGCCACCACCAGATAAGCAGAGTTCACACGCCAAATTCAACCTATTTGCTATTCTGGTCTTCGAAGCTCCTTCAGAGTGAAATATACAGAACTGTGGCCTGGGACACCTATTGGTAGTACCCGGTGGGGTATTATTACCTTGAGAGCTGGATAAACTGGACCCAGAGCTGGATTCAGTTTATAAACTGGTAATTCTTCATTCATGAGCTACAAGATTGTAACATGTACCCTGAGCCACTGTGGAACAGTTAGACTATTTCACTCTAGAATTATGCTGGGAGGCCGATGGGATGGCCAGCATTTCTTGCCTTTTCCCATTACAACTGAATAGCATTCGATTGCCTGATTCTGGAAACTTCCCAGTGGTCATCAGAATTTCCTGACTCTGAACTAAGTGAATGCTATTAAAACTGATTAATTTGAAATCAAAAGAAACAGAATGTTAGCTAAGTTTCTATTTTGATTTTTTTTAGGAAGATTAGCCCTGAGCTAACATCTGCTGCCAATACTCCTCTTCTTTGCTGAGGAAGACTGGCCCTGAGCTAACGTCCATGCCCATTTTCCTCTATTTTGTATGTGGGACGCCTGCCACAGCATGGCTTGACGAGTGGTGTGCAGGTCCATACCTGGGGTCTGAACTGAGAACCTCTGGCCCCTGACGCAGAACGTGTGGATTTAACCACTGTGCCACTGCACCAGCCCCTTAAATTTCTATTTTTTTGCTAAAGATATTGATTAGATTTTGTAGAAGAGGTTTTCCTTTGGAATCGCAAAAGCAGCCACAAAAGTAGGAGGCTGATTTTTTTCTAATCAATATTTATTTAGTTGGAAAACAGAAAAAAAATGATGACCAAAGGAAGTTAGAATTACTTAAATGACAAAAAGAATGGAACTGTAAAATTTCTAGAAGTACATAACGAGTTTTTGTTTTATTATCTTCTTATCCTCACTTAAATGTTAATTTCAGGCAAAAATCTTTTGCCTCGAGATTTGCACCTGGATCATGAATACTCCATTTCCTCTAAATTATACTTATGAGATAATATATGAAAGACGTTAACTTGATTCTTCACTTACATAAAAATTCATTTATGTTAGAGAAGTTAATATAGAAAATAGAGCATGCCAGTGTTCTAGTAAAGGTATGCGATGAGTAACATAGTATAAGAAAATTCTGTCAAATTTTGCTGGGTATCTATAAGAATATATATTTTTAAAGTCAGAGAATTATTTTCTCTAAATGCTCAATGGTTTTTTCGTTTCTCACTTGAATTTGGGAATTGGAAATTAAAATTATCAAGTAGTTTCAGGAGTATAGACTCTGTTATTTTCAGTGGTGGAAATACTAGGTCTGAGATGAAACACAAAAATAGCCACTGTTTACAGCAATGGTCAAAGAATAAGCTTACACTAAATAATGATGCTAGAAGGACAGATTATCTCCCTGCGGCCTCCTTTTTACAGAAGCATGTCCTTGATTGAAGTGTGTACATAATAACTCCTATTCAGAAATCAAAGATGACTTGTAATATTATAAAACTGGATCTTACAATTTTTCTTATGTTGTGTGTGTTCTTGATTTTTTTTTCCGGTAGGTAGGTTCTTTGAGAATCATAACATTGTTTTGCGTGGCGGTCATAGAAAGCTCCGATAGCCGGTGTCTGGAGAACTGAGCCCATTCCCCCGTGTGCCTTTAGTTTGGACTGATCCATATCCACAGCATGTATCCAATACACAAAAAAAGTCCTGACCTTTGCTCCTTTCCTGCATCCTGCTCAGTTCGGTGCTTATCTGATTCCTGAACTTTTGGCTTCATGTCCTGTTCTTTTTCTTGCACTTGACCTTGGACATGACATATGATTTAGCTGTCCTTGATAAAAAGACTCAGTAAAATAGAAATTGATGTGTGCTTTCTTAGCACAATTTTTAGCATAAATATATTTTAGTCTTAAAGCTAGCATCTTACCAAATAGGGAAACACTAGGGAATTTTCCACTAACATCAGGAAGAAGGCAAGGACGCCCACTACTTTCACGATTATTTAACATTGACTCGTATGAGACTTTAATGGATTCCTTTTGTCTAATTGCATTGGCTCATACCTCTAACAAATTCCCACTGGGAACTTAGCCTGAAAAATACACTTCCAACAACATAAAATAAATATGGGAAAAAAAGTTGCTTCATTATTTATGATAGCAAAAGTGTAGTGGCCCAAATAAAAAAGGTTGGCGTGGTAACTTGTTGCTGTAAAGAAGAATGAAAATACACCTGTTTATTGATATGGAGTGATTAACAGACATATAATCAAGTGAAAAAATCAAAGTGCAAGAGAATGTGTAGAGTATGATGTCTGTTGTGTAAGAGAGAAGAGAAAATACAAAATTATTTGTGATGCTGCTTAATTTTTCAAGAAGATACACAAGAGGAACCAAACCTAATGAAATTGATTTTCTACAAGGAGTGGGCGAAAGTGGAGTTAAGGAGTAGGAAACAGGATCAGATTTCTCTGAAAATATGTTTTTAAATATTTATTTTTATTTTTTTTATTAAGGTTATGAAAGTTAACATCCTTGTGAAATTACAGTTGTACATCATTATTAGTCATGTTGTAGGTACACCACTTCACCCCTAGTGCCCTTCCCCCACCCCCCTTTCCCCTGGCATCCACTGATCAGTTCTCTTTGTCCATATGTTAACTACCACCTATGAGTGGAGTCATACAGAGTTCGTCTTTCTCTGTCTGGCTTATTTCACTCAACATAATACCCTCAAGGTCTATCCATGTTGCTGTGAATGGGATGACTTTGTCCTTTTTTATGGCTGAGTAGTATTCCACTGTGTATATATACCACATCTTCTTTATCCAATCATCAGTTGCTGGGCACTTAGGTTGGTTCCATGACTTGGCTATTGTGAATAATGCTGTGATGAACATAGGGGTGCATGGGACTTTTGGAATTGCTGATTTCAGGTTCTTAGGATAGATACCCAGTAGTGGGATGGCTGGGTCATAAGGTATTTCTATTGTTAACTTTTTGAGGAATCTCCATACTGTTTTCCATAGTGGCTGCACCAGTTTGCATTCCCACCAACAGTGTATGAGTGTTCCCTTTTCTCCACAGCCTCTCCAACATTTGTCACTCTTGGTTTTGGATATTTTTGCCATTCTCACAGGTGTAAGGTGATATCTTAGTGTAGTTTTGATTTGCATTTCCCTGATGATTAGTGATGATGAGCATCTTTTCATGTCTCTGTTGGCCATCCGTATATCTTCTTTGGAGAAATGTCTATTCATGTCCCCTGCCCATTTTGTAATTGGGTTGTTTGATTTTTTATTGTTGAGTTGTGTGAGTTCTTTGTATATTATGGAGATTAACCCTTTGTCGGATAAATAACTTGTGAATATTTTTTCCCAATTTGTGGGCTGTTTTTTTGTTTCAATCCTATTTTCCCTTGCCTTGAAGAAGCTCTTTAGTCTGATGTAGTCCCATTTGTTTATTCTTTCTATTGTTTCCCTCATGTGAGGGGTTATGGTGTCCGAAAAGATTCTTTTGAAGCTGATGTCAAAGAGTGTACTGCCGATATTCTCTTCTAGAAGACTTATTGTTTCAGGCCTAATCTTTAGGTCTTTGATCCATTTTGAGTTTATTTTAGTAAGTGGTGGAAAAGAATGGTTGATTTTCATTCTTTTACATGTGGCTGTCCAGTTTTCCCAGCACCATTTGTTGAAGAGACTTTCTTTCCTCCATTGTAGGCCCTCAGCTCCTTTGTCAAAGATTAGCTGTCCATAGATGTGCGGTTTTATTTCTGGGCTTTCAATTCTGTTCCATTGATCTGTGCATCTGTTTTGGTACCAGTACCATGCTGTTTTGATTACTGTAGCTTTGTAGTATGTTTTGAAGTCAGGGATTGTGATACCTCCAGCTTTGTTCTTCTTTCTCAGGATTGCTTTAGCAATTCGGGGTCTTTTGCTGCCCCATATGAATTTTAGGATTCTTTGTTCAATTTCTGTAAAGAATGACATTGGAATTCTGATTGGGATGGCGTTGAATCTGTAGATTGCTTTAGATAGTATGGACATTTTAACTATGTTTATTCTTCCAATCCATGTGCGTGGAATGTGTTTCCATCTCTTTATGTCGTCATCGATTTCTTTCAAGAAGGTCTTGTAGTTTTCGCTGTATAGATCTTTCACTTCCTTGGTTAAATTTACCCCAAGGTATTTTATTCTCTTTGTTGCGATAGTGAATGGGATTGAGTTCTTGAGATCTTTTTCTGTTAGTTCATTGTTAGAGTATAGAAATGCTACTGATTTATGTATGTTGATTTTATACCCTGCAACTTTGCTGTTGTTTTTGACTTGGAGGATATTAATATTTTAGATATTTAAAAATATAATTAAAGTAAATAGATGCAGGAAAACTCCTAAAATTCATATTCAAATTGGCAAACGGAAGCCAATAAGGCTAACTATAGATCAAAAACATAACCACACACACACACACACACACACGCACACACACACACACAACACATACACACACAGAATCAATCCAAGTAATTTTTAACATTAAACTTTTAATTTTGAGATATTTGTAGATACACATGCAATTGTAAGGAATAATACAGAGAGATTCCAAATACCATTTACCCAGTTTCTTGCCGTGGTAACATCATGCAAAAGTATACAATATCGCAGTCAGAATATTGACGTTGATAGAATCCACTGATCTCTTCCTGATCTCTCCAGTTCCACTTGCATGTGTGTGTGTCTGTTTAATTCTAGGCAATTTTACCACATGTGTAGGTTCATTTACCCACTACCACAGTCACATAAAGAACAGCTCCGTCACTCTAAGGATCAAGGACCTCTGGTCTTGTCCTTATAAGGACACCCACTCCTCCTCTCACTCTGCCATCCCTAACCCCTGCCGACATTAATCTCTTCTGCATTACTATAATTTTGTCATTTCAAAAACACTATATGAATAGAATCATACAGTATGTAATCTTCTGGGATTGGCTTTTCATTCAGCTTAATGCCCTGGGGATTTGTCCAAATTGTAGCATGTAATCATTCATTCTTTTTTATTACTAAGTCATATGGATGTACCACAGTTTGTTTAGCCACTTTTCTGTTGAAGGACATCTGAGTTGTTTCAGTTTTGGGCTATTATGAATAAAGTTGTTGTAAATATTTCCATATAGGTTTTGGTGTGAGTATAAACTGTCACTTTGTTGCAATAAATGCCTAAGAGTGCAATTGCTGGGTCATATGATAATTGCATGTGTTTTAGTTTTATAAGAAACTGCCAAACTTTTTCCAGAGTGGCTGTATCACTTTACATTGTCACCAGCAATGTACGAATGGTCCAGTTTCTCTATATCCTTATTAGCATTTGGTGTTGTCAGTATATTTTATTTTAGCCATTCTAAGATGTGTAGTGATATCTAATTGTGGTTTACTTTGCATTTCTCCAGTGGCTAATTAAGTTCTATGTGCATCTTTCCATGTGCTTATTTGCCATCTGTGTGTCCTCTTCAGTGGAATGTCTGGTCCTGTCTTTTGCCCATTTTCTGATTGGATTGTTAACACTTTACTGTGAAAGTGTGCTCTGATTGTACGCTTTCAAGGGGCCTATATCATAAGAACAAAAAGAACTATAGGCACATCTTTAATCTCACTTAGTAGGTTTGTTGTGATGATGGTACTGTAGTAGATCCAAAACTATTTTGTGTGTATTATAAACTGAGCAAATGAATAAAGACGTTCATGCTGTTAGGAATCAGAGTTCTCACTGTAGAAGAAGAGTGATGAAATTATGGATTAGAGGCTAGAAAGGAAGAACCCTGTGGTATTACTTTGGAATCAGATATTTCAGTGATGGATATATTCATCCAGAAGAAGTGATTTTATTAGAAGAAGCCCTATTCAAAATGTATCTCTAAACTTTACCTACGTGTCTCCCTGAGTGGGGAGAACGATTGGATAAAAGGAGAAAAGTATTACTTGTTAGTACTTTACTCTGAATATATTCTATAAGTTTTTTACCAATACTTAGTTAATAAACTCTAAGTCAGTGACTCTTAACAGGTGATAATAAACTCTCTTAATTTTTTATCAATATGTAAAAATTTTTGTTAACTGTTACTATTAAGATTATATACCAGATGGATAATTGAACTGAGTGGGTTATTTGACACCACGCAGAGTGGGTTAAAAATTATTGTATAATTAAGAAGTAAGAGGCATATTTTTTTTTAAATTTTTTTCCTTTTTCTCCCCAAAGCCCCCCAGTACATAGTTGTATATTCTTAGTTGTGGGTCCTTCCAGTTGTGGCATGTGGGACGCCGCCTCAGTGTGGTTCGATGAGTGGTGTCATGTTCGTACCCAGGATTCGAACCTATGAAACACTGGGCCACCTGCATCCAAGTGCACGAACTTAACCACTCAGCCACAGGGCTGGCCCAGTAAGAGGCATATTTTAAGGCCAAATAATGCCCAATAAATATCGTGAGTCTACTGTGATGTGTGATAATTTTGTCTCTTGAGTATCTAAGAAAGAGTGGTCAGGGCGAAAAATAGTCCTGCTCGAAAGACAACTGAAGAGTAAGATAACTGAAGATGCTTAAAAATTCCATGTAACATTATATGATGATTATAATTAGAAAGGAACTATTGTGAGGGTAATACACATATAAAATGTCTTTAGTTAGGAGGTTTATTGCTATTTATGCTTGGATATAATCAGCATATAGTAGAAATACAATAGAATGGAATGCATTGCGTTAGTGGATTTCAGAGACCATGTCTTGGTCAATAAAGTATATGAAGATACAGAAGACAAGGCGAAGAACTCTGGAGTGTTTACATTCTTGTGATCACAAAAATCAGGTGAGTCAAAAAAACATTTGAGATTCTTCCAAGTGGAGCAAAGTAAATGGCCTAAAACTAAACTGTGCTAACATCACTGCTGCTCAACCTGGGAATGAGACGTCTCCATCTCCACCTATTCATCCCCCTGTAATGAAAAAGGCCACAGACAAGTAAAGAAAAACGTGGTTAAAGGCAGAGCAATGTACGGTCTTCAGAGAGATTGAAGGAGAAGAGATTGCTGGGGAGTTTGGGAGAGTTTTAAATGGAGGACACAGAATGAGATATTTGGGGGGAGAGTTCAAGCAGTAAATCAAAGAGACTTACTGAGTCTGCCAGGAGTGTCCTGGGTATGGTGTCTATCATTTCTCTTGCTGGTGTGGTTGGCCAGAGTGTTTGCCTGCTTGTTACCATAGAAGGAAATCCTGGGGAGTAGAAATGCCAGTTATAGGAATGATTATGTTAAGGTTGAGATGTTAGAATTTGAGTCTTTTAATCTTTTCCAAGCACTGAACTGCCAAAATTTCTGATTGTAAAGAGTGCTACACACGAAAAAATTTTGAGAACCATTGCTGAATGGGCTTCCAAGATTTGTGACAACTTTCTTCAGAAGTGCCATTTGAGTATCGGTCATTTGGATGGTAACTCAGCATGGGGAATTTGGGGAGTTCAGCTATGGTGTGATGGAGACAGAGCAGGTGAAGTTCTAAGGAGGAAGAGGACAGACACTGTGCAGGGGCCAGAGTCCTGGTTTTCCAATCCAAAGGAGATTGAGCTAAGAAGCAATGCCGAGGACAAATGAGTAGCACTCCTTGCCCACAGAGGTCTCTTAATTTGCGACCCTGAACGAGAGAAGAATGTATCCTGGTATCAAGCTTGGAGAAGTGGGTAACTGAGATAGGTGATAAGTGAGGAATATGACAAAGTGACTGAGTTAGAGTTTGGGCCCAGCAGTATTTCCAGAGCTGATAGACAGATGTAGTCATTTTATGATAGGTTTCTGTAGCTGTTTGTGGTGGTGTGTCCCTTGTGGTAGAAATACCAATAAGGAGGAGAGGTCACTTTAAAACATGGTGTGCTACAGCAGCGTCCAGGGTTGGAAGAGGTCTGAAGTCTGGCTCTTTGAGTAACTTAAAAGCAAATGCAAGGAAGGGTTTTTGGAAAAGAAAACAAAAAGAAGGCTACAAGGTAGAAGGAAGCACAGAAATGAATGGAGGATTGGGGGTTAGAAAGGAAGACGCTTAAATAATCTTAGCTAAATGTTGTGCTGGGGCAGGAAAAACATCCGAGCAGGATCTTTTATGATTTGTATAGCTGTGAATAACTTAATAAGAGTTTGGCCACACTTACTCTGATTATTTGGGCAAAAATATGTTTTGCGTCAATTACCTGAATAACTGAGGAAATGTCTAACGATCCCAATTAGCTATTTAAGAGACCTCAGTTCCCCAGATAATATAATTCTCCATTGTACTTTGCATCAGGGAGCTAAGGAGGGGTCTTCAGTAGAAAGATTTTCCTATTTTCCCATTTCTAGTCCTTAAATCTGTTGGTGAAACAGGTCTAGCCTATGTAATTTCTGATAACTGGAAAAAAACATTGCAGTATACATCCTAATTCATTATTTGTTAAAGAAGTAGCTTTTGTTTTCTTTTAAAACATTTTGGAATACATCCAAGATCTCTTTCCTTTCCTTTTACAACCTACAGAATATTAACCAATTTTTCTAATTTGTATAAATTTGAACCCTATTTTGCATTAGGTAAGAGAATGCTTCTCTTCCTGCTTTTTCTAAGAACACAAAGTTTGTGGGAATATATAATGATGAAATACAATGACTATCAGTCTCAAATATCATTACAATGTCAAACAATTGGTAATTGTAAAATCTGGCTATCAGTCCTGTGTTCCACAAACCTGAGTCACTTTTCCTTTTTTTTTTTTTTTTGGAGCTGGGCTAACAACTGTTGCCAATCTTCCTTTTTTTTTTTCTTTTTTTAAGGATTGGCACCTGGGCTAACAACTGTTGCCAATCTTTTTTTTTTTCTGCTTTATCTCCCCAAACCCCCCTGTACACAGTTGTATATCTTAGTTGCAGGTCCTTCTAGTTGTGGGATGTGGGATGCCACCTCAATGTTGCCTGACGAGCAGTGCCATGTCCGCGCCCAGGATCTGAACCCTGGGCTGCCGCAGTGGAGCATGCAAACTTAACCACTCAGCCACAGAGCTGGCCCTGAGTCACTTTTCTATCAATATTTTGATTTCAGAGATGGTAGCATTTCTATCTCCTTTACAGGCTGCCGTTAAAGTTAATAAATAATGCCAATAAAATCTCTGACAATAAAATCTCTGACAAAACTTAGAAATTAGCGTTGTATAGAAATAAAGATATTATTTATTATCAAATTGATTGATTATCTTCATACTTTAGTTATGAGGTGATAGTAACATAATGTATAATATGATATTTTAAAATTTAAAATACATCCCTTTGACATACTCTTCAATCACAGTCTGTGATTTTTTTTTAATCAATTTCTTATTTTCTGGAAGTAGAAGATACTACACACTTATTTTGTATATTTCCTGTACCAGCCCTGGACTCAGCCATTCCTCTAGGGAGCTCTGATACCTTTTACTGGGGAAGAGTATCAGAAGCCAAGATCTGGCACTAGATGTGCTCATTGGTACTGAAGTGATGTTGCTTCTAGGCCCTCTCAACTGACAAAGCAAGGAAATATATGGGTGTATACTAACCTGTGTATATATACATATCTATAAATATCTGCAAATTTACTTAGAAATATAGAATATGGAAATATCTAGAAATATTGATATTTCTATATGTAACCATCTGTGTCATGTTAAGCTAAACATGAGTTCCTACCAATGTCTCCAGTCCTGTATCATTACCACGTGCCCTTCTATTCTCCTCTCCTTGCTTATGTGTAACCTCCTGCTTTAACAGTGAGAAACCTGACTTCTACTATCTGTCATCTATTTACTTAATTGCCTAATTTCAGTACACATGTGTATTAGTATCCAAATTATTAATCCATGCTTCTGTGGCAAATGACATTATCAACTAGAGTAAAGTGCCTATGAATAGTTTATTTTGGCTTTCGTTTTACATCCTCCACTCATTTCCAAAAAGTTCAACACCTTTTCTTTCCCCCAACCCCTTAAATGAGGTTGTTTCATACATTTATAATACTGTTAGATTGTTTTGTCGCATTCTGCATTCCACTGTGGGATTCTCCCCACTTTCTAAATGCTTTTTTAAAAATTTGCATATATTAAGGTTCACTCTTTGTGCTGTAAATTTCTGTGGGTTTTGACAAATGCGTAGCATCATGTATTCAGCACTACAATAGCATACAGAATAGTTTCAATGTCCTAATAAAATCTCCTGTACTTCCCCTAATTAACACTTCTCCTCTGTCCCCAAACACCTGGCAACTACTTATTTTTTAATCATCTCTATAGTCATACTTTTTCCAGAATGTCATACAATTTTCCATTATTTACTCATTTCAGAATGTCTTCTTTCACATAGTAATATGTATTTACAAGTCATCCATGTCTTTTGATGTCTTCGTAGTGCATTTCTTTTTATCACTGAACAACATCTCGTCGTTTGGATGTACCACAGTTGTTAATCCACACCTATTGAAGGAGAACTTAGTTGCTTCTGTTTTTTGACAATTATGAGTAAAGCTGGTATAAACATTTGCATGAAGAAGTTTTCCAGGAATCTTTTCTTTACTTTTGATTTCCTATAGTTTGAAAATGATATGCGTACATGTACTCTTTTGGCATTTATCCTGTTTGGTGTTTTCTGAGCTTCTTGGATTTGTGATTTGATGTCTGACATTACTTTGGGGAAATTCTCAGTCATTATTGTTTCAAATATTTTCTTCTGTTTCTTTCTCTCTTTCTTCTCCTTCTGGTATTCTCATATATGTTACACCTTTCTGTAGTTGTCCCATAGTCCTTGGATAGCCTGTTCTTGTTTTTTGGAAACAGTCTTTGTTCTCCTTGCTTTTCAGTTTTGAAGGTTTATGTTGCGATATCCTCAAGCTCAGAGATTATTTCCTCAACTGTATCCAGTCTACTAATAAGCCCACCAAAGGTATTCCTCCTTTCTGTTAGTATTTTTGATCTCTAGCATTTCTTTTTGGTTCTTTCTTAGGATTTCCATCTCTCTGCTTACATTTCCATCTGTTTTTCTATGCTGTCTACTCTATCCATTAGAGCCCTTAGCATATTAATGATAGTTTTTTAAAAATCCTGGTATGACAATTCCCACATCCCTGCTACATCTGGTTCTTATGCTTCCTTTGTCTCTTTAACTTGTATTTTTTGCCTTTGAGAATGCCTTGTAATTTTTTTCTTGATAGCCAACATGAACAAGAAACTTCTGTAAATAGGCCTTTAGTAATATGGCAGTAAGGTGGGATGGGGAGGGGAAGTCTTCTATAGTCCTATGATTAGATATCAATTTTTTAGTGAGCTCATGCCTCTGGATTGTGAACTTCACAAGTGTGTGTCAGTTTTTCTCTCCTTTTAGATGGATGAGGATGGCTAGAGTATGTTGGAGTTGGTATTTCCCTTCTCGCACAGGGAAGGCTAGAGTGGGCTAGAGTTGGGTATTTCCCTTCTCCCAGGTGAGTTAGGCTCTGATAACAACCCAGCCAGTTAGGCTTGGTCAAATAGCTTCTCCGAACGGCAGGCCTTTTTAAGAACAGAGTGCTCTGGCATATTTCAAAATGGCTCCTTTTCCCTTCCTGCTGCTGGAAGTATAAGGAGATTTCTCGGATACTTACTGTGAGAATCTGGTTGAGCTCCTGGAGCTAAAACTCACAAAAGTGTAGGAGCCCCCCATATGACTGGGTCCCCTGGACTTTTTAACTGTCAGCATTGTCCACACTGAGTCTTCAGCAATTCATCAAATACACTTCAGGTTTTCCGACTCCAGCACTGGTTCTCTCGCAGTTTCTGCTTCGAAGTCTCTGCTCTGGTAAGCTGTGACTCTGTATTCGCCTGTCTGTCTCTCCAATCTTGGGGATGGCGGTTTGCTCTGTGTTCTCCCTTCTCGTATGGATCCAAGAAGAGTTGTTGATTTTTCAGTCTGTTTGGCTTTTAACTTGCTCTTAGGACGGAGTGGTGACTTCTAACTCCTTACATGTAGAACCAGAAACTGAAGTCTGCATATTTTTTGTGAATATAAGTTTTCAAATAAGTTGAGTAAACACCTAGGAGCATGACTGCTGGATTGTATGGTAAGACTATGTTTAGCTTTGTAAGAAATTGGCAAACTGTCTTCCAAAGTGGCTGAATGATTCTGCATTCTCACCATCAATGAATGAGAGTTCCCGTTGCTCTGCATCTATTTCGGAAATTGGTACTATTAAATTTTTGAATTTTAGTCATTCTAATGGTTGTATAGTGGTGTCTTCTTGTTGTTTTAAGTTGCAGTTCCCTAATGACAAATTATTTTGAGTATATTTCCATAGGTCTATTTGCCATCTGTATGTCTTTGGTGAGATGTCCAGATATTTTGACCATTAAAAAATTTTTTTATTGTTGAGTTTTAAAATTTCTTTCTATATTTTGGATACAAGATCTTTATCAGATATGTATTTTCCAAATAGTTTATCCCAGTCTGTGGTTTGTTTTTCTATTCCCTTAAAAGTTTTTTTTCACAGTATAGAAATTTTTAATTTTAATAAAGTCCAACTTACCAAGTTTTTCTTTTATGAAATGTGCTTTTGGCATTGTATCTAAAAACTGATCACCAAATTCGAGGTCGCGTAGATTTTCCCTTACTTTGCTTTTGTAGTGAAACATTTCAGCATCTTCTTGTTCACAAACTTTCTTTTTAACCATTGCAATTCAGTAAAAGCTCCAAAATCTAAAGATTTTTTAGCCTCCTAATTATGTAATCTTTAATTATTGATGTCTAAGTCACTCTGAACAAGATGCAATCTAACTGTAAAGGACTTTCTAACAAAAAGTTTCATTTTTTAAAAGGCACTTAAGTTGTTTTACAAAGTTTTCCTTCAAAGGCTAAATATTTGAGGAGAGATAGTAAGGAGAAAATTCATACCACCATGTGGGAGCTCTTTTTTGCTGTTTTATTTTCACATTAGTTTTGTTGCAAAATTTTGTAGTCATTTGTAGTGTATACATAAAATATTGGTAAATTTTTAAGACCTCTGCTTACTTTTTAACTGGTAAAATATCATGACATGTTTGGATTTGGTTATGAATTATGTGTGCACCATAATCAGTTCTAAGGATATTTCTTTCTTTCTTTTCTTTTTTTGTTTTGGTGAGGAAGATTGGCCCTGAACTAACATCTGTTGCCAATCTTCCTCTTTTTGCTTGAGGAAGATTGTCTCTGAGCTAACATCTGTGCCAATCTTCCTCTATTTTGTATGTGGGATGCCACCACAGCATGGCTTTATGTGCGGTGTGTAGGTCCACTCCCAGGATCCAAACTTGAGAACCCCAGGCCACTGAAGTGGAGTGCACAAATTTAACCACTACACCATCAGACCGGTCCCCTAAGTATATTTGAGTATCATACATTTTCAATTTAGTAAGAATATTGTTCTTACCATGTTGATGTACTCCATCAAAATTTGTATATATCTTATTACTGGAAAAAAAAATTTTTCTTAACAGCATTCATAATAATGTCAGATGTTTCATCTTAAGTGGAAGGAATTTTTTAACATGTCACTTTGATTCCATAAGTTGTACAAAAAAAAATCAAATCATTATTAGAATTAACACATTTTCCATTTGAAGGGTCTGATGACACAGATACAAAACTGGCATAATTAACTGTTTATAATGTTTTGCTTCTGTTAATGGAAACAACATATTAACAGCTATCTCTTCTTGTACTTTTCATACAAGTACAAGAAAATGTGGAATAGAAAATTAGCTAAATTAATATAGAAGCATTGTCATTTGATCTAAATGAAAAGTGATGTGTCACAGAATAATAAGTAAATGCACCTTCTGTAGCTGCACATTTTCTATTATCTCTAAACACAGTCTTATTAAAATAAATATCAAAAGTTAAAATAGATGCTGGCATTTCTTCAGATTTCTGACTACTGATTTTGATATAGCCAGTGATATCTTTACAGTCCTCATGGCATGGTGAATAGTAAATATTTTGAGAAAGTTATACATTTATCATCAACTTTTTGAGAGAAAGGAATTTAGTACATGATTTTTGATTAAATATGTACTGTGAGTTTTTTGAGGTCATTGCTATTGAAATTGAATGTAAAATAAAAAGGCATTATCAGGGGCTGGCCTGGTGGCACAGTGGTTAAGTTCGCACGTTCTGCTTCGGCGGCACAGGATTCGCCAGTTCAGATCCTGGGTGTGGACATGGCACTGCTTGGCAAAAGCCATGCTCTGGTAGGCGTCCCAGATATAAAGTAGAGGAAGATGGGCATGGATGTTAGCTCAGGGCCAGTCTTCCTCAGCAAAAAAAAAAAAAAAAGAAAGAAAGAAAGAGGAGAATTGGCAGTAGTTAGCTCAGGGCTAATTTTCCTCAAAAAAAAAAAAGGCATTACCAAATAATAAGCTAAATAGTTGTAGATTTTCATCATATAATATATGACTAAACTACTGTAGCAATAGCATTCAGGCTGTACTCTATACGCTACAGCAGAATTACTCTGCTTCTATTTCTTGCACATGTTTCATATATACCTGACCTGTAAGTTCTCATGCTTCACCCTGATCTATTCCCCTCTCCCCAGCTGGCCTGGTGGCTTCATGTGTCTTGCCGACCATGACATGGGCCACGTACAACTACATGTTATAGCAATTGACTCACAGGGTAGCAGCACAGAGCCTTTTCCCTGCAACCCACTTGGGACTTGCAAGAGATGACTATCCTAGTCATTTGTGTTGAAAGACACCCTGTTTCATAAGCAAGAGTCCTATAGCTGTTTTGAAGAGTAGTATTTGTTGACTCTGGAAAAACACGGTGAAGAAAGGCAGGTTATTGCTGATTGTGTTTCAAATTTAACTACACATTAAGGTGAGAACTTTACTCCACGTGAGTCTTGCAGTCTAGTAGCTAAAACCGTGGCAGGAGCTGGAAGGTCAAAGTGGAGGTCTGCTAAGCCCAACCATCTTATTTTAATGCCACTATTAAGAATAAAATTTCACTAAAGATGAAGAAAAAACGCTAAATTGGACAGGATGCTGGGGGAAGCCCCCCGCCCCCCAGATTCTGACTATCCTAGGCAGACCGGAATATATGGTCAGTCACCTCACTTACTATTCCAGAATCCCCAAAACTTCTGTGTACTTTTTGGCTATGTCCTTCTTCATTTTCCAACTTCTTGTCTTGAGGGCAATACTTTACATTTTTCAACTGTCTTTTTTCTTTTTGGTATTTATTCCTATATTTTAAAAAATGCATAAACTATTCTCTGGATTCTTTACGTTTTAGACATTATCTATTGACTTCTTGTTAGAGTAGATGAGAATTTTCTCTCTTTATCCTTTTCCTACTCCCCAGTATAATATCACAATTTTTGGTTAAATCCATTTTTGGTGTTTTTGTTATTATGAAAATGTGTGTGCGCATGCATTGTTTTCACTTCTAAGCCCAAGTATTATAGCATGAATACAGTTTGTTGTTAGATCTTTTTCTCTTTGGAGTTGATAGTTGCCTTATTTTTTCCCATTTACCTAGTTTGCTCTAAGTCAAAAGCTGTCTTTCTACACTCTCTAACAACTTCGTAAAATATTTATGAATATAATTTTCAAACTTCTAAGATAATCTGCCAGTAACTGCACCATCACCTTTTATTGACTTTTTACTGGAAATGTTCTTTCTGGAACCTTCCATTTTCTATTCTATGACGGTTTGTAGCATAGGCTTCCTGCATAGCTCTCGTCTTGGAACTTCCTTTTGACAAGTTTATATAAACCCCTCCCACCTCTCCCCTCTGCTGGGTCCTTTTCTCAGATTCTGCATTTGCTTTCTTGCTGTGTTGCTTCATTTTACTGCAGTATATCCTTCAGCAGCTTAAGACAAGCTACCTGAGAATTTCAGTTTTTTAGACACTTGTTTTTTCCTGTGAATTGTGAACACATTGCTCTATTTTTTCCAGCATCCAGTGTTGCTGTTGGAAAATTCAATGCCATTCATATTCCAGGGTTGGTGGAAATTAGTGGTAAGAAATAATTTAATTGCTATTGAACATATACATGTTGATATATGTGTAGTCTGGGTACTGCCTGGTAGTGTTATTAATGAAAAAAAAGGAAACTGGTGCTTGTGTTCTTATCATAACTAGTAGTATTTTCTTCAACAGTCTCAATGGTGTGTAAAAATGCTATCTTAACAGCTACATTTTTGATTAAAATACCCTTGAATATACCTAATATACTAAAATTATCAAATGAGATTTCATTTCATAATTTTACTTAACATTTTCTAGGAAGAATCTAATGATTTCATTGCCTGTTTTTATCTCGAGTTTAATTAGAATCTTTTCCAAGTACAACATACGTACTGGCAATGATCACCAAGAAATACATTGTTTGTGTCAATTTTATAAGATCTTTCAGTTCAGAACAAAGTAAAATTACTAGAGATAATAAAACACTAGTAAAATCTCACACATCTGAGTGGGATTGCCATAGTAAGAGTGAGCTGTATTTAAATCATAATTAAAACACTGAAAAGTTCATTATGCTGTTATAAAGGCTCATAGGTGAAATATAATTAAAAGGAAAGAAGATTTGTCTTCATCTCAGGATGGCAAAGGTAAAGATTCCACATAATTTCAAGTTACTAATATTAAAGTCAATATTGTTTCAAAGGGCCTCAAATAAGAAAAGCTCGCAATGAGAAGACCAGTTATAGCACAGTGCTCCAAAACCTGAGCTGGAAAACACTGTCCCCAAATATCTGCTTGTGGCAAATTTAACTTCAATCACATTACAAGACTATCTCAATACTGATTGATACCTTCTTTAAGATACCTTACCCTCACAAAATAGACATTGGTCTTAAATATTTAAAAAATAAAAATATGGATGTTCTACCCAAGGTTTTGAAATAATGTGGTTTTTTTTTTTTAAGTGCTGTGGTTTCATAGAGCAAGTGGCATAGAGATCTCTGTAGCTTAGTAAATATGCCATATAGACTCCTAGGTAAGGAGTATAAACGTGGATGGAAAATACTGGCTTAAGTACACATATATTATAGTGAGCATATTAAGGATTCCTGCATGCATATTAACCTATCAGGAATTATGAGAAAATTAAAATTAATAATAACTCCTGCTCCTTGAAGTAGCTGAAAAAACCTGAGAAAGATACTTGAATTTGGTTGTTTTTAGCATAATAATTGAATGTCATATTACTTGCTTAAGGATAAGGAAATAAAATAATTTTGTTCCATAAATGAATGTCATACTCGACTATTGGAGTCTCACTGCTGAATGCTACTTCTGGGAAGTACTGGTTAGGTTTTCAAAGAAATGATATTAGTGTGCCATAATAACCGCGAACTGATGTGGACACAGAGAGTATTTCTTTCCCATTTGGTCTTCGACAGTAATCCATTCAATATATCATGCTTTACAGGGAAGAATATTGCTGGTTGCAACATTTACTTGCTGATGGTTAATGACGATGCTTTCTTGTTTATGAGCATAATGCCAGTGTAAAAATTCTATTTGTTCATTCCTTATAAGAAATATCAGGTCGCTAAGAAACATTAAGTTCTTTTCATCCAAATTTGTCAAAATGATTTCAGTACTTTCGTGCTCGAACTGGAAAATATATTCACTTTGTTGAGTCAATGGCTTTTTGCTTCATTCTGGTGATCAGTTCTGCATCCAATTCTCCAAATGGGAACAGACAGACACCTTATCGGAGAACACTCTGCCCCATTTCGTTTTTGCGTTTGTTTCTCCAGCTAAGAACATCCCAGTATCTCATTTTGTTTTCTTTATTGCTGTTCTGCATGGGCTGATTGTTTCAATGGTTTTTCCCACAGTAACAGTCCCCTCTTTTTCCTGTCCACTGTGCTGGATGATTGTCCCATTTAGCACATATTTGCTACCTTGATTTCTTGTTTCTGGACTAATTATTTTACTTTACAAGGCACACTAGCAAAAAGAACAGACTGTTAGCCTAAACATTTACTATAGGTTCTATTATCTTCTCTTTCTATTTCACCAAGAACAAATACAACATTTTCCTAAAGAAGGGCAACTAATTCTAGAAGTTCTTAAATCACATTGCATATTTCTGTGCTTGGAACATTTCAAACTTTCTCTGTATTATTGTGGAAACTCATGGGATTGCCTGTCCCACTGACTGATCTGGGAGCAGTCATACCCCCAACTAACTTAATCTACATGGTTATAGTGAAAACAGCCATGTGAGTGAGCTAGGACTGGCCTCCTGACCCTGCCTGTGCACCACGTGGGCCCAATCAGAGCCTCTCTGAAGTTCAGCTGTTAAGTTTTGGTCTTACTGTGGCTAGTCTTTTGAATTTTCAACACTAGATTTATTGCTGGCCACATTTTCTGCCTTATGGATTACGAACGCCCGTTTTACATAAACAGGCTGTAGAGACAGAAAGAAGACAAGAGCTGACTTATACAAATGAGAAATAGTGACAGATAAAGAGTCATGAAGGATTTTCAACTCCTGGTTTCCATTTTTCCTGAGGCCCTGCCACATCTATGTCTGTGACATACTCTTTTATGATAAAGTCTCCCTGAAAAAGTTTACGTACTCAGGTTTGGATTTTCTTTTTTGTTAACAAAAGAGTTCTAATCAATATACTTCTCAAAACCCAAGATATTTTACATTAATATTGTCTCGACTGTTATATCATTACAAAACAAAACACAACATAAAAACAAAATCTCTCTCTTCTATCATCTAATCAAAAAAGGTTTTCTAGACGATGGTCCATCTTAGATGACATCAAGCAGTTCAAACCCTTGAGATGTGATAACAGTGTCATCTAGGTGTGATAGATCAGTGTTTTCCTGATATGTCAAAGATAATCTTTTAAAATTCTGTAACAAACACTTTACATATATTTGTTCCTGAAAGACAATATTTATATATTGAATCATATTTTCCCTTTGGTTTTCTTTATATTTTGGCTATCTTTTCTCAAAGGAAAAGAGTTAGCTTTATTGTTTATGTGTTTGTGTGTGTGTGTGTCTATGCACACACATACACATATATGTGTATATATGTATATAAGTGTATGTATGTGTGTATATGTATATCTATAAAATGTACATATATGCACATATATAAAGTTTAGTGTATATAAAACTTGACCTTTGTTACATTTATTTAATTTTCCCCATTTACCCTCATAAAGATAGCAATCAAATAAAGTCTTAACCCACATTAAAAAGTGCATGTAGGGACCGGCCCGGTGGCGCAGCGGTTAAGTTCGCAGGTTCCGCTTCTCGGCGGCCCGGGGTTCGCTGGTTCGGATCCCGGGTGAGGACATGGCACTGCTTGGCAGCCATGCTGTGGTAGGCGTCCCACGTATAAACTAGAGGAAGATGGGCACGGATGTTAGCTCAGAGCCAGGCTTCCTCAGCAAAAAGAGGAGGACTGGCAGTAGTTAGCTGAGGGCTAATCTTCCTCCAAAAACAAAACAAAACAAAACAAACAAAAAAGTGCATGTAAATTAAAATACAGCAAAAACATTTTTATTTTTCTGTGAATCCTCACTTTCTTCACAGGTCATGGAAATTTAAGCAGTCATACTAACTGCTTTCCGTCTCTATGTAGTAAATTCTAATCGAAACAGCCATATAAAAGCACTTTCCGAAGGCTTCCAGGAAAAGTAAGCCTCTTGATTTGTAATTAAGAATAAATTTCTGGGACGATGGCAGCAAGATGTTGGAACAGGAAGCACCCAGATCTCCTCCCGATGGAGACATCCAATCGTCAATACAAGGACCAATTTCCTTTGTCCTTTGTGAGAAATTCAGCCAGTTAGAGGCTCCTACACCACAGGGGAGCATGAAACCAGCCAGTATCAAAGTGGGTAGGAAAATTTGTGGCAACCACTCACGATAGTCCCTCCCCGCAGCTCAGCCCTGCTCTATGAGGAGAAAACTCCCCGGTCTTTTGGCGTTCTCTGGGGAGGAAAAGAGAAGAATGAAGCAGTTCCAACTGTTCAGACCTTTCAGGAGTCTGCCTGAAGGACTGGTTCTTGTCTTGCCTGGAGGTAAGCACTGACAGGAAATGGTGCCAGGTCCAGGGCAGCTGAGAATTAGGCGATGGTTTGGAATAGCATGCACTCAACTCGCCATTGTCCCTCTTCCCAGCTCAGCCCAGAGAAAACCCCTTACTACGGGCTTCTCTCTGGGGAGGGAAAGAGACGGAGTATGTGCCCAACATTTGATTTTGGTGGGGTGTGTGTGGGGGTGCTCACTCTCTCTTTTTGCCTTCATTTTTTTTTTTTTTAGATTTTAAAATCATCTCTTTATTTTTCACTTTATGCTCTTTTTTTTATTGTGGCAAAAGAAGGTTAGGAACACAACGTGAGATCTGCTCTCTTAAATTTTTACATGTACAGTAAGAGTGATGTTAACTATAAGCACAGTGTTGTACAGTAGATATCTAGAACTTATCTATCTTGCATAACTGAACTTTTATACTCCTTGAACAGCAATTTCCCATATGACACCCTTGTCTGAAGATCATTTGAGCTTATATGCCTGTATTCTTCTCTCTCAAGATTGTTTTGGCTATTCAGATCCTTTGTGGTTCCATATGGATTTTGGGATTGTTTTTCTATTTCTGCAGAAAATACCGTTGAGATTTTGATAGGGATTTCTTTAATGCTGTAGATTGTTTTGGGTAGGATGGACATTTTAAAATATTAAATCTTATAGTCCATAAACATGGGATATCTTTCCACTTATTTGTGTTTTCTTTGATTTCTTTCAGTAGTGTTTTCTGGTTTTCAGCGTACAAATCTTTTATCTCCTTGGTTAAGTTTATTTCTAAGTATTTTATTCTTTTTGATATTAATGTAAATGAGGTTTATTTCTTAATTTCCTTTTTGGACTGTTTGCTGTTGGTATATAGAAACACAACTGATTTTTGTATATTGTATCCTGCAACTTTACTGAATTCATTTATTAATTCTAACTGTTTTTTTGATGGAGTCTTTAGGGTTTCTAATACATAAGATCATGTCCTCTGTAAACAGAGACAATTTTACTTCTTCCTTTCTTATTTGGATACTTTTTATTTCTTTTTCTTGCCTAATTGCTCTGACTAGGACTTCCAGTACTATGTTGAATAGAAATGGCGAAAGTGGGCATCCTTGTCTTGTTCCTGATCTTAGAGGAAAAGCTTTCAAGCTTTCATCAGTGAGTATGATATTAGCTGTGGGCTTGTCATACATAGCCTTCATTATGTCGGAATACATTCCTTCTATACCCAAGCCTTTACTTTTATTCTCAGCGCTCCTCAGTCATCTAGAGTATGGTGGGTCCTGGCATTGATTGGTGCCAGGCAAGACAGAAGCCAGTCCTTTGGGCAGGCCCTGAAAAGTTGGAATGTTGGATGTACAGCCCAACTCTTTCCTTGCCCAGGGAGAAGCTGGGATTTGGCTTTTTCACTCACTTGCTCAGGGTTGAGTTATATGAGTGCATGCACGATGTTCCAAACTGCTGCCTTAGTTCTTGGCAGCCTCCAACCTGGGGACCTCTGCTGTCAGTGCTCAGATTCAGGCAAGGCAGAAACAAGTTCCTCAGGCAGTCTCCAGAAATGTCAGAACTTTGGACGTATGGTCCAGTTCTTTCCTTCCCTCCCCAGGGAGAAACTGGGAGCTGGGGATTTCCTCCTGATTGTGTCCCCCTCGCTGTGTTGTGGGGAGAGAGATTATAGTGAAAGGGAATGTCAGATCTTCCTACCAGCTTCAATGAGGCTGTTTTTGCCCTCGCTAGAAGCCTCTCAGCTGGTTTCTGGATATCTCCTAAAGAGAATTGGGCTGTTTATTGTTGTTGAATCAGTGTGTCCGTGGGGGTGGGAGAGTAAAGGCTTCCTATTCTGTTATATTGTTGACATCATTCCTCTTTGCCTTCATTTAAAAAAAACCCTCATTGATTTCCTAATGTGTGATGGGAGTTGTGCTAAACTCTGGAGATTCTGAGTTTAAGTTTGATTTTCCAGACTGCCATAGGTGTTTTGTTCTTGTAATTCTGATTTTTTTCCTTTATTTGGTTTCAGAATGATGATGTGTTTCTCTGACAGTCTCAAGCGGTGACCAATTAGTTCATTTTCCTTTTGTTGTTTAAAGCATTGAGGATTTGAACATATTAGTTCTTTCAAACTGTTATAGTCAATATTCCCATTTGTGCTCAATTTACTTCATTGGTGAACAGTGGTCCCCCTTTCAAGCTGGCTCTTAAGTCCTTATGCTGCAGTCCTAGTAGTAGTCTTTGATAATGTCTTGTTTTCTGGATAAGAGTTTCAAACTCATCTTGTGCATTTCTTCCTTTGCCCTGGGATTAGCCATTTTGTTCCCCCCAAAATCTCTATTCTTTTTGGTGGTAATGATGTTTTAAAACCACCATCAGGGTGTTATTCCTTAGGATTTCACATCTTTTTTATACCATTCTCTATTTTCCTCATTCTCATGGTTAATCCATTCTGACTATCTATTGCTGTGAAACCAACCACCCTAAAAGTTAGTGGCTTAAAGTAGCAATTTATTGTCATCTCTCACAATTTTGTGGGTTGAGTGGACTCATCTAGGCACTCGTTCCTTGGAAAGGCTCACGAGATTGCAGTTAGCTGATATTCAGGCTGGAATCATGTGAAGGCTCGAGCGGGATGCATGTTCAAGATGGCTTCTTCACTCATATATCTGGCACTTCAGCTGAGGAGGCTGGAAAAGCTTGGGACTGGCCTTCATGGAGTCTCTCTACAATGACAGATTGAGCTTCCTCACAGCATGTTGATCTCAGAATTGTCAGGCTTTTTACTCGTGGTGGCTGACTTCCACCAAAATGAGTGTTCTAAGAGACCAAGGCAGAAACTGCAAGGTTTCTTCTGACCTAGCCTCAGAAGTCACACAGAATCACTTCCACCACAGCCTGTTGCTGTAGAAGGGCACCATATTCAGTGTCAAAGGGCACTAGAACTAACCTAAAAGGGATTAGTATGGTACACTGCAGGGCTATACTTGGATATTACCTACTGTGTATACCATCTCTATTCATAGCATCACTCAGGCCTGAAAAGCATACAGTGGGGTCATAACAAATATTTATTTTAGTTGCCCAATTATTCCTATTCTACTGTGTGCAATGCACTAGTCTAGGAGCTAGAAATATATTTGCAAAAAAAGTATATATACACATACACTCAGAAACATGCTGACTGGTGTCAGTTGACATTCATGACCACCAACATTAGATTCAGTGTGGGGCAGAAGTAGAGAAGGACGTACATACTGGGAGGCACGGTTCATTTTGGGACTATCTGTGCAGACTAGCAACCACATATACCAACTCTGTTAATAACATCACTTAGATAATGAGAAATATACAACAGTGTTACAGCAAATGCTCACTTTATTTACACTTTTACTTTAGAATCAAATTTCCACATCCCCCCCCCCCCCCACTATTATTTTAGCAAAAGGTGATTGATAACTTTTTTTTTTCCAGGAAGATTAGCCCTGAGCTAACATCTGCTGCCAATCTTCCATTTTTTGCTGAGGAAGACTGGCCCTGAGCTAATATCCATGCCCATCTTCCTCTACTTTTTATGTGGGACGCCTACCACAGCATGGCTTGCCAAGTGGTGCCACGTCTGCACCTGGGATCTGAACTGGTGAACCCCAGGCCGCCGAAGCTGAACATGCACACTTAACTGCTGCACCACCGGGCTGTCCTCAATTGATAACTTTTTCAAGATCAATCTGGCTTCTGTGTTGAGAACAGACTTTTATTCTTGAGAACAGACTGAAGGAGGGCAAAGACAAAGCAGGGAGACTATTAAAAACCAATAGCAAGGGCTGGCCGGGTGGTGCAGCGGTTAAGTTCGCATGTTCCAGCAGCCCTGGGTTCACTGGTTCAGACCCTGGGTATGGACCTACACACTGCTTGTCAAACCATACTGTGGCAGGCGTCCCACATATAAAGTAGAGGGAGATGGGCGCGGATGTTAACTCAGGGCCAGTCTTCCTCAGCAAAAAGAGGAGGATTGGCAGCAGATGTTAGCTCAGGGTTAATCTTCCTCCAAAAAAAACAAAAAAACAACCAATTGCAAAAGTCCCAGAAGAAGATGTTGGTGGTTTGGCTCAGGACTTCTATGAGATTCTGATGATCTCTGTTCCTCCCGTTTGAAGACATCTGTGTCAAGTCTCATGGCTTTCTAGTCACTCACAGATGTAAGAACAAGTTCATTTTTGGAAATTACTGCTATCTTCAGGCATTCAAATGCACCATTCAGCCTAAATGCGTCTCAAATTCAAAGCACTTCCCCTCTGACTGCTCCCTAGAGCCCAATCCCCGGCTTGGCCTGTGGCTGGAGACTAGCAGTGAGAGCCAAGGTAAGGTCTGATTTCAGGTCACCTAGTGTTTGTCCCCTCTCCTCTTCCTCTCTCCGCTGCTCTTGGCTCCCACAGGGTTGGGATGGGATGCAGGGGGATTAGAGGAGGTGGAAAAAGTCTTACAACTAAACTACTATCGTCATTGATGGGCTTTGGACTCTAGGCTACAAGTGTTAGTTCTTTGGAGCACCACAGGGAGCTCTTCAGCACCCTACCGGTACACGTCAAGTCTCTAACAGTGGGATCCTCAGGCTGCCCTCTTGCAGAACCTTGAGGACCACAGCACCTACTCTAAATCGTGCAAGGGAAGCACCCCCAAGCTGATCTCTCTCCTTGTCCTGCTCTTCCCAACTGCTCATATTAGCTACAGGGAATACATGTCAGGTTCCCCCAAGAGCTCTCTTACATTAATCCACGCTGCATCGGCAGTATCAGGATCCGTGTATTCCACACTAAACATCCAGATGAAGAAGGGGATGCCAATCTCCTCTTCTTTCAGGCACTCTTGATCTCTGTGAGTGGTTCTCTTGGAGACTCTCCTCAATTAGATTGAAATGGAGGAATAGAGGGGAAACCCTACAATATTCTTCTCCCTAGACTGATAGCTCACCTCTCAGATCAATTCTCTATTACAGTAACTTTCTTCAGCATTGCTTTCTCTTTTAATCAGCTGGTAGATGGGGATGAAGGAATCAGATCTGATTTTGATTTCCTTAAATAAACCCCAGAGTGGATATTTGGCAGCTGGTTGGTGTTCTCTTGAAATTGGGGTTTCTTTGATCATTTATCCAATATTCTCAGACCACAGAAAACTCTAATTCAAAATACTGTTTCCTTTTTCTTGATTTAATTTTTAAAAACATTTATTTTCTTTTAAAATCATATATCATCTGGGTTGGTTTTTGTCTTAATCATGTTCCATAATTATTTAGTAGATTTAATATATTTTGGTTTCAGCTCTTCACTATTGGCCCCTAAGAGCCAAGTTACAAGAATCTTGAATTTTGCTGAGACAGCAGTGTGACTGAGGTAGTCTGGGTCTGAGTGTAGCAGCCCTTTTATCGCACTGCCTTTGTTCTCTACCCGTCAAGGGTAACTCTGTAAGTGATGGAAAGTGTGCTGCTTTGAGTAAAATGGCTATTAAGTGAGAGAAAACTTTAGCACGGTGGAAAAGGAGGTAAATGGCTGGATAAGGCTGTGTTGGGAATCACATGACTTTTTACTGAGGTGTCATTTAGAGGAAAGCTGAACAAATATTTCAGCATTTATCGTTTTGGAGATTCATGAACACTTTGCAATATAACCAGGGCAAATGTCAGTGCCCTATGCTATATCATATATGCATTTATTTTTTAAAAGTCTCTCTTATGTTTGCTCAGAATTTCTTGTAGCTGTATTTGTGTGTGCGTGCTTTCTTTTTTAATTCTTGGCAATATTTTTCTGAGGTGTGTCTACTACTTTTTTTAGGCATCAGCTCTCAGTTTTCTGGTTTACCAATTTCTGTACTATTTCATCAAACTCTTCACCAGACATTTGCTTGTCTTGTTCACTTCTTTCTTGCAAGTCTCTGTTCAAATGCTATCTCTTCAGATAAACCTTCTGTGATTATTTTATCTAAAATAGCAGCTTCCTCCTACCCCATTTCAGTCTCTAACACCTTATCCTACTGTATTTTTCTTTACAGCGTTAATCTCTGCATAACATTGTTACATATTTACTTTTGAATATGTTTTCTTATTGACGTATTTCCTTACTTCCAGTGTCTGGAATGTAACAGGCCTTCACCAAATATTTGTTGACTATTGAATAAGTGAACAATTTTACTAATCTTGTTTTCTTAATAAATCTTTTTCCCTAACCATCTTGAGATGAATTGAGTTCATTTATTTCCCTTTTTATTTAATAACCAGAGTATTTAATTTAAAAATACTTTGACTGCAGTTTTGATTTCTGTTCATCTTAGAATTATTTAGCATGGCTTTTTTATATTTCCAGTGATTTGCATGTTTTTTGTTGATAGTTAGCAGTTTTAATTTGTAATTAGAGAATATGAGCTGTACCATGTGTGTTTCTTGGCATTTATTGAGATTATCTTCATGCATTAGTGCTACATGATAATTTTTTTGTAAGTGTTCTCTGTAGAATAAAGTTTACTTTATCTAATAACTAAAGTTATTAATTGTACTACTCAAACTCTTAGGAGACCTTCCTACGTCTTCGTCTGTAAAAGATAGAGTTGTATTAAATTCTCATAACAAAAATTATTTTTCCATTAGTATTGTCTTCTACATCCAGCATAGAAGTTCATAGTTGTTTTGTCTTCTTTGTGAATTAAATCGCTTATCAGTACAAATGACTGTCTTTTAATATTTTAGTCTATTCCATTTTATTTTATGTGAAATTAATATTTCTACTTGCTTTCTTTTAGTCTGATTTTGTCTATCACATCTTTCTGTTTCCTTTTGTTCTTAACATTTCGGTGTCCTAATGTTAGATATGAATTTTGAAGTTGAATATCATTAGATTTTGTTTTAATAGGAGATTTCAGTATTTTATTTTTTGTCCAAACTTTTTAGGATGATCTTATTTCTGTCATCTTCTTTTTTTTTTTGAAGATTTTATTTTTTTCCTTTTTCTCCCCAAAGCCCCCCAGTACATAGTTGTATATTCTTCGTTGTGGGTCCTTCTAGTTGTGGCATATGGGACGCTGCCACAGCATGGTTTGATGAGCAGTGCCCTGTCCGCACCCAGGATCCGAACCAACGAAACACTGGGCCGCCTGCTAAACACTGCAGCGGAGCGCGCGAACTTAACCACTCGGCCACGGGGCCAGCCTCAACTGTCATCTTCTTTTTTTTCATTTTGAATGTTTCTTTATTAGATTTTTTTCTCTGATTTTCATTTTCCTTTTTCTAGTGATTGAAAGGTAAATATCTTGTCAACTTTAAAAAAAAGTTACTTTAACTTTCAAAAATGCTTGAAACTAGATTTTATCTAATTAGATTTAAGAATGAGAATTTTTAAATTTTCTATAAAATAAAGAATTTAGCATAATTTCCTTTCCATTACTTCTTTTTGACTTCCTATTATAATCTAGCATTATAAATGTTAATTACTATTTTTATTTGGTTATCGATTCCAACTTGTTTCTCTTTCAAGACTCAGTTTTGATTTTTGCTTTGAATTTTGTGATCATAAATGACAAAGATGGTAATTAACAAACTGAATCCCAGTATCCCTTATCTTCATCTTTTTCTTTTTAATAGACCTCCCCCCATACACGCGACTGCAATCTGAGTTATAATTGGTCGCATGTCCACTTGACTAGAGACTTTAGTTCCTAATCTCCTTGCAGCTCAGTGAGGCCACGTGACTGAGCTTTGCCCAATTGGGTGTAAGCACAGTGGTGCATGTAATTTCCAGATGAAATTTGTGTAAGGAAACTACTTGCTTTCCATACCTTCTATATCCCATTTTCCATGGCCTAGAATGTGGACATGATTGTCCTTGCCAACCTCAACCATATACTTGAGAACAACACTCTAAGAGATGGCAGAGCAAAAGGATAGACAGAAGAAATCTAGGTCCTCATAAGCTAATGGACAGTCTGCCTACCTGGCAGGGACTGCTTCCCTGTCTAGACTCTCACAAGAGAGAAAAGTAAAGTGCAATCTTGTCTGAGCCATCGTATTTTGCAAGTCTTTTGTTTTAGCTTCTTAAAATCTGTTCTCTAACTAATACACTATATTTTCAGGTTTTCATATTTTAAATTGCTTGACATAGTCTTTTTATACTTCTAGTTTCTCGTTCTTACTTTTTATCTTTCTCCTAAAACTCTAAAGAAAATTTAAGTTTTCAAGTAAATATATTATGGGTGGTATATTTCTTAAACCATTTCATCTTGTCATCTTGTCTGGTTATAAAATAATTGCCACATCTTTTTTCTCTCCAAATTCTGAAGACAATTTGGTATTCTGAGTTTAATGAGACAGGCCTGACTTTTGTTGATTCTTTGAAAGTAATCTGTTTCTGTCTGAATTTTTAAAAAACCTTGTTTTGCGATTTAAAATTTGTTAGTTTATATTTAATCTAGCCTATTTTATATCAATTTTTCCTGGAATTTGGTAAGGCTTTTTGATCTATCAATATCTATGCTGTTATTTTTTTCT
Source organism: Equus przewalskii (assembly GCF_037783145.1). NCBI lineage: Eukaryota > Metazoa > Chordata > Mammalia > Perissodactyla > Equidae > Equus > Equus przewalskii. The sequence goes on from NC_091832.1 coordinate 88,829,324, forward strand.
ACTTCAGGACATTATTATTTTTTCCTTGTAATAAATCTTTGATGATTACTTCTCCTCCATATTTTCTGATTTCTTTCTCAGTAGTGGTGACTATTTAAATGTTGGATTTTCTCTTGCACTGTAGTTATCATTTTCTTAGAAAATTTCTCTAGGTTGTTGCTAATTAAATTTTATGCAGTCTTAATTCTGTACTTTACATGCTTCAATGCATATTTTAATTATTCTATATTTTATTGTGCTTTTTGAGGGTTTCTTTGCACTTTTGTTTTTCTTGGCCAGCTCAATTTTCGTCTTGTGTCTTATCTCTTATTTTGCTGAGTCCATGATTTCTTACATTTTGTTAAGATAAAAAACCCAGAAACAATATAAAGTTTTCTTTTATTTCTTGGCTAATATTATTTAGAGGTAGGCTTCTCTATGTATTTTTAGCATAACAGCTAAGTTCTTTTTTATATATCACAGAGGGTTTTTATTTTAAAAGTCCACTTTTTCCTGTTTCTTTCTGATTTCTCGAACTTGAATGAGGAATCATCTCTCTGGGCCTGGTATTTGTCAAGTAATGTGATGGTTTCCTTCCCTTTGAGTTTATACATTATCCATGCCTTTATTGCTAGAATTCCCATATCAGTTCTTAGGCTGATCACCAACTTCACGAGCACAACCTCCAGCAAATTTCTGGTGTATAGCAGGCATTCATTTAGAATGGCTGTGTTAGCTAGAGTGAGAAATTTCTTCTGCTCTCAGTTTTTGATTCTTAAAGTGTGAGCAAGTAAATTTATTTTTGGAATTTTCAAAAAGTATTTTGAAATTTGGATAATTTGTTACAGATAGTACATGACTGGCATAATCTCTAGAGTGTGTGCTTCGCTCTGCTCTAGCTGAAACCTTAATTTACCACCAAAAAGAGCACCACCATCTATCCTCTACTAAGTATTCAGCACTAGAAGTGGTTGCTTCCTGAATAGATGTAGAAAGAGAGGGAAAAGTGAGCACAGTGGGGAAATCTGAAGTATTAACTAGTTACCTTGTATGTTATGACCTTTTCCAATTCATTCCTGTAAAACTGAATATATGTTTCAGAGGTCTTCTCAATGATTATTTCAGAACCTATTGAGGCTATAATTAGGGATAGATAATTAATCGATAATTGATTTTTTTGCATGTTTCTATTGGCTCTTACGACTTATCACCTTTTTTCTTTGTATGAGAAGATAAGGAAATGTGTGTCAGTTTCAGTGAGTCAGCATCATCATGACCTAAACGTTCTAATATTTCACCTCAATTTTGTTTTAAGCCTCTTTATGCTTTGGGGGATTATAGCTCTTATTTTTTGAACTAAACAAAAAATGAATAGATGTGAACTTCCAACTTAAAACCAGGCAGAACTGTCATTGGCATTCCCAAAGGTGCTTAATTGCCTGTGGGAAAGACTCATTTTGTCTGAAAATCTTCTGAAGGTTCATGAAAATTCATAGAAGTCAGTTTTGAATCTCACGCTAGGTAGTGGGACTGTTTCTTAGGCCTCCCCAGAAGTAAGTCATTTGTGGAAATGGTCACTTAGAGTGTCTTTAAAGAAATAGTCTTACAAAGGCAAAAATGCATTAGAAGCTTGGGAAAAATACAAACATTTCTAGCAAGCAGCTTAATGATAATGCATATCCGTTCTCTACCTCAGACTTTCAAAAGCTTCTCTCACAAAAGCTCTCAGTGCATAAACTCTCACAGGCTTTGCAGAGGACTCCCAGGAACAGAGAGTGTGTATTCACCTGGCCTTGGATGTCACATATGCATACTCTTCATCTAATCAGATTAATCCAGTTAGCATGTTTCAAATGTGAATTGCGTTCTGTGTGTAGACCCTGGACTATCACACTGTGGAAGTGGCTTTGTTCTAGCAGAAGTTCCCTCGTCGATCTGGTTCTATTTCTCCCTTCTTCGCCTTGATCTTCCACCTTCTCATAGGTCCTGGTTCTTGATGCAATGACTCGTCTTAATCTTTGGCAGCCTCGCTCTCTCTAATCCCTATTTGTCTAGTTTTGATCTCTAGTTCCATGCTGGTTATCAGCTCCAGCCTTGTCCAGTACTTGACGTCTAAATTTTGTCCAAGCCATCTCTTTGATTATTTGAATTTGGCTCCACTCTTACTTCTGTGGTCTCAACTGCTGAAAGTCTTGGAATAACAAAACCGTTGGAAAATTCATATTTAATGTACACGTGTGTTTAGGTGTGTGTATGTGATTATACGACAATTTAACAAAATATAGATATTATAAAATATCCTAAACTGTGTCCAAAAAACCCTACCACTTAAATTTTTAAAATGACCTGAAATACAGGAACACTTTTCTGTTGTGCTCTCTTTTCTTTGACTTCCAAAAACTCAGGAAATTCTTTAAAGACACCAGTATTGCAGAAATAGAAGATTCTGCATTTCCAACTGCTTGGGTTGCCTTAGGATCTAACCCAAGACCATACAATTATGCATCTTCTTTCAGTTAGGGATTATTAACGAAGATTTCATCTTTGTTATGTTACACCCCTCACTGCCTGAGAAGTAATAAAACTACGAAATTAAAAGAATCCTTAGATAGAGGGAGAGAGGGTAGGAAAGAAGAGGACTGGAAGGTATTATATGTATTCTTGGGAAACTGATGTATTAAAGAAATTACATTCTTACTTTGATAAGCTTATTTCCCCTCCTTTAAAATAAGACCATTTAGCTCAGCTTAGATGGTCTCTGGGGACTAATGATAGGGTTCTTTTTAGGTAACTTGTTAATAATTTCCATCCTCATACCATTTTTTACCCCCATGAAAAAATATGTAACATCGTCTTGTCCTTGTATATTTCCTTTTTGGAAGGTTGATAATATATTCTAGGGAGCAAATGAGTCATGAGGGAGCAGGTGCATGACACTTAGTCATCGGTGACCTTCGTCTTGTACAGTGGGCATTTATTACAAACATATGAGGGAAAAAGCCAGAGTAGAGAACCTTAACACAGGAGGGAGAAATAGTGACAGGTAGCTAATGATGAGTGTGTTACAAAAGGTAACTAACACTGTGATTTTAATTTAAATACATCTTAACATATATATGTATATATATATATATAAGGTAATTTTTAAACTGTTCTTCTGTATTTTGCTTTAAACGCAATTCAAAATCTTCCATTCTTGGTGTATATTTAAACAGTTCTAAGTTTTGCAGAAATATCATTCTTCCTGGTCTCATTTTTGGAACTCCTTGGGTTGTATTTTGATAAATTAGCTACTTTCTGTTGGATCAACTGTTAGCTATTTACATTATAAAAGTATCATTTTTACTTTAGGATTTTTTTCACTTTGTTTTTGCTTAGTTTGTCTTTTTACTTTTCACAACTCCATCTTTTCTAAATTATTGCAATTTAATTTAATTGATTTGTCATTGATCTCCCAACTTTATTACTGTCATTCATTATTAATGTAGTGCCAGAGATGCACCTTGTACTTTATACAGTTGCTAAATACAAATAAGATGGGACACTGCTTGGGTTAGAGCTTTCTGCCTTAGAATATGATGTTTTCATCGCACCTGTGATACCTGAATAGCTATGACAGGTTTTAACTAACGGAGGTAAGAGGCTTTCATGGTAGAGAGCTAGTATGATGAGGTCACAAAGTACCTGCCTCATGCTGTGGTGATAACAATGCTGAGTCTAACATTTACTTATTATAGAGAAGTAGTGATGTACCTTCTAATCCTTTAAAATTATATGCATCAGTACGCACTGATAGGCATAGGAAAATATATTTATAATCTCATATACTTCCTCACCAATTAATAGGGTAGTTGAAAGAAAAATTATAGCTCAAAACCCCAGGGGCAGCTAGAAAGAGAAACATAATGTTAGATATGCAGAAAAGCTTCCAAGCCTGCTTCTGTGGACAGTAAAATGTTTTACTGAGCAAAGTAAATCAATAAGGAGTAAGAAACATAATGTGAGATAGAGTACATATGCTTAAAATTCTAAAGGTATTCTTCAACATACAACAGGATTAGACAAAACCAAAAAGTTCTAAATTTGCATTACTTTCTATAATTTGTTTGAAAAAAAATTAATTTAATTTTTAGTTCCAGAATTGAATTAAGGTGTCTATAATGGCTGCAGTCTCAATATTCTCCTGAGAGAGCAAATAAAGCCAGAAAGTAAACCCACCACTTGTAAACATACCGCCAAGCTGTCACCAAGCACTTTGGCTGGGATCTTTACCTTCCCACCTACCTTAAGCACCTGAAGCTCTTGTGATTTTAAATCCAAGATTAAAAATAAATATTTTGGAACTCTTCCTACTGTGTGAACTTCCTTGATTCGTTCCCATTATCTTTGCCCAGTAACCCTATAGCGTTTGTTACTGTGTCCTTGGGTGCATGGAGAGAGGAAGCCATTAAATCAAAGTGTAATCCCTGTTTTGTAATGGAGCGTGGTCCAGCAATCAGCTCATGGCTGAAAGATCGCCACATTAGCATACTAACTCATGATTTTTTTGTTCTGTTCTCGACGCAATGGTTTTAAGTTTAATTATTCAACTCTTCTTCTCATTAGAGGCTGTGAGGACAACCTGGGTGTTTGTGGCGCATAAATTAAACTCTGGGTTAATCATAACATACTGTAATACATGGAGAAAGGGATTGGGCATGCTAAGTGCTTTCAGGAGCAAGAAGAGAGATGCATAGAATGCTTAATTCTGTTAATTTAGGGAAAATTTTTCTTTTGGCAAAGTGTTGAACTGATTCATTAATCTCTTAAATTCTATGTGAACTCTGTTTAGCAACGGAGAGTTATAGCGAGGATAGTCTAACATTCCACTCATAGCCCATATTTAGCCCTTGTTAAAATCAGTGTTTAAACAGAATCTCTACCACATTCCTATAGCACTCATTCTCATCAAGTTTCAAAGTTCTCATAGTTTCCTAGCATGAAGACTTGGCAAGGGAATCTGCCCCTTCTAAGGAAAACTGCCCTGTGCTCAGACTTCTGGTGAAGGGTCCTAGGCAACTTGCCTTTGTGCCAGCTCTCCTCTTCTCTTCCCTCCACTACCTGTGGTTTTTCCACATGTGGTTTAGGGCCAAGATGATTGGAACTGATGGGCATCTAACCCAAGGGCAGTCAATCAATAGGCTGGCAAATGACCAGAAGGTGGTTCCTTGTGGAAAGTTTGGCTCATGCAAAGTCTACCTGTGCCAATTAGTTCTTGCTGTGGGTTATGTCAGTTAGGAAAGTCAGAGGCAGTGAGCAGAGAGAACCAAAGCTGAATGGCTATGGCCACAATGGAACTGAAGTCAGGTGTAAAAAGAAGCTAAGAGAAGGAAACAAAGATAAACAGAGTGTGAAGAGGTTGGGTGGTAGCAAAAAAAGAGAGGAGGAAGTATCAGGGAAGAGCTGTCACTTTAGTAATGAGGCACTAGAGTAAGATCTGGATTCTGCTGCTCAGCTCCCCAGTATCCTACTTTGAACCACCTTCCAGCTCCAGGCTCCAAGAGGCCAGCTCTACTCCAGTCCTGTTGTTCTTGGGGCCTGACTAGAACTAGATCATTTGGCTTTTCCTGGGAACCCCCAAGGCTGTCGTGCCTCTTTCTTATGTTACTGGTCTGGCCTACTTCAGTACCCTGGGGTACAAAGGAGTTCATATTTACTTTATTTTTCAAATTATACTGACTTGAGCATTCATATGCTGAATTTACTAGAAAGTCCAGTCTCTTATTCATGAGATTTTCTCCCCCTCCATCAAATTAAATGACTCATAACCTCTGGGGGCTTGTTTAGTTCAAAGGGATAGTCATACTTCCCAACTCTCAAGGAGAAAGGAGGCCTCTGTCTTCTGTAATGCTGAATCCTTACCCCAAGGCTTGGGGTAACCTGCTTACCTTGCATCTTCATTACTGAGAAGTCTATTCAATAAAGAAGATATGCTTCAAGTTTGCTGTGTCTTTATTAAAAAGGAAATCCATGCACTGGATTCCAAATTCAAAATGTCCAAAAGGGTTTATTTTGAAAATCAAATCTGTGACTCATCCTGTCTCCCCTAAACTAGTTTTCCTTCCCAGAGATATGTATATCCTTTAATGATACTGTATGAGTATATACACATACACACAAACACATGATACCATCCTATATGTATGATTCTATACTTTGGTTCACTTTACAATATCGGTTCCATAACAGTATATATAAAAAGCCTGCCTTATTCTTTTTTTTTTTTATCTTTTTATAAAGATTTTATTTTTTTCCTTTTTCTCCCCAAAGCCCCCCAGTACATAGTTGTATGTTCCTCGTTGTGGGTCCTTCTAGTTGTGGCATGTGGGATGCTGCCTCAGCGTGCTTTGATGAGCAGTGCCATGTCTGCGCCCAGGATTCGAACCAACGAAACACTGGGCCTCCCGCAGCAGAGAGCGCGAACTTAACCACTCGGCCACAGGGCCAGCCCCTGCCTTATTCTTTTTAAAGATGGCATATATTCTATCATATGCATGGAGTGTAATCTATTTAGTCATATATCTATTAATAAACATCTAAGTTACTGCCAATCTTTTGCTATTACAAACAGTACTAGAATATGTGTCTTTCTCATATACAACTTAGCACATGTATGACGTATCTATAGAAAAAATTTCCAGAAGTGAAATAGTTTGGCCAGAGGGTAATTCAGTAATTGTGATTTGTAACTTTGTAGACATATTATGAAATTCTTCACTATAGTTGTAGGAGTAATTTACACTCCCACCCACAATATTTGAGACTTTCTGTTCCATCATACCTTTCCTGACCCTGTGGGTAGCAATTTTTTAATCTTTACTATTTTTTGGGTGAAAAATGGAATCTAATTATAGTTTTTATTTGCATTTTACTTATTAGGAGTGAGGTTAAGCATTTTTACGTATGTTTAAGAACCATTTATATTTCTTCTCTGTGAACTATCTGTTCATAGCCTTTGTCCAGTTTTCCATTGTTATTGGTCTTTTTTCGGTTGGATTTTAGAATCTTTCTTTTTACACACACACACACAACATTAAAGAGATTATCCTTTTGTTTGTAACATAAGTAACAAATTTTTTTTGACTTCGCCTTTTAACTATTTTGGGAGGATACAGGGAGCTTTGTTTTCAGGGTCATTAAATTGATCAATCTTTCTTTTTATGGATTTTAAATTTTGTGTTATATCTAGAAAGTCTTTTCCCACTCAGAGACGATGACACTAGCTTAGTGCATGCCACTGCGCTTATTTCCTTAATTGTTTCTCTAGTAAGCCACCCATTACATGAGATAACGTGAGTGAATTCACGTTTATTGTGACCTAAAGAGAATAACCTAAACTTGTGAGACAAAATCAGTCAATAGAACTGAAAGAAAATTTTAAAGGTGCATTGAACCATTATTTCCAGCAATGGTAAAGTTGCCAGACAGGCCAACCCAGTGTGCAGGACTCTGAGCTGTGGTGACACTGGTTTTTTTTGTTTGCTTGTTTGTTTTTTGAGGAAGATTAGCCCTGAGCTAACATCTGCCACCAATCCTCTTCCTTTTGCTGAGGAAGATTGGCCCTGAGCTAACATCCATGCCCATCTTCCTCTATTTAATGTGTGGGATGCCAGCCACAGCATGGCTTGATAAGTGGTGGGTAGGTTGCTCCCGGGATCCGAACCCATGGACCCTGCCAAAGCAGGGGCTGCCAAAGTGGAGCATGGGAACTTAACTGCTATGTCACTGGGCAGCCCAAGTGGTGATGCTGTTTTGAGCAAAGGTTTGGACTCAGACTCTGAGGCTGAGACAGAATCTCAAATAGTAATAGTTCTGAAGGAGAGATAGTATTTGTGGAAATAATAGATGAAAGTTTGATTTGGGAAATCTTAATCAAACATATCCAGGGTATAGACAACAGCAATTCAAACATATTTTTATCTACTGTTAATTTTTTAAGCCTTCTTTCCATCACATATTCCAGATTCATGTATTCAAAAATATAAATATGTGTAATTTTTGTATACATTACTTTATTAGGCACCAGGCAGTTTAAAGAATTAGATGCAATTATCCTTGACCTTTTGGAACTTCCAAATTCACATGTGAATTGATGAGTCAAGAAAACATGTATGTTTGAAAGTAAGAACATATTTGAAAGGATATATGTCAGCTTAAGCACTGCAAATTGTATTTATAAATGTGTAGAAGTTCGTGAGTTTTTTAAAGTAGCAGGTAGATTAAAGAGCAAAGATTAGTCTTTTTACAAAAACATTTATCATTGTTGAAAGTTTGGGAAACAGATAAGCAAAACAGAAGGGGCAAAACCGAACAGCACACCAGAGTGAGCCACTTGGAGTGTGTAGTGTTTCTTTTCCTTTTTCTCTGACTCAAATTATACATTATACAACCGTTGGTAATATTTTTTTCACTTAACAACAGACTAGGGAGGTCTTTCCATGTCCTTGCATGGTCAACTAAAACATCTGTGGGATTTATTGTAAAAATGTACCATACTTATTTAACCAATTCCATGTTGGTGGCATTCTGGGTAGTTTCTAAATGTTCAAGATGATAAACAATGGTGCTAAATCTTTGTGTGTATCTTTATTTTGTTAGAAGACATTGAGTTACATAGGATAGTTGATGAGTCAAGAGTCCTTTTTAAGGCCTTTGATATTCATTTCTTTACCTGTTTCTTAGTTTATTTAATCTCCATGCAGAGTGATTGCTCCAGTTTACACTCCCACTCTGGCCTTGCTAACACTACATATCATTATTCATAAAAATCTATGTTAATTTGATGTTCAAACATAGTGACTCACTTTAATTTGAATTTTCTGAATTATTAGTGAGGCTGAACATCTTTTCACAAATATCTTTCCCTTGTATATTTCTGAGTGCAGCCTTTTGAGGGAGACAGTTCTTGAGTCAAGTGTTAGAGGGAAAATCGTAATTGTTTTGTGATCACTAAGTGAATTAAGAATTGTCAGATAAATATTTTAAAACGGGTCTGGGACAAGACCTGTGATGGAGTGGTTAAAGCTGCTTTGGTGGTCCAGGGTTCATGGGTTCAGATCCCACGTGTGGGCATACTCCATTCATCAGCCATGCTGTGGAGGCATCCCACATACAAAGTAGAAGAAGACTGGCACAGATGTTAGTTCAGGGCTAATCTTCCTCAAGCAAAAAATGAGGAGGATTGGTAATGGATGTTAGCTCAGAGAAATCTTCCTCACAAAAAATAAAAATAAAAATAAAACCAGTTCTGATTTATGACTTTTAGTCTTATCCACTTTTCTTCGTTGGATAATCCCTACACATTGCAACATGATGAAAATACAAAATAGCAAGAAGAAACGTAGTTCCGGATAATTTCAGTCACTGTTATATTTACAGGTCATTAGTGACAAAAGTAAAGCAGCTTGGGTTTCAAATATTAATCATCTCACCATCCCCTTCCCCAACAATATCTCACAGAGAGAGATAGCATGTAATACAGTTCTGATCATTGACAGGTAGAATGTGCTCCAGGCTTGAGCATCCATAGGCTTCCAGCGTGGAAAGGAAACTGCATGCTCTTATTCTACTGGATAGCCTGAAAGAGAATTCAGGCAGAAAGGTAGTTGTGCTGGATTTCTGATGTTTACATCATGTTGATGAACCAATTTATAAATAAAAATTTGGGTAAGTTTCTTCTGAGCCAAAATGTGAGGACCATGGTCCAGGGCCTTCCTTCCCAAAGGAAGGAAAGGCACCAAAGAAGTAAGGTATACTGAGTGGTTATATACCCTCAAAGAGGATTCTTCACATATGATTGAAATGTCCCTTTTACAATACTCAGGAGACTGCTCTGTGGGCACAGTGATTGATGGACACAGCAGGTAGTAGGTCTGCTGTCTCAGTGGACACAGCATGGTGGCAGTTCTGTTGTCTTGAGCTGGGTGGTCACAGGTGAGCACAGCAATCAATTCCTAGCCTAAGGAAAGATGCTTTTCCATAAGGAAATGCCAATGTGGGGGGAAGTTGCACCTTTATCTTAAGGCCATTTGTTCTTGTCTTTGGGACATAGCAAAGCTTAAGCATGCTCAATTGCCCCATCAGGCCCTTTTGGAAAAAAAACAAAGGCTGAATTAGGTTTATACCAAATGGCTTCCTCATATACTCCAATATATCCTAGTGCTTGCCATGTCTATTTGTCAATCCTAAGAGTGCAAATATATCTCTGTTGGACTTGGGATTACTCGTTTTAGGGAGTCCACTTCGGGTTGGGATGTTTCTGAGAGACTGAACCAAAATATTACTGGTCACCCTTGTCTATAGGACTCTAGGGACAATAAATTGAGCCAGATTAGAAGGTAGAAAATGGGTAACCTAAGTCACCTGTGTCTGCCCAGATGTGACCTGAGAAAGTGTTCTTAGCTCTTTGATGTCCTTCATGTTTAAGATTGCTATGGATTGAACAGCAGCCCCACCACCCATTGAAGCCCTACTCCCCAACAGGGGTGGTATTTGGAGGTGGGGCCTTTAGGAGGTAATTAGGGTTAGATGAAATCAGGAGGGTAGGGCCCTCATGATGGGATTAGTGCCCTTAGAAGAAAAGACACCAGAGAGCTTGCCCTCTCTTTCTCTCCTCCACGTGAGGACACAGAGTGCAAGCTGGGAAGAGAGGTGAAGCCAGAACCTGACCACGCTGGCATTCTGATCTCTCAGACTTCCCACGTCCAGAACTGTGAGAAAATAAATTTCTGCTGCGTAAGCCACCCAGTCTGTGGTATTTTGTTATGGCAGCCTGACCAGACTAATACAAGTGTTGACTAAAAGTTACACAGACTTCCTGGATTCTGCTCTGGAGTGGACCCTAGTCATCTCCTGATACAAATTCACAATTCACCCTGCTAAGGCTGAAGCCTCAACTGGCCTCTCAGTGGGCAAGGGATGACCATTGCTTATTGAAAGGAAGTAATAACAGAAGTGTCTGAATACACTTCAAATGCTCTTTTGATAGTGAAACTAACACTTCAGATCCTGAAAAGTTTAATGATTATAGGAGTTTTGATGTTGAGAGCTTTCAAGGCCTGAGTTAAGTGAGAGGTTCAAAAATGAGGACATATTAAAGAAAGACTCCTGTTTGTCTCAGTTAATAAAAGTGAGACAGTTCAGTTCCCCTAGATTTACAGAAACATGAGTAGAAAAAAGAGAGCAAGAATGGGGGAGACAATGGAATATAAAATAAATAAGAAATAAGACACCCATGTTTCTCATATTTAAGAAATGCTGGATTTTCTAAAAAATAAAAACTCTTGGACCCCCAATGTTGGCTTAAATTATTAGTAGTATAGTAATACTTAGCTAAGTACACATATATTTTATTTTTATCAAAATGAATATTTTGAAGTTTAAACTTCTCTTAGAAAATCATCAGACTAATAGGAATATGATCATTTACTCTTTGGGGTCTGTGGACTCCCATTTGAGAAGTACTGGTATAAAATAGAACATTTAGATAAACTTTTAACAAGTGATATTTGACATAGCAAAATTTTTAAAATGATCTTTCTGTATAAAAAATGAGTTATAACCAGGTTCACCATCCATGCTGCTACTCTCCCACACTTCCTCAGACTTGCCACCTTACAATAATTTTTAACATTTCCCTTCCCTCTTTTACTTCCACCCTCCTTCTCTCATTGTCTTTCTTCCCTCTCTCCCTCCCTCCCCTCTGCCTTCTCTCTTTCCCTCTCTCCTTCCTACCTTCGTTTCTTCCCTCCTTCCTCTCACATATTATGCACCAGACGCTATTCCAAGTGACTTAAAGAAGCTTTCCTATTAACGGGGTGACTTTGACCATAAACCAATGAACGAACAAGTCGCTAAGGTGTCAGGTGGTGATAAACAAAGAAGGAATATAAAACAGGGTGTAAAGGGGGATCGGGAGTGCTGGGGGTGCTATTTTATAATGGATAATATTATTTTATAATTATTATTGGTAGAATATCTGCTTGAGGAGAATAAAAGATTGGAAGTTCGGGTTGAAGAGTTCATGGAAGGAATGCAGATCTAAGAGCAGGGCTATTTCATCTAATCCACTTTGAATTCTGTGTCCTGGTCTTTTTACATACATAACCCAGTCTGGCGACTCAATTGCTTCATGTTCAAATTCTTTTTATCGCCTTCTCTGTTCGGTAAACTGTTCCGCTCACAGGGAGCAGTAAGAAACATCTTTCTGAAGAGTCATTTTGATCTTGCTACTCAGATCCTTAGGAGTTTATAATGATTCCAGTCCATTTTCAAATCAAATTTTGATGTTCCTCACAAGCCATATCCCCATCACTACTTCTTACGCTGGTCCTTTCTACTCCATTATATATATATATTTTCATTTTGCACATATAACAAAGCATATTTCCCAGAAGTTCTCTAAATAAGAAAGGAATAGCTTTCTCCCCTTGTCTCCCATCAATTTCATTGTTTCAAGAAAAGGAGAAGCTTAGGTCTACAATGTTCCCTCTGCTGTTCCATGGCTCTTTGTAACACCTTTTCACCACCTCCTCAGAGTAATCACACCACAATCCCAGACCCGGATCTCTAAATTTTGACTTATTTCCTCTTGTGATATCTTATAGGCTCAAATCACAGAGAGTCTGTTTTTTATTCAAATATGTAGTAAGATTCAGCAACACAATCTTCAAACACGGAGTGGGCCGGTGTCCTTCTACTCCCTCTGGCAGTCCCTCGGAGTGATTCCCTTTGATGTGTTATCAAGGAGTTCCAGACGGAACCCTAACTCTTTGTCTGCTTTCATCGTTGTATGTGGCTCCAGGCTCAGTGTTCTAATTGGCTGTCTTTCCTTTTAAAGAGAGTGTATTACGGCCTTAGGCTATTATTCTTTTCTCTACCAATTGGTTATTCTGAGTCATTAGTTCTCATTCTCATTTGACTGACCTCTTCTATAGAACCTTAGGACTAAGGGTCCTTGGGTAATTTTTTATATAATGGATCTTAAAAAGCTTTTTTCTCATGTCCTCTCCCTATCGTTTTCTCAGGGCTTTCAGATAAACCATTACTCTGTTTACAATGACAGTTTAAGAAATATTTTCCTGATGTTTCTGAAGAGGGATGCAGGATCAACAAAGCGACGTTCTGGTCAAAAATGATTCTTTTGATTTTTGAACAATCCGTATGGTAGAAATGGTTCTTTTGATTTTTGGACCATCATTATGAAGCCTAATATAGGAAACACCCATTAGTCACAGGATTTATCTTCCTCCTTTCTTTTTGGGAGGTTATGAAGTTTCCCAGGTCTGCCATAACAAAGTATCACAAACGAGGTGGCTTCAAACAACAGAAATTTATACCTTCGTGGTTCTGGAGGCCAGAAGTCCAAAATCCTGATGATGGCAGGGCTCTGCTCCCTCACGAGCCTATTGGGGAGGATCCTTTCTTGCCACTTCCAGCTTCTGAGAGCCCCAGGCATTCCTTGGCTCATGGCAGCATAACCCCATTATCTGTCTCTGTCTTCACATGTCTTCCTTCTATGTTTGTCTGCATACAAATTTTTCTCTTCTTATAATGACACCAGTCATACTGGATTAGGGCCCACCGTAATCCAGGATGAACCGTCTTAACTAAGTACATCTGCAAAGATCCAAACAAAGTCACATTTGCATGTTCTGGGTAGACGTGAATTTTTAGAGGACATCATTCAACCCAGTACAGTGGATGCAGAAAAGAGAGCTACAAAAATTGCATTATAATCATTCTGTAGGAAGGCGAACGTTTCGGAAGAGTGCTATGCAATTTGGTACCTCTTCCACCACCACCACCACCATTTATTGCTTTTATATGTGGAGTTGACATTACGGAGTGGAAGTTACTGGGCGTGACTCATTTCAATCATTCAAGATGTTTTCCTATGAAAACTTCCTCCAAATATTAGAAAAATGAATGCTTTGAGGAGAAAAGTGGATTTGATAAAATACTATTAAAGTGAAGACATTAAGAAATGATGTCCTTTACTAGATAAAAGTCCTTCACCTGTGAAAGAAAAAATAAACTGTGAACATCTCAAGTCTAATTTTATCCTTTCACTTCCCCTCAGTAGATGACTTAGCCTATTAGTTTACTAAAAAGCCAGCTTAAATGAGCTCTCTTACCACGCAGATTTGCCATTAGTATCTTCATTTCCTCATCTCCTCTCTTTTCTTTCATTTCCTTCCATGAGGAAAATGCATCTCTTTTCCTGGCAGAGGCTGATCTTTCCACCTGTGCTCTTGATCTTTGCTCTTTTTCTTGATCTCTGCTCTTTTTCTTCCTCTGGCATTTTATTCCTTCGATTTTTCTTTTTCTTTTATAAATTTAATCATTCTCTCTACCAGCTCTTTCCCATATGTTGATAAACACATTTCGGTCTCCATCTCCTGACAAACTCCATTTTCTTGACTCTGACACTAAAATCAATGCTATTTTTCTCAGATCGCAACTCTCTTTATCTTCTAAGCAGCATTAGCCATGTTGACCATCCTCTCTTTGTATCTTCTTTTTCCCCGTCTCTCATTTTTCTTACCTCATAATTATTTCTTCCTCTGTTTCCTTCGCTGGCTCCCGTCTCTCCTACTATGTCTTAAAATGGAGGTATTCGCTAAGGTTTTCTCTTCAAAACTTTTTCTTTTTCTTTGATGATTTCATCAACTCTCACCTTATATGTATATGTGTACGTGCAAACACACGTATGTCTATGTATAAGCCTTTCACACCTGCCCCTCTTGCTCCAATTTTTCATAATGCTCAGGAGAAACAAGAGCAGCAGCAACAACAATAAGAGTGTTAGCTACTGTTAGTGTGTGCCTACTGTGTGCTGTCTACGGTGCTACAGTGCTAGGTGCTTTTCTTTTCCCTTTCAAAAAATATTCTCTTATTTAATTCTCAAAGTCTATGAGTCAAATGTTATTATTCCTGTTTGTCAGAGAAGAAAATATGTTTAGAAACATTAAGCTATTTTTGCAAAGTCACATAGTAAGTCATGGTTCTGAGAAAGCAAAAGTCCTCTGCGTAGACTTCATCAACATCTCAATAAGCCCAGTGCAACTTCTTACCTCCTGTTTTTTTGTTAATAACAACCCTTCACTCCTTATTTTGTTAATTTCAGGGCTTGAGTTCTAAACCTTAGGGTTATCCCCCTACTTCCTTTTTCACAGGATTCTTCACACAATCACAGAATTACTTGTCAAGTTCCTAATGTCTTGGGTCCAGCCCCTCTGTCCCAGTTTCAGTGCTGCCACACTAGTTCAAGGCCCCATCTCTTGCCTTACCTATTAGAAGAAGGATTCTCTTGGGACCGGCCCGGTGGCGCAGGGGTTAAGTTTGCAGGTTCCGCTTCTTGGTGGCCCGGGGTTCGCCGGTTCGGATCCCGGGTGTGGACATGGCACTGCTTGACATGCCATGCTGTGGTAGGCGTCCCACTTATAAAATAGAGGAAGATGGGCATGGATGTTAGCTAAGGGCCAGTCTTCTTTAGCAAAAAGAGGAGGATTGGCAGCAGTTAGCTCAGGGCTAATCTTCCTCAAAAAAAAAGGAAAAGCATTCTCTCTGCTCCCCTGGCATCCTGTACTCTGCACTCACACATGGAAATTGGCCTTCCTGAAGCCCAGCTAGAGAGTCTCATTCACTTTCTCATGCTTCTTCAAAATTTCCATTGTCTGCTGAATTAGGTACAGACTTCTCACACTAGAAGTGATACATAAAAGATTAGAGTTTATTTTGAGAATAAAAAGAGAAAGGACACATAAAGCACTTAGCACAATGCTTGCATATAGACAGAGCTTAACACATATTTTATAATAGTTTAGTACTCTTCACATGTGGTCTAAACTGATTCTTCCAGTTTACATAGGCCAAGGCCCTTCAACTCCACCCTCTGTCCTGACAGGACGTGTTAACATGTGTCCACTTTTCTGCTGTAGGGCCTCTGTTCATAATCTTTGTCTTTCCTGTCACTGTTTATCTCTGCTTTTGAAATCCTTTCAACTGTAGGTCCTTCTCAAAGGCCATCTTCATGAAGATTTTCCTGATTCAAGACTTCTAGGTTCAAGTTGATAGAATTGTTTCCTACTATAACCCCATAACATCTTGTTTATAACTCTCAGATGACAAGCAGCATAGACTGTATGGTAATGTAATTATCTGGGTACTTGCCTCATCTTTTCTGGATTATAACGTCTCTGAGGGCAGAATTTGCATCTAATTAATTTTGCATCTTTATAGAGCCTAATACAGTAACTTGCACAATACGAGTTTGAATTTAATTCCTATTAATCTTTTTCTAACTTTATTAAGATAGTACTAGTATGCTATCACAAAGAGACCCAAAATTGCTCTGGCTCGAATGAGATAGAAGTTAATTGCCTCGAGAGGGGGTAGGGGAAAGGTCGGTCACCCTGCTCCCTCCTCAGGTTGGCCTGGGGATCCAGTTTCCTCTGTCTTTTTTTCAGCCATTTCTTTGGTGGCCACCTCATCTGCATGGTAGAAGCCAGCTTACCTGCTTCATGTTCTCCGTACCGCTTGTGGGGAGAGGAAGAAGAAGCAGAAGGCAAACATTGTGCTTGTGAAGAAGCACCACATAAGGTGCACAATGGATTCCCTTCACATCCCAGTGATGAGAGTTTAGTCACATGGCCACACTAAGCTGCAAGGGAGGCCGGGAGACACAGTCTCTAAATGAGCAGGAAGTCATATCCTCATGTACTCAGGACATTTCTACTTCCAAAATCAAGACTTGAAGGATGAAAGGTAGGGGACAATTATCAGTCTTTGGCACATCTCCTCATGACATAATTTGCTGTTATATTTTGGTTTTACCCTCAGCATTTTCTTATAACAAGACCACTTAGGGATTGAATCATTCTGAATCACTGAGTATTTTAGATAGCTGAGCATGTATCTACAATTTTTTACCTGGCTCTTTTGAACAGAAATATTTCAAAATGTATTGCATCTTGAATGAAATTATGGAGCTTATCTTGATTATTTCTAGGGTGCTCGGGTCATCTTTATAAACATCAGCTATTTTGCTGAGCTGAAATAGAGAGATGTCCTCTGACTTGACGGTTCAGGTTGCTCTTTAGAAACTTCCACTCCTCTACTGTTGCATAATAGAGTGATGCCCTTGGATACTCACAGGCTTTTATTCCCATACTCAATGTCCCCAATTCTTATGTCTATTTTTAAACGATACCCCCACCTCCTTTCTTTGCTATTAGACGTCTGGTTGATAGTGCTTGCTGGTGTCAGTGCAAATGCCTACAGAAGCCCTTGTCCCTCTTCTTTCTTGCTGTTTATATTATTTTATGAGCTTAGAAATCAAGCAAAAACTATGTGCCTGGCATAGTTCTAGGTGTTATATATATTTGAATTAATCTCATCTTATAACAACTGTATAAAAATATTATTTTTTTTCTCATCTTATGGGTCATCCAACAGAGCATCGAGTTTAAGTAACTTGCCCAAGGTCACAGAGCTAGTAAACAGCTGAGTCAGGATTCTCCTCAGACAGTCTAACTCCAGAGTCTGTGTTCTTAATTATTACACTGTGCTGCCTTTAGGCTTCTTCAAATTCTGTTCAAACTAAGAATAAATAGATTCTGAAAGAGAGTGAGAGGAACTCCTGTATAAATAGCATTTTTGGTCCTCAGAGCATTCTCTCCTTGCTCTATTACAAGCAGATTGAATCAGAAGATAGACAAGTTCCACACAGGTGAGGTAATATGGCAGCTTTAGTTATTTGGGGAGGTACGTCAGAAAGCAGTGAGGGAGCATATTCCATACTGTGCAAAGCAGGTCAATTAGAAAGCAGAAGTTCAGAGATCAAAGAAAGTGTTTCTTCTCTTTTACATTTGATGTCACTGTAATTGGAAGCCCATTTCTTCTCTTATTTCACAGTGGCCAAACGGTTCAATGGCTCTTGATTGGAATACATGTGAGACTGCTCTTTCACATAATGACTGATCATGTCACCAGGATGTCAGAGGGAAGGGTTCAAAGGAAGAAACAAAAAGTCTAGAGAATGTCACCAGTGCTTTCCTTCAGGGCTATAATAAAGAATATATAATCATGTTTCCAAATATGATTGATTTAAGGAAAAAAAAGATGGTCCCCGGATCAAGGACAAAGGCGTCTGCCTTATGTAGTAGGTTGGTACTTTGAAAGGGAATATGCATTTGAGAAATGCAATGTAAAGTATCTGGACAATGTGTTTAACTTAAAGTGTAAATGTGGCATAGAGTGTCTTAGAGTGAGAAGATACTAGCTGGGAACAACGCCAATAACCAAGAAAATTAGTGAAGTGAAAAAATGCTCTGTAAATGCTGACGGTAGAGTAGGCACTATCTAAGATTGTTATAACCCCCACAAGATTGACATTTTCAAATGACTTTGGGGCTTTGCTAGTTTATTTGATGACTAACATCAGTTTTTGGAGTGGTTCTTGGGTGTTTATTCATTTTTCTGCTTCAAAAACAATGGAGAGCATTTTACAGCAGAGGTGACTATCACTGATTGAAAAGTAAGCATTCTCTTCTCTTAGCTATTGCTGTAAATGGTTTTATTATAAGACAGCAGCACATTATGGAGGTCCGCAATTTGGTTTATTACAAAACAAGCATGATAGTAGAGTTTTTTATAAAATCACATACTTCTAGCATTTTGCACTCCTGCACCTCATTAGCCTGTCAAAATGAGTAGTTGCATTCATTTTTTATGTAACAACACATATAATTGCAAGTTATAAAACTCATACTGAAGCATATAAAGGAAATAAATTAGCCTATATAGCATCAAAATGGCTATGAAGGGTGTAGTGGCCTAGCAGTAAGAAATTTTATATTTCAGAACCTCATGTTGGCAGACGTAAATATTTCTAATTCAAACCATTAGACATTTCCATCTTCTTCTTCTGCTCCCCATCTCACTCAGCTATGAGAACACAAGTATACCTTGATGAACACAGAATCCCTTGTGGGGGGAAATGGAGTATATTGACGTTAATTGCTATCCTACTGTGAAAGTGTCCCTTCGCTTATATGGATTTCCTTAAATTTAAGCAATATAGGCCTGTGCCTATTTTCAAGGCTGTGCTAGCTTCAAGTATTTAAGCCTGTTTAGAGATTGCACAACTACTCTAAATGAGAGTAGAAGGCGGTTGCCCAAGATCAAAGCTGAGTTTCTTGAGTTCCTAGTAGATTTTTAAGCTGGTTTATTTAGCCTTGTCTCTTTGAATTTGGAATAGAGTAACATCTTGTACAGTCTTGAGCCTTTGATTTTGTCACTTTGGTTTGATCTTTTGGATAGAATCATTACCCATCTGATCTCATCGTCTACACCAAATTCCCTGGCCGAGGTTGAGGTCATGCTTCAGCTGCTACATTCCTTTATGGCAAGGCTAAGTACTTTCATTATGACATAGTGAAGGTAAACACAGATCACCTGTTGCCTTGTCCTCTGGCGTTTGTGTTTATGAGTTTTGTCTCATTTTTTACCCCATATAAACCTAGATTCTAAATTCTATCATTTCACTGCATTGCAAGCATGAAAACATTCACTTGCACCAAGCTTTTCATGAATTTCCTAGAACTGATTGGAAGGCATGGGAGTGAGTCCACTGTCATGGTCCTGTTTGCTTCATTTTCTCTCTCTTTCTGTGCCTCACTCTTTTCCTCTTATTTTGTCTTGGAATTTTCCAAACTCTGTCTTTTTATGTGTAGAGTAATTCCCACTCCCTCTAAGCTTTCGAGGGTTGATATGTAAGCCTTGGGGGGGCTTCACTTTTACTCTAAGGACCTCTCATAATGTCTTTGCAGCAAAAAGAGCTCTCTTCCTCAGAAGAATTAGAGCATCAGCTGTCAGCTGTTATAAACTTTAACTACCCTATTATGGGTAATATCCCAGTAATTTTATTAATCGCTTTCTTCCTTATATCTTTCTCTTCCTCTTTCTTCTTCCTTCTCACTTTCCTTTCATTATTCCTTTCTATCTCTTTCTTCTCTTCCTTCCTCCCATCCTTTCTTCTTTCCTTTTTTCCTTCTTATCTCGTACACCTCATAGGTACTAGATATTCTTCTAGGTATTCAGATAAGGAGGATGAATAAAACACAGCCTTACTTTCAAGAAGCACCAGTACAAAAAGGGGAGACCAAAAAAGTACACAATGTGGGAGGCAGAGATGGAGGCGGAGAAGCTAAAGATCATTTCATGGTTGCTAACTTGGAGGATTACTTTGATAGAAATGCCATAAATAGAAAATACTAAAAAGGAGATGGTTTTAGGCAGAAATGACAAGTTTGCTTTTTAACGTGATGAAGTTTTATGTACTTGCAAGATACCTGAGAGCAGAAAAATTCATTTTGGAGCTTTGGAAAGAGATTAAAGCTGGAATACAATTTTAAGAGTTGCCAGCATGTGGAGCTGAGATTACCCAGGAAGGAGAAAGAGAATAAAAAGAAAAGAGGGCCAAAAAGGATGTAATCTTAAAGCACTCACCTTTTTTTCCTTTTCCTCCTCAAAGCCCCAGTCATAGTTGTATATTCTACTTGTCAGTTCTCCTAGTTCTTCTACGTGAGCCACCATCACAGCATGGCTACTGACAGACGAATGGTGTGGTTCTGTGCCTGGGAACCAAATCCCGGCTGCTGAAGCAGATCATGCTGAACTTTGACCACTCGGCCATCAGGGCTGGCTCAATAACACCCACTTTTTGTAGGCAGTCAGACGCAGAGCCACTAAAAGTAAAGCAAAAGTAAACAGTAAAAGTAAAATGATTATGTGGAGACTAACCCAGTCCATTTCCAAACTCTTGCCCTCCTCTTATGACCTTGAAACCATGGAGACCATGGGTACAAAAAGAGTGACTAGCAGGTATGGTGTGATTAGAGAGTAGTGCTTTCATAAAGAGAGGAGGATCTTCATAAAGGAGGAAGTAATTGATACTGTACAATATCTCAGAAACATGAAGTTCACTGAAGACTGAAAAGGGGCCATTGAGTGAGTCTTCTATCTTCCTTAACCTATTGTTGTAGATAGTTCCATCTTGTTCTGTTTCAAGGAAGATGGACAGCAGATGGTCACCATCTTTCTCACTTTTTTTGCCTACTATTTTTTCCCATTTTCCATTAAAAGTTCCCTTCTTTTAGGTATTATTTTGTGAACTGTCTCAGAAATATATTCTAGTTTTCTATTTCTCCAAAGTCCCTATTGAACCTTTATTTCGACAGAGTCCCACTAGTTGAATTGAGTTAATGCTTCATTTGACCTCATTATGCTTTTATTAATTCATTCCTACATAGCACTTGTTTATTTAAAAGCATGCTGAATTCCTGGATCATATCCAACTTGTGGTCTCTGAATTTCTTTTGTTTACATTTCTGCAAAGGAAAAAATTAGTACATCTTAGCACGTCATAGTAGCGACTGGTTTCAAAGGATATGGTTACAGGAAATCTGAGTATTTTGTTGTTTTGTTCTTTTGGCTGGTGTGGAGGGACAGAGTCTGAGTAAACATAATGGAGAAGACAAGACAAAGACAATTATGAAAAAGACTTTTCTGTCAACAGAATTCATGCTGAAGGTTTCTATAAGCATGACCAATGATCAGAAGAGTCTTTTCAAATTGACAATCATAAAATGCCTTTCCAGTCCTGCAAGGGCACAGGAAGTTCAACTAAGCTGATGCTTAAATACAGCAGAAAGTTGTCTTTTCTTAAGTCATAAGTTTCTTTGGATTTGACATCTCACAAAAGGAGATTTTATTTTGCTATTTTCTATAAAATATGTGATTGGTTTTATGATTGTTTGACATTGTTTTATTACTTTTATAAGGATCCTTGCAGTAAATTTCAGTGTAGTTTTTACAAGAACAAAAAGATAAAATTGCAATGGGACTGAAATAATGATTTTTTCTTATATCTAAACATTTATTATATGAGTTTATGCAAAGCTTTGTGATCACAAGGCCAACGAGTCTAAAGATCTATTTATATATCATCCTTTTTGGGGAAAAGTATGTTTCTGTTCTTGTTAAAGTTGAATGCTGGCATTCCTCTGACCAAGACTCTAGTCTAACCCTTAAACTAGTCATCAGAGATGGGGAAGAAGCTGCCGGAGGTCCTGGCCACAGCCTTTAAGGTCTTGAAGTCTTTCTTCAGGCTCACTCATCCTGAGAAGATGCGGCTGATCACAAGGATCATTAGCCCAGAGGTACTTATCTTATCAGGCAGGGTAGGGCCTGAGATGCTGAGTTTTAAAACATGTTGTTATGATATTTTTCAAACACAGCAAATTTAAGAGAATTTTACAGTGGAAAACCACACTATGTATACCTATAACCCAAATTCTATCATTGATATCACATATTTATATACCCCTTTATCCATCCTTTAATCTATTTTCTTTTTGATATATTTCAAAGTACATTGCAGATATCAGTACACTTCTTCCTATTTCAGCATGCATATCATTAATTAGAATTAAATATTGGATTACTGTTTTACTTTTGAGATAAAATTTACATATAATAAAATGCACAGGCATTCAATAAGTTTTACCTGTGAATACACTCATTAAAACAAAACCCAGGGTGCCGGCCCTGTGGCTGAGTGATTAAGTTCACACGCTCCACTTCAGGCCAGGGTTTCGCCAGTTTGGATGCTGGGCGCGGACATGGCACTGCTCATCAGACCGTGCTGAGGCAGCATCCCACATGCCACAACTAGAAGGACCCACAACTAAAAATATACAACTATGTCCCGGCGGGCTTTGGGGATAAAAAGGAAAAATAAAAAACAAAAACAAACCCATATAAAGATATAAAACATCACCACCACCCAAGAAGATTCCCTCACGACCTTCTTCAGTCAAACTCTACGTCTGTCCCAGAGAAAAATACTCTTCTGATTTTTTCCACCATACCTTAGATTTTCCTGTTCTAGAGTGTCATATAAATGGAATAATACAATATGTAGTCTTTTGTGTCTGGCTTTTTCACTTAGCACAACGCTTTTGAGATTCATTCAAGTTGTTGCATGTATCAGCACTTCATTCCTTTTTTATTACTGAGTAGTATTCCATTATTTGGTATACCACAGATTGCTTATTCATTCTCCTATTGATGGACCCTAGACTTTTTTAGTTTTGGATCATTACGTAGAAGAATGTCATGAATTTTGTTGTACATACTATGCCAGGCAGTGTTCTAGGGAATAGCTGTACATCAATGAACAAAATAGAAAAAAAGCTCTCCTCATAGAGTTTACACTTTGATGAATGGAGACAGAAAATAAAGAAAACAAATAGGTAATTATTTAATACGTTATGATAGTGCTATGGAGAAGAATAATGCATGTGGTGGGTGAAATTTTAAAGGGAAATTCTCATAAGAAGACAGCATTTGAGCAAAGATTTGAAGAAGGCAACAGAATCAACCATGTGGAAATCTGAGGCAAGACTGCCACAGGCAGAGGGGTGCGTGCCTGATACACTGCAGAAATAGCAAGGAGACAAATGAGGCGGAAGGGAAGTGAATGGAGTACAGATTAGTAGATGAGAGCAGAAAGGCAATGGAGGTCCAAATCCTACAGGGGTCTTGTCTGCTGTTGTAAGGACTTTAGAGTTTGTTCTTGGTGAGTTATTTATTCTGTTAGAGGAGTGATGTGATTTGACACGTCTAAGTGGGTCACAGGCTCGTGGTTCAGAATAAGCTGTAGGGGAGCAAGAGTGTAAGTGGGGAGATTTTTTGAGCATGAGTAGAACCTTCTCTATGGCTGGAAGGTACAATAGTTTTGGGTGTAGTACAAATGGAATGGACCAATAGGAAGCTACAAGTGAAAAGACAACTCAGAATTTCTGTGCAGAAAGACTATGGTGTGTTTGTGTCTGCGTTGGTTGTTTGTGAGGGTTTGCTGAGTCTAAAAGCTTTTATGTATGTTTATGGTGAATCAGTCTGCAATCGTGAATTTATCTTTGCCCCTTGAAATTCTGCTCTTTGAAGTTCTGTCTTTACTTCACAAGTGCTTTTTCTTGCTTCAGTTATATCTGGTGGCTTATCTCAGTGAATATTTGACCAACTGTCTCTGAAGAAATATTATAACTCTGCTCAAGGACAAAAGCTTCCCCCAAAACAAATAATAATGAATCTGGAAAGGTATTATGTTAGTGGCTCCTCCAGGAGTAATGGACTAGGCAGTCTCAGAAGTGTAATATTTAAAAGAGTATGAGTCAATAGAAATTAACTAAGGGTTTAAAATAGTAAATATTTTATGTCTAAGACAAATTGGATTTTAAAAGTCATCAAGACTATGGGATTGAAGCAAATAATAAGGCAGTTCATTCTTTGCTATGAGAGTATGATAAGAACATCAAGATTTCAGGAAAATGAAATAGGTAGAGAGAAAAATTACTCATCAGAGTTAGCTATCACTGAATTATGGTATGTGAATAATTAAGATGATCAAACCAACAGGAATAAAAGCTTAAAGTAATTATATAGGTATTAATTTAATTGCCCACAAATTTAGGAATCCAAACATGATTTTATTTTCCTACAACTGAAATCAATCTGTTCCATCCCATTCTGTCTAGTGACACAAATTTAACCATTGTCACTTTAGTCAATTCAAGAATTTCTCAACCCATTCAGGATTTTCTCCTTTCCAGTCTCCCTGAGGGTCTTCTCCAGCATCCATCACCAGACAGGCAGGGCATCTATTTTTCAGCCATCGATTGTCGTTGGCATCTGTTGCCACCTTCCAATGGCTGATCCTCAGTTGTTGGTGTTCATCCTTATGCTAAACATAAAATTTGATTTTTTTTTTGTTCTTTGTGATTCCTCTCTTGAGGCAGTGTATGCCACTGGCTTAGTATGAAGAATGTCTTGGTATAACAAGGAAATGATGGGGTATGATAGCATATTCTAAGATGGCAGGCATCACTTCCGTCCTTACCTGTACATGCATACTATTTCCTTATCATGTAAGTCTGTTTCACCCTCCTCCTCTTGAATCTAGATTGGCCCAGTTGACTTGCTTGACTAATAGAATGAGGTGATAGTAAGGTTCTGAAACTTCCAAAGCTGGGCCATAGGAAGTCTTGCAGCTTCTGCCTGGACCTCTTGGAATGCCCACATCTGGAACTCAGTCTGCCATTCTGGAGAGGGCGTGTGTGAGCACTCTGAAGAACAGTTTTAGCTGAGCCCAGCCAGCCTTCCAGCCATCCCAGTCAAAGCATTAGACGTGTAAGTGAAGCTGGGTTGGACTCTCCAGGGGATCCCATTCACAGGCTGAGTACCACCAAGTGACATCTATTGCCGCCACGTGGAACATAAGAAGTGCTCAGCTGAGACTGCCCAAATTTCTGACCTACAAAATCATGAGAGATAATAAATGATATGTTGCTTTAAGCCACTAAATTTTAGAGCAGTTTGTTATGCAGCAAAAGATAGCCAGAACAGGAGTGGGGCTATACATTGTTCCCATCTCTCAAATTTTCACCCTGCTACCTAGTCAAAATAATCAACTCGATAACATAGCATTGATTTCATATTATTTTGAGCATTGTGACCTATTGCCAGGGAAACAGTCTTTTCCCCAGACAACCGGGTCTGCCCCTGACTCTGTACTTATCACTGTCTGCTGCTTTCATGTGTTGTTACCCGCAGACTTTTCAGGAAGATTTTCTTCAGAAAATTTCACTAGAGTTCTGTTCTGAATAAATACCCTTTCTCTTCGCTTTGAACCTGAGTTCCCTCAGAAGCTCCCTGAGTTTCTCTGGATCTTTTAACTGTTAACTATTTTACATAGTACTTTCACTAAGTCTTTTCTTCTGTTTCTTTGGGCTCTGAAAATTTCCAAGTCATGGATCATCAGCATAAACCAAGTGATCTTAAAAGTGTGCTTGTGATGTTGGACTCTCTGTTCTGTTCCGTCAGTCTATTTGTTCATCCTGGTGCCAAAATCACACTGAACTAACCCCACCCCTTCAATCCTTACCTGCTATGTATCTTCCTCATTGATCCTTTTATTTTTATTGTCTTCGTTAATTTTTATTGAAGAATAGCACACATATACAAAAGGATACAAATCTTAAGTGTGTGCTCTATGAATCTTCTCAAAATGAACACCTGTGTAACTACCACCTCGATTAAGAAATAAAACATTTAGTGGTACCCAGAAATCCTCCTTTTGCCAGGCCTCTACTCATTATCCCAAAGTAATCAGCATTTTGACATTTATAAGCATAAATTAGTTTTGACTGTTTAGAACTTTATGTAAATGGATTCAGATAGTATGTATCCTTTTGTTTGGAGTCTTTTAATTAAACTTCCTGTTTGTCATATTCATCTATGTTGTATATGTAGCATCTGTTTGCTCATTTTAATTCTTGTATAGTATCTTGCTCTATGAATATATCACAATTTATTCATCGATTCAGTTATTAATTAACATTTGAATTGTTTATGGGTTTTGATTATTAAGTATAGCCAAACACTAATATTCAGGGATATGAGGAATGTTCTAGTACATATGTACAGATTTTGGTTTGGTAGATATCCTGAAGTGGAATTGCAGGATCATAGAATATGAGTATGTTCATCTTTGGTAGACTCTTTCAAGCCAATTTCAGAAGTAGTTGTGTCAATTTACACATCTACCAGCAGTACATGAGAGTTCCAGTTGTATGACATGCTGATCATTATTTGGTTTAGTCTTTTTTTTTTATTGTTAGCTATTCCAGTGGATGTGTAGTGATTTTTTATTATGATTTTAATATTCATTTTCCTGAAAGAATAATGACATTAAACACATATTCATGTGTTTATAGCCATTTGATATCCTTTCTGTGAAGTGCCTGTTTAAATTTTTTTCCTGCTAAAAAATTGAGTTGTCTATATGTTTCTCATTGATTTATAGGAGTGTTATGGAATTGAGTCCTTTCTTTGAATGTAGAGTTGCAAATATATTCTCAAAATTTACAGCTTGCCTTTTTAATCTCTTAACAGTGATTATGGTGAACAGAACTCTTAATTTTAATGACGTCTCATGTATCA
This sequence comes from Equus przewalskii, assembly GCF_037783145.1. Taxonomy (NCBI): domain Eukaryota; kingdom Metazoa; phylum Chordata; class Mammalia; order Perissodactyla; family Equidae; genus Equus; species Equus przewalskii. Next base: position 88,856,408 of record NC_091832.1, read on the forward strand.
ATCTTTTCCTTTATAGTTAGTGCTTTTCTGCATCCTATTAGAGAAATCTTTATGTACCTCAGAGTCATTGCCTTAGTTTTGTATTGCTGCTGAACAAATTGCTATAAACGTAGCAGCTTAAATAACACTATCTCCTAGTCTCTGTGGGTCAGAAGTCTGAGCATGGCTTTGATCGGTCCTGTGCTCAGGGTCTCACAAGGGTGAAATTAAAGTCTTGGCTGTGCTGTGCTCTTATTTGGAGACTCACTCGGGAAGAATCTATTTCTAAGATCATTCAGGTTGTTGGCAGAATTAATTTCTTTGTGTCTGTATGACTGAGAACTCTGGGTTTTTGCTGGCTGTTTGGTGGCTGCCCTCAGGTCATAGAGACCACTTGCAATTCCTGGAGGCTGCCTCGGTTCTTCCTCACCTGGGCTTCTTCAGCACGGCTGCTTGCTTCATCAGGCCCGCAAGGAGAGTCCCTCTAGAAAGGTTTTCACCTGATGAAGTCGATCCATATAGGATAATCTCTCTTTTGATAATAACTCTAAATCAACTTATTTGAGATTTTTAGTTACATTTGAAATCCTTTCACCTTTGCCATATTCTATTGGGTAGAAGCAAATCATAGCTCGCATCCACACTCAAAGGCAATGAGAATATCAGGGGCAGGAACTGTGGAGGCCACCCTAGGGTCTGTCCCACAGTCTGGAAGACTTTTTCAGTATTATCTTCTAGCAGTTTCTCTAGTTTAGATTTCACATTTAGTCTCACAGTGTACTTGGAATCGATTTTTATGTGAGGTAGGGGTCAAGATTCATTTTTATTTTATGTAGATAAACAACTGACCCAGTATAGTTTATTTGTCATACAGCAAATGAATATAAATATGTTTGCTTATTTTTCTAGATTCTGGTTTCTGTTCATTGATCTCTTTACCTCTACTGTGCCAAAGCTACACTTTTTTATTACTTAGGTTTATAAGATGTCTTGGTATCTGGGTAGTGTAAATCCTCCAAATTTGTTCTTTAGGTTTGTCTTAACTATCCTTTCTCTTTTGTATTCCCATATAAATCATACAATCAGCTTATCAGTTTCTACAGACATCTCCAGTGGGAATTTTATTGGTATTCCATTAAATTTATAGATCAATCTGGAGGAAATTGATAACTTTAAGAACTGAGCCTTTCAATTCATAGAAGCATTTTTTCTCTCTCTCTCCTTCTCTCTGTCTCTTAAAATTTATCTCAGTATTGTCTTATAGATTTCTGTGTAGAAATGTTTCATATTTTCATTAGGTTTATTTCTCTAGGAAGAACTAGTAGTTTTCTGTGTGGTTGGAGCTTTTCATTAATCTCAGAAGAGCAAGCATTGTTGAACCAGGAGGCAGGATTGGGAAAAGACATCGCTTCCCTAAATTCGTCAACCAGAGACTCAAAATATAATTTCATCAATAAAAATTGTGAATGCTCAGAAAATTAAATACTCTAATGTTTAGCTATGTGGACAAACTCAATTCCAAAACCAAATCTAATAGCAATTACACTGACAACAAGAGAATTTTCTTGTTTAGAAGTCTAGACCAGGGATTAGCAAACATTTTTTGTAAAGGGCTAGATGTAAATATTTTAGGTTTTGTTAGCCATAAAGAAATTTTGTTGCAAATACTCAACTCTGCCTTCATGGCATGAAAACAATCATAGATAGTATTTAAATAAACAGGCATGGCCATGTTCCAATTAAGACTTTACTAACAAAACAAGTGCTGGCTAGATTTGGCCCATCTTGCTGGCCTCCTGTTCCAGGACATTGTTTAGAAATTACTGCAATCTATATGTAATCCATTTAATTATGGGGATGGAATGGTTAAATGGTAAGTCTCTGAGTTCTTGCATTAAGGAAGGATGTTAAATGTTACATTGATGTTGGGGTCGGCCCAGTGGCGCAGTGGTTAAGTGTGCACATTCCACTTTCGTGGCCTGGGGTTTGCTGGTTAGGATGCCAGGTGCGGACATGGAACCACTTGGTAAGCCATGATGTGGCAGCATCCCACATATAAAGTTGAGGAAGTTTGGCACAGATGTTAGCTCAGGGCCAGTCTTCCTCAGCAAAAAGAGGACGATTGGCAGCAGATGTTAGCTCCGGGCTCATCTTCCTCAAAAACAAAACAAAACAAAAACCAAAACATTGATGTTTCTGCCAAAAGGGGCACTCTGTTTCCCAACCTCATAGCATCTGCAGGCTAGTCTAAAGGAGAGAGAAATCTCAGGAAGAACAGAGTATTTCTTGACCATATCACACTAAGGATTTTCACTGATTTTTTAATGAGGAGGAAAAGGAAAATCAGATCCCTAATGTATCTACACATTCATACGTAAATGTATATATGCATATACTTGTGCTTGCATTAATATACAATAAAATTCTCTTACATGTTACATATACTTTTATTTCATTTGTGTAAACACTTCAAGAGCTCATTCTCCTCTTCTTTTTGAATATAACTCTATGATGCCCTTATTTAACTTGACTTATTTGTGAATATAGACACTATTAATCAGTATAAATAATTTGAATTATGGGAATTTCGTTACACAATTTTTGATGTGCAGTGTTTCAGTATAATTATATCCAGAAAATAGAAAGTTCGGAACTCAAAAGCTATTGACCTGAAGCTGTTAAATACAAGGAAGACAACTTTATTAATCACTTAAAACATTATGTATATTTTAATTACAGACCATAATGGGGGATTATTAGGGAAGAGGGAAGTACTCCCTAAGCCCAGATACAGCTGAGGTGAATAGAATGTGAATTCAAATGTCTGCAGTCCATGTTAGGGTGAATAGAGAGGGTACTATTTCCCAAGAATTTCTAAAAGTTTCTGCTGCCTTTTTAGTCTAAGGAAATGAATGATGCAGTCTGTCTAGGATCCGGATTTATTTGCTTAAGGAATCAGGGTTACAATGTGTAATTTCTATTTTTAGAACTAATTGTTTTAAATTTAGCAACTTCCTTGACACGTTCATAAGTATTTTGCACAACACGAGCCGTTAATAGCCATCATGGAAAAAAGGATTTGTGATTAAAGCAGTGCCGGAGCCGTTGGATACTATCTCTCTCTGTGAGAGATTCCCTCCATGCGTGAGCGTATGTCAAGGGCTTCCGAAGTCTGGAAGTTAAGAAATATGTTTGTGCTTAGCCTAGATTTCTTCCAAAGCTTTTGGAGGATGAAGCAGTTTATTTCCCCTATAGAACACTTATATTCTGCAGTGCTACGGTTCTGAGGGAAGAAGTTTGGGAAAGAACTATTTTAATCCATAATTTATTTTTCCATTGTTTTTTAGAACCACTTCTCCTTGTTTCTGACATTTCTAATCAAAATAGTTGTATTTATTCCTGTCATTTTGTATAGACTTCTAGAACTGGCTAACTTGAGAATAACTTAGGGAGAGAAATGTGTTCTTCTCTGTATATTGATTCTTGCTTAGTTGACATTAAAAGCAAATTGTATTTTTATCGGCAGCTTTCAAAACTGTGTTGACAGAGAAATTTATCAATCTGGAAAATACATTGATTATTAGTGGCTTAGTTAAGTACTGTACAGTACTTTTCATGTTTATTGCTTTAAAATGTATACAAATAATCTATGAAAATAAGCTCATTATTAAAAAAAGGAACAATTCACAATTTTTTAGAGTAGAAAAAATTGTCCACTCACTAAAGATTATCTTTTTAACAGTTTGAATAATAAATAGCTTATTGATATTATGTTACCATAAATATGTTAAATGACGTTCATGATACGTTTGTGTCGTCCCTCACTAGCGTTGCATGGTTCAGTGCACTACGAAGTTGCACATGTGTGGTGCATTAACACGGAATTTCCCTGAGTCCTTGCACATGAGTCTCTGATGCATTGATTAATAGCTCTGCTTTCACCAGATAAATCTGTGCCTTGAGCATCTCAGGAGATGTCATCAAAGAGGTCCAGTTTGTAAATATATTTGTATATTTACATTATATTACATTACATTATAAACACATACATATTTATTTCCAAACTTTATGACCACTCTGTACTTTTGTAGAAAAACTTTTTTAGTGTTTATCTCTTTAATCAATCTAGAATTGAAGTTTGTATATGGTGTGAAAATAGGATCTACATTCATTTTTTTCCAAATGAGTCACCAATTGTTCTAATACCCTTTATGGAACAATGCATATGGGATCAATGTATGCCCACCTAACGCGAGAAGATAAAGATTTTTGAGTCATCCACAAAGAGATGAAAGTTGAGGATGTAAAGGTGGATGAGATCTTCGGGAAAAGGAGTAGATACAGGGAAGGACAAAGCATGGCATACTGAACCTCAGGACATGTGTACCGTTAAAGGGAGAGAGGAAGAAAAGGAGCAAACTAAGAGGGAGGTAGAAGGATGCAGAGTGGTGTCATGGAAGTTTTGGGTTAGAGAAGTTTCAAGATGAGGAGAGGGCTGTAGTAACCAGTGGGGAAGCAAGCGACTATTGTGAAATGGGTGAAACAGCAGTTATGCAGTTAACCGAATTCTGTGCACAGCTGTGGTATAACTGGCTTTTGTAGTATTTCGGATTATCTACAACTTATCTCATTGTTTCCATCCAAGGACATGGATAATTATGAGTTAACTGTAGACATGATCTGTTTCTGGGTAGTAAAGTGAAATTTTTAAACACATTTTCAAATGTCGTTTGATTACAATTTTATCTGTATAATGCATTTGAAAAAATATTTTTAATGAAAACCCAGTGAACATACAATGATACAATGTATATAAAAGAGGTTTGACCTAAATGAACCATAAAAATAAAAGATGTGGTTTGTATATGTAGCACGTGCTGGCTCTTCCTCATCCTTTTGGTGAAAATGCAGAGCATACTCGACCAGCTCTCTTAGCATCACCATGTTGTCAGCACAGTAATGCTATAGAAGACATTTTAAGCTTGCTAATTCCTTGTTTTTATAAACTAGGCAATTCCAACACCTACTTGTGGCTCACTCTTCCCTGTTTGCCTCTTCAAAATGAGGTTGAGAGAAGTAGTGAATTTGTCCCTGTTTAGTTTGGACGTACTGTTGGATCAGCCTGTAGTCATGCCGCAAGGGTGATAATCACTATATAAATACATAGCAACACAGTGTCACACTGGCCTTTCCCAGCTGCCCTGGAAAGTAGCCAGTCCACAGACGACGAAGCTGTGTGCGCCACAACGCTTGGCTGCGCCCTGGCTGACGATGGATGGATGGCAGCAGGACCTGGAGCAGCTGCTCTACAGCAAGACGTGCGCAGAAACCTCCATCTAGGCATTCGCAGAGAAGCCTGTTGGAAACGGTGGTGTGACACTGAAGGAGCTGCCATTGGTGATGAATGAGGGGTACTGTCTGTGGGCAGACATGGCACACGGCAGTGTGACAGAGGTGGCTCATTTTGATTCAAGGTATTGAGCAGCCCGTGAAGCTGGGAACATCAGCACAAAATGACAGGCCCTGCACTGGTGCTGGCAGTCAGAAGGCAGGGCTTGACCAGCTCAGCTCTCTGTTTGGAGCAGTTTGTAGGGTTTTTTATAAAAGCTATATCCATAAATACGGAAAGTAACATTGGCAGCATCATTATAATCATATACGAGGGAAGATGATGCATATCTATAAATCATACTAATGAACGCCAGCTAATGGCGATGTGCTGCATGCTGTATTCCATAAAACTCTTCCAGTCATTCTCTGTCTGCTTATTCTGATTAATTTCTTCATAGCCTTATTTTTGCCAGATATTTTATTATATATATTTATTTTATCATATATTGTTTCCTTCCTAGCCCTTACCAAACAGAGGTTACAGGGGGGTGGGGTCTTTGAATGGTCTTGTTTCCTGCTGTGTTTCCCTGGTGTCAAGAACAGTGTCGGCACACAATAAGCCCTCAATATATATGTTTGTTGAAAAAAAGCTAAAAATTCAGTCTGATATATTTCTAATGATTTCCCATAATATTAGAGAGGCTCAAAATATCAATTTAGAATAAGAAATGTTCTCATTAAGTGAACAGTAATTTTCTTCAAAGCGATTCCTAAATAGCTGAGTTTTACAGTATTCAAAATGTATAATGCCATATTTCTGATGGATTTACCAGTTAGCATTAACAATTTAGCCAGTCAACTAATCATTTTTGTGCACATGCGGCCAAATAACAGATTCTGACTAAATTTCCCTCCTCTCCTCTCCATCCCTCCCCTCTTGCCCTGGAGTGGATGTTGTCACAGCAAAAACTTACCTCCAACTCACTGTCAATACACTGATAACAGGAGTTGAATGATCTACTTCCTCTCATAGATTGAGTGTGTCTATGTGTTAAAGGAGGTGGGAAAATATGAGTTTTCCTAGGCAGAGAAAAGAAAATGTAATTACTTTAGGTGGAAGTGGTTTGGGCTTTTGGCTTGGAAGTGTGCAAACAGAGGGAAGATAAAGCCTATCAGGCAAAGTGAAGCCGGTAGCTGTTCCAAACCAGCCTGGGCATCAGCATCACCTGGGGACATTAATAAAACAGAAAACAACCCCTCCAAAAAACCCACAAAAAGAAACAAGAAAAGAGGTTACGAGATCCCATTCCGTGGGTACATCTGTGGAAGTACCGGACTCCATATTGAAAACAAAACACAACTCACTAGGTGATTCTCACGTGCGTAAACTGTTACGAACCATGTCAGGCTGGGATTTGAATTTCAGATTGTAAATTTGACCAGATCAACCTTTCTCAGATATTGCCTGAGAACATTTGTAACTATTTAGTCAAGGCTTTTCTCACTGGGAATTCTAATTTAGTTGTGCTGGTTTGAGGCCCAATAATCTTTTTCCATTTTTATTTTTAAAAAATTTTTAATAAGATTCCAGTGATTTTTATTTTCAGGCATGTTTGGGAAACATGAATCCAGAAGATCATGAGGTGTGGTCCAGTCCTCAGATTTTATGGTTATTCAGATAATTCTCTACTTTATCTGTGTGTAGACTCAATCTTTAAATGATTTCTTTTTGTTTGGTATTAGGAGTCATACAGCTAAAATCATAGGCAGTGGTTTATAAATTGGGCAGTTTATGCCTGGCTTAAAAAGACACGAACAAATAAAAAGCCTTCATTTCATGCAAACTTCACTGTGGAATGACATGCCCTATGGATCACTGGGCCCAGAAACGTTTTTCATTTGTTTGTGAGTACGCTCTTATGGTCCTGCCGTCTGTGGTGTGCAAAGGTTAAACTCAACAGCTAGAAATATGATGACAGTAACAAAGTTTAAATAACAAAAAAGCATGGTGTATGAAAACCAATCTTCAAACCCTATAAAACTACCAGTGCCAATTCCTCATTATATTTTTAACTACATCATGATTATACAACTTGAACTACCCTACAAGTGGAAAAATGAATAGCCAGGACTTAGAGCAGAATTTCCCAGGGATGGTTCTGCTTTGAATTTTCTTTTTATTTATTTATTTTTTGCTGTATATTTCAAGTGGATTAAATTGAGAATTTTAATTAAGAAAACAATGTTCAGAGCCCTATTTGCTTTTGAGATGCTGTACTTTATGGTCTAGTAAGCATTTTAATGAGTTGTAACGCTGCAAGATGTTTCTAGTTCCTTTAAATACTTAACTCCATCAGCATATATTTCTGCCAGACTTTCAAAATGAATTCAATTTTCCCAAAATGGATAATTTTTAACAAAGAACTTAGTGTAAGAGTTTATTCCTATTCTACATTTCTAAGGTGCCTAATTTAAGGTATGAGCTATTCTTAACTCCAAGAAGGATTGAACTAATTTTTACCCTAGCCATCTTACATAGTTATTTGCACTGCAGAAGTTTTGGGACAATTATTTTCTCTTAATTTTAAGTCTCTAGATACTACAGACAATAATTACAGAAATACAGAATTTTGTAATTCGAAAGACTATTCAAGATAGTTTATTATTACAACATTCTCAATTTTCAGATGTGAGGAAGTCACAGGAGGACTAAGTGACTTGCTCAAGGTCATCTAATTCAAGAAAAGTCAGTTTGGAAGCCAGATTCTAAGTTCATTCCAACCCATACATTGACTTCAAGTGCCCTCACTCTGATGAGACCTGTTGGTTCTGAATTATCCTTTAAGCTATTCAGAAAGATCATCTTGGGGGGCCCGCCTGGTAGCATAGTGGTTAAATTCGTGTGCTCTGCTTCGGTGGCCCGGGGTTTTGCCAGTTCGGATCCTGGGTGTGGACCTACACATCACTCATCAAGCCATGCTCTGGAGGAACTAGAATGACTTACAACTAGGATATACAACTATGTCCTAGGGGTTTGCAGAGAAAAAAAAAAGGTCATTATGGTGATTTTGAAAGCAAGGTATTTCTGCTTATATACAATGTGCAAATATATTTTTATATAAACACATAGTAATAATTTTCATCATAACACACATATACAGATAATAATAAAAATGTCTCTCTGGCCAGACTTAAAAATGATTTTCTTTAAGCAATATGTGGCTTTTGTGTTCTCTTTTTGTCTCCTTTCCTTCTCTCCTCCTACCCAACCTTTATATCTCAGTTCAAGCATCACTTCTTTAGAAAATTTGTCTCTGAATTCCCGGATCAGGTCAGGAATGACTGTTCAATGCTCTCTTCGCACCATTTCACTTTCCATTGCAGCACTTCTAAGAACTGTGATTTTATATTTATTTGTGTGATTACTTAATTAATGTCTGCCTCTCCCCCACTCTAGGCTGACTCTAGCCATGGGAGGCCCAGGGCACCTGCTGTTGGCTCATGATTGTCTCCCAGTGCCTGGTTCAGTGCCTGGAAAGGTACTGTCTTAGGAAGCATTTATAGAATGAAGGAAGAAAGGAGTGAAATACCCTCTATCCTAAAATGGATCTATACTTGAAGTTATTGCTCAATTTCCTCTCTTCCTTCTAGTATCACATTTATGAAAATTAATTTTAACTTGTGGTTCCTTCTCCTGCCATTCCAGTCTGCTGCAAGCAGGCTTTATTTCAAGCACTCTCATGTGGCCCCTGGCTGGGGCTCACCTTGGTGGGTGTTCCGGGACAGGCTGATCTGCAGGAACATTAAAGCCATCTTCCTGAAGTCCTGGAGGTAAAGAGAAGGACGGAGGTGACCACGCTTGATAACAAGAGTGGGAAGCTCCGTAAGACTCATAGGAGAACCTTAGTCAGTGATGGCAGCTCAGCATTGCTCAGGGCAGACCCTCAATGTTACCCAAGTCTAGAAGGGCAGTGCTCAATACCCAAAGACCAGAGCTCATAAGGTTTTTCTTAGGTACTCATAAAATGAAAATATCCACCATTTTGTTCTGGCTATAGGGAGATGGCAATTTCCTCAGAGGGTTTGGGAAACTCCATGGGGACTATTGGGATAAGTCACAGTGACTCCTTGAGTCGATCCAGGTGGATGATTCCTTGGAAAGCATGAATGCCAGATGATTGAGGAAGGAAAGGGAAAAGGGCTAGCTGTGCCTGTGCCACCTACCTGCGGGTTGGCAGAGGATGTCACTCTCCACATCCTGGTCCCAAATCAAGGGCCAGAGGAAGGTCAGTGAAGAGGATCCCCAGAGAGATGTGAGTGTCGAGAGACTTCTGCCTGCCCAAATCCATACACACTCTCCCTGGAGCACCAGGAAGACATGCCATCCGTACTCTTCGGGCTGCTCTGCCTGTGAAATACTATCTTTTGGGGCCCTGCCCTGAGTGCACATGTACTTTGGATAAAAGACTAGCTTCCTACATTCTAGGAAAAGATTACTGGAGAAGGGCGGCTATCTTTATAAGAGATCACAGAGATTTCACTGAGAAGGTGAACCATGGCCCGGAGGGCAGGTTTCACCTTTCCTCATTCTGGGCTCTGAAAGTTGGGCCTGGATCCCACAGCTGAGACACACGAGGTGCCCCTGCCACGTGGAGACACTGAGAAACCCTGAAAGAGATTCTGAAAACAAGGTGGCCTTGTGGGCCCCAGGAGAGGTCACATCAGGAAGTAAGTTATATGTTAATTTCTGGATTGGACTCTTGGTCGTCTCCACGCTCTCTGTGAAGCCTTGTGAAGGCTTACAGCCTGACAGGAATTGTGCTGTGGAGGAGTCTTGGAAGTTCTCCTCTCCGGACTAAGTGTAAAGAGGGCGGGTGGTGCTGCCCCTTCAGCAACAGCCCAGCCCAGTGGAGGTTTGTGGGGCCCAGCAGAGTAGCCTCTGAGGAGGCTCACTGACAGCGGTGTTGGCATCATCAGGCTTGACTAGGAAGCGACAGGACCCGCTCCTAAGCAAGCACAAATGCTTGAGAGACAACAAGGGACAGAAGCCAATCATTATGTGCATGTTAAATAGGAATGTGGCATCCTTAGCACTTAGAAGCTGGTGAAGAATAGACATTCTACTCACTCATGAAAAGATTGGAACTCAAGTCACATGAATTATGTGACACAGTGTCAAGAGCAGTATGTCACATTACATTTCTAAAAGCAGCTAACGTTAATGAGCACCTACATGCCAGACACTGCTCTGATGGCTTCATGTGCATTGTATTACTTAATCCTCATAATAATCCTGCTTTTATTATGCCTAATCTACAGACAGCCCTCTCTTGCCCAAGGTCACACAGCGAGTAAGTGAATGAGAATGTGAACCCAGGGAGTCTGACTCCAGCATGGCGCCCTCAGTCATTGCCTGTACTTGCTCTCTACATTGACCCTAAAGCGACAGCATGAGTGGCTACCATAGACATAGGTGATGAACTCAGTTTTTTCTTGGATGTCCATTTAAATAACCCACTCTTGTTAAACAGACTTCCTCCTTGACATCAGCATGGCACCCGTGATACACTGACACTCTGCGCTGGCACATGGAAGAGGCCTCATACTTGGTCAATCACCTCCCACTATGCCAATCGCACAACCACCTTCAGCACAGCACAGCACAGGCCAACCGAGCTTCTCTCATAGCCACCCACATGTGAATGGCCTGCAGGCACATGCACGCCCTGCCCACCCTTTGTCTTTTAAGCACTGTCAAGATCCTTCCCACTCATCCTGAGTCCTTGTCTCTGTTTCCTCAGTCATTTTCATTCCCTAATGGCACCATTTTCTCTTGGTCTTCCCCATACAGCTTGGACTACTTTCCACCAGTCTGTTTCCTGGACTTGCTACCCGCCTCCTCTTCTTGCCTTTTAAATGTTGGTGTCTCAGGGTTCTGTCCCCCCACTTCTTTTGTCACTGTCTACCCTATCTTAGCTGCTCTCAGTCACTCCCTTGGCTTCAGCTACTGCCAGGATGCCCACAAATTCCAGTTTTTTCTCTTCTCCCAGATCTTTTTCAGGCTCTGAGGTTTATTGATATTTTACTAAAAAAGATGTATGAGATATGGTCTTTTCCCTGAAATATATTTTCACTTAGTTGCTATAAATTGCATATGTTAACAGGAAAAAAATATTGTCCTGAGGTTCATATTTATTCAAACTATTTTGATTTTTAGTTGAATTTAGAATATGATAATAAACATTTGGTAGTTTATTTAAATCATAATTATGTGTTAGATATTTAATGTGTACACTTAATTTTTATTGGTAATAAAAATCATAATACTGAAGTAAGGATTAAAAGCCACTTAAGGGAATATAGAAATATTAATTAATAACATTTTAGTACTTATATTTAATAGAATTATTCTTGAAATTACCTTGTCTCAAAAATTACAGCATAAAATGAATTTATAGATATTCAGTTTTTAAAGCACTGTCATACATAGGAAAAACTTAACCATTTACAGGGGCACAAACTTTGCTTATGAGTTACACAAATGTGTCCTCAGGAGCTATCCATAAGCACAGTTACCAACAGAAAATGGAGACCTACACTTTCCTTGTCTCTAGATACATCCAGAGGATTTTCTTTCTTTCTTTTTTTAATATAAAAATGAGTCAAAGGCCCTCAGAATTTTCTGTCAATAGTTAACCCCTATGAAGCTAGATCTCAGAGGAAAACTGACTCTGTAATTACTCAGATAATTTAGGAAAACCTTTCATTTCCATACAAAATATTTAGTTTAAAGCATCTAAGTTTGGGCTTCATTTTTTCTCAAAGGCTGTGACCTTATTTTTATTTTTAGTTTTTTTAGTTATTTACAGATGATCTGAGCATAGGGAATAAGTCAAGGGCCCAGGGCATAGGCCAAACATTCTGAGTGCCATCACCATCTGCTGAAACTGTAAAATGACATGTCCTGAAACATTCAAGTCACAATCTATGATGTCTCTATAAATTCAAATAAATAAAACAAACACTAAACATTGCGCAAATATGCAAAATAGCACTGTTCTCCTTCCTCAGAATCGGTGAGGCAAGTCTGTTTTAGCTCCAGGTTTCCACTTGATCACAGTGACGGCCTTGTAAGCACGTCGTTACGCGGCCAGAGCCATCTGCGCTGCGCTGGAGACTTGCACAGAGTGCGCACAAAGGGAGGAGGCAGAGCAAGTCCACCGAGCCATGCGCACATCCACAGGCTGGGCCGCGCTTACATTCCAGGATCAACAGTTACATCTATCTGCGCCTCTGGATCTATTTTGAGTCATCCCCACCAGAAAGGGCTCAGAAGTGTTTATCCAGCTAAGCCGTGGGGCAGCTGGGAACTCAGCTGTAACTGAGGAAGCCTCCGAACACGTGCATTTATTGCCGAGAAGACCCAGACCCGACAGTGAAAGTAAACGGAATGTGATTGGTTGGTTTGTTCATAGAAGTGATGTCCTCGTTGGCTGGCAGTGCTGCGGTGCCACAGGGCGGAGAAAAGAAACATTTTGGAGGCAGAGTTGTGAAGTGGTTAGGAGCTTGATGTATTAAGCCTGACTGCCTGGTTTCAAATTCCAGCGCTCATGACTGTGGGGTACTTGTTTACTGTCTTTTTGCCTCAGTTTCCTCATCTATAAAATGGTAATAATAATAGTCTTCTACAGGAGGACTGTTGTGGGATTATGTGAGTTAATGTAGGTGGAACACAGCATGGAACACATAGTAAAATTGCTCGGTGAGTTTGAGCCATTCTTAGTCATTGTAGTGATGAATGGTCTTACACAGGGCTCGACTACATCACGGCTTCACGCTGAGCACCAGCCACACAGTGCAGAAGCCATGGGGTGCAGAGTTTGGGACCTGCAATATAGACTTTTGAGCGCATCTCTGTATTTGAGGAATTGCCAGACTAAAAGAAGATCACAGTCTAGAGAACATGAAACCGTCGGAGCCTTTAGTGCAAAGCGATATAAATCCTGCACTCTTTGGTATATTTAGGGCATTTTTGTAAGAAATGCGCGCACACACACACACTGAGTTCTTACTGTACAGCACATGTTCTGTTAAGCTCTTTACATGTATAATTGCACTTACTCCTCACAATAATTCTGTGAGGCAGGCCAAATTATTATCTTAATTTTAAAGATGAAGAATCTGAAGATTGGAAGAGTTAAGGTCACCTGGGATCAAAGAGCTGGTAAGTGGTATAGCCAGAATTTGGACCCAAGTGTGCCTGTGCTAGAAGGAGTACAGGACAGTGGTCACAGGGAGGCCAGGGCCTGTCATGCTCTGAGGAGATTACCACATTTTCTAGAGTATGTAAGCTGAAAATTATCAAGCTAGGTCCTTTATGTCGTAGGGTCGGAATTTAACACTCACGTATAAGGGTGTACAAACAGTGGAGCTTTGTTTCCTGTATCTGAGCTCAGCTTCTCTTCAGCCCTGCTTCCTGCTGATGCACCTCGCATCTGCCAACGAAAGGCCACTCAGTATCTTCTATTTTATAACAGCCTCTTTGGGGTGAATATTCACTTGATTCAAAGTTCAAACTTCCTATAAAAGTTGCTTCCATCCTGTCAAATTTTTCCCTTTCTGCCTCCCAAGATGGGAAGCGTGGGTGTCCTCAGGGCAGTGGGGCAGCGGGCTGATTCCTCTGGTCAGTGTCTCTAGGGTGCCATACCTTGAGAGTCTTCCTCTGGCCTGATGAAGGTCGCCCTCCGCTCTTGCTGGCTGAGCCTCCTCACCTGTCTTCTGCATCCGGCTGACCCTCTGAAGCATGGTCAGGGTGCTATTTAATCCCTGGGCGTTTGCCCTGGGAATCTGCTCCAGGAGTTACTTTATTCTTCAATAAAAGACCACCTTCCACCCATTCCCCTTGCAGCAAGTGTGCCAGTTAGCATCCTCAGTGATTTCCTCTCTTACTCAGGGGTGGAAAACTTCTGCATCCTCTACCCACCACCAGGAATATGGGGGTTCCACAGGCATCTCCACCAGCCATTTCTACACGTTGGGAACTGCACCATGAAGAAACGAGTTTCTCTGAGAGGCTTGTCCAGCAGGGGAAGCCTGAGAGGTCCACCCCTTATCTGCACGTTTCAACCACCCACCCTTCACCGTAGGACTGTTTCTGCAGGGATGAGATTGGCCCCAGAGATAGGGAAAGGGACAGGAAGCCTCTGGAATTATTCCCCCTGCATTCCTCTCTCTTCTCTTCCATATTCTCAAAGAGAGGCTTAGCTGTTGGGTGGGAATTTTGCTTAGTACATATCTTGACTGCCCTGCTTGCTGATCTGCTAGGTAGAAGATCTTCCAAATTTTGCTTCTCGATATTTGAAGAGAAGCTTTGGAAATTAAGGGGGGTGTGTGTCTGTGTGGGTGCTCTTGTTCAAGGAAACTGGGCTTTCAAGACAATTTCTCACTATGAACTTAACAAATCTGCTTTAATGCTCAAATCTGAGCTGTTATTTTTTTTTTTAGGTATTATGAGCTCTTCCCCTAAAGCAATGAAAGCCCTTGATTCGATGCCTAAGAGAGCCATAGGGAGTTAAAAATACATGGTGACATTATTTTCAAAATAATATAGCCATTACATATATATCAAGTTTAATATTACTTTCTGAGTAGATTTCCCTTTTGTGATCCTCAACTTTCATAAAATTTTTATTTAACTGTTCCAGTGTGGTTTCAGTTGTGGTTTGGATCAGAGCATTAAATGGGGAACGATATTCTCTCTCCCAGCCCAGGATGGCAGTGGTATTGGAGTTAAAGAAAAGGAGAAAGTGATTTCAGAGTGAATGAAGGTGGGATGTGATGTCCAGCTGCCTGTCCTTACACCAGGAACCTCCTTCCAGTCCTGGCCTCGGAGGTTTTGGGGATTAATTTTGTTAATGAAGGAGGTTATCTATGTCCAGAAAAGTTTAATATTTGGCAATATTTTTACTATTTTTCTAACTACTGATGTTATTTTTGGTTCTACCTGTGTGTTACACTGACTGTGTTATGCAAAACACACACTACTACACAGACTATAGAATATCCTTATAGAAGAGATTTCACATGGAAGTTGAGCCATCATGTAGACATTCTACAGGATTTTAAATCTTATTATATTGTTAAAGATCCCATTTAATTACACCTGGCATCCTGTTAAAAGTCAAACAGTAACGAGTGCATGGAGAAAATTGTGGCCTGTTATTTTGCGGAAGTGTGTTCTTTTTTTTTAAGATTGGCACCTGAGCTCACATCTGTTGCCAGTCTTATTTCTTCTTCTCCCCAAAGCCCCCCACTGCATAGTTGTGTATGCTAGCTGTAGGTCCTTCTAGTTGTGGCATGTGGGATGCCGCCTTAGCATGGCCTGATGAGCGGTGCCATGTCCGTGCGTAGGATCCTAACAGGTGAAACCTGGGCTGCCAAAGCTGGAGTGCACGAACTTAACCATCGGCCCCAGGGCTGGCCCCTAGAAGTGTGTTTTTCTGATGATGAAAGGAATTTGGAAACTGTTTGCAAAATACTATCATATATTATTGTGATGTTAGTGACGCTCTTCCTCACCCATATCCTCACTTGGCTCATTCCCATTTGCCCCCATTCCTGACCCAGTACGGTAGCGAGAGGGGTTTATTTTCCCTCTTGCACTTCAACCTAAATATAGACACACATGGTTTTCCTCAATTCACCATAGTGGAATTGTGAAAGAACATTTAAATAAGAATTTTCTATGGATTAAGGCAATAATTTGCATTATAAGCTATGGCTTCTTCATCTTCAGCTGGGTTTCTGAGATTCCTGACTTCATTTTGACATCAATGAGTAACTTAAGTAACAACTTAAACTATTCTTCCAATCTTGGGGCTGGCCCCATGGCCGAGTGGTTAAGTTCACATCCTTGGCTTCGGCGGCCCAGGGTTTCACCGGTTCGGATTCTGGGCGCGGACACGGCACCGCTCATCAAGCCATCCTGAGACGGTGTCCCACATGGCACAACCAGGGGGACCTACAACTAGAATATACTACTATGTAGTGGGGGGCTTTGGAGAGAAGAAGAAAAAAGAAGTAGATTGGCAACAGATGTTAGCTCAGGTGCCAATTGTTAAAACAAAAACAAAAACTATTCTTCCAATCTAATGAGAAAATGAGACAGAAGAACTTATTGAAATGGGTGGCAGCCACCAAAACAGCTTCTGAAATGCAGAGTATCTACTAGAGATAAAAAAGGCACATAAATAAATACTAGGACAAACCCATTACTTCACTTTGGTTGCATCTTTAATACTAGTAGATGAGAAGGAGGACGAGAAAGGAAATCAAGGAGAAGTCAACACGACACAGACTCAAAGGGTCAAAGAAGGAAGCAACAGAGGAATAATCAAGAAAGCAAGCCAGCAACTGTAGGTGCCATGACTGAAAGACTATTTGGCGATATTCTAAATGACTTTTTAAACCCTTTGTAATGTCCCAGTGTTTATAAATTTTGTTATTCCCTATTATCCAACATGAATCTGTACCTTTAGATCAATTGGGACCACTGTGTAGCTTGAGGCAATAACTGTAAAGTCTGGGGCTTCCCCACATGACTCGTATCTAACGTCTCAGATTCTTTCTTCCAAAAGATTTTCCTAATTCTGCTCCATTCACATCCTGCTCCTGCAATTGTCTGGATACTACCTCATTTTCTGTTTTTGTTCCCATGCTCACCTATTTGGACCTGACTGACAATGCAGCTCCTTTACTTCTGGAAGTTGGTTCACCTTTCCCAGTTTGCCTTGTTTTTTGGCTGGAGCTACTTCCACCTGTATTAGTACCAAGGCAAGGTGATGCTTAATGTAGATGCTATGGCAAGACTACTTGGGTTTATTTCCCAGCTTTGATTTCTTGGTGCATAAACTCAAGCACCTTCTTAATCTCTCTAAATGAATTAGGCAGGATTCTATTAAATCTAGAATACTTCTGACAACATACGTACAGAAATGCCTTAATGGGCAGCCCATCTGCTTTATTTCTAGGTATCACTGGATGATTCCATGATCAATTCATCATCCCCACAGATCCTTGTGGGTCAAACCAGTCTGACTTCATTTTCTCCAGAGACTTATTGTTTAATTGCACATAGCTAAGTGCCAACACCTGGTCTCTATCCCTCTGGGATTATATTATTGCCACTGTGATCAGGAAACTAAATTTTAATGCAGCATCCTCCACTGTTATCCCTAGCTTGCAGAGGAGAGCAACCCCAGAGTTTGTCAATCTTCTCCTGCCTTTGTCATCAATGCCTTGGTAAAGAAAGTATTCTTTGGGCTGTCCCATGAGGTGGGGTTGGGGTGGTGAGCAACTTGCATATAATGGATCCATTCCAACTTCCCATTTCCCTTTAGGACTCCTTCCTCTCCAGTAACTCTCGAGCAGTCCCACATTTTGGCCTCAGTGATGTAGATCAGGGCTCAGAAAACTTTTTCAGTAAAGGAATTGATGGTAAACATCTTAGGCTATGAGGACCATATGGTCTCCGTCACAACTACTCAGCTCTGCCATTGTAACTCAAGAGCCACCGCAGACAATATGGAAATTAGTGAGTTTATCTCTGTTCCTATAAGGCTTTGCTTACATAAACAGATGGAGGACTGGATTTGGCTGATGGACTATAGTTTGTTGATCTCTGATGTAGATAACTTTTGGATCCAAATTCAATTAGCCAATTTAGCAAACTGTCAACACCACTGTCATGTTTATGATCAAATACATTATTTGTGGGTCCTGGGTGAACAGACTCTAGTCAATGAATTCAACTGGATCAAGCTTTATGTTTCATTCTTCTAGGTCTAATTCTCTCAGAATGTGCTTGCATACATGCCCCTTAGCCCTGCCAGCACCTATTGTATCTCTTTAGGTGTATAGATGACCCCCTTTGGAGCAGGCCTTTTATTACTCTATCTGGATTATGTAGAGTTTTAACTCTTGTTGGGGTCCAGAGTGAATGAGGAGTGGTTGGGGTGGATCTTGAGAACAGGCGTTAATTTGTGAGGCAACTTTCCCTGGTTAGTCATTGAAAGGCTTTTTTACTAAGGATTAAGCTAGTTCAGTTAGAGAGAGGGTGGGGAGAGTAGTCACGTCGAGAGAGAGTTCCTTGAACTCTACAAGGGATGTTCAGAGGGTTGTGGGTTCAAAATCCTCAGTCTCATCTATATATGCTTAAACGTCCCATCCCATATCTCAGGCTCCTATTCCTTCCCCTTACATTAGGGCCTTACATTTGGGAGTGTTGAGCATTTAATTGCTAATGTATCTCTGTAAACTTGAAGATCAGTTTTACATCTGAGTAACTTGAAAAGCATCTAAAAAGGGATTATTTAAGGATTGGGCAGGGTTTAGGGAAAACACTAAGGATACTGCATGAATCCAAGGCTAATCCCAGAGGGGCATTTCTCCCATCTTAGGCCTAGGGGGCAACGAGAGGTCAGGAGAGGGTGCAGAGAAAGCTGTACAGGGATGGCCACTGATCAGGAGCTATATATGCCTTTTTGTGGAGACACCCAGTGCAAAGCAACCCATCGGGAAAGGTTTTAGGGGTTAAACACCACAATCCTACTCTCCTTTCTTTCGACTCTTTACAGTTCTCTCTAATAACTGAAACCAACAGGAAGCCAGACGGCAAGCGAATCCATTGATTTAGTCTGTTCACCTCAACTATTGAAGATGAATAGAAGGAAAAAGGGTGGAGAATGGATTTGGAGGAGCAAATGGAAGACTTTTTCCAGCACACTAAATTTCACTTTCCTGGGTCTATATAATGAGGAGAATAATTGTTTCTACCTCGTAGATTTGTTGTTGGAATAAATTTGTGGTAACATGTAGAATCCTTAGACCAGTCCTTAGCACAGTAGAAACTTTTATTACTCTCAATCTATCCTTGGACTTCATATTTTACCCTAGTATCAGACTGTAACCTGATTTAAAAAATTAACAAGTATTCATTGAGAGCTACTATGTCCTCCCCTCTCAGATACAGAGTTAATAAAGAAAAAAGTCACCTAGTGATCTCAGGATGGACGGAGAGGTACTATAGGGAACGCCGGTGCACGCAATTCCAGAATACGGTTGAGATTCCCAGAGTAAATAATTTCTATTATATTTTTATTTTTTCCTTTTTTCTCCACAAAGCCGCCCAGTATATAGTTGTATATTCTTCGTTGTGGGTCCTTCTAGTTGTGGCATGTGGGACGCCGCCTCAACTAGATGGTTTGATGAGCAGTGCCATGTCCGCGCCCAGGATTCGAACCAATGAAACACTGGGCCGCCTGCAGTGGAGCACGCAAACTTAACCACTCGGCCACGGGGCCAGCCCTTCTATTATATTTTTAAAGGAAATTTTAAAGCCTAATATCAGGTGCAAGGGCTTACCTTAAAATTCAAATAATTTTATTTCTGCTGTTGATTTTTCCGTGTTGTATAAAATTTCATTGTCTGAGTATATAACTTTTAAAAAAGCCATTCTTTCAATGGACATTTGAGTTGCTACTTTTTTTTTCCAATGGTGAATAATGTCGCATGAAGTTTTGTCTACACATTTCCTGGAGTTTCTCTATATATACTTTAAAAGTACTTTAATGCCAAATTGTTTTATAATTTCCTGTTCCAGTTTATGCTTTTACTAGAATATCTCTTTGAGAATTCTGATTGCTGTCTCATCAACTTTAATATTGTCAGATTTTTATTATTATCATTTTGCCAATCTGGCAGTTATGAAGTGTTATTTCTTAGTGGCTTTTATTTATGTTTCTTCCAGAGAGGTTTTCATTTGTTCAGTCTGGAGCCATTGGGGTGCTCTTTATGTAGGACCACCTGAGCCCCTTTGAGCCATCAAGTTGGATTCTCTGGTTTAGCTCCTTCACCTTGAGGGGGGGCTCAAAACTATATTCCTCTCCCAGCCCTGTTACAGATCTTCCCTCCAGAATAACATTGGCTTTGTGTTTGCTTGTTGCTGACCTTTCTGACTTTATTTCGCTCTTTGCTAACAGGTTGACCCTCCTTTCTTGTACCCAGCAGCACATTACAATATTTTATCTGGGATCTAGTTGTACCATAGTAAAAGAAATCTCAGAGAATCAAGTCCACTTTATTTCCAGAAGCTGAAGTCAGTGACGTACATTTTTTTGGCATTATGCATAAAGATCGTGAAACACTCCTTTCTCCCAGCCCAAACTTTGATAATCTGGTAATTTCACCCCCCCTTTCAATTCAGAGCTGCCTCTACTCACATTGAATGCTAGGAGAGTGGAGTAAACACTACTAAGATACACAAAGGAAATTTGCTTGCTATTTCAACGTTTGCTATTTACTCAGATGCTTCTGGCATCTTGTGGCCTCTGGCCTTCAGGATTGAAAAGTTCATGCTTTACTAGACATGGTATGATTGCTCCTTCCTCAAGGTCAGCGGGAAAATGCCCTGAATCACGTGGTTCCTACAGGTGTAGGAGGCAGAGAGGATTGGTGAGGGGTGGGGAGTGGACTCTGTTTAATGTGTAAGGAAATTCAAGCTAGGATATTCCCTGGTGCCTGGTGGGGGACTCTAGAATATTTTCCATTTCTGATGAGGCCACCTCCACAAATGGAGCCCAACTGACTCTTTTGGCCTCATGTTCCACCCCGCACCCCTACTCCACCCCCCCATGCATTCACTGCTTTTAAGCACTTAAGACTGGATTCTTTTCTCTTCTTCTAATATAGAAGACATTTCCATCCTGTTTTGCTCATGCTATGCCCTGTGCTTGGACTGGTCTCCGCTCTTCTCTTCCTGGTAAATGCTGAATCTTCCTTCCTGATCCAGCTTAGACTTCTCCTTCTTGATCTTTTTCTTCCTTCCATGGCACTTTTAGTACATTGCATTATGTCTCCCCAGCTTGAAATCAAAAAAGCCTGGGAATGTGCCTTCTCAGCACCTAACACTGAGTACAAAATAAGTACTTGATTGATGTTAAATGAATGAGTAAAAAGCAAGTGAACAAATAAACAGCCAGGTTCTTGTGTTTGCTGGGATTCTGAGGTGAGACTGAAGCCCTCCAGAAGGATCAGAAGAGTGAAGGTCATCCTCAAAATCTTGCTTAATGAAACCTTTGGAATGAGGAAAAGAAGCTTCTCTGGTTCTTCACCAGTCGCAAGTTCAACTGGATAGAGTCATTGTTTTGCTGCCCAGAAGGTGGATGGATGGGCACTAAGTGTGACTGCTTTGATGCAATGCTAGGGTGTGCATTCAGCGAGCTCTTTCAAGGCTCTGCCAGGGTACTCCCCCAGGAGACACCAGCAAACACCTGGGAGAGGGCTGTGCTGCAGAGGGAGCTCTAGGACCTAAAGTTTCCTGTTGATGGACAGGAAAAGTGGTCTGAAACCCCGTTCATCTGCTTCTGGTTAGTTCTAGATCTTCACATTCAAATTTTGTGTTTTTTTGGAGTTAGCTCTCACTAGGGTTCAAAGACAAACAATATTTAAGAAGATTCACTCAGAAATTTACCACTTATTTTCCAGAAGCAGACTACTGACCATTTTGTGTCTGAGTTTCTGGGCAATGTGTTTTGGACATCAGAGTGTCAGCACTTTCCCATCAAATTTTAGCAACCCAGAACCTCCATGCCCCTTTTACATGCTCACAATAGAACTTCTCCTTCCCTTCTTACAGAAACCCTTCAAGTGATGCCATCTGAACCCTGGAGAGTTGGACTGGGGGCTGGGAAAACCCCTTCTTTCAGCCATCTTTGTTTCAGGGCTTCGTCATTCATCTTTCAAAACAGTATAGCTTTTCACCAATGTTCTGTTGGGTACCCTGGGTAAAGACTGCAGTCTGTAAGCCTCATTATGTGTCTTAGTCTAGATCTTTGGTTCTCAAATGCACCAGAATCACCTGGAAGGCTTGTTTAAACACAGATTTCTGGGCCTCACCACCAGAAATTCTGAGTCAGTAGGTATTAGTTTATGTCCCCAAATCATCTTTTCTAACAAATTCCAAAGTGATGCTGATACTGCTGGCTCTGGGAACACACTTTGAGAACCACTGGCTTACAAGATTGAGACCCATTCATTTCATCCTATGCAGCTGATGATGGGGTAGGACACAGGCCACACTGGTACAACTAAGGGACTCCCAAATACAATAACTCAGTCAAGAGAGATGTTTATTACTTTCTAATGCAAGAGTCCAGGGGTGAGTGGTCCACTGCTAATAGGAAAGCTCTAATTGTTTCAACCTATGACTTCCAACATTGTCCCAGTCATCTCTGTTTTCTCAGGAAATGAGAAAGGGTAAAGGGAAAGTACAGCACAAGCAGTGTTGACTCTCAGGACATGACCTGGATGTTGCATATATCATTTCTGCTGCTATCTCATCAGTCAGTACTGTCATTAGCCACACCTCACTTCAAGAAGGCTGTACATATACCTACTAAGTGAGTGGTCACATGCCAAGCAGAAATATTGTGGGGTTTATTACCAAAGGAGGAAAAGGAGATATACTGGGTGATAATCTGCTGTCATTGCCTTAAATGAGGTATTGAAGGCAAACATCTAGCGAACAATACTTACAAGGACAAATGGAAGGTAAGAGATGATGGCCTGGGACCCTTAAATCTTATATGCTTAGGAGAGTTGATTTTGGGGCTGAATTTGTAAGTTGGTTCATGAATTCTCTTAGTTTAGGATTTTGATGTGAGTATTTGATAACCTGAGGTACATTTATTGATCAGAGAAAATTATGCAGTAAGTGCTATTCTTTCATTATTGAAGCTCATTGTGACACTCATAATTAATTTTTCTTAATATGTACTCTTATCTAGTCATCACTTATTTTTGTGAGCTTATCTTATATTAGCCTTTTCAATTAAGATCTGCACTGAGGAAAGGACAAAGAGTCTAGAAGGGTTATTGGTATTAGACAAGCGTATTTTACTTCATTCAATATGAGTAATATGTTCAAGCTCTGAAAAGAACTTTATTATGTACTTATAAAGGTCTCAAGTTATCACATTTTGCGGGTAATCAAACAGTGGGGAAATGTATTTACTCCTATTCATGCAAAGCTAAATGCTGTTGGTGGTAATTCATAATAATTTGATAAGAATTTGAAATGAAGGCAGTATTGAAGATACAGCATGCACTATGATAAAAAGTGCAATGGTGGTTTTGACATTACCACTCCAGGCTGACGTTAGGATTGGTGCCAAAAAGAGATTATTTTTGATGCTTGAAATATTATAAGAATGATGCATTACATATACTTGACATTATCATTTCTGATGATGCTGCTCTCCCTTAATTTCAACCCTGAGGGATAAGATAAAAGGTTAGTCATTATTAGAAGATTAAAACATATTTTCAATCTTATTTCTCTAGGCTAAGTAGAGTGAAGACTTGAGAAATTATGTGGAAAATCAGCAATACTTTTAGATTACGTGGCCATGTACATAGTGCTACATTATTTACTTTTCATGTGGTATCCATGAGGGCATTATTATTGTTTCCATTTTGCAGAGGAATTAATTGAGGTTTAGAGATATTAAGGACAGTAATTCATTCAATAGCAAACATTCACTTGGTAGAAAAATCAAGAATAATGTGACTTCTGTCTCTAAATCCTGTGTACATTCTACTACACCACACTGCCTCTCATTATAATAGACAAATAATCACGATAATTCATATTTTAAAAGACGACCGATTATATGGCAAATCTCTCAATTTGTCACTTTATTTTCTAGTGTAGATTTCCAACAAGAGCTCAGAATGCCTGGGTTCTTAGATTTAGCTTCCTGCAATTGTTATTAAATGTGTTCATGCACGCAATCCATGTTAAATGCTGTCCATTGTATCTCCTGACTTGGGCTTTGGGCAAGAGTTGCAGGTGCAGTTGAAGCAATTTCTGGTAGGGTTTTTGTCAAGCTGTGGCATCTGTGTTGACTTAGGGAGCATTCAACATGAAAAGATGAGGCCCACCAGATTTTGGAAAGTTAAAAAATTTTAAAAAGTTAAATTAAAAAATTAGAAATTAGACAAATTAAACACGAAGTATAGAATTTCTAAATTTATAATTGTTTAATCTCAATGAGATCGTATTGCTTTAACCTTCCCCAGAAAAACAACATCTGGTTCCATCTGGTGATGGATAGTTTGAGGTACTGGTCAGATTCTATTTTCTCTTCTTTCTGTTTATTTCCCTAGAAAATCCCAATTTGCAGGGATTTGGTGAATCAGCCAATAATCCTGGATATTTAGATCAAATATACATCTAGTAATTTTACAGATTTTCATACTGAAAACAACAGTGAGAACCCCATCAGATGTAAAGTTATAAGCAGATCATGCACAGAAGCTGGAAAATCTAGTGACTGTTTCATTTTGGGAGGTAGGAGACAGTGGCCGTCTAAATTCATTCTGGTGTTTCATTTCACTCTGTTCTGTTTTAGAACTTACATATGATAATAAAATATGCTTTATAACATAAAATATGTCATCAATTTCTGTCTGTAGGTGTGAAGAAAACTCTTGGAGATAAACCATTTGTATCACAGTTTGCTTTTCTTAAGAAATCCTGGTGGGGCCAGCCCAGTGGTATAGTGGTTAAGTTCACAAGTCCACTTCCATGGCCCCGGGTTTGCCGGTTCGGATCCCAGGAGCAAACATATGTACTGCTTATCAAGCCATGCTGTGGCAGGTGTCCCACATAGAAAACAGGGGAAGATGGGCACAGATGTTAGGTCAAGGCCAAGCTTCCTCAGTAAAAAGAGGATTAGCAGCAGATGTTAACTCAGGGCTAATCTTCCTCAAAAAAAAAAAAAAAAAAAAAAGAAGGAAACTCTTGGATCTTATCTTTAACAATAATGATATTTTGGTCCTGATGTGAGAGGTTCAGCTGTTTCACAATGCTGGATATATCCCTAAAATACGTCAATTGAGGAAAGAGCTTGTAATCATAGAAATGGTCTCTTCTACATACTGGAATCCTTTATTTAAAATGCGACACTTGTCTCCTCATAGAGTACACTTCATGTGGAGAAGGATCTCTTGTCCTTGCTGAGTGTTTCTTTATATAGCGTGCTGAAAATAAAGTTCTCTGAGTCTCTGTGTATTGGACATTGGTTATGCTTCGTCTACCGATTATAATCTGGTTGAACTCTTATCAAGGGCCTTTTCTTTTACTGTCCAGGGTGGAATATTTGAATCCAATGCAGTGGAATCCTGTGCTGAGTTAAACAGTTGGCCTTCTGTGCCCTCCCACGGGCAGGCGTCCACCAGCTTGGCCCTGATATGCCACAATTACTGGGCTTCCTGATCCTTAGCCTTTGGGGTTGATTTCATTCTTCACCATCCCAAGACTATTTCTCTGGCCTGCCATCAATTCTGTGAGCTCTTGTTACCATCCCAGTAAGTTTGTTTTTATCTCAGTTAGCCAGAAATTGGTGTGATGGTTTCTAACTAAAAAACTTGACCTGATTGTATTCAAAATTATTGCCATTTCCTGCAACACTGGATCAGCCATAAAGTTATTTATTTTTTTGTATTAATAAAGCAAAGTGCTTGATATTTTGGTGCAAAAACTTTCTAAGCAACACCCTTTCTTGCTGCACAGCTGGGGAGTGCTACTTGAAGTACTTAGCCCAAGACACCGTTTCTAGATGACATCATGCCTCAAAAAAAATGTACCTAAAACTTTTAAAGAGGTCTTTTTTCCTACAGTATCAAATTTCAGTGCTAAACATTGCAGGAAATCATCACTCTCTCTTCATGTATCTACTGTGAATATTACAAGAACAGGTTCACCTGTACTTCAATGGTTTCATCCAAGCGCAAGGTGAAATATCTGGTAGGATACATATGTATTTGTTAGTCTACATTTTGTGCCATTAATATTAGATGACATACAACAAGTTCATTCGATAAAAGGAATTTTGCCAATGATGTTGTTACGGACTGCATGTTTATGTTCCCCCAAATTCGTGTGTTGAATCCTTAATCCCCAATGTGATGGTGTTTGGATGTAGGGCCTTTGGGAGGTGGTTATGTTTAGATGAGGTCATCAGGGTGGAGCCCCCATTATAGGATGAGCGTCCTCATAGAAGAGTAAGAGACCAGAGCTCTTGCCCTCTCTGCCATATGAAGATACAACGAGAAGACAGCTGCCATCTATAAACCAGGAAGAGGGTCTTCACCAAGAACCTGCCCATGCTGGCAGACTCATCTTGGACTTCCAGTCTCTAGAACTGTGAGGAACAAACGTTTGTTGTTTAAGCATACAGTCTATAGCATTCTGTTACAGCAGCCTTAACTAAGAGAGCTGTGTTCTGTCTTCTTTTTTTTTTAAAGATTTTATTTTTTTTCTTTTTCTCCCCAAAGCCCCCCGGTACATAGTTGTGTATTTTTAGTTGTGGGTCCTTCTAGTTGTGGCATGTGGGATGCCACCTCAGCATGGCTTGATGAGTGGTGCCATGTCCACGCCGAGGATTTGAACTGGTGAAACCCTGGGCCGCCGAAGCGGAGGGCGCGAACTTAAGCACTTGGCCACGGGGCCGGCCCCGTGTTCTGTTTTCTTTTTAGCGCATATTTTTCATTAACTGTAGAGACATTGTCAACAATATGATTTCTATATTTTTGCTAGAAAGTATACAATAATGAATAATGCTTCTGTAGTTTTGTCTTTTCCTCTTCTTTAGTAATAAATAACACTAAATTTAGTAATAAATAAATTTTGTGAGGAAAAAGTTTTGTAATTGTTTTGAAAAAGCACAATTGATTTACAAAAGAGACCGTTGTGCTTTGTTTGGAAATGAAGCATAAGCCTTGACAATGTTTTATAACTCAAACTACCATGGGAACCAGAAGGAAATGGATCACATGTCCAATAAAATTCAATATCAAGGCTTATGCAAAATAACCATAACTGAAGATGCAGTTGTTCCAGCCTATTTTGTATTTGCTCTGGAGTCATATTTCTCATATATGTTTATGATATTGATCTAAGTTACAATGTTAGGTTAATATTTTCTTTAGTACTATTATGCTTCAATAAGCCAACTCTAAACCATATTCTCTGCGCTTGGGGCTTACAAATTTGACATTAGACAATAGTAACGACGAAGTGCAATAGAAACAATAAAAACTCAGTCATCACAAATGTAAGTAATAAGCAGGCAAATGATGTGAAAACATGTTAGTTGAAGTGAATTGCAACGTGTTAACTGGATGTTAGTTATGGTGACTAATCCGCCTAATCTTTATAGTGTATATACACATTTAGTGGTGTAACGATTGGTAAGAAATGAAGAGAATTCCCTTAGAATTCATAGGTAATATTGCATCTAATCTTTGTGAAATTTATACAAATGAAAAGAATTTTTCCTCTGAAATCACCAAACCACCTGCAGATCATTTGGTAAACCCTAGAGGCATTTTGAAGACCACACACTGAGAAACTTTGGGTAGGAAGAGTGGTTTCCATATTCTTTTTTTTTTTTTTTTGAGGAAGATTAGCCCCTAGCTAACATCTGTTGCCAATCCTCCTCTTTTTTTTGGCTGACCAAGACTGGCCCTGAGCTAACATCCATGCCCATCTTCCTCTACTTTATATGTGGGATGCCTACCACAGCATGGCTTGCAAGGCAGTGCCATGTCCACACCCGGGATGCAAACCAGCGAACCCCGGGCCACCGAAGCGGAACGTGCGGACTTGACTACTGCACTACCCGGCTGGCCCCTCCATACTCTTTTAACCATACATCTTTTCAGTAAAATCCTGACTATAAATGTTTATCAATTAGTGATAACTATATATGTTCACTTCTCTTCCAAATTTTATGTACATTTAAAGCCTACACTTAAGTATAAAATAAAAAATATAAAGACAAAGTAAATCATATTTTAAAAATAACTTTACATAAATGACACAAAAATACAGCACTTTTTAATATTTATAATTATATATACTATTTCAGTGAGATCTTTGTTGTTAAATATACTTTATTATTTTTGAAAACCATGATCAACATTTTATGATACAATGATTAAAAGGATTGGTTCTAATTTCAATTCATTTTGATATTTGGTTTTAATGGATTGTTCTAACTCTATAGAAATGATTCCTTAGAAAGATATACAGATCCCAAAGGAGAAGGTACATCTTTGGCCATATTTAAAAATTTTGATAAAAATTTTTCAGGTTTAGTGGCCAATTACATAAATGCTGTTTATATTTTTAAAAACTTTGCTTTTTTGATATTTATTTGTGCTTTCTCATTAATATTACCTTTAATCTATAGTTTCTTGGCAGGAGTCTTTTCAAGACACTTATTTTGTGAAAGTTAACATCGCTAAAATTATATAATCTGTAATGAAATGCAGTGCATAGTGACAGCTTCAAATACACTGAAGGCAGGAGTGACAGCACTGTGGACAGTCCCTCTGCTCTTATCTCAGAGGTCACGTAATTCAGAATTAGTGTCGAGCCACATTAACTATTGGTAAAACTTAGTTTCTTTTCTTTTTCTTTTAAAATTAAATAAATAAAAGCGTGATTCAAATGTTTTTTTTCCTGTTCCATTATGTGTTATTTTGCACACTTCTTGGAATGTCTACACACTCATTTTGGAGACCACGTCCTTTATATCTATATCTGCTGCTGCATCCTGGGAGCCAGTTAGGCCTGGAAGTTCTGTCTTTAGTAGTCAATGTATAAGCAAATTGTAGGAGAGAAAGATTATTATCAACTGACTATCTTTTCTTATTTTTATTAATAGAACCTAGCATGATTTCTAGCTGGGCATGTGGTCCACTCGGCTAGAAACCACTTTTTCCACCTGTCTTGCAACAAAGTGTGGCCACGTGAGTATGGTCCGGCCAGTGGGCTGTGAGCGGAAGTGATGTGTGCAACATCCAGGTCATGAATTTAGAAAGGAGGCCTTTTTGCATTCCACTTCTTCTTTCCACTTCCCACTGAATTACAAATGGCAACGCCAGAGCATCCAACCCGCAGCCAGGGATAGAAATTACCCGTTGAAGGGCAGAGCCATCCTGTCCTGGACTGCTAATGTAAAAGAGAAATAGACTTCTGTTTTATTTGAGCCATTGTATTTTGTGTTTTCTTGTTATAGCAGCTGGGCTTGTT
Organism: Equus przewalskii; assembly: GCF_037783145.1. Taxonomy (NCBI): domain Eukaryota; kingdom Metazoa; phylum Chordata; class Mammalia; order Perissodactyla; family Equidae; genus Equus; species Equus przewalskii. The sequence goes on from NC_091832.1 coordinate 88,885,878, forward strand.
TATCCTAATATAGATCCACATTTGTTTGGATAGAAGAAGCATTCCAAGGGACAACATTTGCCGGTGGCTTTGTCACTAGCGACTAGAACCAAATGCAAGTAAATTTTGACTCACCTGTTCTATCTTGACTATAGATGATAGAAGCAGAACAAAAGGTCAGAATATGTTTAGATGATTTCAAAGCAAGATAGTATTAGCTACTATCATTTATCAAGCACTTAACTAGTGTTAGGAACTTTCAATATATTCTATTTTTAATCTTCAAGCAACTTTATGAATTGGAATTACTATTCCTATTTTACAGATAAAATATATTTGTCCAGAGAGTTAAAGCCTACAGAATTACTAAGAGACAAAATCTAAGAATCCAGTCTTTGGTCTCGTTCCATTCTGACTTTGCCTTTCTAGATCTCTTTTAAAGATAAAAAAGCTATAACTTGATGGATAGAGGGACAGTAAGGTTTTGCCAAAATTTTTAATACAAGAGAGTTCTGACTTTTTTTTTTAGAGATACTGAAGCTATGGCTGTGAAACTGCCCCACAAAGAAACAGTCAGAATAATTTGGCATATTGAGGCCATTTATTCCATCAAGATGTATCATGTTTGACCTGAAAAGTTGGTCAACGTGATCTGCTGCTGAGATCACCATCAGAAATAAATATGTTGGGAGAAGTAATGCAAAAGGAAACCTCGATTTATGTGAATTGCATCAATTTTCACAGGGTTGGGTGATTAAAAGGACGCACGAGATTCCCTATGGTATATTCGCTTAAGCCTAAATACAGGTAAAGGATGATTGTACAGCAGGAGAACAAAGGCACAAATATCAGAGAGGCACAAGACCTTCTGGCGCAGCTCCCAGGTTCCTTTCTCAGCCACGCGGGATGTACTTTGTCTTTGGATTATGAGCCACCAATATAGGTGCAAGTTGCCTTGATCTCCGGGAAATGAGTCCCATGTAAGGAGATGTCTTTTATACCCCTCTGGTCATGTAGCTCAAACCAGGCTTTATGACAAAGCTCAATAACAGAAACCAAGAGAACACACAAAAACCAGGTGCAAACCATTAATCTGTATATTTTTCATAAATAATGCTGATAAGCTGGTATAGGTTGCCCCTGATTTGTCTTGGACCCTAACTCAGGATTATATTCATCACTAATCAGTACATTTCATTCAGGTTTGGCCAAGGGTCAGCCCCATGACTCAAAGCATCTCAAGGGAGAGAGATAAGGTTGCAACAGATCAGCTGAGAGCAACCCCGTTCTCACACCATCCACCCCCTGACCCTTGGTCAAGCTTTCTTAATTACAAATTGGTCATGATCATTCTTTTTTCTTTATTTTCCTGACATTTATAGAACAGAAAAAGCAGAAAGATAAACACCAAACTACTAATCATTTGTAACATTCAATGAGATATTGGTATTGCTTTAAGGAAACATTTCGGCTTTTCAAATATTCCAGCACAAAATTGTTCATAATCCCATACGAACTTGACTTTTTTTTTGTCTCCACTACCTAAAAAAGATCCTGAAAAGAATATTAGACTATGGTTACTGGAGAAGCAGAGAAGGTCCAGGTTAGAGATGCACAGAAAATTCTAATGTGTGAGCATCCTAGTAGATGTGTGGAACACAGTGCCGTGGAGTCTGAAAGAGGCAATAGGAGGAAAATCAAGATTTGTTTGGCACAAGGGATATGAGGAAGCAGTTGGGAGAGGACCTCAACCATGGGACAATAGTTCAGAATCAGTGTTCTTATTTCTAGGACCAGTGCAGAGCAAAAGAAGATCTCAGAAATATCAGGCAATATATCAATATTCACTAATTCAAATTTAGTTATAAGAAGGGCATGGCACCTTGAGCTCAACTAGGACACCAGAGAACCCATTAGTTCACTCATTTACTCATTCATCCATTTTCTTTCTTTAAATACATATTTATTGATTACCCACTATGTGGCACAAATTAGGTGCAGAATATACATGGCTAAGCAAGACAGAAGAAAGTCCCTATTCTCAATATTTATATTTTGATGAGTGACTAACAGAAGGTTACCTTGATTTTAGGCTGGTGATCTAAAGCAGAGATGCTTTAATTCCTCCCAAATAGGAATAACATTGGTTCCAGAGTCTAGAGTAGGAAGAAGCTGAGGGAGATGGCTTAGCATCCTTAGATTTGGGCTTTGGAGGGATGTGCCAGCAGAAAGTCAAACAGATTATTTCACTGCCTACATCTTCAGAATGGAGGGCTAAGAAATTACATAGTTTGTGTTGAAAATCTAAATTCATGTAGAAAATTCAGACTCCCAAATCTTCTGTTATTGCCATGATAGAATTGTGTCTTGGTGTAACTGGTTGTTTCAACATTCCACTTGACTTTGTTATTATAGATCTAGAGTAAAGTGAAGCACAGACTGAGAAAACGTGTAAGATTTTGCTCCATTGATGGTTGTTTATAATAGTAGACGTTTAACAAAGGCTCTGCTCAAGCATGGCAGATCTGTTATAACAGTCAAACCATAATATTGTCCTGCCTCATCACTCAATATAAGTACTTACTATATCCAAGCTCAATGGGTTAAAAGATTCAAATGTAAAGATAAATATCTTCTATCAACTATGGAAATATAGCTTTCGTGTTATCTCGCTTCCTGGAGCTTTCATAAGCTGACATTTATTTCACGTTACCTTATTTTAATACTGAAATAATGAGCACCAATTCATGCAGTTACGCTTGATAACAGTAGAACTAGAAACTTCACTAGCCAGTCAAACTTCTTGTTGCTTAACGGTGAAGGAAAGAGCCTTTATTTCCATTTCATTAAAACTTTGACTGCTACTTTACTCTGTTAAAGAAATAGAATAAATTCTCGTGGAATTAGCTGGCAGTTTTTAAAACTCTTATGCAAATTGGTAGCAGAGCTTAAGCAATTATAAGAAAAGCTGATAACTATGGAAAATATGACAAACTGGAGTGCTTTGAATTATATACACATATGTGGCTGCTTTTAAAGGTTGAACATGAACCAATAGCTTTGTTATAAAAAAAATGAGGTTTCTGAAGTATGTGCAGTGTGCAGAATGAAACCTGTATCTTTGAGAAGAAAATTTAAGTGAAAGAAAAGCAAAAGAAATATATTGGGGTCTTAGAAAAAATACTGGAACAACAACAGATTTTGTAGTAATCAGAACATGAAGAGTGAAAAATGAAGACACCGAGTGAGAAAGTGTACCCCTGACAATTTGGGGAGCTCCTGTTTTCATTTGCTAGAAACAATGGATCCCACCACCGTGCTCAAACCTATAATCATAGCTCCTGCCACAAAAAGGTCATTCTGGATTTGTATTTTGGTTTATGTAATTATTTGCCATTTATTTGTCTTTTGATGAATGCTACCTGTACTTCAGAAATGGAGATCTTATTTTCAAAAGCTATTCTTAAACAGTATTTTGAAAAACAGTGGTGTATCTTGAGGGGAAAAAAGCACAAACAAACAAATCACAGCTTTGCTGACTTTAGAATTCTTGGCCCATTTTTCATTTGTTTCCATTATAGAATCTAATTAAACAATAATCCTTGCACATTTCATTGTAAGAAAGATTAAGCAGCAGATGCCAAGGTTAATTATTGGACAATTGAGTCTACCAATGAATGGGGAATGCTGTAATTAGACTCATGTAAAGAGAGTGTGAATTTGCACTTTTCGGATGTGTAAAAGCATAACAGAAATGCATATTGCTACAAATAAACCATGAGGAATGGAAATCTCTGCATCCAGTATCCTTAGCTGGGCTTAGACTGCACCAGAGGTTCATAGAGAGAAAGCTTAGTTAGCATGTCTCAATGCTGGATTGAGATCTACATTTAAGTACACTCTTATTCTTAGTAGATTAGTGTCTAGACAGTGAACAAGAGCCTGCAATAGAAAGCACAACTTTACTCTAGAGAATAGGAAGAAGTCTGGATTTGGAACCAAATGAAACTGGCTGAGCTGTGTAACCTTAGACACGATTTAGAAATTTTCTGGACCTTGGTTTCTATAAAATGGAAAAGTTGGATTAAATAGTCTTTAAGGTTTTTCTTAACTCTAAATTCTGCAACTTCTTTTAAATTTTACAGTTAATACCCTCCCTGGTCAACTTTTTTTTATTATGAAAGCAAAATGAGGTTTAACTCTTGGCCGCTGGCATTTCAGAAGTACGTGTTCGATGGAGTTTGGTTAGTGATACTACTATATTCAGACCATTTAACTTTAATGAAATAATTGGTTCTCCTTTTACTAATATTAAAATCTTTCATCAGTTCAGTATTTCAAAACACACAGTACAATCTCTCAGTGCATAAAGCATCTTCCTCATGCTGTGGGCCTCCTGAATAGCGAGACATTGTGAACTACAGCATCATCTCAGGAGTGCTTCCCGAGGATCACCACTCAATTATGATTTAAATAAGGGTTGTCTTGGGGTAGCCAAAGAATCTGATTTTGAAAGTTAATTGAGTGCATCTCTTTAGAGAACAAAACAGAAGAACAACAAATTAAAAAATAGCTGATTGAAACTATATAGTTGGTGGTCTAAGATATCCAAATTGACTAATTTCCACCATTACTGAATTTCAATTAAGAAATGATTGTTGACAGGCTGGCTCTGTGGCCAAGGGGTTAAGTTCACGCTCTCCACTGCGGCGGCCCAGAGTTTGGATCCTGGGTGCGGACATGGCACTGCTTGTCAGGCCACGTTGAGGCAGCGTCCCACATTCCACAACTAGAAGGACCTGCAACTAGGATATACAACTATGTATGGGGGGTTTGGGAAGATAAAGCAGGAAGAAAAAAAAGAAAACACAAGATTGGCAACAGTTGTTAGCTCAGGTGCCAATCTTTAAAAAAAAAAAAAGAAATGATTGTTGAGTAGACAAATGTTCAAGAAATATTTTTGCTGGCAAATGGAAGCTCCACATAGTTTTCTAAGAACCTTTTTTATTAATATATGTTTGATTTGAACTGCCACAGACAACTGTGGGAGCATTTGTCCAAATAGCACTATGATGATTAAGGGATTGATATCTTTATGTAGTGCCTGAATCAGTTAGGAGTTTTTTAATTCCACTTGATAGAAAATACAAAAGTAACAGTTATTTAAAGAAGATAGAAGAGGATTCCTCTCTTGGATAAAATTCTAGAGCAGACTACCTAATATTAATTACTATTATGACTAGGTTAAAAAGCAGAAACTGCAAAATATGTAAAGTAATTTTTTTCTTCATTAAATTAGCCAGTGGTTTTAATGAAATTAACAAACCACTAGCCAACTTAAGAAAAAAAGTGAGAAGACACAAATGCACAAAATAAGAAATGACAGAAAAAAGTGAGAAAGCACAAATACACAAAATAAGAAATGACAAGATGGGGTAACTTTTGTAAGAGTAGAAAATAAAAAGTGATAATAGATTACTCTATAGACTCCTCTATGAAAATGTTTGAAAAATAAATTAAATGGCTAATTTTCTATGAAAATAATTTTACCAATCATATTCCCATTTATATAGAAAGCCTAAACAGACCAATTTTTATAGAAGAACTGGAGAAAGAGAAAGCAGTGACTCCACTAGGAAACATTGGGCCCAGATGGTTTTACAGAGATATTCTACCCAAACCTTAAAGACCTTTTAGTCCTAATGCTATAAAAATTGTCCCAATTTTTTTTAAGACTCCAATTATACTTCAATAAAGCTGAAAAAAAGCAGTCAAATGCGATATGGTAAGCTTTATTAAATCCTGTCTCAAAAAGAAAACCAGTTATAAAAATATTTTGAGGACAGTTGGAGAAATTTGAATATGACTAGATATTAAATCATTATTAAGTTATGATAATGTCTTTATTTTTAGGGGATGCACGTGGAATTATTTAGGGCCATAACATCTGCAACAACAACAAAACCATAAAATTGTTCCAAAGGATAGAAATTATTGGGAAACTTCACATTTATTTTTTTTTATTCTGTAAGTAAAATATGTAACTCTGATAAAAGTAGTACAAAAGAAAATAATCACAGACCAATATCACTGATATTGATGTAAATAAACTATTAGTGAACTAAATATAACACAAGTAGAAGATAGTGTACCAGGACCAAATGGAATTCATTACAGGAATGCCAGGTGGATTTAAAATTAGGAAATCCAGGGGGCTGGCCCCGTGGCAGAGTGGTTAAGTTCAAACGCTCCGCTTCGGGGGCCCAGGGTTTCGCCGAGAAGAGTCCTGGGCGCGGACGTGGAACCGCTCATCAAGCCATGCTGAGGTGGCATCCCAAATGCCACAACTGAAAGGACCCACAACTAAAAAAATACACAACTAAGTACTGAGGGGCTTTGGGGAGAAAAAGGAAAAATAAAATCTTAAAAAAAATTAGGAAATCCAATAATAAAATACCCCATATAAAGTTCTAAGAACAAAAATCATATGATTATCTATAAATGTGGAAAAAAGCCCCACCCCACATTCTAGAAAAAAACGTAAAGCATAAAAAGATAGGAACCTATGTATACTTAACATGAGTTTACATATAATTACATATTGATTTATATGACATATAAATTACGTACATATTTAATTTTATTTATCTATCTATCTACTCTACATATTTTGGTCCTAAAGCCAGCATTTTATCTAACGGTGAAACATTAGTGGCATTTCCACTAAAAATATGAAAAGAAAGAATGTTGTTATTTAACATTGTACTGAACATATTAGTCAATGCAGTTAGACAAGAGAAATCTATTAGTGCCATAAAAATTAGAGAAGAAGAAATAAAACTATTTTATTTCTATTTGCACATAATATGGCAATATACTTGAAAATTCTATAGAATCAATGATAAAACTCAGCTTTTAGGATGACAGTGATAACTCAAACAATAAAATAATTCATATTTGTAGCAAAATATGAAATTATAGAAATCAGTCTTCACATACGTAAATTATAACCAGTATAAGATATAATGTTTGAGAAACCCCATTCACAATAGCAACAAGAATATGTAAAATTTATATGAGAAAAACTCAAACATTTTTGAAAGACACAAAATTAGACTTGATTAAATAGAAAGACGTTCCTTGTTTTGGGATAGGATTACTGAGCATTATAAAGATGTTATTTCTCCCTAAATTAATTTATTAGTTTAATGTGATCCCAATTAAAAAACCAACCAAACAGCTTTTCTTTCTGAAATTAGACAAGTTAATACCAAAGTTCATGTGGAAAAATAAACATAAGAAAATAGTTAAGAAAACATTGAAATAGAAAAGTTATGGAAGGTTGAGACTAACCCTCCAGATATGAAAATATAAAAATTAAGCCCTCTGTAATTAAAACTGTAAATTACTGGCATATAAATAGCCATACAGAATCAAATCGAAATCTAGATGTAAACCCAAATACACATGGCAGTATAGGAAATGGTAAAGGTGTTGTCTCGAATTGCTGGAGCAAAGGTGGATGTTTTAATAAATGGTGCTAGGACAACTGGATAGACATCAGAGAAAAGAAAGTTTGGTCCATTGTCGCACTAGGAAAAACTCCAAACTGATGGGAGATTTAAGTGTCAAAAAATGAAACCATATCAGTACCAGGAGAAACATGGGTGACTTCCTCTATACTCTGGGTATGGGGAAAGGCTTTCTAACTATGGCTCAAAATCTAGATGCAATAGACAAAAGATTGATGAATTTGATTACATAAAAATAGATAACTTTAGCATGGCAAAAAATATCATTAACAAGTCTGGAAACACAATAAACAGGAAGATAATATTAACAAAATATATTTAGAAAAAGAAATAAATCTCTAATATATAAAGAATCCTTAAAAGTTGAGAGAGATCCTTCACATTTAGTAGGAGGGCTAGAATCAACATGACAGACAGTAACATACGTTGGTGAGGTTGTGGAGAAGCTGGAATCCTCCCACATTGCTGATGTGAATGTAAAATGGTACAATGCTTTGGAAAACAGTTTGGCAGTTCTTCAAAATTTTCAGTGCAGAGTTACCGTATGACCCAGCAATTCTACTCCTAGTTATATAGCCAAGAGAACTGAAAACATATGTCCATCCAAAAACTTGCACACTACTGTTTACAGCAGCATAATTCATAACAGCCAAAAAGTTGAAACAGGTGAGATGTCCACCCGCTGATGAATAAACGAAATGTGATATAACCAAACAATGGAATCTTATTTGACAATAAAAAGGAATGAACTTCTGATACATGCTGCAACACAGATGAACCTCAAAAACATCATGCCATGTGAAATAAGCCAGACACAAAAGGCCACGTATTGTATGATTCTGTTTATAAGACATGTCCACAATAGGCAAATCCGTAGAGAGAGAGAGAGTGAGCTAGTGGTTGCCAGGAGCTGAGAATAGGGGCAATGGGGAATAATTGCTGACATACGGGATTTCTTTTTGGAGTGATGAAAATTTGGAATTATGTATCTATCTGGAATTAGATGTGACGATGGTTGCACAGTTCTGTAAATACACTAAAAACCATTGAACTGGACAGTTTAAAAAGATGAATTTTATGGTATATGAATTATATCTCAATGTTTTTAATGAAGGGGAAAATTCCAAAATCTAGATTACAAAATCTGCAAATGACATGAAGAGACAATTCATTTTAAAAGATATATTTTTAAAAGGCCATTAAGAATAATTTTATTCATGGTAATGGTCTATTTATATTTCTCTCTCTTTTGGAATCCTTTTTGTTTCCTTAGATATTTTCCAGAAAAATAGCTATTACATCCAGGCGTTTATATTTATCTGAATAAAGTTAAGCTCATAATTCTGTGATTGTTTCTGAAATATTGGTTTTGTTTTTCTCCTTGACTCAAGAGTTATTTAAGACTTTATTACTCAAAATTGGTCTGTAAACCAGCAGCTTTGGGCTGATCTGGAATCTGGATAGAATGCAGAATCTCCAAACTCACTCCCCATCTGCTAGTCCAAACCTTCATTTTAACATGTGATGTGTAGGCACGTTTTATTTCTATGTTTCACTACATGTGCATTTTTATAAATTTCCTTGGATGTTTGAGAAGAGAGCGTGGATTTCTCAAACACTGTTGAATATTTATCTATTGGAGCTATCTTATTTATTGTCATTTACATTCTTCATAGCCTTACTTTTTTTTTGTCTCCTTGATTTCTCATTGTATGGGGAAATTAAAATCCTTTTATTTTGTTTATATTTTCTTGTGTTTCCTATAGTTTTTGCTTTATTAGTTTTGGTGCTGTATATATTTTTTGATGTACAAATTCATGACAAGTTCATTGTGTATTGTACCTTTTATTTTTATGAACTGTCTACCATGCCTTGTTTAATGCTATATAATTCCATGAATTCAGTGTTCCCATCAGGGCTTTCCCGTTGGTTCCTCTATCCATCAATGGTTTGGTTGGATTTTATCATCAAGTCGTATTTTCAGCAATGGCTCATGGGTACTATATTCCTAAAATTCTTTACATTTGAAATTGTTTGCCTTCATAAATTTCTCAGTGTTATACATTGTTTCTATGGCAACTTTGCTGAATGCTTCCTTATATTCTAGTATTAACACTACTATGAATAATTTTAAGGCCAGCCCAGTTTTCTCCCTTACAAGTAAATTGACTCATTTGCTTTTATGCCTAAAAGTTTGCCGTAGATGACTATTTGCTGCCTTGGAACCCTGTTTGATTTTGTAATTACCTTAGATTTTCCACATTTTAAAAATAAAGTATTTTATAAGTAGTTGTGTTATAATAAACCTGGCTGTATTTCGTAAACCTTTACTCTGTACTTTCAGCCTCCACCTTGAAATCTGCTAGTTATGCATGCACAGTGAGCAGAGTTTAGAATGCTGTTAAATCTGACAGTTGACCAGCAGTAACCCATTTCATTTGCCTTGACCCTTTCCAGACACAACCTAATAACACCTCCCGTTCAAGTTCAGTAGGCAAGGCACGCACTGATGGAGTACTGGCAAACACAAACAGTTGAAATAGCTAACTCTATTGGTGTCTCGTGGTGGTGGATGGAATACTCTTTGCTGCTGCCTCTGTTGGCCATTTGGTGCACCTGTCGGTGGTTCTGTGGCCTGGGCCATTGCCTTTGAGATACAGAGAAGCTTCAGGAAGGGAAGTTCTTTGTGCTAGTAGCTCAAAGCAAGGGCAGAGACTCTGCTAGATGAATAGAGGTCCCTGGCTGTATCAGGCAGGGATTCCCAGAGCTCAAAGAGAATCCTGGAAGTCTCAGGTCTTTTGCATCATGTTTTGGCATTTGTGCCCCTTCAGCAGACCTGGGTTGGCAGCTACATTCCTGCTTGTCATCTTCTTTCTCTCCTCCCTCTTAGCTCACCTGCTTCCTGCAAAAGTGGCATGTTTGTCTGGCACCTTGCTTAGCTGTGCCTCTTCTGCCACTCTAAGCTGTTGACTGTAGGTCAGGGATTCTTACAGAGTCTTCTCATATTCCTAGCTCCAAGCAGGGGTCATTGGCTTGCTTGCTCTTGGTTTGCCACTTACTTTTGGAGAGCTCCTTAGGGTACCTGAGACCTGGACAGAAATATGTTCCCTCTCAAAATCCCTTCTTGACTTGGTCTTAAATTTAATGGCTATTTTAAATAGATTCTGGGTTGAGGCTGTGGTGTTGTCTAGTATCATGAAATATGTTTTTTTCTTCTTTCTGTTTTTAATCTTTGTGGTTTTTTCTAGGTTTCAGTGAGTGGAAGGGTGGGAGAAATGCTTTTATACCTCTGTTTTAGCTCTGTCTTGGCCCCCCATTTGGCCTTTCAGTGGCTGACTATCCCTCCTGTACAAAGATTAGTCCATCCTACTACCTTCTTTTCCTCTGGATTCATTTTTTTCTGTCTCTCTCTCTCTCTCCTCTTTGTCCCTTTCTTTTTGTCTCTAACATAGATAACATATACACATACTCGGACATATATACTCACTCAAGTCTAAGATCAGAGTAGAAAATCTAAGTTTCTTATTTAGTGTGAAGTAAGTACTTGTAGGTTAGGAATGAAGATCACTCTGTGATTTGGTGAGGAAAGAGAAGAAGAGGAAATAAATAGAGCCAAAAAATTTGCTGGGATTGATGTAAGTAATGCTTTTGAACTCAGCTGAAGTAGGCTTTTTCCTTTTCTTTAAATCTCTGTTCCAGCTGATTACTTGCAACTCTGATGTTGCCTAAATAAGGAACAGATTCTGGGGGCCTATATAAATGGACTCACAATATCCTTTAAAGGGCAATAAACTATGCTTTTTCAAGGTATTTCTAAAGGAGAGTCAATCTATTTCCATTCAGTTGCTCTGATACTGCCATTCAAAAAATATAAATAAAAAATAAGATATGCTGGATCGTTGCTGAATAGTTCTGTCTTTTGGTTTCTTTTTTTATGTGAGATGAATTTAGAAAACTACTGTAAATACTAAAATTATAGGATGCTTCCCAGGAAAGACTATCTTTCATCCAAATCACTTAGATGGTTATGGGTCTTTGGAAAGACTTTGGTGTTTATTCTGTTTGAAATAGGGAGCAACTGTAGAGTTTTGAGGAGTGGCATGATCTGACCTAACAAGGCTGTTATGATTGCTGTGTGGAGAGAAGATAGTGAGCACGAAATCTGGGAGATCAGTTAGGAGGCTCCTGAAATAATTCAGGTATGAAACGATGATGGCTTGGATCAAGATGGTGGCAGGAGGGGTGGTGAGAAGTAGTAAAATTTGAAATATATTTTGAAGGTAAGATTTGCTGATGGACAAGATATGGGGTGTGAGAAAAAGAAGGGCTCTAAGGATGAGACCAAACTTTTTGTCTTGAGCAACTACAAGAGTGGAGTTGCAATGACCTGAGATGGGGAAAACTGTAGGAGGTCATGAGGAAAATGACAATAACTCACTTCTGGATATGTTTTCTCTGAGATGTTTATTAGACACTCAAGTAGAGAGGTCAAGTAGCCTTTGGGACGTAGGAATCTAGAATTCAAAGGAGAAGTTTGCACTGAAAATATAATTTGAGTGCCTTCAGCTTAAAGACTGCATTTAAAGCCATGAGTCTGAATGAGATCATAGCTAGAGAGAGGATGTGGAAGGAAACACAAGAAATCCTTGGGCATATCCACTTTTAGAGTCTGAGAAGTAAGGAGGAATCATTTAATGAGATGGAGCAAGGCAAAAGGAAAACCAGGGGAATGTGGGATGCTGCTTCAAGGAAGAAAGAGTGATCAACTGTGTCAAATGCTGCTGATGGATCAAGTAAGACCAGGACTGAGAACTGAGCATTAGCGTTAGCAATGTAGAGATCCTTGGAGACCTTGAGAAGAGCTGTTTATAATTACATGTGTGTGTTTTCAGTTAACGTCTTCTCTTCCATGTGTATCCAAGCATCACAAAAACAGACACTTTATCTTCTTTGTTCACCAAAATATTCACCATTGAGCATAATAAGCACTCGTAAATATTTGTTGAGTCAATGAATTCAGTAAAGATGGCCAATTTTAATTTTTATCTGAGACCTACTTCTGAGCTCCTATGTCATATATTAAATATGCAAGGAGAATTCTTTCCCCGGATTTACCACAGATTTACCCTTGACTTATGTAACTACTATGGACCAAGCTCTGAACTTGGCCTTGGAACTGTAAAAATAAATTAGATGCAATCGCTCTCCTAAAGAAGTTTGTCATTATTGGGGAGACAGATAAATGAATGGACAATTAAAATGTTCTTGGATTAATGGAGTGATAAAAGTGAGCGAACTTGGTGAAGATGCAGAAGGAATGTGGAGCAGGCCTGGGGCTGAGGGCAATGGGAGTTTGGAAGGTGAAGACTTCTCAGAGGCCCTATCTTTGAACCAAGTTAGTGGGTATCAGTCAGGTGAAGGCATATGAGAAAGGCAAGCCATAGAGCAGCATGTGCTAGTTATGTGGGCGAGAGTAGCCATATCCTGCAAACAGACACATATATGTTTCTTCCCTGCTTTCTTTGGTTTGAAGCCACTCTCCCAATTCCTATACTTCCCATTTCCTATAGCTCTATACTGGGATTTTTATTCCTGGTTTGTTTGGCTTCTTTTCCTATGTTCTCTGTGTTCAACCTCCTTATTCGTGGCTGACCCCTCTTTCCAGCATAGTGCTTTTCTGATTTCCTTGACAGAAACTCATTTCTTTGTTTGACCTTGAGTTGAATCTGATTAGCTTCCTCCATGTGCGGCACTGATGGGCATTGTCCGACTTTTATTCCTTCTCTTCCTTTCAGAGGGGCCTGAGACCCATACCCTTCCTCCTTCCTCCTCTACAACTTCCTCAGAATTATTCTCTGGTAAAGTGCAACCACCTGAAGTTTCCTAAATTGATCAAGCTGTTTAATGCCTCTGAACGTCTTCTATACCAGCCTTGAGATTCCTTCTCAGCACACCCTCCCCTCCTCTGGTGACTTAAACTCACACTTATTTGCAAGATAATTTGTTCATCACCTCCACTGTAATGTCTTATCAAGATAGGCCAACTTAGGCTACAGTAACAAACATTATCAAAATCTATGTGACTTAACATGATAAATGTTTTTTTCTTGCACTGGCAAGTTTCTGCTTGGGTGTGGGAGACGATCTGAGGATGTCGTCCTTTCTTTTGGAGTCTCAACATTCCCCAAGATCTTAAAATTTTGTAGCAACTTCACATCAACAAATGCTTCCAAGACCACTGGGACAGGTAAAGAGAGGATGGAGAATTGTGCACTGGCTATTAACTGCTTCAGCCTGGAAGTGACACATGTTGCTCCTGATCACATTTCAATGGCATGTGTCCATGCATATATTCCAAGAGGAATGCTTCCTGAAGGAAATGAGAGCTGGAAATCTTGGTGGTTGTTAGTAACGTCTACCTTGTGGGATATACTGGTAAATGGTATTAGTGAGAACACCGGAGGAATTCCTGCTTCTATCACTTATTGTCAGTAAGTTATTTACTGGGAAAATTATATAATTTCTCTCTGCCTTTGTATCCTAGTTATAAAATAGGGATAAGATTGCATATTTTGAAAGGGTCGTTGCAAGAGTACAAGTGCTGAGAACAGTACCTAGAACTTAGCCCAAGTTGAGTTATCAAAAATCCCATCGATTTTTACTGTGAACTCTTCCTGGAGCTGGCTGCCTCATCATCCTATCTTGCAGAGTGAAACTTTTTCTCCTCTACGTTTTCACTCTTCCTTATATGCAACCATAGATAGTTGTCGTTATCTCATAATTTATTATTTTTAGATGAGGTTTTCAGTTTCTTAAAATTAGGATTTTGTCTGTTCAACATTATACTCTGGAATTTAGCTTGGAGCCTGCCACATAGTAGCACTTGATATATTCACATGCATGAATGAATAAGTAACCAAAAAATGAGCTTGTGGTTTCAAATCTCTGCACTGGGGAATAATAATGTTTAAGCTTACAAGTGCCTCTTATCTTTTTTTTTCCCTACAGTCCCCCTCCTTGATGATATTCTTGCTTCTAAACTGCTTATATATAATCTATTGAAAGGATGGAAGCATTCTTGACCTGAATATTTTCATGGTTACAGGTGTCTTTGCATTACTCAAGAACTCAACAACTTTGCTACTCTGTGTGGTTCACAGACGAGCAGCCTCAGTGTCATCTGGGAGCTTATTAGAAACCCCAGAATTGCTGAATCAGAATCTGCATTTTAACAAGATCCCAGGTAATTTGTATGCACATTAAAACTTAAGAAGCACTGTTCTACAATACTTACCCAAGTGCCTGGACAAGCTTCTGTGCCTCTCCATGCATGTGGCTGACAGTTTAGGGAGAGAGAATGCAGCTACCCTAAAGTTGTTTTTGGTCAACTTTGTTCATTCTGGTTGATTTATTACTGGAGAAAAAGGCTTTCTGCTAATTGGTCCAATATTAGCAGAATATGTTTAGTTTTGGGAGAATCATGGATTTAGAAATGCTTTGTTCAGGAAGTCAGGGGGTTTGCCAGTTAATTTAATTAGTGTTAATTGACTTATTTTTATTTTGTCACTGAACATAAATAGCATACCTGAGAGAATGGATGTAGGACATTATGGGAGTAACAGATGACTTTTGCCAGATGGTTTGATGACATGGAAAGTCAAGCTGTTTCTTCTGTAAATGAGCTGATCTTAATATCGTGGAAGACTTTATATAGGTTCTGTGCTCCTCGAGAAAGATATCAGGCAGTTAGGCTCCATGCATGTTCATAGAATGGGCGGTAATCTCTATCGTCGATAAAGACCCTCAAATACATTTTTTAAAAGTACTCACAAATTGTATTCCCTGCTGTAAGCATTTGTCATGTGAATGATTGAGGGTTATGCTTGCTATCTGCAATGATTCAAGGCAGAGAAGGCGCATGCCACGGCTCGTTCACACATGAGAGAGGCACAGGAGGAAAGCCAATAGAATCTAGTCAAGGAGTGATTTGATGCTGCTTAAAAGTTTCTATTTCAGGAGCCATCAAATGACAAATTTTGCAGGAAGTCCTATTTTATGACCTACCTTGAAGCTCTGTGTAGAAGGAAATCTTCTGTCATCCCTCATAATGAGTAATAGCATTCAGCATAGTAAATATTAGTGCAGGGCTATGTGGGGAATTTCCTTTCTATGTGAAAAATAGTCAGAAAATTTTCCACAACTTCAGGATGCCTTTGGTTAAAGGAGCTAGTGCAGGATACTGATATGATTGTCTATAAATGTGGCCCATAGCTTTTTAATTGCAGACTCTGCCCAAGAACCATCAGGCTAGGTTTGATTCCAAAAATTGCTGTCTTGTTCTTAGTAGCTGTACATTTCCGGCCTGCTGAGATTACTATGTTCATTTTGTTTTTCTCACATATAAAAAAGCCATTAAAGATTTATTGGATAACATACTCATAAATAAGTGGTAAACATTCGATATTATATATCACATGAAGAAACACATGCAGATTTTTATATTTTTATTCCCTCCTTAGCATATTTCTTAAAAAAACGTATCAAACATGAAAGAAACGTATTTACCCAGAGATACTGCTGCATCTTTTTAGCAATCATAACAAACAGTTTGCACAGCTATTTTAACTTGTTTTGATGGACTAATTGGTACTTATGACAAAGATTTCTAGTGTAGTTTATTATTTTGTAAAGTTATCCGCAACAATATGTGGAAAACATCTTTGTGATATGAGAAAGATCAGGATTTAACCCTGAAATATCTGAATTGAGATATTTCTGCCCTAACCTTTCATATTCATGTGTTTACCACAAATATTTCTACACTCTTTTCTCAATGACGTGGTGCTAAATATATATGATTTTTACAAAATCAAATGTATCATGTGCCATGCAGTCCTTTATGTACTTGTCATACCCCTATAGTTTCTAATCGATCACAGCGCCTCACAAACAAAGTCTGTGTTTTCTCATCTCTGCTGCTATGTAAACAACATTTGAATGACTTAAAAAATTGACAGATAAATGAAGCTTTAAAAGCACTTGGCTGTTTAAGAACTGAATATCAATAAGTGAGTGAAAAGACCCTAAATAGCCAAAATTTTATTGGCTATTGACTTTATTAAACAAATGAAGTCAAAGGAAGTTTACTTCCTGATTTGAAAATTTACTATAAAGATACAGATCTCAAGATGGTGTGGTACTGGTGTAAGGATAGACTTATAGAAAAATGGAACAGAATTGAGAGTCTAGAAATAAACTCTCATATTTCTGGTTAAATTAAAATTTCACAAAGGTTCCAAGGCAATTCATTGCAAGAAAGAATAGTCTTTTCAACAAAATATGCTGGGAGTATTGGATAAACGTGTAAAAAGATGGAATTAGATGCTCACCTCACACTACAGGCAAAAATGAACTCAAAATGGATTAGAGATTTAGATGTAAGAGCTGAAAAAATCTTTTAGAAGAAAACATAGGAGAAAATCTTTGATAACTTGGTTAGGAAAAGATTTCTTGAATATAATACCAAAAGCGTGATTCATAAGAGAAAAGAAGGATCAATTGGACCTCATCAAATTTCAAAATTTTTGTACTTCAAAAGACATCATTATGAAAATGAAAAGACAAGCCAGTGACAGGGAGAAAATGTTTGCAAATCATATATCTGATAAGGGATGTGTATTTAGAATATGCAAACAATTCTTACACCTCAGTAATAAAAAACCAACCAACCCAATTAAAAATAGGCAAAATATTTAGGTAGACATTTCACGAAAGAAGATATATGAATGTCTAACAAGCACACGAAAAGATTCTCAACATCATTAGTAGTAGAGAAATGCAAATTAAAACCATAATGAGTACCATTTCATACTCACTAGAATGGCTATAATCAAAAAGGTACACAACAAATGTTGTCAAGGATGTGGGGAGTCAAGGAGCCTCCTACATTGCTGGTGAGAGTATAAAATGGCATAGCTAACTCAAAAATAGTTTGGCAGTTTTGTATAAAGTTGTATATATTTACCATACAGTTCAGCAATTCCGTGCCTAGATATCTACCCTGGATAAATGAAAGCATATGTCCATGTTAAAAAATTGCATGCAAATGTTCAAAGCATCATTATTCATAATAGCCAAAAAGTGGAAACAGTGCATATGCCCTACAACAGATGAATAAAGAAAATGCAGTATATTCACACGATGGAATACTATTCAGCAATAAAAAGAAATGAAATACTGATATATGATACAACATGGATGGACCTCATAAATATTATTCTAAGTGAAAGAAGCCATACTCCCAAATGTGTGATTGTATTTACATAAAATAATCCAACAAAGGCAAATATATGAAGATACAAAGTAGACTACTTGTTGCTTCGGTCATGAGATGTGGCGTGAAGACAGGGATTAACAGCTAATGGGCATGAGAGATATTACTGGTGTGATGAAAATATTCTAAAATTGGATAATAATGATGTTTGCCCAACTCAGAAAATTTACTAAAAATCATTGAATTGTACACTTAAAATGTGTGAATTATATAGTATGTACATTGTACCTCCATAAATTTGTTGAAAAATGGTAAGTGAACAATTAATACAAGTAAAATCTAGGTCTATATGTCATCTTGATATCCACTTGGGTTTATTGTTAGAATTTTCCTGTAATCTTAGTATTCCTACTCCTGATGGCCCCCAACCTCCATCAGAACACATCTCTACTCACCAACAAACTAGCTCTTTATTTGCAGGATACAGCTATGGGCCCAGGGCAGAATATACCCTGGGCAGCTAGAAGATGAATAGAATCTTCCTAAAACATAACTAATTGTCATGTTGCAACTGCTGGTGGGCCTGAAATACCCTCCTCTTCTAATTTTCTCCTACTCGTATTTTCGATATCAGCTCAAACCATACATCCTCAGGGAGCTCTGCCTTCTGGATTACCCACCCTTCCCTGCCTTCACGTTCATAAACCAGTCCTTTTGTTTCACCGACCTCCTACTGTTTAGATCTTTGCTTTGTTCCGGCCAGTGATGCCATTTGTTAGATTAATTTTAGCACAGTAATTCTCTAATATAGTATGATTAAGAATTGATTTAATACTAATTACATGGGACCTTGTTAAAAATGTAGATATCCAAGTCTTACCTATAAGACTCCTAGTGGGTGGCTTAGAAATAAGTGATTTTGACAGACTCCTATGGTGCTTCTGTGTATGTAGTATGTAGACCACACATTGTTTTGAGACAGAGATACATTGCTGAGGATGAAATCCATCAGAGAATTTTTTAATGTAATTTTTTAAAGCCAATTTTTACATATAATTCTCCAACTTAGAGCACTCAATCCAGTCATTTTTTATTAAATTTACCAAGTTGTGGAACCATCACCATAAATCAGCTTTAGAACATTTCCATCACCCTGATAAGATCTTTCACGTCCATTTATTGCTAATGTCTTTTTACTGTTAATCTCCATTTCCAGTCTTCACACCCTGCTCTAGGCAACCACTAATCTGCTTCCTATTTCTATAGATTTTCCTTCTCTAAACATAAAAAAATGGAATTATACAATAGATTGTCTCTTCTGTCTGGCTTCTTTCACTTAGTGTAATGTTCGACAGTTGGTTGTTTAAGAACTAAATGTCAATGGTAAGTGAAAGAAAAGACCCAGAATAGCCATGTCATGACATGTATCAGTGGCTTGTTCATTTTTATTGCTAAATAGTATTCCATTATATTGGTATACTACATTTTGTATATCCATTTGTTAACTAATGGACATTTAGGTTATTTCCAGTTTTTGGCTATTATGAGTAATATTGCTAAGAATATTCATGCACAAATATTTGTGTCGATATACATTTTATTTTTTAGTTGGGTAGATATCTCAGAATGGAATTGCTGGGCCTTATAGTAAATTTGTATTTAACATTATAAGGAACTGCCAAACTGTTTTCAAATTGGCTATATAACATTTTATACTTCCCTCACAGTGTAGGAGGCTTCCCAAATTCTCCATGCTCTAGCCAACACCTGTTGTTGTCTCCTTTTTGATTCTAGTTTTTCTAGCAGGTATGAAATGGTATCTCATTGTGGTTTTAATTTGCATTTTTCTAGTGATTGATGACATGGAACATCTCTTCATGGGCTCATCAGTCATATATTGTTTTTGGTGAAATGTCTGTTCAAATCTTTTGTCCTCGTTCTGATTCGATTGTTTGTTAATGGTGTATTTGAAGTGCAAAAGTTTCAAATTTCGAGAAAGTCCAATATGTCAAATATTTTTATGGATCACGATTTTGGTGTTGTGTTTAAGAAACCTTTACCTAACCCAAATTCTCAAATATTTTCTTTTCTATCTTCTAAAATTTTTGTTGTTTTGGCTCTTTAAGTCTATGATCTATTTTGTGTTAATTTTGGGGTATGGTGTGAGATAAGGATCTAAGCTCTTTTTTTTTTTTTTTGCAGGTGGATATCCACTTGTCCAAGAATCATTTGTTAAAAAGGCAAATGAATTTGCTATGTATAAAAAAGAACATTTCAGTCCTTATGACAATACCACACTGTCTTGATAACTAAAGTTTTATATCAAATTTTAAAATTAGGAAGTCAAAATCTTTCCACTTTTCTTTTCAGAATTGTTTGGCTATTCTAGGCCTTTTGCTATTTCATGTATATTTTAGGATCATCTCATAAATATCTGCCAAAAACCCAAAAAGAACTGCAGGAATTATGATAGGTTTTACATAGAATCTACAGATCCATTTCAGGTGAATTGCCATCTTAACACTACTGAATATTCTAATTCATGTACATGGACTGTCTTTCTAATCATTTAGAAATTAATTTCTTTCAGCAATGTTTGTAATTTTTAGGGTACGCCTTCCTAAGTACGTTACATGTACCACCTCATTGTTAAATGTGTTCCTATGTATTATACATTTTTAAAATCTCATCTGAGTATTTGAGGTCTATCATTATCAGACATAGTTTTAAAACTGTAAACCCAGATACTAACAGTGGTTATGTCTGATAATGTAATAACAAGTGTAATTTTATTTTTAAATTTTTGTCCATATTTTAAAAATTTGTCAGAAAGTTCATGAATCTCTTTTTAAGTTAGTGATGCCCTCCCAAACATAAAAAATCATCAATATAAAAAAGAGAACATATGAAAGGGAAAACCTTAACAGTAATAATTAAAGCTGTTATATATTACACTCTTACTGTGTACCAGGAATTTTTCCTAAGAACTTTACATGTATCACCTCATTTAATCATCTCAGTGACTTTATAAATTGTCAATTTTCATGCCCATTTTATTGATTTGGAAACTGAGTCCCAAAGCAGTTAAGATACTTGCCCAAAGTCTCAAGGCTTATAAATGGCAGAGTGGTAATTTGAACTGGCTGTATATCCTATGCCTTGACCACTTAATATTGGGAAAAATCTATCAAAATATTAATAGTAAATATCTCTGGGTAGGTTATGATAGATATTTTTAATTAAAAATGGCTTTCTGAATTTTCTAAGTAAGTGTTAGTACTTTTCTAACATGAAAAAAATATTTGAAAGTACCCCAAAATAATTCAGTGGTAGACTCTACCACATGGGATGGTCTTGCTTACCTGATAGATCATTCTGAAATTCAGTCACCAGTGGTGACCCAATGAATGAAAATATTTTATCTTTCATTCTCTATGAAATACCTATTCTATTACTGTAATCAAAATTTCACACTTAGATCTTGTATTACTTTATCAAAACCATAGGCCATTCCAATAGCAATTTCAATAGTGTAGCAAAAAGAAGTGCTCATTCACATATTCAGGTAAATATAACATAAATAAGGAAAGCAAAGGAAATTCAGATCTTTTGAAATAAATTTTTTTTGAAAAATACATACAACTCATTTTCTTTTATTCATACACCTTTAAATGAATTCCTATGTAACATTTAAATTGACATTTTCACTCAGGTTTCTTCTGTTTCTTCTGTCTTGTTAGTGAACAGGCTTTTTAATGTCCCAAAGTCAGAAGGTCATTAGGAAAGCCTTGTATCCTATAATTAAAAATTGCTATCCCTTTAGCTGTTTAGCTCAGCAAAGGCATAGGGCACAGTGTCTTTTAGAGACATTCCTCTTGAGATGGAAATAAAAGATTTTGACCTTTTATTGCAGCATTCATGAGTCGGAAGAACTTCATTTATTTTAAGTAAAGAGCAAATGGAGCATTGCCTATTTTCAGTAATTCGAGAGCGACTGGAGTCACCTATAACTTTCTAGTCAATAGTTTATAATGTTTTCCATGAGAAAACTACTATATTTGTCTTTGAAACATCAGTGACTTTTAGCCAGCAATTTGAACACACAAACCCACACCCATACACACACACACAACTATATGACCCCAGTACAGTCACTGGTGAACTATAGTTATAAAGAACACACTGCCCTCATGTGTGAAAATTTTCCTCCTCCAACTGAAAGGACATATTCTTAAAAAATGAGAAATAATTCAAAAAAGACTCTTAAATGTAAAATAATTAGCGTCTTGGGGCTCCATCAAGTTCCATGTTTAAATGTGACAAAAAGATGGCTTAAATTCTCTTTGATATTAAATCAACTCCAGAAGCACAATGGTATCAGCTGACCCAGCTTGCTCATATAGAAAATTAAGTGCATGGATAATCTCTGCACCTACTTTTATTTTAAAAGGAAAATTTAGGATAATAATTGAAAACTGATAAGAAAAGATTTTGTTACTTCCACTTTAGTCTCCAAGTCACACTTTGAAGCCGTATGTAAGTACTTAGAAAGCTAAGTTCCCTCTCTGGTTTGTTTAGACCACGTGGAATTATGGACACCTAAAAATTATGTATTATCAAAATTGATTCACGAGGTGTTTGAATTGAGTCTGTACAGTGCAAGAAGAAGCAAATCTTAGTATGGTGACTTTAGTCACTAGGATTCGCCACTGCCTCTCTAAACAATCGATATAAATTGCTGCATAATTAGCCCAGCTGCAATAACCCATCGATCACGAAGACAAGCTGCAGAGAACCAAAACCATCGATTGTGCCAGCTGTGGTGCACTTTGTTAACCATGTGCAGCCCTGGATGTAAACACTGGGGAAGAAAAGTCTGCCATGTGGTTTGTTTCTGCGCTGAAAAAGAGCGTGGCAACAATTAAAGAGGAAATTCAGAACAAATAGAAACATTTGTTTTTAAAGGTTTGAAAGTATACAGGGCGGGCTTGGGAGCTGAGCTATGTGAGGGGTCAAAATTTTCTTTTACTGCCGGTCAGAAAGACAGAGTCAATTAACGCCTCTCCTAGTCAGGACCTTCTAAAAAGAAGAAAGAATGACTTAAGGATGGTAGTGATAGTGGGGGAGATGATGTGTTGATTTTAAAAACAGCGTGGAAAGAGAAATTCTGAGTGATATTAATAACTTGTGAAAATTATGTAATTTCAGAAGGCTAACCTGGAGCAATCCAAAATTTACTTTTAGAATCAGACGTGTCAGACACATTTACACAAAACCAATTTCCTGACTCATCGAAGATAGAAGCCTTGGAACTATATGCTGAATATCTAATCTCCAAAAAGTATATAATGGTTGTTTTAGAACAAAATGCCTATTTTATTGGTGGCATAAGTAACAACAAAAATCTCAAATAGAGCTAAAACAGAGCTCCCTACTCATACCGTGTTTGACCCGATATAAACTACGAACAAGATCAAGAATAAAATTCTGTAATGGCCAGTTATTAGGAAGATTCAACATAGGTGGTCAAAGCTACCATTTCCTATGAGGTCCTTTTAAATTCTGCTATGATCAGTGTAGAAAGATCGTGAGGTAGTGAGGGTACATGTGATCTTTATGTGACTCACTGATAGGAAAAAAATGTTTATGAAATCTAATTATATACAGAAAGAAGCTACATAATTCATTTTGTACTAGATTCTTCAGAAAAATCTTAAGTTCAAACATAAAAACCCCAGAGTCAAGGAGTTTGGAAGAAAAGAGATCAGCTATTTAGGGTAAATCTGGTTAACTGCAGATGACTGATCAGCACAATTAATATTTTTTGGGGAACAAGAGGAAATCTTTGAATCAGAAAAGTATACTGTCTTGTACATGTACTTGATTTAAAAGAAAAAGCCAAGATATTATTTAGCTCCTGGATATGAACTTGATAAATATTATTATTAGTAGTAAAAGATATGGACCTCTTTGAAAATTTGGAATTGTAATCTATTTAGATTGATGTCATTAAAAATTCTTTATCAATATATCATGAGATTTGATGCAACGTGTTCAAGTCGACAGCACTGGGACTGGATATATTGATAGAGTCATAGGCTCTTCTATGGAGCAAGCGCTATGACGAAGACAGCAGCAGGAGCAGGAAAAAGTTCAACCTAGTAAGCAAAAAACTGCATGTAAAAAGTGTGACAGGAGAAGCAGATAACAATACTCCAGGAAAGTAGTTCATATTGAGGAGGAGTTTTAATACCAAATAATGGGAGGGGCAATATTTGTTTAATAGATGGAGATGGACAATCTAGGAGCAGTCAATGTACAGACCATGTGACAAGACAGGCAGGTTGGCATCAGGAAATCTTGTCAGCAGGTAGTAGGGTTCCAATCACAGGAAGCCCCCAAGAAGAGGACTATGATGGATATCGCAGACTAGTTTGCTCAAAATGGATTCCCACCGCTTTCTAGAGTGATCTCCTATACTTCTGGGGCTGGTGAGCTAAATTCTACATTTTCCATATTTCTGAACGTGATTTACATTCTACCAACCGTGTACATTTACATAAGACTTAACTCCAGAACTGAAATGAGAGTAGAGGGAAACATGGCATGAGGCTCCTATTTTTGCTGGTGCAGACTGAAGTGGAAGTGCTTTGTCTTGAGCTAGCAGCTGTCATCATGACTTCTTGATTCTTCAGGCAGCTTCCTGATTATGGCCAGGGCAAAAACAGTTCTGTATCACGACTTGAGTTATTTCTGGAAAATCAGACTAAAGTCTTTTTGGTTTATAAGCAATTTTATAAACCATTTGATATCCCATAAAACAAATTCCTTTCTGCTGACACAATCTAGAGTAGGTTTTGTTCTCTATAATTGAATCCTCACAGGGTAATTACTGGCTATAGTGGTTGCAAGCAACAGACTCAAAGAAATGAGACTCTAAGATTGGTTAGCTCACCAATTTGAACTGAGGGCAGCTAGCATTCTGCTAGTATCATAAAACAGACACTAGTACATACTGGTGACATATTAACTGAAGTCATCACCCGGGCTTGTTTAGAATAAGAAGCCTATCAATGACAAGGTTTTGGTGACTTAAGTGATGCTGGTTATTACAGGAAAAATAAGGATGCAAGGATTGTTGTGGGGATGTGGGGTGGATTTTGCTATCTGTTCCAGAGAACTTAAAGGAAAAATGATAAAATGAGGTTAAAGTGTTCTGCTTAAGGTATGATCAGAGAATAGGAAACTTCCACGGCTGCCTGTAGGACCCTCTTCTGTTTTTTGTAGCTGTTGAACTGACAGAGTCAAAAGGTAGAACCAGATCCTGATCCTTCAAGTTTTTGAACTACAGTGTAGGGTGGATTCATAAACTTCATGTCTCTTATGTGAACACGAGGACATTTATTGGAAAGACTAAGACCAGGAAATGAAATAGGGAATGTGGTAGATTCCTATGTCTCTGCATACCTTAAAAGCCCAAATTCCATTAAGTATTCCTTGAAAGCAGAAGCAAACTTGATTCCTAGTGTTATGAGGCTGTTACCTTCTTGCCAGAAGGCTCTGTGATGACTTCACCTGAGGGAGTTAAGCAGCAGGAAACAACCGTCTGCTGCATGCCCTGCACCCCATCACTGCCTTCAGAGCCACAGCATGAGTCAAATCCCACCATGCTGGTGTGGTGGCAAACACACAACGGAAGCTGGATATACAACAAAAAGAGACAAGATTTTGCTCATTTGCGATGGCAAAAACCTGCAGTATGTGTGGAAATGGATTCCCAGAGTGTCAGACCAAGAAGAGAGAAGCATAATTTTAGATCTGGTTGATTATTTTACACTGGGTACACTTGCCAGAGATTCCAGGTTCAATATGCTCACTTGAGCAGCTCAGAATGTTTGATAGAAATGTAGTATGGTGGTAGCCAATGCTTAAGTTATGATGCCAGAAATTTCTTGGGATAGTGTAGAGAATGGATGTAAAGATAAGGAAATATTGGGGTCTATTTAAGATGTGCAAGTCACTTATCTACACCTACTTATGTCTCACAAGAGAGCCTGAAGGGCACTTTCTACAGTGAGGCAATGCCTTCATCAAGAAATACCTTGAAAAGTGCTGGAGTGTCTGTCCTCTGCATGCCACACCTGAAGTAGGAGTTGCTGCTAAAGGAAAGGGCCTCCTGATTTTTCTGGGGGTGATGGTGTCCCAAGTGGCAAAGTGCAAGGGACAGCACAATGAAAGGACCCAAGACAGAAGCAAAATGGGTGTGGTTACCATAGCCGGCAACAGGACTAGAGCGATGATCACAGGGTTTGACTGTCAGAGATATTTGACAGTGGTGAACTGAACGAGAGGTGCCTAGGACTGAAAGAAATGTCCAGGCCTGTTTTTATCCTCCTTGATCTTCATAAAATGAAAGCAAAACAAAAGCAAAACTCTAGGTGACCTGAATAACTATAATTATGAGTTATAGCCCTTCACTGGTTCAGTGACCCACAGCCCATAAATGAAAGAGGACGTACCTATGATAGTACCACAACCACTGTTCATCTTCTTCCTGGTCTTCCACTAAAAAGGACCTGCAGGCATCTCTTAGGAAAATAGCTATCTCCTGGCATACCCAGGAGAAAGAAACCACGCAGATCTTTGTGAGCTTATTGACCTGAGCTCTAGCTAATGTTAATTCCAGGGGACCTAGAATGCCATGGTGGTCCACTACTCAGAGGGGACTTCTTGAGGTCAGGGAGTATAAATGGAGATTTGGTCTGGCTTGCCTCACAGTGGGTGGATCATCCTGTGGTTACTTTCCCGGTTTCCATGTACAATTTGAATAGACATACTCATGCGCATCAGCATATTGGCTTCCTCACCCATGAAGTGAAGGCTCTGGATGGGCAAGAGGCAGCCTCTGTGCTGAGATGCTGCCGTAATAGTAAACCTAAAGCAATGCCGTGCACCCGGTGGGGTTGTAGAGTGGAGTGTTACTATAAAACACTCAAGAAAGGCAGGGAAAACAATTTCTATTACATTCCCAAATTTCCCTACATCCTTGTTAAGCTCTTTTGTTTGACCAGTGAGGAGACAGATGGGTCTTGGGAACAACATTAATGGATTATCAGAAACTTAATGAGAGGGTGATTCCAGTTGAAGCTGTTGTTCCATATGTGGTTTATATTCTCAAGCCAGTTGATGCAGATTCGCTGCCTGATACAGAGTTATCAAGTAAGCAAATGCTTTTTCTAAATTAAATACCCCAATAAGACAAGACCACAGAAGCAGCTTCCCTTTAAGTAGCAGGGGCAGCGATGGACTAAGGGTTACATCAACTCTCTGGCTCTGTGTGCTAATTAGTTCAGGGATTGGCAAACTTTTCCTGTAAAGGAGCAAACAGTCAACATTTTAGGCTGCTTAGGCCATGTATAGTCTCTGTTACATATTCTTATTCCTCTTCCTTTTTTTTCAAAACAAGCTGTCAAAGTAAAAACCATTCTTAGCTTGCAAGCTTTCCAAAAACAGGCTGCAGGGAAGATTTGGCCTCTAGGCTGTAGTTTGCTGGCCCATATTTGGCTCCTGGGTTCCTTAGCCATCTCACATGTCCACAGGATATCATTGTGTTGCATTACATTGATAACACTATAATTATGGACCTGGTGAGCAGAAAGTAGACCTGGCTGTCCTGGAAAGACATATTGATGTCAAAAATGGAGGATAAATCCCATGAAAGTTCATTGGCCTGTTTCCAAGACAAAGCCAATTTTCAGAAAGTTGTTTTTAATTCTGGGTTTTAGAAACAAAGAAAACCCAAGTCGGGAGAAGTGGACACATCTCTGAGAAGGATGAACAGTACACGAGTCTTGAAGCTGGCTCCTCCAGTGTGGTGTGGCTGTCCTCAAATCCTTCCCACCAAGGACCTTCTTAACTGAGAAGTGGCTGAGCCTGCACAAGGAGGTCAAGTGGCTCCAACTGCAAGGAGAGGAGAAATGAAGTGGCCAGGAACCAGGGGCCTTGATGAAGTATGTCCCTGCAATATTGATTTTGAGCCTCTTTCACCAGTAAGCCATTTTGATTGTGAGTACTGTCTGACATTGAGACAGAAGCAAGTCAAAATTTGACTTTAATTTTATTCCTCCGATTCCTAGAAAAAAAAATCTACCCATAGGTAATATAAAAATAGCTATGTTCCAAGGGAATTTTAAAGAAAGAAACATTCAGAGAATGCTGAAAACCATGTAATTGTGTAATTGTGCAAGCAGAGATGACTTTTCTTCTTTTATTCATTTTAAGAACAGTTTAAATTGGTTCGTGCATAATAAAAATTTACCCTTTCATCAATAGTTGGATAAATAAACTGCAGCCTCCCTGGAATATAGGTTATCAAGGGAAAATTGGGCTGTGGTTTACTATTTCACATAGTATGCTTTCTCTTTTGGAACTAACAAAAGCCACAACTGTATGCTTTATTATAAAAAGCAAAACAAAAGCTGGGCAGTGTTGTCCTTATTTTAGAAAGACAAAGCTCAACAATGAATAACATATTCGGAATTTGACCAGAACAGTAAGAGCTTTGATTTTCTTGTTGCCACGTTGGCTTAACCCCATCTATAAGTGTGGTCTGTAGTAGTGACAAGTACTTAAATCTCTTTCTTTGATTTCATGACCTGTAGTAGAAACATATTTCACTGCATGTGTGTATATTTTCACCAAATGCTATTTTCTTATGTATTTGAATGTACATTTGTTTCATTAAAGACCGTCAAAAGCCTGGTGCCCAATAGCCCTCTCAAGCTAAAATTCCAGCTCACAGTTCCCTCCTCTCAGAAACAATCCTAGGCTGGCCTTTATACTCTCTAGAGAAGTGTGGCCACCTGATCTAAGGCTGGCTTAACTATATGTGGGTCAGCAACACATGAGGTAGCCTGCTGCAAGAGACTCTCTTCTTTTTTTGTTTTGTTTTGTTTTGGTAAGGAAGATTGTCGCTGAGCTAACATCTATGCTAATCTTCCTCTATTTTGTATGTGGGATGCCGCCACAGCATGGCTTAAAGTAGCGTGCAGGTCCACTCTTAGGATCCAAACCCCTGGGCCACCAAAGCATAGTGTGTGAACTTGACCACTATGCCACCAGGATGGCCCCTGAGGCTCTCTTCTTAATAGGAGAGAAGTTAATTGCTTCAGTCAATCTGATGCTATCCTTTGCAATTTGGACTGAGAAGAATGCAGAAGATCATTCAATTAGTGGTAGGTGGAGAAAGAAGAACCTCCAAAAAGAAGCACAGACAATGAAAGTTGCTGAGAAGTATTAATGATCAAAAGGAAGGATTCATAAGAGAGCAAAACTGTAGTTCTGGGGGCTGGCCCCGTAGCCGAGTGGTTAAGTTCGTGCGCTCCGCTGCAGGTGGCCCAGTGTTTCGTTGGTTCGAATCCTGGGTGTGGACATGGCACTGATCATCAAACCATGCTGAGGCGGCGTCCCACATGCCACAACTAGAAGGACCCACAACTAAGAATATACAACTATGGACCCAGGGGCTTTGGGGAGAAAAAGGAAAAAAAATAAAATCTTTTAAAAAAAACCCAAAAAACTAGTTCTGAATGACAGTATCCCCCAAGTTTTCTTCATCCCTCCATTCATCGCAGTCCACTATATGGTGGCCAGGACCCCAGAAGCAGCAATGCCAGCAACTTCTCTGGCAGAGAAAAATGAGAGACACAGAGAGAGGGGGACCACCAGACAAGCCAACACTAGATTCGTAATATTTCATGTCTGCCCAGTGTACCTCTGTTCCTTGTAACTAGCACCGAAATAAGTGTGACTTCTCTAGCTTTTAGGGATCACACTTTCTGCAACAAACAGTTAAAGAATAGTTAGAACTGACATCGCATTTGACTTTTGAAAGTCCAGTATTTTTTTGATCCAAAGAATGCTTACATGTTATGTCAATTTGTTCCAGTTTAGAGAGTCCCCTCAACCATTCATCTTCTGGATCCAACTCCAGGCTGGCTTCTTCACACTGTTGCCTCCCTCCTTATTTACCCTGGGAGAGAACAAAGTCACCAAGATTCAGCTAAGATCCTGCTTCTGTGTTTAACTACACTTCACAGATGAATGGTAGGCGCAGAAATGAATGGCAATGGAGGAAGAACAAGCAAATAAAGAAGAGGAGCTTCTTAGGACTTCTTCTAAAGTATAAAGGCCATGTCCTTCTATGATGGGAGCTAGGATTTGGGGATAGGGACAGAAAGGGCTGGAGAGGGGACTCTGCTTGGTCTGCCAACATGATGTAGGGAGCACTTTACATTCTAGCAAGAGAAGTGCCTTTGATCATGGGCTCTCTGCCTGGAGTCCAGTTTCCCCAAAGTCTTTTGAGGTCTAGCAAGAGACAGTCTCTGTCATCCACCACTTCTAAGCCCAAGTTCAAAGCCTGCCTCCAGGAAACACAATCATCTTCAGAGATTTAATAGGGCCTGGAATGAAGACAAGCTTTTTCATTGTTTTGTAGAGCTCTTTGCTTCCTCACTGTTTTGAACATCCCATTGTAGAATAATACGCTTTCCCATTACTAAAACCCATGAAAGTACGTTTTTCCCCCCCAAAAGTAAAAGCAATCTGATCACATGGTTCGAGTTAATCCTCCGTTTGGAGAACTTGATAAAATGTTCACAGTTTTAAAATAGTGGTGTCCACCTCTTCCCTGCTCCCCTTCCCCTCTAAGTACCCATCTATCAAAATTTTTTTAAAAAACCCTCGAGTCTACTCTCAGGTAGGGCTTTTGGTTACAAAACTAGAAAAGGCTAGCTCAGGCAGTGAGGTTTTTATTTTTATATTATAGAAAGCATAAAATGAATCACTCATTTGTTTTCATTATAACTTTCATGAAACTGAAATTCAGTCCTATAAAATGTTACTTCATTTTAGACCAAATAAAATGGTTGTCTTTGGATGTCTCCACATTGATAAATTTTCTCAACCTTTTCCTAGGGTTTCAAATGATCCTATTTGCTCAAAAGTGCTGTGTTTTGAAAGAAGAACATTTTTGAGCTATCTATAATGATTTCTCAGCTTTTACCTTAGAGAATATTGCAATATGTTCTGCGTGAGAAGTTTATATTCTATTTACAAAGAAAAATATCTGCAACTTTATATTTTTCTGGAACATATAGTAGAAACCAATACTCCAGTGTACATAAGAAAACTTACTCTAGAATTTCAAAAGTCTTAAAAAAGTGATCACACACACACTCGCACATATACATGCATGTACACATTCATTCATCAATTCGTGTAACATGGGATAATGTTTTTGAAATAATCCAGGTGAATTTTCACCTCGTGGTAACTCAGATTCTTTCTCTGTATTTTCTCTGGCATTATTACTCCAACAAGGGGAGGCACAGTTGCCACCAGAGAAAGAGGAGGATATGATACACAAACTTTGGTGAATAGGGTAGGAAAGTAGAAAACTGGGAGGGGAGAAAGGGCAGGAAATGAGAAGAGGACGGGGATATGGATATGATTGTTCTTCTTCCCCTTCAGAGGTTAATCTTCAAGGGGGAGAGAGTAGATACACTGAGATACTTTCTGAAGAACCCCAAACTTGGCATGTCTCAGAGAAGTTCCACACTTAGCTTGGGATAGCATGTTAGAGAGCATTGACAGAAGAAGGTTCCAGACGGATGGGCCATGGCCTCCCATGATCTTTATGTGACATGTGGGGTTCCAAAGTTTCTGAAGACCTTCTGAGGAATGCAGAAGTGCTGAGAAAATTGTGAGTCAGAAGATGCCTCAGGACTGAGCAAATTCCCATCCAAGCAGAAGTTCCAAAAGAGGTAAAATGGACCCAAAGAACTGACTAATAGATTTTTCAGCAAGTATGGTGAGAGGTTCAAGTTGGATATAATTTTTGCATGAATGTGCATGAGGAAGATTGTTGCTGAGCTAACATCTGTGCCAATCTTCCTCTATTTTATGTGGGATGCCACCACAGCATGGCCTGATGATATTCGTGCCTGGGATCTGAACCTGTGAACCCTGGGCTGCTAAAGCAGAGTGCTGAATTTAACCAAAATGCCACTGGGCCAGCCCCAAGTTGGATATAATTTGATTTAAAAATATATAAATGTAAAATATCCTACTCTCCAAGTTCTCATAATTTTCTGGAACCTTCATATCTGTTACCTAAAGCTAAATAAAACATGATTTCTACTCTCAGGAGAAGCTTGCCACCCAGTGAAGGGGAGACATGTCACATATCAAACATTATCTCCTTCATGAAGATTTTTCTGATCCCTCCCACTAGATTTCATTTCTCCTGTCTTCTAATTTTCATGGCACTTTGGCTTAATATCTCACCTTGTTTTCTACCTGTTTGTATACTTGCCTCATCCCCTCGAATAAATTATATACTCTTCCTGTGTGGCTGCATTCCTGTGCCTTGTGTATACCAGACGCTCAATAAACATAATGTTAAAGTAAATTGAATAGTAAATAAACAACAGAGAACAAGTTTAGGAAGATCAGCTCTAAGCCTACTAAACGATGTACTCTCTGGAGACAAAGTTTATCCCTTCTTCACCTTTTTATTCCTAGATTTTAGCACAATTCTTGGCAAACAATAGGTGCTAAGTGAATGCTTGTTGGAATCAAATAGGAAAGAGGATGTAAAGATAGGCTGGGAGTTAAAAGAAGTGGTTCTGCTGAGAGCTTCCATTCCAAACTCTCTGGAAAACTCTCATCTCAGATGGCACAGATCTCAGCCAGATTCTTCAGAACTGTGTTACCTTTCACAGGTGCTGACCACTATCTCTGTGACAGTTGTTGTGTTGTAGATAATGGTGAGCTAGCTAGGCTAGAATATATAAATTAGAAGGTTCCATCATGAAACTCTCGTTTTGCCCCTTCCATGTCCATCTTCTCCAGTCTTGGCAAGGGGATATTGGATAGCTAAATTGTGCAAGATGGATTCCAACTAATGTCATGTCCTTATAGTGTCTCAGAGGATTCTCACAGTCACTCTAGGAGGTAGGTACTATGCTCCCCATTTTACACGTAAGGAAACAGAGACTCAGAAATTTCAAGGCACTCATCAAAGGTCACATAACTGGTGAATGGGAGCACCATGATTAGAACCCTAGTTTGTTTGATTCAGAAGCACAGATCTTGTCTTGATGGAGAGGAGTCTACAGAGATAAAAGCTTAACTGGGAGGTTCAATTAGGCTCAGTTCTTCTGACTTGCTCTGGTGATCAAAATTGGTCTATTCCAGCCTAAATCAGGCCACCAGGAGACGGTAGAGCTTGACTGAACCATGGCAAAAGAGACCCAGGATGGTGAATTGACAGGAAGGTTGGATGTAGAGAAACTTTTGAAAATAGGGTGAGAAGGATATATTTGCATGTTTAAGTGTGGGATGCATGATAGAGACATTGACGAACAAAATATTCACAGATATTCTTCTGGAAAGAACTGGTTGCTCCAATCAATGCCACTGATTACCATAAACATTTCCTACAAATGTGTCTGATATGTAAGTTTCTTCTTCATTTTATGCCAGTAGTGTCATAATTAGGCAATAAAAAAGTGTTTGGTTAAAAATGTGGACAGGAAGAAAAACAATTAATTCAGATGTTTTTACTTTTGAGGACTTCTGTTAAAAAAAAGCTTTATATTTCTTGAAGTGAAGCAACATTACACTGTCACTTTCCAGCGCTCTACTCCTTGAATATAGCTATCTTTACCCAGTAATTGTCTATAATTTCTCCATTTACGATGCTATTCTTTTTCTGGCAGTTATGAAACATAATCATGTGAACTATTGTACTGTAACTTATAGACACTATTCTCTTTAAGAAAATAGAATTTCAAATAATACATTAGTGGCAAATTATATATACTAGCCAGTATTTTTCAGTTAAGAACATTCTTCAGGGGCTAGTCCAGTGGTGCAGAGGTTAAGTTTTCATGTTCTGCTCCAGCTGCCCAGGGTTCTCTGATTCGGATCCTGGGTGTGGACCTACACACCGCTTGTCAAGTCATGCTGTGGTAGGCATCCCACATATAAAGTGGAGGAAGATGGGCACAAATGTTAGGTCAGGGCCAGTCTTCCTCAGCGAAAAAAGGAGGCTTGATGACAGATGTTAGTTCAGGGCTAATCTTCCTCAAAAAAAAGATTTTTCACACAACCAGATTTAAAGAACCAGATCCCCTAGGGCAAATATTCTTAATCTGTCTTCACAGATGCTATTCCAGGGGATCTATGTACTTCCTGAAGACTCATTAAAAATGTAAAGTGTAAAGGATATATTTTTAAAAGTCAGTAGATTCTTTAAATGCCAGGTATAAAAAGTGGGACATAATTTTTCTGCAATAAAATGAACTTATAAGCACACATTTGTACTCAGAAACAGAAACTTAATTGAGTTTTCTTAGTCCCATCCAGTGATCTAAACCAAGTCCATCCCGGTTTAAAGCTTATCCAGTTTCAGACAGTGCTGCTCCCTCTCTTCCTCCTTCTCCCTCACCTCGGGGGTAGCTTGTTGGTCCAGGGGAGACTTATGAAGCATCACGACACTGGGGGACACGTCTGGGTATTGATGACCTCTCTCATTTTCTGAAGAGATGACTTGGCCTCTGTTTTCTGAGTGTGAGTGAAGCACAACATTGCTGTAGTGCATGGCCACTGACTATTCTGAGGTCATTGCTTTGGCCCCATGACTGGTATGTGCAATGTCATGGAACTGTAGCCACATCTCTGCATACCAGTCAACAGGCCACATTGTTCCTTGGTATTTTATCTGGTTGCCCTCCCAGGCAGTCTCTTTCATGTCCTGCTGGCTCTCTTTCCTTACTAACTTCCAGGCCTGCTATGACTTACAGGAGCCCCTTTCTCACCACTTAGGCACCATGGGAAAGCCCAAGGGGCTGGGCGTACCGTAATCCTCAGTCCTTTAGGATCTAGATAAGGCATACAACCATTTATATTTCTACTTTACAACCTTGTGTTCTGGGTTCTTTTATTAAGACTGAGATTTTCAAAAGACTTCAATGGGAAAATTGGATACAAATTTCTTTACTCTTGGGCCCTCTTAAGATAAAGGGGAAATCCAAATCCCACCTTCACCCCTGGGTTCTTTCTGGAGTTTGATTGGGGCTAAATTGTGCATATTTGTTATGGGCTAAATTGTGTCCCCGTAAGTTCATATGTTGAAACCCTAACCCCAGTACCTCAGAATGGGACTGTATTTGGAGATAGAGTCTTTAAAGAGGTGATGAGGTTAAAATAAGGCAGTTAGGGTAACTCTAACCCAATCTGACTGGTGTGATTTTAAGAAGAGGAAATTTAGACACACAAAGAGAGAGCAGAGGTGCTCACACACGGAGAAAGGCCTTGTGAGGACACAGAGAAAGATGGTCATCTTCAAGCTAAGGAGAGAGGCCTCAGGAGAAACCAACCCTTCCAGAATCTTAGTCTTGGACTTCTAATCTCCAGAACTGTAGGCAATAAATTTCCATTGTTTATGCCACCTAGTCTGTGGTATTTTGCTCTGACAGTCCTAGCAAACTAATACAACATCCTTCCCCACGTTGCAACTTTTTCCTATCCTTCTAAGGCTCTGTCTTCTTTTCCTGCCTACAGCTCATTTATATCTCACTCAGGGCAGGAGTGGGTGGGAGGGGAACTAGTTCTCTGGGTTCACATATGCTCCAGCATTCCCTGCCCCCAAGCAATTTTTTGGCTTAGACATACTGGGCATTTTGAACCTTTTGTTCAAGAATCTGGAGTCGTTGTTTCAAATGGGGGTGATTGGAGGAAGACCAAAGAAATATGTCCTTTGAAGTTCCATATCTCAAATAAATGTGTCAGATATCATTTCACCATAAATGTTTGTGCATCTGGTCATATTTTTTTCTGGGGAAAGTGCATAGCTCTCTTCAAATTCTCAGAAGGGTTTATAAGCACAAAAATATTAAGATTCACCACCCTATTATGTTTGAAATATGATTCACTTTCAAATATATGATTTATATACATTTTAGTAATGTAACTATTATATAAATAAGAGAGCAGAATGTTTATCTTCAATAAATGTAAATGGTATCACACTCATTTCCTTCATTTAAAAAATGTCTCTTATTTAATTTGCCATGCAAAAGGAAGCTGAAGTAAACTGTCTGTGAAATACTTGATTCCTTCCTCATGCTCAACCAGTCTCACATCAAGAGATCATAAAATCATGTGGCTACTTCTACTGGGACGAGCCATCTTAGAGCACCACCGTCAGCAAGAGGCATTCCACCTCACTGAATTTTTAAACATGCATATGCATTCACACACACAGACATCAGTGCTCCTTATGTTTCTCCTCCCCGCCTCCTTCTACCTTTGGTACCAGTATTCATGGAACAACAAGGATTAGGAGATAATAGTGGTCAGGAATGACCCATACTCCTCCCCACCTTCTGCGAATTTTATCTTTCCCTCCTACCTCTGTGCACCACTACTAGCCACATGGTTACCATAGTAACTGCTATGAGAATGTAATTTGACCTCCAACCTCTGGCAATGGTTGTCTGGACTGGAGTGTGGCAACTGGGCCAATCATGGTATTTCCTTGAGGACTTGGAACTGGCCCATTGATTATGAAGTTCAAGAGCTGTTGGTAACCATACAACTTAGTGCACATCAGAGAAAGTCGGTATGGGAGGGAGAGAAGGGGAGGAAGGAGAGAGAGGAAGAATGGAGAAGGTAGTGCAGTGGGGGAAAAGGGAGAGAGAAAGTTGTCCTGTTTCCAAGTTGTCACTGATGCCCAGCTGCATTCCTGTTCTTGGGTTCCACAACAGCCAGGCAACTTTACAATAGTTTCCCCCTTTAACTTGTTGGGTCAAATTTCTACTTCTAATAACATTCCTCATTAATTTAAATACAGGCATACACACACATGTGCACATGCAAGAGATGATCTTAATGTATGGATATCAAAGCTTAACTCTTCTAATGTTAAGTTTTTAAAACTTGGGATGAAAACAATGACTTGATCTACAAAACTCTCATTAATATAAATGAACAACTGTGGCCAAAAAACCCACACCTATATCAGAAGAGATTTTTAATAATGAAGGATCACAAAAGTGTCGAGTCCTTGTGCCATTCCAGTCTCACCTGAAATAAAAATATCCAAGAACAATGAATCTATTCAATGAGAAAGTACGAGCTCCTTCACTCAAAAGAGAGTGAGACGCCAGCCCTGCAGATCCTGGCTTGATTTTATTGCTTTAGACAGCAAAGTAACTGCTGGGAATCACCTTTGACCTCTGGCCCTGCAAAGATATTTCAAAAGGAAATGAAAAATATTTTGTGCTTCATTGGCAAATGGAGTTATGTTTTGGGGGCACAGGCGGCTAAAAGTTCAAGATTTGTAAAAGCGGATGCTGAATGAGTTTAATATACCATAGAATCATCCAATCCTCTAGGCTTATTCGAGGAAAACACACTGCCAAATAACTAAAAAAGGCAAATACCAGGCTGATTGATGGATTTTTAAAAGGCCATGTGGTACATGCATCTGATTTATTCTCTCTCTCTCTCTCCCCCCACTTCACTCTCTCCGGAATTTAAACTTCCTACATGACATGCACAGGTATGTCACATTTTCCTCAGTAGCCCTGTAAAAGGTCTTGGTCAGCATGATCTATGCCTGGATTTTAATTATAAGGGGTACTTTAAGTGTTCAATTCCATAACAACCGTAGCCACATCTACTTTAGAAGGATGGTTTAGTATTCCGGCACCGTGGCAGTCTTCGTAAACACACACACACACACACACACACACACACAGCTCCATTTAAAGTTAAGAGGACAGATATGTTAAACATCTCAATTTAGCAGCAAAGCTCTGGCACTCTGATGTTCTGATATCCTTTCCATCTTTCTGCACGTTAACAAAAGGCTGAAACTCTTGCCCAAGGAGAAAGTTGAATCATCTCGCCAGCAGATCTCTACAAACAGGATTTATCCATTGCTTCAAGCCCCAAGTCTGACATAGGTGTTTTTTTTCCAAACTGGGAGTGTTCAGCACTGCCTCATGGAGGAGAAATCTGACAGTGGAATCGGCTCCTCAACCCTGATCCATATCCCCACAGGGCCTGCATGAACTGTTTCTCCCTCACCCTCCTTCTCTCCATCTAGCTCACCTGTGATGGTGGCTGAGCCTAGCACAAAGAGCTTGAAAAGAAGGAAAGGGAAGCGCTGCTGGGACTAAGGGAGAGAATGGGCCAAGCATAGTTTCTGGCCCCTAGTGTTTATTAATTCATTCTAAACCATTTATTGAAACTACAGTGTGTTAGGCATTGTTCCAAACCCTGAGGAATAGTGATGGAAAAAACAAAACAAAACAAAACAACAAAGTCTCTGCTCTCATCCATAAAGCTTATAACCTAGTGGCAGTGAAATGTTTGTGGAGTGAATGGATGCCTAGATGCAGGAAGTGACAGCAGGGGTGACAGCTGGGGCAGCTACAGCTTCCCACTTTGCAGTAACTGTAAGTACTGACTTAACCCAAATCCACTTCACCAGTCTAACTTTGGGATCCAGTCTCTTTACATGGCTAGTGTGACCTGTGTGTACTAGCATTCTCCCTCTATGTTATTTTAAATGTGAATTTAAAGTACCCTCAGGGAGAGGAAAGGGTGAGGGTGTCCGTGTAGACCGGCGCTTGGCATTACCGCTATTACCATTACCTTTGAGCAGCTCAGTCAAAAACCTCTCCAAGCGAACCGCCAGGTGGCACCTGTACGGCGCAGATGGGGAGAGTCATTTGCCCCACACCCCACAGCCCGGAATAACCAAGCTGCGTGTCTTCCCCGTGGGCTTGTTGGCGAGGAAGTGGGGGAGTTTGAGCCTCGGTCCAGACTGCGTGATTACGTACCCTGTTTTCCTGACACCCCAGACACTCAGAGTGCAGATGCGTCCCCATTCACCCGGGCTGCCAAAGGGTGTCGCTCTTGTTGGGAGCAGCTCGGCCTCACTCCCCAGCCGCGACTGGAGGGCTGACGGTGGGTGGCCGTGGGCTGCGCTGAGCTGGAAGCCGCGCCGGTGCCCAGGTCTCCCCCGCCAGACCTCCACTCCGGCCAAGGCCGAGCAGTGGCGAGAAAGACGGGCCCCAGGGTGGGGGCAGGCGCAAGTCCGGGGGAAGAACTGGGAGCACTGCCTCCGGCTCCCACCCGCCTCGATCTGGGCGGGCGCTGCCAGGGGCCCAGGGCTGGGGCGCCTCCTCCCGCGGGTTAGAGATCCCCGCGGTTTCTCCAGCCCCCGGCGCAGCTTGGCGGCCCTGGGTCGCCACTCACCACTGCTTTGCAGCGGTGCTCCCACAGCCCAGGCTGGGCGACCGTCTCTGCTCGCAGAGGGGCCCAGCAGAGGGTCAGGGGGTGTAAGGTCAGCACACCGAGCAAGCGTGTTTTGGTCATTTCGGGCTGGGCGGCGGGGACACCAACTCCACTCCTTTAGTAGCGGGAAGCGAGCTGCGCCAGTTGCGCGACGGTCGCCGCCGCCGCTGTCTCTCCTCGGCCGCCGGTGACATTGGGAGGAGACCACTTGGCACGAGTAGAGGAGGAGGAAGAGGAGCGGAGAGGGTGGGGGAGGGGTGGGGAGAAAGTAGCAATTGTGCCAGGGGGCGTGTGAGCAGCCGGAGAGGCAGCCGCGCTGGTGACAACTTCTCCCGGGCGCGTGCGGCGGGCGGGGAGCCGGGAGTCGGGAGCCGCGGGAGCCTCGGGAGCGGCCCGCGCCCTGCGCCGCCGCCGCCGCCTGCTCGCGTCCTCCGGGTGCCCAGCCCCGCGCGCTGAGGCTCCGGTCTATAAATAGCAGGTTACAGCTCCTGCTCGGCGCGCACACGCTCACACGCGAACGCAGGAAAGTCAGGCTAAAAGTGTCTGCTGCTGCCGCTGCCGCCCCCAACTCCGCCTCCGGGAGAGGTAATGACCCGCCTCGGATCCAAGGGCTTGGGGCGGGGGGCATTTTTGCAGGATGGGGTGCGTGACGGTGGGTGATTCGGGAGGCATTGGAGCGGGTCTGAGAGCGCGGGGGCACGTCCTGGCGGGGGAAGCCTGGGTGTTTTGCATCAAGTTTCCCAGTCTTGCAGCCTCAATGGCCCCTCCAGCCCTGTCGCCTAAGGAGTGCTGTCGTTCCTTGGTTGCTGGGGACCCCTGTCACCTCGCTGACCCTCTTGCCGAGCTCCCCTTGCCCCGGCAAACGCGCGTGCTCACCCTCACCCCCTCACACTCTCCGGGCCCCGGGTAACTCTGACCTTCTGAGGCTGCGCCCACCTGCGCGGTTCCTTTGGCGAGGCTGCGGTGGCCTGGGGGCTCGCTCTCACCCCCATCCCGGCCGCCGAGTTGCCGCCGCCGCCAGCCTCAGGAGAAGTCATCTCCAAGGCGAGAGGTAGGGGTGGAGGGTGGGAGTGAGGGCGACAGATAACTGAGGTCTGAGTTGCCCCATGTCCTGGTTTTTCCAAAAGGGCCCCTCTCCGTGACCACCCGCAGCAACTCATTCCGGCAAAGAAGCCCATACTTCTCCTCTTGGCCACCAAGCATGTCTTGTCCTACCCCAAAGAGGTCTCGCTAAAGGTTAGAAAGCCACGGTCTTGGAGTGAGAGCACGGGGAAGTGGGGGTGCTGAGGGGGCGAGGAGATCATTGTTTGGAGTCTGACGCCTCTGGCACCTCTAGGGGAGGGCCCAGGCCAGGGGATGTCTGGGAGCCAGGGGCTGGTTCCTGAACGGACTTTCAGGCTTGCAGCTGGGACTAAGATGAGGATGCTGGAGCTACACATAACCTGCTTTTGCCCTTTCCTACGCCTCTGAAATCGCTTCCCTTTTGGGTGGTGGTTTCTGCCCCTGAGGACACGGTGGAGAAGGACCAGCAGTTTCTGTTTGGGGCCAAGAGGTTTTATGAGGGTGAGGATGTGCATATTGATGAGATTGTTGCTGCTGCTACTGCTGCACAAAACTTACTGGAAAAACCTGGGAGGGTTTTCTGTTACTTGTGTTTTAATGATGTAGATTCACTCGCTTTGCTTCTGTTTTTTCTTCTCCGGAACCAGGTTTCCTCCCTCTTTCTGAGATGTGTTATTTGAGGTCATTACATTTTATGACTCCAGGTGTTACCTTTTGTATATCTCCTTCCTCTCAGTGTGACAGAACTTGTTTATAAAGGTGTGGCTCTATAAAATAAGTAAAACCCCAGAAGACAGGGAGTAAATTCATCTTCTTTCCCTCAAGATGGGCACTAGATAGCTCTTTTATAGGTGTACAACTACATATCTTGCTTGTAACGGGAATTTTCTTAATGGATTCTGGACCAAAAATGGTAAATGATTTAGTGCTAAAGCAGCATATAAGGTGCAAGGAGTCACCAACAGGGTAGCTGGCTGATGGTGTGCAAGTTGAGTAAAAAGAGGACTGGGCAAGTGGGCATTGTCTCACTTAGTAGACAAATGCATTATCTTGTGTTCCTTTGAGATATACTCCAGTAAAGCATTGATATGAAATCAGAGTAAATGATCAATGGCTTTCTCATAAGTACATGGCGTTAAACATTGAACCTCTTGGATTCGTAGCAATGTAAAATGCTACTGCAGTGGAATGCTTTTTCAGCGTATTTCTTTAAAATGTAATTTAGAAGATTGTCCTTGAAAGGTTATGAAATGTGCATATGAAGAGAGTCTACTTGCTCAGTGTCATTAGGAAATATATGTGCTCATTGAAATACCACTCTTACTTTAGGACTAATCTCTTTGATTAGACAAATCAGTATTTATTGGTGATAAACTAATGACCAGTTAGGATGTACATATTTATAATTGTGTTTTGCTTTTGATCCTTTGAAAAAGTATAAGAAAAATCTGATAGACCAAGTTTAGTCTTGTTCCTCCAGCTGTTTAAAAAAGTACATGGTCAAAGTTACAGGCAGGAAATCCTTTTAAAATGCTGCGTTTGAGCTTCACTTTGGGGATGCAAATTGACTGAATGACTTCATTTTTTCATAAGACTTTGGTCAAAATACTCATAGACTCATCAGTTAAATTTGGTTTTAAAATAATGCTATTATATTTTAGTTGTGTGAAGTGGAAAATCATTAAGCTTAGGGAAAAGCTGTATATTTGTTCTAAATTGTGCAAATTGAAAGTAATTCATTTCTTTTCTGAGACCTGGGAGTATCTTCTAGTACAGGTAATATAAATCCCCACATGGGTAAGAGAGTTCACTTTCAGTACTTTGAGGCAGAACCCAACAGGGCAGTTCTCTTAAAGACAGAGAAAAAACTGCAAACTGATCTCATGTCTCTTAGCAACCAAATGGATGTCAGTTTCCAAGTAAGTACCTGACATCTGAGAATACAAAGTTAAAGAAATTGTGGAATCATAATTAGCGAGTAAAATGCTTCCTGAATATTTATTACATTTTCTTATTTCACAGTGAGCAATCCCCAGCAAGTACTAATGTTACATACCCAAATAGCGTAGTTTTTGTAATCTATATGGAATAAATTCTTGTCTTTCACAACCATGAGGATTTTAATAGCTAGGAAGGTGCTGTTTTAAATAATCTCAAGTTAGGTGTTTATGTTCAGTTGAAAGCTCTTCTGTGTTCAGTACCTTAGTGTTTCAACATGTCCTCTCTATCTTTCTAAGCCCTAGGAAATCTACTTCATAGGCCATATTGTTACTATTTTTTTTTATGTTGAGTTAGACATTCTTGATTATAGAGCTCCATAGGACACGCTCATCAATACGTACATACTTTCATATTCAGGCTTAAGAAATGAGATTATTAATGAAATAATTTCAGTTTAAACATTTATTTTTAG
This sequence comes from Equus przewalskii, assembly GCF_037783145.1. NCBI lineage: Eukaryota > Metazoa > Chordata > Mammalia > Perissodactyla > Equidae > Equus > Equus przewalskii. Next base: position 88,928,512 of record NC_091832.1, read on the forward strand.
ATAAATCCAAATGATGTTGCCCTGATTGCATTTTTGTGTGCAAGATGCACATAGCCTTTATTTTCCAAAACTGTCAATGCAGTATGTACCTAGAAAACACATTAAGATATGTGAGAAAATTCTAAGAAATCTTCAGTCTCAGGCACAATTGTCATTTGAATCAAGACTTGTTAGTTCATTCACTTTATATATTTTCACTACTTTGTAGATTAATAGGAGCATTTTAAAAATGCTTATGAAGTTTTATTATTATAACTGTATTGCATGTATATTTGTAACTGCAGCGGGATTTTTCTCATATACAACTCAGCCATATCTACTGTCTCATTTCCTAGAAGTATCTTGTTATAGGTGGTGTTCCATAAGGCCAATGGAATATCTAGGAGTTGGAACTTTAGACTTTTTTTTCAATTGACTTTGTAATTTTACTGAATATTGAACTATCATGATAGATGTAATCCTAACGTAGTGTAAAGAGTTGGATTTTAATATGATATGTGTTCTTCAATCATGTTTTCCAAGCTGAGTTTCTTAAATTGCAATATTTTGAGTAAGTTCTGTCTTCTACATTGGGCAGCCATTCCAAGTAGGTGTCCTAATTGTGTGGTGGAGCCCTGTACAGAACCAAGTGAAATAGGCTTGGCAGAAGTCGTTTGGTTAAGCTGATTAAAGGAAATCTTGAGTTTTCTAGATCATGTGGCTTTGATGAGAGATTCCTTTGGGAATTATCTAACTTAATGATTTCAAAGAGATGGAGGTAACACTGCTGTTAAAGGAGACATTCTTCCTCCTTCCGTCCCTTTAAAAAAAAATCATGTCTTTATTAACAAAACCTGTAACTTTTTACATTTACTAATCTAATCAGATCTTTCCTACTTGAATTTATGAGACAGGGCTGATTTTAAGGTATATGTAATTTCATTTATTCCTAGTAGCCTTTTTATCTTGAAGCAATTGTAAATAACTGTTTCAGATCTGTCTTTCTGGATAAATTTGCTTTAAAATAGAGCATTTCCACTTTCCTGAAGATGTCCATTGTGCATTTGGAGTTAAAGAGACATTTAGCACTAGGTGGCAGTATGCAATGCCTAGTAGCCTTGGGTCATTTTAATTGCAATATATTCATTATTAAAGCTTTTCTTTTAAACAGAATTTATTTGTATCATGAGTGAGTTAATGAAATTAAAATCGACAGGCAGCTACATCCTTAGTAGTGTATTTAGAAGATCTATTGTTTGTAATTCTTTCAAGATTTGACTGTAATATTTAACACACTCTGCTTTTATGTGAGGTCTGCTTATGAGGAATTGTTAGGAATTAATTTAATTAAATGTGCCAAAATTCTGCTTATGGCTGGGTAAGAGAAAGGGAAAGGGGAAATTAAATGAAGATGATAGAAAAAAACCCCATGTGGCCATTCTAAAATAGACATTGTGTTAACCATTTGTATTTTAATCCTAATCTTCTCACTATGCAGGCTGAGCAAATTCTCTTTTCTAGGAGTCGAAGGCTATAATTGTTAAATTTTTCTCTATCTCATTGCCCTTGGGACAAATTAAAAAAAAAAGTGCAGACTGTCTCACTGACACTTCAGTAGATCCTCTAATGTAATAGTGATGGCCTGGCCACCACAATGACCGAATTGGATTGGCCATGTAGCACTGTCTTTATTGGTTATTATGACAGCTGAAATTTATCTAAACCATTTCTGTTTGGTTAATCTGGATGTAGGCATCCCTGTCTTTGGCTGAGTGATCAAATTATGGGTCGTGGCAAAGTTAATCAATTTATTTTGTCATAAATCATGGGACCAGAATGGGACCTCTGCGTTGTTCAGCCACTTTATCAGACCCTCCTCAAGATCAATATGGAAGACATTTCAGCCATGCTCATTGGATGTGGCTGTTGCGGGAATGGAGACCAAGGGAAAAGTTAATCAATATAAATTGGCATAATTAAGAAATACACTTCCTTTAAAAATTTTTTTTACTGTGTAAAATTTCAAACATAATAAAAAATAGAATATTACAATGAACTCCCATGTAGCCGTCAACTGGCTTCAATAATTGTCAAATGATGGCCGTTCTTGTTTCATCCACAATCCCACTTATTATTTCCCTCCCTGGAGATTTTGGAAGCAAATCCTAGAAATTATATCAAATGAAATATTCTCGTGAAGCAGCTATTCGTAAAAATAGGTATCATATGAAGGGCAATTTTTAAAAGAATTGGTGTTGTAATAACACTACATATTTTACTTAAAAAGTCAGAAATCTTGGCATTAGGTAAATTAAGCACTTGAATTAGTTTTTCTAAAACATGGCAGACTTTATATAATTTAGGAATGAATTCCAGTTTAAGTTCTATGTCATATTTTTGAATCACCAGAAGCATGCAGCAATATTCCTTGAACATGTTAGGTCGTTAGTACATACTTGATAAACCAATGACTTCATGAGGCTTCTTAGAGGAAAACATACTGACTGTCTGCATACCTCTCACCACAGTTCTCTGGTGTAACATTTTACTTCTAAAAAGGTAGCTATTGTAGATACAGGAGACCCTTGGCATGCAAGAATTTAGTTTGCATGAGTCAAGATTTTACCATCCATCATAAAGGTACTTGATGTGTAGTAATCTGTAATTTTGCTGAGGTGTGAATTTAGATTATACAGTCCTGGAAACTGACCTTTCAGTGAGTGAGTCCAGCCACTGGCCCAGTGGTCACACCTCCAGGTGACTTTATGCTCTAGGTGACATAGCACTTCACTTTCTAGGGCTAATTATCCCTTCTGAGTGTGTTTGAGAATTGGGAATCTGAGAAATTGTTTGACCCTCCCCTTTGAGAATGTCATGGATCTCCTAAAACATACCTTTTAGATTTTGTGTTGAGTTGAAATTTTTAATGAATAGAATGTTTTTAGATTTCAAAAAATTGACAGTAACTACCATGTATAAATCTTTAACATTATGTGTCTAAGAGCAAATATAATTCTACTGTAGAGAAAACAAGTAGTTTGTATCTAAAGAGTTTGTCATACCATATTTTTCGTATGTATAGATTATATAGGGAGCAAAGCCTCTGTATAATTTTCTTAATATTAGACACATGATTTTTTTACATTTTTAAAATTTACTATAATGTTTCCTTTCCCGGGCTGTGTTTTACAGGCTGCTTCCCAATTTATTCATGCTATTCATATTCCCATTTCTCATTTTATATTTTGGGTGGGAGTGAAGAATGGTACATACACAGAATAGTGTGATGAGAAATAATTGAGCCTGTTGGCTTCTAGTTGATTTCTTTTTTCTACTCATTTTTTCCCCTGATTATAAATGTAATAAATCTCCACTGGCAAAAACTTGTCAAGTAGAGATTAGTCCAAAGAGGCAGAAAAAAATCACCCAAAGACAGTATTGTTAGCGTTTTATCATCTTTCTTTCTAGGATTTCCTGTAATTCTTTTATAAAAGTTGAGATGATAGTATCTGCAAGTGTGTGTGTGAAAATGAGTGTTTTGATTTTTTTTACTTAGAATTCTGCTATTCAATTCAGTTTAGATGTTAATTGAGCACCTACTATCTGCCAGTACTGTGCTAAGCTTTGTCCTGCTATACAGCAATGAATACAAAAGAAAATCACGTTTCCCATGACTGTAAACTCTTCTCTAACTTTTTTTCTTTTGCTATCTGGGAGTTAGGCATACGAATCATTATTATTTGTTTAGCCATACTCTCAACCTAGACTTTTACATTATTGGCTTTTTTTTTTTCTATTATCATACTGTGATGAATGTTTTCTGTCTGACCTCTTTTTCTGATATTCCTTGTCTATATTTTTCACTGTTTTATTAGGAATGATTCTTAGAAGTAGTATACTGGATAAAGAGGATGAACCTTTTAAAAACTCCTTCTACATCTCGCCAAATTACTTTCCAGAGAGATTGCACCCATTTTCATTCTTCCTAGAAGTACGTAAGTCATATCTCCATCCTCACAAGCATTGAGGGATATTATGTCTTACAAAAGTTTTTAATTGGAAAGATGAAGATGAGTATCAGTATCAACAACAACATTAACATCATCATCATCAACAACAACAACAACATCATCAGCAGCACTTATTGAGCATCTCCTATGGGCCATTCATCACGCAAGATCTTTTTTTTATGGGTTTTAATTTTACTATTTATTTAAAATTTTTCAAGTATTTCATTAATTTTTTTATTGCATTAACGTTGTTTTATAACATTATATAAATTTCAGGTGTACATCATTATATTTCGATTTCTGTGTAGAGTACATGTTCACCACCCAAAGGTTAATTACAATCCATCACCATACACATGTGCCTAATCGCCTCTTTCACCCTCCTCCCTCCTTGGCAACCACCAATCCAGTCGCTGTCTCTATGTGTTTGTTGTTTTTATCTTCTACTTATGAGTGAAATTGTACAGTATTTGACTTTCTCCCTCTGACTGATTTCACTTAGCATAATACCCTCAAGGTCCATCCATGTTGTCACAAATAGACAGATTTCATCATTTCTTATGGCTGGGTAGTATTCCATTGTGTATATATACTACATCTTCTTTATCCATTTGTCACTTGATGGGCACCTAGGTTGCTTCCAAGTCTTGGCTATTGTGAATAAGGCTGTGATGAACATAGGGATGCACGTTTCTTTACGGATTCCTGTGTTCATGTTCTTTGGATAAATACCCGGCACTGGAATATCTGGATTGTATGGTAGTTCTCTTCTTAATTTTTTGAGGAATCTACGTACTGTTTTTCACAGTGGCTGCGCCAGTTTGTACTCCCACCAGCAGTGTATGAGAGGTCCCTTTTCTCCACATCGTCTCTAACACTTGTTATTTCCTGTCTTGTTAATTATAGCCATTCTCACAGGAGTGAGGTGATATCTCATTGTAATTTTGATTTGCATTTCCCTGATAATTAGTGATGTTGAATATCTTTTCATGTGCCTGTTGGCCGTCTGTATATCTTCTTTGGAGAAATGTCTGTTCAGATATTTTGCCCATTTTTAATTGGGTTGTTAGTTTTTTTGTTGTAGAGATGTATGAGTTCTTTCTATATTTTGTATATTAACCCCTTATCAGATATATGGTTTGCAAATATCTTCTCCCAATTGTTAGGTTGTCTTTTCGTTTTGTTGATTGTTTCCTTTGCAGTGCAGAAGATTTTTACTTTGATGTAGTCCCATTCATTTATTTTTCCTATTGTTTCCCTTGCCGAGTCAGACATGGTACTTGAAAATATGCTAAGACTGATGTGCAAGAGCATACTGCCTATGTTTTCTTCTAGAAGTTTCATGGTTTCAGGTCTTATATTCAAGTCTTTAATCCATTTTGAGTTATTTTTTGTGTATGCTGTAAGATAATGGTCTACGTTCATTGTTTTGCATGTGGCTGTCCAGTTTTCCCAACACTATTTATTGAAGAGACTCTCCTTTCTCCATTGTATGTTTTTGTCTCCCCTGTTCAAAATTAGTTGTCCATAGATGTGTGGTTTTATTTCTGGGCTCTCCATTCTGTTCCACGGATCTGTGTGTCTGTTTTTGTGCTGTTTTGATTACTATAGCTTTGTAGTATATTTTGAAATCAGGGAGTATGATACCTCCAGCTTTGTTCCTTTTTTCTCAGGATTCCTTTAGCTATTTGGGGTCTTTCGTTGCTCTCCATGAATTTTAGGATTCTTTCTTCTGTTTCTGTGAAAAATGCCATTGGAACTTTTCTAGGGATTGCACTGAATCTGTAGAATGCTTTAGGAAGTATGGACATTTTAACTATGTTAATTCTTCCAATCCAAGAGCAGGGTGTATCTTTCCATTTCTTTGTTTCTTCTATTTCTTTCAACAGTGTTTTATAGTTTTCAGTGTATGTCTTTCACCTCCTTCTTTAAGTTTATTCCTGGATATTTATTCTTTTTGTTGCAATTGTAAAATGGAATTGTATTCCTAATTTCTCTTTCTGCTGCTTCATTGTTAGTGTATAGAAATGCCACTGATTTTTGTATGTTGATTTTGTATCCTGCAACTTTACCATATTCATTTATTATTTCTAAAAGTTTTTTGGTGGATTCTTTAGGGTTTTCTATATATAAAATCATGTCATCTGCAAACAGTGATAGTTTCACTTCTTCTTTTCCAATTTGGATCCCTTTTATTTCTTTTTCTTGCCTGATTGCTCTGGCTAGGACTTCCAATACTATGTTAAATAAAAGTGGAGGAAGTGGGCATCCTTGCTGGTTCCTGTTCTTAGAGGGATAGCTTTAAGTTTTTCTCCATTGAGGAGGATATTAGCTGTGGGTTTGTCATATATGGGCTTTATTATGTTGAGGTGTTTTCCTTCTATACCCATTTTATTCAGTTTTTATCATAAATGAATGCTGTATCTTGGCAAATGCTTTCTCTGCATCTATTGGGATGATCATGTGATTTTTATTCTTCATTTTGTTAATGTGGTGTATCACATTGATTGATTTGTGGGTGTTGAACCATCCCTGCATCCCTAGAATAAATTCCACTGGATCAGGGTCTATGATCTTTTTAATGTATTGTTGTATTTGATTTGCTAGTATTTTGTTGAGGATTTTTGCATCAATGTTCAGCAGTGATATTGGCTTGTACTTTTCTTTTTTTGTGTTGTCCTTGTCTGGTTTTGGTATCAGGGTGATGTTGGCTTTATAGAATGAGTTAGGAAGCTTCCCCTCCTCTTCAATTTTTTGGTAAGAGTTTGAGAAGGATAGATATACAGTCTTCTTTGATGGTTTGGTAGAATTCACCAGGGAAGCCATCTTGTCCTGGACTTCTATTTTTGGGGAGGTTTTTGATTACTGTTTTGATCTTCTTACTGATGATTGGTCTATTCAAATTCTTTATTCCTTCTTGATTCAGTTTTGGAAGGTTGTATTATTCTATTTCTCCTAGGTTATCCCATTTATTAACTTATACATTTTCATGGTATTCTCTTATAATCTTTTGTATTGCTGAGGTGTCTGCTGTAATTTCTCCTCTTTCATTTCTGGTTTTATTTATTTGAGCCTTCTTTCTTTTTTTCTCGGTGAGTCTAGCTAAAGGTTTGTCAATTTTGTTTATCCTTTCAAAGAATAAGTTCTTAGTTTCATTGATTTTTTCTACTGTTTTTCTTAGTCTCTATTTCATTTATTTCTGCTCTGATTATTATTAGTTTTTTCCTTCTACTGATTTTGGGCTTTGTTCTTCTTTTTCGGCTTCCTTTAGGTGCACTGTTAGATTGTTTATTTGAGCTTTTTCTTCTTTGTTGAGGAAGGCCTATATTGCTATAAACTTTCCTCTTAGAACTGCTTTTGCTGTCTGTCATAAATTTTGGCATGTGATATTTTCATTTTCATTTGTCTCCAGGTACTTTTTGATTTCTCCTTTCATTTCTTCATTGACCACATCATAGTTTAGATGCATTTTGTTTAATCTCTACTTATTTGTGGCTTTTCCAATTTTATTCCTGTAGTTGATTTCCAGTTTCATACCGTTGTGGACTGAAAAGATGCTTGGAATTATTTCAATCTTTTAAAATTTATTGAGACTTGTTTTGTGGCCTAGTATGTTATCTATCCTTGAGACTGTTCCATGTGTGTTCTAAAAGAATATGTATTCTGTGGTTTTTGCATGGAATGTTCTGTATATATCTACTAAGTCCATCTAGTCTAATGTGTCATTTGAGGGCAATGTTTCCTTCTTGATCTTCTGTATGGATGATCTGTCCATTGGTGTAGGTGGAGTGGTAAAGTCTCCTACCAAATAATGGTTGTGTTACTGTCTATCTCTCCTTTTATGTCTGTTAATAACTGCTTTATATATTTAAGTGCTCCTATGTTGTGTGCATAGATATTTGCAAGTTTTATAACCTCTTATTGGATTGTTCTCTTTATCATTATGTACTGCCCTTCTTTGTCTTTTGTTACAGTTTTTGTTTGACAGTCTACTTTGTCTGTTATAAGTATTCCTACTCCAGCTTTCTTTGCATTTCCATTTGCATGGAGTATCTTGTTCTATCTCTTCACTTTAAGTTTGTCAGTGTCTTTAGGTCTGAAGTATGTCTCTTGTATGCAGCATATATATGAGTCTTATTTTTTATCTGGTTGGCCACCCTATGCCTTTTGATTGGAGCAGTCCACTGACATTTAATGCAGCTATTGATAAGAATTTACTTATTGCCATTTTGTTACTTTTCTTCCTGGTGTTTTAGTAGTTCTTTGTTCCTTTCTTCTTCTCTTGCTCTCTTCCCTTGTGGTTTGATGACTTTCTTTAGTGTTATGTTTGCGTTCCTTTCTCTTAATTCTTTGTGTATTCATTATAGGTTTCTGATTTGTGATTCCCATGAAGTTCATATATAATAACCTATGTAAATAGCAATCTGTATTAAGTTGATGGTTTCTTTAGTTTGACCTCTTTCTAAAAACTCTACTCTTTTACTCCCCTCTTCCCACATTTTATGTTTTTGATATCATATCTAAGCTCTTTGTTTGTGTGTGTATCCATTACTCTCTTATCATGGAAATAGATAATTTTAGTACTTTTGGACTTCATATTAGCTTCATAGGTGGTTGATCTGCTACCTTTACTGTATTTTTGCCTTCAACAATGGTTTTATTTATTTGTTTATTGGAGCATTTTCTTATTTTTGTTTGCGGTCTTCTTTTTTCCACCTAACAAGTGCCTTTAGCATTTCTTATAAAACTGGTTTCTTGGTGATAAAACTCCTTTACTTTTCCTTGCCTGGGAAACTCTTTATCTCTCCTTCCATTCTGAATGATTGCCTTTCTGGGTAAAGTATTCTTGGCTGTAGGTTTTTTCCTTTCAGCACTTTAAATATATTGTGCTGCTCCCTTGTAGCCTGTAAGATTTCAACTGAGAAGTCAGCTGATAGCCTTATGGTGTATCCTTTGCATGTCACTTGTTGCCTTTTTCTTGCAGCTTTTAGGATTCTCTCTTTATCTTTAATTCTTAACATTTTAATTATAATATGTCTTGGTGTGGACCTCTTTGGATTTACCTAGTTTGGTATTCTCTGTGCTTCCTGTACCTGGATGTCTGTTTCCTTCCTTAGGTTAGGAAAGTTTCCAGCTATTATTTCCTCAAATAGATTCTCTGCCCCTTTGTCTCTCTCTTCTCCTTCTTGGACACCTATAATATGGATGTTAGTGCGGTTGATGTCATCCCAGAGTTCCCTTAGACTGTGCTCATTCCTTTTAATTCTTTTTCTTTTTATCTGTTCAGCTTGGGTGATTTCCTCTAGTCTTTTGTCCAGCTTGTTGATCCATTCTTCCATATCATCTACTCTGCTGTTGAGTCCCTCTAGTGAATTTTTCATTTCCAGTATTGTATTCTTCATTTCTGATTGATTCTTTTTTATATTTTCCAATTCTTTGTTGAAGTTCTCACTGAGGTCATCCATTCTTCTCCCAAGATCAGTGAGTATCCTTTTAACTCTTAGTTTGTACTCTTTGTCAGATAGATTGTTTATCTGTTTCATTTAGTTCATTTTCTGAGGTTTTGTCCTATTCCCTTACTTGGAATGTATTCCTTTGCCTCCTCATTTTGCCTCTTTCTCTGTGTTTATATCTATGTATTAGGTAGGTCAGCTGTATCTCCCATACTTGGAGAGGTGGCCTTATGTAAGAGGTGCCTCATGAGGCCCAGCAGTATGCTTCCCACTTGTCACCAGTTCCAAATGTTCCAAGAGTGATCCCTGTGTGGGCTACTTGTATCCTTCTGTTGTGGCAGGGTTGCTCTTGCTGCAGGTGCCTGAGGTGGCTAGGCTATCTCCCTGGCTGACTGGTTGTAATGCTCAGCTGTGTGTGGCTGATATGGGCCCTTCAATCACTTTATTGGGTGTGGGGAGCCCCAGCACAGTTGGCTGCAAAGTCTAATAGTACATTCCTGTTGCACTTTTTCTGTTAAGTGACTAGGCCCCCAGTGTGGTTGGTTGCTGGGCTCAAGGGCTTACAATTTCTGTAGGACTCTGGCCTGCACAGCTGTTGTCAGCTCTCTCAGGATTGCAGCTGAGTGGGGCCAGCCCCAGGCATGGGAGCACACAATTGTTTCAGGCTTTGGAAGGGGGGGTCTGATCCCCTGTGTGGCTGTTTGAGAAGCACCAGTCTGTTGCAACTGAAAAGCCCTACTACCTACCGGGCCACACACCCTGTCAATACAGTCCTGCCCCATGTGCATGCCCTGACCCACTAAAGCAAACCCAGTTGCCCCACTGCGGAGAGCCTACACACTCCACCAATGCTGGCCTGCTCCTTGTGCATACCCTGCCATGCAGAGGTGGACCCATTCATCTGATTGCAGAGGTTCCAGACAGTCTGCTTATATGGGCCCACAAGTTACCTGAGGGCTTGCTATTGGTGGGGCCAGTCCCTAGGGCAGGCTTTCTGCCCTGGCTGAGCTGGATTAAATCAGTCCTTTAGTGGGCTGGCAGAACCCTGTGCTAACAGGCTAGGGGAAGTACTTTAATGGCATCTGCCAGCATCTGTGTCAGCACACCTGTACCAGTTGACAATAATGGCTGCCACCAAGGTCTTAGTCTTGGGGACATCTCACCTCTCACCAAGATGCACCCATAGCCTATTAGATGAATCTCTTTTCACCAAAGGACTGTGCACCTTTCTTTCTGGTGATTTTAGGTTGCTGTCCAATATGGGCAAATTTGTGCATGTACCCTTTAAGAGTAGGCTTTTCTTTCCTCTGTGTCTGTTGGCTTTTCTGTGGGTATTCTCCATTGCTGTTAATAACCAGCAAAACCAGATATTATGACACTTGTCTTAGTTGCGCTGAGTCTAAAAGCTGCTTATTGTGGTATTGCTCCCCTGCTCAGATCCCCCACTCATTCAGGGAAGGCTTCATACTTTAAGATTGCTCCAAGCTGGCTATGAAGCACCATGGCTAAAAGGTGGCTTTTTTCTTTCCAAAAAGGAATTTCTGCCTCTTCCACCTCAGTCAGCACTGTCCCTTTTTGTGGGGGTTCTTTTTATCCAGTTTTCAGTTCTTTCCCAGGGGCTGTTGTTCCAAGGGTAGTTGTAAATTTGTAGTGTCCATGGGAGGAGGTGAGTTCCGAGTCTGGCTATGCCACCATTTTGATACTGTCCCACACAAGATCTTTGTATTATCTCATTTAATCTTTGTAAGAGGAGGAAAATGCAGTAGTCCCCACTTATCCACAGGGGATGTGTTCCATGACCCCCAGGGAATGCCTGAAATCATGGATACTATTGAACCCTATAAATACTATGTTTTTTTCTATTCATACATACCTATGATAAAGTTTAATTTATCAATTAGGCACAGTAAGAGATTAACAACAATAACTAACAATAAAATAGAACATTCATAACAAAATGCTACAATAAAAGTAGTTGTAGATCTTAGCAACCTCAGCATACGATTTTTTTCTTTCCTTATTAAGTTGAGAACTTTCACCTTTTCACTTAAAGGAAGCACTTTATGGCTTCTCTTTGGCATATAAGAATTGTCAGCATCACTCTTGCGCTTTGGGGTCATTATTAAGTAAAATAAGGGTTACTTGAACAAAAGCACTGTGAAACTATGACAGTCAATTTGATAACTGAAAGGGGCTACTAAGTGATTAATGGATGGGTGGCATATATACAGTGTGAATACGCTGGACAAGGGCATGATTCATGTCTAGGGGAGGACAGAGCAGGACAGCAAGAAGTTTCATCACATTACTCAGAATGGCGTGCAATTTAAAACTTATGAGTTGTTTATTTCTGGAATTTTCCATTTAATATTTTTGGACTGTGGTTAGCTGCAGGTAACTGAAACTACTGAAAGTGAAACAGTATTATCATTCTGTTTTAAAGGTTAGGAAACATTTTTTGAGTGGTTAAGTGATTTACCCAAGGTCACACAACTGATGAGTAATAGAATTGGGTTTTTGACCAAGATTGATTTTACTTTAAAGTCTAGGCTTTAAAGTACTACATTCTTGTTGTACTATTATTTGGTTAGGTGAGGCTGAACATTTTGAAATGCTTATTTCATTTGTACTTCATTTTTTAGTGTTAATTCATATCTTTAGCCTATTTGTGTATTGGGACCTTGGTTTTCTTTTCATCAATTTTAGTATCCTTTATGTATTAGGGATACTAGGATATTAGTCTCTTTGTCATTTATGTTATCTATATTGTTTTCTTTCTTATTTTTTTAACATATGATAGTTAAAATGTGTGTGTAGTTAAGTTGAATGCCATGTTTCTTCCATTGCTTTTTTTGCATAGACAATATTTTCATTCATAAAACAGATTAAAATTTACCTGAATTATTCTTCCCTGAAAACAATTTACGTCTAATTCTTTAATGATTTTTTTCCCTTCTAGTCCATCTGACATTGTTTTGGTGTGTGGTGTGAGATAAGAATTAAATTGATTTTCCTCCTAACAATAGTTTAGCATTTTCCAGCAGCAGTTTTTGAACAATCCATCCATTTCCCACTTATTTGTGATTCTGTCACATCATATATTATCTTATTCTAGAGGTAAATGCACATACAGTTGCATACTCCCAAATAGTGGGTTTCTGGTTCTGATATACTTATTCCATTCTAGTGTTGTGAAAGTTCTTTTGTTAATACAACACTTATTTAAATCTTGTTATTGTTTGCTTGGTATCAGATTGGATTAATACCCTCTTCTTGTTGATTTTCTCTGTGTTTGTATGTAGCTTTTAAGATATTGTCACTGATATTTCTTCCAGACTCATTTTAGAATAATTTGGTAAAGCTACCCCCCAATTTTTTTGGATTTTAATTGACATTTCATTGAGTGTATAAATGGAATTGAGGAGAATTTGCAACTTTACGAGATTTAGTCTTCTTATCCAGGAACCTGGTGTGTCTCTCTGTAAAGTTTTTTTTTTTTTTAGTGATTGGCCCTGAGCTAACATCTGTGCCAGTATTCTTCTATTTTTTGTATGTGGGATGCCACCACGGCATGGCTGGATGAGTGGTGTGTAGGTCTGTGCCTGGGATCTGAACATGTGAACCCCAGGCTACTGAAGCAGAGCATGCAAACTTAACCGCAATGCCACTGGGCTGGCCCCTTCAGTAAAGTTTTGATTTGGGGGATTTTTTCATGCTATTTGTAAGGCCTCTGTTAGACATCCATCATTTTGTCTAAATATTTTTCTTTTTCTTGATTCACTCTTCAAAGTGACCAAGGAATAATACAGCATGCCTTATGTACCACTGGCCCACATCACTTTTGCTCATTCATGTTTACATGTTTGGCCTAATGGCATCTCAATGCCCGTGAGAAAGAGGGAAACAGGAGGCCTGAAGGCTTCTCTTTCCTTTTACTGGGCTATAACTTTGCTGTCAACATCTATTCATTTTAAATTGTTTTACTTAAATTAGCCTAAGATGATACATTAAGTAAAAATATTTAAAATATCAATATGAATGATAGTTCAACTTCTTCAATAAATTACTAATGAGATGTCATAAAACTGCCCCAAAATATGTGTTATTAACAAAATATAAAGCAGCAGATATTGCTCAGTTTGATATTTGGTTTCCAGTTGTCAAATCTGGTGTAATTAACTCTAACATCATCAATTTTGGCCCATTATAATGGAGTGGCAGGATTGGGTAACTATCCTGAAGCTATAGTTTATTTATTTGGGTCTGTACTCCAATTATAGAGATTTTTTTTGCTGAGGAATATTAGCCTTGAGTTAACATCTGTTCCAATCTTCCTCTGCTGTATATGTGGGTTGCTGCCACAGCATGGCTGATGTGTGGTAAAGGTCCACACCCAGGATCTGAACCCATGAACCCAGGCCACTGAAGCTGACTGCACTGAACTTAACCACTAGACCATGGGGCCAGCCAATAGAAATTTTTTTAACAGATCTTTTTCTGTTTTTGTTTTTTTCTGGTGAGGAAGATTGGCCCTGAGCTAACATCTGTTGCCAATCTTCCTCTTTTTTTTTCTCTCCCCAAAGCTCAAGTACCTAGTTGTATATCCTAGTTGTAAGTCCTTCTAGTTCTTCTATGTAGAATGCCACCACAGCATTGCTTGATGAGCGGTGTGTAGGTCTGTACCTAGCATCCAAACTGGTGAACCCCAGGCTGCCAAAGTGGAGCATGTGAACTTAACCACTCGGCCATGAGGCCAGCCCCTACAGAGATTTTTAAAATGAAAATCCAGAAATATTTTCATATACACACTTTGTTTATATCTTTCTTAAATGCTACATAACTGTATACTCCAGATCTCTTTCATTGACTCTGGATATAAAACATTTTGCTTATTGGAATCGTGCAGAAGAGAAAGCCTTGCTTTTATTAAAGAGTCCTCCAGGTTGTTTTGAAGCTGAGACTTGTATATCATAGGCTAATGGACCCTACATCTGCTGCTGCCCTGTCTCAAGAGACTGCAGACAGACAGGTAGGAGAAGCATTGCATGTGGGGGTCTTCAGGCCTGCTCATGTATACCTCCAATTCCAGTTATATTATCTTCAAGGGCAATTCTTCTGCGAAGTGGAGTTGTACATGTAAGTTATATATGAGCTACAAACATCACAGTGTGGTAGGAACTATGTTCATCACCTTGCCTAAACCTGTAGGGGCTTCCCCATGGGTGGCTCACCATGTCAGATTCTACTAACATCCATTTCCCATTTCGCAGGCTAGATAATTGAGCTCAACAACAAGCAAAAATAAGTGAAAAGCTTATAATTTGTTTCTGTTAAGATTTTCTAATTTCCATGCATAGGTTTATATATTTCTTTTTAGTTGAATGCTTGAAGCAACAATGCACTAGCAATGATGAAAATTCTCTTAAAGCCTCAAGAGAGTTTTTCTCCAACTTGTTTAAATTTGCCTGTCAAAATCTCTTGGGTGATATGATGCTGAGAAAGAGAGTGTGAGACAGAAAAAGACTAGTATAGACAGTGCACAGCAGAGATATTGCAATGGGATTCTAAATGACACAACAGCTAACTTGGGATTCTAACTCATATAGGCTTATATCTCTATAATGTTAAAAATTCATTGAAAAATGCAGTCTTAGTTTAAGAAGTCCCCTTCAAAGACCTCTGGTTTAACTATTTCTGTGCTGCATTTTAGGATGACCAACACCTTGATTTACTCGAGACTGAAGAGTTTCAGTGCTAAAACCAGGAGAGACCTGGGCAAATGGGATGGTTGGTCACAAACACGTCTTCACACACACGTTAGAAAAATATAGGGAGAGTAATAGGTAAAAGTTTTCAAATAATCTATTGTACTCGCTAGAAAGAAGAGACAGTTTTTGGTTATGAAAGTGTTGCTTGAACATTCTATGAATAATAATCACCTCAGAGATGTTGCAAAATCTGGACTCAGGTTGTCCTTTGCTGGCAGAAACTGGATATTTTTTATTTATGTGCTTATACTTATTTATTCATAATTTATTCCCTGCATACTTCCAAAAATGATTTGAAATGGCTTACAGAAAAACCACATATAAAAATACTGGGTTTTTACAGCAGTTCAATAATAATGTAAAAGATATATTTTGGAGCTTGACTAAAAGTAGTATACCTTAAGAATTAAGTTTGATAATATGAATACTACCCAATGTGAGATCTGAGGTGGTCTAGGCAGAAAAATTTATTGGAACATTTAAAATCACTACCCAAATTCCATGATTTTGGATAAAAATGTAGCAATTATTTGATGTTACAAGTTTTCCACCAGACTGGCTGAGCTATTGAGGTGGTGCCCAGTATGGAGGAGCTCTGGGCCTATCCAAACAGGAATGGCAGCTTTCTTTCACATGCATGTTTTTGATTCTGTGTCCATACAGCCTAGTGTTAGACACAATTGTGTTGTGTTGAAAAGACTGTGGTGTTTATTTAAAAAAAACTGGTGTAAGCCGTTGTTCTTCCAAATCTAGACTGTCATGATTTTGGGAAAGTCATTGTAATCTATTTGACCCTCTTTTCTCATCTATTAAGTAGAGATAATAACTGTCTTATAGATTTGTGATGAGAATTAAGTGGGATTGTATACAAAAAAATGACAAAATATACTATTAATAATATTGACAACCATTACTATAATAATTAATATCAGTATTATTCCATTATATCCTATACACAAAATGATCATGTAGGACTCTATTACAGCTTTAAATATAACCAAGAAAATTCTATAGATTCATCTTGGATGGGGTGGATGGCCAAGTATATTTAATAGGGAGATATACTTATTCTAATTTATCCATGTCAGTTTAAATGTTGAAGTACAAATGCAATCAACTGACTCCAACTACCCTAAATAGAATTGCTACATTTTGTGTAGCACCTACCCATACATAAGCAACACTTATGTCTGTTTATTTTGCCTTTCTAGATCACCAAGCTAGAAGAGATAAGTAAAAAGTTGCATTTAAACTGCCTTAGAGCAAGAGCACACATTTTTTTTTAAATATCGAGGATAAGTGTCTTTGGACAGGTTATGTCTGTTCAGATCATGTTCGCTACTCCCAGTTGTCTTGCACCTGACTGCCTTTGCTTATATCTGTTATTTGCCTGGCCCTTGCAAGCATTTGAGCATATATCTTATAAACTGGAAAAAAAATGGATTACGTATTTCTCAAACTATCCTTTAGGCATATTATCACAGTAAAAGGAGAGCAACATATGCTTCAATGTTAGATTTTCTGGCAGTGTTTTTATTTGAATGTCCTCTATGGCTGCTTACGGCCTAAAACTTGAGTTAAAACAGAATGACAGATTTCACATTCTTTTGTGAAATTTAAGAATCTAATACAGATTCTCATCCAAATATGTAGTCGTTTTCTACCGCAAAATGGAGGAGGCCCAAGGGGTTATCTGTGGGCAAAGCCAAGAAATATTTTAGAAGACAATTTACAGTACACTCTGATGAATGTTAAGCTGTAGTCTCCTTATGTGCAAACTGGTTCATCAACACCCAGCTTGCAAAGAAGATACAATAAGGGATGTAAAGTACATAGTGTCAGACCAGAGTAAGTCTTCAATGAATAGTAAGTCTTCAAACTATTTTATTACTGTGATTAATACTTTTTATTAATAAATGAATGCATGAGGAATTGAGATATTAGAGTTATTAGACAAAGTTTTCTCCAAACTTGACAGTCAAATTTTAAGTGAAATCCCAGTGTATAAAGTAGATATAAAACAATATTTTATTAGTATAGATGCATTTTGTAAGTTCATGTTTTAAAAATATGCTTATACTTTCAATCAATGAAAATAAGGAGTTTCCTTTGCTGAACACAAATATGTAAAGTCTGGGCTTATAGATAAGAGTTGCACAATTATATCAGCTCCATCGTGCAATTTAGATTTTATTTGTTTTATTCTTTTATTTGGTGTCTTTATTTGATTTCGGTTTATTTGGTATTTTTATTTTGTGTCTTTATTCCATTTATATGGTTTCTTCCTCTAGATTGCGAATTTCTCGGGGATGGGGAGCATCGCCAATTCATCTTTTGGATCTGATGCCCAGTAGAATGCATGGTGCATGGTAGGAATCAAAATGTTTTTTAGATAAGTGAATAATCTGCTTAGTGGGGCTTATTGTACCTGAGAAAAATCACTGTGTTTTTAAGGTGAATTGGTAGGTAAAGTGTTAGAGCTTGAAAAGGACGGGAAATAATATAATAAAATAACTGATCTAAAAATAGTGGTTTCTTGATGACGATCTGGAATAACTTTAATCTATTAGTAAAGCTCCTGCTGTACCAGGGAAGAATCTGCTCTTTGAAAAGTCAGTGTGTGTGTGTGTGTGCACGCGCGCACGCGTAGGCGTGCATATGCATGCTCCTTCATGTGTGTGGGTTTACCAGAGTTGGTGAGGGACAGAGAGAAGGCAATGGGAAGGGAATGAACATTTGTGAGGGCCTGCCATGTGTCAGGCCCTTGCTGAGCACATTGCCTTGAATGTGCTCTACCCTTCTTGAGGATTTTTGCTGCATCAGAGCTTGTTGAAACATGCCCACTGAAATGTTTATCACACTTTGGCAGGTGGAGTATGGAAACCAATTACAAACTATTTGTAAGACTGCAGAGTCAACTTCTGTTTTCTTGAGGCTGAGTAATTTGCAGAGTTCTTTATCACCCCTGTCTTATCGATAAGAACCAGCAATAAAAGGTTGAGGTAAATCAGGAAAAATATGTATCCTTATGGGAACTCACTTAACCTGCTCTACTCTGATAAAAATAACAATAGGTAGCATTTATTGAACACTGTGGCTTTACTCACGTTAACTTGTACTCCCCACAGTTGTGTAAGGTAGGCACTGCTGTTGCCGCCATTTTACAGGGGAGGAAAATGAGGTACAGAGAGGAAATGTAACATGCTCCAGTTGTAGATTTAGGAAGCAGTGGATCCAGGATTCTGAACAAAGTCCTTAAGCACCCGCCACTCTGCATTGCAAGAGGATCTGCTCTTGCAATATATCTCTTCAAATATCAGCAGCAAAGGTAAGAGGAGACCTCATATTCTTGCCAGTTCCGTGTTGGGGGTTCTTCTTTTGAGCTTCAATTGATGGGAGAGGAAGATCATTGTCTCCTTGAGGGTGGCTTGCAGCCATGGTGCCAGGGGCAAGGTGTGCCCTCCCTGTTGTGATCATGAAGAGTGAAGGTGATTGTTCCAATCCAGGAGGAGGCTGGCTTACAGCAATGTAGGTATCTGTAGGATTCCTCTCTTTACCATTTCTTTCTTTCTTTTTTTCAAGGTGGAAAATATGGTTATTTAGCTCTGGTTGGATCAATCTGTTAAATATATATATATATATATACACATATACATTCACACACATATATACATAATATCTGGAGATTCTATGGTGATTATGAGCACAAAATTACCCAGCAATTGGAAACCTTTAATCATGCACTTTGAACATTCTAGCCAAAAATTTTTTTTGTGGCCTAAAAAACATCATAGGTGGAAGGAAATGTCTGCTGTGTTTTTCCTGAGAGCTTCGGAATCCAATATGCTTCATTTACACAGTCATTTTACATGCATCGGGCGCACTTAAAAATTTGGCTTGTCACTGAATTTTCTACTCAGAACATTCCACGTAAGTAGAAATAAAAGTTAACCTCTGTAAAAGCCACTGGTTAAATCCATCTATAGAAGTTGGCAGCCAAATGTAGAAAAACCACTGTACAGGCTAGATTGTTTTTTCCTCCTGCTGTCTCTGAAGATATATCTTGAGCACAAAATATATTTTATTTTTAGGAAGGATTTGTTTACACCGTATGGTGCCAATGTGCTAAGGTTTATTTGTGTCATGGCTACTTACAATACAGATACTGTGGGACTTTATCTATACTGTAAGAACAATACATTTGAAGAAAATGAGCGCACCCTGGGTGACAACTCTCCATTAAGATAAGCATGCATTAAATCTCCTTCTATGAAGAATCCTCTCTCTCCTAATGGAAGACAGTGTTGGAGACTAGCATTGTGTGACCATGGCAGACTTGTTTGCTGGTCTCTGTAGGGAGGTTCATTTGCAGATCACCCAATATAGAGGCTTAATCTTGGGAAGAGGAAAAAATGCTTTTTGAAAAACACTGGAGGAATTGGTGTTTTCAGCCTGATCATAATTCATTGAAATCACAAAGGGATCTGTATGAACCATGTTCTTTAAATTAATGGATAGTGAGAAGTCTTTCTTCACCCTTGCGAATCCTTGTAGAAGACATTTGCAGAGAAATTACTGGAGCTGCTCCCCTGTGGGGAGATTAATGATTTAATATGCAAAAGCAGACAACTCACAGTTCCTTTGCTCAATGGCACTCTGAGCTGCACAGTCTTACAGCTTTATTTTCACCTTATAGCTTCTCTCCCTAAAAACTTTTGTAGAGTCAGATAGAGCCACTAATGCAAAACCATATCCTTGGTCTAGACTTGAAGACTCTGCCACATGGAACCACCAAGCAATTTGTGACCTAGATCTGGTGGAATAAATATCTATGTGAAGGTATTGAGATTTTCCTGCTTATCCATGTGAATTTACTGCTTGATTTACCAGCATCCAATTTAGGCACTGGAAAATGGTGTTAAGGGAAGATATATCCTTAGGCCTCTTACCTCTTAGTTTCCAGTAAAAATAGAAATCAAAAAATAAAAAAAAAGTATTTCCTTTAATGACTCACCACCCAGTCTACTACCCTCATGTGTCTTTTTACTGTCCTCTCCTTCTTCTTGCCTAGCTGAACTGTGCCCTGCACCTCCACACGCAATCCTAATTCCTCCTGAAGTCTCAGGATGTCTATATGACTATCAGCCCTTGTCTTCTATGTCTTCACTTCTCTGCTCCTCCCTCCAATGAGCAGTGAACATACTCAAGATTTTCACATGTGAAAAAGAATAAAACATCCTCCCTACTGCATATTCCACTCCAGCTACCTTTATTTCTCTTACATGGGAGAGCCAAGTGTCTTGGAGAAGATGTTCAACGTTTCTTATACTTTTCCATTTCATTGTAGTCTACCCGCCACAGCTCCAGTGAAACTGCTTTTGCCAAGGTTGCTAAGGCTTTGTGTTACATTTCACAGGTCTTTCTCTGTCTTTATCTTATTTAACCACTTGGCAATATCAGATTGTGTTAACTATTCCTTTAAAACAATTCTTCCTTTGTTTTTCTTGACACTGAATTCTCCTTCTGTTTAATTTTTGAAAATACAATTTCTTGGATAAAAATGTATATATATTATAAGAAAAAATAATCAAACATGCTTGTGTCCCTCTCTCTTAACTATATCCCTCTCTTATTGGAATTGCAATAAATCCTTAGCTCAAATTGGGTGGGGTTGCTCTCTTATAATGTTGATTATAATCTTCCTATCCAAGAGTACAACGCGTCTCTCTCTTCTTTAGTGTCTTTCAGTACATTTTAAACATTCGCTCTCTAAAGATCCTCTACATTCTGTGTTAGTTTTATTCTTAGGCACCTCATTTTTATTGCAGTTATTTAAAATTACATTTTCTAGCTATTTGCTAATGGTGTATAGAAATATTATTGATTTTAGTGTATTGATCTTATAATCAGCCACTTTACTAAACTCTCTCATTCTAACATTTTTTTCTGTAGCTTTGCTGTTTTCTAAGTATATTTATTGTAATCAGAGTTTATTGCTAGTAAATGCTCTTGGTTTCTGTTTATCTTAAACTGCCTTTATTTTGGGTTTGCTATTGAATAATAGTGTTATACAATTTTGAGTTGACAGTTTTTCTCTCAGCACTTTGAAGGTATTGTTCCATAGTTTCCTGGCTTCTATTGTTGCTATTGAGAATTTTACTGTCAGTCTAATTGCCCTTTCTGGTTAGGATAAAGGGGAACCACAAGCAAGAGTGCAGAAACTCAAGAATAACATCAACAGAACTGCCAGAGAAGGAGAGGTTACTGGAAACTGGGAGAAGGGAAGTTTGTGTAGAGCAGGAGCAGTGTGACCTGTCAAGAGGCACAGCCAGACCTGGGGACCTCACAGAGAAGGAGCCAAGGTTATAAACATTCAGACTCACCCTCCTTCTCCTTCCGATATCCTGCCTGTGCTCTGCATTGGCCAAACCCCGCCAGAAGCCAGGTGTCATAATATGATTGATGTGATGATAGACACAGGTGAGATAAATACAGAGGGAACAGAGCATGGTGGAAAAGGGTGGAGAGGTTGGACCTGGAGGGTTCAACATAAAATATTTAACCCCATTCTATTTAGTTTTGTTTTTTCTTCAAATTTGGTTTGATCATTTTTGATTGTTCTTGTTCCTTTCTCGAGTTTAAATCCCATCTTTTATTTCTTTAGGCATCTTATGCATAGTTATTTATGTTGTACCTGTTAGGTCTGATATCTTAAGTCTCAAGGTTCTGTAGTTTTTTGTGTTTCTGCCGACTCTTGCCATGCTGGCTTATTTTCTTGAGTTTATGTTCATTTTTTAATGTGAGCATGTTTTTGGCTAAAATTAATCTGTGGGATTAATTAATTAGTTAATTAAAGGACCTGAGTTGAGGATCCTTTTATCCAAAGAGGATTTGAGTTTATTTCTGCAAGATACCATGAACATCCACGACCTTCTCTGTAAGAGCAGTGTCATTTAAACCTCAGATTCTTGTGAAAGAATAAACTTTATATACAGGTTTTCAGAAAAGGCTATGCTTTTTTTTTTCCCCCTGCGCAGAGCCATGATGGACTCAGACAGATTTCCTCTTCGGTTGCCTCTGTTGATATGTGGAAGTTTTCTAGCCTATGTTTTCCAAACAGCACTTCACTTTTGAGTGTTGCAATTCTAGGTGGGGCTCAGGGTTATCCTTCCCAGGACACAGCTCCCAGACCTTAACACCTATTCTCCTCTGCAATCCAAGGTCTAGTTTCCTGGTATTGAGATTTGTCCTATTCTTTCTTGATTTAGCTTTCACTTTAATTTGCCATTGAAGATTTTCCCTTAATTTCTTGTGGCTCAGCATTTTATGATACTGCAATTTATCTGAAATCTAGGACTTTGGTGTGAAAGGAGATCGCCAGTTCTCCTGTTTTTTCATTTCTTGTCTTGTCATCCTTTTCCATGTCACTTCCCTGCCTATCCTTTAAATCTGAGGCACTTCAGAGTTCTGTCCAATTTCCTCTTCCTGTATCATTTTACATTTCAAAATAAATTTTTACTTTAATTCACCACCAACTGTAATCTGTGTGGGCAGCGATTGTGTTAATATTTTTCGCCAATACCTCCCTAGTGTTTAGCATAATCTCTAGCACATAGTAAGTGTCCAGTTCATATTTGTTGGATGAATGAGTGAATGGAAGAACTGTTAATGCGTCTAATAGAGAATGATTACTTTATTGTACTACAGGTGGGAGGGGTTGGCACAGTGATGCTACTATAATGGATAAATACTTTCATTTTACTTCAGTTTCTTGAAGTTTTCACTTCTCATCAGGAAATATATCTTTTCCTTTGGGTTTGTCTCTACCTTCATGTTGCAGGCAACGTTAAGTATTTTTTACTTCCCCTTTAAAAATCATATATGTCTGTAGTACGCGTGGACATGTAGAATTCTAAACAGCTTCAGTCAGTAATGGGATGTTTCTTTCTGCTGAGGGGATGGTTTACATCCCTTCTGGTGAATAGTAACAAATTATTATTGGCCTTTTATCCAATTAATATGAGGACCTTCTAGTTTGCATGTGGCTTTATTAAATTTGACGGTTAGGCTTGAAGACTTAGCTGAAATTAGCTTCTGGTAATATTCAGAGCATGTAACACCTGAACATACAGGAAAGCACTTTAAGCGTATGGGGGTAGAGGGCTCAGATGAAATCTGTCTTTATCAATATTGCACAGCTTTTATGCTAACAGCAGGGACTGGCTCCTGTCTGAAGATTCTTTCACAAAGAACGCTGTGAAGAACAAGCTACTGCTGTGTAGAGGCAAACCAAAGGCTGGCTCTCAAAATAAAGAACTCTGGCTTTTCCAAACAAGAGGTGACTGACCTTGAAAGCCAGTGACTGTTAGAAGCAGTAAGACAAGACCTGATTTGTGTTCTACAGTGAGCCTTGAAAACAGTGGAGGGGGAGATGACTTTGGGAGTAACAGCACAGAAAGGCACCAGTAGGCCTTTGGACAAAGAGATGCTGCTGCAAATCTCAGTAGCTGCAAAGCTAAAGCTGTTGCAATGACAGTGACAAGCTTCTAACTTCTTTTAAAGATGAGAATGGTCATTGTACTTTATCTTGGCTATTTTAGAGAGCTTACTGGGTTATTTAGTTTTCCTGTATGTCAGGAGCTGGAGAGTTGAGTTTGTGAAGACCACGGTGGAAAGAGCTCTTGTCAAAGTGAATAGAAACACAGGCTTAGCTGCCTGTGAGTTTTCACAGGGAGACACACTTGAAAAGAACAGCGTTATAGAGGAGGACACTGCAACCAAAATATGAAAGGACAGATTTCGTGCAATTTTAAGAGATGAGAGTGGGAAAGATTTTCCCTTTGTTTTGCTTGTTTGTGTTGGAGTTTAAGAAAACAATTTAGTGTTAGGAGGATGAAAATGGGGACAGGGCTCAGTGTCTACTAGGACTTGGAGATTTGGGGATAGCAGGCAACGTCTCTAGGAGCAAACCTAAAGGACAGGCACCTGTCAGGTAAAATGCTGGAACTAATGCTGTTAATTCTTTTGTGGCATTGTCCTGAAATATAAGAATATTCAAAATGAAGAACTTGTTTTATGAAATTTAAGGGTATATTAGCCTCATTACCTCATGAAGCCAAATAAATTTATGAATTTAACCTGTTATGTTTAAGGAAAAGGATTTACCCTCCTCAAATTTTGGCTGTGAGGCCTGGAAAAAGAAAAATGTGGTAATTGTTTCTCATACACATGTGTATTTCACAGATGAATCTGTTAACTTGCATTCAAGCTACTTGAATTGAAATTACAGTTGAGCCTGTTAATGAAAAATGGGCCACATAATCAAATTAAAAAGAAGTATCTAAAACAAGGAACATAAAAATAAGAATGTGTGAAAAGAAGCTTTTATTTTCCACATCTGTAAAAATAAGAGATAGATAAAGTGTCACTGAGGTCTCTTCTGGCTTGAGCATTGTGTGGCTTTGGGAATCTACAGTTTGCATTTTCTTTCCCTTTTCTTCTTTGCCGTGCCCTACACTACAGCCAAGCAAGACTACTTGGTTTTTCCCAAGCACACTCCCTGCTTGTTCATATTTTCCCCTTTCAGAGGGCTCTTCCTTCCCAAGTCTGTCTCCCCAAATTCTACCCACCTTTAAGGTCCAACCCAGGTCATATGCCACTCTTCCACAAAGCTGGCCCCCACTTCCCTAGCTGAAAATGATCTAGGTGCTATGCACCAAGGCACTTGTGGTTTCGTTATAATATTTTTCACATGCTTCTTTGTATTATGCTTGTTTGTTTACATGCCCATCTACTAGATTATAAACTTCTTGGGGTCAGGGGTTCCATTGATTCTCAGTTATATACAGTGTTGTGCTTTACACATAATAGGCACTTTGTATTTACACATTGAATTGAAAGTTGAGTAAAGAAAACAATTTGCTGGTAGATTAAAGCCAACCAGATAAAGTTATAGTAAAATCTTAAACTTATGTAATACGTTTAGTGAAAATAAATTCTATGATCTAGAGTCAAAAACAAGTAATGGGAACTTTTTTCCCCATCTCTATTTCCAGATGAGAAGTTAGATTATCAGTACTCATATTAAAGTGATTCTAGTAACCACATTCCCTCTTGAAAAAGTACTAAGGCTTCTAGAATTCAAAAGAAATAATATAACCTATCATATTCACAAAATGAAAATAACTGTGACCTTTAAAATGTCAAAAGAAGCATGGTTCCTAGAAGAGTCTGACCTGTAGTTTAGCTCACCAAAGAGACTAGCACACAAATCCAAGGTTACAGTGCTATTACACCAAATTGCCATTAGATTTTTCCCCCTTCCATATGTTTCCTAGCTTCACAGTCTCTGGTGCTAAAATGGAAATGACTTAAAAAAAAAAGTCCTCAACACTTTCTCAAGAAATGTGCCTCCAAACCCAAAGACAAAGATTTCCATTTTGAACTATTTCTAATTTATATCATTCAAATGAAGGTATAATCTTTTTAGTTCTAAACTTTTTTCTTTAAACAAAGAAAGGATCCTCTTGATTTAAAATTTTCATTGTTATAAATTGCAATAATGTTAAGGTGATCAAACTATCTTTTTGAGAGGGAGGCGTTGAAACTCTGTATTGGAATAAAGGACTGGGGAAATGAATCAGTGCTGAGATGGTTGTGACAGCTCATAACCAAAGAAATTCACTCTTCTGATATTGTAGAGAGAAAGATTTGGATTGTATCTTTGGAGGGGGTGACTCATTCCAGAAAAGCCATAGCTCTTGGGGTTGGAGTTAGGGTTATGGTTAATTCTAAATTTCAAAGTAATCGCTTATTTAATTGAGTGGGTTCAAGAGAACACTACTTCTTAGTGTTCTAGGGAATTTTAAAGCCAAGAGCGTTTAGAGGAAGGAAGCGGTAGTTTAGGAAAAGAGCCTAGAGGACTGACTGCTCCTGCACAGTGGCAGCCTTTGCCTTCTCATTGGAAACTTCCAGAGTAAGGGAATGGCTTTTATCCTAAAGCAATGTCAGTCCAAATGGAACAAACAAAAGTCTTTTGTGTCCCAAGGCAGAAGTCTTTTGTAAATTGGTGTTGAAAGTAGAGGTCATTTGGAAGAGAATATATTTAGTGATTTAGATGATCTGTAAACAAAAATAAACCACTTTAATGAAAAATATGTCTTCACTTAAAACTATTGAGATGGATAGAAATTCAGTCTATGCTTTTGAAAAGCCTATGCATTCAAATTGTGTCATTACCTCTACTCAAGTGGATTGTTTCAGGAGTGGATAGGTTCTACCATATTCTTGAGGTATTTTATGTCTTAATTGGTTTTTATTCACTAGAAGAAACCCTACACTTTCAGAAGAGGTATAAATACCGTGAGAGAGGAATAAAGGAGCAATACCATCACTATATTGTGTTATCACAGAAAGTTTCGTCTCTTTTATGAATTGGGAAAAATATCTTGAGAAGCTGTGAGGTAGCAGTAGCTTTTGAATGACAGAATGTGAAAACTTTGCAGTGAAAATATGGTAGTCATTGGTTCCACTTACCAAATACTTCTGGCTCTCCACCTTCTGAGCTATCATAGGATTGCAAGTGACTAGTTCTGACCAGTGACTTGTGAGTAAAAATGGCATCTGTGTCACTTCTTTACCTGAGCGTTTAGCTGCCGGTGAGCACCCTTCAGATCTCTCTTTTTCCCTTTGCTTGGGTCACTGACATCTTTTGAGGTGGTGGCTGCTCCATCAACACAGATCCAGTATTAGGGGATGTGGAGCAGGTCCCCGAGCCAAGCCGTGATGAACATGTGAGTGAATGAGAAAGAAACCTTTGTATGAAGACAGGAAGATTTAGGAGTTGTTTGTTAATATGGTGTAACCTTGCATATTTTGAGTGATAGAGAAAGAATTCCAAATCGTAGGACCGGGTTACAATGTAAAAAAAAAGGATGGGATGTCCAACTTCACTGGTATTGTTGAGAAGACCCAAGTCGGAATTATCATGTCCTGGAAGGCAGTATAACCTATTGGTTAAGGGCTTCCAGGTCCTTGAAGGCAGAATCTAAGCCATTATTTCCCCATAGATAAAATGGGATTGCTTATCTTAGTACTTATCTACTGAAGTTGTGACGATTCAGTAAGGTAATACTCTTAAGGCGCTTCACACAGTGCCACGTAATTAACATGCAGCGAGCGTTTGTTTTTATTGTTTTTATTATTATAGCTGTAAGGAATCTTGAATTTGTCTGGTCAAACTTCCGAGGCAGTTGAGGAATCACTTTTACGATATCTCTGATAGGCAGTCTTCCTGCTTTACTGGACATCCCCAGTGACAGGAGCTCACTGCCTTCTGAGTCAGGCTGACATTTTTCCGTATATGGAAACAAAGGCTGTCTTCCCATAGTTCCCACTTATTGGTTCTCGTCCTGGCCTTTATGGACGCTCAGAGCAAAATCTAATCTTCCTTCCACAGAATAGTGCCCTTTCCTTTAGCCAGTCTTTAGGTGATAAGACTTCCAGATGCTTTCACTTCTTCAGATGCACTGTGATATGTCAGTGACCCATTTACGCTGTGTATACAGACCTGAACACAGGACTGCTGGGCCTGTGACATCCATGACGCGTAACAGTCAAGCTTGCATTTAGTGGGTGCTCACTACCTGCCAGACTGTGTCCTCTCTACAATTCTATGAGGTAATTTTTGTTATTCTCTCCATTTTATATTTAAGAAACTGAGAAAAGTAAAAATACATAATTCTACCTGTTTATTAATAAGATTGTTGAATACATAAGAAGATATTTGTATATATAGTTATAACTGGAAATTCACAGAATAAACTGTAAAATAAAAAAATGTTAAATCAGACAACATACTTGATGGCAATTCAAAAAAGAAAATATGATAATATATTAATATTAGTCAGATAAACCAATAATATAATGTAGTAAATGTGTGTTTTTATCTGATTTATCAGTAACTTCTTGGGTTATTCTAAGCAATAAAGAAAGAACATTGTCCTCCAAAAAAGGCATAGCCACCTTGTGGTGTCATTTTAATTAAGGCAATGTGTATTTCTAACATA
The DNA here is from genome assembly GCF_037783145.1 of Equus przewalskii. Lineage (NCBI taxonomy): Eukaryota > Metazoa > Chordata > Mammalia > Perissodactyla > Equidae > Equus > Equus przewalskii. Next base: position 88,956,789 of record NC_091832.1, read on the forward strand.
ATGTGTGAAAATAGAAAACTGACTGAAATATAAATCTAACTATTCCATGAGAAAGTAGTATATAAATCCAATAAATAAATGCACTCAAGAGAGTTTAGGCTCAAGAGAATGTAATAAATACTATATCTTCATTGAAGTTTTTATAATGTTATTACTAAAAAATGTAGACTAAAAATAAAAAAGCAATTGACGAAGTTCTCAAGAGGTGTTTTACTTCCTAAGAGAAATAACTGACCAGACAGAAGCAAGCCTGCATATTGTGAAGATAATTCACACAGTTTGCTAATAAAATGCAAGAGACAGATTAAATTCTTAACCGACTATAACCAATATAAAGTTATAATAGAAACCATGAGATAGAGTCCTCTTAAAATCCATCAAATACACTAGACCAACTTCATAAAACAAAAAATTTAAATTAGAATAAAAGAACTCTGAGTTGGCTAAATAAATGATTTCTTTAAGCTTAAGAGTCAACTTTTATACATTAAAAGATTAAGAACAAATACAGAACAAAAGCAACCCAACCAAGTATACATGCAGAAAAGGAACAAAAGACAAAAGTGCTATGGTACATTGCAATCATTCACTTGAATCAGGCATGCCCATTTTCCTTCCCAATACTGTCACAGCATGGATGGGCAATGAAGTCCACTCAAACAGGAAACGTTCTTCCTCTGCACACAATATCTTCATAGCTCTATGAACTTAGAATCTGTTAAATTCAAGTGGCATTAAAATGAGATGGAATTTATTCCAATTTAATTTAAGCCATTCTAATTTTGGATTTTAAGTCAATAGACTAACCTGGACTTATACTGTTTCATGTTGAGTTTTCAGAAGCAGAGTCCAAGATGGCGATTCAGGTGCCATGATTTACTGAGGGGATGCTCTGCAGGAAGAAGCTGTAAGGGAAGAGGTGATGCAGGCTAGTGAAGGGAGAAGAATGGAGCAAGGATGTATTTTAAAGTAAATTTTAGTCTTGGCTACGTGTGGGGTAAATTCTAGCCTTGGCTGGATGTAGATTGGCTATAGGAGTGAAAGGAGGGACTATGCAGGCAGAAACCACACTATAAACCACACCACACTTTGTCACCCAAGGATGTCAGTCAGTCATTGGTGTGGGCTGTATGTGTGTGTGTGGCGTGTGTGTGAAGTAGCTTCTGTCTACATTGGCCCAGTAAGGGGAGATCTGGACAGGACATAGACACAGCCTAGTATGTACATTTGAATTTTACTTTCATCAACTTTTAAGGCCTTCAGGAATACCTTGTCTGTATGCCTTGCTGGGGAGGAGGAGGAATGCAGATAGAAAGTGTGGCCTAAAAATTATACTGGTGTTTCATCCAGATTGGCAGATAGCTGTGGATTTAGGTGAAATAGGTAAAAGTCTTCATTTAGAAATCCAGTTTCATTATTCCCTGAGACTCTGAATTTTCTAGTTGCCATTTTAAGACCTCCCACTTTATGTTCTTAGTTTCTTTCCCTTGTTGCTTGGAGTGACTCAAATGCCAACCAGACCCTCTGTTCTGCTGTCAGCGGGCTACAAGACTTGGCAAATTGGCTTGAAAGAAATGGATCAAACACCTCAGCACAGTTTCCCCAGGCCATGTGATGAGAACAGGAGAGCCCTGGAGACAGCCCTTTAGGCCTGTTGGAATTTGAAAATGTTGTTTATTCAAACTGCTAAATGTTTACTTTCATCAGTATATACTCCCTCCTCAATTCTTGATCTTTCTTCTGCTCCAAAGCATTTGAGTCCAAGATGGCTGGGAGAATGGATGTCTGAGTCACTCTTCCTTCTAGGGCAAATACTGCACACAGCACAGAACTGAGAATCATTTATTCCCTAATAAAGATTCATTGTGAGCCCATGAGAGCCAGGTGCTCTTCAAGGTGCTGGGCATGTGGTAATAAACCAAACTGGCAAAGTCCCCGTCCTCATGGCATTCACATGCTAGTGGATGGAAAACCCTTAAGCAAATATAATAATATATCAGCAGGAGAGGTACAGTATGGATAAAAATAAAACAGGATGAAGAGTTAAGGAATATTGGGTGGTTGCTATTTTATTCAGACTTGTGAGGAAGAAGGGGCTATCTGATACAGGAACAGTTGAGCAGTGACCAACAGAGCCATGGGGTTGGTGGGGAGAAGAGAGTTCCAAGTATCAGGCACAGCACTCAAAAGTGTGGAGAGGCATCCTACTGAGAGAACAATGTGTAGAGAGCATCCTGCTCAGGGAATAACAGGGCTTCCAGGATGGGATGGGGGCTGGGGCTATGCCCAGGAGCTCACCTAGCCACAAAGTCTTTTCATTGCTAATGTTATATTGGTTTTTATTTTTATGTCATCAATGCCGTTTTTACAATAAAGACTTTGAAGCATACAACTGACTTTATTCAAAGTTTGGTTCCTACAGGAATTGTAATTCTACTGAAATGTAGGTATAGATAGAATTGGAAATACACACACACATGTATATGTAAATTGCCTTCCTTTTTTTGTAGAAAAACCAGGCCCTGGAATAGCCTCTGATAAGAAAAAGCCATGGAAATTTTACTTTGGTAAAAAGGCCAATAATAGAATCAAAAGCTGGCCTCATGTTGTTTCTGAGAAAGCCGGCCTTACTCAAGGAAGGCATAACAGTCTTTGAAATTTGGGTGATATTAGAGAGGAAAGGAAATGCTGGCAAGGGAAGGGGATTGGACTGGACTCAGGGGCTCCCCACAGTTCAAGGTGCTTCTCTCACACGTGTCCTTATATTGCCAGGGGGAGCTGGTTTCTTACCATCTTTTCATTCTTTAGCAGTGTTGAAGTTCCATTTTCTCACTATTTTTGACTACTCGACTCTTTTCCTGTCCTGTTTCTTTCTTGTTGTTTCAGGGCTCTCTCTCTTGCTTTGTCTCTCTTACTTTCTCCTTTTCCCTCCCCGGGTCTGGAAAGGTCGCTGTTTATTTTTCTAATTTCAGTGAAAGGAAACCAAAAGACTCACCCATATGTTTATCTAAGAAGTTCCAATTTCCTGGTGTCTTTTGTTGTCCGTTTGGTTTCCTTTTTATGTCAATATATAGCAGTCATAAAGTAGGTTTAGATGTTTTTATTTTTTTTAGTTCAAATACATCTGGAATATAAAGTGGCACAGATATGGTGATGGAAGAGACCCAAGAAATGTTAATGTTAAGGCATTTAAAAAGGATTTAATTCTACTTGAAAGCTGACTTCCTGGGTGCTGTGCTGCAAGGGAGTCTTAATCCCTGGCTCCATGGTTTATGTGGGTTGGCATGCTAAGCATTTAATCAGTTAGTCACCACTCTGCTAAGGGCCTGTTGTGGCCCAGGCATTATTGTCGGCCTGTCACCTCCCTGGACATGCCTCTTGGAATGGAGATGAATTGGATGCATGAAAAGTATAAAAAGGCTGGGGAAGTCTGAAGCAGCTGCATGTTCAAAGATTAAGGCACTTCATATGCAGTTTGACTTTGAAAAGGGGAAAGCACGGGAGTGAGGAGGCTGGCAGCAGACAGCTGGCTTGTGTTTTGGAAACCTATTAGGTCTGTGACTGATAATTTCATTTCACACGTCTTTAGTTTTATGTTGCTTTTTAACCACGGCTGGAAACTTCACTAAAAACTTTTATCCTATTATCAGAATGATCAACCCCCTTGCTGAATGAATGAGTGCAATGCAAGGTATAGGAACAGGCCTATAAACAACCGAGAAAATAAATCCCATCTTAATTGTTTGTGCTTTACAATTTTTCATCTAGGTCAGCCATTTTGATATGGAAGGCCTGGTGTGTATCAGCGTCTTAAAGGCTTCTATTTAAATGGAATCTATTCTTGTAGAAATTCTTGTTTGTGGCTATATCTGTCTTGCACCCCTGTGTTGGTTTCCTAGGGCTGCTAGGACAAAGTACCAAAAACTTGGTGACTTAGAACAACAGAAATGGATTCTCTCACCATTCTGGAGCCAGAAGTCTGGAATCAAGGTGTTATACAGAGCTGTGCTCTCTCTGAAAGCTCTGTAAGGGCGTTCTTCCTTCCTTCTCCTGCTCTTCATAGTTGCTCACCATCCTTGGCATTCCTGGCTCGCCCTAATCCAGTCTAACCTCATCTTAATTTAATTAATTAAATCTGCAAAGACCCTATTTCCAAATAAGGTTGCATTGTGAGGTTCAGATAGATATTAATTTTGGAGAGACACTACTCAACCCAGTAACCCCCATCTCACTAGATTAAAAGCCTTTATGAAAAGACAGGACTGTATTTTATTTGTTTATGTATATCTACAGTGGCACTTGGAACTCAGTAGTTGCTTAATAAATGGTTGTTAAATAAAATGATGGTTGTACTTGGAACATTCAAATGTACTATAAAGAAAAAATAACCAGAAATTTAAATGGTACCCAAGAACATTTCTATATATATAATACACACATACACACATATATATGTATATTTTTATATATGATTTTCTAAAGAAGTTAGGCACCATGGAATATTGTTACTATTTGTGTTTTCAAGATGGAAAATAGTTTAAGCCTAAAGGAAATGACTAAGTAGATCCTTTTCCTTTCTCCCACTCTTAACATTTCCTGTAACAGGATATTTAACATAAGGGTATAGAAAGTATAAATACATACTCAATTAAATATTTAAAGAGTATCATCACAATGTTCTTGATGAAATCATTTCTTATGCAATGAAAATTGGCAACTTGGAGTTTAACCTGCTTTAATCTGTTCTGAGAATTTTCTCCTCTGAAAGTCACAACCCTAAGAATGGAGGGTAGCAAAAAATTCCTTTAGTAAGATATCTATGCCTAAAGACTCAATCATGGGTACAGAGGTGGGGATATTTCCCCAAGAGGGCCTACCCAGGAAGAGATGGGGAAGCCATGCATCGGGAGTGGTCCTGATCACTTTTCTAACATTAGTCTGCTGCCACAGAAACAATGATGGTGACACAAATTTATCATTATGACTTCACAATAGAGAGTGGAACCTTAATTTCTTTACACAGTAGGTGGACAAGATCTGCTGTGAAGGGAAAAGAAAAAGTCTTGTTTGAGTCCAAAGCCAGCAATTTTACAAAAGTGAAGAGAAAATAACTCCCAATGGAAGAAAAATGGGATTTTCTGCAGTAGGTTTTCACCTATCCTTTAAAGCAGGACATCTTAATCTTTGAAATATGTCTTCAACAATACACTTGATTTGTAACAAAGAAAAATACATAGAGAATGAAGCTAATGCATATAAAAACAAGTATAGAATTAGCTTATGTTTTGTCAAGTTTACTTACCTAATTTAACCTAATTTGTACCTAGTAAGGTTAAAAATCTAATGAGAAGTCTCTGCAGAAGGATGTAGTTCAATTGGGTTGTCAGATTTGTTCTTCTCATCACAGCTTACATTGAATAGAGTGAAAGCATGAACAGTAATTGTTTTGTTAAACTGAAACATGAGTGGCACAATACATTTGTATTTGTATAACTTTTGTTAAACTTTCTATTTTAGAGCAGTTTTGGATTTGCAGAAAAATTATGAAGTAATACAGAATTCCCAAGGACTTCACACTCAGTTTCCCCTATTAATAACACCTTAAGTTATTATGGTACATTTGCTAAAGTTAACGGACCAATATTGATTCATTATTATTAACTAAAGTCCATACTTTATTCATATCTCCTTAGTTTTTATCCAATATTCTTTTTCTGTTCCAAGATTGTATCTAGGATACCACATTACGTTTTAGTTGTAATGTCTCCCGAGTCTCCTCTTGGCTGTGACAGTTTTCTCAGACTTGACTTGTTTTTGATGACCTTGACAGTTTCCAGGAATACTAGTTGGGTATATTGTAAGATGCCACTCTATTGGAATTTGATATTTTCTCATGATTTGACTGGGTTAATGGGTTCTTGGGAGGGAGACCACAGAAGTAAGATGCCATTCTCATCACATCATATCAGGAGCACCTGCTATCCACATGTCTTAACGCTTGTTGAGGTTAACCTTGATCACCTGGTGAGGGAGTGTTTGTCAGATTTCTCCCCTGTAAAGTTACTCTCTAACCCCCTTTCCATGTTGTACTCTTTGGAAGTGAGTTACTCTGTGCAGTCCACACTTAAAGAGTCCTGGGAGGCAGGGGTTCTGTGCCATGTCCTTGAGGGTAGAGTATCCTACACACATTATTTGGAATTTTTCTGCACGAGAAAATTGTCTCTTCTCCTTTGTATACTGATTTATTCAATCATTTATTTATGTTAGTGTGGACTTGTTGATTACAATCCCATATTACTTTATGAATTTTGTTGCTTAAATTGTTCCACCTTTGGCCACTTGGAACTCTTTCAGTTGGTTCCTGTGTCCTGAGTATAGTTTTTAGGTAGGACACGTCGAGTTTTAATAGTCCATGGCATTACTTTCCCTTTTCATACAATAACTAGATAAAATAATTTTGAAGAAGAGGACAGATTATTTAGCCATGGTAGCAATAGGTAGCTAGACCAGTTAGTAATATCCATTTTCTATCTTTCTTTTCATTTTTATCTTAGCATTTTGTTAATTTATAATCAAGACAAATAGACATGTTTTGCAATTTATGTTAATATATGTTTGCCAATTATTTCATGCTCTAAGTAGTTTTTAACCTCTTGGGTGTTGGGAAAAAAGCTGGGGATGTTGGTGGTGAAGGAACCACTTCCCCCCGCAAGTCCCTCCAGTCTTCCACTGACGTTTTGCTTTTGCTTGAAGATATTGTGCTTAAAATAGGATCTCTTCCAAGAGAAAGGGGATGCGTGTCCCCCTTTATCCCTCTCACCTGGTTTCTTACCATTCCTCCCCTTTTGTCTTTTGCACAGGGATGGGGAAACACTCTGTTAGGGCAAAGATTGTGTCCCATTCCCCGCCACCACCCGTTTCCAGCTACCCCTCAGCCTGTGGCTGAAAGCACTTTCCTATCTGACCACACCTGAAGGAAAGGTCCAGATTTTTTGTGTGACTTTTTCCTTCTCTCAGGGACAATCAAACTGGAAACAGTCTGATAGTTTGGAGCAGAGTGTTCTTATGGTTTATAGAGAAATTTGTGTCATGATTTTTTTATTGTTTTGGTAAAGAAGATTGGCCCGAGCTAACATCTGTTGCCAATCTTTGTCTTTTTGCCTGAGGAAGATTGTCCCTGTGTTAACAGCTGTGCCAATCCTCCTTCACTTTATATGTGAGACACTGCCACAGCAAGACTTGACGAACGATATGTAGGTCCACACCCAGAATCTGAACCTGCAAACCCTGGACTGCCAAAGTGGAGCATGTACACTTAACCATTATGCCACTGGCTGGCCCTAACTTTCATGATTTTTAGAACAGTTGCTACTATGTCTTATTTGGTATTCAAATTTCAGTTTAGAATGTAAATACTGCCCAAAGACACCAAATGCAGCATAATAAAAGGAAGTGAGAGATAAGAGGAGGAGTTCTTCAATTTGTGGTTTTGTAGAATATAGGACACCAATATATTGTAAATCGTTGATTTAATATTCATTTATTTTGTTTTTGGCACTATGATCTTTTAAAAAGGAAACTTTTTATTAGCTCAGATCAATAATCTGTGTCGCTAGAAAGCTTTGCTAACTCCTTTTATGTATTACTGTTTATTTCTTTATCTTTTTATTGCCAGTGAAAAGACATAGAGCAAAGCTCAACTGAATAACACAAAATAGCCTTACATCGCTTAGTAACACAGGGGTGAAGACATGAAGATATGAAGAAATTGATATTAGAGAAACACTGTGTTATGCTTATTTACTGCATTGACCCTACTGACACCTACAAGTGAGCTCTGGGCTCTGTTCACCCAGAGATTTTTTTTGCTCCATGTGACAATTTGTCTGGAGAGCTTTTTCCTAAAAGACTCATTGGCATTTCTTTATCTTTTATCAAATGAATGGTGAGCACAGCAGGTTGCTAAAAGAATATTCAGAAAAATATGTTAATTTCCATTCTGAAATGACATAACGTTTATGGAAGGTTTATAAGGTTGCAAGGTAGTGTTATTTTTACTTATTATTGGCTTGGGATATGAATAGTGCATGTGTAAGTCTCCTTGCTGGGTTTAAGAAGGGCTTATGTAGCACTAGAGTGGAGTGGAAGAAAATCCTCTACAGTGAGACTGTTTTTAAATTTCACTTTCAACATTTTTAGGAGTTAGAGCACATACAAATGAACGGAAGCTGAGGCAGGGCATATAGCGTTAAATACCTGGATGTGCCTCATGTAACAGATATTGATTTGATGTTGATCATGGTAAAGCTTTTTATTTTTTTGCTTCTAAAGGATAGACGAAAATCCATCTGTGACTGTTGAGATGTTCTGGAAGGGTGTTCTTCTAACAATTATAAAGGATTGTCATGCTTTTACATATACAACCTGTCAAATCCATAGAGCTGAAGAAGTTGGGACAAGTCTATGGATTCTAGAAATCTTTATTACTCAAAAACATTTCACTAAAATCGGATGTTTTGATGTCATTTTTACCTTATTTTATTATAAATAAGTATAAGGCACCAATGAGTTAATATGTTTTTCCTCTATGGTACCCTGGTTATTGTTTAGATCCTTTAAGCATCTGTGTTGTTTGCTTCTCAAAATGCACAACATGTGCTCCCCTCTATTATCACACATTAGGCAAGAAGACCACCATGTTCACAAGGATCAGACTGAACATAATTTAGTAGAATTAATAAAACATCTATATTTATTAAAAATGCAAAATATTATTTTCTAACTTTAAAAGAGGGAGAACAAAGCAAAACCAAGAAATTTGGTGATGAAACAGCTGCCATGTCATATAGAGCCAGAAGCAAGTGTAATATCTCCTCTACTTGACAACTACAGCTATGAGGGGAGCATTGTTTCTGCAACAATGTAGGGGAGGCACAATCCTGAAATCCCAAACCCTTTACCCAGTGTCAAGGCTGAAATACCACAGGTGTGTGGCCATGTGCATGCTGTTAGGTATATCATTTCCTGAAGAGCCTGCTGTTGCTAGAAGGCAGAGTTCAGCACAGAAGTCTGTAATAACTATTAGAGGTTTAACTTTTTATCAAGAAGCTCTGTCTCTCATCATATTTAAGTTATTTGAGAGCAGGGAGTGGGTAATTTTCATCTTCATACCCTCATAGAATTCCCATGGTGAATTACACTTAGTAGGTTCTCATGTTTTTGGTGTGAAATTGAATTGTTGACTTTGGATTTAGGGGGACTTGGGAAATCATAACTGATAGTTGAGTACATATTTATTCCATTATTTAATTATTCATTGGATAATATTTTGAGGCCCGCTATGTGCCAGCACTGTGTTTTTCTTTGGGGTTGTATTGGTAAACAATGTAGATCTAAGCCCTCATCCCATGGAGTGGGAGTGTGAGAGTGAGATGAAAAAAATATTCAAAAATATCACTAACCAGATGGTCTGAGGAATTAATATATAAATTTGAAGTATAAGTAAATTTTTAAAAATATTTTTTTCTAACTTAACTGACACATATCATAAGACAGCTTACCAAGTGTTATAAGTTTTAATTTAAATTGTTTATCAAATAGTTCCAATAATTTCCAAACCATTGGTTGGTTTTTAAAGAGCGTCAATGTGATATTTTGTTTGAGGGCTTGTCAGTATCTCTGATGCTCCTTTCTGAATCACGATATAGTTAATCACATCACTTTTCCAATGACCTCCTCCTTCGGTCTCCCCTAGTCAGCACTTCCATGAAGTTCTAGGGCAGCCAGCACGATGTCCTTGCGTCAGGGCAGGATACATACCGGGATGTCAGTGATTCCCTTTTGGCCTGGACCCAGGGAGACTGTGGCTTGGCTCTCTGTCAACGACACCTCCACCAATGCTGTCTGCCCTGCCATCCAAACCCCGACCCTGCCCCACCCCGCACCCTGCCTGTGCTACTCTGAGTCAGTCACAGCCGCTCCCCATGACTCCACTGGCATGGTCACCGCTTAGTATGCTAGGCAGATATGTGGGTGAAAGTAGGGGGCACATCACCAACACTGCACCCAGCCCCATTCCCAGCCTCTACTGTCACTGCTCCCCGGCAGTATCCTTAGCTGACTCCTGATAAGGCAATAACTATAGAATTCAACATTGGATTCAAAGTAGACTAGTTTGAAATCTGAAACTAAAAAGTTTAAAATTCCTTGTTTCCTCTTCAATAACCAATCTGAATATTTGATTGTTACTTTTTGAAATCTATATTCTAATATTAACAAATCCACGAATATTAAAGATAGCAATATTAGCTGCTTAGGCATTGTTGTTTCATATTAAAAGATACAGATGATTTTTATTCTGAAGTTATTTGGCTTTTCAAAATCTTCACTATTTTAAATAGTGAGTTGTATAAATAAATATTCTGACTACACTAAAAAATAAAGCATCCTGGAAAAAAATTTTGTATGTGGCCATTTCTGTTGGTGTTCTGATCATTACTTAGTTGAATAGACATAGAGAATGATAGGGATACATGTTTGCATTGTCAAAGGCTGTTTCCAAGTAAAAAACTCTCTAAGTTCTAGCTTTTCCAGTGTAACTACCCTCTAATGTATTCAGTTTATGTTCTTCTTAATTACTAATGCATATTATTCATCTAAAGTAGAGTAGTCTTTTTGCACTGAAAAAAGACTGGTACAGTTGAGATTAGGGTCTATTTCTAGTTAAAGGTTGTATATTGTTTTCTTCCTGACTGGATGATTCTTTGAGTCTTCAAACAGGTCTATTTAAATCTCCTGAGAGAGTTTCTCTATGTCCTTTTCTTATGTATCTCCATCCAACTTTCAATTTGAGAAGCCTTGTGAATTCTCGGCATTTTTATCTTCCATTTAAAAACCTTCAAACAAGAGTCCTAGGAAGTTTTACCTGTTGTGAAACCCTAGTTGGTAATGCTTTTTAGCCTTTGTTATTAAATAAAATAAAATAAGAAAAAGAAAACCTGATCCCCCTGAAGGAAGAATCTAGTTGGTAGGTGGATGGCTTGTTTTTGTGTGTGTGTGTGTATGTGTGTGTTTTCACGAAGGTGAGCAACAGAACTCCTTTACTGGGGAAACTACAAGACTGCAGTAAAGTCTTTTACTTTAGGTGGTAATGAAAGGTGATGGAACTTGGCAACCTAAGTGTTTATAGCAAAGTTGAAAAATCAAAACACCATCTCTGGTATCTACAGAACCCAAACACTGTCAGATGAATTTTCAATAACAGATAGGATAAATCTTGGTTTTCATATAATTCTGGTATAAATGTTAACATATTTAGGTAAAATGTTGCTCCAAAATGCTAGAGCAGTCCAAAGTATATTGATTCCTACACTATTTTACTTTTAGAGCTAAGGTATTGTCAGGAAAAAGTTAAGTGATGTTGCAGGTAATCCGTGGCTGTTGCGGGTCTCTGTGGTGATTTACTATGTTGGTGCATGCTGTTGAGTAGGGTACAAAGAGGAATCCAAAGGAAACACTACTCTCATCGTATCTCAGTGGACAACTGCATTTTTCAGTCTTGCCCCTTCCAATGAATCTTCTAACTGCTAGCCAGGTGAACACATGAATCTGGTCATGTGTTCTCCCTGCTGAAAGCTGTTCTGGCTCCACAGCTCCCAAGGATGGAGCTTAAACCGTGGAGCATAAGTTGTCAAGGCCCTTGATAAATTGATCATTGTTCTTCCTCTAATGTTCCTCCTCTCCCTCTGAAAAAACACACTTCTCGTTTTAGCAACTCACTGTTCTCCAAACTTGTCTTCATTCTGCTTTACCCATTTATCAGTTTGTCCATGCACTTGCTTCCTCCTAGAACATTCTCTTTCTCTATTCTCTTAGTCTGCCTTCAAAATTGATATATCACCTCTTTGGGGAAGTTTCTCGATGCCTTTTTGTTACCTCTGTATTTTTATGTGTATCATATTTCATGCCTGCCTTAGAATATTTGCTATCAATGAAGGCAGTGACTCCATCTAATAACCAAACTCAGTGTTCAGTTTTTGTTTAATTGAATTGAAGCTGCTTACATTACACTGTAGAGGCAAAATACCAACAAAAAGAAAGTTATATAGCATGGCAAAAAGTACATAAGAGTTCAATACATCCCCCAATGATTTATCACAGACTCAAGTATAGGATTTTGCCAGATGAACATGTTCAGAGGCAGGCACAATTATGGGAATGGCAGTCATTGGAAAGACCATGCCATTGGCTCTGTTCAAGCTCTAAGAAGACTTCCTGTAGGTTTTTCTTCTCCCATTGGCTCTCTAATTGTCTTAAGATTTTATTCTGACATATGTTTTAGAGATGGGTGTTTCGTTTCTTAAAAATGCATTTAAATTTTTGGATAGATAGTACAAACATATCATCACATATCAGAAAATACAAAAAGGAGTATCTCTCCCAACCCTGTCTCCCACTTGTCCAGTTCCTATTGGACCAGAGAGATAAAAATCATCCAGAGATTTGTTATGCTTATTTGAGTTTAGTACACACATATATTCATATGTGCTTTTTCCCCCTTGATTTTTAAGTGAAGAGTGTGGCATACGTATTCACACTCTTTTGTACTTTGCTTTTTTCACCTGACAATATATCTTGGAAACTTTTCTACATGAGTGCATTGGCCAGGATAGGTGACTATGATGATCCTAAAATCTCTATGCCTTAAAACCACATAGATTTATATTTGAGTCATACTACATGTCTATTGTGGATCAGCTGTAGGCCATTGTCTCTCAAGAATTCAGGCTCATGGAAAAACATCTATCTGGAACATTGCCAGGCTTGTGGCAGAGAGAAAAAAGACACAGTAAATCACATGCTGGCTCTTAAATCTCCTGTTTGGAGGTGACCCATGACATATATGCCCACATTTCATTGGACAAAATCAAGGCACACCTTTTCCCAAGTTCAGCAGGATGGGGATATACAATCCTTCTGTAGAGAGAGGTGTCACAGTAGGGGAGTTGAGAATAACTGGTGAATAGTAATCCAGTCTATTCCAATCAATACAGAAAGACATCAGTATCATTTTATAGCTGCACACCATTCCACTGAATGGATGTGTCATAATTTAACTAGTTTCTTATTAGTAGACATTAGCTTGTTTTTTAATCTTATTACAAGTAGTCCTAAAAGTCATCATTTTATATAAGTGTGAGCACCTCTTTAGGGTAAATTCTGAGTAGTGAAATTGCTGAATCAAAGGTACATGTATTTGTGATGTTGATTGATATTGTTAAATTGCCCTCCAACTTAGACCAGCAGCATGTGAGAATATGTGCTTTTTTAATGCTTACCAATACAATGTGTTATCAAATCTAGAATTTAACAGATCTGTGAGGTGTAAATGATATCCCAGTACAGTTTTAATTAAATTTTTCTTATAAGTGAGATTGAGTATTGCTTAATATATTTAAAGGCCATTTGTATTTCTTTTCTGAAAACTATATGTTCTTGTCCCATTGACTATCTACTGGGTGATTGATCTTTCTCTTGTTGATTTTTGGGAACTTTTTTTAATCTATTGAGGAGATTGGCATTTAATAATTACTTTTTTTGTAGTCAATTGTCTTTTGACCTTGCTTATGTATTCTTATCTTTTAATTATAGTATTTGTATATCTGTTCCTTTGTTTGCTTTGCAATACAGAAATTTTAAATTTTAACCTAGTAAAATTTATTAATTTTTTTCTATGTATTCTAAATTTTGAGTAATTGTATTGGTTTTCTATGCTGTGTAATAAATTACTACAAATCTAGCAGCTCCAAACGACATAATTATTATCTCAAAGTTTCTGTGGGCTAAGAGTTTGGGCACTACTTAGTGGGGTTCTCTGCTCAGGGTCTCACAAAGCTACAATCAGTGCACTAGCTGGGCTGTTGTCTCATCTGCAGACCCAACTGTGGAAGAATCTACTTTCAAGCTCACTGTAGTTGTTGGCCAAATTAATTTCTTTTCTTCTGTAGAATTTTTGGAAGCTTGCAAAAGAAAGAGGGAAAAGGGGAGGGGGAGGGAGAGAGAGAGTGACTCCAGTGAGATTTGTGCTGCACTCATGTAATCACATACACATAATCATGTACATCCATCATTGTTACGTTCTGATAGTTAGAAGCAAGTCATAGGTCCACCTACACTCAGGCAGAGGGGATTTTCATAAAGACATGAATACCAGGAGGCATGGATGCTGGTGGCCACCTGAAAGTCTGTCTGCCAAAGTCATAATTAGAAGGGTCTCTCCATGAGATTATAAAGAAATTTGCCATGCTTTCTTCTAATATTTCTATGATTCATTTATTTATTTATATTTACATCTCTTGATCCTTTTGGAGTTTATCCTGTTGCAGTGTGTATGTGACCCATGGATCTAATCTTTTCCTGAGGAGTACTCTGTTATTTCAAAACCATTCATTAAAAAGTCCAACTTTGCCCAAATTATTTGAGATGCTTGTTTTATCATATATAAAGTCATTTAAATATTTAAAACTATTTCTGGGTGTGGTAGGTAGAACAATCACCTCCCAAAGATGTCTTTATCCTAATTGCTGAATCTATGAATATGTTTTGTTACATGGGAAAGTGGAATTAAGGTAGCAGATGCAATTAAGTTTACTAATCAGCTGACATTCAGATAGGGAAATTATCCTGGATTATCTGGATGAACCAAACATAATCTCAGGTCCTTAAAAGTGAAGCAGGAGGAACAACAAAAACATCTAACATCTAAACTTATAATGAAATGGTTCAAGCAGTAACTAGGGATTGCATATAGTCAAGGGGCTGGATTCTGGCAGTTCTTCACCTTTCCAACTCCATCTCAAAATTGCTCTATTGGGCCAATTCAATCAAAAAAAAAAAGCGAAAGCAAGAGGCAGAAGCAGAGTCAATGTCAGACTGATGTAATCTGAAAAAGACTTGACCAGCGACCTCTGGCTTTGAATGTGGCAGGGGACCATGAGCTGAGAAATTCAGGCAGCTTCTTAAAGGAAAGAAAATGGATTCTCCCTAAGTGCCTTCAGAAGGAATACAGCCCTGCTGACACCCTGATATCAGCCCAGTGAGACTCATTTTGGACTTCTTTTCTCCCCAATCTTCATTGAGGTATAACTGACAAATGAGAACTATATATATTATATATTTAAGGTGTACAACATGATGATCTGATATATATATATGTATATATATACATGTATACACATTGTGAAATGATTACTACAATCAAATTAATTAAGACATCCATCACCTCACATAGTTACTATTTTTTTTGTGTGTGGTGAGAACAATTAAGATACTCTTTTAGCTAATTTCAAGTATACAATTCAATTTTGTTAAATATAGTCACCATTCTGTACATTAGATCCCTGGGACTTGTTTACCTTATAACTGAAAGTGTACTCGCTTTGACTAACATCTCCCCATTTTCTCCCCCCACCCCCTCCACCCTAAGCCTCTGGCAACCATCATTCTACTCTGCTTCTGTGAGTTTGATTTTTTTAGATTTCACATATAAGTGAGATCATATAGTAGTTGTTTTTCTGTGTCTAGTTTATTTCACTTAGCATGTTCATCCATGTTGTCATAAATGGCAGAATTTCCTTTGTCATGGCTGAATAATATTCTATTTAATATATATATATGTCATGTAGAGAGAGAGCTAGATGGATACCCCATTTTCTTTATCCATTCATCCATCAATGGGCACTTAGTTGTTTCCCTGTCTTGTCTATTGTGAACAATGTTACAATGTACGTGGGAGTGCAGATACCTCTTTGAGATATTGATTTCATTTCCTTTGGCTATATACCCAGGAGTGGGATTGTGGGATGACCTCCAGAAATTTAAGATAATAAGTTTGTGTTGTTTTAAGCCATAAAGTTTTCCTAATTGGTTACAGTAGCAATAGGAAGCTAATCCACTAAACTTGTAGTTTGCTTCTTTGGTGGGTGAACCATGTGCCGATACATGCTGTTTTGATTATCGAGGTTTTATAGTATGTTTTAAAATCTAAACAATCTAATCTTCTCTCATTGCTTTTAATTTTTAGAGATTTCCTCTTATACTTATTTATTTTTCCATATTGACTTTAGACTAAGCTTGTTTATTTCCAGAAACAAAAACCTGTTGATATTTTATTGGTATAATTTTAAATTTATAAATTAATGTAGGGAGAATGAACATTTTTATGACATTTATTCTTTCTCTTTTTTTTTCAGTTGCCATTTCTACTCATGTTTACGTTTTCCTAATAAAGCTTTGCACATTTATTTGAAAAATAATTCTTAAGTATTTTATTTGTTATTTTGTTTTATTGTTGTGTTGTAACTTGCATCTTCTATTTCATTATACATTTAACTGTTTGCTGTTTGTACATGTGAAGATTATTGCTCTCTATATATTAATTTTGTGGTCTGATACTTCACTAAATCTCAAGTTCATCTTCATAGTTTTTCATTTTTTTTTTTTTACTCTCGTTGTATAGTCCTCTTATCTCCAAATAGTTAGAGTTTGTTCTGCCCATTCTTTTGGTATTTGTGATTTCATGCTTTTTAAACTGAATCAGCTAATACATCCCATGGCATGTTAAGTGTTAGTGGTGATAGTGGGCATCCTTTTACCTGACAGGAGTGGAATGCCTCCAGTGTTTTCCCACTAAGAATGTTCTGGAGGTAAATCATGTTAAGGATTTAGCCATTAATTTCTATTTGGTTGACATTTAGCAAAAATATGTATTTATTTGTCAAATGGCTTGTTAATGTCTATAGAGAATACCATGAGACTTTGCTTCAGATATTAAATAAATCATTCAGTCATGTATTTTTAAAAGTCAATTGAATGCTATCTGTGTGTCAAGTACTATTGTAGACATATGGAACACGTGGTGAACAAAACAAAGAGTCCTGGTCTTTTAGAGCTTATATTATGGCAGGAGAGAGAGACAAGAAATGAAAATGATGATATATAAATATATCGAATCAGTTCTAGAAGGTGATACAGAAAAGGAAACATAGACCAGGGTAAGAAATCAGAAGGGCCATGGTGGGGAGAGGACAGTTACAGCGTTAAGCAGGGTGGTCAGCATAAGCCTTATTGTGAGGGTGACATTTAAACAAAAAATCGAAGGAGGTGAGGGAGTTAAGCCCGCAGATATTTGGGGGAAGTGTCCCAGGAAACGGGCGTAGCAGGGCAAAGACGTTAAGGCGGGAACATTCCCGATTGTCTGAGGAGCAGCAGAGTGTCCAGTGTGGCTGAAGCTGTGTGACTGAGTGGAGGGAGTAAGAGGCACAGGCAACAGTTGCCACGTTATGTAGACCCTTCAGGTGAGTGTTGGAAGTTTTGGCTTTTACTCTGAGTGAAATGGGGAGTCTTTGGAGATCTTGGAGCAGAGTAGTGACATGCTCTGACTTAAATGTTAAAGTGATACTTTTATTGTAAATAGAATTAATACATTTTCTCATATTGAATGATCTTAGACTAAGCCATATTTGGTCATGGTGTACTACTCTTGTCTTTGAACTATTGATAGATTCTGTTCGCTAATATTTTCTTTAGGATTTTTACATTGATAGTCGTAAGTTGAAATTGGTCTGGAGTTTCTTTGTGTGGGTATGTGTGTG
Source organism: Equus przewalskii (assembly GCF_037783145.1). Classification (NCBI taxonomy): domain Eukaryota; kingdom Metazoa; phylum Chordata; class Mammalia; order Perissodactyla; family Equidae; genus Equus; species Equus przewalskii. The sequence goes on from NC_091832.1 coordinate 88,974,440, forward strand.
TTTTTTGAGGATATATATATCCTCAAGATTAATATCAGCATTTTTCTCCTTCACAAAAAGCACTGAGAGGTTCCCTTCATTTTTCTATGTTTTGCAATGCTTAAAGAGAATTGGCATTAGTATTTTTTTTTAAAGTTTCCTGGAATTCCCCTGGGAAACCAGAGACACATTTCTTATCTCTATTCCTGCAGTAGACCACAGAGGGGAAGTTACTTTGTAGGGTTTTGTGTAGTAAAATTCAAAAATAAAGTGGTAGAGATAATTGGCTTTTTAAAAAATTTCTTTTATGAAAAAAATGCAAAGAAAAGTCTTCGTGAGTTTTTTCTTATACAACAAGGAAACTGAAAATGATTTTGCTAATAATTTTCAGTGATTCTCATGTCAAATTCAATCAGCAGTATTTATTGAGCATCTACTGTTTGGTTATTAAATGAATATGAATATACACTTCAAATTGTATTGTACCTGTTAACTAACTGATGACTATTTTCAATTTTATTATTTAATTTTATTATCTTTGTACAGAGAGGGTGGTCAGTGCTATCTTTTAAATTATTGTTATTTTCTAAGTAGAAACTGAAGAGGAGAAAGGAAGCCCTAGATTAAAAGCTGGAGGCTCTTAGCTTTAGTAGGCTAAGCAAGCATCTTGGCCTGCACTTTCAAGATACCGACCATAAAATGAAATTGCTATCTTGATGAGATATCTGCATCTCCATATTTAGTGCAGCATTATTCACAATGACCAAGACATGGAAGCAACCAAAGTGTCCATGTGGTCTGTGTATACACACACACACAGACACGGACACACACACACACAATGGAATATTATTCAGCCATTAAAAGAAGGAAATCCTGCCTTTTGTGACAATAAAGATGAACTTGATGGGCATTATGCTAAATGAAATAAGCCAGACACAGAAAGGCAAATACTGTATAATCTCACTTACATGTGGAATCTAAAAAAGCAGAATTCATAGAAACAAAGAATAGAGTGGTGGTTGCCAGGACTGGAGGTGGGGGAAATGAGGAGATGTTGGTCAAAGGATACACACTTTCAATTATAAGATGAATAAGTTTTGGGAATATAATGTGCAGCATGGTGACTATAGTTAACAATACTGAATTGTGCACTTGAAAGTCGCTAAGAGAGTAGATCTTCAATGTTATCACCAGAAAAAAGGTAATTATATAAAGTGATGGAAGTGTTAACTAACCTTATTGTGGTAATCATTTTGCAATATATACGTGTATCAAATCATCACATCGTATACCTTAAACTTATACTATGTTGTATGTCAATTATGTCTCCATAAAACTGGGGGAAAAAAGATACCTTCCGTATTATTTAGTAGGTGAGGTATTTGAGGAAATTCCTGGTTCCTACTGGAATGCTTTCAGCTTCACAAAACAAGATTCTCAACTGAAAGTGGAATAGACAGTGGGAGATTATTTTTCTCCTATAACAAGTGAAGAGGTAGGTGATTACAAGATTGGTTCGGTAGGTCCACGACTGAAGTTACTATCTTTAATCTATCCCGCTCCTCATCTTGGAGTTCCTACCTCAGAAACTGGCTCCACTATCTGGAGTCACCTCTCCGTTAAAACTCATATTGAGTCACCGAATTTGGTAATTTTTGACTTCTAAATGTCTTTCAGACATTCACTTATAGTCATCTGTATTAGTTTGCGAGGACTGACATAACGATATACCACAGACTGAGTAGCTTAAAAAACAGGAGTTGGGGCTGGCCCCGCGGGGGAGTGGTTAAGTTCTCACGCTGCACTTCGTTGGCCCAGGGTTTTGCGGGTTCGGATCCTGGGCGCGGACATGGCACCGCTCGTGAGGCTATGCTGAGGTGGCGTCCCACATGCCACAACTAGAAGGAACCACAACTAAAAATATGCAACTATGTACCAGGGGGCTTTGGGGAGAAAAAGGAAAAATAAAATCGTAAAAAAACCCCCAGGAGTTTACTTTCTCATAGTTCTGGAGGCTGGAAGTCCAATATCAAGGTGAGTCAGAGTGGAGACCTGTCTCCTTGGCTTGCAGATGGCTGCTTTCTACTGTGTCCTCATGAGATCTTTGCTCTGTGTGCGCACAGCCTTGATGTCTTCCCTGTGCATCCATATTTCTTATTATAAGAACACCAGTCAGATTGGATTAAGACCTACAGCAGCAGCCTCCCATCACCTCTTTAAAGGCCCTGTCTACAAATGCAGTCACATTTTGAAGTACTTAGGGCTTCAACACCTGAAATTTGGGGGAGCACAACTTAGCCCATAACACCATCCCACTTCTACTTTCTTAACTTTGGCCGTTATTGTCTCTTGACTAGATTACTGCAATCACTTCTTTTTCCACAATTCTTTTCTTGTTCTTCAGCTAGAGTGTTGTTTACGTCTCTTCATGATATTCCATGTTTAAATACGTTTGGTGATTTTTTTACAACTTTAACCTGGTACACAAGGCCCTTGTGATCTGTCTCTGGTCAACCTCTCCGTCTTTAGCTCTAGACAGTTCCTCCTCTACCACACTCTTCATCACATCTATTTTCCAGCCATATGGATCTACTCGAAGATTCTCTAAGTGATCTGTTCTACAGATTCTGGGCCCTCAAACACCCCATTTGTTTGTAACTTACTTTGAATATGGAGCAAGGTGCAGTCTTTTGCTTACTCCATCATCTTGAGTCATCACTACCGCCCAAGCACCTTTAATCACTTAATAGAATTGTAAGAAGTTCCAATCATAGTATGAAGGAGGAAATACTAAGAGGGACCCCCAACATTTAACACCCAAGTAATTAGCACAAATCCCTGAAATAAAAGTAAGCATGATACTACTAACATCCTATGATATTTTCAGTTATAAGCTAACTAATATGATAAGGTTAGTTAGTGTTTTGCCTTTACAACTTAAAACACTTAGAGGTCTAGGAAGCCATTGGATCTCTTCTTTTCCTTTCAGGGATCTACACATAAACCTTGATTCTTTAATGACTCTTGAAAAAATGATTCTCTAATATATCTGATGGTCCAATTTCCATTTGATCGGATAGACACACCATTACTGTAACTTGATATCACGCAAAAATAGTTAGGATCAGAGAGGAAGTATAACTTATTAAAGCAACCCTTTTAACATGCTTGTAAATACGCACTGGTACTTTATAGTTGACTGAGAATCTTTACTGGCTCCGCTGCTTCCATAGAGATACGTTGGCCATAAAAAGAATGAAACCAGCAGTGTTGTTTGTTTGCCTGGTATAAATTATTACTCAATTTTGGGAGAAAGGAGATTGTTATTTCTATGGCTGGTGTTTGTACATTCAACCTAAAAGGCATCGTATTTTCTCACTGATTCTCAAAGCACTTGAACTTGCACCTAATCTTTTTGCTTTTTAATTTATGCAACATTTTACGTAAGTCAAAAAATCACCCTGCCTTTGCCTAAATTACATGCTTTTCCAATTATTCCAGTCATCAAAGAATGATCTTTATGCAGTATAAATTTATTGTACTTCAGTATTTATACTTCTGGAAATTTAAACTATGAAAATAATCCAAAAGAGGCAAAGATTTTATGCACAAATGTGTTCATTGCATCATTATGTGTAATATGAATGAGTGAAAAATTGGAAGAATCTAAATATTTAATAGTAGGACAAGAGTTAATTAAAATTTGATAAATAAAACATGTAAAAGATATTTACGAAGAGGCTTATGTATGGGGGAATATTTTTTGTTACAATATTTAGTTAAAAAAAGCAGGAAATAAATTTGCAGATACAATAGATCAACTATTAAAACATACCATTTATATAAAGAGTAAAGATGGGAGGAGATATATGAAAATGTTAAAACTGAATGTCTCCAAGTTATAGAATTGTAAAGGATTATTATTTTCTTTTCTATACTTTTCTCTACTTTCTGACTTTTCTAAATTTGTTGTGTACTATTTTTATAATCCTTTGACATCTGTTTTAAAAATTCTATTTGAATAGTCCTTTTAATAGCATGGAACATTTTTTACATTAACTTTCATTAAGTACAATGCAAAATATTAGTTGTGCTATGATTTGACTTGTGTTAAACAATGAAGATAATTGCCATAGTATCAAAAGTGGGTGCTTCTAAAGAGTGGATTGTGGTTGGTTGTTCTGCATATTTTTCAGAATGGCCTAATTTTTTCCATGATATATATATATATATATCTTTTTATATGTATAATTTAAAATCAGTGAAAAATACACACAACTATTTAAAATATATTGGGACCAATGCGTTTTAGTTACAAATGGGTGGAAACTGATCCTGAAATACGTATGGGGAAAAGAGAATCAAGAGATTTTATATGTAACATTTGTAAACAGTCTTAGTTGTAAAGCATTTAATAGAAGTTGAATTTGAAAATTCTTTTGTGTTGTATGATGATATTTCAGTGGGCATTAATCCAAGTCTTTAATCTAGTGAATTTTTAAAAAATTTCACTCATTCTTTTTTTTGTTTTTAATTGCCAGTGTATTGTGTGCACGGGGGTAAAGTCCGGTAGTACCAAAGAGTTCATCAAGAGAAGCGCCCGTCTCTCAGAGTCCCCACCCATTGCTCAGATGCAAGCACTTTAACCATTGAAAACATTTAACCATTTAAACCATTTCTGATTTTGGTTCTTCTATTAGTTAATGCTATAATTTTAAATATTGTGCTTAAATTCTAATTGATTTATCAACTTTAGACTTTATTTCTACTTCTCCCTGTGAAATATGGCAGTTTATCTCATTTATGCAATGTCCTCCTCACAATTCCCTCTGTTTTTCAATTTTGAATAGTTATATAGTTTAGAAAAGTTCTTAAATTATGTATCTGTATAACTTTTGATAATGCACTTTAATTTCTGCTCCTGTTTCCTAGTCTTTAGCATCTCCTTATTGCTCACTGTGTGCTGAGAAGATATTGGCACCTGCTCTGCGCTCCACACTTCTTTCAAACTCCCTCTTCCAACCTTGGTTAGCTATATCTGGTAGATAGCATTTACATTCTGTTCTGAAACCATAATCAATTCTTTCATGCTTTAACTCTACGTATATTCTAAAGATGAGGAGTAAGATTACTTTTCCTTCTTCATGGGCCGGGTTACCCACCCCTCATGCCTCTTGAATCAGTCTAGCTACAAGGTCAAATGAGTGTTGTTGTTTTCCTGCACTCTACTAACTGCTCAAAATCATGCTACATTTTGGTTTACTTTGTATATGTAAAAATAGCTTTCTTATAGAGTTTTCTATTTTTTTCTGATGTTTCTTTTCCTTTCCCTCCTCCTTCCCTCCCGTTGGTAAGAGTAAAGAACATTTTTACCATGTCGCTCATCTCTTTTAACTTATTTTTTTATATGGATTGGAATCTCTTTCATTTTTCTTCTTTGAGATTTTTCTACTGGTGGCCCAGTGTCTTTCTGTTCTAATTGAAACCACTCGCTTCCCAGGCTTGCTGTGTAGCTGTTACCTTATGATTTTCTTTCACTGTGCTCTGGTTTATTTCTGTTGTAGCTGTTATTTCTTACATCTTTCTCTTTCTTGATTGCTATTCTGGTGTCGATGAAGCCATTCTCAAGTGATTTCCTCTGAGAGGTAGACGAGAGAGAGATTTTTTTTAATTCGTGAATATCTGAAAATATATTTATTATACCTCACATTTGAAATTAGATAATCTAGGTTCAAAAAATTTTCTCCTAAACTCTGAAGGCATTGCTCTAAGTTTAATGATAACAATGGCAGAATTATTGTCATTAATTTTTCTTGACTTTGTAGTTTTTATTTTTTCACTTTGGAAGCATTTAGGATATTCTCTTTATGGTCGGGGGTATAAAATGGCATGAAAGTATGTCTAGATCTTTTTCTTTTATTATTACTTGGGCTGGGAAATTTGGTGATTCCTTTTAAGTGAAAGCACATCTTTTTTCTTCACTTTCTAGAACTTTAGTCACTCAGATGTAGACCTTTTTCCCCCTTTTTTTGTAGATTTTTGTTTTATCTTTGTCTATTTGCTCTGGGAAAGTTTCTGACTTTATTTTCCAGTTTTGCTTTTCGTAATCATGACTGATATTTATGGAAACTTCTTTTGGTGTTCTGGTTGTTATGGTAGACTCTTTGTTTTATAGGTGCTATATTTCCAAAGGCGTTATAACATAGGGCTAAGAGTACACGCTTTGGAGGGTGACGGCCTGGGTGCAAATCTTGGCTCAGCCACTTATTGTGTAACATTAGAAATATTTAATTTCTTTGAATTTAGGATGTTTGATCTATAAGTGAAGGAAAACATTGCTACCCTTTTATAGAGATATTAGGAGGTCAATGAGATTAAGTGTGTAAAACTCTCAGCACACAGCTTGGCACATAGTAAGCCCTAAATAAATACTAACATTTTGTATTCTTGAACCTCATTGATGAAGATAATCTCAATTTTCCTCTTTATTTTTCTCTGGTTAGTTTAAATTTTTTTTTTATTATTGTTTTTCTCTTTTATGTTACTGCTGGTTTTCCACATTGATTATTTCTGATTGTCTATTCATACTTAATAATACAGAACTAGACTGGTTGTCTAGGTAGGTAGTATGAGATTTTTTCTCTATTACAAATATAATTTAAAATATATATATTATATAAAAATATTAATATATATAATTTAAAATTTACCTTGAAATTATATAGTTTTATGTTTAGTTCTTTAGTACACGTAGAACTTTTTTGTGTATGGTATCAGTAGGGATCTAAGGTTATCCTTTCCCTATTTTGTCTCAGCCATATGTATCTGTTTTCCACATCAGTCTTTCTTGAATAGATAGGCTTATTGGAAACTCTGTATGTGGATGGGTCTTGTAAACTGACAGTCTATGTTCTAGGGTGAATGAGTGGAAAGCTTCCTCTTAGGTCAAGAACTCACCAATAGTCTAGTTTCTGCAGCAATTATTCCAATCTTCAGAAAGAGCCCTTTCAGGTTTTTATTTTTTGGCCTGACTATAAATGTTAAACTGCTGGTGGCTCTGCCTTTGTGCCTTGAAGGGGAGTGGAAATCTCCTTTGGCAGCCTTTCTGTAGCAGATTTTCACTTCCATGTTCAGCATCCTTTTTCCTACCGTCCACTGCCCATGCTGACTTCTAGCACAGAGCATGTCCAGGGTTCTCATTCCCTGACTGTGGATCCTTCCATTCTGTTGCATTCTTAACGTATTTCTCAGCTACTTTCTACCTCTCAAGATTTTGGTGAAATCTTTTGCCTGCTGAACCCCTGATTCCTTCTATAGATTTGTTCCTTTTGTGTTGAATTTTGTCACTTTAATGGCATTATTGTCTTGGAACAAATGAGAGGCAAACATGTCTGTCTTGCCTTTACAAGAATCCTCCACATTTGTGTACTCCTTAGTTCATTCGACAATCCATCATTCATTCTACAAACATCTTTTGAGCACACACAAATGTTCTCATCACATTGAGCAAGATGTTGGGGATAGAGCAATGATAAGATATGGTCCTTGACTTCAAGATGCTCACATTCACTGTATGTCAATATTGAAATCAAATTCAAAGATGAGGGGCTTTACTTTAGGAGGAATGGATATAAAAATGGAATGAATGTGTAAAATTCTTAGATTGAAAATAATGACCTAAATTAGGTGAAAGCATACAGGAAGCATACTGAATAGAGGCAGCAACTGTGGAAGTTTTAGAAAGAGGATTTGTAGTGAGAACAACAGGATATAGAAGATTAAAAAAAAGTGGTTGAGTAAAGGCATAATTGATCAAGTTAGTTTATTTTTGCTGCTTGTAGAAAGTATTAAAGCATTGAGTAAGCAGAGAGGCCATAGATTGTTTTGGCCACATTGATAGTTGCATTGGTAATAATAGATATGACGATATTGATGATAATTAACAATCATTAAGCACCTACTATATACCAGATGCTATTCTAAGATATGCTATATTTTCACACATTCCTGTGAGGTAAATATTCTTAAAATTTGTTCTGAGGGAACAAGTTTAAAAAGAGCAAGTTATCAGCCCAAAGACATTGAGAAGAACTTCAGACAGCACTCTCTTTTGTGGTTTATTTTTGTTACCCATTGTACAAAAACCAAAAAATTATTTATGAACTATTTATAAAGTATAACATTATAGAGAATTAAAACCCAGCAATCTCTTGCATACCTACCACTCAGATTAAGAGTAGTGTTACCTTTGAGGGTTCTTGAGTGAGCATCCCATTGTCATCCCTGTCTATGCCTCCTAAGAAGTAAATATTACCCTGGATGTTTTGGTATTCCCTTGCTTTTTCTTTATAGTTTATCATAAATGTTTCCATCCCTAAACCTGTATTATTAGGTTTTTTCATGCATTTGAAGTTATATAAATGAAATCATTCTTGTACTCTTCCGTAAATTTTTTTTTAAGAAAGAGATTCATCTGTATTGTTGCATGCAGTTGCAGTTCATTCATTTTCATGGCTACATGGTGTCCCATAGAATGAGTTTACCACAATTTATTTATCCATTTTACTCTTGGGTTATTTTTTGCCACCATGAAGAATGCTAAATGAATATTCTTGTGAAACGTTCTTTATCTCTCTCCCTCTCTCTATGTATATATAGATTGATATCTTTTATCTACATATAAAACCAGGAGTTGAATTGTTAGCTTACAGTATGTGAACATACCCACATCTTCCTACCTAATGCCAAATTTTTTCCCAAATTGCATTCTTCAGATTTTTTTGGCCATTTTTATTGCCTCTTTTGTTAAGTGCCACCATTTTTTCTTATTAAATTGTTTGTCATTTCTGGTCGATTTGCAGATGTGCCTTGTGTAGTTTTATGCTAATATTTAAAAATATTACAAATATCATCTCCTAGTTTGTGGCTTCAATTTTCACTTTCCTTTTATGATATCTTTTCATGAACAGAAGTTCTTAATTTTAATATAATCTAGTATATCAACATTTTCCTTATGATTTGGACTTTTTATGTTTACTTTAAGAAATCATTCCCTGCCCTAGGGTATTAAAGATATTTTATCTTAGCTTATTAAAATTTTATTGTTTTGTCTTTTATATTTAATTCTTTAATACACATAGAATTTCTTGTATATGGTATCAGTACAGATCTAGTGTTATGTTATTTTTTTCCCCATTTTGTCTCAGCCCTTTTCATTGAAGAGTCCATCCTTTTCCTGTTGACCTTCAATTCAGGTCTGTAATAAATCAGCTTCCATATATCTTTATTCTGGGTCCTTTATATGGTTCCTATCCTATTTGGCTATCCCCAATCCATTCCATCTTAAAATACTTTATTTGTAGCTTAAACATAGTAGGTCTTGATATCTGGTAATACAGGTGCTCCTGCTTTTTATTTTTCTTTAGAGTGTCTTGGCTATTCTTAGTTTTTTGCTCTTCCATTGACACATTTTAGAATTAGCTTGTGATGAATAGATGGATGGATAGATATATAGGAAATACGTAGATTGATTGATCGATCGATACATAAATATAATCACCACCACCAAAACCAACCTATTAATTTTTTCTTGTAATAGCATTGATTTTATAGATCAGTTTGGATAGAATTGACCTCTATACAATATATAATCTTTCAATACATGAACATGGTATCTGTTCATTTAGTCTTCTTTTCTAATCATCCTCTGATTCAGGTCCATTCCCACCATCACCAATTGAATGGCTGCTTTCATTTTTCAAAAATCATTAATAAGTATGAGCATGTCTTTATATATTTGTTAGCCATTCAGATTTCCCTTTTTGTGAAGTTCTTGTCTACATCTTTATATGGTTTCTGGTTGGTAGTCTATATTTGTGGAAATTCGTTATATCCTAGGTTCTTTACACACTAGATATTGGTTACTTCTCCTTATTTCATATCATGCTATTAAATTTTTCAGTTATATCACTTAAAGAACAGAAGTCTTTAATGATTTCATATTGTTAAATCCATTAATTTTCACCTAATAGTTTGAGTTGAGTGTTTTATTTAAGAAGTCTTCAGACATTTAAATTCCAAAAATATCTTCTTATATTTATTAGCTTTGTCTTTTTCTATTTCGTATTTAAATCTTTAAACCTTTATACATAATGTAGGATTGACATGTAGTGTTAATTTTCAGCATATCATGAACCAGATTTCCTAACATCAGCTACTACGCAATCTGTCCTTTCCTTTCTGATGAGCTCTATTTTCAGCTCTCAACCGCAGGTGGAACTTTTGTTCCATTGTTTAATTTTTTTCTTCATAATTGAATATAGTTTTTATTACTATGGTATTTTTCTTATGAGTTAAAATATGGCAGGGAGAGAATACCCTCTTTTATTTTATAACAGTATTTATTCAGGGATACATGCACGCATCATGAAATGTTTATTAAGTTCTTTGAAAAATACAGCTGGAACTTTGGTTGGTCTTACTTTTAATTTATAGATTAATTTAATTTGGGGAATATTGATTTTGGGAGTATTTGCAGGGTAATTTGCTCCATCGAAAAATGTGTTATCCATTTATTCAAGTCTTTCTGAATGTCTTTTAGGAAAGTTAAAAAAATTTTCTCTCTATAGGTTTTGTGTAATTTTTGCTAAGTTAATTCCTTGATACTTTTAATTTGTTCACTGTAATGAATGGTATCTTATTTTTTTAATGAAACTTTCCAGCTGATTATTAGTGGCCTAGGAGCATTTTTGGATTTTGTAAGTTAACCTGTATTTGGAAAGCTTACTACACTTTTTATTAATTTAAAGATTTTCTGTTGATTCTAATGGTTCTTCACGTAGATGATGATCTTCCTTACACATAATGAGGTTTGCTTCTTCCCTTCCAATCCTTATATTTCTTTTTTATATTAAATAGCAATGATTGCATTATCCTTGTCTTGTTCCTGAATTTAAAGATCATGTCAAAAATTTCTGTAAGTGTGATATTTGCTGTAGTGTTTGGCCATGAAGCATATTATCAAGTACAGGAAATGTTTTATTATTTCTATTTTCTTTGGTTTTATCACATATAGGTTGTTGAACTTAAATAATTGTTTTGTACCTATTGAGATAGTCATATGAATTTCTCACACTAGTCTTCTTTAATTTCTTCTTTTCCCTTTAGTTTTCTTTAATATTTTAAATGAAGCTTTAAATTTTTTCATAAAGGTATTGCATGTATTTTTTTAAATTTATTCCTAACCACTTTGTGTGTTTTTATGCTATTTTAAGGAAGTATCTTTATTACATTTTATAACTTCTTGTTGCTAGTGTTTGGAAATGCAATTGATTTTTGTATATTGATTTTGTTTTCAGCACCTTGCTAGAATGTTTTATTAATCCTAGTAACAAATACAATGTGCTTAGCACTGCATCTTATTTCTTTATTTTGTCTTTTCCGTTTGGCTTTTGGAATCCTGGTTTCCTATGCACGGTTGATTAGAGAGCTTGCTATTAGTGTCCTTCTAGGACTTTGAGGCCTCTGAGGAAATCCTTACAGATACATTTTCTTACTTGCAGGGCCTGAACCCTAGCTGCTGCAACAAATAAATCATTTGCTTTGTTTTGCCCTTAATTCTTTTTGTTCTATTGGTAGTTGCATTGAAATATGTGCCCTGCTCACAGTTCTGCTTCTTTGTTCCGTTTAACATTTACTGCGTTTCTCTTGTGGCTAAATGCTGGTCCAGACAGTGGCTAGGTGCTGGGCTAGAAGAATGGTCAACTTAGAGTCTGGTGGACTTTCTGGCAGATTCCTTTCTGATTAATTCCTCTACGTTGCAAAAGGTAATTTATTTTCCTTGAGTAGCGCCATTTCTGTTGGGCAGTTACTGGCAGCAAAACACTCTATGTGGGTGTTCCATGTTTTTTAATCTTTGGATTTAAGCAAATAAATGCATGTGCTATTGGCCCATTCCTGGTTCTGTACCAGTTTTGCCTTTTGCTCTTTATTTCATGCAGCATCTTGGGACAGTTAAAGAGGTCAGCATTTTGCCAGAATAGAAGTTGGACCTTCTAGCTCCTTGGTTTGGTCACAGACATCTGTCTGGTCATGGGAACGTGGGAGTCAAGATTGGAGTGCTAAGAAAGCTTGCATGGCCCAATCCATTTTGAGATTACTTTTGGTAATTTTTTAAATCTATCTTGTGTTTCTAAAAGTATCTTAGGTACTTCATTTTCAGTTTTGAAAGTCAGCATCTTCTTTCTCCTTGCGCTATGTGGCTGGGAAAGACTGCTGTGCTTAGAGATGGAGTAATTTTTCCATCTGGGACACCTTTCAGGATGTTACCACTCTGAGGCCAGTGAGAATATGGCCAAAGAATCTGTTACTTTCTCTGAGCCCATGGTAATGCTTTCATTTCTTAAGCAATGTCCCTGTTTGCCCTCACCTTAAAGCAGTTTCCATAAGCTAAAAGGAAAATACCTTGGGGAAATGATTAAATAAATAATCATACTTTCATGTGGTGGAAAATCATGCTGCACTTAAAAACATTTTCAAGGAATTTTTAATGTCTAGTGAAAATGTTCATCATAAAGTACTGAGTGAAATTAGCAAGGCAAACTATTGCAGTGTAATCCATATTGTTAAATTTGTTGAGAAATGAGTGATTCTTGGTATTTTGCTGTCCCGCCTCCCACCCAAATTCTCTAATTTTCATGTACTGTTTTGACAGTTGGAGGGAAATTTTCTAAAAAAAATAATAAAATTTATTTTAAAAACCATCACACACGCACATATACATCCAGTAGGATTGAATATGAGACATTATAGGGTTATTTGCTTCAGAACTTAAAAAATTTGAAATCAACTTTAAACAATTCACTTTTGGTGATTGCCATTTGAAGTTTATTTTATTGTTTCCTGTCAACCACACTCGGGTGCTAGGGTTGTTGGCGGTGGGCTGACAAACAGCGAAAAGGCAGTGTGAGGCAGCATGAGAACATCTGAGTGGGAAATCAATGTTTGGGAGGATCGTATTGATGGTGACTGGTTTAGGGAGCAGTCAATGAGTAGGTAAGTAGCTGAGCCTGCATCTCAGGGTTCACACTTTTACTGGAGGGTTGTGGCTCTGGAAATAATTATAGCTGAGAAGGAAGGCAAAAAGAGGGGCATTCTTTATCCCTGGGAATGTAGTACAAGGAGCCATGGTACTAGGGAGTTCTTCTGTAGAAAGATAGGGTCAAGATTTTGAACTAGTCACTGAATTAGAACTAAATCATCAAGAAGAAATCAAGGGCCATATTATGGTGGGGCATGTTGTATGCCTACTGGACACCTTGATCCTGAGCTACCACATCACAGACTTCTTCATTCTAATTCCTCCCCAAACTATCTGCCCCCTACACACACCCTTGTAAACTTCATCCTGGAGTCTGAGTGGGTAGCGTGCTAATGCTATAGGTGAAATCCTATTTTAATTGTTGCTGTTATAATCTCTGACTTTCTAGCGTGAAGCCATTTGCTTCTGGCAAATTGCTAATAGAAAAGGGTATGTGCTGATTTGCTGAAATCAAGTGAAAAGAAACAAAAGCCCTTATAGAGCAGTAGTATTTAAAAGCCCTACTTCATATGGCAGTAAATTTCTGAGGTGAAATCTTTGATGCTTTGAAATTAAACTGTGGTGATAAAACTAGTAAGCCATGCCCTTTCTTGGGCATCTTGGACACGATTGGACAGATCGTGTCACTATTCCGAGTCTCTGTTTCTTTTCTATAAAATCGTGATATGTTTTACCCCAGCTGTGAAATCCAAAGTCAAAAGACAGTAATGTGTATGAAAACACCTGGTAAATGATAAGTGTTTATATAAATGTTAGATATTATCATTATTATTCTTTAGAGCTTTCTTAAATGTGAGCAGATTTCTAGAAGATTATGATGGGAGTTAGTATTTGGTGTTGAGGATGGGAGAGGGCTGAAGTGTGGTGTTCATCAGCTAGTGTACCCACTTGGATGTTGTACTTCTCCCTTTCAAGATTTTAAAGGAAAAAGGAAAACAGGGCAACCCCTGAACCTGGTTTATTTGTTATATGAGAAAAAAAGGAGCTCAATCCAAAACAATATTTTATTCTGAACCATATAGAAATAGATATTTATATAAACAAAATGTCAAAATGATAAGATAGCTTAATATTAAATTAGATTAATTACATCAGTTTTCTGCCTCAGTTTGTGTTTCTTTTCCCCATACATGCCCACTGGCTTTGAAAATATATCTATCAGAACTATTTAAGTTCATTTAACCTTTTAAAGAACATTCAGGGATTACCTACTAGGAGATGCAGCAGAAACAAGAGAAAATCCCTATTGTATAAGACTCTGGAAACTCAAATTTTAGTCTCAGATCTATCTTAGAAAGTCTATTTTCTATTCTCTTTTATATGCATTTTTAGCTCTTTCTTTACTACTTTGTGAAAAGTTAAGTGAAATTATATTTGAGAAATACTTGAGCTTCTTGGAATAAAGATATGTTATTAAAGTTATTAATATTTGCTTTAAAATATTAAAGTGTTTACTGGCTGGCATATCATAACTGTTGTGATATTTGCCCCATGGGTCAACATTTTTGGGGACATTGCAAATGGGGATAATGTCCATATTTCTTAAGCTGACTTTAAGATGCTCCACATTCAGAAGTGCTCCAATTGCTCCCATCTGAATTTCCAGGGCTCTTCTCCACTCCAGCTGAATTGCTTTATTCTCTGTGCTCATCACATCTCTGCTCTCTCCCTCTCCTTTCTACTTCTCTGACTCTTGTACTAGTTTCTCTATGACACATTTTCTGATTGCTCAAGTCTACACCAATCTTTCTGAACTTACATAGCACTTATATTTACTTGATTTTTACTGTGTTTTCTTTTATATTACTATTTGCCTTTTTATGTGTGTGTCTTTTTTCCATCTTCATCTTGACATTGGTTTTTCTGGGGTTTTTTTGGAGGGCAGTCACTATCTCCTATAGGTTTTATTATCCTTTAAGCATGAACATAGTATTTTACCCAAAGCAGAGTTAAGATACAGATTTGCCATTGACTGTTGTAGTTCCCAACCACTGTTGCATAAACCGAGGCACAGCTGATTGCTCAATATCATAAAATAATTTAGTAACAGGGATAGGAATAGAACCCAGAATATAGAATTTCTAGTCTTCCTGAGCCTGGCATTTATTTTTTATTTATTTATTTTTTTGAACTCAAATCTATTAGTCTATTTCCAGATTCTGTCCACTGCATTCAGACATAGTTTCAAGGCGCATCTCTCACCCAAGTTCCACCCCAAGGCATTCTTTACCAAAGGTCAAACTGCACCTCCGTTCCATTTTCCCAACTGAAGTAACAGTGGTCAGTGTGTGAAGCGAAGATATTCATGTCCTCTTACGTTGGGATGAAAGACTTGTCTTCAGGGCGAGTTTTCTGTCCTATACAGTTCTTGCTATTAAAAAAAAGTATGAGACAAATGTTTGAAATTCAAACATGAGTTATTCACCTACAAGGCTTCACTCTCACTTTTATTTTATTTTATTTTTTTATTAAGATTATGATAGATTATAACCTTGTGATATTTCAGTTGTACATTATTGTTAGTAATGTTGTGGGTACACCACTTCACCCTTTGTGCCCTCCCCCCACCCCCCTTTTCCTTGGTAACCACCGATTGGTTCTCCATGTCTATATGTTAACTTCCACCTATAAGTGGGGTCATATAGAGTTCATTTTTCTCTGTCTGGCTTATTTCGCTTAACATAATACCCTCAAGGTCCATCCATGTTGATGCGAATGGAACAATTTGGTCCTTTTTATGGCTGAGTAGTATTCCATTGTGTGTATATACCATATCTTCTTTATCCAGTCATCAGTTTCTGGGCATTTAGGTTAGTTCCACATCTTGGCTATTGTAAATAATGCTGCAATGAACATAGGGGTGCATGGGATTCTTGGGATTGCTGATTTCAGGTTCTTAGGATAGATACCCAGTAGTGGGATAGCTGGGTCATAGGGTATTTCTATTTTTAACTTTTTGAGGAATCTCCATCTGTTTTCCATAGTGGCTGCACTAGTTTGCATTCCCACCAACAGTGTATGAGGGTTCCTTTTTCTCCACAACCTCTCCAACATTTGTCACTTTTGGTTTTGGATATTTTTGCCAATCTAACGGGTGTAAGGTGATATCTTAGTGTAGTTTTGATTTGCATTTCCCTGATGATTAGTGATGATGAACATCTTTTCATGTGTCTATTGGCCATACTTATATCTTCTTTGGAGAAATGTCTGTTCATGTCCTCTGCCCATTTTTTGATTGGGTTGTTTGTTTTTTTGTTGTTAAGCTGTGTGAGTTCTTTGTATATTATGGATATTAATCCTTTGTTGGATAAGTAGCTTGTAAATATTTTTTCCCAATTAGTGGGCTGTTTTTTTGTTTCAATCCTGTTTTCCCTTGCCTTGAAGAAGCTCTTTAGTCTGATGAAGTCCCATTTGTTTATTCTTTCTATTGTTTCCCTCATGTGAGGGGTTATGGTGTCCGAAAAGATTCTTTTGAAGCTGATGTCAAAGAGTGTACTGCCAATATTCTCTTCTAGAAGACTTATTGTTTCAGGCCTAATCTTTAGGTCTTTGATCCATTTTGAGTTTATTTTTGTGAATGGTGAAAAAGAATGGTCGATTTTCATTCTTTTACATGTGGCTGTCCAGTTTTCCCAGCACCATTTGTTGAAGAGACTTTCTTTTCTCCATTGTAGGCCCTCAGCTCCTTTGTCGAAGATTAGCTGTCCATAGATGTGTGGTTTTATCTCTGGGCTTTCAATTCTGTTCCATTGATCTGTGCATCTGTTTTTGTACCAGTACCATGCTGTTTTGATCACTGTAGCTTTGTAGTATGTTTTGAAATCGGGGATTGTGATGCCTCCGGCTTTGTTTTTCTTATTCAGGATTGCTTTAGCAATTCTTGGTCTTCTGCTGCCCCATATGAATTTTAGGATTCTTTGTTCAATTTCTGTAAAGAATGTCCTTGGGATTCTGATTGGGATAGCATTGAATCTGTAGATTGCTTTAGGTAGTATTTTAACTATGTTTATTCTTCCAATCCATGTGCATGGAATGTCTTTCCATCTCTTTATGTCGTTGTCAATTTCTTTCAAGAAAGTCTTGTAGTTTTCATTGTATAAATCTTTCAATTCCTTGGTTAAATTTATCCCAAGGTATTTTATTCTTTTTGTTGCGGTTGTGAATGGGATTGAGTTCTTGAGTTCTTTTTCTGTTGGTTCATTGTTAGTGTATAGAAATGCTACTGATTTATGTATGTTGATTTTATACCCTGCAACTTTGCTGTAGCTGTTGATTGTTTCTAATAGTTTTCCTATGGATTCTTTAGGGTTTTCTATATATAAGATCATGTCGTCTGCAGACAGCGAGAGTTTTACTTCTTCATTGCCTATTTGGATTCCTTTTATTTCTTTTTCCTGCCGAATTGCTCTGGCCAACACCTCCAGTACTATGTTGAATAGGATTCGTGAAAGTGGGCACCCTTGTCTTGTTCCTGTCCTCAGAGGGATGGCTTAATTTTTTGTCCGTTGAGTATGATGTTGGCTGTGGATTTGTCATATATGGCCTTTATTATGTTGAGGTACTTTCCTTCTATACCCATTTTATTGAGGGTTTTTATCATAAATGCGTGTTGGATCTTGTCGAATGCTTTCTCTGCATCTGTTGAGATGATCATGTGGTTTTTGTTTCTCATTTTGTTAATGTAGTGTATCACGTTGATTGACTTGCGGATGTTGAACCATCCCTGTGTCCCTGGTATATATCCCACTTGATCATGGTGTATAATCTTTTTGATGTATTGCTGTATTCGGTTTGCCGGAATTTTCTTGAGGATTTTTGCATCTATGTTCATCAGTGATATCGGCCTATAGTTCTCCTTCTTTGTGTTGTCCTTGTCAGGTTTGGGGATCAGAGTGATGTTGGCTTCATAGAATGTGTTAGGGAGTGCTCCATCTTCCTCAATTTTCTGGAATAGTTTGAGAAGGATAGGTATTAAATCTTCTTTGAATGTTTGGTAGAATTCTCCAGAGAAGCCATCTGGTCCTGTACTCTTATTTTTGGGAAGGTTTTTGATTACTGTTTCTATTTCTTTACTTGTGATTGGCCTATTCGGATTCTCCATTTCTTCCTGGTTCAGTTTGGGGAGGTTGTAAGAGTCCAGGTATTTGTCCATTTCTTCTAGGTTGTTCAATTTGTTGGCATATAGTTTTTCATAGTATTCTCTTATGATCGCTTGTATTTCTTTGGTATCTATTGTGATTTCTCCTCTCTCATTCCTAATTTTATTTATTTGAGATTTCTCTCTTCTTTTCTTGGTGAGTCTGGCCAAAGGTTTGTCGATTTTGTTAATTTTTTCGAAGAACCAACTCTTTGTTTCATTGATCCTTTCTACTGTCTTTTTAGTTTCAATATCGTTTATTTCTGCTCTTATTTTTATTATTTCCCTCCTTCTACTGACTCTGGGCTTTGTTTGTTCTTCTTTTTCTAGTTCTGTTAGGTGTCGTTTGAGGTTGCTTATGTGAGCTTCTTCTTGTTTAGTGAGGTGAGCCTGTATTGCAATGAATTTCCCTCTTAGGACTGCTTTTGCTGCATCCCAAATGATTTGGTATGATGTGTTCTCATTTTCATTTGTCTCCAGATAATATTTGATTTCTTCTTTAATTTCTTCAATAATCCATTGTTTGTTCAGTAGCATGTTGTTTAGTCTCCACATTTTTGCACCTTTCTCTGCTTTATTCTTGTAGTTGATTTCTAGTTTCATAGCATTGTGATCAGAAAAGATGCTTGATATTATTTCAACTCTCTTGTATTTATTGATGCTTGCTTTGTTTCCCAAAATATGGTCTATTCTTGAGAATATTCCATGCGCACTTGAGAAGAATGTGTAGCCTGCTGTTTTTGGATGAAGTGTTCTCTATATATCTATTAAGTCCATCTGGTCTAACTTTTCATTTAATTCTATAATTTCCTTGTTGATTTTTGTCTGGATGTTCTATCCATTGGTGTTAATGGGGTGTTGAGGTCCCCTACTATTATAGTATTGTTGTTGATGTCTTCTTTTAGTCCTGTTAAGAGTTGCTTTACAAATTTTGGTGCTCCTGTGTTGGGTGCGTATATATTTACAAGCGTTATGTCTTCTTGGTGGAGAGTCCCTTTTATCATTATATACTGTCCCTCTTTGTCTTTCTTTACCTGTTTTGCTTTGAAGTCTACTTTGTCTGATATTAGTATAGCGACACCTGCTTTCTTTTGTTCATTATTAGCTTGGAGTATTGTCTTCCATCCCTTAACTCTGAGTCTGTGTTTGGCTTTGGGGCTGAGGTGTGTTTCCTGGAGGGAGCATATTGTTGGGTTTTGTTCTTTGATCCATCCTGCCACTCTGTGTCTTTTGATTGGGGAGTTCAATCCATTTAAATTTAGAGTGATTATTGAAATGTGGGGGCCTACCGCTGCCATTTTATGTCTTGTTTTCCGGTTCTCTTCAATTTCCTTTGTTTCTCGTCCCATGGTTTAGTCTGTTCTGATGTAGAGCTGCTACTCTCTGTTGTTGTCCTTCTACTTATCTCCTTTGCTCTTGGTTTTGTAGTCCCTTTCCTTTTTTTGATTTTTCAGGAATGAGGGATTTCCTGAGCATTTCTTGAAGAGGAGGTTTGGTGGCAATGAACTCCCTTAATTTTTGTTTATCTGGAAAAGTTTTTATTTCTCCATCGTATTTGAAGGATATTTTTGCTGGGTAGAGAATTCCCGGCTTCAGGTTTTCGTCCTTCAGATTTTTGAATATATCATTCCACTCTCTTCTAGCCTGTAAAGTTTCTGCTGAGAAATCTGCTGAAAGCCTGATGGGAGTTCCTTTGTAGGTTAATTTCTTCTGCCTGGCTGCCCTTAGTATTCTCTCCTTGTCATTGACTTTTGCTAGCTTCTCTACTATATGTCTTGGGGTTGGTCTACGTGCATTGATAAAGTTTGGAGATCTACTGGCTTCTGTCACATGAAGTTCCATCTCTCTCCCCAGGTTTGGGAAGTTCTCAGCCATTATTTCTTTGAAAGGCTTTCTGCCTCCTTCTCCCTCTGGTATACCTATAATCCTTAGGTTGCATCTCCTAATTGTGTCAGATAATTCTCAGAGAGTTTCTTCATTTCTTTTTAGTCTTAGCTCTCTCTCCTCCTCTGCCTGCAGCATTTCTATATTCCTATCTTCCAAATTGCTAATTCTTTCCTCCATATTATTGGCCCTACTGTTCAGTGCGTCTAGATTTTTCTTAATCTCCTCTATTGTGTTCTTCATTTCCAGTATTTCTGTTTGGTTCTTCTTTATAGTATCAAACTCTTTTGTGACATAGCTCCTGAACTCGTTGAGTTGTCTATCTGAATTCTCTTTTAACTCATTGAGTTTTTTAATGATGGCTGTTTTGAAGTCATCATCATTTAGGTTGTATATTTCATTGTCTTTGGGATTGTTTTCTGTGTGTTTTTCATTATCCTTCTGTTCTGGAGATTTAATATATTTTTTTCATATTGCTTGATGGTGTAGATTTGTGCCTCTGCATAGAGATAGAGTTTAGTCACTGCTTCCACTTGTTTCTACTGGTGTGGTGGGGGGACAGCTGTTTATACTGCTCCAACCAGGAACCCTATCAGCTGTTGCTAACTGGGCCTGGGCCCCTCCTCTCAGTCACAATGATCCTGTGGGTTCCCTCTTCAGCTGTGGAGGCCATCACAGGGTGGCTTCAGACTGCTGGTGCCTACTGTTGCAGACCACCTAGACGTGCTCCCTCCTTAGGGTCTGCAGCGGTGTTATGGGCTTTCCCAGCGGCCAGGGGCAGGATCACTTATATTTGAAGCTCTGTCACTGTCAGTGCCCACAAAATCTCGCTTGTCCACTATAGGTCACAGCAGAGCTATGGGCATTTTCTATAGTCTGTGGTTAGCTCGCTTAGCTATGTTACTTTTGTCCCAGGGTCTTCCAGCCTTGTGGTTGCCGGGTGGGTGCTCTCTACTAGTGCTGTGCAGAGGCTATCGCTGAGGCTTCTGTGAGACTGTAGAGTTTCCCCCTGGGCCACAGAGCTGGGTCGCTGGAACTCTACCCAGCCCCAGTCCAGTCCCCTAGGATCTCGGGGAGCCCATTGCCCTGTCTGGGGGATCGCCGGATACCTTGAGTTCAGTGGCAGCTGGTCGGCTGGTGCCCTGCCTGGGATTCTCCTCTTTGGGACCCTCCTGGCGTTGTGGATGCTGGGCAGGGCCTCTCCAATAATGGCAGGCAAAGACCCTGCCTGCTGCCCGGACAGGCCTTCAGAATTTCTCCCCCAGGCTGCGTAGCCAGCTGCTGGAGCTCCACCCAACCCCAGACCTCTCCCAGGAGATCTTCGGTAGTCCCAAGCCCCTCCCGGGCGAAAGCCAGGTCAGAGGAGCCGGCTGCGGCGGCGGCAGCTGGCGGGCTGGTGCACCATTTGGGATTCTCTCTGGGAGCCCCCAGGCGTTTTGGATGCTGGGCGGGACCTCTCCGCTAATGGCGGGTAGGGGTTTTCCCCACCGCCTCCGGTGTGTAACTCTGGAGCTTCTCTCTGGGCTCAGGTGTAATTGCGGGGGGCTTAGGTAGGGCTCTGTTCACCTGTTTCCACCGTCGCTCCTCTGGTGTGCCCTCCCTCCTGTCCTTGGCGTGTGGTGATGTTCTGGGGGCGTCTGCTGGAAGAAAGCCGCCCGCAGGCTCTAGGCTGTTCGGGGGTCGGGTTCGGAGAGTTTTCACCTATCTCCACCTCCTCCCGGAGGGAATTCCGTCTGCCTTCCGATGTGTAGCAGTGTGGGTCTCTCTGACGTCCTGAGATGCTATATAGATATCCTTTGTGAAGCGATGAATGTCCAATTAGTTGTAGATTCAAAGGGGGAGAGACAAAGAAGTCTGCTCATGCTGACATCTTGGATCTTCTCTCCCACTCTCCTAGCCTGGCATTTATTTTAATGGATTTTATTTTTAGAACTGTTTTAGATTTAACATCAAAATTGAGAAGATAGTACAGAGAGTTCCTATATACTCCTACATACAGTTTCCCCTATTATTGACATCTTGTATTAGTGTGGTACTTTGATATAATTAATGAACCATATCGATACATTACTATTAACTGAAGCTCATGTTTCTTTAGCTTTTACTTAATATCTTTTTGTTTTCCGTGACCCCATCCAGGGTACCAGATTACATTTGGTTGCCATATCTCCTTAGGATCCTCTGGACTGTGACAGTTTCTCCTTTTTCTTGTTTTTGATGGCCTTCACAGTTTTGACCACATGAAACAAACATACCTAGTACCCATATGGGTACCACAGTATGACCACAGTATTGTCAGGTATTTTGTAGAATGTTCCTCAATTTGGATTTGTCTGATATGTTTTCATGATTAGATAGGAATTATGCTTTTTTAGGGGGAGGAAGATAGAAGTATAGTGCCATTTTTGTTATATCATATTGAGGGTACATACTATTAACATGATTTGTCACTGTTGATGTTGACATTGATCACTTGGCTAAAGTAGGTTTCTTCACTGTAAGGACCCTATTTTTCCCTTCCCACTTTTTCATACTATTCCCTTGGAAATAAGGTACTGTGCTCAGTCCACACTTCAGAAGTGGGGAGTTGTGCTCTACCTCCTTTAGGTCAGAATATCTACATAAATTATTTGGGATATGTCTCTCATCTCCCATTTATTAACTTGTTCAATCATTTATTTATATTTGTGTTGATTCATGGATATTTATTTTATACTTTGAGCTATAATCTAATGTAACTTTATTTATTTATTGCTTAAATTGTGCCAGCTTTGGACCAAGAGTGTTCTTCCACTTGGTTCCTGTGGCTTTTTGGTATATCCCCATCAATCTGGAGGATTTTTGTTTTGTTTTGTTTTCTTACTTTCTGGCACTACAAGATGATCTGGGCTGATCTTGTATATTTCTTGCTCAAGTCCTAGAATCAAACACTTCTGCAAAGAGCCCAGGTTCTTTTTGTTGGAGAATGGTATCAGAAACCAAGATATGGGTACTAGGTATATTTGTTTCATTTTGGCCCTCTCTGTTGACATAGCAAAGAAATATATGTGTACAGTAAACTTTGTACACACACACACACACACACATTTCTCTATATAAGCATCTTTAGCTATATAAAGCTAAACATGATTTCCTACTGATGACTCTAACTCTAATCCATTGCCATATGAATCATTCTAGCCTCCTCCTCTTGCTTATCTGTACATTCCCTCTCCAACAGTGAGAAACCTGGCTTCCACCATCTGCCACTCATTTACTTAATTGTTCAGTCCCAGAATATGTGTATACTGTGTCAGAATTGTACTCCTATGAAAAGTAACTTTATCAACTAGAGTACAGTATTTATGTGCACTTCCTTTTGCCTTTAGTCTTATAGAATCCACTCATTTCCAGAGTCACTTAGGTCAGCATCATTTTCCTCAACCACATTCAGTGAATTTATTTTATACATTTGTAACTCATTTAGATTCTCTTGTCACAGTCTATATTACTTCCTTGGATCCCCTGATCTCCAAAATGATTTATTTAAAAAATTTGCATAC
Source organism: Equus przewalskii (assembly GCF_037783145.1). Taxonomy (NCBI): domain Eukaryota; kingdom Metazoa; phylum Chordata; class Mammalia; order Perissodactyla; family Equidae; genus Equus; species Equus przewalskii. The sequence goes on from NC_091832.1 coordinate 88,998,084, forward strand.
ATGAAGGTTTACTCTTTTTGTTGTATGCTAAATGGGTTCTGAAAAATATATAATGTCCTAAATCCACCATTATAGTACCATACAGAATAGTTTAGTCACCCTAAAAATCCTATGTGTGTCATTTATTCACCCCTCCCTGTCCTCTTCTGAACCCCTGACAACCGCTGATTTTTTTAACATCTCTGTAGTTTTTCCTTTTCCAGAATATCACATAATTGGGATCATAGAGTATGTTGCCTTTTCAGGCTGGCTTCTTTCACTTAGCGATCTGTACTTAAGGTGTTTCTAGCAGTTTATGGCTCCAGCAGCTTTTGCTCCAGGTAAGCTGTTCTTGGCAGTGATACTCTGTATTTGGCTGTCTTTACAGATTTTGGGGTGGCAGTTTGCCCTGCGACCTCAATTCTCTGATTGGTCTAAGAATAGTTGTTGATATTTAGTTTGTTCAGCTCTTTTCTTGCTTTAAGTATGGGAACCATGACTCCTAAGCTCTTTACACACAGGAGCTGAAATTAAAAGTCTCTGGCATTTTTCTTAGCCTTAAAAGTCTTAAAGTCTCTTCTTGTAGAACAGTTTCTCTCTTATTCTTCCTAGTCCAATGATGCACCTTTACCTGCTCTCCACTGTCTGCTGTTCCTCTCCCCCCACCCTACACTGACTATTTGCCACCCAGACCCTAGTGCTTTAGGTGCTGAGCCCACCTCAATAACTGGTAAGGAAGAGGTGGGGGGGATTGGGAGAAAGCAGGTAAAGTGCTACATGAAGTGCTATTACGCTCTATTCTTTCTAATGCATATTTTCCATCACTTTAATGCTTTGCAGAGTATATAAAGGATTCTAAATTTGTTTATCATAATCTCAATGTAGCAAAATGTGGTGTTTAAAAAAATTAATTTTCCACAAGAGATGCATAAAAATGAAACTGGGAACTAAAACCTGAGAAGAGGGGAAAGGAAGCCAGGTCAATAAAAATTGCATGGTGCTTCAGTCCTCCCTCTAACATAAATATTGGTAATATGGAAGATATACGACTTAATTTAAAATAAGGCTGCTTTAAAAAAGGTTAGCAAGATGGAAAGAGGGAATAAGTCATTCCAGCTGAACCACTGACTAGCATGTAAAGCAGTGGGCTTTCTGCAGTAATTCTTTAAAGGACAGTAATTAAATTCTTATTGTTCATGTTTCTTTTCTCATGGAAAGTCTGTTTTAATGAGGTTTTCTTTTATTTTACTGTTATATTCAATATGTTTAATGTTGTAATGCCAATGGTACACACCTTAAATGAAGACTTACATCCTAATTTACGAAGATTCATTCTCATTGAAGCTATAGATTCTTTTCTCCCTTGCAAAATCTTCCATTCAATCTGGTTTTTCATCTTTGTTTTTTTTTTTTTTTAATACTTCTCAAATTTCATCAAATCACAGAGGAGAAGTGTTCATTTAATCCACCATAACCATCCACCACTTCATAATTGCATTTTATCTGTCAATGAGTGGCCTCAGTGTTTCTGGTGGCAGGAAAATCACCTCTTTATAGGATGAACTATTCCATATTGAACAGCACTGGCTGTTAAGAGGTTCCTTCAACAAAGACTGAAAGCTGTTCCCTTGTGTTTCTGTCGGCCTGGAGTGAGGGTCTCTTCACAGCAGGACAGCCGGTGGGTGGGGAAGAGGTAAACCCTCCCTGCCTCTGGGAATGGTAGGAAGATGACTCATCAGCAGAGGAGAGGGACAGGCAGAGTGCAAGGTTTTTTTTTTCTATGATTTGGAGAGAGAAGGGTTCACTTAGTCGTCCCTATAGAATAGATCTCTAACGGAACAACCTCACCCCATTCCTGCTTTCCTAACAACCACTCTTTCCTAACGACTGACACCAACACCCAACCGCACCACTATCTTGTTGAAAATCTGCCAAATTTTATGACCATCTCACATGCATGTAAAGCACCATGGCAATGATACCATGCATCGTTATCACACTTTCTAGCTCAAAAATTCAGTGAGTATTATGAGATTGATTTCTCTAAAGTCTCTAAAGTCTTGAGATAAATGAGCTCATAGGCACTCTCTATATTCTCATTAATTTTAAATTTGCAACCAAAAAAGAAACACTCGCATAGCTTCTGACACCTTTATGAGAAGTCCGTTAGGATCAGATTCAGTCTAGACAGAATTGAATTTTGGTTTAAATTGAAAATTGTTTTTTTTGAGTTTATTAATGCCTTAATTCCTTAGTGCTAAATGTATGTGTTCTCAGCAAGTGTCAAGTCAGACATAACTTTGCTTTTCTGTGCTACTTCCCTCATTATTTTGTATTTTGAATAAATCCTATTCATTCTACCCCTGCACATTCACTTGAATTCTCCCCCTTTTCTCAGTTCCCTCTGATATTCAGCCTTATTTAAAACTCTCATTACTGCTCTTCTGAAATTTTGTTGAAAGTCAAAGATGAGAAATCCTACTTGATTTTATCATATGTGAAGATGCAGATACTTAGCTTTATGGAACTGACATTAATAAACTGTGAAAATAATGTGCACTTTAAAGAAAAGATGTAATTCTCTCTAAATTGAACCTGAGCTCATTTAAGCTCTCATTGAGGTGCCAGAAGTTGCCCTATTCTTTCTTTCTTTACTGTGACTATAAGAGTAATGATATTTATTTAGTAAATATGAGCTTATTCTCTAAAGAGCACTGCAAGTTGTGGACACCTCTTCTCAGGCCTGCCGCAGGGTTAGTTTCTGGTCCACTCTCTCATGTCTAGTCTCTTCTGTTTTGCTCTGTTTTGTGCTCTCTTCCATCATGAAGTCACCACACTGTTTTAATGATCTTCTAGCTTTCTCTTCATCCTTCCTGCTTTCCTTCTTTTGTTCTTTTCCTCCATTTGTTCATTTTTATCTCATTATAGTCAAAGTCTACTTTTCTGTTCTTTAAAAGTCAGATACAGCCTCCTGATCTCTTGGACCAAACTCTTATGGTTTCAACCACTACCTTATATTCTATGAACATGGGATATAAGAAAAGAGAGGAGGGATGCTGCACCAATATTGACCTCAGTGTACCAAATAATTAATAATAATAATAGCTTGGAGTCATAGATTTGTAGAAAGCATAGAAAAAAATTTTCTGGTAGGGTAGTAAACATACATTACTAAAAGATATTTGTCTTTTTTCGTAATCCTTTTTGGTCTGTACTTTTGATGGTTTTAAATGTTATTGATTCATGTAGACCTAAGATTATGTGACATTTATATTCCAAAAGTTTGTTTATAAATGACTTACTTGAGACCTTATATAATTAAAGCATTGTTACCAATGTTTAGTGTCCTAGGTAAGCCCACAGAACACCATTCAACTCATTATAATGAATCTAAGTTATAATTTTAATAATTTCAATGCTTATAACTGGCACTTATAAAATCGTCTCAGAAAAGAATATTCTGAATTTCCTCTTAAGATGCCAGGGACGTTTGGCTCTGATTCTGTTAGTGACTGAGTTGGAATGGGCTATGGCAGTGGGTCACCTAAAAATCAGGGGTGTATTAACTCTACTTATACATATGGAAAACTGCATTTCTTGTTTGCATAAAAGAAAATAAGTCAGTAATTCAGTTAACTCTCCTGAAGCCACATTGGTTCTTAGGCTTATCGGGGTGGGCAAGTATAAATGCTCTGAATGTAGACCCCACTCATCTTTTTGTACATATGAACCGATCTCGTCCAATTTTTAAAATTGTATGTTGCCTACACAAAGCTTTACATGATGGAGAGGTTAGCGAGTAGCAATTTGTAAAAAGCTGTAGACTCAGAAAAGAAAATGGTGTAGAAAAAAAACATAACCCTGTACATCCCTGAAAGGCATACTGTATGGAAATCTTTCTAAAATAATGATTCCCAGCAAAGTAGGGGTGGTGAGTTGTATGTTTGTTTTGTCAGAATCACGAGAGTCTTTTTCAATCTACCCAACTGCTTGAATTCTTATAGCTCCTCCTTCCAACTGCCCACACTTACCCAGCAGAGGGAATCTCCACTGTGGTGTCACTGATATTAATGGGAGAGTGCCACGTTGCTTGGGAGTACTGAGTGGGAGAAAGCTCTCTAACTGTTGGCTTTCAGGAGTAAGGTAATTAGATGACAGAGATCCGTATTAGTAAACCTTGAGATGTTTTTGAATCTGCACTATAAATCTTTATGTATCTATGCCAATTTTTAAAAGTAAATCAGGAGGATGGATCTGGAAACGAGTAGCAAGTCTCGAAAGAAATCATCACCTTTGGCTTTACCTGTCACCAGTGTCAATTTTGAACAAGAGACCCCACATTTTCATTTTGCACTGGGTCTTACAAATTACATAGCAAGTCTTTCTGGCAGGCTGTGTCAAGTTCTTCCATGCAGGTCCCTAGAGATATAAATTGAAAATTCCTAAGCCTTGTAAAGAAGACTAAGAGAAGGAGAGGTGACCCCAGGGCTTGAACAGCAAGAACTTTGTGTCCTGGAATCAGGATATTAGGCTAGAGGATATACCTGCCTCATAAGAAGGATCATCGCCTCATACACTAGTATAAGGGGTTTCTGGGTGCCAATGTGTCTTGATGCTTTATATTAGTTCTTTATTGCTGTGTAACAAATTACCACCGACTTAGTGGCTTAAATCAGCACATATTTATTGTCCCACAGATTTTGTGGGGCAGGGTCTGGGCGTGGCTCAGCTGGATCCTCTGCTCAGAGTGTCACTGGGATGTAATTAAGGTGTTGGCTGGGCTGTGATCCTTTCTGGAGCTCAGGGTCCTTTTCTAAGCTTATGTGGTTGTTGGCAGAATTCAGTGCCTTGGGATTGTAGGACTGAGGCCCTAAAGACTAGACTAGACTAGACTAGACCTTCTAGAGGCCACCTGCAGTTTCCTTACTTGTGGCTCTCTCCACAGGCAGTCACACATGACTACTTCTTCAAAGCCAGTGGGAGAGACTGACTCTCTCTCTCTCTCTCTCTCTCGATCTCTCTCCAGTCTGCTGTAATGTAATCATGTGAGTGACATCCTATCACTTTTGCAATATGCTCTTGATTAGAAACAAGTCACAGGAGAGGAGTTTACACAAAGACCTTAACACCAGGAGGTGAGGAGTACTATGAATCACCTTTGGGTCTGTTCACCACGTTCAAAAGTCCACAGTTGTAGGAGGCTCTGCCCAGGCAGTTCTCTCCCTTCTCATGGATTGCTGAGAGCACCAAACTTTGGACGTATATCCGTGAAGATATAAAGAAAGCAATGTGGATACTCACTCTTCATCTGTACTTGCATCTCGTATCTTTTTTTTGCATTCCTTTTTGCTACTTCAAAAATAAGTCAGATTAAAAGCAACCTTGAACTGAGTTCCAGTCATTATTCATGATTGTCCTCAAACCCCGCCCAGAATCTATCTGCTCTAGCTCTGTAGTCACTGGCAGATCAGATGTTTAATCCCAGGTTTGTAGGGCTTTGAAATTCATACTCTTCATTAGGATAGATCTAAGTCTTCTGGGGTCTGAAATTTATACATTTTGTGGGAATAAAAATGATAATTTACAAGGTTAGGTACAAATTGAGTACTTAGAATGGGAGAAGAAATCAGAACAAATTACTCAAAGCTTGGAGATTCAGGTCTCTTTTTTCTGAGATCTCTAAGCCCCTTGCCAGAAATGCTCATATAGAGATGCTTCCTAATTGCAGCCTGGTTTCTTCCCATTAATCTAGAATATTCTATAGCTCCTAACAAGTTCTAGTACCCAAGGAGACAGTGCACACGATGGGCCTTGAAACTTGATTAGCTTCCCAGGAAATGTGCCACTGCTTCTCACTATATCCTCACTACTCGCAGTGGTTCATGGACTAATGGTGTTGCCATCTCTGGGAGCATGTTAAAATGCAGAATCTTGGGCCCAATCCACACCTGCTGAAGAAAACCCTGAATTTTAGCAAGATTCTGGGTAATTTCTATGCACTTTAGTGTTTGAGAAACACCACAATATACCACATACTGAGCGGCAGTGCTTCCTCTATGAGTTGTTTTTTCTTGGCCAGAGCAAGTAGGTAATAGACCTTAGCCCACAGCTAGTAACAATCTTGAGAAGAAATAGTAAGAGCATGCCAAACTGCTTTAAATTAATACAGGTCTCCAGGGTCAGACATATTACATCCTTGGGATACAGAAAAAATTTATAGCTGTGATTAGAGAAGCGCCGCCAATAATCTGTGAAGAATCACAGAGAATGAGAGAAGTGCCATTTTTTTCAAAGAAAGAGAAAGAAGAATTTTGAAAATTACTGAGTAGTGACTCTGACAGCAATTGCCTACAAAATTCTGGTCGGAATTATTAAACAGGTAACTTGTCAGTCCTTAGAAATAGAAATGGTGATCACCAGGAATCATGCCAAATTAACTTCATTTGTTTTTCTTATAATGTGTTTCTAAGACTGGGAGGCCCAGAGTAAACTATAGGTATGACAGTCTCGATTTTAGATAGGTATTTACAAATATCCTAATGATATCCTTACAGATCATGTGCAGAAATGTGGTACAAATAATAGCACAGCCAAATGAAGTTCATGGTTGGTTGAATGATTATCTCCTCTAAGTTGAATCATAAATAATCTGAGGAAAGGAATTGATAGTGGGTCCCTGTACCAATCAGGGTTCAGTTATAGAGGTGGAACTCCTAGGAATGATATGAAACAAGGTGTTGATTATGGGGACTTGACCTTAGAGAATTGTGGGAACTGGCTAAAGTGTTTATGTAAGGCTGCTGCTTTTGCTGGGCCTGAAGTCAGCATGGCAGGAAGTGAGGAAGAAAAGATGGATGTGACATGGAGGAGAGTAAGGAATGTTTGAGGAAGATGATCTGGATCCTGCCTCAGCCTCCAAGTTTCCTATTCCAGTGATGCAGGTATCTGATATCTGACAGGAGAAGCTGAGGCCCCAACATGCACATGGCTTGGGAGTTGGAGAAGCTGAAGGAGCTGTGCCCCCGACAGCTGCTGCATGCCAGTGAGGTCAGCCAGCAGATTCACGACCCATCTGTAGGAACTGCAAGAGCGCCTGGCCCAGCGCCAGCCTTCTGAGCTTAACTATGGCTGCTGCTTGACTTTTGCCTTCCAGCCTCACCTAAATTTCCCTGGTGGCCAATTTTAGCTCAGAATCATGAAAGAAAGGAATTCTAGGAAATCTGGTTCCTGCTTAGCTGAGTTGACACAGTTCAAAGTTAATAGAACTACAAAGCTCTGTTCTTTTGCCCTGTTGATTGTTTTTCATCAGATCTGTGAATGGTAACATATGGTGAATGGCAGGATTCAAAGGAAAATTTTAATAAACTGATTTTGCATCCTTTAAATATCACATTAAATGTGAGAGGCTCTTCTTTACCACTGTCAGTGAACTAGCCTCTTAGCCTCCTATATCCTCATATATTTTCAGACTTTGCCCTGTTTTTGTATATTACTTATTAGGATCTGCTGTATGTAGTTATTGATTTATTTATGTTTTATCACCTCCACCAGAATGCAAGCTCCATGGGAGCAAAGACATTGCCTGTTTTGCTCAATGTTGAATCCCTAGCACCTAGAATAGAATGGCACATACAAGGCACTCAATAAACATTTGTCAAATGAATATATAATGAAATTTATTAATAAATGTAACATCATCATATTGAGAGATAAAAAACCAACTGCCTAAGTAGAGAGTTGAAGATATTGAAGATATAAATTAAGAATAATTCATGCATGAAAATAAGCTGGGGTTTTAGTTGATAGCAAGCACAAATTAAATTAGAAAATTAATACATATTTTACTTATATTGGTAGAAATAAAAAAGGTAATATTCACATCGCACTCTATATGGAAGGATAAAAGTTATCATATTTTTAAAAGACAAAGAGCCATCGTATCAACAGGCTAAAGAAGAAAAATTATATGATCATATTGATTGATGCAGAAAAAGCATTTGACAAAATTCAATACCCACTTATGATAAAAACTCTCACCAAACTATGAATAGAGGGACACTCCCTCAACTTTGTAAAGAACATCTACAAAAACCCTACAGTTAACATCTTATTTAATGATGAGATATTGGACGCTTTCCTCCTGAGATCTGAAACAAGGCAAGGATGTCTACTCTTTCCAGTCCTCTTCAACTTCAGAGTGGAAGAATAGTTAATGCATTAAGACAATAACAAGGAAAGGAAAGGTAGACAGATTAGGAAGGATTTGCTTGCAGATGACAAGGTTGTCTGTGTAGAAATCTCAAAGAATTAACAAAAAAATCCCAGAACATACAACGTAGTATAGCATGTTAACAGGACACGGGGCTAATATACAATAGTCAGTTGATTTCTTATATTCCAGAAATTAACTATTTGCATTTGAAATTTTAAAAAGTATTAATTACAATATTGAGCACCAAAAAGTGAAATACTTAAATATAAATCTAACAAAATATGTACAGGATCTATATGTGGAAAACTACAAACTCTGATTAAATAAATCAAAGAATATCTAAACAAATACAGAGATATTGTATGTTCATGGATTGGAAGACTCAATATTGTTAAGATGCCAGCTCTTCCCTATTTGATCTCTATATTCAACGCAATCCCAACCAAAATCTCAGAAGTCTGTTTTGTGGATACTGACTAATGAAAGTTTATATGGCAAGACAGGACATCTACAATAGCCATGCAATACTGAAGAAGAACAAAGTTGATGCACTCACACCAACTGATTTCAAGATTTATTACAAAACAACAGTAATCAACAGTTCATAGTATTGATGAAAGAATAGACCATAGATTAATGATATAGAGTATAGCACCCAGAAATCGACTGACACAAATCAATGGCAATTCAATGGAGGAAGAATAGTCTTTAACAAATGGTTGCTGGAACAATGGGACATCCATGTACAAGAAAATGAACCTAAACACAGAGCTTACACCTTTCACAAAAATTAAATCGAAGTGGATAATAGAGTTAAATTTCAAAAATAAAACTACAAAGTTTCTGGAAGGAAACCTAGGAGAATACCTGGGTGACCTTGGGTTTGGTGGTGACTTTTTAGATACAACAGCAAAAGCATGATCCGTAAAAGAAAAAACATGATTGGACTTATTAAAATTAAAAACTTCTGCTCTGCCAAAGGCATTGTTAAGAGAATGAAAAGACAAGCCACAGATGGGTAGAAAATATTTCCAAAACACATATCTGATAAAGGACTTCTATCTAAAATATGTATAAAGAACTTTAAAATTTAAACAATCTGATTTTTTTCTTAAAATTATTTTATTGAAGTCACACAGGTTTATAACATTGTGTAAATTTCAGGTGTACATTGTTATATTTCAGCTTCTGTAAAGACTGCGTTGTGTTTACCACCAAAAGTCTAGTTTCCATCTGTCACCATACATGTGTGCCCCTTTACCCTTTTTGCCCTCCCCTTGCCCGCTTTCCCTCTGGTAACCACCAATCTGTTCTCCTTATCTATATGCTTATTTGCTTGTTTATCTTCCACATGAGTGAAATCATATGGTATTTGTCTTTCTCTGTCTGACTTATTTTACTTAGCATAATACTTTCAAGGTCCATCCATGTTGTTCCAAATGGCAAGATTTTGTCTATTTTAATGGCTGAGTAGTATTCCGTTGTATCTCTATACCACATCTTCTTTATCCATTCATATGTTGATAGGCACTTAATTTGCTTCCAAATCTTGGCTATTGTGAATAATGCTGAGTTGAACATAAGGGTGCATGTATCTTTTGAATTAGTGTTTTCATCTTCTTTGGATAAATACCTAGAAGTGGAGTAGCTGGATCATGTGGTATTTCTGATTTTAATTTTTTGAGAAAACTCCATACTGTTTTCCAGAGTGGTTGCACCAATTTGCATTCCCACCAGCAGTGTATGAGGGTTCGTTTTTCTCCACATCCTCTCCAACATTTGTTATTTCTTGTCTTTTTGATAATAGCCATTCTGATGGTGTGAAGTGATATATCATTGTAATTTTGATTTGTATTTCCCTAATAATGAGTGATGTCGAACATTTTTTCATGTGCCTGTTGACCATCATGCAAAAGAATAGAAAGTAGACCATACACAAAAATTAACTCAAAATGAGTTAAAGACTTGAAGGTAAGACCTGAAACCATACAACTCCTAGAGAAAAACATAGGCAGTATGCTCTTGACATCAGTCTTAGCAGTATCTTTTTGAATACCATGTCTCCTCAGACTGTTTTAGGCAAATAAAAATTGCAAAGATGGGGAGAGAGTTCCCATATACCCTGCACACCCAATTTCCCCTATTATTAATATCTTACATTCGTATGGGACATTTGTCACAATTAAAACAGTTTTAAAATAAAGAGTTAATTTTAAAAAATACAAAGTGCACAAGAGAAAAATCAATGAGTGGCTCTGACAACGGGGATATAGATGGAATAGTTGATTAAAAAAATAGAGAATATTTGTGAAGTACTTATAGTTGCATAAATGCTTATGAAGTAGTTGTAATTGGACTTATAATTTCTGCCTTCAAACATTTTAGATATTGAATGTAAAGACGTCATGCTCAGTGTAGTTTCCAGTGGCTGAATAAGAACAAGTTGATCAAAGTTAGATTTCAACTCAGATTGAAAGAAGAATATTATGATTATTAGAGCTGTCCGAATATGACTAATCTGCCTTTGGAGGGAGACAGAGCGCTTCCTCTTACTGATCTTCAAGCGGAGGCTGAAGGAGTGTCATAGTGAAGAGCAGCTGGACGAGAAGGAGCCCGGAGGTGTCTTCCTCTCGGATGCAGTGAGTGCATGTGATTTGACTCCACTGTGATGGCGTTGGTTCAGGGGGCTCCAGGCAGGCCTCAGAAACTAGTTATTTTCTTATGACGTCCAGATGGCAAGTTTTTCTCTGATCATCTTAGAATTACACACTCTGGATAGAAAGAAAGAAAATAATTATTGAGCACTGTGAGGAATGGGTTTAAGAAAAACCTCTGAGATAATATTTATGTGCATGCACTCTTCTTTTCTCTTAAAAAGTTAAAGAAAACAAAATGAAGACATAAAACAAAACCCCACAGTGATTTTATATTGAATATTATGATCTCAGTTTCAAATACTATCTGGTATAGTGATGCTTTAGGCCAACGCCAATGAATAGGAATAACTTTCAGAGGGTGGGCATCCGCTACTGTTACCCATAAGAACAGATGGCTCTCACCCTCTGGAAATCCAGATCAATTTCATTCTCTTCTGGGGAAACAGCACCAGCAGGAGTTTTGGTCATGGCCCTTCTGCTACTACTGGCAAAAGAGTATTTTCTTGCTTACATTATTCTATTCTCATGCATTTCCTCATCACACATCTCTACTTTGTGATTAATGCTCTAAAAATTATAGAACTTCAGGAATACAGAAACGAAAATGAAATTGCAGTGTCTTCTATCATGTCTGCTCTTTAACAAGTGCATACACCAAAGCTCAGGCTGTTTTCAAATTTTAGGCCTTCCACTAAAAAATAGGTTAGCCAGGAAATCTCAGATCAAGAAATATCTCAATGTATCTAATATAAAGTGAATGATAAGTGCAGATGTCCATTCATGTGCATGCATGGGTGTGTAGCTCATGTGATCTTTTAATAATAAACACTGTGTATTCAATTAGAGAGTTCTGCCACCTTGAAATGTAAGTACATGGTAAGTAGATAATCTGTCATTTGTAGGCTCTGTATTCCTCAGCAATGGTTTGCATGGAATAGTAAATGTAAATAAGGTAATTTTTTAGTAGGGGATCGTGACCTTTGGATTTTTGTCTACTCTCGTACCACACTAGTCTTCTGATTTCTTTGCTGATATTAATTTTAGTCAAATTAGTGCTATGGTGCGTGGCAAAGTGCAAGAGACAGCACAGACTGGTTTTTTGTTGAGACTTTGCAGGCATAACAGCCTAATCTCTCTGGCCCATCTCTTTCTCATGTCTAGTCTGGGAGGAGGCCTTTAATTTTTACCCTCTAGCATCTAAGAGTATCCATTTCCTGGATTCAGACCCTAAGAGCAATTATACTGCTAGAATAGGTCCTTAAAGCATCAGCTTTCATAGTGTAAATTTTCTTTCATGCTTCATACACACTCTTCTCAGACCCCTTTGGATAGCCACTTTCATTACTTGTGTACATGTAGTTCTTACATAGACTTTTAGCTCCTTTACTCTCAGGGGCCATGTGTGTTCATTTGTTCATCCCTTCCTACTCCCCGATGGCGTTTTGTATTCACTTTTGCCCCTCCCTGCTATCATCCATGCTGCACCTTCAATCCTTTCCCTCTTCATCCATCTACTATCCACACATTATCTAAGGGTCACCTGAAATGTCATGGCTCTGAGAAACAGATTGTTCAGTTGGAATTAATCACATTTTTCATTGTATTCCCACTCCTTTTGCTTTGGTCTCTTTTATAGCTCCTTCCTTCTGCTATGAATTTTATTTTTTTATGTCTCACACCCACCCCAGAGATGTACACATGCACATACTCTGTTGTAAGTTCCTTAAGGACAGCCATCCTGTTTATCCTGACACAAGGACTAGTCTGCTTTACACATTGCAAATGCCTCATAAATGCAAGTTGAATGACACATATCAGGGTCTTGTTAAGATAGTTTCAGAGCCATTTAGTCCCTGATGGCTCACAAATTTATATCCCCAGCCTGGACCTCCCCTTTACCTCTCTTATACTCATATATCCGATTATCTACTTATCACCAGTTGGCTTTCTAATTAGAATCTCAAACTTAACATGGCCAGAAAACTCTTGATTTTTTTCCTCACTAAGCCCTCCTTATCTCAGTAAAAGTGAGTACCATTTATAGCACTGCTCAGGCCAAACCTGAGAGTAAGCCTTGATTTCCCTTTTTCTCATATTCCATATCAAATTCACTAGTAGATCTTATCAGTTAATTACCAAAGTATATCCTGAGTCTTATGCATTTTCCCCATCTCCATATCCATAGCCCTGGACCAAGCTGCCATCACCTCTCTTATGGATTAGTGCCACCATCTTGCTACCTGAACTACAGCCACAACCTCCTAATCAGTCTCCTGGCCTCCACTATTGCTTTCCTAAAATTGGTTCACTACATGGTTGCCAGAGAAAACTCTCTATGGCATACATCAGACCATAGCATTCCTATATTAAAGCTCTCCAGTGGCTTTTACTTAGAATTAAATTTAAATTTCTAACCATATCATCCAAAGACCCACACAAGCTAACCCCTGAGTAACCTCTGAGTTTCCTTCTTTCTTTCTCTCCTTTGTTCACATGCTGCAGTGACATTGACCTACTTCCTGTCCTTCAAACATGGCAAGCCAGATTGTTGCTGTGTAGGAATTTTGTTTTTGCTGTAATTTCAGCTCAGAGAATCACATGACCATCTCCTTCTCCAAGTCCTCAAAGAGAACTTCCCTGACCACCTTGGCTAATGAGTACCTCACTTGCCCTCTTCTATGATTTTATCTTCTTTCTAGCCCTTACCAGTTGCAGGATGCATTTGCTCCCCAACTTCCAACAAGAATCTTATCTCTAGCATTTAAAATACTGCCTGCTTTAACATGTATTTATACTGACTGATAGACTCATCACGTCTTATTGGCAGCCCATCTTGCTTCTCTAGGCAGTCAGTTCCTTTTTCCGTGGTTAAGGATTTTTACCCTGCCTTGTAGCTATCTATGCACATCACACTGTTTCTTATGCTTGACTGTGAGCCCCTTAGAAGTAGACCCTATTCTTCTCTCACCACTGCTTCTCAGAGAACTTGGCATAGAGTAGTCCTGATAGAAGAGCACGTTTCCCCTTTAATTCTGTAATCACTCTTTCCTCCCTCATTCTTTTTCTAATGGAATTGCTTGTTAGTTATAGGAAACTTAAATTCCTATTACAGCCTCTTAAAACTGAGATTGGGGAATTGATGAGGCCTATAATTGGTAAAAGAAACTCTGACCTAAGGTACTTGCCTAATGAAAGAATGTGGTAGGAGGGCAGTGGGAATAGTTTCACTTAATAGAGGAGATGAAGATTTGATGCGCATGGTACCAGTATATTAGGCAGGGAAACTAATGCTATTAATTCATTGAAAAAATGATCTGTCAGAAAACTTTATCCACTCTACAAGCTGAGAGACTGGCTTATGTCTTCTCACAAATTACAGCCCTTTTACTTATGTTAACATGATTAAATAAGGATTTATCTTTATTATAAAATTTTACATTATATAACAATATTCTAAAGTGAACGTTGGTATTTTAGCTGAGTTGCTGGCTTTACTCCCAACAAAAGGGATGCTTCACATTCCTTGGCAAACTCTCATGACCAAAAAATGATCTGATTTTATAAAAACAAATAGTTTATCAGTATTCTGCAAGCATGACTCAGTCTGTTTTAAAGATTTCATTTTTTCCTTTTTCTCCCCAAAGACCCCCGGTACGTAGTTGTATATTCTTCGTTGTGGGTCCTTCTAGTTGTGGCATGTGGGACGCTGCCTCGGCATGGTTTGATGAGCAGTGCCATGTCCACGCCCAGGATTCGAACCAAAGAAACACTGGACCGCCTGCAGCAGAGCACGCGAACTCAACCACTCAGCCACAGGGCCAGCCCCGACTCAGTCTGTTTTAAATTTTTCCAGTATGGTTTTCTCAAACCACACACTGTACCAGATTTTGAAAGTTGAGCCCAAAGAGCTAAAATAATGAAGTTGGCCTTTGATTATTTCCCATTACCTGTGCACCCTTCCTCAACACAAGTCCACCTTCTCTCCAGACAGGGGCTGGACCACTTCATGATTTCTGACCTCAAAGAAAAATTAGTCTCTTTCCATCCTGTCCTCCTCTTCTTCACTTCAAATGGCCCCACTCCTCTGCCCCCACATCAAAGTTACCATCCTCTTAGTGCCTTTTTTCCAACTAGATTAATGAAGAAAAATGTAGGTTTGTCAATGAGTAATGACACCTTAGTGTGTGAATCCAAAGGTATTTGTGCTTTTAAATTAAAAATTCCTGGAGAGAACAGTATCTTTAGAGTAATAAATCATCATGGTGGAATTTCAGGCACAACATTAATCCACATCATATTCTAGAACACCCATCATGCACCTTTTGTCTACTCTAATGAGGATATAGTAAATTAGTGGAGTTAAAAAATGGTTGTGTAGCTTGTTATAGTTTACTAAAATGTAAGTTTTACTTATTAAGGTCTACTTTCAGTTTGGGACCCAGAAAAGTACTTTAAAGTGCCCTGCAGAGAATCATGGGAAGCTCTCTGTGCCTTTCTCACCTCAGTGTGGTCCCTCTGGCTGAGTTTCCAATGGAAACAAGCATAGCTGCTGTAGGCAGCATGAGCTTGGTAGATCCCTGCGAGTCAACATGTCCAAAATGAATTCATTATTTTTTCTTCCCTTCTCTGAGACATAGTTTCTTCTTTATTTCCTGTCTTGGTTGAAAATATTACTAAACAACCAGTTGCTTAAGCCAGAAACTGGTAAGTCATCTGGGAAATATTATTCTTCCTCAACTTGCATATATATCCAGCCTCCCAAACTTGTAAATTCTACCTCTTATCCTCACTGCCAGCCTTCTAGATTAGTTTTGGCTTTCACCATATGTACCTCAGGCTACCACAATAGCCTCCCATCTGATTCCTTCTGCATCCAGTGTTGTTCCCTGCCAATCCATCCTCTATACTTCTAACGAGTTCCTAAAACGTGAATCCTTCCGTTATTTCCCATTGCCTGAAGACTTAATTCCAAACTAAGGCAAATGCTACCCTTTATCCTTCATGACCATGCTTTGCCTCTTCATGATACAGCTTTTTTTCCTGATATTCACCCATGGGACTCTGTTCCAGCTCCCTTGAGTCCATGTTCTTTCTTTCCCCTGTGACATGCTTCTGTATATGTTGCTCTCACTACTTGAAATGCTTCCCCTCCTAGGCTATTCCTACTTATCTGTCAAGATTCTGTGCAGGCTCAACAACCTCTGTGAAAACTTTCTGGTTGCTCTGATCTCTGGGCAGAGTGTGTTGCTCCCTATTTGTGTAGCAATTAGGCCCAATGTATGCCTTTATGTTGAAATTCATTGCTTTGGTTGACAAATACTTGATTCTTTGCTGCCTCTGTAGACTGTGAAGAGATTGAGAGCAGAGTCTGTGTTATTTATTTATTATTATTTTTGTATCACCTAGTACAGTATACTTGGCATCTGGTAGGCATTCAATAAATATTAAAAGAAGAATAATTGTAGCTAACATGAATTGATCCCTTGTTATATGCCAGGTTGGTTCTAACCACTTTAGAATGAATTATGTTATGAAATCCCTACAACAATGCTTTGAGGTAAATCATATAGCTGATGCTTTCAGTGCCCTGTCTCATTGTCCTCTTACTTAGCTCTGATCTCAGTCATCGCTGTGGTGGATAGTTTTGTGTGAGCTCAGACTCGTGCTGAGTGTATCATCTCAAGCACACTGCGTGTCTATCTGCTTTCTGTCTCAGGCCTTTTCCGAAGCTGCAGGAAGTCACTAGACCTGTTTGTGAGCTAGCATTAAAGTGAAAGACATTTAACATTCTTAGGGCAGCCCTCAACCAAAGGTGCACAAGAGGTGGGGGGTAAGTGCTCCAGCCTCCCCTCCTTTGGATTGACAATTCTAAGAGGCATTCTGTACACTGTCAGAGGTCCCAGCTGAATCAAGCTTCTATTGCTTATAGAAGCAACTTCGATAATTGACTCCCATATAGCTCTGTCTCACTCATGTCATTTCTTACTCCTTCTCGAGGCATCTCCCAAGTAAACTACTTACACAAAAGATCTCATCAGATTCTATGTTGGAGGAACCCAAGTTAAGACTAGTACTACTGCTATCCCCATTGTATCGGAAGCAGAGGCTCAGGGAAGTTAAATGTCTTGCCTAAAATCTTACAGCCAGACAGTGGGGAAGACTGGATTTGAGCTCAGATAGTCTGGCTACAGAGCCCATTTTCTTGACCAATACTCCATACTGAATCAAGACTGTAACAGATATAGGTGTCTCAAATGGCATGTTTAGGTCACCTTCCCTAATTTTGTTTAAAATTTGTAGTTAACAGATTAAAGTTCATATCCTTCCCCCAGGTTTAGAATACAAAGGTATATTGTTTCTTTGACTTTTTTCCCCTCCAAATACATCCCCAACATTAAGTTCCAAAATGTCTGTTCCTGAGGAAGAACAGTATAAAAGTGTGACAAAGGAGACATTAAAGTGTTGTAACTTCCCATTCTTAAAGGATCTATTTTTAAGATTGCACAGTGGGGGCTTCTCAGTAGTGGCAGCGTGGAAAAAAGAATAAGCATTTAGATCATAATCTGGGAGACCAGTGTCATCTGAACCACCAACTAGTTCCATGACCTTGTGTGACTCTATTCCTCAATCTGGGTCTCAGTTTCCTAAGGTGTAGAATAAGAATAAAGAGTTTATTCTACATGTATGGAACGTAGAAAATAAATCTAATGTGTATAATAGAGAAACTGGATATTCTTACTTTCTTTTAGAGTCATGGACTCAAGAATCTGCTTAAATCTCTGTATATCCTCCCCATTTTTTCTCCCTCCACCCCAAAAGCACGTACACAAGTACTTGCATGATTCCCCATGTAATTTCAGGGGCTGACATCATCTGTGGACCTTCTAGGTTTAAGAACCCATGGACATGATCTCTAAGTTTCATTTCAACTCTAGCTTCCTATGATCTTAGGTAAGGAGATGCTCACTGAATTCATCCCACTTAAGATTTTTCTACAAGAAAAGAACTTATGCCTTTTTCTAACTACCAGACTCACCATGAATTAATTATTCAACAAGATTCCAGGTGATTTTTATACATTAGTGAGAATAAGCAAATATTTATATTTTATTTGTATCTTATTCTGTTATAATTGTGTGGTTGAATATCTTTTTAAAACATAGCAATGGAATGTGTAAATGATTGACTGAAGGACTATGCCCTGCAAATAATGTTTACTGTACAATATAAATAAATTTAAAAGTGTTAAGATGTTCTTTGATTAAATGGATATGTATTTCCATATATTTCTATTACTGATCCAATGTCTATAGTTATGATGTTTATGCAAATTTTAGACTGCTCTGTATTTTTTTTTTTTTTAAGATTAGCCCTGAGCTAACTGCTGCCAATCCTCCTCTTTTTGCTGAGGAAGACTGTCCCTGAGCTAACATCCATGCCCATCTTCCTCTACTTTATATGTGGGATGCCTACCACAGCATGGCTTGCCAAGTGGTGCCATGTCCGCACCCGGGATCCAGGCCAGCGAACCCCAGGCCGCTGAAGTGGAACGTGTGCACTTAACCACTATGTCACCGGGCTGACCCCTGTACATTTCTATAGGAGGCTATATTGGTTTAATATCTGTATTTTCTTTAGAGAGATAAATCTCATTAAATGAGGGTCTAATGGGTTGGAAAAAACCAACAGACCAACCTTGATAAACTAATATATTTAATGAAAAAAAAGTCAGGCATCTCATTAGCTAGAAAAGAATGGTAGTTTTGATTTACACTGTATTCATCATGTATTTACATAAAACTAGTACCTTTTGCTGGCGATTTCCTGTACAATTTTTATGAATTGTAATCCTAGCTTGTAAAAGAGAGATGATGATGATCAGAAAAACAATGTTCAATTTTAATCTAGCTTACATAAATAAGAGAAATATGGCATACTATGCTATTGTGCTGGTTTAGTTAATGTTTCTCTTAGGAATGATAAGCATTATGATGATGTTAGCAAGGAAAATTCTGTACTTTTTTCTGAATCTACCCAAACTAATTCTATTTTGTTAATTTTGTTTTGAACCAAACTGGCTCTTAGGTGATTGATTGTAAATGGGTGAGGAGATGCAGCTATTCCAACCACAAGGATCGCCTTCCATCTGTCTACTGATGCTCCTTTACAACTCTTCTTCCAAATACAATCAAAGTAATTGGTGCAGTGTGATTCTCTGTGCTGTATTTGGAGAGAGTGTTTTGGTGCACTCCATCACTCAATGTGCCTTAAGACTCAGGTGACCTATATACTTAGGAGACCCATACACTGGATGACCTGATACTTAGGTGACCATGACTCTTGTGTTGTATTTCACAGCATTACAGATCCAGTCCTTCAGCCCCTCTCCCTTATATTGTCTTGACTTATAAGTACCTTGTAGATTTCACTTGCCTTGCTTGTCCCTCTGGACCAATGGTTAGTCGTTTCAACATTTCAACATTTTCATTGCCTTGCTAATCTCTAATGTTGGGCCACCTCATTATCTGTTTTCTCCACTATCAGGTAACCAAGATTTGTTGCAGAAAGCCATGAAAGTTTTTGGACTGAGGTCTGTGCAGCATCATGCTCTTTTCTCTCAGCTATGTATTCAGTGTGGCTTAGTCTCCTATTTATCTCTTGTAGACTTTCTAGAATAGTTCTGAGAGCAGTTGCACTACATCTTTTTCACCATTTTCAAACACTTGATTACTCACCCTCCCCTAGAGTAGAAGACTTACTCTACTTTATTGAGATCACATACATCACCTGCTTTAATGAGTGAGTACTTCCCTATGGCCTTTCTAAGTCCGACTTCTTAGCCTCATGTTTAAGACCCCCATGCTCTGGCCCCAACCTCCATGCTCTAGTGTGTATATCTGAAGGTCTCTAGGTTCTTAAGTTTCCTGAAGGATCTCTTGCTCTCAGGGTAGATTCTGATCATCATTTATAGTGAGAGGCAGAAGGGTGGGAATAGAGAGGAGGTATCAACTTTAGGTGTTTCATAATAAGGAAACTCTCACAGGTCCAGTGTATCTCTCAAGAACATGTCTTGAGGAATAATGGCTCTCTGAATTCTAATATGCTCCTGGGAGAACACCTGGTTCCTCTTTGTTCTTGTCAAAATAAGATGGTTATGTTCACGGGGTAGGATTCTAGTATCAGCAGAGCCCCAACTAAGTTATTTTTTGTTTGAAAGTAACTATAACATCAATAGCTTCTTTGATGTCAGCCCAGTGTGGTGCTGTGCCAGCTATTTTTTGACAGTTGCCTTGAATTTTTCATTACTATATAGAGCAAGAAATGACCTTTGAGGATTTCAGTATCCATTTGATATACGTGTTCATTCATATCCTTTTTCAACAACCATTTTAAAAGGGTCAAGAAATGAACACAATGATTTTAGTCAGAAAAGAGGTGGCTTTTTTTTTTTAGTATTTATAAGTTTTTACTTACAAAGTACAGATTAAATACAGTTTATATTTTAGATGTAAATTATGTATTTTTTATTGCATATCCATGCGTAATTTTGTCTGACACATTAAAAAAGGAGATAGAAAATATCTTGAGAATGTGATAAAACTTTCTTTAAGAAAGAAAAATTTATGCTCTCATAAATTAAGTAATAAAATTAGCATTTTGTCATAACTTTTTGAACTTGAAATAAAACATCTTAAAACTAGATAAGCTCAAAGAATTTTAAACAGCAGTTTAGAGCTTTTAGGAAGCTGTCAGTGAATGTTTAATCATTAATTTTCTACAGAATTTTCTTTTTATTTCTTTCTTGTAAGGGTTGGAATAATTTCATCTGTCTTGACTATTTACATTGCTTTTTTGTTGAGTTTTTCATTTAAAATTCCTTTTTACTAAGCAAAATTTGTGTTATTGTCATTGGAAAATACCTCTCTGTCAGCTGCAGAGAAATGTAAGCATAACAACTGAACTTTAGTTAAGACTGGTTCTGGCATTACTTTTACTCTGGTGATATAGCTAGTGCATTGATATGTCATTACTAATTTCCTATTTCCTCATCATATTCTTTATTCTTTCTTTAGAAAATCAACAAGTCCAAGATGAATACATTTATGGTTCCAGAGTTCTTCCTTAAAATATGACATTACATTACAATTCTCAGGCTCAGTTTCCCTTCTCAATTGTGTGTCAGTTTCTCTGGTGAAACTTCCATCCTGTGTCTACAAGGGCAATATCTTGGCTGTTTATAATGTGTTCTGTTGTCTGTTTTTTGGTGTTACATCTTGCTATTGAGGGTTAAATCCAAACAAGGAGGACATTAATTAATATATATTGAAATAGTATTTCTCTTAAATCTACCATTTTTATTTCATAAATAAAATGTGTTAATGAGTTTTACAAAATTATGAAAGGTTTCCATTAGTGCTGACAAGTTAAGATAGTTGGAAAAAGATCTTGAATATGTTTAATTAGAAACTTTTAACCAGTATTCACAGTATTTATCTAATGTTCAAGTAAGAATGTAGTTGCAAGCAGGTAGAAATTTATGCTTAGAGAATTTAAATGACTTCTCCAAGATGACACTGCCAGAGGCTAAGATTTCTTTCTTGTTCTGATATTCTTTCCTCTGGCTTACACAACCTCTTCAAATGTATATCTGCCCCCCCCACCCCGCCCCCCGTATACCTTGCATTCTACTGCAATGATGAAAGATAACATTGTTGGTTGTTCTCCCTGTGTTTTAGAACAGTATGCAGCAGTGGAATAGATCTAGGCTAACCAGGCAGAGAAATTCATGGAAAAATTTGGGCTGGCTTGCTGCAAAGTGCTTCTGTAGGATTGCTGTACTACTGGCAACATGCCATAAGCCAGCTCTCACCAGAAGAGAGTTAGCTCAGGGCAGCTATTTTTAATTCTTGAATAAACTCTCCTCACAGGATGATGGTGGCTCCCAGAGTTACACTGGGAATTTAAATCACTAAGATTATTTACCCAAGGTTCTTTTTCTGAACTTTAACAAACTCTGTGTATTTGTGTTTGTGTGTGGGTGGGTGGCTGGGGGGAATGCAGATGGAGAATGGAGGTGAGTGTGGTCATAGATTTCTATTGCTCCATTCTAATATCAACCAGAGTGTTTCCAGGAGCCCCACAGGGTCTAAAATGCTTCCTGAATGCCAGGGGAATGCAGAATGAAGACCAGGGCACCTGACGCAGAAATATAGGGTGCATCAGACCGAACAAATGAAAAAAATGTCGGTGTCATCTGTGTACGTGGCATGTTATTACAGACAACTCTCCTGCCTGAGACAATTAAGGGCATTAGCCCCTAAGCCATGGGCTCAGGTTATGTAACACATTTTGTTTTAAATTCAGTTATATCAGGATTTCATGTTGGATCTAGATGATCAGAAATGGTCATTTTTGGCTAGGAAACTGAATCTGGCCGGCTTCCATGTCTACATCGTTGGCCTTGTATTCTGAAAGATTTTGAAACGATTTCTGTTCCACCCTTGGCTCAGACTGTGTTATCATGTCTTAACTGTCCCTACGTGTGACTGATTCATATTTGAATGGACAGAAAGTCAGAGCTGCCCCAGTGTTCCATTGTAGCAGGCAATCCATAGGCAGTTCACTTAATATAACATCTGACAAAAAGGGCTGAGCAATCTTTCTACCTCTGTCAAAGTGTGAAAAACAGAAACAATCAAATATCACACCTGTTCGGTCAGCTTGACAGTGAGTTTCAAGTGAATTTTCCTAATATGGAATGGGCCTTAAAAATCTCTTGCAACAATGATTGCAAGATCCACCGCGAACCTTTTTTTAAAAAATACAAAATTAATTGAAAAAATATACCCAGACATCTGAAAATATTGTTATGAATGCTAAAATGGACACGTTTCTCAATCTTGACCACGTGCCATTGTGATGTTTTTGTGTTAAAAGGTTTTCATGGTAACAATTTAAAATAAATCACATGATATTATACATTTTCTTTGTTTTCAAAGTTGGAAATCAATGCAAAAATGTCAAAAGGGACTCATGCACAAAACTTCAACTAGTTTCCAACTTGTAGAAGCACTGAGGACTCTGCTACCATAGCCAGGAGATAAAATGGAGATTGTTGTATAATACAATTAGAAATGTTCAAGAAGATGTGGAGGTTTTTAACCAAAAACAAAACAATTACATCGTTTTATCACAATGTGTTCATTCATGGAAATATGTTCGGTTTGTACCGTGTTGTTGGAAAGATGCTAGATGCTATGTCCTGGCCCAGAAGGAGCTTATGGTCTATGTGTGTATATGTGTGCGCATGTGTGCATGTGTATGTGCACGGGCACAAAATGTAGGGAATATAAATAAAGAAGAAATGACAAAATGTGTTTTGTGCTATATTAGGAGTCAGCACAGGGTTCTAGGGCTAGTACTCATTTCCGAGGGGACACTCAACCCAGTTTGGGGGAGGATGTTCAGGAAAGAATCCTTGAAGATTTTGTCATCTGAAACTTAAAGAATGAGTAAAATTTAGGCAGAGGAGAGGAATTGAGAGTGGAGAGTGTTAATTGGCAATGATGTTTCTAGATGTGGTAAAACCATTGCTTGGCCAAAGGCAAAAGAGAGAGCACAGTTTGTTCAGGGAGTCCTTTCCTTCAAAAAACTTACTTTCAGGGGCCAGCCCGGTGGTGTAGCCGTTAAGTTTGTGAGCTCAGCTTTCACAGCCTAAGGTTCACCTCTTCAGATCCCAGGCACGGACCTATGCGCAACTTATCAAGCCATGCTGTAGCAGGTGTCCCACATATAAAGTAGAGGACGATGGGCACAGATGTTAGCTCAGGGCCAATCTTCCTCAGAAGAAAGAGGAGGATTGGTGGTGAATTTTAGCTCAAGGCTGATCTTCCTCAAAAAAAACCCAAAAACCAAAAAACTCACTTTCAATTGTTTTACACCAAATTGATTACAAGAAGAGTTGGAATAATTCAAATGATAAATTTCACTTTTATTTTTTATATTTACTGGTTCTTATATATTGGACTTCTTTATAACATGAGTATCTCCCTTTTTCCCAGTCAATTGTTGAAAGTATTTTTAGTGTAATTTATTGCTCCTCATGAGTATCTTGGCTCTTCAGCATAATTGATTTCCTCTCTGGAACTGGCTGTGGAAGCTTTTATAATTGTTGACACGAACTTCCAGTATACTGCTGGTCATTCTTGTAAATTGCTAGTTTACATAAAACAACCACCTTTCAAGGTAATTTATATATCTCATTATGTTTTTCTAACAAGTTCTCTGATTTTACATTCTTTTCCCTGTATCTCTTTTGTGAGTTGCAAGACATTTCCTTGTCTTTTCCACGTGTGACGTGTCAAAGATGCTGTTAAAATGATTTATTGCCGTTTCTTCATATGATGGCATAAGAACAGTACTTTCCAGATTTATTTCCAGATTTATTTGTTCAGGGAATGTTTTCTGAACTCCACGATACTATCAACTTAATGAGAAATGTAGGATATTTGTGAACTTTGGCAGGCGAATAGTTAGTGACTGTGCTGACAGATCTCGGTTTGAGGTATTTGAGTTTGGCTTTAATTATTTAAGTGAAACATTAAAAAATATGACCACCAACATTTTCTGATTTTCTTTTCCCAGAGAAGGAAACAGAGGACTTTTCTTAAAAGTTTTTTCCTGGTTTTTTTTTTCCCCCTGCCCTTGGAGAACTGAATCAAAAATCCACATAGTCTCTTCTTGTTTCTAGTAATGTGAATGTGAATTGCTTCATGGTGTAATTAAATAAAAATAATAATAATAATTCTGTAGAAGATGTAGGCTCCGGTTCTGGTAGGGATACAAATTACTTTTGTGACTTTGGGTAAATCGCTTAAATTCTTTGTGGCTCAAGGGTTTTTTTCATTCACTTATTTAATCAGAAGGTATTGACTATTTACCGTGTGATGGTGGAATATTCAATATTGGGAGAATTTAGTAGGGGAATTTTAGAAATGAGTAGGAAAAATTAGACACATAAAAAATTGTCGTAATGTGTCATAGACACAGATACATGCTTAATAAATGCAAAGCAGAAAGTGGTGTTAATGCTACGAGAGAGCTAGTATAGAATGCAATGGGACTTCTCAGGATGGACAGCTTACTTTGAGTTAAGGAGGAAGGAGACTTGAGGCAGTATTTGAACTGGTCCTTGAATAGAGTTTAAGTTTAAAGAGATGTGGAGAAGAGAAGAAATGGTGTTAGAATTAGAAGCAACAGCTTTAATATAAGCTTAGAGTCAGGAGACCTTGGGTTTAGAAGGAAACAAGTAGTTCAGTTTAACTGCATCATAAAATGAATTAAGGGTAATGATGAAAAATAAGGTTGAAAATATAGGTTAGTGAAAGATCACAGAAGTTCTTGAATACAAAACAGGGAGTGGAGTATTCATTTTGTAGACCTTGAAAAGTCACTGGGGATTGTCACACAAAACAAGGAGAGGCTTTGGCAAGGTTTGGTTTTAAGCCCTCTCTCTTCCACTTTCTATTTAAATGCTTAAGTTAAGTTAGATAACTTCTCAGTAAGTTGGTTTTCTCATCTATAAAATAAGACTAACAATATGATCTTTCTAGGTTGCTGTTCGCATTAGGGATAATGTGTATGTAGTAATTGTTCACTAAGTGTTGGCAGTTGTTATCCATACAATGAAGGACCTTTAAAAGGTGACTTCCAAGATTTCCTTCTGTGTGTTTTATGTGATATATTTGCTCAGAGTATCATAGAATCTCAGAGCCAAAGGTAACCTCAAAGGTATTCTAGTTTGCTCCCTTTTGAGGGCAGGTGTCCCCATTACAGCCTTCCTGATTGTGTTCCACAATGTCACTTATATGACCTTTTGGAGAAACTTACAATTATGAGAAAATTGCTGTTTTTCAAAGCAATCCTTTCCATTGTTGACTGTTTCATGGCTTGAAAAGTTTTCTTTATATTGATCTAAAATCTTTTATCTTCTAACTTCATATATTAGTTCTCTAATCCTTTTATTCAGAGCTATGAAACAGTAGCACCTCTTCCCCATCTCAGATCTTAAATATCCAACATGTGTACATAGTTTCTTTTCATAGGTTCCTTCTGAGTATACTTTCACTTCTAGATCAAATATCCTTGGGTCTTTCATCTACTCATCACATGACGTAATCCAAAAGACCCTTTCTTGGTTGGCTTTCTGTGTGTGCATTCCAACTTTTAAATGTCTTTTTTGAAACTATGGTTCCCAGAACTATATAAAGTCCCACTGGTGACACCTGCTTAGAGATGAGTTCAACAGATCTTGCTTGATCTAGAGTCTAGACCAGTTCATGCGCTGTTGCCTATGGACTTTTACAAAACGCGCAAGGTCAGGTTCAATATAAAATATTCTGATTCACTAGGTATGGAGTTGGGCCCAGATATTTGCATTTTTGAAGAGACACATAATTTTGATATCTAGCTGGGATAAAAACCACCTATGTAGATACTATATTCAATTGATGAAGGAAGATCTCATGATGTTTATGGTGGCCACATAACATTATTTCTATGTGCCAAATTTGGGAACAGTTGAAACCACTAGGGTTTCTTTTTAGCTCTTTCCTAAATTTGTACACTGCCTTTTCTAGGACCTAGATCTAAGATTTTATATTTATTCCTATTATATCTCATCTTGGCCATTTCTAGCCACTGTTCTATTCTACCCGTATGGTTTCAAATCTCACATGCCTTATTTTGATAACCTTTAAGGATTCATTCTTTCTGGATAGGCATTCCAGAATGATAAATATAATGATAGCTACAGATTCAGGTCTGTCCTTTATTTATCGCTATTCTTCTCTGGTGAGTGTTATGTATTACTTTCAGCTTTTCATATTTCGCAAATTTATTATTTCGCCTAATGCTTTAATAACCTTTCCTTTCTAAGTTATAATAACATGTACCTATACATTTGGAAGCTGAAAGGAATAGGTCTTAGAATGCTAGAAAATGAGGGCTGAATCTCCTGGCCTAGCACTAAAGTGATGGACAGCTTTTAGCCCTTGCAAGCGCCTCATACAATGATATTGCAGTAGCTTAGTTAGGCTGATTTTAGTTGCAAGTGTCAGCAACCCCAACTTAAAATGTCTTAAATAATGAAGGGGTTCATTATCTTACATAGCAAGAATTCTAGAGGTAGGACAGTCCCAAGGTTTGTTAATTCAGCAGTTTTCTGACGTCCTCAAAATTCTACTTTACTTTCATCTTTCTATTCTGCCGTCCTCACCATTCCTTCATGGTCCCAAGATGGGTGCTGCCGTTTCACAACAACATACAGGTATGACAACATCCAGGAGCAGAAGAGGAATCCTTTCTTCTTCTTCACTGCTTTTTAGAATCCTTTCATTAGAGACCTCTCCTATCTCCTTCATCTGAACAATATCACATGTTCCTGCGTAAGGCAATCACCGGCAAAGGGAACTGGCCAAATTGTGATTCACCCCAGGTCTAGTGCGGGGCTGGATGTAGAAATGGGCCACCTCCCCTGGAGCTGATGGAGAGTTTGCTGCCTCGTAAAAATTGGGACTTAATGAGTAAGACCTGAACAAAATTGAATTCTGTGAACAGGGAAGAAGGTGGGTGTGGGGAATAATTTCTGGGTGAGCAACTACCAGTGCTTATTGTACTGCTAAAGCTCAACAGCATTTTCTTTCTTCAGAGACTAGATATTGTTATTATGCCACTGAAAATCTTCTCAAAATAGTGAGATGCTGTGAGAGATGGCTTGTTGCTGAAGTTCACGTAACCATTTTATAGGGCAAAGGTAACAGAATAAACTATTTTGCTCACCACATGGTAACATTTTATTTCTCTCTACAGCAAATTAATTAAAGCCTAATTTTAAGAAATAATTTGTGCATGGCTCCAGATTAATCCTCTGTGATTTGTTGGCCTGAGGTACAAGTGCTCCATCTTTGCTGAGAAGGGACAACCTTCAGCTCTTAGAAGCAATATCTTCTTTATTTTTAATTTTTCCTTCAATCTGACAGTCTTATACAACTCTTTTAAAGAGAGTTAAAATTATAGCTTTGCAATTGGGAAGTAATGGAGAAAAGGACTAATTGAGATCACTGACAGAGGAAAGTATCTGGAAGAGAAAATATATTATAATCTTCAAAGAGCTGGATCATTAAACACAAATTAAAAATTTGTTTGAAAAAATTCATAAAAAGTCAATGGAATATTATTTCTAGTTGAGCCTAGTGAAGTCTCGAGTCAGGAAACTGAGAGAAATTGGTACAGACGTAGAATATAGTTTGAGGAATTCATGCACTATGAATTACTCCATACCTTTCAGAAAGAAAACCTGAGGTGAGTGAGAGTCTGTGGCTATTACTTGATTTCAATGTTACCTTGAAGAAAAGACTAACAGATTTATGAGAACAGATAGAATAGAAATGTGTGTCACCCACAGACGAAAAAGAAATCAGTAACAGGAACAAGAATTTCCATTTGTTGTGACCTACATATGCGTCAAGAATTTACCTGCATTGTTTCATTTAATCCTTGCAACTCTTTCAAGCAGGTGCAATATGAGGCAGGTATAATCATGAAGAATTATGTAATTTTAAATTGTAGTGTGCCATACAAATGCAAGATATTTTTCGTCCGTGTTTTTCTGCATGCATGTGAGTCTGTTGTTGGTTATACTGGCTCCCCTCAATTCTAAGGTGAATGTACAAAAGCCCACGCATGGGTCAGAGTTTAGCTATGCGAGAATCATTAAGCAATTTTACCTCATACATATTCTCAAAACCTCATTGTATTTAATAAATTCAGTAAACCAGGAATGCATTACAAAATCAAATTCACGTACTATACCACACCTTGAGACTGAATCCTTTCACATTGCGGATGTACATATATTTTCAAGTTGGCAAATAGTAGAAGAACCTCCCTAGATCACTTTAATAACTTTGAAGTATTTAAAAAGAAATTCTTTTTGGTTTTGGAAAAGGATATATCTTGCTGATTAGCATAGAGCTGCATTTAAAATACCACTCTAAGGATTTTTAAGCCTGGATATGGCCTGACTGGGAGAAAAGATACAACCTGATGGTAAATATTGTGTGGACAGGGAGGGGATATAAAAGGAAGGGAAAAGCAGGTAAATACCTCAAAGTGCACTGGACTTGTGACATACAAATGCACTGTTTGAGTTCCAAGCAACTATTTTTGCTGCTTGTCAGCACTTGAGGTCACCATTGCTTCAGCCCAAATAAAGAAGCTCATTAGTAAAAGATGTCCTGGAGAACAGCATGACTCATTTACTTGAGAAAGCGAATGCAAAAGAAACCCCTAGCTAATAATATTTGGGAGTTATTTTTGAGAAAAGAAGAGATGCAGGGGAATTATTAGAGGTATAAAGGGAAATTCTGAATGAAAAATTCACACTCCTCTTCATTCCAGATCAGCTAGTTTGGAAATGAGCACCATTTCCACATATGCCATTAAATATGACCTTACTTGGAATCGTACCATTGTTATTCTTCTTACTTTTCCATTGCTGAAGGTGGAAATCAGTCACCCGGGTAATACCTTCCAGGATTTTCTCAGGAATCAGTAAGACCTGGACTGCGCATTTGTGAAAAAAAGGAAGGAAAAGAAAGGAAGGAGGAGAAGGGTTATTCTTGGGATTTCAGGCTGGGGTAACAAGCCTTCTTCAGAGCTTTTCAGTAACATTACACATAATAAGCACCCTAGGTTTTTCCTTTTTTTGTGGAAGATTAGCCTTGCGCTAACATCTGCTGCTAATCCTCCTCTTTTGGCTGAGGAAGACTGGCCCTGAGCTAACATCCGTGCTCATCTTCCTCCTCTTTATATGTGGGACGCCTGCCACAGCATGGCTTGCCAAGCGGTGCCATGTCTGCACCCAGGATCCAAACCAGCGAAATCCAGGCCACCGAAGCGGAATGTGCAAACTTAACCGCTGTGCCATCGGGCCGGCCCCATCCTAGGTTTTTGTAGCATTTTGCACAAACATAAAATGATACTGATACAGTTCTTAAATATTTTCTTTGTCATAAATATACTGACATAAAGCTCAACTCTTTTTTACATTGGAGGAGACAATTTATTGAAAAATATTTTATTTCCTCTTTAAGAAGAAGCGTATTTGACTATAGATGACCTTTTAAGAGTAAAATTCATTCTGAAAACAAATTTATGAAAGATTTGAGGTTTTCTCTCTTTGAAAAGACATACACTCCCAAGTGTCCCCAGATCACAGCAAGCCTCAAATATGGTCCCAAAGAGATAGGGAGGGAGGGGAATCAGTATACAAATTTGTTTTGAGAGATTCTCCTGGGCTGACCTGGTCTTCATCATCCCAGCTGGACTGCTGATGACAAGATGATAATCAGCAGGTTGACAACAGATCGATTTTGGCTTCACTATATAGTGGGGGCAAAAGCCTGTAGCATCAGTAATCAACAACCTCAAGCTAGCTACCAAGTAATTGTTGGATGTGCTTAAAAGTTTATGCCAACGAGAATGACAAAGAGGTACTGCGTCATCATTGTTGCCCGCTCATGTACAGTTAAAGGTTAACCTTGAACAAAGTAAGACTTTGAAATACAATGTATCACTTTATTAGAGTAAGATATAACCAATTGATGTTAGGCCAAATCTGATTCTTGCAAGCATGGCCTTATAAAACTATTGTTGTGAGTTTTTTATAACCATCACGTCTCAGTAAAGTGTTTATTCTGACTAGAGAGTCCTGATTTAGGCATTTATAGGTCTGGCAGGATAAATGCTTTATGCATGTCCTGAGGCTGAGAGCCCCCCTCTGCAGAGAGCTGTTTCCACCTGGGCAGGGTAAGCCAGGAATTATTTACACTCTTCTGAACCAGATCTGTAGACCCCAGCTCAGTGCTTTGCTCGAAGGAGATGCTTAGAAAATGCTTCCTGGGTCACTGAATTTTAGTAACTATCCATTAATACATGCTGTTCCTCCCCTTTTTCATAGAAAAAAGGAAAATTTGCTTTTCTTCAAAGACTACTCAGGATGTGCAGGAAAATGTGGCCAATAAAGAAGACACATCTGGTCCTCCTTTGTTTGGGAATTTATAGAAGGCAGGGTCTCTGCTGTCGGGCCATTGGTAACTGACAATGTGAACTATGATGTTGTCTGCAGAGTTATGGAGGATCTGTAAGACTCCTGTGCAACTCCTGCTGCCTGACAGCTGCATGCTGTGACTATTCCAAGGACAAAAGAAGGGCTCATTAAGTCCAGAATTGTCCCTGGGAGTTGGTTACAATCAAACAGTAAAGCTGTGAAAGGAGAAAGCCTCCCCCTTCTCCTCCAGCAACCAGCAGGGTGTTCACTTCTGACACATGAAAGACGGATAGTTCCAAGGCTCAGGGACAGGGGCTTGGGCAGAAGTTCAGGCCACGATTCTTGAATCTAGACACGTTATAGCTGGAAAAGATCTATAGATAGGAAAACCTAGGACACGCCTGGCGCATGGACTCTCTCTACACGTGAGATTCATGCTGACCTTTGGAGAAGATTACCAGGATGACCTTCTCCTGGTTCAGAATTCTCTTCCCCAGCCCTGCATTCCCCTGTCTACATGGCAACTTTGGCCTCTTAAATCTCTGCTCTCCACATGGAGCAATTTTCTTTTTCGGCTGCATGTGATATGATTCACTGATCGTTACCTTACATGGCTGGCTTCCATTCTACAGCTCTGAAAAATGTCTATTTCTTTAAGCAGGTCTTATAAGAAACCTCAACTTAGATGTCTGTAGGCTTGTGATGTTTGTGTTTTAGCCTTATATATTATGAGCCAGGTGCCTAGACAGGAATAAAATAGCGTTCCACATCCTAAAAACGTAAAGTTGTTTGGGATGGAAATTTTTTTGAAAAGCAGATATGTCTTAGTTTGGGCTGCTATAACAAAATAGCATAGTCTGGATAACTTATACACAACAGACATGTATTTTTCGTAGCTCTGGAGGCTGGAAGTCCGAGATCAGGTGCCAGCATGGCTGGGTTCTGGTGAGGGCCCCCTGCCAGGTTGCAGACTGGCAACTTCTCATTGTATCTTCACGTGGCAGAAAAAGAGTGAGCTGGCTCCCATATCTCTTGTTGTAAGGCCGCTAATCCCATCGTGAGGGCTCCATCATCATGACCTAATGACCTCCGAAAGGCCCCACCTTCCAATAACATCACATGGGGAGTAGATTTCAACATATCAATTTTGGAGGGACACAAACATTCACTCCATAACAGAGTACAGGATGTGAAATGCTTTGGGGAGAGAGAAATACATAACTTCAGAAGTACATGGAAAAATATTAAAGTGGAAACATGGAAAATAGAAAATACTCAGAGTGGGGAGCACCTAGATCAGGAGTGAGACAGCCTGAGTTACTAATTGTCTCTTTTGGCCAGGGCACCTAACCCTCCAGGAGCAGTTTTGTAGGAGGTTATCTGTTTCCTGTATCTGAGTGATGTGGTTTAGTGATTTTAAAAAACCCAGGGTCAAATATGGAATAAGTGATGAGACCATAATATCTATCACCATTAATTGCTGGTCACTGATTTGTACATTCCAGCTGACTTCAAGGGAGCTCTCTTTCCTCCTCCCTCCATATACCGCAGGCAGATGCAATGTTCTTAGAGGAGACCCTTACTGGATGGGGCAGGAGAGTCACAGAATCTTGGGATTAGAAGTGTCTTGAGGAGGCTTTGGAGGAATGTGAATTTATAAAGTATTTAGTGTGCTACTACTTCTTGAAGATTTTCATGGAACTGTGGTGAAAGAGAGACAGAGGACAGAACGTACGATTGGGAGATGCTTTATTCCTTCCAGGGGAAACACATCTTGTTTTTGTATTGAAGCCCATGTTCTATGTTCCCCACAGATTTATTGCAGAAACCAGCTAATCAGCACTTCCTCCCTAGCTCTCTCTCTATACTTGAGGGCCATTGTCATTATTGGGCTTATTTTTTGACTCTGTTAGCCTCCATTACTTTGGCTGTTTTTAAAAACAACAACCACAGCAGAGGAAGATGGGCACATATGTTAGCGAGGGCCGATCTTCCTCAGCAAAAAGAGGGGGATTGGCAGCGGATGTTAGCTCAGGGCTAATTTTCCTCAAAACAACAAGAACAACAACAAAAACACTTGTATTTTTGCCCCTTTATTTACTTAAACTATTCATTTGATGAATGAAACGACCTCACAGAGTTCTGATTATATAGCATATATTAGCCTTTTGCTGTCATATTCCTTTTTGATATTTCTCAACATCATGTTATTTTTACAGCTATACTCCAAATATGGCATGTGTCTACAGAGTCTTTCTAGGATATTTATACTTAGTCCTTTTGCATTCTGTATCAATTCCTGACTCTTTTATTCTTTTAAAAATACGTTTCCTCATTAAGTTCTCTCGTCTGATATTTTGTATTTTATCTCCCTGTTTCTAGACTCTCGCACGTGTTTCACGTAAACTATCTAAAATATAATAGTATAGTTCATTCCTGTTCCTCCTCAGAGACTTCTGAAGCTTCCCACTGCCTATGAGGATAATGTTTAAATCTCTTAACTTGGCATCATGCTCATCATCTGACCTAATAGTTACTCCTCAATCGCCACTTCTCCTAAAGGAACCCAGCAGTCTGATCAGACCTGTCTGCCCAGGGCTCCTGGTAAATGGCTCCCTCAGCCTGTCTGTGCTGCTCTCACCACCTGCTCTCAGACCTCTTCCCATTGCTTCCTAGTGATCTGAGGCCCACTCACAGTTTGGCATAGCTTACGTACCACCTTCTTGGTGAGACCTCCTCTTGCTCCCCTCAGGGGCTCGTCCTACCCTGTCACCCAGTGTAGGAGACTCCTGCCTCCCCCAGCTCTGCATCTGCCTGACAGAGCCATACCCATCTGCTAAGTATCGTAAAATGGTGCAGAGCAGGATTTTGGTCTTTTTTCACCATTTTCCTACTGAAGTGTATCCTTTTTTAAAAACAGGACTCTTATTTTGTCAAGGTCATTTTAAAATGAGTTTCATTTTTTCTGAGTGGTGAGATTATGAGTGACTGATTTTCTTCTCTCTATACTTTTGTATTTTCCAAATATTCTTTGCTAAAAAAGTATTGCAGTTAGTATTTATAATAATAGCAACAAGCCCTTACTATGTGGCAACAACCATATAGAGTAGGTATTACTACCCCCATGTCATATGTCAAGTAATTTATTTGAATCTGTCCAAGTCTGTCTGACTCCAAAGCTGAAGATCTTAATCAATATACTCCTTTTAATTATCAAGAAGAGATTTAATCAACTTTTTACATTTTTGAGAGCATTAGTAATCCCTCCTAATTTAATATCAACTGCAAGATTTTGTATTTGCCATTCCTTTATTCAGGGTTCGTGGTAGATTGTATTTTGACCACACCAGAATGTGTATATATATCATCCCACATGTTTTTCTCACGTGAGAAATTGTATAATTTCATGTAAAGAAAAGACATTTATTTTGAGGAGACAAAGGGAAAATTTTTAAAAAGCAGGAATGAGAAAAGCTGGAGCAAAAAGAGATGGAGGTACTCTTTAAGACATGTTTATTTAGGGGTGCTGGCCCAGTGGCACAGTGGTTAAGTTCACATGCATTGCTTAGGCGGCCCAGGGTTCGCTGGTCCAGATCCCAGGTGTGGACCTATGCAACGCTTGTCAAGCCATGCTGTGGCAGCATCCCACATATAAAGTAAAGGAAGATAGGCTCGGATGTTAGCTCAGGCCAGTCTTCCTCAGCAAAAAGAGGAGGATTGGTGGCAGATGTTAGTTCAGGGCTAATCTTCCTCAAAAAAAAAAAAAGACGTTTATTTAGGCAACACATAAATACACCTTGGTAGTAACATCATGGCAAATGATGAGAGTAAGAGTTAATGGTGAGTATAAGTGCTAAGGAGAAAGAAGCATTGTTCCTGACATGTCATTTTTAAAAATAACATATTCCATCAACTTGATAAATGGCTTCCTTAATCATTCCCCTTTCACTGGGCAACCAGCTTATTTCTGAATACCTTCAGTTATAATGGTACATATGATTTACAGCCTGAGGGGTATTTCTTTTTTTTGTTTTTTTAGTCTTTTTTAATTTGTATACTATTAGTTCATCTATTTTGTCACTTAGCTGGAGAAATCAGGACATTGATCACTTACACATTCCATAAATATTTTATAAAATAAGTTTTCCACGTATTTATTGGCATTCTATTTGGGATAGTTTTTTTTTTTTTTTTTTTTAAGGAAGATTAGCCCTGAGCTAACTACTGCCAGACCTCCTCTTTTTTGCTGAGGAACCCTGGCCATGAGCTAACATCTGTGCCCATCTTCCTCTACTTTATATGTGGGACGCCTACCACAGCATGGCTTGCCAAGGGGTGCCATGTCCCCACCTGCGATCCGAACCAGTGAACCCTGGTCAGCCGAGAATCGGAATGTGTGAACTTAACCGTTGTGCCGCCGGGCTGGCTCCCTATCTGTGATAGTTTTATATTTATTTTATTGCATTTTACTTTGCAATTTTAAAATGTATTTAATCTATCTTGTGTCTAATGATTTTTCTTCATCTCTTTAGTAGTCAAAAGTTTTCATCTCATTCTCAGATGAGAAGGAAAACTCTTTTATATTAAAATTGTTTTAAATTATTTGATCCTTTTGAAATGTGTAGCCATGAAGTTGTGAATTATGAACTTAGATAATTCTTTTCCACGCTGACATCTTCATTAATGGTTGTTAATAATGCTTCTTTCATCCATTACTGTGTTACTTTATTTTGGCATTTACTAAGATCTTATAATAATTTGACTTCTTTTCTTTGCTATCTTTTCTATTCTATTAATTTATTTTTCTGTGTTAAATACTTAGTGATTTAGTAATTTTCACTTTGTAACGTAGGTTGGCATTTCATAAGAGAAGTGCATCAGGGCCTTAATGCTTTTCTTATACACTTTTACCCTGCTTATTCTTCCAAGTGAATTGTATCACCACTCTTGTAATATTGTCTATGTGAGATTGTCTGAGATATGACATTAAATGGTTGCTTATGGATCAATGTCCATTTTGAGTTAATAATCTCAACGAGGGACATGCAAGTCTTTGCATTTATTTCTGTCTTCCTATATTTTCTTGTTATGATTTTTCCATGTATTTCAGTAACTCTTTTGCATTATGAACAGAATTAACACCCATAGGCTGAATATATTGGAGTGTATTCTGTATTTCTAGCTGTGTGTCACTACTATATAATAATGGCAGCGGCCATGTATTGAGTGTTTAATTTATGTTAAGTGCTTTACATTATCTTTAATCTTCACAACAATGCTACAGGGTAGGCTCATTATCTCCAGGTTATAGACAAAGCCACTAAAACTCAGAAATTAAGTAAATTACTCAAGGCCACAAGAGTGGCCAATGCTGGATCCCATATTCAAGACCATGAATTTGTGCCTTCAGAGTTAAATTCTTTACTGTCTCTCTTAGAAATACCGTTTGTAGTTCTGATATACCTCACATATTACAACTTTTCTGAACTCAGTTACAATTAGAGAATAATATCTGGGTTTTCTATGTGTAAAATTTATGAATTCAAATTTCCCCTATTTTTTTTTTAAAGATTTTATTTTTTTCCATTTTTTTTTTCCTCCCCAAAGCCCCCCGGTACATAGTTGTATATTCTTTGTTGTGGATCCTTCTAGTTGTGGCATGTGGGATGCCACCTCAGCGTGGTTTGATGAGCAGTGCCATGTCCGCGCCCAGGATTCGAACCAACAAAACACTGGGCTGCCTGCAGCGGAGTGCACGAACTTAACCACTCAGCCATGGGGCCAGCCCCTCCCCTATATTTTTTTTAATCACAAAATGCTTTTTTATTGAATGTCTGTCACCCATGTTCTTGTACTGTGTTAAGTTGAAGTGGTGGTGAAGAAAGCTAATTTATCTTGTTTTCTCTCTTTTTTCCTTTAATGTCTGTAGGATCTCTTGCAATATCCATTATTTCATTACTAATTTTCCGTTTTTTTTTTTTTGAGGAAGATTAGCCCTGAGCTAGCATTTGCCACCAATCCTCCTCATTTTGCTGAGGAAGACTGGCCCTGAGCTAACATCCGTGCTCATCTTCCTCTTTTTTATATGTAGGACGCCTGCCACTGCATGACTTGACAAGCAGTGCATAGGTCCACGCCTGGGATCTGATTTGGCCAATCCCGGGATGCCCAAGCAGAGCTCACAAACCCAACCACTATGCCGCTGGGCTGGCCCCTAATTTTCCTAATTTTTATTTTCTCTCTTTTTTTCCTAATGAGTTTAGTAGGGGCTTATCAATTTCGTTAAACTTTTCAACGAACTAACTTGCATGTTTA
The DNA here is from genome assembly GCF_037783145.1 of Equus przewalskii. Taxonomy (NCBI): domain Eukaryota; kingdom Metazoa; phylum Chordata; class Mammalia; order Perissodactyla; family Equidae; genus Equus; species Equus przewalskii. The sequence continues at coordinate 89,035,357 of NC_091832.1, forward strand.
AGAATTTTCTGTATTGTTTGTTTATTTAATGTTTCCTTGGTTTCTGTTCTGATTTTTAATGTTCCTTTTCTTCTCTTTACTTTGAGTTGAATTTGCTCTTCTTTTTTCAGGGTTTTAAGTCAGAAACTTAGATCTTATTTCCTAATATAGGCATTTAAAGCTATAAATCTCTTCTAACCACTGCTTTAGTTATGTATTGTAAATGTTGCTATGTTGTATTCTCATTGCCACAGTTTGAAACATTTTCTAATTTTCCTTACATTTTTTCTTTGTCCATGGGTTATTTAATGTGAAATTGTTTCTTTTCTTATATATCTAATTGTTATAGATTTTTAATTTCATTCCAATTTGGATAGAGAACATACTCTGTGAAATTTCAGTTTTTCAGAATAAAATGAGGTATATTTTAGGGCTAGCATAGGTTCTAACCAGGTGAGGATTCCATATGTTCTTGAAAAGAATGTGGGTACTGTAGTTGCTGGGTATAGTATTCATTTTTTTTGGTTATTTATTTATTTATATATATATTTAAATTGAGATTCATAATAGTTTACATCATTGTGAAATTTCAGTTGTACATTATTTCTTGACTGTCACCACACAAGTGCTTCCCTTCATCCTCTGTGCCCATCCCTCACCATCCCCCGCCTTCCCCTGGTAACCACTGAACTGTTTTCTTTGTCCATGTATTTGTTTATATTCTGCATATGAGTGAAATCATATGGTGTTTGTCTTTCTCAGTCTGGCTTATTTCACTTAGCATAATACCCTCCAGGTCCATCCATGTTGTTGCAAATGGCATGATTTTGTTTTTTTTTATAGCTGAGTAGTATTGCATTATATATATATATGTGTGTGTGTGTGTGTGTGTGTGTGTGTGTGTATATATATGTATATATATATATATATGTATATATATATACCGCATCTTCTTTATCCAATCATCGATTGATGGGCACTTGGATTGTTTCCATGTCTTGGCTATTGTGAATAGTGCTGCAATGAACATAGGGGTATATATGTTACTTTAGATTGTTGATTTCAAGTTGTTTGGGTAGGTACCAAGTAGTGGGATAGCTGGGTCATATCATATTTCTATTTTTAGTTTTTTGAGGAATCTCTTTACTGTTTTCCATAGTGGCTGCACCAGTTTGCTTTCCCACCAGCAGTGTATGAGTGTTCTCTTTTCTCCACATCCTCTCCAACATTCCTTGTTTTTTGTCTTGGTAATTATAGCCATTCCAATGAGTATGAGGTGATATCTCATTGTGGTTTTGATTTGCATTTCCCTAATGATGAGTGATGTTGAGCATCTTTTCATGTGTCTGTTGACCATCTGTATATCTTCCTTTGAAAAATATCTGTTCATATCCTCTGCCCATTTTTTGATTGGGTTGTTTGATTTTTTGTGTTGAGTTGTGTGATTTCTTTATGTACTTTGGATATCAACCCCTTGTCTGATAAACGATTTGCAAATATTTTCTCCCAGTTGGTGGGTTGTCTTTCCTTTTTGTTGGTGGTTTCCTTTGCTTTGCAGAAGCTTTTTAGTTTGATGTAGTCCCATTTGTTACCTTTTTCTTTTGTGTCCCTTACCTGAGTAGACATGGTATTCGAAAAGATGTGGCTAAGACCAATGTCAAAGAGTGTACTGCCTAAATTTTCTTCTAGGATTTTTATGGTTTCAGTTCCTACATTCAAATCTTTAATATATGTACAGTTAATTTTGTGCATGGCACAAGATAATGGTCTATTTTCATTCTTTTGCATGTGGCTGTCCAGTTTTCCCAAACCGTTTATTAAAGAGACTTTCCTCTCTCATTGTATGTTCTTGACTCCTTTGTCAAAGATTATGTGTGGTTTTATTTCTGGGTTTTCAATTCTGATCCATTGATCTGTTTGTCTGTTTTTGTGCCAGTACCATACTGTTTTGATTACTATAGCTTTGTAGTATGTTTTGAATTAAGGGATTGTGATGCCTCCAGATTTGTTCTTTTTTCTCAGGATTACTTTGGCTTTTCAGGGTCTTTTGTTGTTCCATATAAATTTTTAGATCCTTTGTTCTATTTCTGTGAAATATGTCATTGGAATTTTGATTGGGATTGCATTGAATCTGTAGATTGCTTTAGGTAGTATGGACGTTTTGACTATGTTTATTCTTCCGACCCATGAACATAGAATATCTTTCCATTTCTTTATGTCTTCCTCAATTTCTTTCAGTAATGTCTTATAGTTTTAAGTGTACAGGTCTTTCGCCTCTTTGATTAAGTTTATTCCTAGGTATTTTATTCTTTTTGTTGTGATTGTAAACGGGATTAAATTAAAATTGATTTTTAATTAGATTGAAATTGATTTGTAATGGGATTAATTAAAATTGATTTGTACCCTGCAACTTTGCTGTAGTTGTTGAGTATTTCTAATAGTTTTTTGGTGGATTCTTTAGGGTTTTCTATACATAGAATCATATCGTCTGCAAATACCGAAAGTTTCACTTCTTCCTTTTCAATTTGGATTCCTTTTATTTCTTTTTCTTGCCTAATTCTCTTGGCAATACCCCCAGTACTATGTTGAATAGGAGTGGCAAGAGTGGGCACTCTTGTCTTGTTTCTGTTCTCAGAGGGATGGCTTTCAGTTTTTCGCCATGAAGTATGATGTTGGCTGTGGGTTTGTCATATATGGCCTTTATTATGTTGAGGTTATTTCCTTCAATACCCATTTTATTGAGAGTTGTTATCATAGTGGATGTTGGATCTTGTCAAATACTTTCTCTGCATCTATTGAGATGAGCATGTGATTTTTATTCCTCATTTTGTTAATGTGGTATATCACACTGATTTGCAGATGTTGAATCACCTTTGTGTCTCTGGAATGAATCCCACTTGATTATGGTGTACAATTCTTTCAATGTATTGCTGTATTTGATTTGCCAATATTTTGTTGAGGATTTTGCATCTAAGTTCATCAGTGATATTGGCCTGTAGTTTTCCTTCTTCGTGTTGTCCTTGTCTGCTTTTGGTATCAGGGCAATGTTGGCCTCATAGAATGTGTTAGGAAGCATGCCATCTTCTTCAATTTTGCAGAACAGTTTGAGAAGGACAGGTGCTAAGTCTTGTGTGAATGTTTGGTAGAATTCTCCAGAGAAGCCATCTGGTCCTGGACTTTTGTTTTCTGGGAGGTTTTTGATTACTGTTTCAATCTCTGTACTTGAGATTGCTCTATTCAGATTCTCTTTTTCTTCTTGATTTAGTTTTCGGAGTTTGTTTGAGTCTAGGAATTTATCCATTTGTTCTAGGTTATTGAATTTGTGGGCATATCATTTTTCATAGTATTCTCTTATAATCTTTTGTATTTCTGCAGTATCTGTTGTAATTTCTCCTCTTTCATTTCTTATTTTATTTATTTGACCCTTCTCTCTTTTTTTCATCGTGAGTCTGGCTAAGGGTTTGTCAATTTTGCTTATCTTCTCAAAGAACCAGCTCTTAGTTTCATTAGTCCTTTCTACTGTTTTTTTTTAGTCTCTATTTCATTTGCTTCTGCTCTGATTTTTATTATTTCTCTCCTTATGCTGACTTTTGGCTTTGTCTGTTGTTCTTTTTCTAGCTCTGTTAGGTGCATTTGAAAATTACTTACTTGAGATTTTTCTTTCTTGTTGAGGGGGGCCTGTATTGCTATGAATTTCTCCCTTACAACTGCTTTGGTTGCATCTCATAAGAGTTGGTATGTTGTATTTTCATTTTCATTTATCTCCAGGTATTTCTTAATTTCCCCTTTGATTTCTTCAATGATCCAATAGTTGTTCAATAGCATGTTGTTTAGTCTCCACATTATGTCTGACTTTCCCAGTTTTCTTCTTATAGTTGATTTCTAGCTTTATAGCATTGTGGTCAGAAAAGATGGTTGGGATGATTTCAATCTTCTTGAATTTTGAGGCTTGCCTTGTTACCCAACATATGGTCTATCTTTGAGAATTTTCTATGCGTACCTATGAAGAATGTATATTCTGCTGGTTTTGGATGGAATGCTCTATATATATCTATTAAGTCCATCTGGTGAAGTGTTTCATTAAAATCTACTATTTCCTTGTTGACTTTTTGTCTGCATGATCTGTCCAGTGAAGTAAGTGGGATGTTGAGGTCCCCTAATATTATTGTGTTGCTGTTAATTTCTGCCTTTAGATGTGCTAATAATTGCTTTATGTACTTTGGTGCCCCTGTGTTAGGTGCATATATATTAATAAGTGTATGTCCTCTTCGCAGAATGCCCCTTTTATCATTATATACTGCCCCTCTTTGTCTCTCATCTTTTTCATCTTGAAGTCTGCTTTGTCTGATAAAAGTATGGCAACAACTGCTTTCTTTTGTTGGCAATTAGCTTGGAGTATTGTCTTCCATCCCTTCATTCTAAGTCTATGTTTGTCTTTGGAGCTGAGGTACGTTTCCTGGAGACAGCATATTGTTGACTCTTGTTTTTTACTCCATCCAGCTACTCTGTGTCTTTTGATTGGAGAGTTCAATCCATTTACATTTAGAATTATTATTGTTATATGAGGGGTTAATGCTGCCATTTTATCTTTTTCTCTGGTTGTTCTATGTTTCCACTGTTTCTCTTCCTTTGTATTTCTGACTGCCATTTCATTTTGTTGGTTTTCTGAGGGGGATTTCTCAGTTTTCTTTCCTTTTGTGAATTTTGACTCTGCTCTGATTTTTTGTTTAGTGGTTACCATGAGGATTGTATGAAAGATATTGGAGATGAGATAGTCCATTTTCTTATAGCTTCTTATCTCCATTAACCTAAGCAGGTTCCTTCCCTTTTCTCTCCCCTTCTGAGTAATTGCTGTTACAAATTGTTCTGTATTTAATTTTGTGAGTTTGTGGCTAAGTTGAAATTTTTATCATTACTTTTGATGCTTTCTTTTCCTTTCTGTTTTAAGTTGTAACTGAGCATTTGACTCCCTGTTCTGGTAGAGAGCTGCAGATTTCTGATCATGTCTATTTATCTCCTTGCTCAGAGTTTTGTAGATCTTTGCCTTATTGTTGCCTGTGTGAGGGCATCTTTATTTCTTGTAGGGGAGGTCTAGTGGTAATGTACTCCCTCAGGTTTTGTTTATCTGGAAAAGATTTTATTTCTCCATTGTATCTGAAGGAAAGTTTTGCTGGATAGAGTATTCTTGGCTGAAAGTTTTTGTCTTTCAGTATTTTGAATATATCATTCCATTCTCTCCTAGCCTGTAGAATTTCTACTGAGAAATCCACTGAAAGCCTGATAGGGTTTCCCTTGTAGGTTATTTTCTTCTGGCTTGCTGCTCCTAATATTTTTTCTTTATCACAAACGTTTGCCATTTTTATTATTATCTGCCTTGGCGAGGGTCTTTTAGCACTGATGAAGTTGGGTGTTTGATTAGCTTCATTTATCTGTAAATCTGAAACCATCTCCATTTTTGGGAAGTTCTCAGCAATTATTTCTTTGAACAAGCTCTCTGCTCCTTTCTTCCTCTCTTCTCCCTCTACAATACCTATACTATTTATGTTGCTTTTCCTAATTGAGTCAGATATTTCTCAAAGAATGTCATCTTTTTTTTTTTAAATCTTAGTTCTGTCTCCTCCTGCACCTGTAGAATTTCTACACTTTTATCCTCAATAAGACTAATTCTTTCCTCCATAAGATCAGTTCTATTTCTTAATGATTGTAGATTATGTTTTATTTCATTAATTGTGTTTTTCATATCCAGAATTTCTGCTTAATTGTTTTTTATAGTTTCAGTCTCTTTGGTGAAGAGATTCATTTTATTGCTGAGCTCCTTAAATTGTCTTTCCATGTTTTCTTGTAAGTCATTGAGTTTCCTTATGATGGCTATTTTGAATTCTCTGTCATTTAGGTTGTATATTTCTTTGTCTTCAGTGTTGGTTTCTGGAGAATTGTCATTTTCATTCTGGTCTGAATTCTTGCTGCAGTTTCCCATGGTGTTTGATGAACTAACCTTTTGTAGGGGCATTTGTGGTTATCTTATGACTAGATTACCCCGTTACCACTGGGGGGAAGCAGAAGCAGCATTTCTGGCCCCACTCCATCTTCTGGAAGCTGTGGGGGTATAATGGGTGCTTGCCTCAGCCTGGGCTGTGTTCAGGCACTTGTGTGGACTGTCCTTGTCAGGCGGGGCTTCCTTGCTGGTCTAGGGCCACTCTTTGGTACCTCAGGGGCACTCTGAGTTCTCCCTCCCTTACAGAAAGTGGTCACCAGTGGGCTCAAAGCTACCACGCCTATTCCTGCAGCTGCCCAGGACACATTCCCTCAATGGAGGCTCAGCTGCACTGGGAGCACTTGTGTGCATGCCTGGGAAGCATTGGCCCTAGCACGGTGATCTGCTGAGGTCTCTGTTTATGGTCTGAAGTCCACGGGGCCACTGTGCTTGGAAGGTGGGGCTTCCTCACTGGGACCCAAGCTATGGCTGCTCCTTGATAGCACTGGGGCATGGTGGGCTCCACCTCCCCACCAAGAAAGTGAACCCGAGTGGGCTCAAAGCTACCACACCTATTCCTGCAGCTGCACGAGAACTGTTTCCTCTCTGGGGGCTCAACTGCACTATGAGTGCTCACCCATGTGCCTGTGAAGTGTTTGCCCCAGCAGAGAGATCTGGTGAGGTCTCTGTTTATGGTCCATGGTCCACGGGGCTGCTGTGCTGGGCAGGTGGGGCTTCCTCACTGGGAGCCAAGCTATGGCTGCCCCTCTGCAGCACAGAGGGCACAGTGGGCTCCCTCTCCCCACCAGGAGAGTGACCACAATCGCAGGCTAAGGGTTACTGCCTCCTCCTCTTATGGTTCCCCTGGTGCATGTTCCCACTATCTGGGCCCTTTCACCAGGCTGGATAGCATTCGTGAGCATGCCCAGGGCTACTAGGGGAGAGCAGGGCTTGCTCACCTATCTCTGCCACTTCCCAGGGGGCCAATCCATCCACCCTCAGATGTATACCTGCATGTGTCTCTCAGGCATCCTGTTGTGTTCTGTGGGCTTCCTCCATTGGTCAGTGAATGTCCATTTAGTTGTAGTTCAAAAGGGGGAAGAGATGAAGGGAACAGCTCACTCCACCATGTTGCTGACATTGCCTGGGTATAGGATTCTATAATAGTCAGTTAGGTCAAGATGGTTGGGTGGCGGTGTTAAGATAATCTTTTTTTATTTTTTTTTAATTTTATTATGTCAATTACTGAGAGAGGGGTATTAAAAATCACCAGTGATTATAGATTTGCTTATTTCCTTCTCTAGTCCTATCAGTTTTTGCTTCATGAAATTTGAACCTTTGTTATTAGGTGTATACATATCTAATATGTACATCTTCCTGATGAATTGACCCATTTATCATTATGAAATATCCGTCTTTATCTCTTGGAATGTATTTTGTCTTGAAGTTTACTTTGTCTCATGTTAATACAATCTCACTAGCTTTCTTGTGCTTCCTGTTTACATTATATATCTTTTCTCATTCTTTAGCTTTCAACTTATTTGTCTCTTTAAATTTAAATTGAGTCTTTTGTTGGCAGCATAGAGTTGGGTCTGGCCTTTTAATTCAGTCTCATAAAATCTGCTGTATAATTGGAGTGTTTAGTCCAAGGGTCATCAAACTTTCTCTGTTAAGGGTCAGATAGTATATATTTTAGGCTTTGCAAGTCATGTAATCTCTGTCACAACTACTGAACTCTGCCACTGTAGCATGAAAGGAGCCATAGACAGTATGTAAATAAGTAGACAAGGCTATTTCTCAATAAATATTTACAAAATAAGTGGGCAGGATTGGGCCTGAAGGCCACAGTTTCTCAACTCCTAGTCTATTTGCTTTTATTTCTTTCTGTTTACATTTCATGTAATTATTGATATTGCTTTGTTTAAGTCTATTTTCATCCTATTTGTTTTCAGTTTTTCCCTTCCTTTTTAGTGTTTGTTTTCTGTTGCTCCTTGCTTGACTATTTTGGGCTAATAGAATATTTTTTAATGTTGTTTCATTTCTTTTCTTGGCTTATTAGCTCTTTTGTTTTTTAAATGTATGTAATGTTTGCTTAGGATTAACAATATCCCATCTTTAACTTATTAAAGTCTATTTAGAGTCAAATTATTCTATTTAACACCTGACCCTGTTAAACTTATAACTTCACATTTGATGCTTCCCACTTCCCAGTCCCTACTTCCTATTTCCCAAATATTTTACCCATTCAACAGTAGAATTCCATTAATTTGTCCCTTTTCCATTGTGCTGTTTTTACATATCTTCTATTTTTTCATATATTGTAAACTCTACCTTACAATATTAATATTTCTTTTTAAAAACCAGTTATATTTTAAGGAGAATAATATAATCTCTTGTATTACCTAGTATTTACTTTTTCAGTCTTCGTCTTTCCTTCTTGTAGATCTACCTTTTTATGTGATATGATTTTCCTTTAATATTTCTTTTAATTTATGTTTGCTGCAAATAATTTTTCACTTTTGTTTACCATAAAACAGTTTTATTTTTGCCTTATTTTTGGAGTATATTTTTACCAGATTAAAATTCCTAAATAACAATATTTGTTTTTCTTTCAGCATGTTAAAGATGCTGTTCCATTGTTACCTGGACTACCTTGTTGAGATGAGAAGCCAGCAGTTATTTTTATCATTGTTTCCTGTAGTGCTGTGCCTTTTCCTCTGATTGCTCTATCTTTGTTTTCAGAAGTTTGACTATCTGTGGTTTGGTGTAGTTTTATTTGATTTTATCCTTTTTGGGATTTCCTCAAGTTCTTGACTCTGTAAGTTCATATTTTCCCCCAGTCAAATTGAATACGTTTTTAGTCATTATCTCTCTCTTTTTTTTCCAAAGATTGGCACCTGAGCTAACAACAGTTGCCAATCTTCCTTTTTTTTTTTCCTGCTTTTTCTCCCCTAATCCCCCCAATGCATAGTTGTATATCTTAGTTGTGGGTCCTTCTAGTTGTGGCATGTGGGACACTGCCTCAAGGTGTCCTGATGAGCAGTGCCATGTCCATGCCTAGGATCTGAACTGGCGAAACCCTGGGCCACTGAAGCAGAATGTGTGAACTTAACCACTTGGCCACAGGGCCGGCCCAACCTATTATCTCTTTAAATAGTTTTATCCCTAGTCTCTTTTTTTTCTGAGACTCCTATTATACATATGTTTGATTATTTGATATTGTCCTGTGGGTCTCTGGGACTCTGTGCGTTTTTCTGCAAACATTTTGTCGCTCTGTTCCTCAGATTGCATAATATCTACTAATTTTTCTTCAACTTGCTGACTCTTTTTTCTACCATCTCCAACCTGCTGTTAAGCCCATCCAATGAATTTTAAATTTCATTTATTATTCTTTTAAGCTCTAGATTTCTATTTGCCTGTTTAAATAGTTTTATTTCTCTTCTGTGATTCACTATCTGTTCTCTCATTAAGACCATATTTTCCTTTAATTCTCTGAATACATTTTCCTTTGGTTAATGTATTTTCCTTTTCCTTTATTTATTTATTTATTTTTTTGAGGAAGATTAGCCCTGAGCTGACTACCGCCAGTCCTCCTCTTTTTTGCTGAGGAAGCCTGGCCCTGAGCTAACATCTGTGCCCATCTTCCTCTACTTTCTATGTGGGACACCTACCACAGCATGGCGTGCCAAGCGGTGCCATGTCCGCACCTGGGATTTGAACCGGCAAACCCCAGGCTGCCGTGAAGTGGAACGTGTGAACTTAACTGCTGCACCACCGAGCTGGCCCCTTTTCCTTTTCCTTTAAATGTATTTTTAATAGCTACTTTAAAGTCATTATCTGATATATGCAAGACTTTAGTCATCTCCATGTCAGTTTATTTTGATTTATTTTCTTTACTATATATCACATTTTTCTCTTTCTTTGTACATCCAAGAATTAATGTATACTGGGCATTGTAAAAAAGTTACAATATTAGGAGATGTTAATGCGATAGCTCCACTCTGGCTGGCATGGACTCCACTATCCACTGTCACTGTATGACCTCTGATATCTCTATATCTCAGTGAGTAGTAGTGACTCTCTAAGAAGCCTCTTGAATTCTTGTCCTGCACATGTATAGCCCAATGCTTTCTTAAGAACTTACAGAAACTACTACTCAGACATCTGAGGTCAGCCTTCTGCCCAAATCCTTCCTTTCTGACTTTTTGCTGTGTATATTCCTTCCACTTCAGCTTCCTTAACTCTAATCTCTGCCTTCCAAGTGAAGCAAAACCATGTATTTTGCTTGGATCCCAGTTTGCTTTATTGAGGTTGGAAAATTGTCCCTAAGGAGAGAGTTTGGGAAATTGTGGCACTTTCCCTTCACTTGTAAAGTGCAGTTTGTGCTGCATATTGTACAATTCCCAAAAAGATTTGCCTTATATATTTTGTCCAACTTTCTGGTTGTTTGTAGTGAGTGGATTAATCCAGGACCAGTCACATCATTGTAGCCAGAAACAGAAGTTCCTCATGCCTTCATTCTGATTGAGGTTTCCTATCCTTTTCTCTCTTCTTTGCTGGTTTAAAGTTAATATGTTTGATTTCTATTTTTAAGAGATTGACCTTAAAATATTTTTCTGCATATTAAAAGTCTAAAGTTAAATTAATCTCTATTGTCTCCTCCTCAAAAATGCAAGATATTACAATTTAAGTTCAATCACTTCCCTCCTTTTTTTGTAAGATAACTTAGTTCCACTTTGGCTTGTTATTCACTGATTTAAGCATTATTATTACTAATGTTATTTTAAATGTTGTTGATTAAGTTTACTTTACCCACATGTTCACTAATTACTTTCTTCTTTTTTTTCCAGTCCCTCTTGTGTCTCAGACTTCCCATCTGGGTTTATTTTCTTTCTGCCCCAAATTCTTTATTTAAAATGTTCTTCAGTGTGGGTCTGTTGGTAGTAAACCCTGTTTTGATGCATTTGAATAGATATTTATTTCACTTCTATCCTCAAATTATATTTTGGAAATAGAGATCTTAACTAACAATTATTTTTCTTAGTACTTAGAATGTATTATTCTACAGTCTCCTGGCATCCATTGTTGTTTTGACAATCTGCTGGTGATCTATTTATCACTTGCTGGTTGATAATTGCCTTCATTTGTACTTTCTAGAGTCAAACCCAAGATGGGGATTCTCAGTTTTGTTAGTTGAAATCAGAAAAAAAAAATTAGGAGAAGAGTATAGGAAAGGAAAAACAGCTAGTCAAAGATGGGATTTAGTGGAAGATCAGTCTAATTCCACAAGAAACTCTCAATCCTGAGGGTACCATAGAAATGTCTCACATTGATGCAAGGGGACTGGCCTTTGGTATCTTTTTATTGGTCAGTTTTTAGCAATGGGCTGTCTTCAGAGGCAGTATGGAAAGAAACTGTGAGACATTTCCAGTAAGCTGAGGACAATCATCAGGAGAAGGTAAGTGTGGGTCCCTGGCTGATAAAGAGGGTATAGGCAGGGCACCAACAGTGTCTACTAAAGTAGTCAATTTTTTATTTCTGGCTGCTTTTACAATCGCTTTGTCTTTGATAGTCTACAGTTTTATTATTGACTCTAGATGTAAGTTTCTTTTTATTTATCCTGTTTGGAAAACATTGTATTTCCTGAATCTCAAGTTTCAATTCTGGAAAACTTTTTAGCTAATTATCTTCCTTGGTATTGCCTCTTCCAGGTGGCAAAATTTAGGAAGAATAAATGCCCCTTTGAACTTTTTGCTTTAGCTGCCTCACTTGCCTCCTCCTAGGCCTGATCCTGGACTCTCCTCCGTTCTCCCTTGTTTCTCCTTCAGGGAATGTGATTGGTCACATGTTAGAACTTTCCATTTTCTCCTCCATTTTATGTAGTTTCATCACCTTTTTTGTTGTATTTTACATAATTATTCAAGTGTATCTTTCAGTTTATTAACTCTCTCTGAGGTTGTACCTAATTTATTCAATTCATCTATAGAGATCATAATATTATTTAATATTTTTTTCTAGAAGTTACCTTTGGTACTTTAAAATTCCAATTGGTTTTTTACATCCTATTGTTCCTTTCTCATGTTTGTACTTCCTTCTTTTATATATTTGGAGATTTTTATTGTATTTATATTATGTTGTGTATCTGACAATTAGAAAATCTGAAGCTCTTGGCACTCTAAATCTGCTCTTTGTTGCTTCTTTGGACTCTCCTTTATGAAAGCCTATTTTTTTTGTGAGTTGTGTAATTTTGGATTGCAAGCTCATTTTTGGCTTTTTAAAAATTAGAGGGATCCTGAGAGGTCTCAGATGAGGTTATATTACTTTGCAATGAATTTAACTTGCTTCTTTAAGTTAATTTCTCTGCTTGAAGCTTTTCAGGACTTATAATAACTATAAAACCAAGCCCCAAATCCATGGGGGAGGAACTATGGTTTATGCATTTTTAGAAGAGAGATTTTCTTTTTCTCTACTCCAAGCCAGGGATATCATAAATAATTTTCTCCTTGTCACTTCCCCTTGATAGAAGGCTTTTTTTTAAAAAAATATTCACACTTTTTTGGGCTTTTGGATGTTCTTAATTCCAAGTCCCCATCTTTTTCAAATCTAAAGTCTTGTCAACTACTTCCTATCAGGCTGTTAAAATCAGGGCTTCAAGATCCTGTTATTGGTAAATACCACCAGGGTACCCATGATTTTTGCATGTGGATGCTACTGCTGTTTCAGCTCTGTCTTCATTTCGCCACTGTAGGGTCATTCTTATTTTGAGTGAGTGCAACAATGCATTTTAAAGTATGTTTATTGTGTTTTATGAAGCATTTCTAGATGTTTTGAGGCAGAGGGCTTTTTAGAATTACTAGTGTCTATGTTACCATAAATCCCCCAATTGAGCATCATATAGTTTTTATTTTTGTCCTCCTTTTCTGTTGTGGTTTGATAGTAGAATATGGAGGCATTCAACTATAATTCTGTTTTCTTAGATTGTCTATTTTTCTTGCATTTAGATATTGTTTGGGTTTTTTGTGCATGCATACCTTCCATGTTGCCAAAGTTTTGTTCTGCTGTGTTAGTTTTGTTGTTTATATCCTCCACCAAAATTGTTGATTCCTAGAAGAATGAGGGTGGAAAGTAAGAGTTAATTTAGATTAAAAAAAATTTTAAGTTAGTTGTTTTCCAAATTTTTGGATTAACTTTTACATTTATTCTAATTCATTTAGGCACAGAAACCACTTACTAATAAAATATGACTATCTGACTAATCAAATTATTCCTCCTTATCCTATGAAGTGGAGTAAGTATAAGAGAAAATAAGAAGACTGTGTAAAGCAGTGCAAAACTTCTCCTTGGGCCAAGCTAGAAATGTTAGGAAAATAGGAAAAGAGCTCTTCATGTCTCACTTGAATAGTTATTTTAAAGATTAAGAGCAATAATATATGTAAAATAGTTATCATAGTAACTTGAGCAAGTGGTCAATAAAATGTGTCCATAGCATTTTTCAAATATAATGTGTTAGTTCAGTGACATTATGAATATTAAAAAAAATATTTTTTCTTTCATCACTTTTAATCCAATGGCCTAGTGGCTTATTTGAGCCTCCTGCATTGATACTGAAATTTCACTATGATTGATGCCTTTTCTAGATCCCTCATGTCCATCATTCTCTCTGTTTTTTGTTAGTAGGGCTTTTATTTCATTTCATTTTTAGTGGCAGCAGTGTGTACCAGTATGTCCTATGGGCATTTTTTTTGACATTTCTGCCCAATTTACTTGAGTATACATTTTTAAAAGACAAGGAAATTTATCTTACATAACCACAATATGATTATCACACCTGATATAATTAAAATTAATTCCTTCCTACTATCTAATACCCACTTCATACTCAAACATTCCTTATTTTCTTATTGGTAAAATTTTAAAGAATGATCTTCCTTGATACTATTTGCACAAGTAAATTAAGCTTCTTACCCCAGCTAGCTGATATGTTGCACCCATTCAAGAGCCAATGCAAAGAGATGAGGTAGTAAAGCAACTTGGTGATGTTTTTCAAGATTTGGGTATTGATACTTCATTAAAACAGTAAAAAGCACTTACCAGCACAGAATTTTGTCTTACATTTTGAAATTGTAATAAGATTGATTTTCTTTTGCATTAATTTACTGTTTTGGAAGCTTATTTTGATGGTTTTCAATATGGATTTGTCTTTGTTTGAGGGTTTTATTAGTTATTATGTTTGGCTTTTTTGTTGATGATGTTGTTGTTAATGTTGGTTGTTTCAGCCAGAGCACGAATCCTGTGTTACTACTAAGATATCTTTCTGGAAACTTTCAGATCAACTTATATAAAAAGCCAGAAAACCTTAGGGAAACTTATAAGTGGATACCTGAAAACTAAAGAAATCTGAAAAGAATTCACAAAGGAATTGAGATCAGCATGTGCCATTATACAGCATAAAATCTCCCAGGATTTTGAGAAAACAGTAGCTATTCTACTATTGATCTTTTAACTCAGGAACTCTCATAGATGAGGCTATACACCAGAGCTAAAGCATGTGAGCTCTGCCTGTTTCCAGTTGATGGTATTTGTAGTCACTTGTGGAGGATACGGCCTTTTGCACACAAATAGCTTTTCAGACAGCCCTGGAAGAGAAACGTTTGTTTTACATCCTCAATAGTTAATTCAGTAAAATTCGATAATACTGCAGGCAGTAGAGCTGGTAGAGATAGTGAAGCACTCAAGAATACTTTTAACAGACTAAAACGCTTAGTGGTAAAATTGGTAAGAATATCTTTCACAGAACCTACGGAAATAAATTAGCTGAAGTAAGGATTATGGAAGCCTTCAGTGTAGAGAAATAGATTGGCCGAAGCAGATTTCTTAAACTTTAATACTTTAATATGTCTACAATCACCTGGAGTTCTTCTTAAAATGAAGGTTCTGACTCGGTTGATCTAGGGTGGCACCTGGAATTCTGTACTGGAATTCTAGCTTCTGGAATTCTCACGGCTCCCAGGTAATGGTGATGCTGCTTGTTTATGTACCACCCCTCAAGAATAAAGGGTTTAGACTCTGAGAATTTGACTTTGGCAATGTCATGAGATAGAAGATGAGAAAACATACCATAAAAACCAATTCAGACAATAGTGCTAGATGTCTGTGTGTGTTTAAATGTAAATGGCATGCTATATGTAAATTGCTTTAAATGCCTAGGAGATAGTACCTGCTCTAAATTCAAAGTCTAGAGTGTTTACAATTCTAATGAATGTAGGAAAAATATAGAAAATAGCAAAGACATACATAGAATATGTATTTTTTTATTTAACATACATTTAAAGTAAAATGAGAGACTTCACAGTAAGAATTAAGTAATATATTTAAATAATAAGATAAAATGATGGAATACGTGCCATAGTAACCGGTACTCACATGGAAATAGCAGAGGTGCCTTAGCTTAGCAGAAGAGCCAAGGGAATGGGATTGGTGACAGCCACTTGCCTTCAAATCCTGCCTTTGCTCATTGACTCTGTGGCTCAGGTAACTTCCAATAACCAAACTGTGCTTCTAATTTCCTCATCTATAAAATGGGATAATAGTGTACCCAGCTGTTAAGGTTGTTATGAGTTTTAAATGTCTAAGATAGCAACTCAGAACCACACCTGGTTTCTATTTGGCTGTACTAAATGGTTATGTTTATTATTACAATAATAATAATAAGGTACTTCTAAAATAATCCAGACTAAGTGATTTAAAAAGTGGTTTTCAAAAAGTAGATGTTTTCTTGAGTCTATTTTATTGCTAAATTGCTTATGGGAAAATGTTTTGGTTATTTACTTGAATAAACAACAGAGTAACAACCTATGACTAAATAAATAAAATTAGTGAAATTACGGTATATCATTTAGAGAAGAATGTTTTCATTAACTAAGTAGAAGGTCTGATTATTAAAAAATAAAAGGGTAGAAATGAATTATTTCTACTGTTCAGCTTTTAGTGTGCTTTAAGCGTGAGATGTGGCTTTTTTGTTGTTATTATTTTTCTGCTTTTCCTCTGGCATAGATTAAGCGTATATTTCAAAATGTCTTGGCCTTGATTATTACCTTTGCAGTTTTTCATTATTGATGATTAATCTAGGTATAATTATAATTCAGGGGAGAAGAAGTTTTTTTGATCTTACTGCTTGCAGACAGAGATAAATAGGTGTTTATTGTATTTCTTTTATCAATTTATTTTTTTCCAAAGTTTAAATACAAACACTTCTAAAAACCTACAATTCTAAGCCTTTGTTTTGTTTCGTTTTTCTTTTCTGTGATAATTGTTTCATAAAATAACAAGCAAGGAAAATTAGAAAGGAATCCAATTGGTAATAGTTTTAGTATTTGCAAAAGGAAATAATTGCAAAGGTCAGGTATAACACTTAAAATCTGACTCTAGGTGTTTCCTGGCTAATGTTGTCCAAATGTTAAAAATTTCTCAAACATATGTCTTCTTAAATATACAAATATGCTTTAAAATGGAATATATATGCATTTTTTATGCTAGATTCTCTTTTATTAAACAAAGCCAACAAGGAGTAGGTAATTTGAGGAGGAATGTTATATGTTGAAAATATGGAAAATGGCTTGTGTTCCAGGGAAAACGCTGATGTTCTGTCTCAGGAGCTGTCATGAAAGGGCGGTTCTCCAGTCATCACACCTGTAGATGCTGAGGAAGGACACTTGCAGATTGAAATCTATGCTTACTTCTTCCCGATCATCTTTAAAATCTATTTGTCCCTTTTTTTCAATGGGCCCAGACAGATGGGTGGGGATCCCAATGCCACCTAAAAAAATAAACTTTATTGGAGTATAACCTACATATTGAAAAGTGAGCAAATCTTAAGTGTACAGCTTGATAACATTTTGCAAAGGCAACATACATGCAGATCCAACTGCCAGATCAAGAAAGAGAATAGAATCAGTACCCCACGAGCTCCCCTTGTGTCCTCTACTAGTCACTACATACTCCACAGGAGTTTTCCCCCTCACACTTTATATAAATGCTGTCATGTTTTGTGTACTCTTTTGCATATGACTTCTTCCCCTAAACATTGTATGATATTCATCTGTGTTGTTCGTGTAACTGGTTTGTTCATTCTGATTAATGTAATCACTTCACTGTATGAATGCATCTTAATTTGTTCATCAGTTCTACAGTTAATGGAGATTTGAGCTGTTTCCAGATTGTCCCTACTGTGAAGAGTGCTATTATGAACATTCTTGTACATAATTTTTGGCAACTATAGTATGCCTTTATGGTGGTTATACACCTAAGAGTGGAATTTACCAAGCCATAAGGTGTGCATATGTTTACCTTTAGTAGATACTACTAAATCGTTTTCTAAAGTTATGCCAATTTCCACTCTCTGCCCCCTTCAAACAGGATATAACAGTACCATTGCTCCACATCCTTGCCACCTCTTGATGTTATCTGTCTTTTTTATTTTAGCCACACTTGTCTGCATATAATGGTATCTTGTGATTTTAATTTGCATTTTCCAAAGGACTAATAGAATTGAGAAAATTTTATTATGTTTATTGAAAATTTGAAAGCCCTCTTTTGTAAAATTTCTATTTATGTCTTCCCATTTTTCTATTGAGTTGTTTGCCTTGTTTGTAGTGATTTGTAGGAATTTATTTAAATATTCTGAATATGGGTCATTATCTGATATATGTATTGCAAGTTTCTTCTTGCGCACTGTGGCTTGCCATTTCATTCTCTACCTGACATCTTTTGATGAACAGTTCTTAATTTAAATGCAGTCAGAGTTATCATGTTCTCCCTTTTTATGGTTACCACTTTATGCTCTTTAAGAAATCATTGTCCATCCCAAAGAGAAGGATATTCTCTTCTGGAAGCTTTCTTGTTATCATCCACATTTAGGTATACAACTCTCTGAAACTGATGTTGTATGCGTAGGAGTCAAGATTCACTTTTTATCCCAAATGGACATTCACTCAGTAGTAGAGAGACTGTCCTTTCCCCACTGCTCTGCATTGTCGAACTTGCCATAATGTACTAGTGTAATTAGTTGTCATGATTTGTGTGGGTTTGTTTCTGGACTCTCTGTTTTGTTGCATATTTTGTCAGGTTTTGTACAAATTACACACTGTGTTAATTACAAAAGCTTTATAATAAGTTTGATATTTGGTGGTTGAAGACTTCCAGATTTGTGGTTCTTTAATGTGACCTTAACTAATCTTGACCCTTTACGTTTCTGTATAAATGTTAGCTTGCAAATTTAAAATTAAAAACCCAACTACTGGAATTTTCATTGTGACTACACTGAATATGTGGATCAATTTGTAGCGAACTGACATCTCTATAATATTGAGTCTTTCAATCTGTGAACATGATGTATCTCTCTGCATTTATTTGTCTGCTATATTTTTTCTAAGTAATGTTTTGTAGGTTTTTGGTGTAGAGGTCGTGAACATATTTGTTCCAGGATGTTTGAAGTTTTTAATTTTATTTTAGGTGTATAATTTCTATGTTTTTATTTGTTATATGATAGCACAATTGATTTTTGTACAATAACCCTAAATTCAGTAACCTTGCTAAATTTACTAATTAAAACTAATAATTTTTTCTGTGGACTCATTATTTATTATTTTCATTTTAAATGTATTCCATTATTCATTAAAAGAAATGGATTTAAATTATTATCTTTATTGCTGTTTTTACTTAAAAATAAAATTGGAGTTTTTAATTTTAAATATTAGCTGAATAATAGCATTAACTGACATTCATAATAAAAAGAAAAGCTAGACTCTGGTTGAGAGTGTAAGATAGTGTGTTAGCATTTTAGTAGGTGCTGGAAAAATTGGAATTATCTCTTCTCTGTCCTCATCTGCATAATATTCTTGAGTAAATGAGTCTGCCACTCTGGTCTTTTGTTCCTCATCTGTAAAATGATGATATTGGACTAGATAAGTTTTAGTTCCTTTTGATCAGGGGTAGATGTCTCAGACAACTTTTAGGTAAAAGGTTGTGCTTTTGGACTTTTCCCTTTCTTCTACTCTTCCCCTTACAGCATTGTGACAGAGGGCAATGGGCCTCATGTGATCTCCTTTTTGGGGAGGGTAGTAGGCAGGCCCAAGCCCACTTAACATTCCCATGTCTCCTGCTCAGGCCACTTGGGAACTTCTGTCTTCCCTGGACACCACATATTGACTATGGGGATAATAGGACTCTGTCTCAGGTTCATAACTGTAGACACTTCCCTCCTAAACCTCCTCTAATGCCCCCTGACTGCTCCTATGTCATGTTCCATGCCAAGTGCTGGTTTTCTCAGAGAATCTTGAGTTCTCTCCAGTCTATGCCCTGAAAAGTAGTCTGCTAGTCCTAATGCTCATATTCTCACGTTCAAGTGGGGTTTAACTTAGAGATGGGAAATGGGGACTTGATGTTTGACGTTTTCCTCCTCTGTCTGACCTCTTCTCCCTACAACTCTTGAGCCCGAGGCAATTTTCCATATCTGTTACGTCATACTCTGTTTTTTTCCACTCTTGGCATCACGAAACTCCGTAATGTTGTTCTCTAGGTCTGACTTCTAATATGTTCATGGCAACCAAAATTGTGTTTTTAAAAATCCTCTTCCTTAGGGAAAGCCTGATATTCAAGACTGTTGTCTTGCTATGGATCCAAACTTCTTGCTGGATATCAGACTACAGACTCTTTTTCTTATTTTATCTTGTAACAGTCCTAATCCTCCTTGAGGCAAGTGCTACTCCTGGTGGAAAGGTGAGGTCAAACACAGAGAAATGCTAAAGCATTGCACATGATATATTTACAGACATTAGCATCCTTGTCATATGATGGCCTATCACCTCTTTCATATTCCTTTGTTTTCTGCCTCTTTCCTATCTGACATACTATTTGTTCAAATGTTCTTTAAATTTTATGTGGTGGCAATAAGGACTTATTATGCTGTTTCCATCATAGGTCATGGTAAGATATTTATGCCACAAAAGTTAGCTCTATCTTATCTGCACTAATAGATATTTAACACATAGCGAGTGGGTATGTACTTACTAGGAAATTCCTTCCTATGTGCTGCACATTGAATTAGGTACTAAAGAGGATAGGTGAGAAGCATAAGATACAATAACTGTCCTTGAGCAACTTAAAACATAGTTGGGGAGACATGACAGCACGAGACAACCCAAGAAGGCAATATCAATTATAGGCATTGACTATAATTGCTATCCGAGGTCAGAGAAGGATAAAATCAACCGAGCCCAAAGTCCCCGGGGATCGCTTTATGGAGATGTTGGCATTAAATCTTTGACAGGGTGGTAAATTTGGAAGGTGCTGAAGAGTGAGAATTGAACCACACTGGAAGGAATAGATGTGGAGAATGGAACTGGGAGAGAACAACATGGGAGCCGTTAGGGTCTCTGCCTGACTGAACAAGAGAGATGATATTGAAGAACAGTGTAAAATTCATGGACTGCACAGGAAACTTAAAAAAAAAATTAGTATATCCAGTATACATGATATACAATTTTTAGCTTCTTCCCCCATGGGCCTCATAAAGCTCAAATTGTGAAAACCAACATCACAGGATATAAAAATGGAGAATTTTGACGCTTAAGGCAAGAGCTATCAGCTAGCAAAATGATGTATGAAAGAGGTCATGTTGTAGAAATTTCCTAGCAGGAGCATGAAAACTGGTTAGATGATAACTCCTACATTCCTAATCCAAAAAGAATGGCAGATCTGGAGATTAAAGGCAGATTTCTTTAGAGTGAACTAAGGGTCCATTAGGAATATCCACAAAGAGGTACATTGTGAGGTGTTTCCCCTTTTCCCCTCTCAGTGCTAGAAAGAGGTGCTTCAAGGAGACTTGGTGAAGTTTAATATGTGCCCCTTGAAGTTTTAGGGGTGGTAGTGGAGACAGTGGACTGATTTCTGATGAATCTAAAAGCCAAGAGATGAGCTAATGAGCAGTTTAGGTAGAGGTGTTGAAATGGGATTAGCCTGTTTTCCCAGGGTTTCTTAGAAAGTTCCCTGTGGAACAAGTGTAGGCCATGGATGTGAGAGAGCAGTAATGACACTGTCTAGGGCCTCTCCCATAAGGCTGCCCAGGGACTGAACTGGTCTCAGAAGGTAGAAGGTGCAGGTGTCACTTGGAACTGTGGATGCAGCAAGTGATAAAGTGAGACAGTATGACTCCCATCAAGGGCAGTCCAGATGAAAGGTCCCCAGTGATTGGAGAAGGGAGAGCAATCACTGAAGAACCTGGAAAAGCATCCACTGGTTGAGAATCATCTTTAAATACATACCAGGCTTCTTAGCTCAGTGACCAGAAAGTAAACTTTCTGTCTCCATTTACCTCTTCTTTCCCTACTTTCCCTCTTTCACTTCTCTCCCACACTCCAGAGGCATTGGAGCCACAGTTACCTGGCTGGGGAAGAAGGACCTGGGGAAAAAGTATGGGACCAGTATCTCTCTCTTCATTGACTGTTGGTTTCCACTTGCAGCAGATCCTAGCTATGGAGGGGAGACAATTTAAACTTTAAATCAGCTTTTTATATGTAGCTGGGTGTACTAATTTCTAAATTGAGAATGTTTGGTGACTTAATGTAACTATAAGATTAAGTTCCAAGTGAACAGGATATGGGTAAGGCCTTATTTCTTATTAGCTCAAGAGATGCTGCATTGGTTTCCTAGAGCTACCATAACAAATCACCACAAACTGGGTGTCTTAGAAGAAGAGAAATTTGTCCTGTCACAGTTTTGGAAGGTACAAGTCAAAAATCAGAGTGACTACAGAGCCATGTTCTCTCTGAAAGCAGTAGAGGAGACTCTGTTCCATGACTTTCTCTTAGTTTCTGGTGTTGCCAGCATCCTTGGCCTTGCTTGGCTTGCTGTTGCATCACTCCAATCTCTGCCTCTAGTCACATGGCGATCTCCCTCTCTGTGCCCTTGTCCTCACATGGCATTCTCTTTTCTTTATGTGTCTGTCTTTGTGTCTCATCTTACAAGGACACTAGTCATATTGGATTAAGGGTCCACCCTACCATATAACATCATCTCAACTTACATTTTAATTACATCTGCAAAGACTCCATTTCTAAATAAGGTCACATTCGTAGGTACTAGGGTGAGACTTCACCACATCTTTTGGGAGACATAATTCAATGCACAGCAGATGTTTACCAGACTTTGGTCTGCTTGGTGATGGCACCTTGGAGCTGGGGGCTGTGGTTAGTGTGATCAAAGTCTCTTCCGAGTTTCTTTATTTCTAATCATATATGCTGTACTCTTTCAGAATACATAGTATGAGATTTTTAAATCTGAAACAGTGTTTCTTAATGTATCCCTATCAGGAATGCAGCTACTGGAAATGCCTCTTTATATTTTGTCCACTTTCTCCCAGTGCTGTTGCCAGTATTTCTCTTCTTTGACATCTTATGAGCATTTTAATGAGAGGTTGAGAAGAAGCACAATGAGCATTGCAAGTGAGCCTCAGGTGAAGCTGGTCTCCGTGTCTTTTTATGATTCCAGTTCTTCCTATGCATTGTCCCAGCTCCCTGGGAAGACATATCCCTAATTACCTGCCTCCCAGCCTTAGTCTTTCAAAGTCCTTCTCTTTGGTGAAATTTTCTTAGACCAAACAGGGCTGATTGTCAACCAGCCTGCACCTGTTCAGCCATTCTGACTGATGCTTTTAAAGACTATTTTTTAAATCTCCCTTTCTTGGCTGAAGAATACTCTTTCAATGCCTTCTCTTGCTTCAATACATTATATGTTGTTTAATGATGTTATTTATACCAATTACTTGAAAAATTGTCTACAAATGTGTTTTCTCCACTAAACCATGTTTTTTTTGAGTCACTTTTTGTTTGCTGTGGTTTCTCTAAAGTCTATTCAGACCTTGGTTTGCAGTAGGAGCTCAGTAAGTGTTTTCTGAATTGGGTCGAGTATTCACAAGAATAGACAACGGCCAGTTGCTTTAAGAGAATCTTGAAGCGTATCACAGTTTGTTGGAGGGCTTCTCAGCAAAATCAAAGGGAGCCACTGCAGTGGAGTGATTGACAGCTTACTCATCTTCCTGAAATGCTGTTCAATCTTTTCCCCCCACCTACCCAAAGACCTAAAGTGACTTTTTATTTCCTTTGTCATCACAGAGTCTGATTAATAACTAGGCAAATTAGGTAACATCCAGTGTAATATGATTTTTTTTTTTTGAGGAAGATTAACCCTGAGCTAACATCTGCTGCCAATCCTCTTTTTGCTGAGGAAGACTGGCCCTGAGCTAACATCCATGCCCAACTTCCTCTCCTTTATACATGGGACACCTACCACAGCATGGCTTGCCAAGCGGTGCCATGTCCCAACCCGGAATCCGAACTGGACGAACCACGCCAAAGTGGAACGTGCGCACTTAACCACTGCGCCACCGGGCTGGCCCCCAGTGTGATATGATTTTAATCATTCCACCACATGGCTCACTAGGGCAGTAATTTTCTTTTTTTTTTTTCCTTTTTTGATTTTTATTGCAGTGACAGTGGATTATAATATTATATAGCTTTCAGATGTGCATTGTAATATATTTCGAATTCTGTGTAGATTACATCACGTTCACCAACCAAAAACTAATTATAGGCCGTTCCCTCACATGTGAGCCTAATCACCCCTTTTGCCCTCCCCCTTCCCCCCTTTCCCTATGAAACCACCAATCCAGTCTCCGTTGCTGTGTGTTTGTTTGTCATTGTTTTTATCTTCTACTTATGAGTGAGATCATACGGTATTTGACTTTCTCCCTCTGACTTACTTCACTCAGCATATACCCTCAAGGACCATCCATGTTGTCATAAATGGCCAGATGTCATCATTTCTTATGGCTGAGTAGTATTCCATTGTGTATATATACCACATCTTCTTTATCCATTTGTCCCTTGATGGGCACCTAGGCTGCTTCCAAGTCTTGGCAATATTCACAATAGGGCAGTATTTTCAGTGGGGTTGCAAGATTTTTTTTAAGAAGAATGATGATAGTAATAGTAATAATGATGTTGACAATTATATTAGCTAATATTGATTAGTTCTATGTCCTTTATATGTATTTATCTCACTTATTTATCCTATCAGCTCTATGAAATAGGAAGAATTATCATTCTGATATTACACATGAAAAGTGAAGGCTTACAGAATTTAATTTACTTACCCAAGTTCAACCCGCTGCTAAGATGTTGTGGTGATTGCTGTTATATGACTATTCTTATAATGACTGTTATAGTCAATTAATCAATGTTGCTTTTAACTGTTAACATTTCTTCAAATAACTTTCTTAATGAGTGAATTTAAAATTCTTACCTATCTCTGTGACAGTCCTCTCTGGAAAGCTATTGCTCAGACTTGAATTTCTTATCCTCCAATCTGAACATTCAGATAATGATGCAATAAAATCTTTTATGGGATACTCCTCAAGATTGTTATATGCTAAGGGAGGGAATAAGATATATTTTCATAACTTTTGACTTCTATAAAGTACTTTCCTCCTCATTGCAGCATAGAAAAGCTCTGAAATTGCATCTCATAAGCAGGGTAATCTGCAATTATTTACAGAGTCATCCCACAATATCTCATTTTATCACTTTTGTGGAAAGACAGAATAGGAAAACACCCAAACTTTCATGAATATTTTAAAACCCATACTCACTGGGGGAGGGAGGAAAGTAAATTTAGATAATTGCAAATTCCATTTCAGTCAGTTGTATTCCAAGTAAATGTTCTGTCCCAACATAGCCTACATCTTATCTTTTGAAATGACAGAAGCTAATGCTTTTCCTTGCTCTAGTGTTGGTCTTGTTCCCATGCGAGAAAAGAGAGAGAAGGGAAGGAAACAGACTGAGTACCTGCCTCAGTCACCCATTTCCCCACCTGCAGGGGAGAGGGGACCTTTGGGGAAGTTATTTGGCATTTAAGGCAAATGGTTCCCAAGGCACCTGCTGAATGGAGCTGAATATTTTGTCAAATGATTTTCCTCTCTGACCTTTATTGCTAATGAATCTTCTTTAAGAAGTATTTAAAGAGTGAAAAGAAAGGTTGTTTTTACTAATCTCTTTTCTTTTTGCCTACAGAACTCAAAGAAATGGTGTTACCTGGCAATAGATCTGCTGTCTTTTATGAAAAATCAGGCCAAGGTAATTCTTATTTTGAATTGATATATTTTAAAATCTGTTTACCTCTGATACATGAAATGAGTTGGCTTTCTTTGATTACTGGTTTTAGCTATTGAATAACCTATCAAAAAAGTAAATCATTATCTGAAATGTAGAGGGAATGATTTATGATGATTACCATATTTATGAAGTGGACAATAAAATTTAAAATATATATTAGCTTATCAAAACATTGTGGAAAATGGTTAATTTGCTGGCACTACTCTTTCACTTATGTTAGTACATGAGTAGGATCTTGACTAGAAGATTGTATTCTCTTTGTTTGGAAATAACTCCAATCAATGTATCATATTTACAAATGCCAGACAGTAAGAGAATTAGCTTCTTGTCAGGGTACAGTGATGAGATTTTCCTTTTTATTTAAGCTTTAGTCAGATGGCTTTACATATTATTTTTTGAATACGCAAAAAATTTCATTAGAAATTCCTAGAAAACTTCAAGTTTTATGAAGACACCTTCATACAAAACATATATTTTCCTTGGAAAGATTGAATTATATTATATAGTTGTTGAATAGCATGCCTGATTGTGCTCAACAGATTGCATATTTAGTTACTAAATTTTCAAATTGCTATAATTTATTTACATATGTTGGCCTAAGAATATGAATATTCATGCAAATATTCTAATAACATATATATGTAAACAAAAGGTTGGTATAGACGGAGATATACAATGCGTGTATGTTTTATGAATAAAGCTGCTATCTCAAAAGTTTTATAGAAAAGTTTCTGAAAGATCAGAATTATGATGGGAACTAGACCCGTCTATCAACTTCTAGTTGTATGTAAAGGAACACACATAATAGATTTATTGAAATGTATATTAGGCTGCATACTAATTGGAACTGATTGGGTTTTATTTTTGACAAATTGTTGAATTCCAAAAAACAAATGAGTGCTGAAACAAAGATAGCATTTAAATTTAATGGGCATCAGCAGAAAAATTTGTTTCTGAACTTTAATTTGCAGTTGAACAAAAATAAATCGTTAAGTTGAGTTACAAATTGGGGTGTTTCTACTTATTTCTAGTTTTCAGTCAATTCTTCAAAGGAGGTTTAAACCCCTTAAGGATTCAGCTTCTCTCCCCTATTTTGAATTATAGGCAATCTATTCAAGTTTTGTCTATACTAAATGTTAATTCAAACTATAAAGGATTTTTAAGTGGTTAATGACATCAATTGAAGTTTGGCTTTTACATAGAACTGTTAACTGTGACTCCCCAAAGAGAGTCATTATTATGAGAACTAATACAGACAATACGTGGAAGAGGTTGAAGCTGAGGTACGTGATACAGACATAGGGAGGGAAGTGGTAGAAAAGTGCTTGTTGAGGGAGAATCGATGGAAGATGACACAGTAAAGAGAGAAAGAAACACAATGAATGAGATGAAGTCAATGAAGAGGGTCAAGGATCCATGTCCTTTAGAATAAAAATAAAGGATGAAGGGAGCACAGGCTGTCTAGGATGCATTCGTGTGAATTTTTTCTTTTTTAGGAGGTTGTATATACTAATATATTAAATTTTATTAGGCTCTTGTTTTATTTATTTAAGATATGGACAACCTTATTTTGAACTGAATGTAAGAAAGGGAGATGTGGAGTGGAAGAAGGGTAATTTCCACTAACATGGTAAAATTCCTAGCATAACGTACCCAGAGTAATAAAATTTGCTTCTTCCTAACACGAGAGTAAAGGAATAGTTGTATATATTGCCAGAGTCCAAGTGCTTTGGAGTGATAAAACACCCAAAGAGATTATGCTTTGTGATGTATGCGTTTGTGTGGAGGTTG
Source organism: Equus przewalskii (assembly GCF_037783145.1). Classification (NCBI taxonomy): domain Eukaryota; kingdom Metazoa; phylum Chordata; class Mammalia; order Perissodactyla; family Equidae; genus Equus; species Equus przewalskii. Next base: position 89,062,327 of record NC_091832.1, read on the forward strand.
GGAGTATGGTGTGGAGGAGTAACTTGCGGTGGGAGAGGTGGCATTCATGTCATCATCTCTCTGGGTTGGTCCTTTGGATTCACTGAAATAGGGTGCTTGCAATCTTAGAAAAAATCCTGTGAATAAGACAAAGAATGCTAATGTATTGATGCTCTGTCTTGATTATCTCAGATGGGTTATGTACATTTAAATTTCCATGTTTAAATAGTAGGAGTTTAAGACATATTAGTGAAGGTGCTATTTCTAGACAAATGGGACCATACATCTTTTCTCAGTTGCGCATGATGACTAACACTCATTTCGTGTAGGATTCCCTGTGGCGATGGAGCTCCGAGAGAAAGCTATTGGATTAACAGGCACTTTTGTGTGTGCAGATACCTGAAAGTTCTACATTTGACTCTTTTAACAGGAGTATTTAAATAACTTTTCATGTAGCGTTTTATTAGGTGAAGTTATTTGTGCCTGTTAGTCACAATATTCTTAATTTTGTCATCCAAAGAGAGAGGCAACTTCAACTAGTCAGGTCAAAATTATCCTTCTATATAGCTAATAAGATTACATACAAAAATAGAGACTGTTATTCTGTTCCATTTTTACATAGGTTTATCTGTCATGGAAATAGATTGAATTTCAATTAAGAAAACTTCACATCTCTAATTTATTTTTATTTTGTAAGAATAATAAGTTTTATTCTCACACATATTTAACTTTTTCTGTTTTTTCTGAAATTTTTCTGAAATTTTTCTGTTTTTTCTGAAATTGAAATGGAATATTGAGGATTCTGCAATTTTTTGATGTATTCCAGGTTGAAATCTGGGCTCAGTATAAATACAGTTATTTTTTTTTTTTTGAGGAAGATCCACTCTGAGCTAACATCTGCTGCCACTCCTCCCCTTTTTACTGAGGAAGACTGGCCCTGAGCTAACATCCGTGCCGTCTTCCTCTATTTTATATGTGGGACGCCTACCACAGCATGGCTTGATAAGCGGTGCATAGGTCTGCACCTGGGATCCGAATCAGCAAACCCTGGGCCGCCGAAGCGGAGCGCGTGAACTTAACCACTATGCCAGTGGGCCGGCCCCAGTATAAATGCAATTTTGAGAATTGAAAATAAACTGTGTCATAAGGCTAGAGTATCATATTACTTATGTTCAAGGGTATTAAGAAGTAACTTATGAATATATTATTTAAAGATTTGTTTCATCGTGGTTTATTATTATTGGCTGTAGAAAATGTTGTAGATGGAATACATGTTAAGTTTTTGAAAGGATAAAAATTTGGTATTTTAAGAGCTTACTACAAATTATATTTTATATTATTTATTACATGCCTACTATAAAGTAACAATGGAAAATAAAACATCACAACTTGCGGGTTGATTAAAACATTAATGACCATGAATTTAAATGAGAGTTAGAAATGCTTCTATGGCACGTGATGAGAGGTGTGGTGTGATTGTCACATTGCCGGAATTAGATTCCATGTATGATGTATGCAATGCTTTACAAAAATATAGCTATGACATCAGGCAAAGCCTGCTACCAAAGAGTACTTAAACTGCAAGTCAGAGAATAAATCATTGAACGTTTTCATAGAGAAGTGATTAAAAAGTAATTCTTACAGAGAATTTACATGAGAAATAGCAATTATGATAATTTTACAGAATATGCCTTTTTTGGTTTATATGATTTTTGTCATTCGCAAAAGTTCTTGGTATTCTTCACTCTTCTGAGTATTAGATTCTGTGGGATACTCCATCTTTTAAAAGCTTTTTTACAAACTCACAAGACTATAAGACATAGCATTGTCGACTGCTGCTAATATTCAGGTTTTTCCATCTATTTCCCACCTGTTTCTTACTTTATTTGTTTCTCTCTTATTCCACTACCTATCCTAAACATTCTTGTCTTACCTTGTGCTGAAAAATCCACTCTGAATGCCCAATCTTCTTTGTCTCTTATTCCTCTACTTAGTAGAGAACTACATAGTAGTTCTCATGTGTGCATGTGTGTATGTGTGGTTATATGTATATGTGTACATATGTATAATTTTATTTTATTATGTATAAAGGTACACACACAGACATGGGATTTTTTTCCTTCAGTGTGATAGTAAAGAAGATCTTTCTGCCATCTACTTTTACTCCCACTTCTGAGTGAAGTAGGCAAACTTTGAATGAATGGGCTCCTTACATCTCCAGGATTTCCACTGGAGGAATATTTAAAAGGCTAACAGATTCCTTTGTATTATGAGAGTTATAATTTAGCTCTGTTTTGCATTAATTAGGACTACCTTGAGAACCTACTCTCCCTTTATCATATCTTTTCAATGAGAATAAAATCTAAAATTAAAATATACTAATTTATAAAGCAAATAACTTTCAACTATTGAAACACACTGTCTTCACCAAGGGGAGATTGCCTAATTCTGTCACCCATTGGTTTTGTGCCATGTCATTTGCACATGTCATTGGAGAAAAATCTAACCTGAGCTACTCAACAAAAGCACTGTAGCCTAAGAGCAAAACACTGCCTTATGCGGATACTGCCTACTGCATATCTTACATCAGAATCAACAGGAAAAAAAATTATATTGTAATTTGCCACCTCATTCATTCATCAATTCAGTGTTTACGTACTGTATTCATAAATGCTTCAGCTGGAGTGAGGGTACATGCAGAACTTGAGAGTCTCTCTCTCTCTCTCTCTCTCATTACACACACACACACACACACACACACAGACTCACACCTTACATACATACATATAGAGGCTACAAAGTAAATCTTTTTTCATGCTTGTAGAAGTTATCTCCATGCTCCTTATCATTTTTCACAAATTTAATTTCTTCTATGTTCTTCTGTACATCATTATTCGTGGATAGCTGGAAGCCATTAAAGCAGACCCTACTAGCAATTTTTAAGTTTTCAATAACTGTTGAATCTCATGCCTAGGGATTTTGTGGCCATTTTGAATGTGTGTGTCTGTTTGCGTATATGCAGTCTGAAATAACATATTCCCAGCTGTACCATAGAGTCTTTTTAGGCTAGAACCCTAAAACTACCTAAATGCTAGGTGCGGAGGTTGGGGAAGAGCGGTGGTTATTTGGGGAGTTGAGATGAAATTAGGACTGTTGGGGTTGGAGCAGGCCTTTGGGAATTGGGGCTCGCAAAGAATTGGCATTTCCCGGTAGAGGACTAAGGACTTTGAGGGTGTTGGTTCCTTATGGCTTTCGCAGTTGTGTTAGTTTTCGGTTTTGCAATACTGGCATTACTTTGGAAGGGGAAGCAAATCATTGGAGGCAGAGTGGTGTGGGCAGAGGCAATAATTTATAACATGGGATGTCCACCAGACTTTGCAAGTGCATATATATGTATGTTTGTCCTTTTCTCTGGAAATGTATTTTTAATGCATTTGGCATTTTAAAAGTTACGCCACTAGATGTCAGCAGCAACCTCCTAGGGTTCCTGGGGCCTTAATTCATAACAACACAAAAAATTGGTACTTCATTAGAGCATCTTATGTAAGAATGGGAGGTACTTATTTTGAAAATTTAAAAAGTATGCTTTGAGGTATGAGAAGGAGGATTCCAATCGTCATAAAAAATTTGGAAACTATTTTTTCAACTGGTTTCTGTTTGCATGTAACCAGTTACTTTTACTTCCAGTATTCCCTCTACCAATGAAATGGCATGAAGAACTATGTGTGTGCCTAAGTTTTTAGAAGTTGTACCTGATGTCAGAGCTATGAACTTCTGTTTCAAGGTTTTATGATTCATTTATGTCAAGGTTGCATGAGTATTTGTGCTCTGGGTTTGTTCCATTGTGTTTTTGCAGAGGCTTTTTTGGTGCTGCAGCCCATCAGAAGATTGTGTGGTATTAATTTTTCAGCATGCACATCTGTGCGCTGTTTGCTTAGTAATGTCTAAAGCTTTCAGGATCTGTGCTCTGTTGTTACAAGACACTTGGAGCGTTTTGATAGGTGCCAAGAAGTTATGTGTGTTTGCTCAGCAGTTGACAAAGAAAACAAACTAGAAATTCCCAAAAATGATATTTTCCATGAATTATAGCACGTATAATAGTTTAGTCCTTAAAATAGCAGGTAAAAGTATCTCAAATGTTTTTTCCAGAAATTAATAAGAAAATTGTAGTAGTGGCCAATGTTCAATAAATATTAGTAACATTATTTTAAATCATGCGATTAATATCTGGTCAAATCAGATTCACATTAGCAGGAAGATTCAGACTAATCTGTTGGATTTTAGTCACTGGTTAGAACTCAGTCTTAGGTAATTGGCTATGAGTTGACCTAGTACCAAGCAGATTTTTAAATGATTAAGAAAAAGGTAGAATTGCTCCCATTTCTCTCCCTTGGAAAAATCCTGCTTTCAACGTATTTAAAAATGTGTATCTTGGGCTGGCCCCGTGGCCAAGTGGTTAAGTTTGCACGCTCCGCTGCAGGCAGTCCAGTGTTTCATTGGTTCAAATCCTGGGCGCGGACATGGCACTGCTCATCAAACCACACTGAGGCAGCGTCCCACATGACACAACTAGAAGGACCCACAACGAAGAATATATACAACTATGTATGGGGGGGCTTTGGGGAGCAAAAGGAAAAAAAATACAATCTTTAAAAATAAATAAAGAAAGAAAGAAAAAGAAAAAGAAAAATATATATCTTAGGAGCTGGCTTGGTGGCATAGTGGTTGGTTTTGCGTGCTCTGCTTTGGTGACCCATGGTTTGCAGGTTTGGATCCCAGGCACAGACTTACACACCACTCATCAAGCCATGCTGTGGAGGCACCCCACATATAAAACAGAGGAAGATTGGTGCAGATGTTAGCTCAGGGCCAATCTTCCTCATTAAAAAAAAAAAAAACTTAGGAAAAGCTGGAAAAAAGAATTAGGAAAGCATTTTCTTTCTTGACACCAGTTCTAACGAGCAACATACTAATGTAATATATCCTCATCACTTTTAAGATTTTTAAAAATTGTCTTGGTGCACTGAGGTGGGGGCTAACTCAACTAGTAGGTGGGCTAAAAAAATAATTCCTTTCATATTGAAGGTGTTATATTTGAGAATTATTAGTTTAACTTTACAAGATTATCATTGTTTCTTATTTTTTGCATTTCTGTTTTAGAACTACTAGTAAAAAGGACTTACCAAGATTTTCCCCAAGACTGTGGTTGTTACTCTTAATTATGTTTTAGGTGATGAGACGAACATTTGAAATCATGCTGCAGTTACTTGACCCATGCAATTTCCTCACATAGAGCAGATGCAGTGAGTAAGTGCTGTTTGTAAATGGAAGGCACATTATTAGCCAGATGTTCAGTTAAGACACTCTCAACATTGAGCCTGATGTGGAAGCACGCAGCTTGCTTGATCTGTAACAGTCCATCCTATGCTTCCAGTACTTAATCTCCTAGAAGGGGTCAGGGCTGGGATGTGACCAGGGCATCTGTCTTCAGACTGCCACTTGCTTCATTATTTATAAATAGTTAAATGACTCAGATGTTCGTGAAGTATTTCAAATAGAGATGCTTCCAATTTTAAACAAACTGTTCTAACTCCACATTAAGAAACGAACTCCTACTTCCATATGCACCAGTGCTTTTGTCCTTAACATGTTCATTTCCCTGTGCATTGACATAGATTAAGTAAAAGTAGAAAGAGTGTCATGTTCCCTTTGGGCTGTTCCAGAAATTCAAACATCTCAACCTGACATTCAGAGACCGCTTTTCTGCCACTGCTTCCCAAATCTTCCCAATCTCATTTCTACCCGAATTCCACACCCAGACGTGGCCTCGTTGCCCATACATGGAGGTGGATCAACCCTGAGTAGGATTTACTTATTTCTACTTCATGACTTTGCATTTACCATTGCTTTATTCTTCTCTCTCTCAACTTCTTATTCTTCATTTCAGAGACAACAGAGTGTAGTGGGAACACTTCTTGGGATCCAGATGGTCTGTATTCAAATCCCAGATTGGGATTTGTTAGCTTATTTCTGCCTGACCTAATACAAGCTATTTAACCCATTAGGTCTCATATTGGTTTCTTCTACAAAACTGGGAAAGAAAAATACTTAAATAATAAGTGAGTTAATGCTGGTATTAACTTATGATATTACTATTAACTTACAATAGTTACTGGCACACAGTAAATGCTTAATATTATATTAACTACTGTGAGTTCTGTCAAGTCGATCTCAAAATTCACATCCATAAAATTTAGTCTCCAATTTATCATTCTTCATAATAATTCATAATAACAGTCATTATTAATCTTGGTGTATGTTTACAGCTCTACCTGCCCACCTCACCAGTACTTATGTATTTGTTGATCTTACCCTCTTGGTGTATTATTTTCCTCATCAATAAAATGGGATAATAATACTTTCCACAGCCAAATCTAGGGTTATTGTGAAGACAAAATTAGAAAATAAGAGTAATAACAAGATTGGTGATAATTACCATTTATCCTGCTTTTGCTATGTGTGAGGAACTGAACTAGGAGTTTTATTTACATTGAGTTATCACTTAACAAATTAAATGATAGTGTTTGATGGTTGATGGAGAGGATGATTCACATTAAGACCTGTTGAGGAAGAAAATGGCAGAACATCCAAGTACAAAAGTCAAACAAGTGGAAATATAGAATTAGGTTCAAAAGAGGAGTTGCAACCTGAGATGGAGTTTATAAACTGTCATAGAATTTGACTGAAGCTGCGTGAGTGGATGAATGACTCACCTGAGAGAGACAATGTAGACAGAAGAGCAGCCAAGAAAGAAGCCCCCTACCCCCAATATGCACACACTCACACAGAAGGGTGAGGCTCCGAGTCATGCGTTTCTCCAGTTTTTGTAAAGCTAAGGTATAATAATGTTTTCTGGGAGTTAATGCAACTATTCTATTAAATTCCACAGTTGAAAATAGTGTCAGATATAAAATTATTGTGTCTGAAAAAACTGGGTACAGATAAAATGACTCATCCTAATTTTTGACCTTATATAAATGTCATTATCAACAGCAATTAGTCATGTCATAAAAGTGTTACTGTCCATTCTGCAAGGAAGAAGTTTGATATTTGATCTAATTAGTGATATGATAGCTGGGCATAGATCAGATATTAGATATTTATATAGGATGTGTGAAGGTCTTGGGTCATCTACTTTTACTGCATTGGTAATAAATGCCTTGCTTCCCATTATGAGAATATGCTTACTTTTTCTGATGAATTTATTAAAACTGCTAAAAATTTAATAGATCAGTATTCTTTCTTTATTAGACCACATGAAACTTGTGGTAGACATCTCATTTTTAATTTCGTTTGTTTTTGGAGTTTGGTGTGGGAACCTTTTTTTTCTTTAGGAAACTACCCCACTCACATTGTATGTTCTGGCAAATTATGGATAGTAATAATAGCAAATATTTATTGACTACTTATTTGATGCCAGGCACTGTTCTAAACACAGTGCTAAGAATTAGGGCCTACTGTTATCTCTGTGTCAGTTTTGTTGTAATACTGTGGAACAAACACCCAATGAGCAAAACTCATTGGTGCAAGTCTGCAGATTGTCTGGGTGGTTTACGCTGCTCTTAGCTGAGTTTACTCATGTATCTGCAGTCAGCTGGAAAGTCAGCTGTGGGTTGGTTTTGCTGATCTTGGTTGAGCTCTCTTAAGTGTCTGTAACTTCGGCTGGGACAACTGGGTTGACCCTACTTTCCTCTACATGATCTCTCTTCCCCCAACAGTCTAAACTGAGCTTGTCCTCAGGGTGGTATCAGGGTAGAAATCAAGCTACCAGAATCCCCATTCTACATGTTAGAAAACTGAAATGCAATGAGATTAAATAACTTGCTGCTAGGGTGGACTTGTGACCCTTACCTGGCCTATCATGGAATTTCATTTCCCAGGACCCAGTGATTGGACAAGGAGTGGGCATGAGACCTAAACAAAATTAAGCACAGTTCTTCCATGAGACTTGATTTGCAAGAGAAAGACTCTTCCTTTAGGATGAAAAATTGTCAGAATGTTGACTTAGAGCTGCCAGTAACTTTTTGTTCTGCCTTTTGGAGAAGATAATGAGATAGTTGAAAAAAAAAAGAGAGAGAGATAAGAAACAGAGAATGAATGAGCAAGTATGAGAAAGATGCTATTGCCTCACTTGAGCCACTGGATCCAGCCAAACTTGAAACTGTAAGCTTACTTCTTTCTTAAAACAATAAGTTTCTTTATTGTTACTAGTTTGACTTGACTAAAGTTTCTGTTACTTGAAACCTAAACTATTTTATCTAACAGTGGTGGATTATTTTGCAAAAATGTCTGCAGCAATATATCTAGTCACATGTGCTCTTCTAGAACCTCTTTGGCACTCCCCATCAAGAGGTGGAGACTGTTTTCCTTTCCCTTGAACCTGACTGAGTTTGTGTCTTCTCTGATGGGCAGAGTACTGTAGAACTGATGCTATGTGACTTCCAAAGCTAGGTCTTAAGAGGATACAAAACCCTCCTGATTTTCTTTTTCTGGACACTTTCCCTTGGAACCCAGTCATCATCACGTTGTAAGAAAGTCTGGGCTTCGTACAGTAGCCATTATTTATTTATTTATTTATTATTGAGGTTATGATAGTTTACAACATTGTGAAATTTCAGTTGTACATTATTTTTGTCAGTCACCGTATGGGTACGCCCCTTCATCCTTTGTGTCCACTCCCACCCCCTTCCCCTTGGTAACCACTAACTAGTTCTCTTTGTCCATGTGTTTGTTTATGTTGCATGAATGAGTGAAATCATACAATGTTTGTCTTCCTCTGTCTGGTAGTAGCCATTGTTAAGGTCTTCTGATTGATAGTCTAAGGCAGCCAATAGCCAGCATCATCTGCCAGCCATGTGAATGAGCAAGTCTTCAGATGATCCCAGTTCCCAGCCTTGGGATAATTTAGGTGGTGATGACTGGAACACAGATGCACTGTCTCTCCATGGGCCCCGTCCAAGTTGGAGATTCATAAACAAAACAAATGTTCTTGATTTAAGCCACTAAATTTTGAGGTGTTGTTAGGCAGTCACCTATTTTACCCACCCTCCCAACCCCCACCTCTGGCAACCACCAATCTGTTTTCTGTGTCTATGAGTTTGCTTTTTCGTTTTTTTAGATTCCACATATAAGTGAGATCATATGGTATTTATCTTTCTGTCTGACTTATTTCACCTAACATAATGCCCTAAAGTCTCATCCATGTTGTCGCAAATGGCAAGATTTCATTCTTTTTTTTTTTTTTTACGGCTGAATAATATTCCAGTGTGTGTGTGTGTGTGTGTGTATCACATTTCTTAATCCATTCATTCATCAATGGACCTTTAGGTTGTTTCCATGTCTTGGCTATTACAAATGATGCTGAAATGGACATGGGGGTTCAGATGTCTTTTTGAGGAGTCTCTTTTCTTACTAAAACACATGCCAGACCCTCCTTCCATCCAGTGACTGCCATTCAACTTTGATTCATGCCTTTGATTTACCATGTAGATATGGACATTTTTTATTGACTCTTGTTTTTTTACCCCCTGTTGGCTTTGAGATACAGTTTTGCTTGGATGGAATTGGTTGGAGAAAATGAGTTGGGGATATCCAACTTGCTCTATGCCCTTATTAAAGGGCTGGGAATCCTGACTTGATAAATTCAACTCCCATTCTCTAGTGGTATGCTGTCCAATGTCGTGGGCACTTGGTACGTGTGATTATTTAAATTTGTATTAATTAAAATTAAATAAAATTGGCAATTCTTTAGCTATGCTAACCATGTTTCAAGTGCTCAATATTTATATGTAACTACTGGATAACATGTTGCATGTTGTAACCCTCTCACTACATTCTTTTGAAAAGTGCTGCCTGATTTGTAACTCACACATGTAGCCCAAGGCTAACTCCTTTAAATAGTGGCACGCAGTGCCAAAAATCTTTTGACCCAGAGCAAAAGTCTAAAGGATCTGGTCTCTGTGTCATAGGAATGAGCTCCAGGAGAGGACAGAGATGAGAATCTCTCTTCCGGTTAATAAGGTTATGTTTCATTTACATTCACATGAAGGGGTTGCCTTTTGTGGCCTTACCTACATATTTCTCTAGCCCCTTGTTTGTAGAGAATGATTGATTTTCTTGGCTGTGTTGGTTCCCTTCCTTCAATCCTGCCTGACTTTCAGAACAATTCAATTCACTGAAGTTGTCCCTGGTAACAAAAGATATCCCTCTGAAAGTACTAGGGCATCTTGTTCTCCCCGCAGAGAACCTTCACGAGCACACAGGGCTTCTGTTGACTTGGAAGTGAACTCTAGCTGTGGAGTGGATATTACTTCCTTAAAAAAGAAAAAGAATAACATAAAGGCAAAAGGGCCTTTATCCTCCCTGGGTATAAGTTTCCTTGAAAGCTTGTTTATTGATTTTCCTTGTAACAACTGAGCTTGCAAGCTATAAAAGGAAAAAACAACAACAAATAGAAGTGAGGAAATAATATCAACGATCAATGAGTTTATTCATTAACTCTATTTCATCTGTAGTCAGTCGCACAGGACTGTGAAATAAAAAGCACCACGTGCCTAATCCCAGTTTTTATTATGGAGTCCTTAGAATTTTGTCGATCAAAAAGGAAAGCGAGCACTTAAGCTTTCAAGCAAGAGTCCATTCCCATTAAAAGTGATTGTCCTGGAATTAATGTTATTGTGTGAGGAGAATGCTGAAAGTGGGGTGAACTGAAGAAAATGTGGCTGCTCAACGGGATGATAGCTGGTATGATTAAAACAGTGCTGATTTTGACCTCTAATCAATTTGTCATATTGCTCCAAATAACCTCCACTAATGTTGTTCCTATAGGAAGAAATTTCCCTAAATTTCTGACCCATGTGATGATGCTTTTAAAAAGTCCTATAATCAGATAGTTTTGGGAAATGCTGAATTTCATCTCTCTCCTGTAGTTTTATGATGCACATTAGAATATTAGTCTCTGAAAATCCTGCCGTAAAGAAACCTGTTTAACCCAGCATTTCCTAAAATTTGTGGACCATGACACCTTTTATACTTTAGTATATTTTTATGTTATACTCATTGTATCTAATAGTACTAGGTTTCAGTGAAGCATACTTTGTGAAATGCTGCTTTAGAATAAAATATAGATTCCCAAGAGGGCCTGCTTTATAACATGAGTTACCTGATAAGAGTAACACTTTATCTATTAACATCTATCTGTACAGATTAACTTTCCTAAATGAGCAGGATCCTAAGACTTTGATGATGTGGGAGAGGCCATAACATGGAGTGTTTCCTAAAGACGGCTGTTTCAGGGGGGTTCCTGGGAAGTCGGAGGATGGCCAGCCATCTCCAGCAAGGTCTTTCCTGGGACATGAGACTTTCAGACCTATGTTTCTAGGAAGGTCAATTTTAGAAGGTGTCAAAAGGGAGATGACTAGGTGAAGAAAATTTTAATAGCTCCTTTGACTTCCAGATAGCATTCAGTCACTTCCTTCCCCTTTGCAAATACCTATTTTTCAGAAGAGTAGATTACTCTCATTGTTTCTACTTCCTTGCCAACCATTCACTCTTTGACCTATAACAGTCTTTCATTCACTCTCTCATTTCAATAAAATTCATCTTTCTTAAATAGTCACTTATTTTCTATTTGCCAAATGTAGTGAATTCTTCCTGGGTGAACTGATGGATTCACCTGCTTCTATGATTTTGGATTCTACCTGAATGCTTTTGAGCTCCATATTTTTATCTCCAGCCCAGGGCACAGTTCTAAACTTCAAAATTGTTTTCCCACTGGAGTCTTGAACCTATGTCCAAAATTGATCTGATAAACTTATACTCTAAACCTCTTCTTTGTATAGATCATTGGAGGAAACATCATTCACCCAGTCACTCAAGCCAGAAACCTGAGAGTCATCCTTGACTCCTCTTTTTGCTCTTACCCCCCTCACAACCAATCACATTTATCAAGATATTTTCTCTATCCTATAACCCCATCTCCTTCCATGTCTTAGGTTCCAGAGTCAAATCATGGCTGATATATTAGTGACCTTGAACAATCTTTCTAGTCTTTCATGCCTCAATTTCTCATCTGTTCAATGGGGATGATAGTAATACCTAAGTGAGAGAGTTATTGTGAGTTTGTGAAAATTAAATGAGGATAAATTAGGGGAGTAGAGAGAAGATTAGTTGACATTTTTTGTGTCTCCCTATGGAGGGAAAAAGAACTTACTTATTATTAAATAAGTATTTAATTATTAAATAATGAAGTACTTATCTATGATTAAATTTATTATTATTATTGTTATTATTATTATTATTATTAGGGAGAAAATCTTGATGGTGTTACTGAACCAGGCCCATTTTGCTGGCCACACAATATGCCAATCACTGAGATGATGAGTTTTGCAGTAGAGAAAGGGTTTATTCACAAGATAGGCAATTGAAGAGATGGGAGAATAAGCCTCAAGTCCACCTCCCTGAAAGTGGGGATTAGGGATATTTGTGGGATAAAAGGGCAGGGTGGTCTGAAGTGTGGGAATAGATGATTGGAGGTAAGGAAAAGTTAGGCAATTGATAATGTTTTCAAGCACAGTCAAGCTTCATGGCTATTCATAGGATGCATGTTTGCAAAATGGTGGCATTAGTATGATCTGAAGGTAGGGTTTTTGGCCCTCCTGATGTCAAAGGGTCACCTATTGGATATTGGTGCAGGCCCAGTTGATGGGTCATTGATCTCAACTGACCTGAACTGGACAAGGAGTTGACTCTCAGTTTCTGAAAAATGACTTAAGCAACCATTACTATGGTAATCTATAAGGAATCTAGTAGGAGTCTGATACCTACTGGGAGTCTGATAACATATTGCTTATCTACATGGCTTTTAAGAATAATCAATGGATTAGTTGGTGTTTTTACAGGAGCAAATATCTTTTAAGATGCTATAGTGGTGAGTTAAACAACTAAGGTTGTAATCTGGTTATAATTCATGGGAAAATAATTTATTAATATTTTTCTCCATTTATTGCACAATTATGGGCTATTTAAAGAAAAATAAAGGAAGCAAATTGAACTATCTTTACCACCCTTTAGACCAATAGAAGCAATTGTGTGTATGACGAAGCAGATAAAAAAGAAGAACCCAAAGCAGCATTTGTATTATTTGTTGAACCGGGCCGATATGTAGGTATTTGCATCTTATAGAGTTAGCCATCAGGAACACTGCTAACATAGGATTAAGACCTGGCTATGAATTTCAGACAATTTCCTATAAATATCTCTTATTTTTTGCTTAATAGCTAAAAACCCTTATAAAAATATATGACACAGAAAGAGAACTGCATAGAATAGTTGTGGGAGTTACATAGCCTAGTGTACTCTCACCCCGACCATTATGATAAGAAGAATATGTCATTGATGATAGTCACTCCTTCTTTCAACAAATATTAATGGCCTCCTACTATGTGCCACCAATTCTGGATGCTGGGAATATAGTAGTCTACAAAATAGACAGAAATCCTTTTTCTATCGGTTCTTATGTCCTAGTAAGAGGAGACCCGCAGTAAACAAAATAAATAATTGCATGGTATTTTAGACAAGGACTATGGAGAAAAGTAAATCAAGAAGGGGGAAGGGCATCTTGCAGAGGCAATAGAATTGTATATTTAAAGAGGGAGGCCTGGAAGTCCTCACTGAGAAGATGCTATTGGAGCAAAGACCTGAAGGAGGTCACAGGGCCAGTGAGTGGTTCTGATCAGAGGAATGAGATGATCTGACTTTCCTTTTACCAGGGTTGCTCTGGCCACCCTTTGAGAATAGACAAAAGGGGAGACCAGTTATTAGGCTATTACAATAATCAAGGCAAGGGATGGTAGTAGATGGGACTAGGAAGGTAGTATTGGAGGTGATAAGTGGTAGAGATAAGGTTCAACCTTGGTGTGTGTGGCATCTCTGAGACCTGTGCTCTGTTCTGCAAATGCTGGGAATTCAGGGGAAGACTGAGGGAGAGCAACCAAAGAACAAAACCTAGAGAGAAACACCAGGGAGAGGGCAGGAGAATCATTAGAATGTGATGTCACAGCCAAGAACGTACAATGGAGAAAGGAAAGTCTCTTCAATAAATTATGTTGGGAAAACTGGACAGCCACATGCAAAAGAATGAAAGTAGACCACTTTCTTACATGGTACACAAAAATTAACTCAAAATGGATTAAAGACCTGTGTTTCAGGTCGAATGTGAGACGTGAAACCATAAAACTCCTAGAAGAAAACATAGGCAGTATGCTGTTTGACATCAGTCATAGCAATATCTTTTTGAATATGCTTCCTCAGCAAGGGAAACAAAATAAAAAATAAACAAATGGGACTACATCAAACTAAAAAGCTTCTTCATGGCAAAAGAAACCATCAACAACAACAAAAAAGGCAACCTAAAAATTGGGAGACGATATTTGCAAATCATACATCCAATAAGGGGCTAATATCAAAAATATATGAAGAACTCATACAAATCAACAACAACAAAAAATGACTTGATTAAAAAATGAGCAGAGGATCTAAACAGACATTTTCCCAAAGAAGATATACAGATGTCCAAGAGGCACGTGAAAAGATGTTAAACATCACTAATTATTAGGGAAATGCAAATCAAAACCACATCTGTCAGATGGCTATTAGTAAAAAGATAAGAAATAGCAAGTGTTGGAGAGGATATGGAGAAAAGGGAACACTTACACACTGCTGGTGGTAGTGTAAACTGGTGCAGCCACTATGGAAAACAGTATGGAGATTCCTTAAAAAAATAAAAATAGAACTACCATTTAATCCAGCTATTCCACCTCAGGGTATTTATCCAAAGAACATGAAAATACTAAGTCGAAAAGATACATGCACCCCTACATTCATTGGAGTGTTATTGGCACTAGCCAAGACTTGAAAACAACCTAAGTGCCTATGAACAGATGAATGGGCAAAGAGGATGTGGTGTAGAGATGCCATGGAATACTACTCAGCCATAGAAAAGATGAAATCTTGCCATTTGTGACAGCATGAATGGACCTTGAGGGTATTGTGCTAAGCAAAATAAGTTGGATGGAGAAAGCCAAATACTGTATGATTTCACTTATATGTGGAAGGTAATAACAGCAACAACAACAAACAAACACATAGATACAAAGACTAGATTAGTGGTTACCAGAGGGGAAGATGGATGATAACTAGATTTTTGGTGTTGAACATGATATAGTCTATACTGAATTTGAAATATAATGATTTACACCTGAAATTTATCTAATATTATAAACCAATGTTACCTCAATAGAAAATAAATTAAAAAAATAAATAAAGTGATGTCACAGAAGCCAAAAGCAATGCAAGTTTTAAGAAGGAGGAATGAACAATGTTCTGCACAGCAGAGAATTCAACTATGATTGTATCTGAAGGGGGTACATCAAATCTGACACACAGAGGCCATTGATGACATTATCAAGAGCAATTTTAGTGGGTTTGCTGAAGCAGAAACATGTTGAGATTGGGAAGTGAAAAGGTGTAGGCAGAGAATATAGATTCCTTTTTCATGAAGCCTGATAAACACAGACCAGTGGTTCAAAAATAGATATATTTTGTGCCACAATCTACAGTAAGAAATACATTTTATACTGTCATCCACTGTGACATATATAATTTCTTCATGACATAATTACTACTTTTGATATGTGCCATGCACTCTATTTTCTATTCTCTTTTATATCATTTCTTTTAAAAAATGCTTGCCACAATCCACTGAATTGATTCTATAACCCACTCTAGGGTCTTGACTTGTGATTCAGAAAACATGCTCGTGGGCAGCAATCAAGATAAAAGTTTCCCCTCAAAACCATCTCTCACATTCCCTACATGCCTGCCAGTCTCGTATTTTGGCACTTGTGTTAAAACTTTCAGAAACATAATCTCTCCCTTACATATGGAATTTTTAACCTTCCATCTGTAGTCACAAACTGAAAATCAATAGGATCACTAATCCAACTTATTTTAGTATCATTAAGAGTCAGTGTGCAGCAGGCAGATTGGCTGTGCTCGTAGATAAATGTTTCCTGCCAACTAAACAATATGAGCCTGTTTCCCTGCTTTGGTTTTATTCTGACTCTCTGACATGCAAGCTGGAGATCCATGACCCATGGCAGAGTGGGTTAGCTGTGCTGAGGAGCTTTGACCTCAATTGGCAATTAGAGTGGATCATTCTTGAGCTGTGCTTGGCATATACTAGGATAATAAATTTTTATCAAATAAACAGATAGCATTAAGTAATATTTTTTGAAAGTTAGAAAACTTAGCATAAGTTAATAAAGTGATTGCTTCCTGTTCTGTAAATCTATACAAATATAATAATGAAGCTAATAAAACAGTATGAAAAATAACCTTTAAAGGAAATTTAAAGGAGGAGGCAGTAGGCAGTAGGTCAAAGGAGATTTGTCTCCCCAAGATGGGACTCTTACTAAGTTAAGCAGAAGAACGAAGATGAAGGTCTTTGCAAGAAGAGGATAATTAATGGAGGGGGCATGTTAGGGGCAATGGTGGGAGGGTTCCCGTTCAAGAGGAGAAAGATCACCTCTCTTTGAGTTTGGATGCTTCCAACCATAGTCAAGTTTGTAGACTGAGAATGGGAACATAGGTGGTTGCTTACTAATGTCTGTAATTTTCTTTATGAATTAGGAATCAAGATCTTCTGCTGAGTGAGACGGTATATGTTAGGTGGGTGCTCGAGGATAACATTGAAGTTTTGGCGTTGTCATTGGGTGGAGGAGCTGATCCAAGGTATGGACATTGATGGACGTGGCGGATTAGTATTCATCTATTGGCAGTCTCAAATTCTGTCTTCTTTCGCATTGGCTTAAAGACGAAATCATCAATTGATAGTTCACAACAGCTGCATAGATGCTATAGATTTGGTTTGTTTGTTTCTCATTATTTTAATGTCAGATTTTAAAATGAGTAGCCTCACATGCAAATTTTAGATTTTCAAGCTTAAAAAACCAGTCAGAAGATCTCAGTATAATTTACTGGAGCTGCGCAATGTCTATTCCCTTTAGAAAAGGCCTGCATTCTCCTTTCAGAATGCAGGAGAACCGTACAAAGTATGCGTTTTCCCACATCACTCGCTTATGATGCTGATCTGGATCCTGTAGGCATATGAGTATGAAATCCCTGCTTTAAACCTCAGTTTAGAGGATTTGTCTTTGAAATAACTAATAAAGGCAGGCTTACTTATTTAGCCTCAGCCTAGGATGATTTCACCTCAATGGATTAATGATTTTTAAGGTCTGGTCACCAGCCCTTATGATTGTGCTATGGCTATTGATTCATGTCGATGAAATACACGAGACAGAGTTGTTAACACCCCTGTCCAGACTAGGTGATGATCAGGGCACTACTTTCTGTGTATAAGGCCACTTATCAGCCTAAATTATTCATTCATTTACTGATACAGCCTCTCAAAACTGTTATTATGTACCTACCATGAGTCAAGAAGTCTGCTAGCTTCTTGACTTACAAAAGTAAATGAGATATATATGGATACATATGCTCCCCTCCCTCCTAGAGCTTACAACCTGGAGTGGGAGACAGACAATTTAACAATTACAACAGTTCCATGCTCTGGGTTTTCCAAGGTGCCATGGGTATTCATAGCCAAGGCTGTGGCCGTGAGTCCTAGGATCTGATCGTATTAGCCAGGCAAAGAGAAGTGGAAAAAGATGTTCAAATGAGAGAAATTGCATTTGCAAAGTTTGGAGATGTGAGAGCATGATATTTGGAGGGGACTTAAGGAAATTACCTGTGACTATAACATATGTAGAGGGCAGGAATAAAGGTTGAGAGATAAGGCTGAGAGAGTGAGTGACAGAGGCCAGGTCATGAACGGTCTGGTAAACCATCTTAATGGATTTGGATTTTATGCTATGTGCAACAGAAGCCACCAAAGGGTTTTAATTTGAGAAGTGACTTTGTTAGATTTCTATCTAGGAAAATCACTCAGGTTGCATTGTGGAGTATGTATACCAAGGAGTAAGGCTGGCAGCCTGGAAATGCTGTCTAACCCACACTGAGTACCTAACTGTTTGCCAGCACTGTGACAAGATCTTGTGCATTATCTCACTTACTTATTACAATAGCCCTATGAGGCTGAGCTTTATAGTTATTCCAGTTGTAAAGATGAAAAAATAAAAACTAAGAGAGATTAAGTAAATTGTTGAAAGCACAGTGAGGAAGTGCAGAGTTAGGATTCAGTCTCTGCCTGGCAAATTTATGCTCTTCACCATCAGGCTACATCACCTCCAATTACAGCTGTCCAGGAGTGATACTTGGTCTAGGGCAGTAGAACAGGCTGAAGAGAGGTGGACTCCTTTTGGAAGTGAGAATAAGATTGACTTGTTGTGTGTGTGTG
The DNA here is from genome assembly GCF_037783145.1 of Equus przewalskii. Classification (NCBI taxonomy): domain Eukaryota; kingdom Metazoa; phylum Chordata; class Mammalia; order Perissodactyla; family Equidae; genus Equus; species Equus przewalskii. The sequence goes on from NC_091832.1 coordinate 89,080,784, forward strand.
GACAAGGAGGAAGCTTGCTGAGGGTTAAGAGGAGAGAAGGATAATATCTAGGTTTTTGACTATATCAGTTAAGTTAATGATAAGTCAGTTTGTGAGAGACGATAATAAATTCATTTGAATACGTTAGAATTAAGATGCCATGGGTGTGCCTTTAGGAGCCGTCCAGCACACAAGCATGATCCGAATTAGCAACAGAAAACTGGAAGTCCTAAACACCCAAAGTAGACACCAAGCCCAGGGAATGTAGGACACGATGCAGGAAATACATTTACCTTGGGAATAAAAGGTGAGCTAGGAGAAGCGAGACTAGGAGTAGTCTCAGAAATAGTCAGAGGGAGAAAGAACCAGTAAAGAGCATTGAGGGCAAGAGCTGGAGAGAAACCCAGGAGAGTATGGTGAGTTTCAAGAAGGAGATAGTGGCCAATAATATTAAATGTTTCTGAAATGCCAAATAAGAACGAAGAAAGTGATTAGATTTAGTGATTAGTCAAGTAACAAAGTAACAAAGTGACAGTGAGGAGGGCACTTTTTGGGGAACATAGGGGCAAAAACCAGATTATCATGGATTGAAGAATGAGTCAGGGGTGAAAAGAATATAGGGAGTTGAAATTTATTTATTTAAACAAGTTTGTGAGTGGAAGGAATGAGGGCAGTGACTGTGAGGAACAGGGATTTGAGAGAAAGATGTTCTTGTTTGTTAAGAAAAAAAGAATCTTCGCATAGTCACCTGCTGATAGGAAAAAGCAAATAGAAAAGGAGAAGGTGGAAGGTTCAGGAAAGAACATGAGAGCAATTAATCTTCTCGAGCAAGTGGGAAGGGATAATATATAATGCATTAGTGGAAGATTAATTTTAAATTTAATTTTCTCATGGTGATTATTGTAGTCTTCTTGGGCTGCTATAACAAAAATACGACAGACTGGGTCGCTTAAACTGCAAACATTTATTTCTCGCAGTTCTAGAGGCTGGGAAGTCCAAGATCAAGGTGCCACTGATTTGGTTCTTGGTGGGGGCCCTGGCTTGCATATGGCAGCCTTCTTGCTGGACTTACATGGTGGAGATGGAGAGAGAGAGAGCAAGCTCTCTGGTATCTCTTCTTATAAGAGCACTAATCCCATTATGAGGGCTCCACCCTAATGACCTAGTTATCTCCCAAAGGCCACTCCTAATACCATCATATTAGGGATTAGAGTTTCAACATATGCATTTTGGGGGGACACAGACATTCAGTCTGTTGCAGTAATAGAAGGAAAGAGTAAAATCTATATGTAGAGGTCTATAAATATACAAGTTTTGTGGCAAGAAATTAGGGGAATTCTGTCTGATGGCTTCCATTTGTTCTGTGAAGTCATGGAGGTCACACATTCCATGGATTTAAATAAAACAGATGTCCCAGGGGATAGTTTTGCCAAATTATATGTAATTCATATATCATTGTGCTCCCTATCATATAACTAAACACAATTTTGTTTTGTATTGTAACATTCTTATGGCAGAAGTCTTCCACTGATTTATGGCTGAAAATTACCCATCCTAAAGTATGTTCAATGTGCTGTTCATCACCTCCACTCTGTACTTAATCCCCTACCTCCCATCATGCCTCGGTTTGTTTGTTTTCAAGTTTGCCTCATATGTGTTCTGGAAGGACTTCCTGTGGTTTGTCACATTCTGGCCTCCTTATCTTGCCATCCTGTTGCATCCTGTGTTGCTGATGAAGCCTTGAGTCCTCTGCACTGTGAGGCACAGCTCCCCCTGATGCACCCTCATTGGCTTTGGGGAGGTATACTACCCTCTTTTTGTTCCAAGGGCGGTCACTGCCCCTGGGTAGTTAAGTGCTAGATTTCAGATACACTATCTCCCTCCATGCCATGAAGAAAATGTTCTCATGTTGGGCAGCCCCAAATGGTAGAACTCCAGAAATTGGCCATTCTTCTGCATGCTGGTCTGGTGCTGCTGGCAAAAAGCAGAGACTGTGGATCCATTCACTTCTGGCCCAAGTTAGTTTCCTTTCACTACAGAACTTTTTCCATCTCCCATATGCTTAAGAGTTTAGTACCAATGCATTCTGTCCTGAGAGAGAGGAACCTTTTGCATTTTAGGACTAATTCTAAGGAATGTGAATGGTTGCCACTTTCCTTCTTTTAGGGATAATGGGACATGATGTAGGAAATTAAACTTTCCCCAGAGGATACAAGCTATCTTTACTATAAATAAGTATATAAACAAAATACGTATATATTTACTATACCCATAAACACCAAACCCCATGCAGCAAACCCCGTACTGGTTTGTTGAATGGGCCTCAGTGGGCTGATCACTAAATTTGGGAGCACATTTTACTTTTCTTCTCCCGAAGCTCTTGTTCTCCTTAACCTTGTTAATAATCTGTTTAAGGCTATTCCTGTCATCTTTGCCCCTCATGATGTCCCCTTACAGTGAATCTGGCCATAAAAAGTATTGTGGCCTAACCATTGAATCCAACTAACTGCAAAACCTATTATTGTTCTTGTAAGGTATTTACTCCTCTTTCTAAAAAGTGAAAACAGTTTATTAATTAAAAATCCGAGATTTGAAATACATATTTGTTGTTTGTGAGCAAGTGTCTTTGTTTGGAAGGGCCAATACTACGGTATTCATGAAACCTCTCGGATCTAAACTCATTGTCTCAGGATGTGAAGCTGATGCAGTCACTACTTTATGGCAGTTGAGGACATTATGGCTATCCAGTGTATGTTAATTAAAGAATGGGAATGCTCTTGAAAGGCTCACAAAGAGAGCAGGAGAGAGTAGTAGGCACTGTACAGGGTTTTTGCCACAATTTCTCCCTTCAATCATTACATACTATTATCTCCCTTTTGCAGGGATGGGAATCAGTGCTAAAAGGGCTTAAGTAACTTGTCCAGAGTAGCACAGCTAACAAGTTTCTGAACCAGGCTTACACCCACATCTTTATGATGCCAAAGCAAATGCTCTCGATATACTAGTCTTTCTCCAACAAGTATAGTTATAAATGCATCTCTATAAAAACACCTTCTTTAGTGTCATCTAACTTTATATGGAGCCAGCACCAAGATTAGTAATTCTGTGAAACCAAATTAGGGAAAAACAAAAAAATATTATATTTTGTCAATCCAAATACCATTTTTTAAATGAATCATCTTTTGAAAAATAGTCTATTTTTATACATTTTAGAATAAATAACTTAGCTTTCTGGAATAAGACAAAGATTGGTATAAAGGAGAATAGATCATTTTAAAGATGGCTCCATCAATAAGAATTCTGTGAACCACACACATGAAATAAATTCTACTCAATGTCTATTTGCAGTCTCATGTCTAATGGTAACAGATGGTTTGAACTTAAAAGGATAATTTTATTAAGAAACTAAAGCTTAGAGAAGCTGATGCTGTGAAAGCATGGAAAGTTGACGTGTGAAGTTACAAGTCAGGAAAATCTTGAATGGCTGCTCACAGGTCTCTCAAACTCCTAGACTTGGCTTGGGTGGGCTTTCAGTGTGAGTGGAAGCCCCTTCCAATAACCTGATGGGATGCACTTCATTTTAGGTTGAACTATCATGATATCTAGATGTTCCTTGTGTTTACTCACATTCTAGAAACTGCAGCCATTCACTGTCTACATACACAAGTGTTTATTATGATAGAAGTTTAGAAGGACTTATCTCCCACAGTGCCTGATTTTTAAGCTCTCCAAAGTTAACTCTGTTCTCTGTGCATCAGGGTGGAGGTATCAGCTCCTGCCTTCTGGGAGCTTTGAAAGCAAGCAGTGATTCATGAAGGCATCTGGTAGGAGAAATGGTAACTTTCCAGCTGATGGTCAAAACAAGATCTACAATTTCACATATACCAAAATATATTTGCTGAATGAGAAGGTAAAGCCCTTTTTCTTTCCTTGAAACCTCACCGTTTTCCTGGCTATTCAAAACTTCTTATTACCATTTTTCACTTTGGGGGTGTTTCTGATGATCATTTCAGCCTAATTGTACCTGTTGGGGTGTGGCTGCCCTCGATGTGATTGGATCTGTGTGGCCGTCCTTCAAGAATGGCCTGGAGTTGACCTTCATGATTTTCTTGGCTCTATTACATCCTTTTAGGGCACCCCCTACTGTGCAGACACTGGGTAGGAGGGGGTATCCTCTAACACTCTGGTAATGGAATGCGTGTGATTTCTTCTCTTCTTGCCTTGCAGTAGTCAGGGGGTAATCATGACATAGCTTGGTTATCGTCTGCACTTTCCTGACATCTTCATACAGAGGCTGTATTAACAATGACAAACAGACCAGATTGTTCTTGCTTTGTGATTTCTTTCCTGTGATTCCTGCTGCCTTCTTGGTGCTCCCTGGTTCCCACCAGTTTTCCAAGCCTGGCCCTCTAGCTTCTCATCAGTCCTGAAATCTTCCCAAGGAAGTCCTTTGTGGCTTAAAGTAGCCAGAGACAGTTCCTGTTGTTTTCAATCTGTAACTGACTGATAGATAGATGATCTTAATATTTTCTGAGACAGCAAATGTTTAAATCATCTGAGTTTCAACATTTTGCAATACTTTAAGTACAATATTAACTAGGTATTCTTGGTCCAGACAGTTTTTATATTGAAAATTGTCATGAAAATATAAATTCATGACATTTCACTGATGCTTAAACAGAAAACCACACCTAATTTCACAGAAAGGTGTTGTGACCTGATTCTAAGAAAAGATTTTAATCTGAGGATTTGAGGGAGGAGAAAGCACCTACTGCCAGAGTTAAAGATTTTAGTTTCATGCTCATGACCCCAGGCAAAAACAATGGATTCATAAATTGGGCAAATATGTAATGGCCTATTTTCTTAAACAAGAATGTTCTTAATTTTTTAAAAGAAGTAATGAAGGCATTAATAGGATTTGGAACAGATATTTAGGAGAAAATAAATTCTGTATCCTGCAATGGGGAGAGATGCAGAAATATAATTCAGTAGAAATCTGACCGACTGATTCCATCTTTGAAGAGGTGATTCCCAATGGATTGAGTTGAAGGAACACCAGGTATACCACAGAGAACAATTATGAAAACCATGTTCAACTCAGTATTGTGCATTTATGGGAAAGAGAAAACATACAATCTTTCCATTTAGTGCATTTTTAAAGTTAAAAATGGCAGTTCATAATTTGATGCCTTCATTTTAGGTAATAAAAGATTTATACAAATATCCATGGACTGAAGCCAGATTCCTCATTTACTCAGCCTAATTTCCCCCTCTCCCCTCACCTTACCTTTTGTGGCTTTAGAATTTAATACTTGGCATCACCATGAGCATAGGCTAAAGACATCCCCTGACTCTTGCGTCATATCTTAACTAGAGAGGTGTATCACTATTCAGTTGCTGGAAACTTTGCCAATTGTTTAACTATTAGGTCATGGTGGCATAATCATTGGTTATTCAACAAGGATGTCACTGGTGATATGACAACAAAAGTTTTGATAGAATAATGAGGGCAAAAGTTTCATTGGAGCAATTGCAAGGAAGGATGGAAAAGACAATTTGAGGCAAGAATATAGGCAAATCTATTAAGATGTTTTACTGTACAGGGATGGAAAGAAAGGGGATGATTTCTGAAGAAAGTAGTTTTTGTTTTGTTTTTTTAAGATAGGAGACATAACAATAAATTGGTATACTGATGAAAAAGACCTAGTTGAGAGGGGTAAACTGTACAGGGAAGAAAAGGAAGAAATGCTAAAACGATGTCCCTGAGTAGTCAAGAGAGGTTGAGATCTAGTATGCAATGGAAAGGTTGATTTTAGCCAAGAGCTTGTAGCATTCACCCATAATGATGGGGGAGATGCAGGATATATAGACGCAGATAAAGTTAAAAGAGCGGATATGATGTGGGAGCTTGCATACCTTCTAATTGCCTTCTATATTTTCATATTGAAATAGGAAGCAAGGTCATCAGAGGAACATAAGGATGGAGGAGAAGGTCTCAGACACTTAACAGGAGACAAAAGATATTTAATAGTCTTTGAGGTATGTGAAAGAGTGAATGGACCAGGGAGTATAGTACGATTGCCAGGCTGTCTTAAGAGCCCATTGAGAATAGGGATCATGGATATAAACTGACACCAGTCAGCGTGGTTATGGGTTTTTCTCCAGAAACATTCAACTGCACAGGTTGAAGTATATCCAGAGGACATGGGGAGATGTTTTTACCATGTGTAAATTTCCCAAGTGAGGTGATGAAGTGCAAGAAAGTCATGGTAGTTTGGGATGTAAATGAGAGGCTGAATGTAAGAACTAGCCATGACATTTAAGCTGGGTAAGAATGTGAGGGAGGACATGAGGAGATAAGATATGCTGACAAGGTGGTAGAACGATGGATTGTAGATATCAGGGGCCATGCTGAGATAGAACTGAGCTGGGCTGCCAGGTGTCAGATCAGCTGGTTAAGACAATAAGCCCAAACAAAAATTAACAGTCAAGCCTTTAATCACTTACCATGATCATATAAGCAAGAGGCTAAACCAGAGAAAGCACTGACACCCTCAATCCATGTTTTCCTATGGAACAGTGCTGGCTGAGGGGCTAATGGGTTAGCACAGATGTGGGGAATGGATTTACTGCGAGGGAACCCTGAACAAAAGGTTCCTGCAGTTTTATGGCCCCGGGGATGAGGGAAAGGGCCAAAAGGATTAGGAGTGAAAAAGTACTGAGTCAGAATGGAGAAAAGTATCTTCAAGGTTCCCCTTCCCCTCCTCCTAGAAGGTCTGGGCAGAGGTTCCTGAGGAAGGTCTTGGCCAAAAGTTCCTCATAAAGAGGCCCCCAGATGAAGGCACTGAGCTAAGAATGCAGATATTCCTGAGAGCATGGCCAGCCTGAGTCCTTGACTGCAACTCCCTTCAGAAACTGTAAGGCATCGGCTGTGCATCACGGCTGGTGTGGCAAGGGCAGCCTTCCCCTGTAAGGCCTGCCATGTAGAGCCTTTGTAACTGCCTGGGGTCAGGCCTGAAAGGTCACACGTAGATTTTTTAGCCAGGAGCTGGACTACTCAGTAGACACCGATGAAGTCTAAAAATTGTTGGTGACAGGGAGTTAGAAAAACTAGTAAATGAGATACTTGCAGTTGAGACATGGAAAATCTGGGATATTGGCAATGATGAGATCTAGGGTCTGGCAATGGAAATCAGTGGTCCTAATAAACTAGAGAAGAATCATTTGAGAGAGGAGAAGCAGAATCATCTCTGTGGAAGCTGAAACCTCAGAGAGTTTTGACAGGAAAAGTGCTGAAAAGAGAAATGGTGACCTACCCTTTCAGTACTAAGATACTTAAAAATTTATCTCATCTATGTCTTTTTTATGAAGAGTATTTTATGAGAAATTTATTGATGTGAAATTGATCAAAATAATGAATTTGTATCAGGGATCTTTTTTAACCTCTAAGATCTATAATTGCATTGTTTTCTTTTACTGGTATGGTGTGTTCCTGCTCATAGCTGCGCTTATAAGATGGCTGTGGTTGTTTATCTTGATTAAAACCAAGCCTCCTTTTAGCCTGAGTGTTTTTTTTCTTTTTTCTGACTTTGTTGAGTAATTATTGACAAATATAATTGTATATATTTAAAGTGCACAATAATGTTTCGATATACATATATGTTGTGGAAGGATTATCACAGATGATTAACACATCTACCATCTCACATAGTTAATTCTTTTTTGGGGGGGTAGGTAAGGATGCTTCAGATCTACTCTCAGCAACTTGCAAATATGCAATACGATGTTATTAGCTGTAGTCACCATGCTGTACATTAGATCCTCAGAACTTATATTTTTTATGAATGAAAGTTTGTACCCTTTGACCTACATTTCCCCATCCCCGCAGCCCCTGGCAACCACCTGTCCATCCTCTGTTTCTGTGAAATTGGCTTCCCCCAAAATTGGCTTCTGCCCCACCACATATGAGTGATACCGTGCAGTATTTGTCTTTCTCTGTCTGGCTTATTTCACTTAGCATAGTGCCCTCCAGATTCATCCATATTGCTATAAATGGCACGATTTCCTTACTTTTAATGGTTGAATACCATTCCAGTGTGTGTGTATGTCCCACACTTCTTTATCCATTTATCTGTCTATGGACGCTTAGGTTGTTTCCCTATCTTGGCTATTGCGAATGATGCTGCAATGAACATGAGAGTGCAGATATCTCTTTGGGATACTGATTTCATTTCCTTTATATATATACCCAAGAGTGGATTGCTGAATTATATGGTAGTTCTATTTTTAATTTTTTGAGGAACATACATATTGTTTACCACTGTGACTATACCAGTTTGCATTCCCATCAACAATGTATAAGGATTCCCTTTTCTCCACATCCTGGTCAACATTCATTAATCTTGTTTTTTCTCCACATCCTGGTCAACATTCATTAATCTTGTTTTGTTGATAATATCCATCCTAACAAATGTGAAGTGAAGTCTCATTGTGGTTTTGATTTGCATCTCCCTGATGATTAGTGATGTTGAGCACCTTTTCAAGTACCAGTTGGCCATTTGTATGCCTTCTTTGGAAAAATGTCTATTCAGTTCCTTTGCCAATTTTTATACTATATTACTTGCTTTTTGGCTTTTGAGTTGTATGATTTCTTTATATATTTTGGATATTAACCTCTTATCAAATATATGGTTTGCAAATATTTTCTTCCATTCTGGAGGTTAGCTTGAGGGTTTTATAAACAGATCAGAATTTTAACAGCCGATCATCATGCACTACCATCTTTGTAAATTCAAGTATGTGTCACATTCTGACAACCTAGTCTTAATTTATATGGCCTTTTATTTTGTTAAATATTCGGTCTTCTGAGAATTTGAAATTCCCAAATGGAATCTTCAAAATTCTGAGTTTATCTGATAAAATGTTATTATTATTTGCATATGAATACAGGAGAAAACAGGTATTTAAGTAAGTCAATGCCTAGAAAGTGATTTGTAATGTCTTATCCCTGTTTAGAATTTTTACCCTTGCCTGGTGATCTAGGATTCGTACTTGATCCCCAGTTTGGGAATCTGACTGTTTAACTCAACACTGGGACACTCTGGCGGCTGCATTTCCTTCCTCTCCTTGCACATCTCTCACCTTTGTCTCCTGTTTTTCTTGTAGCTTCCCAGAATGCACTCAGACCACATAAAGTAATGAAAAGCAATAAGCTTTCACCATTTCATCATATAGAAAAGCTCACTAAGAATATGTTGTCCAAAGCTTTTTCAGTTGAGATTGATTGACAATTTTATCTAATTGGATGGGATTTTTAAGAGAACATGAACAGAACATTATCATGTGATTAAAACCTACTGCCAGAAACAATAAACTTGGCTTACCTATTGTGTTGGAGTATTATTTTGATTTATATGCTAATATGTATAATTCACTTTCACAGTTGATCCCAGACTCATTCTTTTTTATTAATGGCAACTCCATAAATTTAGGCAGTTTTTCCAGGAGTGGGTTTGATGGTATTGGTGTGCAATGGGCAAAGGGATTACTTGCCCTATGTTCAGACACAGATGTCTTTTCATTAGAAGTCTATCATTTACATGTCTCCTTTTCCTGGAAATTGTGAAGCATTGTATAACGGATAATTTAATAACAATATAACTTAAGCTGCTTACAACTAACATCAACATTACATGCATAAGATATGATTCCAAGAAGTTTTTTAAAATTCATCATTGGCATAATAAACTATAACTGACATACTTTTAAACTAAAAGAAAGTCAAAGCTTGCCAACTTTCCCACTGTGTTTCACTCTCTCTGACTTACCATTCTAAGAATAAGTGCATACAATGGAGTGTGCTGGGCTGCACACTGAGGTTTTGTCGACTTCCTTGCTGGAAGAAAGCACTTTTATAAAAGCAAGTAAAACATGCAAAGGGAAGTAATATAATAAGTAATTTTATAATAAAAGAGTGGAACTGTAAACCTCCTTTTGCTTGGATATCCTTGGTGTTATCCAATTTGCCCCCTCACTGGACCACTTAACTGGCTGGCAAAGAGTTGGTGAATTGAGAGGTGCAGAAGCGGATGGCTGTGTAATGCCTAGTTTTGAAATGTTCAGGGAGCTATGTAAGCAGTAGCTGATGGTAAGGCAGAAGGGTACAGGGGTTGAGTGGGCACTGCAGATGCCAGGATAAGACAATTTAAATGAGTGTAAGCAGTGAAGTAAGTGACAAAGTTGGGTAGACAAGGATGGTGTAGGAGGCAAATGATACAACTAGGTTTTGAAAGGGAGTCTTTTTGCCACAAAGTTAAGCACTGGGTCAATTATTGCCTTGCACAGATATGTGAGTATATTTTGTCTCTTCAGCTGGATTTTATGCTCTTCGAGGGTGGCGGCCTCATTTTATAGTTGTCTCCTGGAGTGGTTGCACACAGTTTTGGAACGAGATTGGTTGTTGCATGAGGATCTCTTGTGCCTTTCTCCTGCGGCTTTCTGCCCTCTTCAGGACTGAAATCAGTTCTAGGAGGCTCAGGGACTGTCTCTGTTTTATTAAAGAACATGGAACAGGGCAGAGAGGACATGGTCTGATTTGGGATCAGAGTACACTTCAGTTCGTCCATTAGGCTAGTGTCACCACCTAACTTCCTGCACCCTAAACGCTGCCTTTCTGAACTCCTAGTATCTTTCTAACCTTTTTAATCCTCTGAGGACTCCTTTGACACTCAACATTTTCCTGTTTGACCAGAAGCACCTGTTTAATTCTCATGGTCCCTGCTTGCTCTCCTGGAACTTGATCTCTGGCCCGATTGACAGTGTGTAGGTTTTGGTTCTCTTTGGTCCATCTTGTCCCTTGTCATCTAACATCCTGATAAGAAACTTTGCCTTCATTTCTGTGAATGACTTGTATGTGACCACTGAGACCTATACCCAACAATTTAAGATTTGGTTGCAGTTGGCAATAGAGATGGATAAAAGTGTTCTGCTGGACGGAGCACTTTAGCTGTCCTAATGCGCATTATATAACTGATTTAAATTCTATTGCACGATTTATTAAATCGTATGTGTTGGATAGGTTCTTGCCTTTTAGGCATGCTGCTAACAACATGATACAACATCTTATTTTTCCTTCAACTAGTTATTTCCAATCATAGACTTGTGCATAGTATTTTAAAAATAAACTACTAATTTTCAGATAATTGCGTGGGGAAAGTGACAGCTGCATTATACTTGATCTTTTGCTTAAAAACCACATTAAGAGCTAAGACATTCAGATCTTTTGCAAGGGAAAGAATGTTTTAAACATTATTAAAATTTTACCAATGTATTAATTTTTTAAAAATTTATTTTCAGGGAAACAAAATAGCCATTCAGTTTGGCAGAATCATTTGTTTTGAATGCATGCTTCCATTTTGGCAGGGCTATTTTAGAATTAGCTCCATATATGGTACTCTTCAGTTTCCTAGTTCATTGTTGGACCTCAATTTCAGAACGTTGTATCATTGTACAATCCTGAAATAGGGTCAGTGATTTAGATGTCTCCATAATGGAGATTATTTTGTCAAGTAATGCTTTGTACAATTTGTAGATAATTTTATAATTTTTACCACGTAGGCGTAGAGGTTATTTAACACTCAAAAAAAGAGTAGATGATTAAGAAGGTATTCTACGTACAATAAAATTAAACACCCCTCTCCCCTCCAAGATCCTGTTTTGTTACTGGACCAATAGTGACTGTAGTTAGTTTTTAAACAAAAAAGTGCTTATTTCTTTTCTCCTAGTAGAGAAAAAGATTTTCCTGAGGGACTTTAGCTGGTATCCTTGTACATACAGTAAAAGCAAATATATATTTAAGACTGTTAAGTACTTTAATCCAAGAATATTTTGGTATATTTAATATGAGAACATTTTTAGCTTCACTGTAAATGTTGTTGGCAAATAGAAGGAAGTAAATTATAAAATGGTGTAAGGGATGCTTTCTGTTAATATTCTGTATTATTTTTTGCCTTAAATATTTATTTCTGTTCCAGTATTTTTTGTTTGTTGTTAGTAATCTATTTAAAGTAATGCTAAGGCAAGTGAGAACCCAACCTGATTGTCCCATCTGTGGCTTCTGAATAGAAGTCTTTAGTGGGACAGAGAAATCATTTCACATGACCCATAAGATTTCTTTTCTGTGTGAAGACCCAGTTTTAATCCATTTTGAGGACACTGGGTAATTCCTCATTGATTTTAAATCAAAAGGGGTCTCCGAGGTTATCTAATCCATCCCCTTCATTTCAGAGGAGACAGTGAGGCTCAGAAAAGTGAAGGGCCTGCCTGACTCTGGTGAGTGGCAGAGTCTGAAGTGGAACTCAAGCTTTCTGCCTCTCCCCTACATTTCTTAATGTGGAGCTTACACATAGTTTCTCCAAGGGAGGGCATGAACAGGGAGTCTTTGTAATCCAGGGTCAATAGTTTAGGAATTTTGTAGTTGAGAAGTATTCACCTCACATCCTCCGTTTTCTGAGTTAACTTGAGGAAATAATAGAGAGGAGAGACTGCAAGCAGATTGCTCAGTAGTCGCAGGATAAATTGAGGTTATGTGACTCAGGTAACTAGGATGCTGAGATTGTGTTTCTAAGTCTGGATTGTCAATGGCTAAGTAGGTGTGATTTTATTATAGATTTTGAGACAAAAGGTACCTGTCCTGACATTTTCTTCCATAGTCTTCCTACTTCTGCCTGATTCTAATAAATGTATATGATGATCTTATTAAAGGTACAACATAAGCATTACAATATTAATCAGGGGAAAATTTTCTGGTTGCATCTGTTTTCCAAACATGAATCTTGTGGCACATGTTGTATTATGTGGATCCTAAGAAACTAAAATTAACAACAACAACAACAACAAGCCCGTACTTGTAGGCATTTTGGACACACTACTCTTTTCTCTTTTTCAAAATGCTTCAAAATCACATTCAAGTCTTAGTGTCAGAAGGGTTATCATTTCCCTCTGAGTTTTTTCACTGGACTTTTAGAGTTTGCTAGAAAATGTGGTGACAGATACAGCTAAAGATAATGTTAAGATGAGAAGGAAACGAGACACATTGGAGGACTGAGATGCGCTTAGAGCTTCATAGTCTCACGGTGATGGATTTAAATACGTGGTTCCGGCTGAGTTCTTAGCTCTGTCAAATCCCACAGGTTGGCTGGTCATCACAAACTGGATTGTACATTTCATGATAACTGAGAATTATATTCAGAACTTGAAACAGCAGTGTAGAAAAGAGACCAGTTGCTGCCTATAAACAGCTTCTGGGTATGCTCTTCTAAAATCAGATTCCAGGGAAAAGGTCCTGGACCTGTGGTTTCTGGTCTCTGGAGGTGGCTGAGGAGGGAGGTGTTGGGGGTCCTTAAGACTAATTTCTAACCCCGTGATGCACTTTACAAAGAGGTCAATTTCACTATTCACTGAGATAGAACAGTTGGTATTGGGAGCCATTTAAAAAGTCTTTTCTAATTGGCTTTTCTAATGAAATTGAAGGGACCAGGGAGGGTCTTGGAGAGATGGGAGGTAACCATTTACAATTCCTTTTCCGGTCCTTTTTGCCAATTCTCCAGCAGTTCCCTGCGGGGTAGCCAGGTTTCTTTCAAGATTGTTTCAATGTTAAACTGACACTAAATCAAGAGCTCAGCAAGCTTCAACCTAGTCTTTTTAAAGGGAAGAAAATTTTGAAAGCAGCTAGGTCTCTTATGGGGAGTTGATGAAGAAATAGGGAGACAGCAGATAAAACCACTGAAGAAGTTGGGGAATGAGAAGTCAAAATTAAAAGGCTTTTTAATTTATTTTAAAATATGTCTTTCTCTCCCTGTATGTCTTTTCCTCACTGCATCCTCTTGTATTACTTGTTTTATATGGTGAATATTTTGCTCTAGTCTGAAAGAACAAAAATTACCTTTGAAACATTTTTCTCTGTGTTATGTTTAGACCAAGAAACTCCAGATCATCCTTTATCTACCTTCATGATACCTTGTTGGTTCAAGCTCCTAGGCAGTGTCTTCGTGCTTTGTGACACACCTGAGTCATATATTCATGGATCAATAAAAGATGCCCTATTGTGTCTTAAAAGGATATTAAGAACCAGATCCCGACCTGAAGGCATGGGACTGATGGTGACTAGATCTCTTATCAGTAAAACATAGCTAAGCGTGTCACTCACTTTCTTAATAAAACTCCAAAGAAATATGCAGGATAGTGCCTCATAGAAAAGATTATTAAATGTATAAATGTTAATTCATTTTTTGTACTGATGTTAGTTGCTATCTATCTATCTATCTATCTATCTTCTATCTATCTATCTATCTACCTATCTATCTATCTATCTATCATCTTTCTAGCTATCTATCTATTTTACAAGATAATGAAAGTTAGTTTGACTTTTTCAATTGCGTGAAACCATGAGTTGGCCCTGTGGCTCAGTGATCAAATTCACATGATCCACTTTGGTGGCTCAGGGTTTCACCGGTTTAGATCCTGGGCACAGACCTAGCATCACTCATCAAGCCATGCTGAGTCAGCATCCCACATAGCAGAACTAGAAGGACCTACAACTGGAATATACACCTACATATGGGGGGGATTTGGGGAGAAGAAGAAGAAGGAAAAAAAGGAAAGATTGGCAACAGATGTTAGCTCAGGGCCAATCTTTGAAAAAAAAATGCATGAAACCAAAACTCAGTATTTACTTGTGAACTTAGTTCTACAGGAAAGAAGGAAGATAAATATTGTTTTCTAAAGAATTGCTCAGCTATAAATGAACATATGTATTCGTGTAAAGCAGAATTTGTTTACTTACAAAAGCTTATCTCTAACAACTGTGAGGCTTTTTAATGCTTTAATGTGAAATGTATCGTGGCCCATTCTACACCATCAGCTTGGGCTACTTCTTTAAGAAGTTTAGTATCACACATCTTGAGAATTAACACCACTGAATAGAGAAATACCACTAGCTCTTCAAATATTTTGTGTCCTTTTTGTTCTAAAATGACTCTGAAACAAAGAGTCTGGGTAACTTGAAAGAATCATACACCCACCCAAGTAGATTATCATGGGCAGCTTGGCACTGGCTATTGAAAGTACTTGTAACATATTTTTTGAGTAAAGGATTGCAATTTCAGAAAATTTCATTCATTTCACAAATATTTATTGTCTGCCAATTCTGTTGGGACCTTTACTTGAAATACTTCTAAGTAGTCCATAACAAACAAAGATGGAAATCAATTGCTGTGAGAGATTCACTTTCATTAGTCTCTATACAAGGTGCAGCAGTGACACAAAAGAGGACCATTGGCTTCCTGAGATGGCTCAAGATGCATACCAGAAAAGAGGAGACTCTTGGAAGAGGAATATTTTCCAGATGAAAATGTCAAGGAAGGCATTCCAGAAAAAAGGAAATAAGGAGTGCATGGTCATGGAGGCAAGAAATATGGTAGTGTATTTAGGGAAGTGGCCATAGTCCTGCAGTGTTTCCTATCGAAATCTTGCTCTCACTTCACTATCCATAAAGAAAACAAAGTGTGGCCTGAAGCACTTGTGAGATACGTAAGACAAGGAAATGACCTCAGTTAGCTACTAAAAGGGATGATTTAGTGTAGATTACACAGTTCATTCTGGTGATAAAATGAATCAGGAAAATGTTCTGAAGGGAAAATTTTCTAAAAAATAATACTGTAAGATAAGGAAAATGATGTTCTGGAAGGAACAGGTGTCTATAGGAGAAGGCTGAGCGTGGCTTTGGTAGCTGTCTGTGGATTGTGGATCACGGGAGGATGAGTAAGGCAGAGACTACTTTCAGGCAAGAGTTGTATTTCTTTGAGGCAAAGAGGTGCAGAGTGAAGTTTAGTCAAGTCTGTCACAGTGGAACAGGGGTTCCATAGGATAGGGTAGAAAGGACTGGTTAGAGAGGGAAATGGGTGAAGGATGAGGGGAGGGACAAGGCAGAGATTGGCATGAGGACAGGGACAGTGTCATCCTGACAGTGTAGGTGGTGCCTGAGCCTGATAAGGATGAGAAATGTGGAACCAGGGATGTGCATATGGTGACTGAGAGTCCCAAACATCCCACACTGTTTGGAGTGTCTCAGCAAATATCATCCATATCATTCATAGTTACCAGGACTGTGTCTTCTATTCCTGGCAATTTAAATGTGGCAACCATCCAGCCCTAGTGTTCTCCATGCCTCCCACCTGCTTGCTATTTCTGGCTATCATCTCCCTGCCTGGCTTTGCCCTGCAGAACCCTCACAGCTCAGAATACCTGGACTAGCCTGAGGCTTCTGTTTTTCTGTCAAAGATTTTCCTGAGGAAGGACGTTTGGATCAGACAAAGAATTAGCAACCTTACTGCCCCTGCATCCCTTTTTGCTTTGAATCCTGGAAAAATTAGAGCTGAATTTGTTTCTCAGTTCCAGCAACTCTGGAAGACCGTATGCTATGTATTTCTGTGTGCAAACCCCAATCAGAGCTTTATTGAATTTTCAATGGTTATTTTCTTTCTCAAGTTTTTTCATTGATTAATTCTGTGCTTTGGTATTGTAGCTACTTTAGAAAGTCCTTTGAAGCCCTTTTGAAATGAATTGAAAATTAATAAGTAAAAATAATCAAATACTCTCTCTTTTGCATTCTTTGGCATAATCCTCTCAGTTCTTCTCTGCCTTGGAAACACATCCTTGATTCCTTGTCAGTGGGTCAGTTTCGCATCTTCTATCTGATGTTCTTTCTTAGTAACTCTCAGAACTCGTAGTTTAAAAAAGAAAATCCCCCATCTTACTAATGGCAAAACTCTTTGTTTTTTCCCAACTTTCTCAAGAATCCTGAGATTTTTTTTCTCCTGAAGTCGTCATTGTTTCCAGTGAACAAGAAAGAAAACCTTGCCATGCAGACTGATTATCCTTCTCCAAATCTACTTTATTCTTAATAACAAGTCATCATCCCCTATCTCCTGTAAAATGGGTATTTTCCACTTTTCAATTTTTCTTGGGTTGGATGGCCTGCTTTCTAATTTCTAGAGAGTGGAGGTAAAGGAGACACGTAACCTTCTTTCTATTGGAGTTATTTTCTCTTAACAAAGATTTATTTTTTCAAATTTTAAATTGCATATGAAATCCAAGAATAAACAAAGATTATCATTTATAATTGAAGTTGTTTTGGGGGCATGTTATATAATCTTTGAAACATTTTATACCACAGCAAAGTTAAGAATGACTGGTAAGAATTGTCAAAGATGAAGGGTATTTTCAGGATCACTGATCTTTCCTTTGCATGAAAATGGTGTGATAAGCTTGTTGCCCTGTCTTTTTACTCTTTTGACCTCATCTGTACTCCAACCTTCATTATGAATCCTGACCACCGAGTGTCAGGGCAGCTCACACAGAGGGCCAACTAGATTCTTGGTCTGGTTCTCAACGTGGACTTTATTTCTTGGCTTTGACACAAGATACAACTATTCAAGCTTATTCAAGTTGGTGGCCAAGGTTATTAGAGTTAGCATTTCTCCCTAATGAAGGTTCTTAACCTACAGTTGGTGACTTTGTCCTTTCTTCCCTAAGCTTGTCTTAACTTTCACTTTCTGTTAGTTAAGAACTAGAATGTTAGGCTATACCAGTTAAGCATTTAAACTCTAGCATTCTAGAGAATTTAATAAATCCTTTTGGGTTATCTGGGGAGTAGAAACCACAGTCTTAGTGTCTTGGAAGCATTTCCAGTCTCAATTCCAACCTGATTCTAGAGTTTGGAAAATCTAATCAACAGCTTAGGGGCTCGACTGCATCCAATGTTGAAAACAAACCTTTTGTGACTTGTAAACCTGTGTCTTACAGTTTGCTATTAACTGCAGTAATCTAGTTTTTCAAATCAAGTATCTATTTATGGCTCATATAATCTATGCATTTAATCTTTTGTTATTATGTCAGCGGATGATTTTTATATACTTACCTATTCAAGTCAGCCTGTCTTGATAAATATTTTTTAAATGCTATGGATAAATTTGCACATCAAAACCTACTTGATTCTAGAGAAAGTATAATTGGTATGGAAATTCAAAGGTGGCTTTAGTTTGTTAGGGAAACTCTTGACCATTTGTATTTTTAGGAATGATGGCAGATAGTAGAATTTCAGTGGAATGAAAGTAGACCATATCAAAAACCATACTATGAAATTTTCACCACGGAAGTCACTAAAATATTTATTGTTTATAAAACATTTTTTTCACCCTTGAATGGAAATATTACTCACTAAAAATGTCTCCCCAATGAAGGATTGTTTTAAAGTGCAATTGGCTTTTTTTCTCCTCTCTGCAGTCAGAGAGGATCTATAAAATGGTAAATATTCAGATGTTCTTCTTATAAAGTACTATATATTTGCCTGTCTCAGGCAAGTGCAGGACTGTGTTGGCAGAAGTCAGCTCCTGCTTATTAAGTAATATTGCTATGGCTTGTAAAATTGGGAAGCAGCATATCTGAAGCTGCAGCATTCCTTTGATATATCACTGTCTGTTACGCCTTTCAGAATTATGGAAGGCATACTTAAGTCTGAATCAGGGAAGAATGTCAGAGAAAATAAATATCCACTTTTTTTGGCAGCAGTTTAAAATATATTAAATTTTAGAAATGTTCAAAGTCACACATATGTTCTTTGATTTATTCCCTTTTATTAATATATAACCAGCATGCAGTGTTCAAACTGACCTTTTGAGGTTTGGATTAGCACTCTGGCTAATTTCTTTGTAGTCTTATGCCAATTTAGTGCAGTTATAATTTTGCCAAATAATTAGTAATGTAGAAGTATCTTTTTTCTTTTGTAGGAATAATATGACCAACGTATATTTAATTAAATACATTTTGGCTCTTCATTTCAGGCTGAAATGGCTGTGGCTAAATATCAAGGAAACTTTTTCAAAAGTGATGTCCCTGAACACTTGGGAAATTGCAATGAAATGTTGATGGCATATGCTAAATAATAACTAAAGGATCAGCTTTTTAATTTTTAAATGGTCAAACTCCCTTTCTACCACTCTTCTAGATTCTCAGGCGTTTCTCAGTTTTGTGGCTGTCGAGGCATTTAGGAATTACTGGTAGTAGAGCTCGTTTGCCTAAGTAGGAGTCGGGGTAGAGAGGTAGGAATTTTTATATCCTACCATTATCACATATATCATATCAATAACTTTGACTGATCTCCAGTCTGAGAATATTGTCATACTCTTAGCTCTGCAAACAACAAATCACATGGTCCTGGATAAGTTAGAAGAAACTTTGTGGCATTAATTTCTTGAGTGCCCACAACGGGATCACATGTGTGCAGTCTTTTTTGGTAGAGCCATTCATGAAGGTTCAGATTGCCTTCTAAGAAGGTCTCATTTTGCATTGTTTCACAAACCGCCCCCTTAAATCTTGGCAAGCCTATCCACAGGGCAGCCTGGTTGGTTGTCAGCAACCACAAAGATCCCAAAGAAAGTTTATTATGCATACAAATTGAAGGAGTTTTGCAATGGAGAAATCCAAGCTATACTTTCCAGATTTATTTATTGCCACTCCATCTTCAAATATACCCTGTGCTTTAGCATCTCCAATAATGGCTAGTTCTGGAACACACCATGCTCTCTTTTGCATCTGTTTATTTGCCTGTAATGCCCGTCAAGCCTGTTGCTGCTTGGTAAATGTATACTCACTTTTCCTGACTCAATTCAAACACCAGTTCTTCTGTGGAGCTTTCCCAAATTTCCCTCTCTATCCTCAGCGCAGATCGGTTTGGGTACTTTCTTTTTTAGTCACCCTATACTTATACCTGTTATAATACTTAATAGATTCTATTAAGATTTGCTGGTTTGTTTACCTGTGTGATTCATATGTACTCAGGTCTTCTGAGCCTGGAGAATAAAACATAGAGTCACAATAACTTGACATAAATGCATTTGTCTGGCTTCTTTCCCAAAAGTTCATAGCCATGGGGTTGTCCCATATGAACCTGTTAAACAGTCCTGTTAGTTTCCAAGTGGTAGGTAGCATTTTTCTCTTCTACAGCACCTTCTACTGATGCTCCTTAGAAGTCACCAAAGCCCAATGCCCTTTGCTTCATCTTTCCTCCTCCACATGGAGGCTGGTCTGGTGTTCCGTTTAAATCACTGTGCTCATTCTCTGCACCGGTGTCCTCTAAAAGCCTCCCCGATGGGGAAAGTCCTTTTATTCTCTCTGGTGCTGTGGTCTATCCCACTGTCACCAAGAAATCCTGCTTTGTGCCCTCACTGTTTTACAGAGTTTTGATAAAATAACTCTTTTAGGGCCCCTCCTCATCCACTGCAAACACACAAACACACTGAGCAAAGGTGTCCTTTTCTTCCAGGGATACAGCATTTCAGTGTGGGAGGCTGTTTGTATATGTTAAGTAATGTGCATGTACTTAATTAACAATGACTTAGGAGTTCAAGAGCAGTACTGCTAGAGAAGCGAAAAATGAATTAGAAAAGTTTTGGCTGAATTAATCTTCACTTATCTAGAAAAATGATCTATCACAAATCCCAAGAGATAAACTCTGAGAGGCTTTCCATTTATCACGTATGTGTGTACATATATACACAATATATAATCATTGCAATGCCCTTATTGCAAAATACAGTCTTCCTTGCTTCTCCCAAAAGCTAAAAGGCTCTTTATTTTGGCTTCTTTCCAACCCCACTGCTTGATATCTTATAGGTATCAAACTTGTTTTCTGTTAAGTGTTTTTATAATATTAAACTTCCAAAACAGAGCTCTGTTCCTTCTGATGATGAAATGCCAGCTAGCAATTCCTTGTCTGTCTCTCAGAATCCCATGGTCAGATTCCCTGGGAGGCGGATATTTTTGACTTCACACACCAATACTCTGTGGGAATATTTTCTACTCCCATGCAGTAGTGAAAGCACTTCATTTCTATTTTTCAAGGAATTATGCTCTCTTTGTTCAGAAATTGGCTGTTGTAATCATTAAGTAACCAAATCAAGACTTGAAAATTGGTAAAATATGGGTGCAAAAGTAAAGGAACTTGGTCTTTTTATAAATGAATCAAATTAACTAAAGTTAATTTTAATCTTTTGAAGAGTCCATAAAAGCTTCCAAAATTGGTGTGGGAAGACAACTGTAATATATATAGGGAAAATTTAAAAATTTAGATTTATTCTAAATCACGTTGTGTTATAAGTATCTCTAAATTCTTCCTTTTGTGTTGAGCATCCCCAAGACCACTCTCAGGTTTGATGATTCATTAGAAGGACTCAAAGAACTCAGAGAAGCTGTTATACTCATAGGTACAGTTTAGTACAGCAAAAGGATACAGATTAAAATCAATAAAGGTGAAAAGTACATAAGACAGTGTCTAGGAGAGACCAGGTGTGAGTTTCAGTTTTCCTCTCACAGTGGAGTTATATGGACAACACTTAATTCTCCCAGCAATGACATGTGACATATATAAAGTATTGCCAACCAGGGAAGCTCACTTGAACCTTGTGCCCAGGACTTTTATTGGGAGTCATTCATGTAAACATGGAGGGTCCGCGTGACTGACCTTAACTACCCAGTCTCCAGCTCTCCCAGATGTCAAACTAATATTGTGGTCCATGGCCCCGGCAGATAAAAAAACCAAAACAGGCATTCACCACATCAAATGGTTAGTATAAACTATTTGACATATCCCACATCCCAGGTATACAAAGAAAATCTTATCAGGACTTAGAGATTATCTCCCAGGAACCAGTTAACCAGTTCCTTCTTTGGAATGTGCAGGGCCTGCTAAGTTAACCCTTTATTGCAGACTTCACTTTGGAAATGTTCAAGCTGAAATGATGCATGGTTTCCTTTTATTTAAGAAAGACAGTGTGGTTCACCATTCAGAGTAGATATACTCAAAAAAAGGCCTTGTTTCAACCTCAGAAGATTGGCAAATATGTGTATATGTCTCTATTTTCTGTTAAGATAAAATGTTTAAAGCTGAGTATATCGTTTTTTGATTCCTCCCTTCAACTGGCTTTTTAACTTCCTAACTACCTATCCCAATCTCATGTGATAGAAGTGCTTCTAATGAGCTTAAAATGATCTTACAATTCTCATATCTGGGAAATGGCACACAACATAAGGACGGCGTGAAGAGAAAAAAAAAAATGAAGTAGCCAAGTTATTCTCGGCAGTCACAAACAGAAATGCTGCAAAAATCGTCGTCATTCAACCTGTTTAAACATTGATCAGCACCTGGTGCTCTTCTTCACAGATGTAGTTCCAGGTTTCAATATCAAACAGAAGATACTGAAGGAGCTGGAGATGTAAAGAAACCAATAACAGTGTTTTTAAGTGAGGGTGTGGAGACTCCTCTTTTTGTCCTACCTTGTGCTCCAAAGCATGCTACAGTGAAACTGATCTGGTCTGTCCCCAGCCCACTCCCACCCGTCCACAGTGCAGACAGAGGATTTGGCTGCATTGAGCAAGTCAGTGGGATCAGATATTCTCATGGCTGCACACATTTTGTTTTATACAGCAGCGTGTAACTTCTCTCTTAAAGAATCTCTGTCTTCTGCACACAGGAAGGGGCATTACCAGCTTTCCTAAAACTCAACGGAAGCATCAGTATGGCTCCTGTAAAGATGTTCAGCTGTGCAGTATCTGTTAGAACTGCAGTGCTGGCTTAATATTAGGTATGGGCCAATGCCCTGTGAGCCAATATCCGTGAGCCAGCCATCACTATTGTTGTAGAAGCTACCTATATTTTATTAAATCAGACATGGAATGGTACTGATGAATCAGTCAGAGGTTATTCATTTGGATTGAGCTGAGCTAGACTTTAAGATATCCTGACTTCCAAATGCTCAGGATTCAATCTTATAGAAAAGTTAGTCTTATGAATAATTCACAAATTCATTGTTAATTTTTTGGTGCTTTCATTAGAGACCTTTGCAAATTGTCCTTAATAATAATGGTAAAAGCATAAAATTAGCATTTTTTAACTTAAATAGGTTTTAAAGTAATTTTAAGGAAAATGCAAGGGCCAAAAGAAAACAAATATTGGTAGGCACGCTACTTTTTATCCCTGAGAAATGCAGACACATGGAGTAATGAATTATTGATTCAGTGTTGATAAACCTGCGTTTATCTGCAAACTCCTACCTTAGATTGAGGAACAGCTCAAGTTTAACTCTCTTTACTGATTATGAACCAAGATGAGATTGGAGCAGCTCTAGGAAATACAGGTTATTGATGTTTTCTTAACAAAGATGTCTGTGCACACAATTTAATTCATCCAACAACTATTTATTGCCATTTCTGTGCATGGCAAATATTAGGTGCTATTGGGAGGAAAAATTGATATTGTATTGGATAAATATACACAAAAGAATGTTGCTTGCGAAGGTAGCCTTCATATAGAAGCAAGGCAATCCATTTTGTTCCCAAACAAATATTAAATATTTAAAATGTTCACAAAATTATGAGACTATCTTTTATGTCATAAGTCTGATTATTTCCTCTCCAACTAAAAATTACTATAACATAAAATTATCAACTTGTTCTTTCTCATATTTCATGCATTGCATGAAAACAGTGTTTTAGTATGCATCAGTGTAATATGTTAAGGAATTATTTCATTTCCCAAACTTGTGTTTTGCCTACATAACCAAAATAGTTACTTCACGATAAGGCTAGTTGGTCATTTTGTCTGAATAAGGTTGTGCAGAGTAAATGAAAATAATTTTTATACATTTGTTCATTAAGATAATTTAAAATACCGAATCTGTCATTCTGATTTGACCTTCTGAATGAACATAAAATTAGTATTCATTTTCTTAATTAAGCTGAATTATTTATCTTGGTTAATGTAACTTTAACTTTATCTTATACGATAAAGTAAGTTACTGATTTTTTCCTGTAAACTTTTGCAAAGTTTGATTTTCATCTATCACTGAATCCTGGTTCGTTGGGTGAGGAAGTTATTTTTCCATAACAACAATGTGCATGAGGGTGTCAGGGTGATAACCCACTTGTGTAGTTGCCCAACTTCTTTCTGTGAGGCTTGCTCTGCAAATCATCTCAGTTGTGTCTTTGTATGAAAGTGACACTTTTTATTTTAGGTGGGAACACTTATGGATGAATTAGTGATGCTATTTTAATGAAAAATAGAATATTATAATTACTTTATCAGTGACATAATTAAATGACTTTTAAGGAACACTGTTGTATTTGCTACATGTTGTACAAATATTACTTCTCTTCCAGTGTTTATTTTGCAGACAGTGTCTGCAAAAAAGGATATGGTAACACTTCAGATTTAAGATGTCATTTTTTTCCCAGTCCTTGTTCAAGGTTAAATTGGATAGGTATTGTTTTATAACTGAAAGGGAGAGAGAGAGAAAGACAGATTCTTGCCAAGTAATTACATTAAATATTCTCTCTGGGGAAAAAAGTGTTAGAAAACTAGAGAAGTCGTGGAAATTGATAGAATAAATTAACTTCTTGTAAAATCATTTTCCACATCATTAGAACATTTGTTTTCAAATGTCAAAAGCAGATGAAGTAATTTTACTACAGCTATTGCTTCAAGGATGAGGCTAAACCTCACAGAGCACTGGAACAATGGAGGATACAAAATCCCCCAAAGGGCTACATTGAGACTAAACTGCACACTGAGCAGAAAAAAGTAGTGCTCTTCATGATTGAACTTTCAAGTTGTTTCTGCGTGGATTTAGGATAATCATACATGCTGAAATATTGTAAAGCATAGACAACAATATCTGCCAGCCATATTTATTAGGATTGAATGCACATGGAGCATTAAAATGCCATACAATACCATTTGTTGTGTTGAATTTTAAGAAATTTCAAGGCTGATTAAAAAACCACACTAGAACCAATTGGCTGTCTTTGCCTTCTGCGATAAATTTTCTCGTGGTTTTTTTCTTTCATTATTAACAACCTTCATTTCTTTGACATTTGCAGGCATCCATCTCCTTGAAAAGCCTTTTATTTTTTCTTTCCCTCTCTCTCTCTATTTCTGTCTTTCTTTCCTTGACTTCTGTTATCTAGCTGTTCGCTTTAATGCCAAAATTAATGACACTTTTAAATGTGCTTTTTCATTTTAAGCTTTAGACTCCTGACCTTTCCTGCCCGTTTAATCTCTTTTTTCTTCAGTTCTACCCAGTACTCAAGGGCAGCTAATTAATTAGCATCCACAGCAGAGGAGGAGAAAGAGTTGCACTTCCTTGCAATGCCTTTTGTCTCACTATTGAAATGCATTTAGAATTTCCTAAAGTCTGGTTTGGTTCAGTGGGCACTTCCATGTTTGTTAAGACACTTGGTCCTGGCAACCCCAGTTTAAGTGGAATCAGTTGCTCTGAACAGGATATTTCTCTTCTTTACGTGATAATTGGGGTATAATGCCTGTGCTAGGAAAGGATATTGACTTCACATCCATGGCTCATTAAAAGACTATACAGAGTTTAGACAAAATGATGCTAACATAAATGTGTATTTTAGACTATTTAAAGGGCTGTGTAATTACAGTTAATATGGATATATACTGAGTAAAACTACAGGAAAGTGGAATTTTATGCATGCAACCTGATATAACAATATAATTACATACATTGTGCATAGACTTGAATGAAAACTCACTCAGCCCAGCAGCCTTTTCATGTAAATATGGAGCCTTGGGGCTGGACAGGATTATTCCCCTTACCTCCTGAGAAGGGATTTGCTCAATAGAATTTCCTAAGGAGTACATGATACTTGGATTTTCTGATTCTTGTGGATAGCTGTGAAGAGTGTCTGGCTCACCTTGCGGTTAGGAGTATATGTCAAAGCACATCTGTAGTATGACAGCCACTCCAGTAGACCATGAGTAGAGAAGAGACCATGAATAACCACTAAAGTAGACCATGAGTGAGGGAAGAGAGCCATCTCAGTCAGCTCTAGTTTGCTCTCATAGTTCAAAAACCTCTCCCAAGTCTTAAGCCTGGAACCCAAGTGAGATGAGTGGGAAATGGAAATAGGAAGATGGTTGAGAGGACATTTCTAGTATGGGCAGCCCAATTCTAGAACTGTGTTTGGTGAACTACCACATCTCTAGTAAAAACAATTAGTACAAGTGGTGCTTTTTTTAGTAACTTCAATTCCTACATAGCTTGCAGGTAACCTGTCAAATAAAGAGGCTTAAATTATGCACTTGCTGGAAGCTGTTCCATGCCAAGCAAGAGTCTTTGGTTCTACAGTTTTCCATCTTTTTATTTTTCATGGTTATTCAGAGATGAATAGCCAGCTATAAATAAAGATTCAGGTTGTTTAGCAATAGCTACTTTACAGAGGGAACTGAATGCCTTTTTAATTTGGAAGCAAACCTAAAACAAATGAGCATGTTAGTTGAAGTGTTTCCCTTGGGGGATGTGATAGGTAAGAATGGGCAATGGGATTTGGCATGGAGTAGGTAGTTTTGGAATGCAGTGTAGCTAAGAAATATTTTGATTTGCTTTCCTGTTGATTTCTTGGCTGGGATTCCTGGCACAAAGAAAGGAAATCAAATTAATAGGAATATGTGAAGTTTTAATATTTTATGTTAAAATGCCCTTTTAAAATCAGTCTAAAAATAATAAAGCCTAGTTGGAATTCACCAACTAAGACCTGTAATTAGATTTATGCATTGTGATGTTATAGCTCCAAACCAGAACTCAAAGTAAGTGAAGGGTAAGGCTAGCTGAAACCAGCTGACTTGTCCATTGTTGAGAAGAAAATGAAATAGATAGAGGAGAAGCTACATCTTCACTAAGAGTTGCTGTCCATTTCTGAATTCCATTGTTCAAGTCTCAAATTTCTAGATAAGATTATAATGTATCTACTTTTTAAAAAATGTGTTGACACAAGGAATACTGTTGAACAGTGGACAGTTCTTATTGCTCACTTAGGTGACTTAAAGAGAATGTTCTCTTGGTACCTTGAGGGTGACCATTAGTGTTTTCTGGATAAGGATTGAATCCTACATAAATAACCTGAAGGGTTCTTTATAGAATAGTGTTTTCTGCTAGATGAGGGCATCTTACTTCTTCATCTTCTAGAACTCAAACCTCTGCATGGGTTTGAGGTACTGATGGTACTGGAGAAGAAACTGCCTATGCTGAAACTCATGTCAACTATGCATGACCCCTCTAATGATATTTATTTTAATTAGTGCTTCTCAACCTTTCTATGACAACTGTTTTGGAATATGTGCTTTTACTATCTTGCAATGAAATTAAGAAATAATGCAATCTACCTATATTGGTAATTTAAAAAAACACAGTCTGTTGCCATAAATGGAGAAATGAAAAGTAAGTGATCATAAAATAATGTGTCTTGCAATAGGTAAATAGGTAAAGTCATACAGGACTTTTCCGGGAGAC
This sequence comes from Equus przewalskii, assembly GCF_037783145.1. NCBI lineage: Eukaryota > Metazoa > Chordata > Mammalia > Perissodactyla > Equidae > Equus > Equus przewalskii. Next base: position 89,108,185 of record NC_091832.1, read on the forward strand.
GAAAAAACCCCTACAGTTTCCAATGCCATTCAGTTTTGAAGCAACTCTTAGGGATCATGCTGATCCCATTAGGATCCCTGCTTTAAAGAAAGTATATTAAGTGTCTTGCCAAGCTTTTAGATTCTAGATAGATGTTTTCCTGACTTGCTAAAGCAGCAGGACCCTGTCTTACAAAGAAATTATATTCAGAGGTGTAATATATAAATAGTATATAAAGCAGATAAAAGTTCTTCCCCACTTCCTGTCCACCATAGTGGCTGTCTCTGAAGCTTTACTGTTCTAGAGGTCTGGATATCTGATTGTTTTAGTGACATTTTGAGAGGTAAAAATAAGCTGAAGTAGGTGAAAGGAAATCTGTTTTTACTAGTAAGGAAGTGACTTGTTCCTTAAACTTTTTTTTTTTTTCTTAGAACAATAGAGCAATTCCCTCAGCCTTATCTTTGAACGGAATCTTTAAGGATTAGAGAAGATAAATGAACATCTCTTGGGTAGATGTCTCAGGAATGTTTTATACAATTCTTCATTGCACAGCTAAAGGAAATAGCAAATGTTTGAGTGGATGAGATATCCAACTTACTAAATTCTGGTCTAACTTCAGATCAGTTACTCATGTTTAAAAATAAAGCCATTTGAGGACAGCTTTCATAACATTCCTTCCAGTTCACAATACAGATTAAAAATTTATCTCCTGAATGGATGTGTGGCACATAAAATTTTCCTTTCACTAGCTTGTTCCATATCTTCTTATGTTGAGTGCCAGATCTCTTTTATCGTTAGTCTTCTTTTTTTGGAGGAGCACATCATAGAATCAACATCTTTTAGAGTCAGAAGACACCTAATGAATACCTATCCCAACATATACATTTTGAAAGTAAGGAAATGAAACCTGGAGATGTAAAGTGACTTGCCCAAGATCACACACAAAGTAGTTGTCTGCTGAGAAACATGTTGGCCACAAAGTCAATACCATCTAAAAATTCCCTCCCGAGAGGAACTTAAATCTTTGTTACTAGTTTGAACATTATCAGATACTTAGAAATAAATATTTCTTCCATCCAAACATGGTTAGTTTTAGTAACTGGTAGGAAACAGAAATGTTGCAGGACCAGAGCATGTCTGATATGACTGACCTCTCTGGATGACTCACTTATTATATTTCTAATGGCCAAGTCAGCAGGCCTGTGGGCTTAATTCAGCAGACCATCACCATAGTCTAATAAATAATGTGATGGTCTACCTTCATATTTATATTTCTCCTGAAAAGATAAATTAATATCGTCACCATTAATTGATCTCTACATAGCAAGAGTCTTTCCTCATATGCTCCACACATTTAACAGGTATATATATATTTTTTTTCTTAAAAACTTCCAGCCATAATTGGGTCAGAACACTGCAAGAACTCAATCCATAACACTAGTGGTTCCCAGTCAGGAGTGTACACTGTAAACACGTGAGGAAGCTTTAAGACCATATAAGTCAAGACTGCACCTCAGATTTACTCAAAAAGGAACTCTAGAGATGGAGTACATGTGGGCATATCTTAGGCTAGATTACCCAGGAACCAGATTCTGAGCAGGTTTATATTCAGGGGATTTTCTGGAAAGTACCCTTGGAAACAACCCCAATAAGAATTTGGGAGAAGCAGGGTGGGCAGAGGGAGAAGCTGAACAGAAACGCAGTTGCAACAGAGGGAGAAGCTGAACAGAAATGCAGTTGCAATACAGGGAGGCCTCAGATAATTCTATGGTAGCCTTGGGCATGCCCCCAAATTAGACAAGGATATGGGGCAGTCTCTAGATGCAGACTTTCCCTGGGTGGAAGTGTAACCCAGGATGAGATAGCTTTCACCTGCCACTTGGGTCATTCTCAGAGAGAGACTCAGCTAGGAGCTGTTAACAGCCAACACTCCTGGCAGCTAGGGAAATGAGTGCCTGGGTCATGACACGTTATCTAGGTGCTGGCTCCAGCCAGATTCGCTTGCTTTATGTAGTAACTAATTTTAGAGCTCTTCCTGGATTATTGTGGGTTTCTTTTCCTGGGGAAATATGAAAGGAGAAAGTTAGTTCTACCAACTTTGGCCCTGCCCCTACAGCAGGACTTGAGGTTTCTACTGGTACTCATGGTTTCCATCAACTTGTACTCATTCTAGATTATGTTCACCCTTGGCTGGAGCCTCTACTGGTCTAGGTGGCTTGCCTGGTGGGCTGATCTAAATCTCTGAGTGGTCTGAACTCCTGATTCTCGTGCCATTCTCAGGCCAAGGTATATTATTGCATTTGCTAATTTACCATCAACATTGCTTGCTAATTTACCATCAACATTGGGTAGGAGAGTACAAAGAAATGCACAAGTCATCATCAGGTTGCAAATGTAGTATTCTCTGTCTCCACCTCCCTACCTCCTCATGACAATCAGAGCCAGCTACCCTGTCAGAAGTGTGATTCCTTTCCTTGTCTACTGGTGTTTTGTTGACATGAAAGGCCCAGAGTGACCAGCAGTATTCATAGGTTAATATTCAATAAGACTCTTTCCAAATTATTGCACTGATATATCTACTTTAAGAACCAGAATACACTAAATGCAATCTTATCAATACAAAAATTATTTTTTTATAGAAATTGGCAAGTTGATTTTGAAATTTGGAAAGGCAAAGCAACTGGAATAGCTGAAATAATTTTTTAAAAGATAGATAAATATGGAAGACTCTCACAATCTAATTTCAAGACTTAGTATAAAACTATAGTAATTCATAGAGTGTGGTACTAGAAAAAGAATAGATATACAAATGAATGGAAAAGATTGGGAACCTCAGAGATAGGCTCACACATGCATAGACAATGATTTTGCCAAAAGTATGAAAGTATTGCACTGGAGAAAGGTAGTCTTTTCAGCAAATGATGCTGGGAAAATTGGATATACTCATGCAACAAAATGAACTTGAACCCATACCATGTACCATGTACAAAAATTAACTCAATATGAACCATAGATCAAATGTAAAACCTAAACTATAAAACTTCCAGAAGAAAATATTTGTGACCTTTGGTTATGAAAGATTTCTTAGACATGATACCAAAAGCATGATCCATTGAAAAATTACAGATTAGACTACCAAAATTAGAATCTTCTGCTCTTGACATTGTCAAGAAAATGAATAGAGCCAGGCCACATATGGGAAGAAAATATTTGTAAAAAACATATCTGGTACAGGACTTGTATCTAGAATATATAAAGAACTCTCAAATCTCGATAAGAAAACAAAACAACCCAATAAAAAGCAAAATAATTGAAGGGACATTTTGCCAAAACAGACATACAGATGAAAAGTAAGCACATGGAAAGATACTCAATGTCATTAGTGTTTAGGGAAAAGCAATTTTAAACCACAATAAGATACTATACAGATTTTTAGAGTGTCTAAAAAAAAAAAAAGATGGCTATGAAGGTCTATACCAATATGTACCAAGGACTGGCGAGGATCCAGAATATCTGGAAGTCTCAAACATTGCTGGTAGGCAAAACAGCCACTTTCAAAAACAGTTTGGAAGTTTCTTGTAAGGGTAAACATACACCCAGCATATGTATGACTTAGCAATCCCTCTGGGCAATCCATTTGCTCAAGAAAAATGAAAACTTATGTTCACACATAAGTACACCAAAACCTGTATGTGAATGTATACAACAGCTTTATTCATAATAACCAAAAAATGGAAACTATGGAAATGTTCTCCAACTGGTTAATTAATAAATAAACTATAGTACATTCATGCAGTGGAATACTAGTCAGCAATAAAAAGGAATGAACTACTGATACGTGCAACAATATACATTATACCAAGTGAAAGAAGGCAGGCTCAAAAGATTACATACTGTATGATTCCATTCTGGAAAAGGCAAAACTGTAAGGACAGAAAACATATCAATGGTTGCCAGGCATTGAGGATGGGGTAGGAGTTGACTAAAAAGAAGCATGAGGAAATATTTTGGAGTGATGGAATTGTCTATATCTTGATTTGGTGGTGGTACTATGATTATATGCACTTGACAAAACTGTAGAATTATACACTAAAAAGGGTAAATTTTACAGTGTGTAAATTATACCTCAGTAAAATAAAAATGTCCAACGGTTCAGTGGGACTTTTATTGTGTCCCCTGGTAGAAATGTTACACTCTGGTAACTAAGACTTCTAAAACCTCAGAACCTAAAGTTATGAGGCTGATAAGCACAAATTTCCCGAGTGTCATCGGCAATGATGGTAAGTAGGACCACACCGGCTTTTGTCCATGCGTTTCTGGACCCACATCTTCTACCCAATTTGAGTTGCAGCATCATACACCGAGATTGCATTTGAGACAGGCCTTGAAGGAAGGGTAGAGTTGTAATGGATTTACAAAGTAGGGGGGATTTCTAGGAAGAAGAAATTGTAAGAGCAAAAACACGGAGGCAGGAAATGCACAGCATGTTTCAGAGTCTGTTGTGTTGGAGCACTAAGTACAGGTAAGAATGTATTGGGATTAAGGCTGCAAAGGAAAGTTGGATCATATGATGATGTTGTGCCAAAAGATTGTATGTAATTCTGTAATCCTTTCAGGGGTTTGAGATAATTGGCTGATGATTGCAGCTGTGCTTTAGTAAGATTAGTGGGTCAGCAGCCCTTAGGATGGATTCATATGGCTCAAGAGAAAAGGTGGTTGTAATGGCCCTTGATTGTCCGTATAACCTGCCTCCAACCCCCAGAGAATCAGGATTTTTACCTACATCTACATTCTCTCCCCCACCTAGTGCTCCAGAACTAATTATCTTTCTTCTTGTGTGATATTGAAGGCTTATTTTAGCTTTTAAGGTAAGTTTACTGTAAGATAGTCTTGCTTTTTCCCTGACACTCACATTATGCCTAATCTAGGCTTCTAGCTTTTTCTATGATAAACATTTAACCTTGAATCCTAATCCCAGCAGTTAGTTCCTGAATTGTACTCATATCAAATTATGTCTACGTAAGTGTCTATGGTGAGACTTTCTTTTTGGATAGAAGGCCCTAAGGGCCCTTGCCATTCTTCTTGCTCTTGAAAGCCTTATATTTTTCACCTCCCCACAGATAGCCTAATCCTAGTTCCACTTACAAAGTGTTGGCCTGATGCCATGCTCCTTATATGAAATCCCAATATCGCCCATTGGAGATATTTTCTCAGAAGAGACACGAGCTTAGTGAAGTTAAGTGACCCATTCCTGTTCATGCAGTTAGTAAGCAGCTGAGATAAGACTGGAACCAGTAGGCTGACTCCAGTACCTGCCCTCCTAACCCCTGTGAGGTCCAGATAGAGGCCGTATTCAAACAGGCCAATGTGTGGCTTTATAGTTACTCGGCCCAATGGTCTGCCTTTTGTGGAGCCAGATTCTCTCAGCATCATGATCAGTACCTGATGGTGGAAGCAGCTTCCAGTACATGGATGTTAAGGTCCTGGCCAAGTCAGTCAGGACTCTGGGGAAGCAAGCTGCAGGACAGATTAGGAAACAAGAAAAAGCCCAAACATGAAGATTGGAGAAGCGTAGCTTGGACTGAGAAATAGGGCTATAGGTGGGCAGGCACACGGGATCTGAGAGCTGTCCTCACAGGCAACAAGTCTTACTGATGACCCCATCTGGTGGTGGTTCTTGAGCCCATTGTGCTGTTAGTATGGTCAGCGTTGCCCCAGAATTTAGCCTTTCATGTGCCAGACTAAAGAGATTGATCTAGGCTCAGGAAGATAAGTGTTGACAAACACATGTCATGTTCAATGATTTCTTTTATTTATAAAGTCCACGCTTAAAAATATGAGTGGGCATTTTCTGTGTGTATTTATAGCAACAGAATTCCAGCAGCCATTAAAATCTGACAGAACAGCATGAAAATAGCCTCAGGCTGTGTTGACCTTTCATTCATATAAAATGGCTTGTTTATCAAGCAAATGAATATTAAAGGTTATTAGTCCTCATTAAGGGATTTTAGCAAATTAAAAGGTTGACAGATAGCACTTGTCTTTACCCTTTTGTCCCCAAGGGCAGCACTGGTGATGTCATTGGACATTAATAAATTGTAGACTTTTAGCAGCAGGGAAAGTAAAAGTGCCTGTGGGTGCAGGCGCCCGTGTGCGTACACACCCACACTCACACTTAGCAACCCCATGTTAAAAATTTTATTTCCGAGGGCTGAATCTTAGAACAATCTCAAAAATGTTAGGAAAAGGAAATTATTATGATTGATTTTTCTGTTAAAAATATCATCTTTCTCTGTGTTTCCAGATTCTGGGCTATGACATTAATGAATTCATTTTAAAGAAACAGAAGAAAAGCTTAATTTTTATTACCCTTTTTATTGCTTTCCTTTTCCAGTCTTATCTTTTTCATATTACATCAAATGATTGGCTTCAATGGTGATACATATTTTATATTTTAAAATATTTTATTTGATGACAAAAACAACACATTTCTATATAAATATGAAAATATGCTATAAACATTAAAAATGTCACTAGTAAATCACCTGGGGAAGTTATTATGAATGCTTTGCTTTATTTCTTCCAGTCTTTTTTACTACATACATAAGTTATACATAATATAGTCATATAAAACTTTATTACAGGTGCATTTAATATATTAGTTTAACATAATATGTCATATCTATTGCATATTTTGTTAATTGGACTTGTAATATGTGCACTGTTTGGTGTCTTGTTTTTTTTACTTATTACTGTATCATGAGATATTCATTAATATAATAAAATATTGAGTGAAAACCTGACGTTAATGGCTGTATAATACCATTAAATAAAGGTTTCTTTTTTTAATTTCAGTAACATTGACTTATAACATTATATAAATTTCAGGTGTACATCATTATATTTCAATTTCAGTGTAGAGTACATCGTGTTCACCACCCAAAGACTAATTACAATCCATCACCATACACATGCGCCTAATCACCCCTTTCGTCCTCCTCCTTACCCCTCTTCCCTCTGGAACCACCATCCAATCTCTGTCTCCGTATGATCGTTTGTTGCTGTTTTTATCTTCTACTTATGTGTGAGAACATATGGTGTTGACTTTCTCCCTCTGACTTATGTTGTTTAGCTTAATACCCTCAAGTTTCATCCAAGTTGTCACAAATGACTGGATTTCATTGTTTCTTATGGCTGAGTAGTATTCCATTGTGTATATATACTACATCTTCTTTATCCATTCATCCCTTGATGGGCACTTAGGTTGCCTCCAAGTCTTGGCTATTGTGAATAATGCTGCAGTGAACATAAGGGTGCTAGTATCTTTATGCATTTGTGCTTTCATGTTCTTTGGATAAATACCCAGCAGTGGGATAGCTGGATTTTGTGGTAGTTCTATTCTTAATTTTTTGAGGAATCTCTATACTGTTTTCCATAGTGGCTGCACCAATTTGAATTCCCACCAGCAGTGTATGAGAGTTTACTTCTCTCCATGTCCCCTCCAACACTTGTTTCCTCTCTTGTTAATTATAGCCATGCTGATGGGATTGGGGTGATATCTCATTGTAGTTTTGATTTGCATTTCCGTGGTAGCTAATGACGTTAAATGTCCTTTCATTTGCCTGTTGTTCATCTGTATCTGTTCTTTGGAGAAATGTCTGTTCAGATCTTTTGCCCATTTTTTAATTGGGCTGTTAGTTTTTTTGTTGTTGAGACATATAAGTCCTTTATATATTTTGGATATTAACTCCTATCAGATATGTGGATTGAAAATATCTTCTCCTAATTGTTAGGTTGTCTTTTCATTTTGTTGATGATTTCCTTTGCTGTGCAGAAGCTTTTTAGTTTGATGTAGTGCCATTTGTTTATTTTTTCTATTGTTTCCCTTGCTGGTTAGACATAGTACTTGAAAATATACTGTTAAGACTGATGTTGAAGAACATACTTCCTACGTTTTCTTCTAGAAGTTTCATGGTTTGGGGTCTTACATTCAAGTCTTTAATCCATTTTGAGTTAATTGTTGTATATAGTGTAAGATAATGATGTACTTTAATTCTTCTTCATGTGGCTGTACAGTTTCTCCAACACCATTTATTGGGGAGACTTTCCTTTCTCCATTATATGTTCTTGGCTCCCTTGTTGAAAATTATCTGTCCATTGGTGTGCGGGTTTATTTCTAGGCTCTCGTTTCTATTCCATTGATCTGTGTGTCTGTTTTTGTGCCAGGACCATGATGTTCTGGTTACTTGGTGAGTCTAGGTAAAGGTTTGTCAATTTTATTTATCTTTCAAATAACCATCTCTTTGTTTCATTGATCTTTTTCTATTGTTTCTTTAGTTTCTATTTCATTTATTTCTGCTCCAATTTTTATTATTTCCTTCCTTCTACTGCTTTTGGGCTTTGTTTGTTCTTCTTTTTCTAATTCCTTTAGGTGCACTGTTAGATTGTTTATTTGAGATTTTTCTTCTTTGTTGAAGTAGGCCTGTATTGCTTTGAACTTCTTTCTTAGAATTGCTTTTGCTGTATCACATAAATTTTGGCATGTTGTATTTTCATTTTCATTTGTCTCCAGGTACTTTTTGATTTCTCCTTTCATTTCTACATTGATCCAGTCATTGTTCAGTAGCATTTTGTTTAATCTCCACATATTTGTGAGTTTTCTAATTTTCTTCCTGAAGTTGATTTCTGGTTTCATACCTCTGTGGTCAGAAAAGATGCTTGGTATTATTTCAATGTTCTTAATTTTATTGAGATTTGTTTTGTGGCCTAATATGCAATCTATCCTGGAATTTGTTCCATGTGCATTTGAAAAGAATATGTATTCTGCAGTTTTTGGATGGAATGTTCTGTATATATCTACTAAGCCTATCTGGTCTAATGTGTCATTTAAGGCCAATGTTTCCTTATTGCTCTTCTGTTTGGATGATCTATCCATTTGTGTAGTTGGAGTGTTAAAGTCCCCTACTATTATTGTGTTTCTGCTTATTTCTCCATTTCTCCCTTTATGTCTATTAATAATTGCTTTATATATTCAGGTGCTCATATGTTGGGTGCATAGATTTTTACAAGTGTTATATCCTCTTGTTGGATTGTTCCCTCTGTCATTATGTAGTGCCCTTCTTTGTCTCCTTATAGTTTTTGTTTTAAAATCTATTTTCCCTCATATAAGTACTGCTTCCCCAGCTTTCTTTTCTTTGCCATTTGCGTGGAATATCTCTTTGCATCCCTTCACTTTCAGTTTGTGATTGTCTTTAGATCTGAAGTGTGTCTCTTGTATGCACCATAAATATGAGTCTTATCTTTTATCCAATCAGCCACCCTATGCCTTTTGATTGGAGCATTTAGTCCATTCACATTTAAAGTAGCTATTGATAAACATATACTTATTGCCATTTTGTTACTTTTTTTCGGATGTTTTCATAGTTCTTTTCAGTTCCTTTCTGCCTCTCTTGCTCTCTTCCCTTGTGGTTTGATGGCTTTCTTTAGTATTATTTTTGGGTTCTTTTCTCTTAATTTTTTGTGTATGTATAATTGGTTTTGGGTTTGTGATTAGCATGAGGTTCATATACAATAACCTATGTATATTAATATATATTAAGTTGATGATCTCTTTACTTTGATCTCTTTCTAAAAGCTCTACTATTTTACTCCCCTCTTCCCCTGTTTTATGTTTTTGTTATCATATCTAATCTCTTTTTGTGTGTCTCCAATACCCTCTTATCATTGAAATTGGTAATTTTAGTACTTTTGTCTTTTTACCTCTATAGTATCTTCATAGGTGGTTGTTCTGCTACCTTTACTGTATTTTTACCTTTACCACTGATTTTATTGCCTTTTTAAAAAATAATTTTATTATTCCTATTTGTGCTCTTCTCTTTCCTACTTAAATAAGTCCCTTTAGCAATTTTTGTAAAACTGGTTCCTTGGTCATAAACTCCTTTACTTTTTGCTTGTCTGGGAATCTCTCCTTCCACTTTGAATGATAACCTTCCATTTTGAATGAAAACCATTTTGAATGATAAGGTAGAGTATTCTTGACTGTAGGTTTTTTCCTTCCAGCACTTTAAATATATTATGCCACTTCCTTCTAGCTTGTAAGGTTTCTGCTGAGAAGTCAGCTGATAGCCTTATGGGGTTCCTTTTGAATGTAACTTATTGCCTTTCTCTTGCAGCTTTTAGTCTTCCCTCTTTATCTTTAATTCTTGACATTTTAATTGTGTTTCCTGGTGTGAACCTCGTTGGATTTATTGAGTTTGGTGCTTTCTGTGCTTCCTCTACCTGGATGTCTGTTTCCTTCCTTAGGTTAGGAAAGTTTTCAGGTATTATTTCCTCAAATAGATTATCTGCCCCTTTGTCTGTCTCTTCTCCTTCTGGAACACGATTAATAGGATGTTAGTGTGCTTGATGTTTTCCCAGAGGTCCATTAGACTGTGCTCATTCTTTTTAATTCTTTTTTCTTTTATCTGTTCAGCTTGTCATTTCCTCTAGCCTTTTGTCCAGCTTGCTGATCCATTCTTCTGTATCATCTACTCTGCTTTTGAGTCCCTCTAGTGAATTTCTCACTTCCAATATTGTATTCTTCATTTCTGATTGACTCTTTTTTATATTTTCCAATTCTTTGTGGAAGTTCTCACTGAGTTTATCCATTCTTCTCCCAAGATCAGTGAGCATCCTTACGACTCTTAGTTTGTACTCTTTGTCAGGTAGATTGTTTATGTCTGTTTCATTTAGTTCTTTTTCTGGAGGTTTTTCCTGTTCCACTACTTGGAACATATTTTTTTCCCTCCTCATTTTCCCTCCTTCTCTGCACTTTTATCTATGTATTACGTGGGTCAGCTATGTCTCCTGATCTTGGAGAAGAGGACTTTTGTAAGCAATGCCTTATAAGGCCCAGCAGTGTGCTTCCCTCTTGTCACCGATTCCAAATGTTCCAGGAGTGACCCCTGTGTAGGCTATGTGTGTCCTTCTGTTGCGGCAGGGTTGTTCTTGCTGCAGGTGCCCAAGGAGGCTAGGCTGCCTCCCTGGCTGGTTGGTTGTAATCTCATATGCATGTGGCTGCTAAGGACCCTTCAGTCACTTCATTGGGCATTGCGAGTCCCAGCACTGTTGGTTGCAAGGTCTAATAGCACATTCTGCTTGCAGTTTTTCTGCTTAGTGAGTAGGCCCCCAGCATAGCTGTTTGCTAGGCTCAGGGGCTTACATTTGCTCCAGGCCTCTGGCCTGCAAGGCTCTTGTCAGCTGTCTCAGTATTGTAGCTAAGTGGGGCTGGCCCCAGGCATGGGAGTATGCAATTGTTTTAGGCTTTGGAAAGTGGGGCTAATCCCTTGTGTGGCTGTTTGAGAAGCACAAGTCTTCTACAGCTGACATGTCCCGCTGCCCACAGGGCCACACACATTGTCAACACAGTCCTGCCCTGTATGTGTGCCCTGACCCCCTGAAGTGGACCCAGTTACCCCACTGCAGAGGACCCACATGCTCTACCAATGCCACACACAGTCCACCCACTCCTCACACATGCCCTGCCCTGCAGAGGCAGATCCACTTGCCTGGCTGCAGAGGATCCTGTTACCCAGTCTTTGCAGGCCCACAAGTTGCTTGCGGGCTTGCTTTTGGGTGGGGCCGGTCCCTAGGGCAGGCTGCCTGCCCTGGCTGAGCTGGATTAAGTCAGTGCTGTAGTGGCTGGGATAGACCCTAGGCTAACAGGCCAGGGGAAGAGCTCCAATGGCATCTGCTAGCATCTGTTTCAGCATGCCTGTACTAGGTCATTCTAATGGCTGATGTCAATGTCTCAGTCTCTGGAGAGGTCTCACCTCTCACCAAGATGCACCCAGATCCTATAAGGTGAGTCTCTTCTCACCAAATGACTGTGCACCTTTCTTTCTGGTGTTTTTAGGTTGCTTTCTGAAATGAGTGAATTCATGCATGGGCCCTTTAAGAGCTGGCATCTTTTCCCTTTTGTCTAATGGCTTTTCTGTGGGTATTCCCCATTGTTGTTAGTAGCCAGCAACACCAGATATTATGACACTTGCTGAGTCCAAAGGATGCTTATAGCAGTAATGCTCCCCCGCTCAGGTTCCCCACTCCTCCAGGGAAGGCTATACCTTAGGATTGCTCCCAGCTGGTCATGCGGTGCTGTGGCTTGTGAAGGTGGCTATTTTTTCTCTCCAGAAAGGTATTTCTGCTTCTTCCACTTCAGTCAGCACTGTCCCTTGTTTCATGGGTTCTTTTTATCCAGTTTTCAGTTCTTTCTCATGGGTAATTGTTCCCAAAATAGTGGTAAATTTCTTGTGTCCATGGGAGGAGGTAAGTTAAGAGTCTGCCTATGCCGCCATCTTAACACCTCTAAGTAAATATCTCTTAACTCATTTACCTTTTTTCTGTGTGTGAAAGTGTTGGGTTTATCTCCAATTACTTTTTGTTTTAATTTACCTTTAAACTCTTTCTCATCTTTGTATTTTTTAAGTTTTCTGTCGTTTTCTTTAGGTGTATTTCTTGTAAATAGGTTTTTAAAATTTTCCTTAGCCTAATCTGAGATTATATAGGCATTTTTATTCTTTTGTTATAGGAGTAAATGTGTATTTCTTGCAGAGCAATTAGAGATTATGGATAAGCTATATATAAATCAGCAATTTTCTCCCCTAACTGTTAATATTTTAATGTATATGTTTCCATTTTTCATATATATATCTCTGCACACACATATATTTGTTTATCAAGCAAAATAAATGTTCTAAATATGAGGGCATTTTTTTTTTAGTACTCTTTATTACTTAATAAAATATTCTGAAATTTCCACGTCATTTCATATAGTTTATGGAAATATTTTTAATGGCAGATAGTATCACACTATATCATAATTTTTTAATGAGTTCCTTTGACTATTTACATTATTTCCATTTTTTGTATTAATAAAGAAAACTACAGTAAAAAATCTTGTAGCTAAGTCTTCAACACTTGAATCATTATTTCTTTAGAAAAAAATCCTAGAAGTGAAACTTATGAGACAAAAGGTGTATGAAATATAAAGATTTTGGTTCAAAAAAGATTTAATTTCTTATTCAGTGATTTCATTTTATATTTTCTATTTCCTGTGCTTTCTTGGAAATTATTTTGCTCTTAGGCCTCTATTTTTTGTTTTCTCTTAGTGAAGTGAAATATTTATATCCCATTTTTATTTGTGATTTCCTTTCAGTTAAAGAAATTCTTAAAGCGACTTTTCTAATTATAAATATTAAGTATGAAACTGATTACTAATTTACTGTTATTTGTTGTCTGTCTTCAAGTGTCTGAATGAAAGGGAATTAACTTGATTTTGGCACAAATCAATGTATCAGAAACTGTCTGATATCCCACTTTGGACCCTTATATTCCCCAGTCTGTAAATGTCACAGTACCAGGCATTGGATGGATCAACCTGGTATAGGCCCAGAAAGAATGGCCCTAGAACTAGAGGTGACCTTGGTAGAATATTAGAAACAAAGCTGAAAAGGGACATAGCTGACATGGCCTCAGTGGGAAGAAGAGATGGCAAAGAAATCCAAGGGCCAACAAGCCAGAGAAATAGCTTGGGGTGCTAGTAGAGAGGCCTAGGTAATGTTAAGCAGGAGGATGTGCCTCAAGTATAGTGGAATTAAGTACATGTCACAACCCAAGCTCCAAGAACTTTGATGAAAATATTTTTATGGGGCATGGCTTAGCCTGCTACCATCAAAGTCCTGGCATGGATGGCATGGATGGCATGGATGGTGGGCAATAGGGAGAATCAACAAGATGCTGAGTTAATGTCTTCCGGCAGGGGCCTCTCATGCCTTCCTTTTCAGGCCAAAACTGAAGCTGCTGGGTGAGCCCCGTGGCTCCCTCAGGTAGACAATTAGAGTCATCAGACCAGAGAGTTAGGGACTTGATTTTCCTCGTGTAAAGTCAAGTTACACTAATTATCTCAAACAGTATATATAACTAAGCCATTTCTCTGATATATTTTAGTCCTTTGTCACCCTTTTGGAATATCTAGAAATATTTTCCTAAGATAATTAGTTCAATTAACCAAACACTTGAAAAAAGTACTTTTTTACCACTTTCTTCTCACATTCCATACATTTTAATTTTATCAGAGTGAAAACTTTCACCAATTCAAAGGTTCTAAAAGTTTTTAATAGCTTTATCTGAAAATCAAGAAACTATGGTGACAGTTACTATAGAAATTCTTAGAAACAGATGAAAACAATTAAAATGTCTTTCAACTTGTAAATGGATACAAATTTTCAGATCTATTAGCTTTTCTTTATGGAATAATAAATGATCTATTTAAAAATATTAAATATAATTACTTGGGCAAATTGGATAGGTTTCTTAAAAATACACAATTAAGTGGCTGTGTTTTAAAATGACCTACTCACTGTATTGAACAAATAGATCTAATTGTCCAAATATTCTTTTTCTCTAAAAAAGATGTATTCTTTGCATTAAATATCAGCTTAGTTCATTTTTAAATGTATCACCCACTTAATTCTCACTCTTATTTTACTTCTAGACTTCTATTTCCTACATTAAAATGTGTAATTCCAAATTTCCTTGAACTTCTAAATCTAATTGGAAAGATAAATGAAATTAATATAATTTCATTACCCTTCTATCTACAAGCTGTTCTGATTAATTTATTAGCAATGATATTGCTTTACTTTTCTTAGTGCTTGGCAGTTTTTAAAGTGCTGTTACATCTTTTATGTGACTTGATATTTTAACAAATAATTAAGATAGATATTAACCATATCAAGGAGGATAAAGTTGAGATGGAATAACTTGTTTGATGACTTCTAGACTAGAAAAACACTGTCCTTTGCATCTTTGTCACACACTCACCCCCATTTATGTTTTTAATCTCTTTCAATTTCTGTTACCAAGCTGAATAATTTATCTCAACAAGGGACCCCAACCTGTTCCAATAACTTTTCAATCCTTAATAAAAAGGTCACAGCTAATATTTATTAAATGTTTTAGAGTAATGAAATGCCTTTCAACTGTTATAGCTTTTCAGTGTTGAGACCAATCTATTTATTTTAAGGTTGTAATCATTTATATGGCATTTCTGTAGCCAGGAATTTAAAAAAAATTCTATATATCTATATTTTTCTCTTACCTAATCTTAGGATTTGGAATTGTAGGGTTACTCTAGCTGCTCCAGTTAATAAAGACCACTTTTTTTAACTTTCTTGCTCTGTAAGGGTCCAGTGTGGGTATTCCTTATTAGTAGGGCAGTTTCCTTCCATGGGGTTAATCAGGGAACTTAGGCTATTTCCACCTTTTGGTTCCATCATCCTCTGGGGCCTCTCAGTCCTGTACCTCTGATCCATCTATTTCTTAAAAGCTGCAGCGTGGAGATGACACAGTCCTTTCCTCTCACATTCCTTTGGTGAGAACTAGTCATGTGGACAAACCTGAAGTGTATCTCTGATTGGGCAACTACGTCCCAGCATCAATACCATGCTATGAAAAAGAGAAGAAAATTTCTGGTGGACAGTTAGCCGTCAATGCCACAGAAGATTAAAACTGTGAATACCCCAAAGATAATACATGTGATGCTATTTAGTAATGAGGCAATAATGAGGGGGCTTCGGATTGCGCAGAGGTTTTTAAGAGCATGACCACATGTGTGCAAAGAGTCGAGCTGTGTTCAACCTCTCCCACTCTTCTGATGGATTGTGTTTTAGAATTCTGTTCACTTCAGTTCATATCTGATCATCTGGAAGACTTAAGCTCAAGGGCCTATCTACTTTCTGGGCCCTATCTACTAATATCTTGTCCCTAACAATGCATCTACTAATAGCTTCAGTTGGACTGTCTCTTGCTTTGAGGGAAAGACTTCCAGCATCTGTTACTTCAGATGGAGAAAATTTGGCCCCACTATTTCCTAGTCAATAGCTGGTGCACTATGGGTGAATGGGAAAGATTCTGTTTTGAATAGGCATCCCTAAGATCTGACAGAACATGAAAGGAAGATCTAGTTGTGTTTTTAAAGGATTTTGCAACTCTGAAAAAATTGCTAAATTAAGAAGCCCCCATGGTTTAACTATGTAATATTGCAAGTGGAAAGACTCTCAAGCATTACCTAATACTGAGATTGTAACCTATTTTTCAAATTCTACCACATCTTGTTGATATCCATTTTAAGGACTGAATATCAGGAATCCATACAATGTCTGGCTAAAATTCTTCATGCTATACTTAAGCTCATTTCCTCATGTGCTGTTCTCCTGCAGAATAGAGACAATTGCTGGTTATGATATTTGGCCTATTGAACTTTATTTTGTGATTGCTTGTGTGTTTTTATTTTCTTAAGAAGAGTTTTAAAAATCGTCCCCAGGATTATAATTTAATTTTGCCATCAATCTTCAGTATTGATTTTACCTATATCTTGCATTTCAGAATCAATCAATCAAATATTTTGTACATTATATCATTGTCAATATTTAAGGAATAATGTTAGCTTTCTGATTAGCAATGTCTTGTTTTTGAAAACCAACAAAAATGCAGGAAGCTGGTAAGACTGCAAGTAAAAATAGGTAAATATTTAAATATCAGATAAAAAATAACATGAGATATATCAGACATAATAATAATATCAGATAAATATTAATATCACAGAATAAAATATGTCTGCTGTGGCATTGATGGCTAACTGTCCACCAAAAATTTTCCCTCTTTATTTCACAGCGTGGAGTTGATGCTGGGACGTATCTGCCCAAGCAGCATAGCAGAGAGCTCCCCATGTCCTTCATGTGGACTTTCAAAGGAATGATGCACATAAATGAGAAAAAACAAATTAAATTAAGTTTATAACCTACAGTATGTTGCCATAGATTTCAATTTTTGTACTCATGTAATTAACCGTGCCACTCATTAACTTGACAGAATCCTTTTAAGTCTTATTACTTAACCATAGTCTCATGCTAGTTAATTACAGAAAATGTAAGGCAAAGGTTTTTTTTTTTTAGAAATATAATTCATTCAGGTGCCTTAAAGCACTTAACATACGGAGTGTACAAAATTAGCTGCACTTGTCAGATAATTTTCAAGGCAGATAATAAAAATGAGCATGTGGAGGATCCTCTCGCTTAGACTTGGGCCAAGTCTGAAAGAGTGCAGTTCACTGAAATCATGGTGTGCTCCAATAATAAAACAAGAATTCACTGAGGACAGAAAATGCTAATCTACTATTCCCTGCAAATCAAAGTTTAGAAAATAAAATGAGAAGAACTGTACAACTGTGGAGATAATGGAGCTCACCTACTGAGCTGGACCACCAGGTGAGATGATTTTCGTAAGTATCATTTTAACCAGGAAAACTGATGCCACACAGCAGTGATAAAAGGATTCACGGGAGGGTTTCTGTTTTTTTTATTGTTGTTGTTTTTTAAAGAGCATTAACTTCTGAAACCATGCTGAAATGTAGTGGATTAGAAGATAGGAAACCTAAATTCTTGACCAAATTTGAAACATTTTATCCTACATGTAGTTGCTGTGAGAATTGAATGAGATCATATATCTGAAAGTGACTGATGCAGGTACTAGATTCAGGAACCCTTTCAATTACGTTCTCTCTTTTTGGAAACTATATAGGATTAGATTCCCTGATGATGGCACTGGGATTGATCTGCTGTGAGTTGTATTTACCTGGATATTTGTGTCACTTTGTGCTTTGGAACATTATTTTGAGGACAGGGTCTCTTCCTTACTCACTATTTTATTCACCTCATTGCTGACCACAGTTCTTCCAAATCTCCTTGAAAAAATATTTATTACCTTTAATTAGTAATTGAATTTCAACTGAAAATGAAATTATAGTCCTGACTTTGTCTCCTCTTTTGTAATATTAGGTAGGGGAGGCTATTCAGGGAAAGAGAGAAGTCTAGCTTTGGAAACAAGATATTTATAAAATCCAAAAGGATGTGGAATAGGAAATAAGAAAAATTTAATCAAAACAGCCCTTCCACATTCCTTTGAAATAATACGGTTTTACCACAGGTTTGAGTTTGTGGATCCTGTTGAGATTTATTCATTATCACTGTATTTGCAAGGAACTGTGTAGAGCAGAGAGGCAAGAGAACATTGCCCTTTATGGTCTCAGTTCACTAACTCATTTTACGTATTTTGCTGCTAATTTGAGCCAATTCAGTTTCATAGCCTTGCAATAGAGGTAAATGTTACAATTTAGCAGTGCATTAGGCAAACGAACTGAGAAACACCTTTTTTGTAGAGGGGATGGTGCAGAGAAGTCATGAATTCCTTTATAAGAAATTGATTCTACCTTGTTTCAAATTTTGAGTCATTTGGAAGTTCAGAGTTGAACCTAATTGAGATAAGAGAGAGAAGAGAGAGAAAAGAGAGAGAAGGAGAGAGAGAGAAAGAGGATTTGCATGCACACAGTCAATAAGTAGATATTTATTTAGGACTTACTAATCAACAAATCACTTGCTACAATGGTGGAAATCAATAAAACAATGAAGGACAAGAAGAAAGTAACATTTATCAGTGCCTAATTTGGGCAAGACCCTTAATTCAATGCTGTATATTTGCTGTCTTACTTGACTGTCATATCAATCCAACGTGGAAGATATTATCACCTCCATATCACTAATGAGGAAACTGGGGCTTGGTGAAGTTACTCACTTATGGTGACTATGGTGATAAGGAAAGGGGATTAGAATTCAGCTCTGTTCTCTTCAATGTCTATGCCCTTTCAGCTCCACTGTGCTCTCTGCCTAGCTACTAGCAAGTATTTGGGAATTTACCAACACCATGCAGGGTTATCAGCAGGACTTCATTTGAGCTACATGAACTGGAGGCCATAAAAGAGAGAAACCATCTCTGAGCACAGCTTCTATTTTTCCACACACAATTGGGCAGGCTTTAGGCAAAACTGTGACGTCAATGAATATTGTCTCCTCCCCAAGTTATCGTTACTGACCTTTCCACTTCTTTTCTTGGCATCTCTTCCTTCAGGTCCTCTGTCTGTCTTCTTTGCACCCATAAAAACAGGAAAGAGTTGGTGTCAGGCACTATATGTATAGGGTTTCAGTCCCTGTATTAACTGCATTTTGTTTTTAAACTGTTTTTATTTTTAAAAATAATACATGCACGTAGTTAAAATGTATTTTGAGATACAACAAAAAAACAGCAGGCCCCTGCTCCACCCCTCCTGGTTCCTGAGTCCCACTTCTCTAAGGCAAGTACCTTCAACTGTTTTTCCCATTTCTTTTAGTATTTCCTCTTTTTTTTTCTTAATAACAGGCCTACTCAGCTACATCTTTGTTTATGCGTTTAATTTTAAGCATATCTATTAACGTCTCTTCATGGAAGTTGAGAATTTACTTCTCAAATCTTCCTATAAACCTTTCTGCATAAACCCTTCTTCCTATCCACCAATAAAAGTATTACTCACAATCTTCGGTGAAAGCAATGCACTGCTTACAGTTATACATGTTGCTCACAGCTGAGCCACCTAGTGTATTACAATTTGATTCTTTTTCTTCTAAATCTTTCCATTTTCCTTGGAGTTAATGTTTGCAGTGTTAATTAGGACAGGTTCCACTGCTGAAAAAGAGACCAAAGTGGCAGTGGCTTGAAAGATGGAGTTTATTTCGGTCTTATGCAACAGTCTGAGCAAGCAGTCCAGAGCTGATATGACAGTTCCAGTGGCAGGGACACTGACTCCCTTTATCTGATTGTTTTTCCAGCCTTAACACCTTCCACTTCACGATCTAAAAATGCTTCTGTAGTTTGACTGTCGTGTCTACTTTTCTGAAAGGGGGAAGGAGAGAAGAAACTGTGGAGAGCACAGAAATCGTAAACATTGTATCCCACTGGCCAAAATTTAGACTCATGGCCACACATAACTGCAAGGAGGATGAGAAATATAATCTTACTAGCACAGCTACACATGCAGCGAAATTTGGGGGTTTTATACTAAAGGAAGAAAGGAGAATGGATATTTGGAAACAAATACCTGTCTCCACTGTCTTGATTCCCACTCAAATTTTTTCTGACTTCTGCCTCTATTGCTGCACAGAAATCGTCCGTTCTAAGATTCCCTCTACGATCTGAACTGCCAGATCCTGTGACCTCTTTTTGGCCAATAGTGCATTTCTTTCGCTGAAATTTTGTCCAATTCTATTGACTATAAATTTCCTGCAACTCCCTATTAAAGTTTACAAATGTCCTTTCTTTTTTTATGTTGTTATAGTTGTGAGGCAAAATTTAAAATTAATGAATGGGTCTGTTGTCTGATATCTCCTATATATTTTTATTTGTTGATGACTAATAGCATACAATGTGGACAAAGTTTTAAATACTATATCTTCATTATCAGCAATTATATTGTACAGTCATTTAAAATATCTTGCATATACTTTTTCTTTCTCTATAGAATAAATTAACATTATAAAGCTAAGGTTCTATTTGATCTTCAAATACAGTCACAGAAAAAATAGAAATCATTCCTGGAGTTGAGTTGTCTATCATTTTCTGTTGCTGAAGTTACCCAGTTAAATGCATTTAACAACTAGTTAAAGCTAATTGACAGTAATGTCCTTTAAAGCATCAAAGTTCGGCAAAAAAAGACTTGTCCTAAATAAAGTTTTAATAATCTAAGCACAAACCATTATCTTGTGACATGATTTCAGATCTAATTGGCCCATAGTTTTAAATACTTTGAAGAGGTAGAATATCACCTGCTGAATCTTTGAGACTCTAGTTAGAAAATATTATTGCGTAAGTAGAAGTAGGAGCAGATAGTCTTATGTGGAGAATTGGTGTAGCTTCCCACCATTGTCTTGATTTTCTCAATTGTATTCTGTTCATGTGTGATTCAGAATGGAAAAACGTCGCTCAGCACCACACTTACTGTTTAGTAATTTCTTGCTTTCAGTTTTAGTTTTGAAATTTTGTGAAATATTCCCCCAAACCTCCCCTTAATTGGCTGTTCAGTATTTTCATGGTATGCCTTGAAAATAGTTCAGGCAAATAAGGCTGAGCTTGATTTACTCCAGACAATGAAGTGAGATGAGGATTGGATGAGGAGCTGTAGAAGTAGAGTTTATCCTTTTAAAAAATATTGTGAAATCTAGCAAAAATACAGAAAATTGCACATAATAAAAACATACTCCTCAATGATTTATCAAAGTGAACGCTCCTGTAACCATCATCAGGTCAAGGATAAAACATTGGTAGTCTACTCGAGGGTCTCTGTGTGCCCCTGTTGAATTGTTCTCCTCCTTAAATATAATCACCGGGGTTGCTTTGATTTAATCACTTCCTTGATTTCTGTATAGTTTTACCACCTAAGTATGTATCCTGACTAATCAATTTGTATAACTATTAATGCTGAAATGGAGTTCTTCTACCCAATGTACATTAAAAAGTTAATTAATTACAGTATCAGCTTTTGGAAAAGATATCAGCTTTATTTTGCGAGATTGATCTGCCAGGAGACAAGGGCATGTGCCTTCAGATCTGTCTCCCTGATCCAGAGCTTGGGGCACAATTTGTGGGTGAAGTGCAGGGCAGTATGAAGTGTGGAGATAGATGATGGGCGGTAAGGAGAAGTGACGTAATTGATCATCTGTGCAAGTGTAGTCCAGCTTCATGCCTCTTCATAGGATGCATGCTCACAAAATGGCAGCATTACCATGATCTGAGGTGAAGATTTTGGCTCTTTGATGTCAAAAAGGTCATTTATCAAGCATTTGCACAGGCCCAGTTGATGGGTTCTGGTCTCAACCGACCTAAACTGGATCTCAGTTCCTGAAAATCCACTCTTTATTACTCTCTTGATAAGCTGAGATCAGTTGAAGTGGTCCTGGAGGGCCCTTGGTTCCATAACCTCTCCTGTTTTTGAACTTACTTTATGTAAATAATGTGAAGCATACATCATTCTTTTCTATCTTCTTTTGCTGTGCATTGTTTATGATATTTGTCATATGGTTGTGAGAAGCTCTAGCTTTTTAAATTTTGGGTGCTGTATAGAATTTCGTTGTATGAATATACCACATTTTAGCTATCTAGTCTAGTCTTGATGGATGTTTGAGTTGTTTCCAGATGGGAAAATTACGGATAATGTTCCTGTAAACATTCTCATGCACATCTCTGGAGGCACCTGTGCATACATTTTTGATGAGAACATACCTAGGAACACAATTATCGCATCTTAGGTTATGTCTATTTGCAGCATTGGCAGAGATTGCCAAAATAGTTTTCCAAAGTGGTACCAATTTATATATTCCCACCAGTGGTATAAGAGTTCCCAGTGCTTCACATTCTCACCAATATTGGTAATTGGGAGTCTTTTCAATTTTAGCCAGTTCACTGGGTGTCTAGTAGTATTTCATTGTGGTTTTAATTAGCATTTCCCTGAAGACTAATGAGCCTGAGCAGTTTTTCATATGATTATTGACAATTTGGCTATCTTGTTTTTGCAAATGCTATTTAAAGGCCCTTAACTCTTTTTCTATTGTGTTGATTGTCTTTTGTTTGCTTTTTAATTGTGAGGAATTCTTGATTGTCTGTGTTGCAAAAATTTCCAGCTTTATTGCTTGCCTCTTTACTCTCTTAATATGAATTTTGATAAGCAGAAGTTCTTAATTGTGATGTAGTCCAATTTATCCCTCGTTTCTTTTATGTTTAGTGCTATTTCAATTCTTTCAAGAAATTTTTTCCTCTGCTGAGTTTTTAATATTATATTACCATATACTATCTCTTAGAAGCTTTGTTGTTTTACCTTGCACATTTAGATAATTTTTTAAATATAGATATCCAGTTGTCCTAGCACAAATTATTGAAAAAATACCTTTACCCCACAGCTCTGCAATATCAACTTTCTCAAAATTTAATTATGCATACATTATTAATTTTATTTCTGGGCTCTCTGTTTCATCCATTTATCTGTAGTTTGCATAATCTTAATTACTGTAACTTTATAGTCAGTTTCGACTTCCAATAGAGAAGTCCTCCCACCTTGTTATTCTTTTTCGAAAGTGTCTTGGTTTTTCCTTTGGCATTTTCATATACATTTTTAAATTAGTTTGTTAATACTACTAGAAAGCCTGTTGGTATGTTTATTAGGATTGCACTGAATTATAGAAAGTATGCCCTTTCCTGGTTTGCCTATGACAATCCTAGTTTACACCTATAGAGTTGGTATCCTATCTAGTTTAGTATTTGTCTGGGCTTTCTCATTTTTCACTAATTATTGTTATTATTATTATTAAGTTACAATAAGCAGGGAAGATTTTGCTAGACCTCAACTTTGTAATTCCAGTTCCTGCATGGACTTATCTAGAAGTGGATGAAACATATGTACAGTGAACAGAATTCTCATTTTTTTCCCTCTCTCTCTCACTTTTTTCTCATTTTACATGTGGTTAAATCTGGAAATAGCCAGTCATGATCCTACTCTCTTTTTTCAACTAATTCTTGTTGAAATGTTATTAATATCTACCATTCAAAGACAACAAGCAGGATGCTTGTTGGAATAACCTTCTAAATCAGAAAACACCAGGTCCAAATGGATTCATGGGTGAACTCTACCAAATGTTCAAGGAAGAAATTACACTAATTCTTTATAATCTCTTCCAGAATGTAGAAGCAGAGGGAATATGTCCTAACTTATTCTATGAAGCCAGCATTACTCTAATACCAAAACTAGATAAAGACATTACAAGAAAAGAAAACTACAGACCAATATCTCTCATGAATTGGATGCAAAATCCTCAACAAATATCAGTAAGTTGAATTCAATCAGATATAAAATGACTTATACATCATGACCAAATAGATTTATCCCAGGTATGCAAGGCTGGTTCAACATTCAAAAATCAATTAATGTAATCCATCACATCGAGAAGCTACAGAAGAAAATTTCCATGATTATATCAATAGATGTAGATTTGACAAAATGCAACTTCCACATGACGAAAGTTCTCAGAAAACTAGGACTAGAGAGGAACACTCTCAACTTGATAAGGAGCATCTATAAAAAATACCTACAGCTAACATCATACTTAATTGTGAGAAACTAAAAGCTTTCTGATAAGGAACAAGACAAGGATGTTTCTTCTCACCTATGCTTTTCAACATTGTGCTGGAAGTCCTAGCTAATGCAGTAAGACAAGAAAAGGAAATAAAAGGTATACAGATAGGGAAGGAAGAAATAAAATTGCATTTCTTCACAGATGACATGATCATAAATGTAGAAAATCCTAAAGAATCATAAAAAACACTCCTAGCACTCATAAGCAATTATGGCAAAGTGGCAAGATACAAGGTTAATATATGAAGTCAATCACTTTCCTTTATACCAGCAACAAACAAGTGTAATTTGAAATTAAAAACACATTACCATTGTATTATCAATCAAAAGGATGAAATACTAGGTATGAATCTCACAAACTATATACAAGATCTAAATATAGAAGACTACAAAACTGACTTAAAAATCAACGAAAATCTAAATGGAAAGATATTTCATATTACTGGATAGGAAGATTAATATTTTCAGAATTTCAGTTCCTCCCACTTGACCTATGGATTCAAGACAATTCCAATCAAAATCTTGGCAAGTTATTTTGTGGAAAAACTTGCTCTAAAGTTTATACAGAGAGGCAAAAGATCCAGTATTATCAACTTAATATTGAAGGAGAAGAACCAAGTAGAGAACTAGCACTACCTTACTTCAAGACTTACTTTAAAGCTACAATAATCAAGACAGTGTAGTCTTGGTGAAAGAAAAGACAAATGGATCAAACAGAATAAAGAGGCCATAAATAGACTATACGTATATAGTAAACTGATCTTTAACAAAAGAGCTAAGGCAATACAATTAGCAAAGATAGTCTCTTTAACAAATGATCTGGGATGACTGGACATCCATAAGCAAAAAATTAATCTAGACACTGATCTTAAACCCTTCAGAAAAATTAACTCAAAATGGGTCATAGGCCTAAATGTAAATCCCAAAACTATAAAACTAGAAGATAACAGAAGAAAACCTAGATGACCTTGAGTATGACCTTTTCAGATACAACACCAAAGGCATGATCTATTAAAGAAATCATTGAGAAACTAGACTTCATTAAAATTAAAACTTCTGCTCTGTGAAAGACAATGTCAAGGGAATGAGAAGACAAGACATAGACTGGGAGAAAATATTTGCAAAAGCCTCATCTGATAAAAGACTGTTATCCAAAATACACAAAGAGCTCTTAAAACTCAACAATAAGAAAACAAACAATCTGGGACTGGCCGGCTGATGTAGTGGTTAAGTTCACATGCTCCACTTTGGTGGCTTGGGCTTCACAGGTTCAGATCCCAGGCATGGACCTAGCACTACTTTTCAAGCCATGCTTTGGCAGCATCCCACACAAAATAGAAGAAGATTGGCCACAGATGTTAGCTCAGGACCAATCTTCCCCCCCCCACCCGAAACACACACAAAGAAAACAATCTGATTAAAAAATGGGCCAAAGACCTGAACAGATGCATCACCAAAGAAGATATGCAAATGGCAAATAAAGATTTGAAAAGATGATCCATGCCATATGTCATCAGGGAAATGAAACTAAAGCAATAATGAGATACCATACATGTATTAGAGTGGCCAAAATATAGAACATACAACTCAACAACAAAAAAATGAACAAGCAAAAAAAGAGGAAGATTGGCAACAGATGTTAGCTCAGGGTTAATCTTCCTCAGCAAAAAAAAAAAAAAAAAAAGAAAGAAAAAAGAGCAACTTGATCAAAAAATGGGCAAAGCATATGAATAGCCATTTTTCCAAAGAAGATGCACAGATGGCCAACAGACACATAAAAGATGTTCAACATCACTAATTATTAGGGAAATGCAGAATGGCTATAATTAGCAAGACAAGAAATAACAAGTGTTAGAGAGGATTTGGAGAAAAGGGAACTCTCATAGACTGCTTTGGGAATACAAACTGGTAAAACCATTATGGAAAACAGCATAGCGATTTCTCAAAAAATTAAAAATATACTGTATGATCCAGCTATTTCACTACTATTTATGCAAAAACCATGAAATTAATAATTTAAAAAGATGTATGCACCCTTATGTTCATCACAGCATTATTCACAATAGCCAAGGCATGGAAGCAAGAAGCAAGAAGCAAGATGTGGTATATATACACAATGGAATATTACCCAGCCATAAAAAAGACAAAATTGTGCCATTTGTGACAACATGGATGTACCTTGAGGGTATTATGCTAAGTGAAATAAGTCAGACAGAGAAAGACAAGTATCATATGATTTCACTCATATGTGGAAGATAAACACATAGATAAGGAGAACAGATTAGTCGTTACCAGAGGGGTAGGAGATGGGGGGAGGGTGAAAGGGGTAAAGGGGCACATGTGTATGGTGATGGATAAAAACTAAACTATTGATAGTGAACACAATACAGCCTATACAGAAACTGAAATATAATGATGTACATCTGAAATTTACACAATGTTATAAGCCACTATGACCTCAATAAAATAATTTAAAAAAAAAGAAAGAAAAAAATACAAATTTTAGAACAGTGACAACACCAAATGCTGGTGAAGATGTGGAGCAATAGGAACTCTCATGCATTGTTGGTAGGAATGCAAGATGGTATAGCCACTTTGAAAGACAGCTTGGCGGTTTCTTACAAAACTAAATATACCCTAACTATATGATCCAGCAATCATGTTCCTTGATATTTATCCAAATGAATTAAAACTTATGTCCACACAAACATCTGTACACAGATGTTTACAGCAGCGTTACTCATAATTGCCAAAACTTGAAGCAATGAATATATCCTTCAGTAGGTGAGTGGATAAACTGTGGTACATCCAGATAATGGAATATTATTCAGTGCAAAAAAAGAAATGTGCTATCAAGCCATGAAAAGACATGGAAGAACCTTAATAGAGTATTACTGAGTGAAAGAAGTCAATCTTGAAAGACTACATACTGGATAATTGTAACTATATGACAATACGGTAAAAATAAAGCTATGGAGACAGTGAAAGGATCATCTGCTGCCAGGTATTGGGGGGAAGAAGAGATAAATAGGCAGAACACAGAAGATTTTGAGGGCAGTGAAACTATTCTGTGTGATACTGCCATGGCGGATAATTGTCATTATACATATGTCAAAACCCACAGAGTCTACAACACCAAGAGTTAACCCTAATCGACTCTGGGTGATACTGGTGTATCAGTGTAGGTTCATTGATTGTAACAAAGGTACTACTCTGCTGGGAGATGTTGATAGTGGGGGAGGTTGTGTTTGTGTGTGGGGGCGTATATGAGAACTCTCTGTACTTTCCCCTTAATTTTGGTGTGAATCCAAAACTACTCTAAAAAGTGAAGTTTATTAATAAAAAATATAGAATTGAGAGTATGATCCAACTAACAGAACTTAACTATTGTACTTTAGCCATGTTTACAGAGTATTTCAACAATTAAAATATCACCTACAGAAAGAGTCAATTGAAGGTGTCATCAATTTAAACATTTTTAACCACAAAATGGAATCCTAAGAATAATTGCAGGTAATTTTATGAAAATTTAAAAATAATAAGACCATATTAAAAAAAATAACATTTTTCAGGAAATGCCAGTAACATGGCATTAGAAATAGGGAGAGCTAAGAAAGGGATAAAAGTATGTAATTATACACTGAGAATATTCTATTTATGTAATTTTTAAGGTTTAGGGAATCCATACAGAGGATTTTTTTCCCTTAGGTTATTTTAATCTTTTAGGGAGAGTATCATTTTTGAAGAAAATGGAACAAAATTATTTTATACATCCATCAGTATTATGTAACTAATATCTCTTGATCAGCAAATCAATATTGTTTAATGCCTTCTTTCACTGGAATGAAAATAATATGGCTAACCTATCTATCAATTGAGAAGAATTGACAACTTAATGACATTGAGAATTTCAACTCATGAATATTTCCCTCTATTTACTTAGATTTTCTTTAATGCCTCAATAATATTTTATGGATTTCTCCACAGAGATTTTGTGCATCATTTGTTAGATTTGTTTCTAGGTATTTGATTTTGTTCCATTTTAATGTAAACATTACCTTTTAAAAATTTATTTTGTGTTTATTTTTGATATATAAAAATGCAATTATTTTTGTCAATTTTTTAGAAATCTTGCAAAAGTTACTTATTAATTCAAATAATGCATTATAGAATCTTATGAATGACCTAAGAACCCAAACATATCTATAGTAAATAATGATATTTTTTCTTTTCCTTTCCAGTTCTTATACATTTTATTTCTTTTTACTTATTGCACTGGAGGGAACCTTCAATACAATATTGAATAAAAGTGGTGATAGTGAGCATACTTTTTAGAATTCCCAATCTTAAAGAGAACGCTTTCAACATTTTGCTATTAAAGATGATATTTCGTATAATTTTTCCATAGATCTTCTTTGACAGAGTAAGGAAAGTTTCTAAGAAATTTTGATGATGAATTTATGGTAAATTTTGTCAAATTTTTCAGCATATATTGAGATAATCATATGATTTTTAGCCTGTATATTCTATTAATGTGATGAATTGCAAAGCTTTATTTTTACATGTTAAACTGACCTTGCATTCCTGAGTTGAACTTGATTGTCTCATATTATAATTTTCACGTTGCTAAACATATTTTGTTTAGAATTTTTGAATCTATGTTTATGAGGGAGATTGGACTATAATTTTTATTTCTCAAAATGTCCTTATTTGGTTTTGGTTTCAAGGACATACAGAATTTGAAAAAATAAATTAGGAAGTATTTCTTCTGTTTCTATTCTCTGAAGCAGTTTGAAAAAGAGATGTATTATGTATTTCTGAAATGTTTCATAGAATTATCAGTGAGACCATCTAAATCTGGAGTTTTTATTATGGATCTAATTTTCCTAATAGTGAAAAGACTGTGTCAGTTTTGGTAACTTTTATTTTTTAAATAATTTGCATTTCTATAAAATAGTTGAATTTATTTGCATAAAAATGTTTCTAATATTCCCCTTTTGTCTTTTAATGTCTACAGTCTCTAGTGAAGCTTCTCTTTCAACTAATCTATTTTATTGTATTTTATTTGACCATTCTCTCCAGGTTTTTTATCACTATCTCCAGGTTTTTATCAATTTGGGGTCATTTTACCTTTTTGATCCTTTCTAATTATGTTTGTTTTCTTTTTTTGCTTATAGCTTTTTATAATTTCCTTCCTTATACTTTTTAAATTTTATTTTAATCTCCTTTCCAAACTTCTTAATGGACAATGTGCTCATCACTTTCAGCCTTAATTCTTTTCTAATATACCCATTTAGGACTATAAACTTCTCATCCATCATGGTCTTAGCTGTTTAATGCAGTGTGTACATAGACCATATTTTGTATGATTTCAATTCTCTTGTGTGTTGAGTCTTCTCTATGTTCCAGTAAGTGGTCAATTTTGGTAAATGCCCAGAGTTTTAAAAAATAATTTTGTTCTGCAGTTGTTGGGTGAAGTCTTCTGTATTTGTAGACTAAGTTATGGCTATTGTTCTTTAATTGTTTTTATTCTTAGTATGTATATATGTATGTATGTATTTGGTTATTCTTTCATAAGAGAAGGATGTGCTAAAATTTCAAACTGTAATTGAATATTTTTCCTTTATTTGTGAAAATGTTTGCTTTCTATGCTTTAAAGCTGTAGTATTAGGTGTTTATATATTTAAGACATTTTATATCCTCCTGGAAAATTAAACCTTTGTCATTTTGAAGTCTCCTTCTTTATCTTTAGTAATTCTCTTTTACTTAAAGATTTCTTTGTGTGATAATTATGTTTATATAAGCATTCTTTTGGATATGATCTTCATGGCATATATACTTCCTATTTTTTTACTTGTAACCTTCTTTGTACTCATAGTTTAGGTGTTTTTTGTTATTGCTGAGATATTTTAATTCAGTTTATTTTCTTTTAATTTTTAAGTTTTTAAATCGAATCCACTTTTGTTTGCTATAATTGTTTAAATTTTGTTTTTAAATCTACCATCATTCTGTTCTATTTTCTCTTGCTTCCCTTGGATTGATGGATTTTTTTTTCCTGTCAAATTGGAAGATGTATGTTCTTCTACCACTTTTTAATATTTATTCTAGAACTTACAACTTATTTATTTATCAAAATTTAATATTAGTGGGTATACTTTCCTCATCTCTGACAATGCAAGGACCTTTGAACATTTTAACTCAATTTGTTTACCTCTTTTAGCACTATTGTACTTATTATTTTTATCTCATATCATCAATATTCACATATTTCTTATCTTCATGGCTTTTAATTTATTTCTGTATTTGTAAACTTCCATTTTCATGCTCTATATCAAGTACATCATTTAGTGTTTCCTTTTTTATGAGTCTACTGCTCATGCCTTCTTTTAGTTTTTATTTGCCTGAAATATCTCTCTTTTACCTTCGTTTTTGAAGAATATGTTATTTTGGTAGAGAACTCTGGAGAACTCTAGGTTAGCATGTATTTTTTTTTTTTTTTTTTTTTGTAGATTTTATTTTTTCCTCTTTTCTCCCCAAACAACCCCAGTACGTAGTTGTATATTCTTCGTTGTGGGTCCTTCTAGTTGTGGCATGTGGGACGCTGCCTCAGCGTGGTTTGATGAGCAGTGCCATGTCCGCACCCAGGATTCGAACCAACGAAAACTGGGCCGCCTGCAGCGGAGCGCGCGAACTTAACCACTCGGCCACCGGGCCAGCCCCAGTTGGCACGTATTTTTTAAGCACATTAAAATATTTTCTTTCTTCCAGCTTCTTTCTTTTCTATAGATAAGTTAGCTGTCAGGGGAGTTGTTGCTACTTTGAAGTTAATCCTTTCTTTATACCTCCTCTTTTAAGATTTTTTCTTTATCTTTAGTTTTCTGTCAGTTTACCATGATGTATTTAGCTGTAGGTGTCATTTAATTTGTTGTGTTTCAAGTTTGTACAGCCTCTTGAATCTGTAGCCTACTGTCCTCAGTCAATTTTGGAAAGTTCTTGCTTAGTATTCTTTCAAATTATGCAGTAATTCTCTTTTTGTTTTGCTCAAATTACCCAAAATTATAGACCCTCACATTCTATAGTCTGAGTCCCTTACTTTCTTTTTGGCATTTTTCTCCTTTTTTCTCTTTATGCTTCATTCTACATGTTTTCTTCCAACTCATTTTCAAGTTTACTAAGTATTTTTGCAGCTGTTGCTATTTTGCTTTTAAAACGATCCACTGAGTTCTTAATTTAGTTATCATATTTACTGGTTCTAGAATTTTCATGTCATTATTTTTCATGGCTTCTACTTCTCTGCCAAAATGTCCCATCTTGTCTTTTTATCTCTTTGAAGATAATAAACCTAGTCAGTTTAAAGTCTTTTCTGATATCTGGAGGTCATATTATTCCATTTCTGTTGTTTGCTGTATCTGGAGGGTTTCATCCCTATTGACTTGTTGCCTTGTACCCTTATTTTGGATTATGCAGTGAAATAGTATTTTTAAATTGGGGAAATAATTTGTGTCCTAGCGTGATATTATTTTCCTCCAGAGAGGATTTCCGTTAGCTACTTCCAGGCACCTGATGGCAGTGGCAATACAGGAGTGCGTCAACTCAGTTCCAGTTGTGATGACTTCAAGTCAAGCTGCAATTCCAGTGAGGGCTGCTCACTTCTGGTTCACTGTTACTTCTAACATTAAGCCTTTGCATGCCTCACACCAAAAGATGGATTTACCTACCTCCACAACTTAATAGGACCTAGAGTCCAATGCCATTCTTCCTTGTGCTGATAGGCTATGTAAATTGGTTGTAAATTGATTCCTAACTGATCTTCCAGATTCCTCAAAAAAGTGGCCCCAAAGACAAGCTTATCTTCCTGGACCTCTGTCCTCCTTTGTCTCCTGGCCTGCTAATGTTTTTACTCTCTTGTTATCTCTACAAAGTCTTAAAATATGTTATTTTTTATAATACATTATCCAGCTTTTCTAGTTGTCCTCAATAGCAGTATTCAAATGTGTTAACCATTCTGCCATTAACAGAAGTAGAAGCCCTAGCAGAGTTTATTTCATTTACTTGCTAAAAAACTGGACACTGCCCCACCTTTCAAAAAAGCATAAAATATCACGAACGTTTTCAAAATTTAAAAATAAAGTAAGGTACCCACATTTTTTTAAACATTTAATTTGGCAAAAAATAAAAGACACAAAAAACCCCAGAAACTTACTGGTTTAGTTTTAACAGAAATACCATTTTAATTAGCTTGGATATGAAAGTATTGGCTTATTTAACCAAATTATTGAAAAGGGCTATGACAGGGCTGCCCCCAGGGATGACTAGATTGAAAGAGCAAAACGCTGTGAAGAGGACACTTCCCTTGGTTCTTGTGCCTCTTCTGCTGTTTAGGCTGACTTGAGCCTACTGCAGACAAGCTTTGTCATCATGGCAGGGGACGCAACTAGTGATGGTGTTGAGTTTACGTCCTTAAATCTTACCACCAGAACGGGGAAAGGGACCTTTTGCTCTCCACCTTTCCTTCTTCCCACCAATAACCAATGAGAAGAATCCTAGGAAATGCCTGGAAAATACTTGGCTTAGGTCCCGTGCCTGTCTTTGGATCATCACTGTGATCAGTTTCTACAGCTTAGCTTAGATCCTGTGTCCACCTTTGGACCCATCACTATGGTCGGTTTTTCTGGAAGGGGTTATTCTTATTGGCCACAGCTGCTGCTGGCAATGGGATCTGGGTCTGTGTGTGGGAGAAGAAGAATGGAGGAGAAGGACAATTGGGCAGAGCAAAACAATTATCCCTGTGTTATGCTACATAAAACCTTTCACAAATAAGTCTCATCCTGCTTCCAACATCACATTTCACTATTGCTTCTTTCATACCTTTATTCTTGTTACTGTAAATGTCTCAGTCTTTTTTCCAAATGTGCTCTGTCTTTTTATGACTCCATGTTGTTTTCTTGCCTAGAAATACCTTCTGTTACAGGACTTGTCATTGCCTACACGTTTTTTAAGACACAGCTTAAAGATCACCTCTGCACATTTTTTCTCTTTCTCTTTCCTCTTTCACTCAAACACACACACACACACACACACACACTCATGCATATACTCACCCACTCTGGAGTTTCCTACAACTCATCTGGAAATCAATAATCTCTTCTTCCTGAAGCAGCCTCTCTGGATACATCCTGTTGAAACCAATCTTGTTATATATATATTCTGTTGCAACAAAGTCTGATTGACTCCAGTTCACTTGCCATTTCTTATACTTATATACTCTTATAGTTTGCCACATCAAAAACAGGATATAGGGCTGGCCCAGTGGCATAGTGGTTAAGTTCGTGTGCTCTGCTTTGGTGGCCCAGGATTCGCAGGTTCAGATCCCAGGCCTGGACCTAGCACTGCTTGTCAAGCCATGCTGTGGCGTCATCCCACATAAAATAGAGGAAGACTGGCAACAGACGTTAGCTCAGGGCCAATCTTTCTCACAACAAACAAACAAACAAACAGCAATAACAACAAAAAAAGAGCTATAAACATTTATTGAATGAGTAAACGAAAATCAATATCATCCAAGGTTTAGAGCTCAAGTTAATCAGTCGGTATTAATTGACTGTCTATTCTCCCAGAAAACAGTTCTAATATATGCCTAAGAATCTGCTCACTTTTCCAGCAGTCTAGGATTGAGAGAAGAACCACTGGACATGCTCTTTAGCCATGAATTACTTTTGTTTACTTTCTTACTTCTGGAAGAGGACAGCATACTCTCATTTGTGTAGTAGCATATTCTGTTTGCCAGCTTATTATTTGCAGGAAAGTTCTTTAAATCCTGCTTCCATAAAAAAAGTGAAAAGGGAGAGTAATAAATGAAATGTGAGAGAGGTAGATTTCCTTTTTGCCTGTTATGGACATAGTGTGACTGTAGAGGCATGGATTATTTCTTAGAAAAGAAATGTTTTGTGTCTTCTCTTTGATGTTCCATTTGCCCTCCCCCATAGCCCACCTTCCCTGTTATGAAGCCAGGGCACTTATTTGTGTTTATCATTTGTTTGGGGAACTCCTTGGGAAGAGTCAGCCTGTCAGAGAGAATACGTATATTTTCTCTGAAAAGAAACTAAACGTTAGGAATTCCACTATATACTAGGGCCATGTCTTATGAAATGCCTGTCAAAGAAATGAATCAAAGAAAAACATAAACAACCTGAGCACCCATCAAATAACCACAGTGAGAAAATGGTGCAGTAGGAAATGACACATTCAAAGAATACGTCTTGAGAGTGGTGCGATTGGCCAAAGTGCACTGACATTCCACAGAGATGCCAAGACAGAAGAGTGTCATTTAGGTTATGCTGTAGTGTCACAGTGAAGGGCTCTTGTACTAGGGAGCTGTGCATCAGAAGCTTTGGGGATAGCATCTATAGCCACTTGCCACAGTCTCCCAAGCAGAGTCCTTTAATCCTACCTTAGTTATGTGAGGATTTGGATGACTGATGCATTAAGGAAACGTAGCTTTTTGGGTGTTTTTGGATGGAGGTATATACCACAGAATGGGAGAAATATTCATCCTATAGCATCAAATAGTATATATGTACCTGAGGAAATTTCACCATGTTACAAACAATTAACTTTATTCTTCCATTTTGGGGAGAGAGATTTTTCAAATGGAAGATGACAGGATGGATGTATTAGTTGTGTGTGCGTGGGTGCATGTGTGTGTGTGTAACAAATGCCTACCAATTCAGTGGCTTAAAATGATGTCTGTTTATTTGTTCACGGTTCTTTAGGCCATGAGTCTGAACATGGTTCTCTGTTTAGCGTCTCAGGAGGCTGAAATCAAGGTGTGAGCTGGGCTAAATTTCTGCCTGGAGCTCAGGGTCTTTTCTAAGCTCACATGGTTGTTGGCAGAATCTGGTTATTTGTGGTTGTAAATCTGAGGTCCCTGCTTTCTTGCTGGCTGTTGGTTGGTGGTTAATCTCGGTTCCTAGAGGCTGTTCTCAAGTCCTTGCCACATGGCCCTCTCCACCTTCAAAGTCAGCATTGGAGAATCTGCCTCATGTCAAACCTCCATGACTTTAGGAAAGGCCATATCTGTTTACAGGATTTACCTGATTAGGTCACTCCTTTTTGAATAATCCGAAACCAACTGATTATTAACTTAATCTTGGAGATAGTTCATCACATTCACAATTTTATCCTCATTCAAAAGGAGGAAATTATATAAGGCATGTATACCACAGATGGGAATATTGGAGGTCATCTTAGAATTCTGCCACCACAGTGGATCTCTGTTTTAGGAGGATGACTCTGGCAAACTATAAATGATAGATTTGAAAAGTATGAAGATATAGCCAATAGGTGTCATCTTGGGTGCAAACTCCATTCACGTGATGGGGGCTTCCTAGAGCATGATGCTGAGGATTCACCAAGGTGGAAAGATCCTCATAATTAAGCAGAGGAGAGAGGAGTGGCAGCAGATGCACTCTGCGTTTACCACCCTTGATTTTTAGAAGACATCCAGGGAGTTCTGGAAATAAACAATGTCAGCCTGAATCAGAGCAGGTGCAGTAGGAGTGGAGGAGATGCAGAAGATATACACACCAGGAGGCTGTGATAGACCTTGGAGAAGGAAATCAGAGGGAGTGGGGAAGATGATTCTGCTCTGGAGCATCATCTGCAGGCAATTCCCACAGGTTGCCTCAAGCGGTCGGGTGTACAGGAATCTGGGATAAGAAGACATTTAGGAGCTGACAGGTGAGTCGCACAAACCAAAGAATTCTTCTTGGCAGAAATCAATTCCCATGGGCTGAACACAAAATTTTTTTAATAAAAAAAATAAGGGTCTGAGATGTTGCCCATATCTTGTGGTAGACTATATTACCTACAGAGGCCATGATCTGCTGTGCCTATCTCATTCCTTCGCTTGGGATCACCATTGATCTTCCTTGATATTTCTCTTCTGACTTTTCTTGCCCATCCTCTTCTCTTGGTCCAGGGAGTTTTCCTGATGAGTTCCTTACTATTTCTCCACTCAGGCAGTCTCATGGCTGTCTTCTCAAAGTTGGGAAATTCATTTACCAGGACTGAACTGCAAAAACTTCCTTTTTTAGACCCTGAATAGCCAAAGGACTCCTGCGAAAAAAGAGCAAAGCTGGAGGTATCACACTCTCTGATTTCAAATTATACTACAAAACCATAGTAACCAAAACAGCATGGTACTGGCACAAAAACAGACACACAGATCAATGGAACAGAATCAAGAGCCCGGAAATAAACCCACACACATATGGACAGCTAATATTCGACAAGGGAGCCAAGAGCATACAATGGAGAAAGGAGAGTCTCTTCAATAAACGGTGTTGGGGAAACTGGACAGCCACATGCAAAAGAATGAAAGTAGCCCATTCCCTTATGCCATGCACAAAAATCAACTCAAAATGGATTAAAGACTTGAATGTAAGACCGAAACCATGAAACTTCTAGAAGAAAACTTAGGCAGTACACTCTTTGACATCAGTCTTAGCAGCATATTTTCAAGTACCATGTCTGACCTGGCAAGGGAAACAATGGAAAAAATAAACAAATGGCACTACATCAAACTGAAAGCTTCTGCACAGCAAAGGAAACCATCAATAAAATGAAAAGACAGCCTAATAATTGGATGAAGATATTTGCAATCCATATATCAGATAAGGGGTTAATATCTAAAATATACAAAGAACTCACACATCTCAACAACAAAAAAACCAACAATCCAATTAAAAAATGGGCAAAAGATCTGAACAGAGATTTCTCTGAAGAAGATATATGGATGGCCAACAGCCATATGAAAAGATGCTCAACATCATTAGCTATCAGGAAAATGCAAATCAAAACTACAATGAGCTATCACCTCCCTCTGCTCAGAATCGCTATAATTAACAAGACAGGAAACAACAAGTGTTGGAGAGGATGTGGAGAGAAGGGAACCCTCGTACACTGCTGGTGGGAGTGCAAACTGGTGCAGCCACTATGGAAAGCAGTTTGGAGTATCCTCAGAAAATTAAGAATAGATCTACCATATGATCCAGCTATCCCACTGCTGGGTATTTATCCAAAGAATTTGAAAAGACAAAGGCATAAAGATACATGCACCCCTATGTTCATTGCAGCATTATACACAATAGCCGAGACTTGGAAGCAACATAGGTGCCCATCAAGGGATGAATGGATAAAGAAGATGTGGTATTTATACACGATGGAATACTACTCAGCCAAAAGAAATGATGAAATCCGGCGATTTGTGACAACCTGGATGGTCCTTGAGTGTATTATGCTGAGTGAAATAAGTCAGAGGGAGAAAGTCAAATACCGTATGATCTCACTCATAAGTAGAAGATAAAAACAATGACAAACAAAACATAGCAATGGAGGTTGGATTACTAGTTACCATAGGGGGAGGGGGGGAGAGAGAAAAAGGGGTAATTAGGCTCACATGTGAGGGGATGGACTATAATTAGTTTTTGGGTGGTGAAGATGATGTAATCTACACAGAATTTGAAATATATTCCAATGTACATCTGAAAGCTATCTATTGCTATAATCCAATGTTACTGCAATTAAAAAATAATAATAAAAATTCTTTTAAAAAGCTTCATTTTTTTTTTTTGGTGGGGAAGATTGTCCCTGAGCTAACATCCGTGCCACTCTTCCTCTATTTTATGTGTGGGATGCCACCACAGCATGGGTTGATGAGCAGTGTGTAGGTCCATGCCCAGGATCTGAAGTCTTGAACCCTAGGTGCTGAAGCAGTGTGTGAACTTAACCATTACACCCCTGGGCCGGCCTTGATTTTTTTCTCCATTTTATGTCCCATTTCTTTATCCACTCTAATTCCCTATTGTTCTAACCATTATGACATGCACATGGAGATGTTCGGGAGCAGTTGGTCATCTCGATCCAGAGCTCAGGAGAGAAGATAAGGGCTGGTTTTAAATGTAAGCCTTCACTTTTGATTACATCAGCGTTAAAAAGAAACCTCTGACTTCGCTGCAGCAGTGAAGAGAAAATGTAATGAAAAGTATCACTTTGTTAGCCAAATGGTTTTATTTACATCGCTAACATTTGCAGCTCTGCCCCACTTTAAGCTTCTGGGTGTCCACTGAGATTAGTTTGCCATAAAAAATAAAAAGCTGCAGTTACAGCAGTAACCATTATTTGAGCATCTACTCTGTGCCAGATCACTTTATACATGAGGCAGTAATGGTGAAGTTGTTTAAGCAATGGACTCTGGAACCAGAATGTTTGGGTCCAAATCACAGTTTTCAACTTAATAACTGTGTGATCATCAGTAAGTTACTTAACCTTCTGTGTCTATTTTCTTATCTGTCAGATGAGGGTAATAACAGCACTTGTCTCTGGACTTTTTCTGCAGACAAGTAAATAATACTACTTAAAGCACTTAGTGTCTTGTACATGGCACACCCTAAATAAATGTTAACTGTTATTATTTATATGCATCATAATATTTAATCCATACAATTATCCGGCAAGGAAGGGAGGATTTTTCCGTTTATCGGTGAGAAAACTGAGACTCAGAGATGTTAAAAAAAAAAAAAAAAAAGACGTCAAATTTCTTAGAAGGAGAAAGAGAGGGAAGTTGCAATTTGGATCCCGCTGAGTGGCTCTGATGATCATGTCCTTTCCACTCTGCCATGATCTTCTGGATTTCTCTCCTATGTTTGCATTAAATATAGATGATTGACATTAAAAGAATATTTATTTTGCTCCTGAATGATTATTCTGGACTGGATGTAATTGACACATCTAACACAGTGTCTAGTACACGGGGACTCCAGAAATGGTAGGTAGCCATAATCATTATCTATTTCACCATGAGCTATTTAGGACTGACCTAAATGGATATAATTTTCTAAAGTTTTAGTAGATTCACGCAGTTACCTCTCCACTGGTAAGTTTCTCACACAAAAGAATTCTTTCTCTCTCCCTCTCTCTCTCTCTTTTTTTTTTTTTTTGGTAGATTTGGTCGATAATGGAAGAAAGATTTACACTTCATTGTTATTTCCTTATTTTATATTTATATTTGATAATAGAGATACTGCATACAGTGAAATAGTAGGCCACCAAATACAATGGAATCAGTGAATAACGGACAAAGGAGTTAAAATGTCCTGATTTTATTCTTGGTTTTCTATTGAAAATAACTAAGAAATTGTGTATGAAAAATTCAGATACCGAGATAACCTTCAATAACATTGAAGGTTATTTTTTAGATGTTTTTCATTTACTTTTCGTGGTGTACAGCTCTATGAATTTTAATACATGCATAGACTGTGTAGGTACCAGTACAATCAGGAGATAGAGCAATTTCATCATCCTTAAAAGTTCCCTCAAAGGTTATGTTTTAAGTGAGTCTTTGGAAAAAAAAAAATAGAAAGGCTAGACTCAGAGATACAGGAAAGAATGGGAAAATAATGAAAAAAAGATTAAAACTTGAATAAAGTGTTAAGACCTAAGTTCTTCTCCCAACTCTGCTGTTAATTATCTGTGTAATTTTGTGGACATCCTTAAATTTTTTTTTTTATTACTAGATTTTATTTCTTAGAGCAGCTTGAGGTTGATAGCAAAACTGAGTGGAAAGTACAGAGCAGTCCCATGTACTCCCTACCCCACACACACACTGCTTCCCCAAGTATCAACATCCCACAACACAATGGTATATTTGTTACAATACATGAACCTACACTGACACATCATAATCACCCAAAGTCCATAATTTACATTAGGATTCACTCTTACTGTTGTATGGATATTCTACGGGTTTAACATATGTATAATGACATGTATCAACCATTATAATATCATGTAGAATAGTTTCACTGCACTAAAAGTCATCTGGGCACCCCTATTCATCCCTCGTTCCCACTTAACCCCTGGCAACCACTGATATTTTTACCATCACCATTGTCTCCCCTTTTCCAGAATGTCATATAGTTGAGATCGTACAGTATGTAATTTTTTCAGATTGGCTTTCGCTTAGTAATACACATTTAAGTTTCCTCCTTGTCTTTTCCTGGCTTGATAGCTTATTTCTTTTTAGCACTAAATAATACTCCACTGTCTGGATGTACCACAGTTTATTTATCCATTCACCTACGGAAGGACATCTTGGTTGTTTCTGACTTTTGATATTTATAAATAAAGCTGCTATAAACAACCATGTGCAAGTTTTTGTGTAGAACATAAGTTTTCATCTCCTTTGGGTAAATACCAAGGAGCATGTTTGCTGGATCCTTTGGTAATAGTATGTTTAGCTTTTTCAAGAAACCACCAAACTGCCTTTTAAAGTGGCTGTGCGATTTTGCATTCCTACCAACAATGAATGAGAGTCCCTGTTGCTCCACGTATTCACCAAAATTTGACATTGTCAATGTTGTGGATTTTGGCCGTTCCAATAGGTGTGTAGTAGTATCTTGCTGTTTAATTTGCATTTCCCTGATTGCATATGATGTGGAACATCTTTTTATATGCTTATTTGCCAATTGTGTATCTTTTTGGTGAGGTGTCTGTTAAGGTCTTTGGTCCACTTTTTTTAACTGGGTTATTTATTTTCTTGTTGTTGAGTTTTAAGAGTTCTTTGTATATTTTAGATAACAGTTCATTTAAGATGTGTCTTTTGCAAATATTTTCTCCTGGTCTGTGATTTGTCTTCTAATTTTCTTGATATTGTATTTCACAGAGCAGAAGTTTTAATGTTAATGAAGTACAACTCATGTATTATTTCTTTCATGGATCATGCCTTTGGTGTTGTATCTGAAAAGGCATTACCATTCACAAGATCATGTAGATTTTCTCTTATGTTATCTTCTAAGAGTTTTATAGCTCCATGTTTTACATTTAGGTCTATGATTCATGTTGAGTCAATATGATGCATAAAGTGAGTCTACATTCATTTTTTTGCATGTGGCTGTCCAGTTGTTCCAGCACAAATTGTTGGAGAGGCTTACTTTGCTCCATTTTATTGCCTTTGCTCCTTTGTCAAAGACCAATAAACTATACTTATGGGGGTCTATTTCTGGGCTCTCTATTCTGTTCTATTATTGTATTTTTTTATTCTTTCACCAATGCCACACTTTCTTGATTGCCATAGCTTTATAGTAAGTCTTAAAGTCAAGTAATGTTGGTCCTCACACTTTGTTCTTCAATGTCTTTCAATGCAGTGTTGGCCATTCTGGGTCTTTTGCATCTCTAGATAAACTTTTGAATTATTTTGTCAATATTCCCAAAATAATTTACTGGGATTTTGAATGGGATTGCCCTGAACCTATAGATCAAGTGGGAAGACCTGACATCTTGATGATATTGAGTCTTCCTATCCATGAATATGGAATATCTTTACAATGATTTAGATATTCTTTGATTTGTTTCATCAGAGTTTTGCAGGTTTTCTCATGTTTATCTTGTACATTTTTAAAAATTTATACCTAAGTATTTCATTTTTGCGGGTGCTGATATAAGTGGTATTGTGTTTTGAATTTCAAATTCCACTTGTTCATTGCTGGTATATAGGAAAGTGATTGACTTTTGTATATTAACCTTGTATCCTGCAACCTTGCTATGTAATTACTTATTGGTTCTGGGAAGCTTTCTCATGATTCTTTTGGATTTTCTACATAGAGATTCATGTTATCTGAGAACAAAGCTTTATTTTTTCCTCCCCAATCCATATACATTTTGTTTCCTTTTTTTGTCTTATTGCATTAGTTAGAACTTTCAGAATGATTTTGAGACAGAGTGGTAAGAGAGGACATCCTTGCTTTGTTCCTATTTTAGCAGAAAAGCTTCTAGTTTCTGACCATTAAGTATGATGTTATCTAGTGATTTTGTAAGTTTTCTTCATGAGGTTGAGGAAGTTCTCCTCTCTTTCTAACTCGCTGACAGTTCTTATCATTAATGGGTGCTAAATTTTATCATATTTTGTCCATTTTAAAAAATGATGTTTGTCTTCAATTAGAAGAGATCTTTTTACATTCAGGATACAAGTTCTTTATCAAATTGTTGTTTGGTAAATATTTTCTCTCAGGTATGCCTTGTCTTTTAATGTTTTTTTAAATTTTAACAGTGACATTCAAAGAGCACAAAATTTTTATTTTAATGCAGTATTTTTTTTTGTTTTGAAGTTTGTGTACTTTGAGTCCTATTTGAGAAATCTTTGCCTAACCCAAACTCACAAATATTTTTTTCAAAGTTTTCTTCTGGAAGTTTTATATATATGTATATATATATATATATATATTTTTTTTTTTTGAGGAAGATTAACCCTGAGCTAACCATCCTTAACTTTTTTACGCCTCAGTTTCTTTTTTTCATGAGGAATATTGGCCCTGAGGTAACACCTGTGCCAGTCTTCTTCTGTTTTGTATATGGGATGCCACCACAGCATGGCTTGATGAGCAGTATATAGATCTGTGCCTGGGATCCAAACCTGTGAACCCCAAGTCGCTGAAGTGGAGCATGTGAACTGAACCATTACACCACTGGGCTGGCTCCAAACTTTGGATTCTTCATCTTTAAAATAAGATTAGGCTAAATGAGTCCTACTACTCTTACTTGGTTTGGAATTCTAGAATTATGATTCTGTTTTAATCATGTGAACCCAAGCATTTCAGGAAGAATTCTTACTTTAGTTGATAAATAAATATATTTCTTCCATTCCTTTCTTATGATCTACTCCTGAGATATAGTCTTTAATCTCATGTTTATATGCATTTCTCAATCTACCTGTTGGAAGGATGGCTATAGCTCATAAAGCACGTAAAATCTCATTTTCTTTCATTCCCTCTAGAATGTATGATTTGCATTACTGTTTCATCATTGTAATGATATTTTGCCGTATTGCTACTTAAATGTGATATTTTGATTGATACGTTGTAATAAATTTTGGTAACCTGTCTTCAACAAAAGAAAATGAAACCTGTGGAAAGACAAGTGACGTGAGAAACTCTGACCTTTGTGTTATTCTCTCTATTGCATTTCCTGGAAGTTGTGTTAATTTGATCCACCTTGGCATGGCAAGGTGAAGGAAACTAAGTGTGTCCTCCGCCCAGAGTCTTCTCTGGAGGATTTATGTTGTGGCTGACTATTTTAACAGATGATTTAATCGGACTGTTTCCCCCTTCATCTGTGCTATTTCCTCTGAACTCCAGGAGACACTGTGCTTGGGAAGTAGACGCTCAGCGTCTGGAATAGTGCCAGCTTTTTGTTTATTGCTTCACGGGCTAAACTTTATGAAATTAGTGGCAGAGCATTTTCTCATTGTGTCACTAAATCTCATTTCCCCTCATGGCCATTTAGCATCCCCTCTGGGTGTGAAGATCTGTCTGAAAGGTGGCTCCCTGCTGTGGACTGCCTGTGATGCTGGGCCAGTCTTGCTGCGGGAAGAGGAGAGTACACCCTGGGCAGCGAGCAGTGGTCCTCGTCTTAGGTGTCCCCCTCCCAGCTACCATTACTGAGAGGCCCCTGTGGGAAGGTGATGCAGATCAACTGTGAATGTGTGTGAGTTGGAGTTGAATGTATGTTAGCTGTGTTCACGTCTCCACAGAAAGGGAATGGGTGGGCTCCACCTCTTTTAGTATCAATTTGTCAGTAGAAACAGTGACAGAAATAGAGCCTTCCTGTAGGCTAGAAGCTCCTAGTACTCAAGCAAAGTCACTGAGTAGGATGAATGATTATAAATTAGGATTGTAAGTTCTCTCAGCTTAAATGTGCTTGGGCCAATTGAGGGCTTATTTTGACTATCACCACTGAGTTTAAGCATGAGTGTTAACTAAGAATCTTTCTGTAGCGTGGTGGGATGCAGTAGGAGACTGGCCATTTAGTACAACAAACCCTTGATGTTTGTGGATTCAGCCTGGGAGGACTCAACCACTTACAAGCAACCCTAAGGTTCATGACATATAATTTTTTTAAACGTAACTTAAGATATGGATTTGAGTAATATGCATGGTGAGATTGATATGTAGGACTAGGTCATTAACTGATGAGTGAGTCTAGCCAAACACCAGCATCTAAATATAGATACTTTTTGCATTCTCCATTTGTTACTGTATAGCTTTTTGTGTAGTGATTTAAACATTTTTCTTTGTAATATGTGATGGACAGATATATTCAGAGAACATGTGACTCTGGACAGAAATTATATCTGTGAAAAACTAAGGGGTCTTTACCAAGATGTTTATGTTGTGAACTTGAGATTTCCCCAGTATCTATAGCTAGAGCTCACCAAAATAATTGAGTCTATTGGAGTGTAATTAGTGCACACATCATGGCAACCCATTAACCTCTCTTAATTCAAAGTAGAGATGACCTCTGTAGTAACATGTAACAATCCTTTAGCCCTGTAATCTTGAAACTATTTTATTGCACACACTATCAGAGAAAAAGAGCATGCATGTATTATATGTATATTAATTTGTGTATTATAAAAATGCAGTACTAACAAATCTATATGTATCAGTTAAGCTTAGGTTCAGCTGCATACAATAGAAAAATT
The DNA here is from genome assembly GCF_037783145.1 of Equus przewalskii. NCBI lineage: Eukaryota > Metazoa > Chordata > Mammalia > Perissodactyla > Equidae > Equus > Equus przewalskii. The sequence continues at coordinate 89,152,782 of NC_091832.1, forward strand.
ATTTAAAACAAATAATAGTGTCTCAGACTTGAGGAAATTTTATTTTTTTCCATGTTAAATCTGGAGGTTGACAATCAAAGAGTATTTAGTAGCTCCATGAGGTCATCAGGTAAAATGCTGTCATCTTTCTGAACTTCTAGCCTCACATGGGTCTTCTGCCTTATGGTACAAGTAGCTGATGGATCTCTAGCCATTGCATTCACATTCTAAGCAGTAGCACTATGATTGCATCACAGTGGCCAAAGCTTAACTTCAAGGAAGGCCAGGAAATGACAACTTTTATTCTAAGTGACAACATATTGAGCTAAATATCGGGGTTCTTTTACTGAATGGGAAAGGGAGAATGGATATCATGGTAGGCAATTAGCAATCTCTATGCACTGTGTGTTAAATGTTTGTGAAGCTTAATGTCTCTCTTACTTTTTATTTAAACACTAAATATAAGTAGGTTTAATATTTTCTTTCTGTATACAAGTGGATCATCTTCTGTACCTGCCAGAGTGTGGACCCCTTACATCAGAGGCAGAATCAGCAGGGATGGTGAGCCTGCTTTCCCACTCACTGGCCATTCACGAGGGAAGCACAACCAGAAGACACCTTCCTCCTCCCACCACTCCTTCTCTTGAAGGTGGTTAGTGGGGCAGAACTGCTGACCTCCACACCTGTGTGTGCAAACAATGTATGTGATCCTGTGTGTGCTACACAGTGGGCTGCAGAAACCAGTCTTTTAAGAGGGACCTCCCAGAGGAGAACAGAAGCAATTGAGAAGCCAGTTTATTTGTTTTGCATACAAATGAAAAAATAAAAAAATATTTACTTTAGAAATAACTCGGCCAGATAAAGTGTTTAATTCATGGTTATTGTGTGTTATATGTTTGACATTATTTGCTTTTCCTTAAAACAAACAAAACAAAACAAGATCTGAAATGATATAGACTCTTATTTACAAATGCTAGCATGTATTCTATGGTGGTACAGAAAAACTTATGAACTAGGATTTCAGTGTCAAGATCCTCATAAATTTAAGCCTTGGTAATCCTGAATGATATTTTTCTTTAATTATGCTTGCATTGGGGTGCCACTTGCCAATCTACAAAGTATTCAAGCAATTTTTTTCTTATTTGATTCTCAAAAATATCCTTGGGGCCAGCCCAGTGGTGCAGCGGTTAAGTTCACACATTCCACTTCAGTGGCCTGGGGTTCACTGGTTTGGATCCCTGGTGCAGACCTATGCACTGCTTGTCAAGCTATGCTGTGGCAGGCATCCCACATATAAAGTAGAAGAAGATGGGCATGGATATTAGCTCAGGGCCAGTCTTCCTCAGCAAAAAGAGGAGGATTGGCAGCAGATATTAGCTCAGAGCTAATCATCCTCAAAAATAAAAAAGAAAATAAAGAAAAGACCAGAAAACAAACAAACAAATAAATAAATGCCATTTTATCCGAATATTATTTACTTATCCTTTGTAATTTCAGTAAATGCAATTTTAACAGCATTGATTGTATTAAAACTACACTGACGAATACAGTAGTCACTAGGTACCATGGCTGTTTAAATTAGCTAAAATGAAGGGCCCAGCCTGGTCACATAGTGGTTAAGTTCACATGCTCTACTCTGGCGGTCCAGGGTTCAAAGGTTTGGATCCTGGGCGCATACCTAGTACCACTCGTCAAGCCACGCTATGGTGGCATCCCACATAAAATAGAGGAAGATTGGCACAGATATTAGCTCAGTGACAATCTTCCTCAAGCAAAAAGGAAGATTGGCAACAGATGTTAGCTCAGAGCCAATCTTCCTCACACACACACAAAATTAGCTAAAATGAAAAATCCAGTTCCTCAGGCCCGCTGGCCACACTTCAAGTACTCTATTGCCAGCTATGGCTAGTGGCTTCCATATCCAACAGTGCAAATTATAGAGCATTTCCATCATCGTAGAAAGTTCTGTTGGGCAGTGCTATGTTGGAAGGCTATCCTATTTGTTACTTCTTGGTGAATTCCAATCACATCTTATTTCAGCTGGTATGCAGGGGTGGCAGGAACGGTGAACAAACAAACTAGCAGTATCAAAAGGGCTTAAAAAATAGTTGGCTCTTCAAGAAATATTTTTCCTATTCAAGAGAAAATGAGTATGTATGAAATTAGGATAATAAGTGCAACTAAGAGAAATGGTTTTTAGGAAGTCATCAGCAAATGGATATTTATAGATTGTACCCTAGATAAGCTTTTTCTGGGGAAACATTTTGAATCATAATTTTTATCAGCGATAAAGCATTTTGAGGACAACGTTCATTTCAGGGCCCTATCAGTGAAGTTTTAAACACTTTGAGTTGGTATGACAGCCAACAATGTGAAGTTGAGCGTGATAATCTTTCAGAAAAGGGGAAAAGAGAATTACCCAGAGAGGAACAGGAGAGAAAGCTGGATTCTGTCTTTTAGGATAAAAACATACATTTATTTACGCACACACAATCATATACTCATAGGTCTTGGTTCTGATTGAGCTGAAACATTCAAATTCATTTTTACATGGCAATATTGTGCATTGGACAGGACCTGGATGGTGAATTAAATTAGCCGCTCACCAGTTATTAGGCAGCCTCTGTGATCTCTGACCCTTCCACACAGCCTCCCAGCCTTAATGTGAGTTACATTATAACACAACTAGGAAATTGTTGGGTTCTTTGAGGAGGGAATCTAATTAGAGAAGCAAACCACAGAAAAACAATAAAGGAATAAAGTAGTAAGTCAATATGAATTCGAAGAAAGGAAATCTCAGTGTAGAGTGAGAAGAGAAAACACATTTCACAAAGCAGGATTTGAACTTCCTTTGAAGCATAAATGGGATTTTGAGAGGAAGAAAGAAAGGTAGGCTCTTCTGAGTCAGTGATGAGGAGTCCTGAAGTTGTATGTGACTGTGCTTCCATTTTGGCAAGGGTAGAGGTTGGGAACAGACCCTGGGAGGCCTGATGGGAACAGAAAGTGTGTGTTGGGTTAATGATAACGGCATTGGCTAGAGATGTGGGATACAGCAAGGATGGAGAGGAGTTTGAAAGCAAGGGTGCTGGCTGTGGATGCTGTTGTCAAAGGCAGCTTTTGTTGATTCTTGTTTGGAGAGGGGCATGACTAAACTGTTCTCCAAGACAGCGAGTCTTGAAGAGTGTTGTTCAAGGTGGATCAGATGGAAAGTGACAGTGGGGACCAGAGGGTACTGCTATAACCTAGGAGGGCCACTAATAATTATTGAGCACCTACTATCTTCGAGGTCTTATTCTAGGCGCTGGGGCTACAACAGAGACAAGCTAGAGACTGATTTTGAGAGCAGTGAGGGGAAGATTGCGGAGGATTAAGAAAGGAAAGAGTAGTTAAAAGGTATAGGAGGATTATAAATCCCTCATATTCCAGAATCTTGGCATCAAAAAGAGATTATTTTCTTTTTTAGGCCATTTATATCATCACGTTTGTTGGCAATCCCTGTTTTCTCCAAGCTCATCATAATGTTGCAGGTGTGATAGTTCCATGGAGGTGCCTTTTTATTGGCTTTGCCTCATGCAAGGAGGCCAATGAAGAGACATCCTGGTAATTCTGGCAGGAAACTCCAAAAGGAAATCTCTGCCTTTATTTTTAGAAAATCTAATGAGCAGGTGCAGTAGGCACCATAGCTATTTATTATTAGAAAGCAACAGGCTCTCAGTGATTCATTCATTCATCCCCCCCAAAAAAAGGCCCACAAAATCCCCACAAAACTTATTATTTATTTATTTATTTCCAACAAAACTTTTTAAATGCTTATCTTGTGCCCTGAAGTTACAATCAGGTAATGGGAAGCATTTGGCGGAGAGCATAGAACCAAGTTCATTTCTGATGCCCCAGGGGTGCTCCATGGTGTCCTTGTCTGTTGAACAGGCTGCCGCCATTTGCACCCTAGAGCAGAAATATAACCATCCATATTGAAAATGAATCATCAAACAACTGAGGGCAATAGTAGAGGGTCTTCCCTTTATTCCTAGCGGAGTATATGGTTTGAACCCTCCTGATCCTGAAAGCTAGTGTGTTCCTAAAAAAAAAAAAGTGTATCTTCTATATAACTTTGTGTATCTTCTCTAAAATTATTCTGTAGAACAACGTTAATATCGTGCAAAAAAAAAAAAGTAAATCTGAACAGAGGCTTAACCTATGATTTGTTTTAAACTTGTTTTGTGCACAAACATCTGAAAAAACATCTTCACGGTTTTCTGTTTTCATTTTGGATCAGATTGACAGACCAGAATCCAATGTACATTCTCTAGAGATCGAGAGATTTAAATGCCAACCCTGTGTTGATGTCAAGCTCTGTGTCGGCCAGAAGTGGAGCACTTCAAAAACGTGTGTAGCTACAGCACACACGTATACATACACACATAGGACAATTTATAAATGCTCTATATTAAGTTAACCAAGTAGAGAGTGCTCAGAGCATGTAGTAATAAAAAGGCTACCACTAAAAAACCTTTAGTATAGTTTATATTTTTGCATATACTCAATTTTGTAGCTAGTTTTATATTTAAATAAAATGCTTATCTGCTTTCCATATATCTCCACAATATCCAACAAAGAAGGGAATGATTAAATGAATTACTGGATATCTATAAGGTGGAATTTACACAGAATTAAAGTTTGTGTTTTTTCCCTTTTTTTATTTTTATTGAAGGGCATGGAGATATAGTCATGTTAAAATATTGATTAAAAATTTAGAATATAATATTATACTTGCATTATAATACCATATATGTAAGAATGAAAAGAATATTATAAAATACATGGAGTTAATAACCTTGTTAACATAATGTTATATAGATTTATTTTATTTGTATTATAGATTTACTTATTTGTTTCCATTTTTAGATTCTCCAGTTCTTCTACACCGTACGATTTCTTACAATTAGTAAAAAAAGCATAACTAGAATTTAAAAACATTTTTAATCATCATTTTATTTTGTGTTTTAAAGAATTTGCCTCTGATTTTCACTTAAAAGACTTACACATGTGCCACAGATAGTTGAAATTTTCATTTTCAGTACTTCTTGTTTTATGATTTGATCTGAGCTCAGAGTAAACTGATTTCAGTATTCTTTCTCTAATGAAACAGAAGTATTGCCAGCAGCTTCCTCATGGAGTTTTAGCACTTGCAAGCCAGAATGTTGCATGTGAAAAGATTGAAAAATTCCTTTAGGCAAACATTCTTCAGATCCAAAATATTTGAAAATATGTATTTGAACAGCTGTGTTTTAATCTGATATTTTAAAATTGTTTAGCTCTTCTCGATGCAGGAAGGTTGTCTTGGTCTTTTTTTTATTTGCATAGTGTTTATTTCTGGAGCAAATTTATTGTAGAGTCCGGGGCGTTTGTTTTTCAAACTGTAGATTCTTATTTATAAAAAGGAGTTGGCTCTCAGCTTGGTGGTGCTTCAGTTGCTGTTGTCTGTTACAGTTCTTGGTGTTCCAGAAAAAGGCACAGTAGCCTTAGCGATAGAGAGCAGATACTTTACGACAGTGAATACAAATTGTTAATGAGTTACCGCTGATTGTTAAATGACACTTAGGATATTCATTGAGTTTCCCCCAAGGAAAGATACTTACAGATAAAGAGATTTATACAGCAGCAAGTCTGCTTTTGAAACCTACAGACAATCACCTTCCAGAATTTAATCCTATCTCAGAGGGGATTATCTAGTTTAGTAAAGAAGGGGGAGTTCTGAGTGGTTCAAAGAGTCATTCAAGTGAAAAATTACCTAAGTTTCTGACATCCAAATTTGCAAATTTATCTCAATTACTATTTCTTCGGACATGATCTGAAAAGCCTATAAAATTTATCCTGAAATATTTAAGAACTGACGTTTGCCTCATCGAAGCCCTAACTAGCCAGCCCTGGTGGTCTAGTGATTAAGATTTGGCCATCTCACCTCCACAGCTGGAGTTTGTTCTATGGATTGTCAGACTCTGGTGGCTGCATGTTGCTGTGATGCTGAAAGCTATGCCATCAGTATTTCAAATACCAGCAGGGTCAACCATGGTAGACAGGTTTCAGCAGAGCTTCCAGACTAACACACACTAGGAAGAAGGACCTGGCCACCCATTTCCAAAAAAAATTGACCCTGAAAACCCTATGCATAACAGTGGAGCATTGTCTGATACAGCGCTGGAAGGTGAGAAGATAGAGCAAAAAGACCATGCAGAGTCCCCCTCTGCTGTACACAGGGTTGCTAGGAGTTGGAATGGACTCCAGGGCACTAACAACAACAAAGCCGTAACTCTAGTAAATGATGGCACCATTGATTTACGTAGTTCTCCATGATGTGGAGTCATGAAATCTGCACAGCAAATGGAAAGGCCCTTTCAAGAAATCAGAACCTTCTTGATTTGGACATTAAAGTAGATACAACTGAACAGGAAATCCCACTACTGTAAGATAGTCTGAATTGGAGCCCTGATCCTCTCAGTTAATGTTTGGAGAAAGCAGAGCAAGGAATTTGTTCTCTCCAGTGTCACTTACATGTTGATGTGAGGGTTGAATGACATAATGTAATTCCTCCAGCACAACACTTGGCTCATCACAATAGAAGCTTTTAATGAATGAACTGTGGCTCTGGAGCCCAGGCAGGAAAAAATGTTGATTGTTTGCGGGTAACGAAAATGACATTAATTTTGGAGGCCTGAACAAAAAGCAGAAAATATTGCTCTTTAATCTGTGAAGTTGTGAAGCCTGTGGGGACATGAGAGTGGTCCCTGACTTGGTACAAACTAAGCCCCTACTTTATTGGTTTCCACTTTAGACCAAAGAGCTGACAGGGGCAAGCTTGCTGCTTTAGCTGGTGGCAGAGAGGCCATTTGCTAAGGATTGTGGTGGTTTTAAAACCTGCAGCCTTTTTTTTTCTTGAGGAAGATTATCCCTGAGCTAACTGCTGCCAATCCTCCTCTTTTTGCTGAGGAAGACTGGCCCTGAGCTAACATCCATGCCCATCTTCCTCTACTTTCTATGTGGGATGCCTGCCACAGCATGGTGTGCCAAGCAGTGCCATGTCCGCACCTGGGATACGAACTGGTGAACCCCGGGCTGCCGTGTGAAATTAACCACTTCGCCACCGGGCTGGCCCCAAAACCCGCGGTCTTTAAAACTTGGTGCCTTGGCTAAATCCCAAGTCACTTTATTGTGGTTATTAAACTACAAGTGTCTAAATAACTGTGGAGGGGAAAATAACTTATTTTAAGCATTTGCTACAGTTATCTTTTGTTGTATAAGAAACCAACCCAAAACTTAGTAGTTTAAAACAAAACATGATTCATTATTTCTCATAATTCTGTGGGTTGCCTGGATGGGATTTCTGCTGGTCTTTCCAGAGCTGTGTCATTCAGGGGGTAGGTCAGCTGGGGCTGGCCGTCACTGGGGCGGATTGACCCCACAATGGCCACAACGATTACCTTCATGCTCGTTGGCCAAGTGATTCTTCTGCCACTTATTCCATTAAGAGATAGAGTTCATTTTCCCTCCCCTGGAGTCTGGACTGGTCTCTGACTTGCCTTCACCAATAACAACATGTGGAGGAAGTGATGTTGAGGCTTTCTTTCATCCTGGGTTCCTTCACACGAAGGGGGTCTCAGGGCACAATTCCAAGGGGGCAAAGGAGGAAGCTGCAAAGCCCTTCAATGCCTAGACCCCAGATATCACATAACGTCGCTTCCTCCACATGTTATTATTAGTCAAGGCAAGTTGCAAGATCAATCCAAACTCAAGGGGAGGGAAAATAAACTCTATCTCTTAATGGAATAAGTGGCAGAAGGATCACATGGCCAACGAGCATGAAGGTAACCATTGTGGCTATTTTTGATTAAAAAAAAAAAAAGTTGGAGAATCTGCCTCAGCATTTTGTAAGAAGTGCAGAAGTAAGGTGGATTTACAGCAAGGAAAGTGAGGTTAGGTGACCAGTATAGGGGAACCAGCGAGTATGAAGCATGAAAGCGAAGAGCTCCCTCAAATGACTATCTAATTCACTTGTACGTTGCCAAGTTGATTGTTTACCAGGACTAGGGGGGCTATATGTCCAGGTTTGCTCAGGACAGTTTTGTTTGTGTCTGCTTGCCCAGAGTAAAAATAAAAATAGCTCTCCCTTTTCCTCTCACAAAATCCCACTTTGGTTAATAAATTTTGCATTCACATTAAGTACAGTCCAACAATATGTATTTTGTACCTTGAGATCCCATCATGCTGTGATCAAAAGCACTTTGATTAATCTCTGACCTTTCTGCACCACAGTGGACACTTTGGAGGAGGAATATATCCAGAGAAGGGAAATTAGACAAGCTCACCATCCCAGGGACTGCTGTCGCTGATGTATTAGGTTGTAGCTGTGAAAACTGTTAGCTAGAAGATGCCTGTTGAGCGAGACTCTTTGTTGGAGCTGCCTAAGGGCTGACATCATCGGAGAGCAAGAATCAGAAAGAAAGAAGCAGAGGGAGGAGATACCACCCAAAGAGCAAAGACTCAAAATCCATCTCCCCATCACTAAAAACTAGATAGTCTGCCAAACTTCACATACTCCAATTTAAAAAGTAATTCCAACTAATTATTGCAACAACACGCCTACACAGGCATTTCATTTAAAGGAAAATACAAAGAAAGCAAAATAATGACGACAACAAAAAGTGAGAAAGTCATTGCAACTAATAGTTAAAGAAATAGAAATGAAGCATTCTTAAGATAGTATTTTATGCTATTAATGCTCCCCTTTTTGCCCACCAGAATTATAATCTCTAAATGTTTGCTATAACACATGTTATAATCTCTAAATGTTTGCTGTAACATACGTAATTAGTCAATGTGAGGCGGTAATGAAGTGCACCAGCTCTGAAGTCAGACTGACTGAATTCAGATACAGCTCTCCTTTAATTCTTCATGTATTGGGAAAATTACTTTCTCTCTGTGCCTCAGTTTTCTCATCTGGAGAAATGGGATTGATAATAATAATAGTATCCACCTTTTAGGGTTTTTGTGAGACAAATGAGTTGATAGAAATAAAACACATAACAGTAAGAGGTACAAAACAAACATTTGAAAAATATTAACTATTATTTTACCCCTGTTGGCATTGGACATTGATATAAACTTTTTAAACTGTAAAGTGGCAACACATATCAAACATCATAAAAATTTTCTTCATTTTGTCCCAGTAAACACACTTCTAAAAATTTACACTTGTAAAAATTTTCGTCAAGTAATCCAAGAGGAGGACAAAGATCTATGCTAGGAAATGTCTAGTGCAGTGTTACTTCCTTGTTATAGCAAACACTGGCAAGAGCTTTGTTTTCCAATGTTGTTTACAGTGCTTGAAGTACATGGGATTGTTAATATTTTTCTCCTTATGTTACAGATTAGAACTGGGACTCTGATTATGATTGGTGAAATCCTAAATTTATACCAATCAGTAACTAGTTAAATGTATTATTACAGTATATCCACAAAGCAGATGCTATGTACTTATTAATAAGAATGAAGAAAAGCAAAATAAAAGATCTTGGTTTCTAATATCATTCTTCAGTAAAAAGAACCAAGGCTCTTTGGAGAAATGGTTGAGTCTAGGGCTGGGTCAGTGAATATATAAAACTGTGTGCTGTTAGAAAGTAAGAGAGTACTAACAACAACACGCAACACCCCTCCCACACACACACACATCCAAAGACAAATGCGTACAAAGCTGGGAATATGTCAAAGGGACACAGGAGCTGACTTAAAGAACTCTCAGTGGTTGAAGCTGGGATAATTTGAACAACAAAATAAAGTAGTGTTGGACTATAACTCAAAGTATAAAATAAATACCCATAAGACCCTAGAGATATAAATAAATGATTGAATAAATCAGAAAATGGGAGAGAACAGATAAATCTCCATGTAGAAGGATTCCAAATAATTTATGTAGATATTCTGCCTTCAAGGAGGTCGAGTATAATGCCCACTCTTTAAATGTGGTCTGCACATAGTGACTTTATTCCAAAAACTACAGCATGGAAAGAGAGAAAGATGAGTAACCTCACAGTAGTAACCTAACAAAACCTGCCTTATCTAGGTGATCAAGGTCAACATCAGCAGTCATGAGTCGTGCTGATGATACGTACCAATAATGTGATGTGATGAAAATGACATTTCACCTCTGTGGACTTCCTCCCCAAATCCCACTCTAATCGTGAGAAAAACGTGAGACAAATCCCACTGGAGAGACACTCTACAAAACAGCTGAGCAGTCTTCCCAAAAACTAGTTATTAAAAACTGAGAAAGTCTGAAAAAGTGTCATAGGCAAGAGGAGCCTAAGGAGATATGATGCCCAAATAGAATAAGGTATACAGGATGGGATTCTGGAATAGAAAAAAGACGGTAGGTAAAAACTAAGGAAGTCTGAATAAAGCATGAACTTTAGATCATCATAATGTATCAATATTGTTACATTAAATGTGCCATACCAATGTAAGATGTTCATAATAGTGGAAACTGGGAAAGGGGTATATGGGAACTCTCTTTACTATCTTAGTGATTTGTACCTAGAATTGTTATAAAGCAAATTGTTTATTTTTTAAAAGCTTTTTATAAACAAAACAAAAACTCTTGTTTTCCTTCACCCTCCCTCCATGTCTGAAAAGGAGAGTAGAGAGAATACAGAACACAGAGGGCGTAGGACAGAGCATGCTGCACTTTTCTAAGGCTGAGATGACAGCTGGAGTCGTGGATGAAGAGAAGCCTTAAACTCAACAAGAAATGAAAGTTTTAATTTTGATTGGAAGAAAATTGTTTAAAATCTAATAATACTACTATTAATATCTGAAAACAACCATAAAAGGCTATGGGACCTCTCTGAGATTTCATTCAGGGCAAGAAAGGATTATCAGAAGGAGTGGATTTGAAAGCTACTTTATGGCACAAATAATACTGTTTCTTGGTTTCTCTCTACAGATCCAGCTAGTTCAATAAACTTATTAAATGAAACATTTGCTGGCTAAATGAAAGCATCCACATGCAAACAGGTATTTCAGTTGCTTGGGCTGTGTCTCACGTGCTGTCTATATATCCCTCCCACCTTCTGATCATCACCAGTATTTGTTTGCAGTCATGGATTTTCTCAGGGCTTTGTGTCTGGAAAGTTGAAAACTTTTATAGAGGTTTTGTCTGAAATGAGGGACGGGAAGAGACAGATGGTTGGAAGGGATGACAAGGCATCTCTTCTCCCTTGAGCTCCTTGGACCCGGTGATCCCCTGTGGAAGGAGAGGGAAGGCTCAAAACAGACTCTCTTCAGGAGACTGTGAGATTCTAGGAGAGAGCTGAGGCATTCTGGCTGGTGGGGCTATTCGTGGCCCAGCTGTCAAGTGTATCAGAGTGGGAGGAAGACCGTGTTTCCTGGCTCGGCCCAGAATCAATCACTGCTTCCACAAGTTGAAGATGCCTGGCTTTTACAAGCACTGTAGACAGCTGACTTGGCATGGAACAACAGTGTTTCTGCAACCGCCTCGCTCTGCAGTGGTGGTGGCAAGGCTCCCTTCTCCCAGCAGGATCTGGGCAGCAGGAGTGCTAAATGGAGTAGGAGAGGAGAGTGAGAATGACTGCACTTGATAAGGTCCCTTTTCTAAACCCTCAAAAATAATTGATAGAATCTTTGAGAGGGCTGATTTCTTGCTTAGGCAGGTAGGATCTCAGAATCATTGTAATTTTGGCCTAAAAATAAGTATGACCCCATTCAGAGTAAAAAATTGGCAAGGCCAGCTAGAGATACATATATATTTAATTTGATCCTTTGAGGGAAGAGTTACAATATTAGTCTTATATCCATTTTTCAGATTAAGACAAAGGAGTTTAGGTAAATTCAGATTAAAGTCACTTGGCTAATAAACTAGTAAAATAAGACTCAATCTTTGTAATTTATTCTTTGCATCATATATGTATAACCCAATATAAATGGTAATTAATCTCTGGTTAGGAGAAATTGTACATTGACTGAACATCAACAGCAAAATGTGTGGTAAGCCAGCTGCCAAGCTGTTAGTGTGTTATGATAGCATCATGCAGACTATATTATTCATTTTGGTCTTATAGAGAACTTATGAGGGGAGTTGATTCTTTTCCTCATTTTTGCTCAGCGGTGAGAGCCAGCAAGTATAAAGAATGCCAAGTAGGGAATCTGCACCGTGCCTCCTACAGTGGATTGGCCCATGCTCATTTTATAAAGAGTTTTATTTTACACTTACCATACTCACTATCAAAAAGGCTTTTACAAAAGAACTCTTTTTCTGTTTGGTTAGACCATAGTTTTTATTTATTGATTATGTTAATATTAATAGCTAGAACTATCTTCTTTATGAGTCATTGAATTCTTTTTGGAACATCTCTAGCTCCCAGTGACATAAATTTCAATTTGCGTCTTTTCTGCCCAGCTTCTCCTACACACATGGTAAAATAATTTTTGAGCTTACCTGGGTTTCCTTCCACCTACTTGAACAGACCTAGGTAAAGCAAATGAAAGTGTATGTGCTCCTTTCTTGTCTAGTAGATTTTTGTGATTTCACTTGACAGCTTTACTAAATGTACGATACAAATTCTATGTCTAGTCTTGGGCCTTTAAAAACGAATTCATAATTTTGTAACCTATGCTTTTTCATAACCCATAACCATCAATGAGTAGATTTATTTTCTTAACCATTAGATGATTATGTTTTCAGCAGATTAGGGAAGTGAGTGGAGAAGGTGTTCAAGACCACTAAGGCCTTGACAGTAAGAACAAATTGACAGCAGCAGGTGTAATGTGTTTGGGAAGAGAAACAGTATGTGCAGCACACACATGCCAAATTACTGGATAATACAATCGTTGCTGGCTCCCACAATGCACAGTTGTAGCGTATCTTTTTATTTTTTTAAAGTAGGCTTTTTCCTTGGCGTGATTAATATTCTTTCATTTTAACACAATTGTAGAAGACAGTGAGCCTCTCTCATTGCCAGCCATTACCTCTAGTAATTTCTAAGCAGTTTTCACTGCACCATCCCCAATCCCTGTAGATTCAAGATCAGCTGGTACAGGAATCATGCTGTCGTGGGGATAATCTTATACAAAGAACAATTTGCCTACACTGATGCCCAATTTAGAATAATTGTAGTGGTCTGTCTTCCCATCAGGTAATCTGAAGGAAGATGAATTATTGGAAATAACGGTTATGGAAAGAATGGAGCTTCTATATTTCTTGTGACCCAAAGTTCATGGAGAATCGTTGTCTTCTGACTTTGATAATTTGAAAGATAGCATATCGATCAGTAACCTGTTAATCTGACAGTAGTTTGGGAAGTCTGTTTGCCCTTGATTTCCAATAGGACTTGAGAAGCTGGATCTGAGAGATATCTGCTGTATAGAAATGCTTGAGTGCTTTTCTTCGTGCAGTACAAAACTTGGAGAAAGGTCCTTGAGGAATACAAAACATGTCCTTATTTTTGTCTTCCTGGATTTCATATCCTTTCTTCCAAGAGTAAGCAAAAGTATATTTTTCTAGGATAGATTTTTCTCAGCTCTCTTTTCTTTGGTCCTGTTTTTTATACCCCAAATAATGATAAGACATGCCACTCTCTGCCCCTTCTAGCCCATATTCTACGCTTATTTTAGACATCTTTCTTCCAGAAATATCCCAGTGATGAAGTGAGAGAAAAGAGTCCTGAATTACTCTTTCAGCTAAGGATGAATCCTATAGGTATCATACAATTAGGAAATGTCCTGAACTCGGGCCAGATGCCGTAGAATAATGTAAAGTTTCACATAACAGTGACTGTATCAGGCCTGCTAAATTATGAAACAGCACCTTCTAATCTGCTCCAGAAGCTGAAATTGTGTGAGAGGGGGATTAAATGATTTTGACCCAATTTATTTAATGTATCTTTTTCTCTGGTTTAACTTTATCCCATAAAATGGAACAGCTTCTGCCTTCTCTAAGCCTGCCAAAATGTTTGAGGTATTTTTGGGGAGGGGAAAAAAAATACAGAAAATTGGATGTTCAATACATGTTTTTGTCTTCTTTTAATATGTGAACACAAAAAAATGGACTACGTAAACACATTCTTTGTAACCTGCACTGGAACCTTTTTTTCTTGGCAGAACTAACACCTGGATTTTAACCACATCTATCACATCAAGTATTTAAGTCTGTCTTCCCCAAATTAACTGTATCTCTTAATTAGAAATCCTTAATCAAGAAAAACTTTCTATCTGTAAGAATTATCTTCAGATGCAGGTTTAATGCAGGAAGTAACATAAAGAGGGAAAATTACATATTGGCCTTGTTTCGTGTTAAGATAGGTCATTTTTGCTGAGAAGAGACTATCCGCCAGACACCAAGTGCTTCACGTTGTTTAACTCACGTTGTCTTTGCAATGATCTGCAAATGTAACAAGCCCTTGCTGATTTGAAGTTGGAAAGCTGAATCTTAGTTAACGCAGCTAGTAAGTGGCAGAGATGGGATTAGTACCCAAGCATTTCATCCACACCCAGACCCTTCCTGCCTGGGCGTGCTTTCTTAACTGGTTAATGCTTGTGTGTGTCAGTTGCTAGACAGATCAGCAGGAGCTAGATTCTTTATTCCACGCCCCCGGTGCTTTCTCTACCCTGTCTTTAAGTCCTCAAACACACCAAAGTCTGTCTTGCCTTGAGAGTCTTTGCATTTGCTGGTTCCTGGTTTGGAGCCACTCTTCCTTCACTCTTTCCATGATTGTCTCTTTCTTATCCTTGTGGCCTCTGGTGAGAGGTCTCAACTCTGACTGACCATTCCTCACCACCCAACATAAAGTAGGTTTCCCTTCCCCCAACCCACTGGCATTCACATTTCACCAGTTTTCGCATTCACAGCTCTTTCCTAGCATTTATTGCTTCTCACATTACGTATGTGATATGTGTTCTTCTGCTTGCTTATTTAACGTCTGCCTCCTCTCTCTCCACAGTCCCCACTTAAATGTTGGCTCCATGAATGCAGAGACTGTGTAGCTTTGTTTCAGAGACTCAGTAAATTCTATTAGATGAATTAAGGCAGATGTTCAATACAATGTCTGAGTCGTTGAGTTTAGCAAAATTGCAGTTATTGTTTGTGTGTGTGTTTGTCTTTGGGTAAGGATAGACTGCAAAACCAAGACATGTTTCCTTTTCCGTTATAGAAGTCCACAGTCACAAATCCTTTAGAACTTAGAGTTAGGAGGAACATAACTTCTCTCTGAGTGGTAAAGTTTCACATGAAAATGTAAGAGATCACAGTCGAAGTGGGTAAATCACTTTAAAGAGGTTGCAGACAAGTGAGACCTGATTGTTGCTGATGGGTGTTGCAACATTTCTAAAAGACAGCATCTGTTATTGGCTGAATTATGCCCCCCCAAATTCATAAGTTGAAGCCCTCACCCCAGCACCTCAGAATGTAACTGTATTTGGAGATAGGGCCTTAAAGAAGTGATTAAGTTAAAATGAGGCTGTTAGAGTGGGCCCTAATCCTGACTGGGGTCCTTGTAAGAGCAAATTCGGACACACAAGGAGACACCAGAAATGCATGTGCACAAAGGAAAGATTATGTGAGGAGACAGGGAGAAGGCAGCCACCTGCAAGCTGAGGAGAAAGGCCTTAGGAAAAACCAAACCTGACAACACCTTGGTATTGAACTTTTAGCCTCCAGAACTGTGAGAAAATACATTTCTGTTGTTCAAGTCTCCCAGTCTATGGTGTTTTGTTAGGCAGCCATAGAAAACTAATACAGCATCTGAAAATCAGAGGCAAGCTGGACATCCAATGACAAAGAGATAGAAAAGTCACAAAGGCCAACCATGTCATTACTTGTTTACGTATTGCTCAAGGAAGAAGAGCCCATGGGTTTTGCATATTCTCATCATGTTGACAAGACTTTCTGCAATGGAGATGAGATGGATCCATCAGTCTGTGTTGGCCTGATGCCATCACATATTTGATTCTTGTATCATTCATAAAATAATCATTATCACATGGTAGAGCAAATAGAATTTTGTCCCGGCCCTCGTAATCCTCAGCTGCTGGTGTTCACACTGAGATCCCCTTCTCTATAGTGTGGGTGAGACTATGACTTGTTTCCAACCAATAGAACATGGCAGAGGTGACAGGGTAGACGTGATTACGTGTATGTCACATGCTATGTAACTTTATTTATTCATGTTACATAAGCTTTTAACATCCATCTTACTGGAGTCTCCTTTGTTAGCCTTGAGAAAATAAGCAGCCAGGTTGAGGAACCTCATATGATGGGGAGCTGCAGGTGACCTCTAGGAGCTGAGGGCAGCTTCTGGCCAACTGCCAGCAAGACAGTGAAGCCCTCGCTCCTCAGTGGAAGTGCTCAATTTCACAAGAAACTGAATTCTGCCAACAACCTGAGTGAGCCTGGAAGGGGATCCTTCCCCAGTCAAGCCTTAGGTGAGGCCACAGCTCTAGCTAACACCTTGGTTGTAGCTTTGTAAAACCCTAAACAGGATGCAGCGAAGATGTGCCAGGGTTCCTGGCCCACAGAAACTGTGAGATACTACGTGTGTGTGTATGTGTGTGTGTGTTTTAAAGATTTTATTTTTCCTTTTTCTTCCCAAAGCCCCCCGGTACATAGTTGTGTATTTTCAGTTGTGGGTCCTTCTAGTTGTGGCATGTGGGACGCCGCCTCAGCATGGCTTGATGAGTGCTGCCATGTCTGCGGCCAGGATCCGAACCAGTGAAACCCTGGGATACTGAAGCAGAGCGCAGGAACTTAACCACTGGGCCACGGGGGTGGCCCCAACATGTGTCTTTTTTTAGGTCACTAAGTTTGTGGTAATAGTGTTACACAGCGATAGATAACTAACACACTTAGTTTCCCAAATAGGTGCCTTTCTAGGGAAAGAATTCACTAATTAAATCAAAGCTGAGGATTCCAGTCCATATAATAGTGATTTCTCATTATGAGTAAATAATTAAGCATTCTGAATATTATTTGGCTTACATAGATGTTTGTTGACTAGAAAAAATTGGGTTAGTCATGTTGTCATTATTATTCCAGTTCATGCATCCACTATAGTTCTCATTGTAGATTAATACGTTCTTGTTTTGGTTTACACCAGTCTCACAAGCTTAGTGGTTATGATTCTGCTCCTGAGAGGTGGCTCTATCCTTCATGAAATGACAAAATACGGCTTCATCTACATAACAAATGAGACTTTGAGATGCTTCTTTGGACACTGCTGCTGGCCTTCTGAGCAAATCTCCTATCTGTTCTGAGAGAGCCTTTTTGTATTGAAGTGTCTCTATTTATGTTTACATGTTCAGCATCTTTAAATCTAAATGCTTATATATCCCTGGTGTTCCAACCTGCAGGAAAAAAATCAAGTCTTTATGGAGATTCTAATGTTAGCCATCCTTGACTATAATTTGGGTAATTAAACTGAAATGACCAAAAGCAGGGCAATTAGGTGAGCCAAGCATTTCTGTAATGAGGTCGTTAAAATAGTTGTTGTTTAAATTCACTGGGTTGGCTAGTTTATAGACAAGTAATTCAAATGACCACTTTTGTCAAGTCACTACTTGGACTCTCAAAATCTCTCATTTTCTAGTTCATAATAAACAGGGGTAAGGAATACACAATATGTTTTTCCTGTGTACTCTCTTCTCTTTTTTTGTGAGAAATTAAAATAGAGTGTGAGAAAATATAAAAGCTAAGTATTAAATGCAGTTTTCATTATTCAGTTTTACTATTACTTGACCAAGTGTTACTGAATATATGCTCTTCAATTCCTGGAGCATTTATTGAATACCTGTGATGTATAAGGAACTGTGTCAGGTACTCTGGGGCACACCAGATAAGTGAAATGTGACCCTGGTCACAATGAAGAGAAATAAAAAGGAACACATTTCTTATTGTACCTCATATTCATGCCCCCCTAGAGGTGTTCAGAACAACTCTTAGTTTTTCACAGTACTGTACATTCTCTTATCTGTGTCTTTGCACATGTTTTCCCCCATTCTCTTGGCTTCTGTCCATTCATCAAAACGAGCTCAGGTGGTCCTCCCTCTGGGATGACTTCCCTGACCATTCTTTGGTCCAAAGCTGGATTAGGTATGCCATTCCATGCCCTTGGGCACCAGGGATCACTTAGTATGCTCCATTACAGTTTCCCCTTTTCTTTCCTCTCTGTTTCTGCACTGGCATCCTTTTCTCTATTCCAAAGAGCAGTGTTCTGGTAAAAGGTTAACTAATGGCTGCTCAACCCCGGACACACATATATGTGTGTGTATATATGGTATATGTTATGTACACCATATATGCATAAATATATACAAGTGCGTACATTTATTATAAATCTTACAGGTATGAAGGTGGCACACAATTTACAAGTAATAAAATATGCAGGACTCTATTGAATTCCATACAGTCATTGAGTCTCAAATAATGCTTCCATTGATTTTTGGCCAGTTCTTGTACCCATATCAACCTATGAGTACAATTCACCTATGATTTGACCATTTTTTATGCTATTGGACATGTTAATTTGCATGATTAGCATATTATCCATTACTTTCTTAAGTCTAAATAATCAACAAAGCAACAAATCTTAATTTGTACTGTTTGCTGATATCCCTGGTGAAAATACTCCTATCATGGCCAATTTCAAGTTCCAGCATGAGATCCCTGAGCATAAAATTGAGAAGAGGTGCTCAGTAGCTCACTATTGTATGGTTCTTTTTACCATAAGGTACTGTAGATAGACATGAACATCAATAAGAGTAAAATGTTGTAAAATAATTAGGAATAATGAGTTTGGGGTATTCTATCTTCGTTTCTAACATAATTTATTAAATTATAAGTTTATGTAATATACTTTTGAAAAATAATGGCTGTGTTTAATAGCCAGCTCACAAAATTCTTGAAAATATGAAAATCATCTCTTGTGACTCAGCTCTAATTGAGGCCAAATGAGATAAATGATATAGTAAAGGTTCAGAAATTGTGTTTTGGGAGGCCAGAGAGCATGGAAGTTGATTCTGGATAGGCGATTTGATAGAGAAATTAAAGTTATCACTACCTTATAGACAACATTTCTTTGACATTTTACTGTTTGGTTCACAAAACACTTTCGTATTTATCATCACATTGATCTCATTATGACTACCCATGATATTGAAGAACCAGAATTATAAACCCCTTTTACACATGAACAAAGCAAAATTTGGAGATTTTAAGCGATTTGTTACAGATTGTTTTTTTATGTCTTACCCTATGCTAATCTCTATGAACAATATAAAATCACGCAGCATAATTCCTATGCTGAGTTTTCTCTCTCTGTTAAAGGAAGCACACATGGGAAGAGAGAGAGAAAGTAATTCATGCGTCGCGGGTTAAGATGGAGCTGACTGTAGAGAGGAAGACATTTTAGCATGTGGACATCGGCAGCAGGCAGACGGACAGCTGTGATTCCCAGCTCTGGCAGTTACCAGTCGTGAGAACTTGGGCAAGTTATTTTAGTTTTCAGGACTATCTTTTCTTGTCTGTAAAATGGGTGTAATATCAGTGCCCATTTCTACAACTGAGTTTGCTTTTGAGTGTAGTGTAGACTAGTGCCTTGAACTTGATACATGTTGGCCTTTTTCATTATTACTGTCAGTACAAATTACCAGTTTCTTTGTATCTTTTTAGATGAAATATTTACAAATAGCTTGAGCCTTCCAAAAGAAAATACAGCACCTTCTGCCAATGCTCAGACAGTTATTTCTGCTGTTTGAATTGTTCCTTGTATTCAAAAATTCTGGATTTGGATTTGAATTTCTCTGGTAGTGAGTGTGGAGGGAGGAGGTGATATGTTGCAGTGCAAAGCCTTGGGTGTGATCACAAGCTATAGGTCTGCTTTGGGTTTAAAAGGTTAAAGCTGAGACACCAGAGTGAGAGAGGCAGGGTAGAAATTGGGTGAATGGGCCCTAAAAATGACTTTTGTGTGTTTCTTTCCCTTGGAGACATGATTTCTGCATTCCTTTGGAAGCTTTGGTGTTTCTGCTTTGAGTTATCTATGATTATTATCCTCATTGCCAATAGATTTTTCTCATATTATATCTTTTGATATGTTATTCTCATTTGGCATCCCTTGTGCAAATAACGAAGTTAAAGGCATGTTACGAAAAGCAATTGGTCACGGCATAGAAAGCCACACCCAAGATCTTACAAGATAGATTGTATAATGTCAAGGTCAAAGACAACTTTTTATTTAAAAAAATCCCTTTATTTCAAATGTAAGGGCGGCTTATCTTTGGGTTTAGTTGATGGCATTTCCAAAGAATGAACACTTATTTCTGCCCTTTACCATTCTGGATCACTCTTCCACTAGAACGTAGTGCTAATAGGTCAGGGATTTTTGCCTGCTTTGTTCCCTGTTCTTTCCCCAGCACCAAATATATGGCTGGTGCATATTAGAAGCTCAATAAATATTTGTGAAATAAATAAATTAGTCCCAGCTGGATGTGGAATAGAAATGTAGCTGTGTTACATGTGGACTATTGAAAAATTATAAATAATATCCAGGCTAGTTAAAAAGCACTAGCACTCCCACCCTACAACTTAGTGGATTTGTAACAGCCATGAAAGGGCACAGGCAGGGTGTCGATCTCTTAAATGTAACCGGGGCACACGCAATATGTAATTTTGCACACAGAACCTCGAATTATTTGAGCAGCTAGGTTAGTGGTATACACAGTAGTAACCACAGGGTCAGGGGTGTAATGGAAGGGCACAATTATCATAAGCTTCATTTTTGTGACATGGCATCGAATGTCATGTTCGTATTAGTTCTATTTTCCTTCCAGCTTTTCCAGGAAGATCTACGTTGAAACAGGCGTGAGTTTCAGAGAGATGATAGTTGCTAATAACAGTAACATTTATCGAGTGTTTCCATATACCATCTCTGTCGCAAGCACTTTACTTTCATTATTTAATTTAATACCGACAACTGCTCTGTGGATTAGCTATTCTGATCATTCCACCTTATTGATAAAGAAACAGGAACTCAGAGGTGTTTATATTATTATCATGTGTTTGTGTTATTATTTTTACTGTAGGACTTTTAAATTCACAATATAGCAGCAATAGAAATATATTAGAGGGGCGGTGAGGTACGGTGGAGAAAGTAGATGGTTGGTAGAAAACCTTGGTTCAGTTAATTAATCTTGGTCATCTCACAACTGAGTCTGGGCCTCAGTAGTCTCATCTATTGAATTAGAGTAGGTCTTAAAAATCCTCTGCAGTTTTAAAAAAAGTAATTCTCATTTTGATTTTTCCCTTGAGTGAATCCACCTATTGTTTCTGTCCAATGGAGACTTGTCTTGTTTTCCCTTTTTGCCTTTTCTTTCCATTATTTTTCCTTTTGTTTGACCTCTTGTCATGATTCTGCTGCCCTATAGGTCAAGTGGGATTTGAGGCTGAACTGAGGGCCAAAATAACGTGGCTAACACTTCCTAAGGGGAGCCATATTTCACCGTAAATTTCTCTTCTTTTGACCCTTATCAGAGTTGAAAGTTATTTCAACCAAATTGAGGATTAACAAGGTTCTTGTTGGATAGCTTGAGGCTCTCAGTGCTAGCTAAGTGTCATTTAGGGAAAACTGTGTTCTGGTTTCCACTAAATCTTCATTTCCATTTATTCATTCATTCGTTCATTTATTCATCCAGCCACAGAACATTTAATGAAGCCTGCCTATGCAGAGCCAGTGCCATAGTGGGTCACATTGAGAGTGACTTTTCTTATGTCCAGGGATCTATCCAACTGAAGGCAGGATATTGCTGTATAACAAACAAACAAAAAATATAATAGCATGTTGTAGTAAGTGCTATATAAGAATCATGTGCTAGTTATTATGAGGATATGAGAAAGCTTACTAAATTATGACTAAAAGAGTCAGGGAAGCCTTTGTTGAAGAGGGGATATTTGAATTGAATCCTGACAATTTTGAAAGGTACTCTGTTGATAAGTTGGTGATTTTCTGTCCCGAGTTGACAGCAAAACAGAAAGTCACGTGAGAACATAGTCTCTCAGGGGATACTCCCATTCTCTAAGCTTCAAGTAACTTTCTCCGGAATATTCTGTGTTGGGAAATACAGAATACAAGGGAGGGAACCAGCTCTTCAGGTGAAGTTGGGGGACAATGTGAGACTAGCTTTGCTAGAATAGAAAGGTTAGCTGTAAACAGCTGAATATAATGTTGGAAATGGATGATTTAAGATTTTGTAATATCTTAAATGTCATATTAAGGCATTTGACATTGATGAAAATGCCAATCCAAGAGTTAAATGGTTTATGTTAGAATTTTAGCTATGGCACTTTTTAGTTGTGTGATCTCAGTCATGTCTTCTACTAATTTGTCTGAACTTTACTCATCACCTGTAAGATGGGAGTAATACCATTTTCTGTATCAGTTTTTTAAAATTAATCAACTAAAAGAATATTTATGAAAGTATTTTGCAAATTATAGAATTGTATGAAAATAAATAGGTAAGTAAATTGTATGCAAACAAATAAATACACGTGTAGCCAAGAAGTTGTACGTAGAGAGACACAAGAAAATTGAAGAATGTAATTTGTCAGTGGAATTCAAGATGAATTTGATGAGAAGGAGATTAAAGTCCAGAAAACAGTGGCAATGGCAGTCGTCCAGTACCAGGGCCTGTATTCAGAAACTATTTGCGACCATTCTCAAGCTAAACTTGGTCAACATTTGATTTAGCACGAGGAATGCATAATGATGTGCTAAATACCCACCACCACACACTCACATCTTTTTTACCAAACTGATATGACCCAAGGCAAAGATAATAGATGGAGGTTTTTAAAAAATGGAAGTTGAGGATGAGAAGGTAACAGATATCTTTTTGCACAGTAAGGTTTAGAAGCAAGCTAGTGGAGATAACTCTTCTCGAGCCAGGTGTGTGAGTGATTTTTAGAATTTTCATCCTCAAGCCAGAATACCATGATGGCCTGCTTCAGGAACAAAATTGTCCACTTCCTGCGATACTATCTTGAGCAACAAAGAATTGCTGCCCACCCATGCCAGAGGCAAGCCATAAATGGATGTACGTGAGGCCTGAGGCGTGGAAGAGAGAGGGAAGAGTTTGTTAAAAGATGGAAAGAACTGAGAAGCACAAGAATCAAGTAAGAAGATGCAAGAGGAATGCTTTCTGTCCACAAAGATTCTTGCCAAGTGGTGTGTCCTGAGAGCCCAGGCTATGTTGAAAGCTGTGCAGAAGGACATACTGCAGCTAGACTGAAGAAGCCATTTCTGAATCCCCAGGCCCCTAGGGCTCTCTGTGGGTTGGCATACACCACTTCACCCTGATATAACAATTAGTTATTCTTCAAGTTTCCACATATGTGCTTTGCTGGCCATCTCACAGGGCCCTCTCCCCACTTCTAGTCACTAGCACATAAATATGTCTTTCTCCACTGTGGAAAGCAAGAGGATACAAAGAGTAGTAAAAAGGGCAAATGAACTAGCTGACAGAATGGTTTAGTGACACTTCTTTCTGTGATAAGGAGCTTGATACTGGGGTTGGAATTTCCATTTTCCTTCCTCTTGTAGGAACTGAGAGTCTTTGTGCAAGGACTACAATAGTTGGAGACAGTTTTAGGGGAAGGAGCTCCACATCTGTGTAACCCAATCTGCTCTTCCTGCCACTGTAATTCTTTAAAATATGTATAAACACACATATATATATAAATATATATCACATTTTACAATAGAGAAAGAGTTACAGAGAGTGTAAGAATCTAGTCTAAGTTCAGAAAGTTACTAAGATGGAGAGTTGGAACATTTTCACCCAGACAAATAAAATCCCATACTCTTAAAAATTGCAAATCACGAAATCCTTGCTTATTTCTCTGTATTCGTTCTAATCCTACAAAGCAGAGGAGCAGAGAGTCCTTCTCTGTAAATAATAACTACATGCCAATTTCTCACTGACTCCTGCTCTTGCCAGTGTATAGTGTTGTGGTTTGAGAAGCAGTGCTGCGTTTTGATGTCTTTCCAACTTCCCACCAACTCCTCACTATCCCTAAGAGTGCCCCATCACTGCACCAGCATCAGTGTAACTTCTCATTTACTGCTGGAGGAACCCTCAGCAGTGGCGATACCCCAGAGCTTGTCTGCCCAGGTGCACCTTGTTCTCAGGGCTTCCCTGGAGGCACATGTGTGCCAAGGCCCAGCACCTCTCAGGAGACTGGAGGCTGCATCATTTCCTTACAACTCCAGGTAGTGGAGCTGAATTTTATAGTTTTATGTGCCAATGATATGGAGCTTTTAGATCTAATTGAATTCAACAAAAGGGCAGTATGATACGCAATCTTCAAAGTCAGGAAGGCTTTGGAAAGAGAAGATGAAACTAATGGGACCTACTACTGACAATCCAAGAAAACTAAATCTTTAGTGTTGAGTGACTATGAAGCAGCAATACACAGCTGAAGAATATAGAAAATGGCTAAATATTTCCAGATATATAAACCAGTCTGAATATAAACCAGAAAAGCAATTCATTCATTCACTCACTCATTTATTCAATTAGTGTATATTTACTGAATGCTTTCTCTATATCAGGCTCTATTAACTTCTATTTATCAACATAGCTTTTAAAAATACCACTTGGCTAAAATATAGGTTTATGGTTTCTTTAACTAACTCCTGTTCTCTTTACTTTTGGAATCATTTGATTCAAATTCACTCTTTGCCATCTCTTTGCCAAAAGTGTCAAAGTATCATTTTATTTAATTCCATGGCTGTTAAAAAATTTTGTTTTTCCACTACTCAGGCTGATGTTTTGAATCTCCAGAAAGGTGTGGAACAATACTTCTTTGTTGGTTTTTTTTTTTTCTTACAAGGAGACAATTATACTGCTTATGCAAGGATTTATGAAGACTGAGCACTTGATAAGAAAGAGTATTGTTATTAAATAAAACTCATAACAAAGATTCTTAGGTGTTTATGATTATATATATCGTTATTGGCCTACTTTAAACATAAATGTTAATCAGTATATGTGAATAATGGTTAGCTGACTTCTTTTACATAACCAAATTAAACATTACTCAGGTTGGTGTGGTGAGAAGTCAAGGTGTGGGGTCAAAATGAAAAATCAGTGGGAGAAAGAGAAGGAAAACAATGAGGAAGTTGGGAAGTGGGTGGATTTGAAGCTATTCTGAATGCATAATAGCTTTCTAGCCAAGGATGCCAAGGCCCCCTCCATTTTTTCCCCTCCACCTCCTACCCCACTTTGCACTCTTCCCTTTCTGGAAGACAGCAAAGGACTGGGTGAGGACCCCCAGAAATCTTTAGGTAGGTGGGGAGGGGTAAGTGAAAAGAAAACATTTAATGGGAGCCAGATAGGAAAGCAAGAGACTAATTCTAAGATGCAACTTTAGAATAAGAAAGAAGATCTAATGAGGGACCTTGGGCTTTCAAAGTTTGGGAGAGGATATGTCTTTCTTCAGGATAGAGGTGTGTGTGATGAGAGAAGAGAAGTAGAAAAGAGAAGTAGAAGAAGAGAGTAGAAAAGAGAAATGAGGCCTTAAGTGAAAGGAGAAGGAAGTACAATTCATTAACAATTAGGTTGTGCATGCTACATATATGCTACAGATGGTGAAATCTATGATTAAGAGTTCATTGAGATCTGTAAAAGCATTTATATGCAGAAATGTTGAAATGACTTATGTAGTTTAAAAATTGATAATATATTTCTTTTGCTTCTTCTTTTAAATGGAATTTAAAATGGCTTAATCATAGAGCATCTTCTGGGTGTTAGGTTTCCTATCAAGTTCCGAATCAACTCAGATCTTGCCTTATTGGAAGTTATAGTTATTCATAGGGTGTTGAGTCTCCTCCTCACCAAAATTAGCTAAAAATTATTTTTACCAAACTTTCAGTTTGTATTTTATCCCTCTCCCCAAATTATGTTGCTTTAAGAAATGTTAGCTCTGTTACTTCCTACTGAAAAAAAATTTGCAGTAAAATATTACTTAATTAATTTTCATAATGCACTTGAATATTTTCAGTGTTTATAGGAACAAGCGTAATAAGTGCTCTAATTTTCAATGAGTATTCAGGGATTAAAAAGAAGAGAGAGAATAAGTCTGGGGCTCCTGGGATGTGGTTGTTTAGCAAGAGAACGTATTATTAATGTCATTGAAAATCAGTTCATTATTAGGTATGAAACGAAATACATAAAGAAGTAATTTTGGTTTCTTTCACAGATACTGAAAAATGGGTGTGACTTCTTTAGTATATAGTATAGTTCTCTATAAGGAGGCACAGACTAATTTTTTTCTTAGTTTTATTGATTGTCAACTTTTTTCTAAAAATTTGTTTTAGATGGGAGGGTCTCATTGATTCTTATACCTACCTACTCACCCAAACCAATAAATCATATTTTGGAGTGGGAGGGAAGAAAAATAAGGTTTATTTTATTTTCCTACATATGTATTTCCTCTATGTAGGAAATTTACGTATGAGAGGTGGCATTTGTTAAATATATAGATAGTTTTAGTGGATCCAATCACTGTATTCTTCATCAGTATTGGGATGGAAGCATATTTCATCTTTTATGTCGATCTATGTTTTATATGAAAGCTTTTCAGGAAAGAAAGTACATATTCCATGAACTGCAGACTACCAGAATGTGAATTTGGATGGGAGTGCCAACTGTGAAATTAACCTTAGAATAAACCCTCACTTTTTAAGAGTTACCTATACTTTAGAGAAAATTTTATGACTATAGCAGAGAAAGGAGCCATCACCAGCACAGTGTAGTGCTAAGTGTAGAGATCCTGTTGCAGACGGCTTGGGTTTCAATCCTGCCTCTCTTGCTCAGTTTCTCCCATCTGTAAAACAGGCATAACAATAGTGCTCACCTTATAAATTTGGTTGGTATGCAAATTGAGTGATTTAGTATTTATAAAACACTTAGAACAGATTTGGTGCACAGTTAGCACTGTGTGGTTGTTAATAAACAAAAGTAAGTAAATCACTTCTTGATGGGTTGGGAATATATTAAAGCATGTAGAGGGATATGTAAAAAGCAATAAAAATCCGTGCTTATTTGTAAGTGGTAGGGGCTTTTGTATGTTCGTTCACTGTTTATTTTTGTGTATCTTTCCCTAATAAGGTGATCTTTTTATAGTTCTTAGGTGCTGAAGTTGTCCCGGAAACTTCTATTTCTAATTTTTTTTCCTATTTGAGTTTGCTACATGTTGTAAAACCTGAATATGGCAGATGGTTTACAACGCCACATAAGAAGGACTTTTTTCCAATTATGTTTTCATCAGGCCAGCGGCCCTGCTGTGATGGGAATAAATGGTTATGGCATTGCTATGAAACTGATATTGTCTGTTCCAGAAGGCTATAGAATTGAACAAACACTGGCCAGAATTATCTTTCACCTTTTCCAAATGTAAGGTCAAAATTGAGATAAATAATGGAAGGCTATGTAGTTTTCTCTTTCCTTCTTGCCATCCGGTGGCCATCTAGAATTCATAAGACAGAGGGACGGAATGTGTGTATATGTGTGCAGTCCTGTGTGATACAAAAATATTCTTTCTTATTCATGCCCATATACAGACTAAACATTTATGTAGTATATTTAAATAATTTATTAATTTGCTATCTCATTCATCTAAAAAACTTTAGGTAAATATCACAACATTTACTTTCTTCCTAAGTTCTAGTCTCAGCAAAACAGTTTTTGAAATGGTTGAGACTAATGACCTATATTTGTTAAGAATCCCATTTCAATCACCATAGTAGTTTGGTCCATATGCCTATAAAATGTTTCTCAAAGTTACTGGATTATCACCTACTAAGAAGTTCAGAAATATCTATCTGATATTTTTTTTCCAACTGAGAAGCAATTGTGCCTATCTCAAGTAGTGCTGAATTGTATATTGAAGTATGTCCTATCAAACAATATCTTCACTAGCTGTTAAATATATCTAACAAGATTATTAACTTATTCCTTCTCCTCTTAATAAATCAGTGATGGGAAAAGGACTATTGTTTTTTGAGAGTTGTCCCTTTTGCATAGTTTTGGAAAAATACATTAAGTGCCCAGTTTTCATTAACTCTTTTGGGACACTTAGACATTGACATGATATTAGGGAGAGAGAGAAAGGAAATGATGAGGATAGCAATGAAGTCCAATGTCCAGATCTTTGTCTTTATTTTCTCATTAATTATTGCTTAAACACTTCTAAGTCCCACTTTTACATGAGGGAAAATGGGAAGAGTTCCCGTGAGCAGGCCGATTTCTGGATGATTTCAGCGTTCAGGTAGTTCTGTGGCAGACTTTGAACCTTGGTGAGTCACCAGAGTGATGAAGGTTCAGATCACACAAGGTAGGGCTGGGCTGGGAACCAACTTGAAAATGCAAGAAATGACTTGAGAAAAACAACTTCCTTGGTAAGGTCAGACTGCTTTTCCCTCCTATGATTTATAATTCTATCCAACAGCAAACAGAAGAGCAGAAAAGGAAAGGGAAAAGAATAATCAAAACCCAACTGAAATCAGACAGAATGAATGCAGAGGGGGAAGTTTCGGCCCTGAGCTTGAGATCTCTCTCATATTGGCTCCGGAACTGTAATCCTTTGATTGAAGCTGTGTGCTGTTCCTAAGCAGTCAACTGTTACGAACACATTTCATGGAGTGTCTATTTTGAAAACCGGGTTGTTTTAGGCAAGCGGTGTCTTAAGGAAATTTGTGATTTAGTTGCAGAAAGGTCGAGTATGATTTGAGAGTACCCAAATTAGAAATGCTTTTTATTCCTTTTCAGGAGCATCAATAAATAAACAGCAATAATGAAAAACCTTCCTTAGAGTATGTAATGAATTGTGGTTAGAGAAGGATTTAAGAATGTGATTACTTTGGCTGTGGTAATTTAGGACAAGTGCTGTCTTTGTGTAAGGGATATGTGTAGCTTTCCCAATGTGTGTATATTTATTTCACTGTTATTCCAGGTATTGGAAATAAGGGAAAATATTTAATGAGAGTAAACTTACTTATTTCAGCATATTCAACTTTTTAATGTATTAGCTAAAATGAAGAGATTTTTCTCCTTCATTCTACCCTTTCTCAAGAGAGGATGAACCACTCTGCTTCTTTCAGCTTCATTATCTCCTTTTAAAGGGAGGCTGAAAGGGGGAAATTTGGGCTCAACCCCTCTCCTCACCACCAGGAGGGAACTGCTGGAAGAATGGCCAGTTGTAGTTGGTGATCAGCAACCTCTGCTAGGCCCTCATTTCCTGCCAAGGCTGTCATACCCTGAACACAGTGAGTTGAGTGATGGGTTCTGCACACCCTCAGAGCTGACCTCGGTTGTGATGCTGTATTCAAAGGATGATGTGCTCTTTGATGTAGTTATTCAGGATGCAGCACTTCTGCCAATTTATATATGGAATTGAAACTTAAAACTCTAGCTCCTGTCTGCTCTTAAAATAAACTGAGACCTAGTGAGAATTAAATTACTTACACCAGTGTCTTTTCCATCTAACCTATATATAAATATTTGAATGTACACGATCAGATACCTAATCGGTAAAATTTTGGCATTGGAAGGGGTGATCTTGAGGTTGACTAGGCTCTGACAAAGGATTGGGTGACTGTTGAAAGCCCTAGAGGCTCTGAACATGGTCCTTACTTCCGTATAAAGCCCAGCGGAAATCACAGATCAAAAGGGAACTTCACTTATTCTTTTACATTTTTTTATGAATTGCTTGTACTTTTGCGCATGTCTGATTGTGCACTTAGAAATTGATAATTGCAGATTTTGCAGTTCTTTTTTTAAAATTTTTTCGTTTTATTTAACCTAAAAAAAAAAGTCCACCAATTTCTCCCATCCCCTACCTCTTGCAACCTCCAATCTGTTATCTGTATCTCTGAGCTTGTGTTTTTTGTTGTTGTTGTTAAATTAGAGAGAGATCATACGGTGTTTGTCTTTCTCTGACATATTTCACTTAGCTTAATGCCCTCAAAATCCATCCATGTTGTTGCAAATGACAAGATTTCATTCTTTTTATGGCTGAATAATATTTCGTTGTCTAGATATCATAATTTCTTTATCCATTCATCCCTTGATGGACACAGGTTTTTTCCATATCTTGACGATTATAAAGAAGGCTGCAAAGAACGTGAGTACGAATATCTTTTCGAATTAGTGTTTTCATTTTCAGAATGCTGGATCATATGGTAGTTCTATTTTTAATTTTTTGAGGAACCTCCATACTGTTTTCCATAGCAGTTGCACCAACTGTGCACAAAGCTTCCCTTTTCTCCACGTCTTCTCCAGTACTTGTTATTTCTTATCTATTTGATAATAGCCATTCTAACAGGTGTGAGGTGGTATCTCATCATGGTTTTAATTTTCATTTCCCTGATGATTAATGATATTGAGCATCTTTACGTGTACCTGTTGGCCATCTGTATGTCTTCTTTGGAAAAATGTCTATTCAGATCTTCTGCCCATTTTTAAGTTGGATTGTTTGTTTTTTTGCTATTGAGTTGTATGAGTTCTTTATATATTTTTGATCTTAGCCCCTTATCAGATACATGATTAGCAGTTATTTTCTTTCATTCAATAGGTTGCCTTTTCATTTGTTGATGATTTCCTTTGCTATTCAGAAGCTTTTTAGTTTGGTGTAGTCCCACTTGTTTATTTTTGCTTTTATTGCTTTTGCTTTTGGTGTCAGATTCAAAAAATCATTGCCAAGACCTGTGTCAAGCTGCTTACTGCCTGTGTTTTCTTCTAGGAATTTTATGGTTTCAGGTCTTATGCTCAAGTCTTTAATCAATTGTGAGTTAATTTTTGTATAGTGTAAGATAGTGGTGAATTTTCATTCTTTTGCATGTGGCTGTCCAGTTTTCCCAACACAATTTATTGAAGAGACTGTCCTTTCCCCATTGTATATTCTTGGCTCCTTTATCATAAATTAATTGACTGTATATGCGTGGATTTATTTCTGGACTCTATTCTTTTCCATTGATCTATGTGTCTTTTTAATGCCAATACCATACTGTTTTAATTACTATAGCGTTGTAACATAGTTTGAAATCAGGGAGCATGATACCTCTAGCTTTGTTTCTCTTTCTCAAGGTTGATTTGTCTATTCATGGTCTTTTGTGATTCCAGATAAATTTTAGGATTGTTTATTC
Source organism: Equus przewalskii (assembly GCF_037783145.1). Taxonomy (NCBI): domain Eukaryota; kingdom Metazoa; phylum Chordata; class Mammalia; order Perissodactyla; family Equidae; genus Equus; species Equus przewalskii. The sequence goes on from NC_091832.1 coordinate 89,184,017, forward strand.
TATTTCTATGAAAAATACCATTAGAATTTTGATAGGGATTGCATTGACTCTGTATATTGCTTTGGGTAGTATGGACACTTTAAAAATATTAATTCTTCCAATCCATGAGCATGTAATATTTTTCTGTTTATCTGATTTCTTCATTAATGTCTTGTAGTTTTCATTATACAGATTATACAGGTCACCTCCTTGGTCAAATTTATTCCAGGTATTTTATTCTTTTTGATGCAATTGTAAATGGGATTGTTTTCTTAATTTCTCTTTCTGATAATTTGTTATTAGTGTAAAGAAATGGAACACATTTTTGCCTATTGATTTTGTGTCCTGAGACTTTACTGAATTTATTAATTCTAGCAGTTTTTTGATGGACTCTTTAGGGTTTTCTATATGTAATATCATGTCATCTGTAGATAATGACAGTTTTACTTCTTCCTTTCCAATTTGGATAACTTTTATTTTTTTTCTTGCCTAATTGCTCTGGCTAGGACTTCCAATACTATGTTGGATAAAAGTGGTGAGAGTGAACATCCTTGTCTTTTTCCTGATCTTAGAAGTAAAGCTTTCAGCTTTTCATCATTGAGTATGATGTTAGCTATGGGCTTGTCATATGTGGCCTTTATTATGTTGAGGCATGTTCCCTCTATACTCACTTTGTTGTGAGTTTTTATCATAAATCCACGTTGAATTTTGTTAAATGCTTTTTCTACATCTATTGAGATGATCATATGATTTTTATTCTTCATTTTGTTAAGGTGGAGTATTACGTTGACTGATTTGTGGATGTTGACCTATCCTTGCATCCCTGGAATAAATCCCATTTATCGTGGTATATGATCCTTTTAATGTATTGTTGAATTTGGTTTGCTAATATTTTGTTGAGGATTTTTGCATCTATGTTCATTAGAGATATTGTTCTGTAATTTTCTTTTCTTGTGGCATCCTTGTCTAGTTTTGGTGTCAGGATAATGCTGGCCTCATAAAATGTGACTGGAAGAGTTTCCCCCTCTTCTATTTTTTGGAAGAGTTTGAGAAGGATTGTTAGTAATTCTTCTTTGAATGTATGGTAGAATTCACTAGTGAAGCCTTCTGGTCCTGGACTTTTTTGTTTGTTAGGAGGTTTTTGATTACTGATTCAATCTCCTTGCTAGTAATCAGTCTGTTCAGATTTTCTATTTCTTTGTGATTTTTGTCTTGGTAGGTTGAATGTTTCTAGGAATTTATCCAGTTCTTCTAGGTTGCTCAATTTGTTGGCATATAATTGGTTCATAGTAGTCTCTTATGATCCTTTGTATTTCTGTGGCATCAGTTGTGACATCTCCTCTTTCATTTCTGATTTTATTTGACATCTCTCTCCTTTTTTCTTGGTGAGTCTAACTAAAGATTTGTCACTTTTGTTTATCTTTTCAAAGAACCAGCTCTTAGTTTCATTGATCTTTGCTGTGGTCTTTTTAATCTCAATTTTATTTATTTCTGCTCTAATCTTTGTTATTTCATTTCTTCTACTAACTTTGGCCTTCATTTGTTGTTCTTCTTGTAGTTTCTTGAAGTATAAAATTAGGTTGTTTATTTGAGACTTTTCTTGTTTCTTGAGGTAAGCATTTATCACTGTAAATTGCCCTCCTAGAACTGTTTTTGCTGCATCCCATAAATTTTGGTATGTTACATTTCCATTTTCATTTGTCTCATGGTATTTTTTGATTTTCATTTTTATTTTTTTCTTTGACCCATTGGTTGTTCAGTAGCATGTTGTTTAATCTCCACGTATTTGTGAATTTTCCAGTTTTCTTCATGTAATTAATTTCTAGTTTCATGCCATTGTAGTTGGAAAAGATGCTTGATATGATTTCAGTCCTCTTAATTTTATTAGGAATTGTTTTGTGGCCTAACATATTATCTATCTTGGAAAATGTTCCATGTGCACTTGAGAAGAAGGTATATTCTGTTGCTTTTGAATGGAATGCTCTGTAAATATCTGTTGAGTCCATCTGGTCTAATGTGTCATTTAAAACCAATGTTTCTTTATTGATTTCTTCCTGGATGATCTATCCATTGATGTAAATGGGTATTAAAGTCCCCTACTATTATTGTATTGATGTCTGTTTTTTCCTTTAGGTTTGTTAATATTTCCTTATGTATTTAGGTGCTCCTGTGTTGGATGTATAAAAATCATATCCTCTTGTTGCATTGACCCCTTTATCATTATGTAACACCCTTCTTTGTCTCTTATTACAGCCTTTGTTTTAAAATCTATGTTGTCTGATATAAATATAGCTACTCCAGGTTTCTTTTAGTTTCCATTTGCATGCAATATCTTTTTCCATTACTTCCTTTTTAGTCTGTGTGTGTCTTTACATCTAAAGAGTGTCTCTTATAGGCAGCATATAGATGGGTCTTGTTTTTTTATCCATTCAGCAACTCTATATCTTTTGATTGGAGAATTAAGTCTATAATTATTGATAGGTATGTGTTTATTGTCAGTTTTTAAATTCTCTTCTAGCTGTTTGGGAGTTCCTCTCTGTTCTTATCTTCTTCTCTTGCTCTCTTGCTTTGTGGTTTGATGACTTTCTTTAGTGGTATGCTTATATTCCTTTCTATTTATTTTTTGTGTATTTATTATAGGTTTTTGCTTTACAGTTACCAGGAGGCTTACATAACAACTTTTATCTATAACATTCTATTTTAAGTTGATAACAGGTTAAGTTTTATCCCATTCTAAAGCTCAACATTTTTGCTCTTCCACTCCCCATGTTTTATGAGGTTCTTTTTAATTTCTTTGAGGGTCTCAGTATACACTGAACTTCCTATAGGCCATAGAAACTTTTGAACTTAGATGAGTTGAGTTTAAATACTGGTTCTACCTATTACTGATATTATAACATTGCACAAGTTATATGTTCTTTTGAAACTCAACTTATTAATGGAAAATGCAATCATTGCTACATGCTATATCTTTTTCCCAGACTGCAGACTGATGTTTCCTGCTGCCTGCTGGACATTCTCTTTAGGATGTCCTGATAATGCTTCAAGTATCTGTTCAAAATAGAACTTCCTTACCTCTCCTTCCATTGACCCACCTCTGCCGTAGACAGACAACTACTCAGGCTAATAAATAGGGACCTATCTTTTACTCCTTCTCTAGCCCCATCATATTCAATGAGTGCGAAAATTGTTTTGATTCTTCTTCATATATTTTTTGGCTTACTCTCCTCTTCCCCATTTCTGTGATCATTACCCTAGTTGAGATTATTATGACTATTTGCCTGAAATAATGTAACAGATCCTCGACAGTCATTGATGCCTTGCACAGCTTTCTTTTTCATTCCGCTCATTTTGTATCTTACCCTCTCCTGCCGGTTTCACCTCCTTGGGGCACAGCTCTCATTCTGTAATTTTTCTTCCTAAAAATCTTTAAATGGATTTATTTGTGAATGAAGGCCAAACTGAAAGTGAATCTAATACATGACTGCACCCCAGTGTGTCTAATACTAGGTCGACTGGGTTCTGACAATCAATACATTTTCTCTGATGTTTCCTCATATTGAAATTCACGTTTTGCATTTTTGGCAAAGATACCAAAAAGTGAGGTTGTGACCTTCTCAGTATATCATATCAGAAGGCATTTGATGTTGATTTGTTCCATTACCGAAAATGGTAACTTTGATCACTGCGTGAAGGTGATATCTGCCTAGTTTCTCCACTGCAAAGTTACTCTATTTCTTTGTACTTAATAAGGATCTTACAGGGAAATAATTTGAGCATATTTAAGTATTTAGTTATTTATCACATCTTTACCACTATTTTTAGCATCCATTGACAATTCTTGCCTGAAACTATTATTATTGTGGTGTTTGCCAAATGAAGATTTTCTTTTCTTTTTTTTTTTATTTGAGGAAGATTAGCCCTGAGCTAACATCTGCCACTAATCCTCCTCTTTTTGCTGAGGAAGGCTGGCTCTGAGCTAACATCCATGTCCATCTTCCTCTACTTTATATGTGGGATGCCTACCACAGCATGGCTTGCCAAGCAGTGCCATGTCCGCAAAGCCCCATGATTTTCTAGTTCAATCATTCCTTAATCTACAGATACTAGTTGGAAATCTACAGTAAGAAAAGTTTACCCTTCTTTCTTTATTTATTCACCCATTCATTTGTTCATTCATTATTTATATCACTATGGAATTCTTGTTTTATTCAATGGGTTATTATCTATCACAATCATTATTTATTGTGTTGTTCACTTTTCTAAGATTTAGCCTTTGGAAGTCCCTTTCCAGTTGGCTCCTGTATCTTTTTAGAATGTGCCCGCTTTTTTTTAAAGCACTTCCATATTTTCTGGCATCACAAGATATTTCAGGCTCATCTTCTACTTTCTCTGCCCTAGTCCTGCAATCAGCTGTTTCTCCAAGGACTCAGAGTCCTTGGAGCATGGTATTTAGAAACCAAGATTTTGACACTAGATGGGCTCATTTGTACCTGGGTATCACAATACCTGACCTTGAAAATTGTCAAGCTCGTGAAAAACAAGACTGAGGACCTATTTCATATTAAAAGAGATTAAGGAAAGATGACAACTAAATGCAAAGTGTGACTTTGGATTGGATCCTTGGCCAAAAAGAAATTAGTGGGACAATTGGAGAAATTTGAATGAGTTCTATAGATTAAATAATATTGTACATTTTATTATAATCTTATATGTATTTATCTTCCTGTCATGGTCAAATCAAAATAACATGACCATCCACATTATAATTGATTTTGAAAATAAATTTTCATATCTGTGTAGTTGAAGAAACTGATCTAACTTAGGGGCAAGATAATTCAGAAAAGAAGTAAAATTGTACTTGGCATTCTAACTATACCATTTAGGATTTTTGAACGGAATTATTAATTATGCCCCAAATTATCTAATTAATCTCCTTTTGATGAACATTTATGTTGTTTCCATGACAATATATAAGACTGTATTAAACATATTTGTACATATATTTTCAAACATTTGAAAATCTCCTTGGGATATGTTTCTTGAAGTAAGGTTGGTTAAATAATTTATAGTACAGCCATAAGCAATGTGAAGTCATCAAAAATTATGATATAGATCAACATTTGGCAAACTATAGCCTATTGACTAGCTCATCCTTGCCTGTTCATTTACATATGGTCTAAGGCTGCTTGCAATGCTACAGTGCAAGGACAGAACTGAGTAGCTGCAACAGGAACCATATGGCTCACAAAGCCTAAAATGTTTAGTATCTGGCCCTTTATAGAAGAGGTTTCTCAACAGTGATAAAGATTATTAATATGCATGATAACAATATTGTAGAGTGAAAAAGACATTTTTAGTATATATATTATTATATGCATATATATATTAAATCAAAGATTCTATTCATTTAAAATTATATATGGACAGAGAGGCTCTACAAGGTTGTTCACTGAAGTGCATAAGTAGTTACAAGTCTTTTTACATTCTTATTTATAATTTTCTGCATACATTACATTTTCTTCAAAGGGTTGTATAAATTTTGTTTTCACATTTTTACTTCAAGGTAACTACTTGAACCACTCAGTCTTCTGCACCCCAAACTCTAGAGAGATGAGGCTGGCAATGGTCACAGGAGACTTTGAATGACATGTTTTAATTGTTAAGTAGGGTGACTATATGTCGCAGTTTGCCTGGAACAGTGCTGGTTTGTGGCTACTGGGACTATAACATCACCATAGCCATGTTTTTCTCTTTAATTCTCTGGTAGTTTGTCCCAGCTTCCTTAGCTGCTGTTTATCTTTTACGTGTCCGTTAAGTGTTGACGTGCCTCTGGGTTCTGTCATTGGCCTTCTCCCTTTTCACTCTATTGACTCTCCTGGGAACTCCCCCCAACACTCATAGTTGGTTTACACCTGTATACTGGTGACTCCTAAACCTGTGCCTCTAACTCCAAAAGCAGTGCTTTCTGGACATTTTTAAGATATCTCAAGTCTAATTGAATCTGGGTGCCATCTTTGACACTTTTCCTCTCCTCCACCTCTATTCCTGCAATCAACAAAAATCTCTGGCAATTTAACTTCCTAAATAGTTCACACATTGGTTCTCATCTTTATTACCACTGCTCAAATCCAGATTTTCTCATTCTTACCTCTTTCACTGAGTGCTTTCAATTTACCTACCAGACCAACCGGAAAAATCAGTCTTAAATGTCAATCTGAAAATAATACAGAGAATGCCCAAGCCGCTCTCTTTCTGAAATCACTTCAGGACACCTCTCCTAGCCTAGTGATGTTTTTCAAAGTGTGGTCCATAAACACGCTGCATCAGGCCCTCCTGAGTTACATATTAAAAGTGCAAAATTAAAAAATTTGAAGCCCCAAATCAGGACTCCATCCCTAGTTCCTGCATAAGAATTTATGGGTGATAGAGCCCTAGAAACTTCTACTCTCAACACCACCACTAGATGATTTCATGTGCCCTAATGTTTGAGAACTACTACCCTAAGCCTGTATCAATATACTTCCATCCAAGCTGTCTATGAGAACATTCAAAGCCTCCCATGATCTGGTTCTTACTAACTTCTCTAGTCTCATTTCTTGCCATTCTCTGACTAAAACTTCATATTCTACTAATATAAATTCCTGCACTTCCCTGTTTATATCTTGCTATTTCACTTCTGTATACTTTACCATTCCCTCTGATTGAAATGCCTCTCCCACCTTACTTCACCTGGCCCACTCATAAATATATTTCTAGTCCTCCCTCAGGTATCGTCTGATCCCTCAGGTATCGCAAGCCTTCCTGGCATTCTCAGGATGGGTTGTGCACCAGGGAAGTCTGTCTCCCCAATGCACTAATACGCAGCTTTGTCAGCATGCCTGGCACATAGTTAGTATTCAATAAAGGTTTAGCAAATTGAGTTAATCATAGACTAATATGAACCATCTTAGAATATATGGATTCTATCCATTATGTTTTGTTGTGTAACAAATCACCAGAAAACTTTGTGGCTTAAAATAACAGCTGCTTATTTAGTTCATAATTCTGTGGGTTGGCAATTTGTTCTGAGATCAGCTGGGTGTTTTTCTGCTGGTATAACTGGGGTTACTCATACGTTTGTGATCAGTGGCTGGTCTGCTGGGTGGCTTTGCTTCTGGGACTGGCTGATTGTTGGCTGGAGAAATGGCAATAGCTTCACAGTGATTCTCTCATCATGTAGGAGGCTAGACTGGCCAGGCTTGGGGCTTGTTCAAATGGAGGTAGCTAGCAGGTTCTGAGAGAGAGAAAGAAAGACAGGGAGAAGCGAGTGGGAGGAAAAACTACTAGTTCTTTTGAGGCTCATTTTCCGAGCTGGCGCAATATAATTTCTGCCACTTTCTAGTAGCCAAAGCAAGTTACAACGCCAGCCCCAAATCTAGGATGGGCAAATAGACTCCACTTCTTGATTGGAGGCACTACAAAGTAATGTGGCTGTTTTTGCAATCTACTTCATGGGTCTAATGTACATGAATTGATAATTTTCATTTACAGTGTAACTGTAACCTAGATTCTAATTTTCCATCACGATCACTGCTCTTGCCTTAGAAACACCCTTATTTTATTTTATCTTCAAACCATTCCGTTGCCAAATGTTGCTGTTTTCTTTCCAGCTCTGTCACCTAATTCCTCGTCAATTTCTGGAGTACCTTTTGCATCTATTCATGAGAAATATAAATAAGTATGTATCATTTAGTTAATTACTTGGATTGTGTAGGTCCTAAAATGAAGCCAACATTCCCAGTCACAGCAAACTACAGACACTAAATATGAGAATGGACATGCGCCAATAAGAAAACATACCATTCTTGTATCTTTGAATTTTACCCTTCATTTTCAGCTTCACTGCTATAAAGAATTGACATATCCAACTTTCATTCTGCATTACCAGTTGACCTATTTTCTGTTTTGAAAGCAATATTTGTCTTTCTGCCCAGTAGAGGGGCTCTTTACTACTAAAAACAGCTTTCTCTAAAGGGCAGAGCCGTCTAAGGTCAAGTCCATTGGCCTCTTTACTGGTAAGGTGAGAGATGCTCTGACTTAGAGCTGGTGCTCTGAACCCTAGTATTCATTATTACAGTCTGCTCCTTCCTATCCTGATTTCCATGGTTAGTCTGGAAACTTTAACCTCCTTGGTATTTAATTTCATTTTCTCACCAGACCTTGGAAGAAAATCTAGCAATATCTAAGATTTACAAATAACGTGAGAAGAGAGAATGGCGTGGAAATTATTGAGTAGGCTTTTGAGTTTTCTACCCTAGGGATTTATTTATTTTTTATTTTTTTGCCTTATTGCCTCTCTAATTTTCCGTCTCATGGATTCTGAATTAAATTCTCAGCAATCCTTAATTTTTTTCTGTAACACAAAAATGGATTTTGTGCAAGCACTTGGAAACCGGACAATTCTGTTTCCAAAAAGCAGCACAATTTCTTTCTTATTTTCAAGGGCAACTTGGTCACCAGTACTTCCCTGCTCCTGGCCTCGTTGAAGCTCAGCCTCCAAGACTGTCATTCATTGAGGGGAAAAGGTCTTAGAATTCACCGTGTGACCTAGGATATGTGGGCTGTAAGTGTGTGTTGCAAAACTTACTGCATAAAGCTGCTCCTTTTGATGCAGTCTGGATCATGGCGAGATGGGATTTAGCTGCTTGTAATGAGAATTTGATGTGACTGGAAATTGGACAGAAGCATCTTTTTATGGAAGGTGCCGAGCCTGCTAACAATCATTCAGTGGCAGAAGTATTGTTTTTCACATTACTCTCCAACTATAAAGTCTTTCAGAGCCTCATAAGAAAAATCTCTATTCCCGTTCAAGCAACAAAAAACTTGGTAACTTCTTTACATCCACGTAAAGCAAAATAATGTAGCAACATCTACTTACTCTCCTCTTTAAAGATCTGTCTCAGTTTTTCTCTATGTTAAAGCTCTTCTTTTCCTCTTTCTAGGTCAAAACTGTCCTCTGATGAAATCTCATCTTCCCTCTTGTTTTTCCCCTGTGAGAATCTTAAAGAATGAAAGACAAGAGAAAAAAAGAAAACAAATCTAGACCTGATGCCGGAGACGTGAAATGTACATAGAAACTTTTGGGGGAAAAAACTGTTTTTTAGACTTTAGATAGACTCTTTCTTATGATGTATGCATAAATAAACATTCAGGGGCCAGCCCACTGGCACAGTGGTTAAGTTCTCATATTCCTCTTCGGCGGCCCGGGGTTCACTGGTTTGGATCCTGGGTGCGGACACGGCGCCGCTTGTCAAGCCATGCTGTGGCAGGCGTACAACATATAAAGTAGAGGAAGATGGACAAAGTTGTTAGCTCAGGGCCAGGCTTCCTCAGCAAAAAGTGGAGGATTGGCGGCAGATGTTAGCTCAGGGCTAATCTTCCTAAAAAAAAATAAATAATTTCAGTCTTTACATATTTTTAGAAGAAGATAAGTACCTAAAAATTTCAACTCAGATATTTGAATTAAAGTTAGGAGACAAATATTGTATTTCTTGCTCCATTCACAAATCAACTTTAGAAACTTTGAACAAGTCATATAATCTTTCTCCTTCAGTTTTTCCATTTATAAAATGGGTGTTTATTCAAGTGAAATAGTTTTCTGAATTGATTTGCTTTGGAAGTATATTTTCATATCACTTCAAGTCTCTTTTTTAAGCAATGGTATATTTTGCCCTACTAGAGAATATATCTAGAAAAATCAGTGAGTAGAGAATTTTTTAATTTTAATTTTTTGGTCTTCCAGCAGATCTGATAAAAAAAAATATTGTAAACTCTAATCTCCTGAAAATTTGTAAGTTATGTCATTAGTGTTTTAGCTCTAACATGTAGATTCTGTTGCATTTAAGTGTGGTCTTACTGAATATTTTTCTCAGGAAGGTATAATGGTTTGACAACTATTGCCTATGGAAAACAGGTGATATTAAAAGGGTCACTTCAGTTTTCACCAAAATGACAGTTAAGGTTTATCAACCTGTGTGAGATGGATTTTTTAAAAGCCATACTAGCATTTATGAGCTTTCAGGATTAAGAAGTAATATCTTAAATTTCACATACAGGGCTGGTTGCCTTGTGCCTGTGCACCCTCCCTGCTGTGTAAGAGAGACCAGGTGGAGCTTGTCATTCTCGTGGGGGCCTAGGTGTGCTTAGAAGGGACATGTGGCTGTGGCAGAGGAGGCTTTCTGAAGATGTTTTCAAACAATAGGCCTCTAGTGTTGAGGACTAGATCTTGCCAAAACACTTCACTTCTGTGGTCATCTCCATAAACAAAACATTACTTGATAAACCCCATTTTGGAAATTAGAGGAGAAATATTTGTTTATTTGTATATCGCGCTGCTCCTCTCATATGCTGTCACTAGATGTCAGGAGGCTCTGGAGACTCTCTCCCTGCACACCCCTCCGACGGCTCCAGGCAAGTTGGATGGATGGGATTCCAGCCACCCTAGTCCTGTTGTAGGCTTCCAAAGCACACGGACACCATGTCCCTGAGTTAAACGTAAATAAATAACTCAAAACACTTTCAACACATAATACAAGGAAGAAGAGCAAGCAATAATAAAGGGTAATTCAACAGCTTTCTTTTCTCCTTTTTTTTTTTTTTTAAAGATTTTATTTTTTCCCCTTTTTCTCCCCAAAGCCCCCCGGTACATAGTTGTATATTCTTTGTTGTGGGTCCTTCTAGTTGTGGCATGTGGGACACTGCCTCAGCGTGGTCTGATGAGCAGTGCCATGTCCGCGCCCAGGATTCGAACCAACGAAACACTGGGCCGCCTGCAGTGGAGCGCGTGAACTTAACCACTCGGCCACGGGGCCAGCCCCTTTTCTCCTTATTTTTAATGTATGCTAGGCAAAATGTTCAATTTATGCACAGAGAGTTTAAAATATTTTAATGCCAGCTCTAGGTAAACTTGTACCATAATTAATGTATGGATTGAGTTAACATGGGTTTGTCTGTGAAGGGCTGTGGTTACGAGTTAAAATATGTGCAGAAGCGCAGGTGGTACTCTAGAATTAAATCACAATATTGATGAAGCTGATGTGTATGATTCCACTATTTACAAGCCTGCTGCTGTCTTGAGACGGTTGCTTTTAACAAGACATCCCTGCTATTTTATACTTTTGCATATTATGTGCGATTACTCATAAAAATGAGAGGTAAATGCTCCACTTTAATCTTGGTTCATTGAATACAAGGTAGACGTTAAAAACAAATTCTCCTCAAGCCTCAAAAATCAAACTAACAAAAACAGAACAGTGAAACAAAATTGTAGCAACATAATCCTCTTTAATACCTTAGGTTCTCTCAGCTTTTAACACTTGCACTATCATTTCCTTACTCTATTAGTCCATATTCATTCATTTTTATCACACTGTATTGCAAACACTTTGCTTATTGTCAACTAAATATGAGAAACATTGTCACAACTGTAAGTACCTTAGCCCTTTAGCTAACAGAACAATTGCAAGAATTTGAGAGCCACATCGATTGGGATCATTGTCCACCAGACGTTACTAGCATTCCCAATCTCCAGTTCTCCTCTCCTTGGAGCCATGTGGAGAAGAGGGGTTTCTCAGCCTCCTTGCAGATGGCTGGGACCCTATGTCCACCTCTAGTTAAAGAGCTGTGAGAGGAAGTGAATGTGTTAGTTCTAGGCTGAGCCCATGGAAACCCCCTTGTGATCCTACAGTCTCTCTTCTCCTGCCAGGAAATCAAGGAGGCTTGCTCCTGATGAAGAAGCTTCAAGAAGAGATTTCCTTCAGCCCAGGTCCCTCGTTCTTACATAAAGCAAATTCTCCCTTACCTGCCAACACCCACTGAATATATACCAAGGAAAAGAAAGAAACCTATCTTATGTTAATCCACTGAGGTTTCCAGGTAAATTTGTTAATAGCAACACAGCCCAGCCTACCCTGAATAATTCCTATGGAATGTAGATTTTCCTCACCTTCAGGCTTCATATTGAGGCATGTTAGTAATAACTATTTCTAAAAGGGACCTTCTTTCCTCTTTAACTTTTAGCTTCCATCTTTCTTCTTTCCTTATTTTCAGCTTCCCAAATCAAATCATGGTTGGTGTTTTATTTGGGCCTGGATGATGAAATTTGGAAGATAATGAGAATATAAGGAAGGGAGAGTAATACAAAGAAAGTCTCAGACAGAAGAATGATGCCATGATTAGAGCCTGTGGGCCTGTCCAGAGGTTTGAGATGACAGGTCGGGTATAGAATCAGAATGAAAGACTAGGACCAGTGTTTTCAGATTGAAAAGGACAAATATGGTTGCCTTGTTTGACACCAGGGATGTGAGTCAAGTGCCCGCCAGGGAAGTGGAGCCTTGGAGGTAGAGGAATTGGGCAGTGGGGTCAAACTCAGCCCATGAGCAACTGTGCTTCAGATGCAGAGGTTAAAAACAGAATGAACTTTGCCACTGAGCTGCTTGTTTGGACATTCTTGTGGTTCTGGGGGCAGGACCAGAACCTAGAATGGGAAATGGGGGACTGAGCCCACGGATGAGACCAGAAGCTCTGCAAGAACAGACATTAGAGACCATTGTCCTGGGGGACCAGACTATTTCTGATGGACCTATTTTGGGGCTCTCAATTCCATTTTATATCTTATGTTCAATACAGTTTGTCTCAATTCCGTCTTATATTTCATCACAAGTATTTCCTATTCTTCCCTCTATAATCTATTCTGCTATTTATCAGAGACCTGTAATGATGCCCCACATTTTCAGGGTTTATGTTTACCATGACCACACCTTTCACGGGTTTTGTGATGTTGTGTGGAACAGTAAGAAGGACCCCTGGAGCGTGTGTCTGCAATCCTGAGTGTGTACCAGATTCTGCCACTGACAGCTGCCCGTGTGACCATCCACAGGTCACGTGACCTCCCTGGCCTCAGTTTCTTCCTCCGTGGAGGCCATGCGTCTGTGTGTTTGTGGGAGGTGGGGCGTGGCAGACTCTGTGAACCGCAAGGCCTTTGTGTCTCTTCCGTTCCCTGAAGTAGTTCTCGGCGGTGAGTCTGACTTTCACAGAAATTCCCTTTCTGGGAATGAAGGGAGCTTTACACCATCCTCCTCTTCGCCTCTTATCTGTGTTGATCTTAATGTCTGAACCTCATTTTAGCTCCAACTTTTATCCAGTCTTTATTTTCTCCTCTCCACAATTCTCTCCCCAGATTTCCTGTCTGCAGCCCAACCCTGGCAAACTGCCAGCCTTCCTCCAGCTGTGTCAGCCGTTGTGGGTATTTATGAGGATGCTCGCCCTTGCACCGCCAAACCTCTCCAGGCAGCCTCTTTGAAAATGTCTCTGAGGCTGAGCAGCCGTGTGAAAAGCTGACTTGGGGTGTGATTTTGGAGGCTGGCTGCTGGCCCCCGGTGGTCACAGCAGGGCTGTTTTAAGGAGCAGCTTTGTGCTGTATCAGTTTTGATGCCTCAGAAAAGGAGAAGAAAGAGCCCCTTTCAGCCCTCTGTCTTCTATTCTCTTGCCTGAATATATGAGAAGATAGTGCAGGTTCCCCAGGTATCAGCTTGGGTGATCAAAACTGCCATCGACACTTCCCCCTGCAATTTGTACACCTCTTTAGGCCCTTATTCTTTCTGCTGTAACCGCAAAGCTCATCTTTCTGACTCAAGGTGGAAATAAAACTGTCGTGGGTGATGTAAAACATTTTCCCCAAATAAACCTTCAGCAGGCAATCTCCACATGCATATCCTGCCCTCTTGTCAAAGTTAACTTATCCAAGACTGAACAGTGGTCTTTCTGCCTGTGACCCAGATGCCTCTCCTTCCCAAGTGACCCTGTTTTGGTCAGCGGTACCATCTTTCTTCCTAGTCTCCAAGTCTTAGATTCTTCCTTACTACTTCTTTCCTCTTTATTTCTTATACCTGGTCAGACATTAGTTCTTTCACCTTTTTCCCAAACTGTCTCTAATATTTGCCCTTTTTTCTATTTCAGCTACATAACCCTAATCTACATCCTCATTTAAACAACTGTTGCTACTTTTCTCCACTTATATACAAATTGAACTCCTGTCTGGAATCAGGGACCCCAGCAATGACCTTCCTTAGTAACAGAGGGGTGATGCATGTGATGGTGCCCCTGGTCAGTTGGTGGCAGTGAGAACAGAGCCTGCCTGGGCCAGAGAAGTTTCTTGGTCTTGCTGGTATGGAAAGAGGAGACTCAGATGGGTTAGGAACTGCACCTTTGACCACGGGTTGTTTCATGGACAAAGCCTTCCTCTAGCTGGCCGAGCTCCTGTGTTCTGATTGCGGCTGTGGCATTTAGCTTGTAAGACAATGAAGCTCTGAGCCTGTTTCTTTACCTACCAATTGAACATTCAAATTAATTCCATCTCTACAGTGCTTTGTCTCTACGGGTCACTCACAGCTAAGAACTCTCCTTTCTCGCTGAATGGGAAAAAAATAAAGAAATGAGCTTTTTGCCAGTAGGCAGAAACATAGGAATGCTTTTTTATTATTTTCGACCAGCCTCAGGGTCCTCACCCTTTTAAAGTTGGCTCTGGAGACTATATAAATCAACTGTAAAATGCCCATTTACAACTATTTAGTGTCTAACAAATTCATGAAATAGACTGCATTGTAACCAGGTTTTTCATATTCTCTCCCCTTAACATCTCCCAGGTTTGCCCCACCTCTCCACCCGACAAGCTGCTCTTTACAGATATGGTTACTGGCTCTCACCTGGGCTGCTGAGCTAGGTTTCTAACTATGATAGCTTTGCTGTAGTTTGTCAACCTCAAATTTGCCCTTCACGGTGTGCCAGAGTGCCCCATAAAAGTCCAAGTGGCTGACTTCTGGTGGCTCAAGGAACTTCTGTAGGCTCCATGTCCGATCCTCTCTTCCAATAGGTGTCTTTTGGCTTAATATGGTTGGTAGCCATCCTGCAGCGTAATATTTGGATTCTTCATGGCTTTTATTTTTAATCTTGCCCAACTAGGTTTGTTGAATTCTTCTTAGCTACATGCGGTGTTGCCTGCAAACAGTCTTTGACACCCCGACACCCTGACTAGATGTTCAGGACCCCAGCATGGATGCGGCTGATATCAGGAGGGTGCATAGGAATTCCTAGGCAAAGAGGTTGGGACAGAGCTTTCCAGGCAGAGGGAACAGCATCTGCTGAGGCTCAGTGGCAGAGGAAAAAATAGTATGTTTCAGGCATCATTTTCAAACACCTTTTGACTGTGATACTTGGTTACAAATAGGTTTTCATCATGATGCAGTACACATATAATTAAAAAAAATATTCTAACAAATAACGCTCTGATGTGTTTCTCTTCTCGCGTTTCATTAAAATAAAATGCTAATCTTGGCCAACCAAATTGTTTTCACACCACACTAAAATCCATTAGTGAGGTTGAAAATACTAAAATGCTGGTTTAATGTCCAGACTGGGTGGAGCCCAGGGTGTGAACGGTAGTTTGATGCAAGATGAAGCTGGAAAGGAAGGCAAAATCAAATCCCACAGTGCCTTGTCTAATGGTTAGTCTTGTCTGTCATTAGCCTAAAAGCCACAGAAAACCACGGAAGGGTTAAATTGTGGGTACTTGGGGAGCGTGACATGAGCAGATTTGCATAATATTCTTGCTGGAAACTGATTTGAGGGGGTCAAGTGTGGGTGAAGGTGGTCAAAAGTTACAAACTTCCAGTTACAAAATATGTAAGTTCTAGGGACGTAATATACAGAATGGTGACTATGGTTGATAATACTGTCTTGTATTTTTGAAAGCTGCTAAGGGAGTGGATCTTAAAAGTTCTTATCACAAAGAAGAAAGAATTGTACCTATGTGTGGTGATGGGTGTTAACTAACTAAGCTTATTTTGGTGATCATTTCACAGTATGTACATGTATCAAATCATTACATTGTACACCTGGAACTAACATAATATTATCTGTCAATTATATCTTAATTAAAAAAATTCATAAAATAGTGGATGTGGGAGACCACTTAGAGGTGTCTTTTACTACTCCAGGTGAGAAATGATAGCTATTGGACTAGGAGGTGGTGGAGGAGATGGAGAAGGGGACACTAGGACGCTATTGAATGGATAGAATTTGCAGGACTTACTGATAGTGGATGTGGAGTTTAAGGGAGCACAAGAGGTCAAGGATGACTCTGGGTTTCTAGCCAGTGGAATTAGGCTGATGGTGCACCCATTCCTTGAGAAGGGAAGACTTGAAGAAAATCAGGTGGAGGGTGTGTCTTGGTGTGTTCTTTTTCAGAAGCAGACCCCAAGACAGGTTTTAGGGTCAGTGGTTTATTTTGGAGTTAATCCCAGGAAACACCAATGGGGAAGTGAAGAAGTGAGACGGAGAAGGGAAAGTAGGTGATAAGAGGTGTACTTTTTGAGGAATTTACTACTGTGGAATACAAGAGCTTATGCCTTTTGGGGAACTCTAGAAGCCAGCATGGAACATAGGCCTCAGAGTTACCCTATCCACAGAGAAAGGGTACTGGGGTATTTATGGCCCAAGTCCTCTCCTGCCAGTCATTAATTGGCTAGTGGGCATCACTTCCTTAGCACTCTGGCTTGCCATGTGGGGCAAGCAGAGTGGATTCCAATGGCCAGGGGAAACCTTCAGACAAGAGATGCAAATGTTCAAAGTTGGGAGTTGGGGGTATGATATGAAATGATAAAGCTAAGAGGATATGGACAGGCACAAACAGCAGCCTCTGCTACAAGGTGTTTTGTGGAAAGGGAAGATGGAAGTAGCAATCTTGTGTGTAGTTGTAGATCTGCTGCATTTGCTCTTACTTTCAGACATACAAATAGAGACATCAAGTTGGATATATGAGTCTAGACTTCAGAAGAGAGTGGAGACCTGGAGTCATCTAAGTAGAGGTGATAATTAAAGAAGTGATTGATATTGTCTATTCGAAGAAACTACAGAGTAAGAAAACAGAAGAGACTCTGCCTCAACCCTGAGGAATCCCAGCATTTCGTGGCCAGAAAGGGGAGAAGGATACTGAAAGGAAAACTGAGAGGAAGGCTAGAAAAATAGAACAGAGACCAGGAGAGTTCATGCCTTGAAAACCAGGAGAAGATAATACTCAGAGAAGGAGAGGTCTGCAGCATCCAGCATCCAGTACTGCTTAGAGGACCAAAAATGTCCATTACATCTTGCATCATGGAGATTATTGGTCTCCATAGCAAAAGCTATTTCGGTGGAGCAATGGAGACAGGAGATTGAGAGTGCATAATGGTTATAACTGTAGGCTATACAGCAGGACTGCCTGTGTTTAAACCCCTGTCCTGCTAATTATTAGCTGTGTGACCTTAGGCAAGTAACTTTCCCTCCCTGAGTCTTAGTTTTCTTATCTCTAAAATAGAGATAACAATTGTCTGTACCTCATGAATTACTATGATATTAAGAATTAAATGATAAAATACTTAAAACAGTACCTGACAGATGGTAAACATGAAACAAACGGTAGCAATTGTTAGTTTTATTCTTTATATTCTATTTATTTCTCTGAGAATCAATGTCGTTTCCTTCTCTAATTCTCTCTAGTCCTTGGTATTACACTTTCCAAGATCCCTAGTTTTTGGTAATATGCGAAGCGTACCAAAGGCTCAAAAGTCTACTGTAGGGGTCTAGTTTCTCTGACACTGTGCTCTGATAAGTGGTGCAAGGTTCCAGTAAGTACTTTCTTTTTTCTTTCAAAAAGACTCTGAGTTTAAAGGAATTCTATATATGATGAGGTTCATTTATTTGATCAATGTTAAGGTTTTCTGTTGTTTGTTATTTCATGAGGGAATTTAGCTGACTGCTCCAAGTATGGACCCCAGACCAGCACCCTCAGCAGCATCTGGGAACTGATTAGAAATGCGAAATCTTGGGTTCTACCCCAGACCTACTAATCAGAATCTGCATTTTAACAAAATTTCTAGGTGGTTCACATACACATTAAAATTTAAGCAGCATGCTCTTGAGAGCGCATATAATATTGCATGTGCTTGGTTTTCTGCCACCAGCGTTTGATCTCAAAGAGCTTCCTTACCCAAATTCTGTGAGTGATTTCTGAGCACTTTCCCCAACTCTCCTGTGACTTTGTGGTAGGAATCCCATAACCTAATTGGTTGCTGCTGAGTTATTGCCACTCCTCTGAAATAGGCACCCCAGGGTTTGGCCGTCTTATGCTCCTGGTTCCAAACCATGGCAGGGATTTAAATAAGGGGCTCAAACTGTTGATTGCATCAGAGTTCAGATGAACCTGAACAGGACTTAAAACTCCAGCATCAGCTAGGGTATCCCTTCCTGCGAGAGTAGATAAAATTGGCTCAGATCACTATTCCATGCCTTGGGAATGTCGTCTACCTTCTTGCTGTCCACCTTTTTGAAGTTGGCTGCATGTAACTGACATTCTCTTGGCCATGTGTCACTCTGAGCTTCTGCTTCCACTGAGTTGTTTCTTTTGCGGGTCAGGGTGCCAATCTTTGCATGCTGCCACACTTCCACTCTGTGTCCACACAGGCGCAGAGCTCAACACTTTCCTCAGCTTCCAGAAAAACAAGTGGAAACATCTCATACAAGACCTTTGTGTGTAGGACAAATTCTACCAGGTTTGAGGAGATGGAAAGACTTAAATGCGAACAATTTAATGGGAGAATGTTAGCTAATCCTTATCTTAAAATGCCTCCTGGACATTTTTACAACTTGGGATCCAGCTTCCTTCCACCCTTTCCTCTCTCCTCCCACTCACTTCTATGCAGTCTCAGAAAGGAAAGCACAAAAGGAAAATGCCTCACTAATTTTTTTTTCTCACTAATTCTTTCCATTTTTTAGTGCACTATAATTTAGTATTTCGGCTCCTTTTGTAACTCAGACTCTACTGAAGCTGTGAAAAGACTGCTTGCCATGCCATGTGACCTTCTATGGAGTAAATGTCTTCAGAAACACATGGACTGAGCACAGGGGACAGGGGCTTGTCCAAGGAAATTGGATGTTGTTGCCAATGAAAGGATGTGTGCTTGCTGGGTGGCCATAAAGCAACAAATGTCCACCTGTGGGAAGAGTAGCCTCTTTCCTTTGTGTTTCTGAATCTTTATCGTTCCTTGGTTAGAACACTTGCTAGTTTGTGTTGTGACTTCCTCATTGGTTACGTATATATGTGGCACACTACTCAGTGATTTATATACATTGACTCTTTCATACTCATAACACTATTGGCAACATAAGTAGTAGTATTGTCATTTTACACTTGAAGAGACTGGGCTTATGGAATGTAAGTGTTTCAGCCATAGTGAAACCATCAGGGAAGTGCCCATGTAATGTCTTTACCTCTCTGTCTCTTCAACCAGACTGTGGGCTTTTGTGAAAGCAAGAACCACATTGTCTTAATATGTGGCTTTGAAACGCTTCATCCTCTGGCATGTTGTAGAGCCTCAATACTTGTTGGGATTGAATGAACACTTCAAAACATGAAGATGAGAGGAAAACCTACTGTCTTGGCAGTGAAATAAAAATATCATATATATGTGTTTGTTTTTTTGTGTATGTGATAGACATGAGAGATCAAGAGGTAGAGGAGAAAAGATTTGAAAAGAACTACTATTCTGGATGAGTTCCCTCGTCTCAGAGAAGTTTAACTCTCCTGCCTCAAAGGGATTCAAATAAAGAATGAGGTATGGCTGCCCTCTTGAGCCACTCCTCTACCAAAATTGCTAACATCCTGGTTTGCTCATTTTGAGTTCACAGACCTTAATTATGTACCACACAGCATGAATCATCCTGTCTGTTCCTGCAGAGAATACCAATTTGTCTTCCAGACTATGCGGCAAAGTAAACCTTCCTTCTGTCACTACAGGAAAGAGCGAGAGAGAAAGTACAACAGAATCTCCTCTGCTCACCACATGGGGAGCGTTTCCTCTCTGAGATGATAATCACCTGACTTATGACCACCACTTGGAGCATGGGGGTCTAATACTTGATCCTTTTAATCAGAGGCAATGGCCTGGCCATTGTGCCACCCTTGACAAGTCATTACCCCCTGGGAGCCTCAGTCATCTCATTTTAGACAAAAGGGCAATTCTTTCAGAAAGTGAGAATTCACCATCCTGCTGCAACAGATTCAAATGCAGCCTTTGTCTTTTAAACTACTATTTTCCCCTCTTCCTACTACACTGAGCTGCTGCCTTATCTGTTTATTGACATGCAAGCTAAACCGTGGGATAACATCTCATCTACCTGTAAAAAGAAGCAGGCACCCTCCATCCCTCTCATTGTGTTTACTTTCAAAATATAATCCCCATGGAATGGAGTTGAAAGAAGGCACAGGCATCTTTGTCATTCAGGTGTAGCTAGACGACCTCCCATCGCTTGCTCCTTTCTGTACCTCCTTCTTGGCATTTTTGGGCCCTGAGCCCCCTCCCCTCTTTGGCTCTGTACCTTCGACTCCAACATGTAGTTAGAACTCTTGATTGCGGTCTAGGTGAAATTACTCTCTAAATTTTAGATCACTCTCCTAAATTTGACCTGGTGCTCCCCAGCACCTGACTTCCAGCCATCACCCTCTGAGGACCAGGGGCTCCCCATGCCCTCCCACCATGCCAGAACTGCACCACTCATCATCAGAGTGCCCACTGTTGGGGAGGGGGAGATTGTATCGCCAGCAACAGTGAGAAGGGTGAGCAAAGAACATAACAAAGAGGAGAAAGGAAAAACTATAAAAAACAGGCAGAAGACCTAATGAGAAGTATAGTTGTGCTGAGCAACGCTGGGTAATTGAAAGGACTCTGGATAAGAACTTGGGAGATCTGGGGTAGGCCACTGTTTATGTCTCAATTAAATCACGTCACTCCTCTCTTGACATTTGTGTCCTCATCTG